>NC_136688.1:53191547-54653468 GCF_903797595.1 Erithacus rubecula
CTTGCTGCATCAAAGGTGTGGGGACAAGTCTGTACCTGACTGAGGCTCCTCAGGCTGGTGCCACTGAACCTGTGCCATGTCTGTGCTGGGCTGGGAGCATTCACCAGCCCCATGGTTGCCCCAGCCTGGGAATCTCCATCTTAAAGGAGCCACCTGGCATATTCTTCACTGTGAGAGTGGTGAGGCACTGGCACAGTTTGCCAAGAAATCTGTGGATGCCCCATTCCTGGAAATATTCAAGGGCAGGCTAGACAGGGCTGGAAGCAACCTATCTAGTGGAAGATGTCCCTGTCCATGGCAGGGATGTTGGAACTGGTTGATCACAAAGGTTCCTTCTAACACAAACCACCCTAGGATTCTGTGACAATATGAGGATGGAGGAAAGGTGTTTGTGCTGGATACTTATGGAGTTATGATCCTTTCTGGGGCTCTCAGAGGAGGGCAGGTGCTCTGTTTGAGCAGTGGTTCGAGTCCATCTCCTGGGCACTGCAGAGTGACAATGACAGGGCTGTCTGCCTCTGAGAACTTTCCTCCCATCCCTGCTTGAGCAGACCTGACCCCTTGGGATCCTGTGTCTTATGTAATGGTTTTCATCAGTGCTGAAAAGAAGATTTTCAATGAATTCAGTGCAAAAACATCCCCTTAGATGGGTACCAACACACAACTCACTGGGGAAAACACCTTCCTGAGAAAGAGCTTTCATTTAACTGTGTGGCAGAAAAGCTCCCACTGACGGCTGTGAGCGAAATTAAGAGCTTTTGGCTCGTGTGTCTATAATTAGGCTGAGCAGAAGGAAAAATATTCCGTTATGACAACTTCAGAGTTGAAAGAAATAGGTCTGAGCAGATGTTGATTTGCAGGATAAACAAATTAATTCAATCCAATTTAGCCCCCTCTACAGTTTCAGTCCTTTGTTCCTCGGTTTAAAGTGTCAGCTACAGGGCTCATGCTGTACACATGACAAAAAACACATGCCAGGACAGGCACATAAATCTGCAAATAGAAAATATATCCAGTATCCTTGAGGTCTGCTGTATTTCTATATCATCCCTTAACCTTCAGGACCTTGGCTGTTACCCAGGGCTGGTGTTCCACAAACACACACTTGATTTACAAAGCCTTTGCAGCTTGCCAGTGGAAGGATTGCCTTCAAGCAGGGACCTCTAAGATTACAGGGCTACATTAGGTTGATCATTAGGTTGGAGACTGAGCCTCCCAGTCTGCAAATTTTCTGGTGAAAACAATGTCCTTTGTAAAAGGCTGTTTGGTGGCTTGATGATGGGAGGGAGTCAAATGGGCTCAAGCATGGGGTTGTTGCTGAGTCCCTCCCTGCACATCCATCTCTTCTCACCTGGGATGGCACAATCCTTTGGAATGGGACATTCCTTGAAGCTCTGGAAAAGCCCAAACCCATAGAGGGTGTCAATGCAAATCACTTGAGAATAAGCTTGGCTGGAGACAAACAAGCAAACAAACAAATGAGGGATCCCTCCTGGAGTCGAATGCTCTTTCTGAAAAGCTCAGCTGGGATTTAAAGGGCTTTTCTTCCCTCAGAGGTCTTGGAGAGGTCTGTGGCTTCTCTACTTCCAAGTTTAGTCTGAGACATAATTCAGCCCTTTTAATAACTGAAAGACATTGAGTCTTCTTAGTCCAAAGGAGCAGATAAGCAGCTTTCTGAGTACTCAAACTCAGGCTGGTTTTATAGCTTCTATAGCATTAGTGCAATACTCTTTCTGTGCTTAATAATGTGTTTTGTATCCTATCAGGAATATCAGTGTACACACAGGCTTAGAATGATTGTCTAATAATTTTATTGTTTGGCATTCACTTTTCCAAATTTTTAGAAAAAATTATTTGATCTAGAGCACCCATGATCTGCATACAAAAGGCTGTGGGAGGGCTGAGCACTGCATAATGACCTGGAATACAGTTGAGCTGCTCTGTATTGGATGCTGCTGCATGGGATTTGACATCCCCAGGTGGCACAAAGAGGCAGGCACTTTCCTTGTACCTCAGAATGACCCAGCTGACCCAAAACTGGGTAAAGGGAAACAAACAGTCCCTAACCTGCACAGATGGCTCCTGTTAACTCCCCAGTGTCATCCCTATGGCTCAGCCTGGAGTTTCACAGCAATATGTGCTGTTTGCTGGCAAAACAAGAGGGGCTCTGAAATGACCCAAGCTGCCTTTGACTGCTGTCCTGCAGACAAAAGCTTTGCTTTTGTTTTGAACTACATATAGGATGCAAATTTGCAGCTGGAGCATGGATATAGCAGTAGGGATGTCAGAAGTCATCAGACTACTGCCCCAACAGTCTCAATGCTTTTCCCATGCACTGAAGGCTTCCTCATGCCATGGAAATCTTGGCTGGAGATGGCTCCTGAGCCCCCTGAAACATTTAGAATGGTCCTGCCTAGCTCTCCAGATTCCCCTGCTCCCAGGGGCTCAGCAGTTTCTACTCTTCTTGAAGGGACAACCCAAAATCTTATTTCACAAAGAAGATCTAAATATAGTACCTGAGGAAAAAAAGCTTCTCTATTTTGTATCAAGTGTAAATGCTCTCTGTAAATTCTGCAGTGCTCTATGCATGTCCTGGATGTGCCTTATGAAGCCAGTGAGGGAAAACCAGCCCTGGGTTGGTTGGGTTGGCAAAACCAGTCCTGCAATGCCAAACCACCACTCTCAGCTCTGATACTCTCCCATCTTGTCTGAAAATGAGGCCTCACAGAACAGCATTTTACATACACAAAAATGAGTAATTTTGTTAAATGTTAGCCTAGTTGCATTTCATATTTCCATCTCCCCTCTCTCCTTGCCAGGCAGCCCAGGATGGGTGCTCAGGTATAGGTGACAGAAGAAACACTGGGAGAAACCCATCACCTGTGAGTGGCAGAGCTCATGGTCCAGCTCTGTGGGATGCTTGTATAGCATTTCCATGGGCTTGCCCTCTCCAGTAGCATTGCTAAACTCATCCTGGATCAACTATCCCATCCAAGAGGTGGAGGTGCCATGGTGAACAGTAGCCAGAGCCCCTGCACATGCAGGCAGGTTGCATAAGCCTTGTTTCTCTGGAAAAGCAGCTAAAAATAGCCAGGGGGGATGTGCCAGGGGCTGCAGGCTCCTGCTGCCAGGTTTGTTTTATACTGCAGCAGCTCTGGGACTCAGTCCCAGGCCACGCACCGTGACTGGAAGCAGGGCTGGGAAGGGAGGCTGGGGCTGGGCTGCCACGAGCCAGCCCCACAGCTGGGCTGGGGCCACAGGAGGTGCCCTGTGCTCTGCCCCCAGAGCCACAATCCTCACTGGGAGCCTGCCCAGCTCCTGTGGGACCCCCATTCCCTGACCCACACCAAGAGCTGCTCGGGAGGATCGTTAACGAGGAGGAGGGAGGTGGTCTCAGTTTCTTTATCCCTTGTAAGAGGGATTGCACTATAAGGTGATACCTTTCTCCAGAGCAGCCTGCTCAAGTGGAAATCAACACTAGCTAAGTAAATGCTGATCATCCTGCTTAGAGACTTGAATTAAAAAGCTTTGCCAATCAGCCTTGATTGATAGAAAAAGGACAGGGCATTAGGATCAGTTATGAGGCTTTAGAAGGCAAGACATTCACTTCAATCTTTTTGTTTCCCCATTTTTTAACCAGGAACACACTTGTATCATTAACAGCAGAATATTTACACATTGCTTTTGCCAGTGAGGAAAAGAAATGTACATATTAGAGTCCACTTAGGAGCAAAATCCTATGCTAGAGAGAGCTGTCCTCTGCTGTGATCAATAAGCCTGTTAGCCTTCCCTCAGTGCCTTGGCTTCCAGAGAGCCCTGCAATCAGATCTGATTATGGTGATGTATTGGTGTGATTTTGACTATGCTCGTCTGAGAGGCTGGGATCAGGTTGTGTGGAAGAGCAATAAAACAAAATAAAAGAAAAAAATAGTGGTACGAAAATTACCCTGAACAAAGACATTAGAGGTAAAACAAAGCCATTTGGAAAAATGAAGGGCAGCATGACTGGGAAGATGCAGCAGGCAAGAACATTGGGTACAAAGCTGGTACCTGGGCTGGTCATGTCCTGCTGCAACTCTGGGCAGCCCAAAAGCTGCTCAGCATGATGCTGCTGCTGCAGATGGGACAGTCTCCACTCTTACAAAATCAGCTGGTCAGGGATGTAAAGGGTTGTGGCTGCTTTGTAGGCCAGCCTGAAGCTGTACAGTTTTCATGCACACTCTGCACCAGCCTAACCCTGTTCCCTTTTTCCTCTGGCAGCCTGTTGCAAACCCCTCTCCTCCCTCTTTAGAGATACTGCATAAATATCAGACAAAAGGTTGCTCACTCCAGCAAGTGGGGTTTTCTGAAGCACTTGCATGACTAAGCACAAACCTTGAATGTGATCTTGGCTGCTTTGCCCTGATGCTGCCCCACCAACTACCCCAACCGTGATAGGAAGAGACAGGACAGATCCTGATGCCAGTCCAGAAGACCAGGGAGATTTGTGGATGTGGAAGGTCCCAGCTCTGGCGGCTGATTCAGGCCCGGGGCTCCCCTGTGTGCTGACACCCTGATGAGCTCCATAGGAGAACCGGGCTGCAAACCCGCCTGGGGGCTCCCCCATGATGGATCTGAGGAGAGCAGTGGGGCTGGCGAGGGACGAGCAGCCGATGGATCGCTGTCACTCAACCCTTCGCATCCCTGCAGCAGCGCCAGCAGAGCCACAGGCCAAACAGGCCACAGAGCTGCCTCTGAGCCTGCTGAAACTGGGAATCTGCGCAGCAGCAAAACCCAACTTCTGCCTCGGGGGAGACCCTGGGGAGTGATGAAGTCTATCATAGTGACTAGAAAATGGGTGCTGGAGAAAGTGTGCCATGAACTTGTGGTAACTCTGGTTTTGTTTTTCTGATTTTATTGCAAAAGAAGGACCTCCAAAGGGCAGGGTGGGAGCGGGGGGAGCCTGAAGGAGCGGAGGAAGGAGGTTGCAGAAGGAGCGTGCGGGTTATCGGTGCGAGCGCATTCCTGCGGGGCCCCTCGCACAGAGCCCGCCGAGCTGTTTGCACAGCGCCCGCCGCTCGTACAAGAACATTTCTTAAATTGTTTCGAGCACTCTCGAGAGCGCGATTGTGCCTCGAACAGTTATTTTAGAGATTGCTGCACGAGCAAGGGTTACCCCAACACCTCCTCCCCACAGGGCTCCGGAGGGACCCACACGCTGGGCAGGAGATGGAAGCACCTGTTGGGAAGGATAAGGAGCTGACAAGAAAGTCTTACAGATATATATGTATAACAGAAAGATCTTTCAATGTAGAATTTGAAACAAGTATAGAAATGATAACAAGTTTTGATGCAAAAGAAAAGAATTGCTGAGCGAGTTTTACTGGGTTACTAAGGCAAAGAGCTAGTGAGTTGGAAGGGGCTTTTATGACTTAAAGCAAAAGATAAATCCATCTCAAACAAAAGATGTTTTTACCAAGCAAAAAGATTTTGACAGACAAACAAATATGCCATGTTGCAAGCAAAAAAAAAATCTCAAATTTTTCCACTGCAAGAAAGCTGAAAAGCAACTTCTAGCTTAAACTGTAGCATACTAATCTTTTGTAATTAGGATATAGCAACGCGAATATAATAATGTTAGTAGTTATGATAAGCTATAAGTAATTGTAAAAGTATTAATTTGTTGTCATGTTTTAATATGGTCTGTAATTAATAGTATATAATGCATTTTAACTAGAAGAAGCTTTCAGAGGAACCCACATCTGTGACTAAAAAGGCTGTGAACTAAGCTCTTGTCACCCACGACCCGTAAATTGCTGCATCATTTAAATACAATAAACAGCATTTTAAAGAGCCCACTTAAAGTTCCACATCCCTCATTTTAAACTCTTACAGGCACCTTTTATTCACCAGCCACCTCCCTGGCCAGACACGTTGGAAACCCGATTAATGCCCCTGGTCCCAAAGATATTTTCTTTGATTATTTTTGACTCTTTTTTTTTTTTTTTTTTTTTTTTTTTTTTTTTTCCCCAAGCCCTTCTCCACAAGTCCTGGGGTTAAAACCAGTCTGTGCTCACAGCGTGATGGACATGCACATGGCATCATTTGGAGGGGTCAGTCTCTCAAGTGACATGCAGCTTCAACCCCAGGGACTTCCCACACACAGCAACATTTTGCTGTCAAGAAAGGATCAAATCATGCTTTTCTTACTGTTGGATGCTCTACCCATCATCCCATACCCACAGAACTGACACACAGGTGGGCACAGGAGGAGCCCAGGGATGTTTCTGTTAACGAGGCTGGGGCACGAGGGCCACTGTTAATGATGAGGGTTGACAGATGTTCCCACATTGCCCATTCCCAGCCCATTTTCCTCATAACCAGGGGTCCAAAAGGGGTTTCACTGAGCGTCACTGCTTTTGAATGTTTTATTAGAGACTGAAGCCAGTACAGGATATTGAGCACTTCAGCAGCAGAGCGATACAGTGCGTGGTTGGCAGGGTTTAATATGTATCTGATTGTATTTCCAATTAGGAGAAATGCACCGAAGCCAGTCCTGAGGCAGACCAGAGAGCTCCAAGCACCACAAATCTGGGCCATTTAACTGCTATGAATTCTTCCTCTCTTCCCTCATGATTCATCTCAAGAGCATTTAAGTCCTTGTAAAAATGCATTGCCAATTAAAATGTGAGAGTGGCTCTGAAGGATTAGACAAATTGAGAGGTACCCTTTGCAGCAGGGTGGGATTTGAGCATCTTTTTTTTTTTTTTTTTTTTTTTTTTTGTTCGTATCAAGCCAAATCCTGCATTACCCAGTGGGAATGAAAACTCCTGCTGAAAACCTACTTCAAAGTCCATGGCATCCTTGCTTAAATGGAGATCAAGTATGGATTGGGGCCGAGATCTTGGAGCTCCACCTTAATGCATTGACAAGCAAACCCTTTTTGGAGAGGCTGAGCCCAAACAGGGGCTCGATTGGAAATCATTGGTGCCTGATGCCAGAGCCAACAGGCAACATCTCTGGGGCTGCAGAAACAGGAACCTGCTGTATCACAGAATCACTGTGTTGAAAGAGACCTTAAAGATCATCAGATTCCAACCCCCTGCCATGGGCAGGGACACCTCCCACCCGACCAGGTTGCTCTTGTCCCCTGTCCTGCTCAAGCAGCAGCACTGCCCTGCCTGTCACCTCCACACCAGCACAGCCACCAAGACAGAAGCTGCAAATCCACCCTGTGTGCACAGGCCTCGCTCTGATCCCCCTGAAGTCTCTACAAGCTCCCAACAGCTTCAAACAAGCGCATTAATGTGTGACAGCCTCCCGTGCCCGAGCGCGGGGAGCACAGCAGGGGCGGCCCAGACAGACTTTTATGGCCACAAAGGCCACGTCGCACCTGCTGACGGTTGTGAATAGACTTGCAGACAGCACCAGGTGTGCCATTGCAACAGATTGCACAACTGGGTGTGCCTTTCATCTATGTATAGAGCCCCGGCGAGGGGATGGAGCGTGCTCGGCAATTGTCCTAATTTAGCAAAAATCCTATTTGTCCAGCGGGTCGCCCTGCGCGGTCGGCACGTGTATTTCAGGAGCAATTATCTCGGTTGCCCTTGGCCTGGCCCCGGGCCTGGCGCTGCGGGGAGCGGCTGGCAGGGATGGCGGAGGGAGGGCAGGCAGCGGCTGCGTGCGGGCAGCGCTTCCAGCCGAGCATCCCCAACCCGCCCGCAACTCAGATCGCTTATTTACAGCCACAGCCTTTTGCGGAGTGTTAATCGTATCTGCGCTGGTGGGAGATGGAGTAGCTCAGGGCTTGCACCACTGTAAAAATAGGGTCACAAAGAGCAGTTACAGACAAGGGCCATGGACTCGCGAGGGTCTGGTGCCTTCTCTTGTGCCACCCAGTAATGAGCCCGACAGTGATGCTGCGTTGGAGATTCTATCGTTCCAGGCTTCGTCAGAAGTCTGAGTCATAACTTCAGGTTCATTAGATTATTTCTACATCTCAAAGTCACATCGTAAAGACGGCAGAGATTCTAAGACTTGTGTTATAAATGTGGACTGCTCAATTGTGCTCGATAAAAGATACTGATCTCATGGGGTGGTGGGATGAGATCAGATCAGAGCTCTGCAGGCTGGAGCCAGCACTCATTAGCAGCAAAGGGACCCTGCTTTATGCTAACTGCCCACCCTCCATGCATGTATATGTGGTGGCACGTCCAAAGGATGCATCTAAAACACAGATGTGATTGTGAGATTCCATTAGAACTTTTTCCCTGCCTGGCTTGGCCAATGTATATTGGATTTCCTCTAATTAGAATGTTTGAAATGAGCCCTGATGAGTGAAGTGACATCTGAATTGTTCTGGTTTATTTTTATAAATATGAATCATCTACTTTGCTGAAAAAAAGAAACTAACATGGTCAAGCCCTTTCACCCACATTTTCAAACCTTCATAATTGCTTATAAAATCTCCCACCAAAATTAACATGGAAAAAGGAAGAGGTTGAAGACATGTTTATATTTAATATTGCAGATTCAAACTTCTGATCCCTCATTGCTTTATGCACAGCTTTCAGCATATTGCTGTTTCTGTGAAAAATTCCCAGACTGTGGAAGAAAATTAAAGCAATGCTGTGACTGTTTTGTGTGTTTGAGAATTGCACATTGTGGGGACAGTGAAGCAGAGCACAGGGATGGAGCCCAGCACCCCTTGGGGTGTAAAGGCTTCAGAGCCACTGCAGCCCCCCAGGAGTTTGCATGGAGACTGGGAGGTGGGGACAATGCTTCTTGCCTGGAGAAATGCTGAAGGAATGCCCAGCTCACACCACTGCCCTCCATCACCATTATCCACCAGTATCAACTGCCAAAAAACACTCTGAAGCCTGTGGGTTGTGTTGGTGAGGCCACCTTGGAGCAAGCAGAGCACTGATGCCACCCTGCCACCCCTGTGGCTTCCTCCCCATCCCCCTCCACGCTGCCACACGTCCCCTCTTCCCACTCCATGGCCTGCAGCTCTCACCAGCCCTGGGCAGCCTCTGCTCTGCTCTGGTGGCTCCCTGGTGTCACCAGCCCAGCCCCAGCAGATGCCTCCTGTGAGCCCCCACGCTGAGCCATGGGGAGCAGCCTCCTGCTGACCAGCAGCAGGAGCTGGGGGCAGATTTTGGCAAGCCTGGCACAGCCCCTGGGAGGTTTGCTATGTTAACAGGCACAGTTACAGTGCCTTGCAGGGGCCAAAACATTTTATTTTTTCCAATTTATACAGAAAAAAGGCTTTTGACATATATGCACACACATTTATTAGCTTGGCACTAACTAGATAACAAGCTGCTGTGTGACCAGTAATTTTGATGGCATCAAATAGAAACTTTGGTAACTACAGCCTGTAATAAAAGGCATTATTTATTCTATGGACTGTAGCAGTCCATAAAGGCCTCAGCAGCAATTAGGACACACTGTACTAGACAGACCAGTGGAGACCCCACCTTAAAACACCTTCCAATGTAAATACGTCAGACAGACAGAATTTATTTGCTTCTCACAATAACTCAGCCCTTGACTCACCATGGACCAGGCCCAGCTCAACACAGCTGTGTCTGAACTTTCACAAAAAGTCTGACTCCACAGACAGAGGCTGCTCCTTCTTCAGTTGCTTTCCAAGGACCTTTCCTCCCTTTCAGGAGAACCAGCAAGCAGCAATTCTAAAAGCCTTTTTTTTTTTTTTTTAAAAACAAAACAAAACAAAACAAACAACCTTTTTTATTTATACACGTATTGAGATATGCAGTAATTTAAAATCTGCCACTGGACACCATCAGACATTAGTTCAGCTGTTCAGTTCAAGTTTGCATATTTGCAGTCCTCTTCTAAACACACTTATCACCTCAGTACTCCTGGAGACACATATAATGTGGGCATGTTGATTAAGTCAGTGAATGACATAACCCAGTGCATAATTAAATTGCCAGACTTGATTCTCTTTCATTCATGCTCTAAACAGTTTCACATGACAAACACCACATCCAAACTACACTAATAGAACAACTACTATATGTTCTAATTAGACCATTTCATTAAATAAAATTGTGTTCCTCAGCACCTCTGTGCAGGTTGCACAGGCTTCCATGTAAACTGCACAAATCACGATAAAATCACAACAAAGCATTTCCAATCATTAGATTCCAAGAAATGTTATCTGAGGGGTAAGTCCCATTCCTCCCATTTGGGTGATAAGGAAATTGTGACCACAGAAAACCTCAGAGAAATTCCTTGTGTTAGTCAGCTCGTAGTCAAATTAAAAGAATTCGGCCTCTCTGGTCCCGCTCTAGAGGACAAAGTTTGATCTAATTTATCAAGTATTGCCCATAAAGCAAACAAAGCAGCATGTGTTCCAGCAGAAGCCCCCAGCCTTCACCCCTCCATCACCATCACTGCTGCCCAGCATTGTGATGGGAACAATCAGGAGCACATAATCTTACAGCTGCTCCATTGTCAAAGTGACACGATAGCAGAAGGATTTACAGACCTGTTTGCTTATGAAATAAAGGTTTGCATGTTCAGAAATGCAAACTCCTCCTCTGCACAGGAGCCACAACCACAGAGAAAGCTGCTCCCTGAAAGCTGTGCTGCACTCAGGAACATGGTTAAGGTATCTGTGACTATTAAGGTTTGCTGCTTTCTTCAAAAAAATATCAAAACTGACAATGAATACACAGTTGCCAGCATGTACAGACATGGTGAGAGGCAGCTGAGCTGAGGACTTGGGCAGCTCTTCAAAACAGTGCTGCCAAAAAGGAGAACTGGACACATTCACTTAACCTTTGCACAAAAATCAGCATTTGCCTCTCCAAGTCAAATCCTGGCCCAGTGATGCCACTAAGTGTTTTGCTAATAATGGAAATTGTGTGATGATTTAAATTCTGATTTCACTTCCACATTTATTTAAATAAGTATTTGTCTTGTGAGAAGTTGAGTTGATTGAGGCAGGCAGATTTGCAGCTTTCTGCATATACAACACCAGCAGAAAAGCTTTGATTAAAATGATGGTGCTTTACTTTTTGGGTAGTTTAGGTGCTATGTTGCTGTGGAACCACATGAAGCTGAAGATGACACCCATTGTCTTCGGGAAAGTCTCATCATAAGCAAACTTCATGGACTCTTCTAAAGGTATTTCCACAACTTCAATCAGCTCTCCTTCTTCAGGCTGGCCACCTCCTCCACTGGTTCTCATCTGGTCATTTACTTCTGCATAAAACAGTGTCTGCCTAGAGCCTGTCACACCAACTCCAGACCTGGAAAAAAACAGAGAGGAAACTCTGGTTTAGATAGAAAGAAGGCAGCAAGGAGCTGGGTCTTTAACACCTGAGACAGAAATTGATTGCAACTTCCATGCAGAAATACCAACACTTTTGAATATAGTTCCATATAAAATTGATCCATCTTCAAATATATTCCTTGGAAATACGTGAATTTGGGAGAAAATTAAAAAACAAAAAATAATTTTATATTGGTGACCTGTGGTTCTACACACACTGAAGTCACCAGAAGTTCTTCCAGCAGACCTCAGGGAGAGCAGAACTGCAGGATGACTCAGAGAGGCACAAACAACAGGAAGAAGCTCCCCAGTGTATCTGTGTGCTGTCGTGCTACATTTGTTTGCTTGTTTTTACACAAATATTTAGATTTGTTACTCTTAAGAGGATTATGTCCATTCACAGCTGGAGTCCTCCACTCAGGGACTGGATAGGTAAAGAAGGGAAAGGCAGTCTGAGACTCGCTCTCTATCCTTCCTGAACTTTAGCCTTGACCCAAATGGACCACTGTAAGCACGCACATGTCCAAAGTAATTCAGTCTCCCTGCTGAATTTGCTGCAGTGGATTTAGTTGAGGATATTTTAGATTATGCAGTCTTTCTTCAGCTAGACCGCTTGCTGTGTATTATACTTCTTATTTGTTAATCCTCTATTTCCTTAGGACTATTTAATTTAGGTATTATTAAATAAGGGATAAGTACATAATCCACTCATTTAGTCCTTCCAAGAAAATATTCACATTGTAATCGCAATTTCTTCATTTCACATGATTACAAGTGACTTTTCACATTAAATCTAGATCCAAAGTTCATTGAAACTATGAATGAGGCATTAGGGAAGGATGAAAAATTAGCTTCCATATTATTACACATACAGAGGATTCTCAGATTTGTAGCAGTGTTATGATCTTAGAGTGTATATCCAGATTTACCCAACCATTAGTCAACTAAATCTTCCAGTTAATCCAGCACACATCACACCCCATAGCAGGAATTAATCATTTGTCTCTCAGTGTTCTAAGAACACTGGCAATTATTTTGTTTGGGGAATTAATAGTGACTCCTGAGGTTGGTTTCTAATAGTGACTATTGAAATTGGTTTCTTGCATCAATATACACTTTTAAAAAACACTGAATAGGGAGTGAATCAGTGAATTCTTCTCCTAAAATTACTTCTGGTGAATTCTGTGACTTTGGACAAGACCCCTCCAGGATCATTTCTGTGTATCTATGAAAAGAAACTTAACCATCTTTGGCATTTTCAGGAACTCTGAAGGTTGATATTGGACCTCTTTTATCCTGTGCTCACAACTTTATTCCAGTGTTAGCACTGGAGTTTTTGATCCATGTTTTAACCAACTCTAAAATTTGCAAGACAAAGAATGCAGTTTGCTGGTCACCACAGATTCCATGAAAAACACAGGACTGTGTATAATATGTTTAATGTCCTGTAATTATGATGAGTGTCAAGTCTGACACCTTCCTCTGGGTTGTCCCACCTGGAAAACTAAAATTGAGTACTTCTATGTCCACTTGATATTATATAAAGATGATATACAAAACCAGCAAATTTATATAAGAATTACTTCTATAAGAACATTCTGGCTTGATTATTTACAGCAAAATCTCCTTCTATAGCACCTGTGACCATTTCCTTATGAAATAGCTACAGCTGTGGAAATCAGTTTACTTTCTACACATCTTTTCCCTAAAGTAAAGGCAAACCAATTTCCAAGGTTTGTATAGACTCTGTAAGACTCAGGTTCTTGCCACCACAGCTCAAATAGCAGGAGCTGATTTCCATATGGTGTAATTTCTTTGTACTTATCACATGAGACTCTCTTTTTATGAACTAAATATATCAAGAGCAGCTACTACACTTAATAAAAGAGATTAAAGTCCTGGACATCAAGGTCTTTCCTTTGTTATGATGCCCAAAGTTATGGTATTTCTTCATATCTATTGGCATATAATTAACCACAGAAACAAATAAAAATGTGTAACAACATATGTTCAAAGGAGGACATACCCATCATTCTCTTTTACTTGATTAACAAACTTATTCTTCTCTGGTTCAACTTTGCCACAAGGTATTAATTACAAAGTAAGCAAAACTTCCAAATAAGCTATAAATAAAATTAAAGAATGCTGGTATTAGTAAGTAATACTCATTGCATTCTATTCTACTAATTCCTCCCCAAACCAGCAAATCTAACATTTCTAAGCCTACCTAGAATCCCCCCACTATTTAGATGGTGGCTTTGCAGACTGTTGCAGGACATTGTTTATAAACATATTCCCTGCTTTAAATTGTTGTCTAATCTCCCCAAAGGGAGTTGACAGTTCCCCCCAGTCTGATGACACTAAACTGGGAGGAGCTGTTGGCTCCCTCAAGGGCAGAGAGACCTCAACAAATTAAGAGATGGGCAATCACCAACCATGTGAAGTTTAACAAAGCCAAGAGCTGGATTCTGCATGGGGATGGAGCAACCCTGGATGGATGGACAGACTGGGGAAGGAGAGGCTGGAGAGCAGCACTGTGGAAAGGCAGCTCCTGGCTGACAGCAAGCTGAACATGAGTCAGCAGTGCCCTGGCAGCCAGGAGGGACATCCCTGTCCTGGGGGCATCAGGGACAGAATCACCAGCCAGGCAAGGGAGGGATTGTTCCTCACCTTGAGTCCTGGGGGCCGTTTTGGGTGCCACAGTATTAAGAAGATGTTCAGCTATTAGAGAGCATTCAAAGAATGCCACCAAGATAGTGATAGATCTGGTGGGGCATCTTTTTAGGGAGCAGCTGAGGTCACTTGGTCTGTTCAGCCTGGAGGAGACTGAGGGGAGATTCCCTGGGGTCAATATCCTCACAAGGTGCAGTAGAGGGACAGAGAGTCATCCCTTCCATCCTGTGGCCAGTGACAGGGCCTGAGGAAACAGCATGACACTGAGTCAGGAGAGGTTTAGGTTGGATATTAGAAAAAGTTTCTTCACCCAGAGGGTGTTTGGGCTCTAGAACAGGCTCCCCAGGGCAGTGGCCACAGCCCCAGCCCTGACAGAACTCAAGAAGCTTTGGACAATGCTCTCAGGCACAGGGTGTCACCCTTGGAGTGCCCTGTGCAGGGTCAGGAGTTGTACTCGATGACCCTTGTGGGTCCCTTCCAACTCAGCATATTCCATTTGTTTCTGATTCTAAAAGACCATTTCAATGATTTCAGATAGAAATTGGAAGATGTAGAAACAAATTTTAATTCTTAAAAGAGGCAAATATCTTACATTTTTCCACTTGATATTTAATTCTAGAAATGCTCTGGCTTACACTGCCAGTTATCATTTTTGCATAGATCCACATGGACTGCCCTTTAATAAATTAAATATTCTCCAGTACAGCTTACTGCTGTGTTCCATGACATTTCCAGACTGCTAATGTATCCTGCTTGTCCTTAGAAAATTGCACAAAAATCAATGCTATTCACATTTTGTCTGTCTTAGTACCTTTGGCTTTTATAGAAATCAGAATTTAGGTTTGTTACTTTTAAGCTTTTCTGGTTGAAGTAATTAAGTGTTTTTCCATATAACCTTGCAAAACATTGTACATTTCAGGGATTTTGGGCACTGGGGCAGAGGAGGAAGAGAACAAAGAGGGGAGAAGGTGGGTCTGACTGGTGAATAGGCTACAGGAAATATTATGTTTGCAGTCTGCTTTCAGGTTTATCTGCCACTAGAAATTTCCTCTGTTTTTGTACAATTACCTGCACTTTCTGACTATGCTGTTTAA
Source organism: Erithacus rubecula (assembly GCF_903797595.1). Taxonomy (NCBI): domain Eukaryota; kingdom Metazoa; phylum Chordata; class Aves; order Passeriformes; family Muscicapidae; genus Erithacus; species Erithacus rubecula. Next base: position 53,206,602 of record NC_136688.1, read on the forward strand.
GGAATTTTGATATCCCTTTAATCCTATTTACACTCCTCTTTCTGCTACCGTCTTCTTCTATCCCACACCTGTGACATATTCTTTTCCTTACCCCAGTATTTCCCACTACAAATAAAACACTTTTGCCATGGTCTGAAATGAGTCACCTATTAACAGATTACAGCCATATTCATTAGCTTTGCATCTGTGGAAATCACAGGGGTCAGCACAGCTGAACTGCAAGTGATGAGTTTCAGCCTGGGAAAGCCACAAAGCCACCTTGCTGATAAAGGACCTTCCTGGGACAGGACAGGGGGAGGGTGAGCAGGTCTGAGCTCAGCACCAGCCCACGGCCAGAATTCAGGCTCTGGTGTCAGTCCAGGGCTTAGAACTGTGCTGCCCAAACCCAGCATGTCATGGCTCACACTGACCCAGACCTACTAAGCCTGGCTTGACCTTAGCTGACTGTTCCAGCTGTATTCTGATGTGTCTGCACAGGGCTTGACTTATTTGCCACTGTGGGACAAAGGCAAACGATCCACACAAAGCACAGCTCGGTTTTCCTCATCTCTTTATCGTGAGGATCTGTTTCCTCCTATGGTCGTTCCAATTAACAGCTACAGGGCTGACAAACACTCCTTGGCAAGTCATTAGGGCTTAAGCTCACAAGCCCTGTAATTTCAACAGAGAGGTTTTAAACCCCAAAACTCTATTAGCACTAAACTTTCTGCATTGCTTCAGACAGTTACAAACCTCCATTACCTTTGACAACAGCAAGTCTAGGAATGTAAGCATGTCAAAGTAAGGATACCAAAGTCGTATGGTTTTCATCACAACAGTAACTTACATGTAAGTTTAACACATCAAAACAAGATTGTATGCTGCCTTCCCATATTTCATTTTGAATAAAACACTCAAACAGTGAGATTAAATCATGCTATGGCTTTTAAAGCCCTGGGCAGCACACTTTCAGGCAACACCACACCAGAGAAGGAGCTTCTGCAGAATGACTGAAGCGCTGCTCAGCTCCTGCCCAGGCGTGGGACTGGCTGGCAGCAGGAGCTGCAATTACAGCATTTCCATCCACTTCCTCCTCAGACCAGGGGAAACACAGGAGGCAGATTGTCCCTCCAATCTGTTTTTGAACCAGGGCAATAGCAGCTACCACAAAGCCTTTGTTTAACTCTTCCCTGTTATCAAGTGCATGAGGAAATACACAGCACGTGAAATCCAGCTCACAAAGTGGGACTTCTCACTTGTCCTAAGTTCATGAGCGTAAAGATACAGTACATGCATTTTTTATCAGAACTGGGAAACAGTATCTTATGGCTTATAAAAAATGTTTGGTAGTGTCTAAAGCCACAAGTGAGACTGAGTTTGCCAACAGTCAGAGTTTTTTCTTCACAAAGGAGTGTGCACACACGTGTGCATGTCCATACACAAACACATTTGCAATCAGGACCAAAATTCAAAGCTTCTGTTCCAGAATAGCTTTGCCTTTTTCTCATGTCTGGGTGCTTGCCTATGCCAACCAATTATCTCATTCATAAGTATCATGTTTGTAAATATTATATTTTTAATTTGAAGAAACAAGCATGTATGAGAATATAAACAGTATTTTGTACTCTACTCCTCTGCTGCAACATGGGGAACATATAAATTGACTTATCCTTATGAAGACTTATTACTTTAGTTCAGATTTCTGACAGACAGTAATTAAAAGCTAATTTTCTTGTAATGTGTTAATATTAAAAAATACAGTATCTACAAACAATCAACATTCTTATCAACACAGAAATACAGTTTGTTTTTTTTGTTTGTTTTAATCTTACACAGTTAATGTGCAAATTCCTGTAAGTAATATATCCATTTATAAGACATAAGCCATCTGGATACAGAATTTGGGTATAGAGTAGATACATAATTCATGTTTACAAATAAATGTGACACAAATCTCTATTATTTATGCTTAAATCAAGATCCAGTTAGACATACAACATGTAAACTGATGATCAGGGACCTGCAGCTCCCATTGTCACTTCTTAGGACCTTTGTACAGTTCTGACATTATAAGCAGCAGGTGCAGGGAAAAAAGCACAGAAGTAATTAACATAAAATTATATTACATTATGCTATCACCCAACAGGTGTACTAGCAGGTGATCTTTCTAATTACAATGCACTCTAACATTTTCAGGGCTATTATTCCTTCTACATAAAAACCTGTGAATACAAACCATTTTTACCTCATTGCACAGAGGCTAAAAGCCATGGCAGAGTAATTGGAACATCCCATATTAATTCTCTGAATGCTCTTCTTGTACACTTTGGGAAAAAAAATCAAATGTAGGAAGATTAAAGTAAGTACCTATTTTAATATAGTCAGTCCTTTAAACTAATCCATCTGATTTCTTTGCAGTGGGGCTGAGAACCTACAGCTCCTATTGTATCCAGGTCAGAGCCAATTCTTTTTTACAGCCTCTGGGAGAAAATAAAGATGTAATGAAGGGAAAGGAAGTTGAACCAGAAGCTCTGGTTCAACTCTACTTGATGTTCTGATGTGTTATTGAAGCCAAATAAATTTTATAAATATTCTTGCAGACAACCAATATTTTCAAGAATTAAAAGAAAACACTTTGCAATAGCAACAATAACATGAATGCCAACAACAAAGATGACAACTTATTTCCCTGCCCCTGTCTTGTAAGGAAGCAAGTCTCAAAGGAGATAGCTGGAAGTAATTCAACCTAAGAAACTAACTCACAGCTGAATTTCAGCACATGGGATTCAATCAGAAAACTGCTGGGATACCATGACAGATAGAGTTAGTCTATGAGTTATGTATATAGTATATAGTATATGAGTTAGTCCAAGGTAAGACATTCACTTAAAAATTTTTGCATTTTTGAAAAAAACCCTAAACATTAACCTTCAACCTTCATGAACCCTCATTTTCTAATTATACTACCACGGGATTAACCACCTACACTATTTTTGACTGATGCCTTACATACAACTGACAAGAACTCAGGACACCAGCAGCCACCAAAGATATCTGGAAGTCTCCAAAAGTGAATTAGCTGCTGCCATAATTTAAACCAACTTTTTTGCAGTACCAAAATTAAGTTACTGAATGCCAAGCACAAAAGTAGAAATTTGTTCAGTGATGATACTAAACTCACCACACAGGCTGCAAACAATACAAATTCTTCTCAGAATGATCCCTCCTCTGTCTACACAGCAACAAGAACCATCTGCATTTCAATTCACCTCCTGTCTGGTATTTTTCTATAATAGGAACAGATATTTCTGATTTTCAAAGTGTGATTCCTCTTCCTCCTCCAGTCAAGTTCCTCTAAATATGTTTGTGTTTCTTGTTATCTGTCCCCAACCCAGCCTCCTTCACTCACCCACACCTCACTGTCCTGCTGCTGGAATGATTTGTTCCAAAGACCCTTATTCAAATGGTGCAGATTCCCCAATCCTGGCTTCTTTCCTGACTCCTCATTGACTCCACAGCTCCTCTGTGGATCATTCAAGGTAATTAAGTCTGAGATCTGCTTAATTCAGTGTCTGACTTCTATGTGATGAATATTAAGTCACTGGAGCTTTGACAGATCTTGATAAGGGGGTCCAGTGAGTTACCTGCATGTGTATGAATTACCTGTGGCAGTACTGGGGTCACACTTTCCAGGTTAGCTGAGAAGCACTAAAAAAAAAAACAATCCCCCAAACCACTGCTATAGGCTCTGATAAGAAATGAGGAAAATCCCTGCAATCTTCAGATCACCTCTAAACTGTACAGTTCCCACTGCTGGAAAACAGAGTGAAGTTGAATACAGTCTAAGTACTTCCCTTATTTCCTTACAGAGAATTCTGCTCTACCACAATGAATGTACTTTCCCTGGGTCCATTTAGTTCTCAGCCTATGATTTTCTCTGCATTGTTCCTTCATCTCTTTTTTCTCTTTTTCCATTCAAGGTTTTCATATTCAATTTTTCCCCATAGTCTAAGCTCTCCCTATGGATTGTCCATGCTCCATCTTTCTTAATCCATTAGGCACAGAACTGTATTGACCTCCCTAGCCAGAACCATTTCTCCCTTTACATTTGATATGCCTTTGGCTTTTCATGCCCTTCTGTCAGGTCTAGCTCAACTCCTGTTTTTATTCCAGGCAGGCAATTTCCTTCTCATTACCATGATTCCAGAAAGGGATGTCATTAGAAATACAACTCCCTGCTTTCAGATCAAAGGCTGTGATGACACAGAACACGGACAGGAGGTGAATGACACTGCATAATCATGGAATATTCTGAGTTGGAAGGGACCCACAAGGATCATCAGGTTCAACTCCTAGCTTTGAGACAGAGGAGGCATTATGGAATATAAATTGTATCAATAATGTAATGCCTCTGCAGAAAAACACCCAACAAACTCCAGTGTATAATATGTGAGATAAAGGAAGTAATGCTTCTACTCCATCCAGGAAAGGCTCCACTAAAGTACTGTGCTTCACTTTGGGCACTAAGTTTTCAAGAAATATGCAGACTAGATGGAGAGAAAGCAGAAGACAGCAGAAGGAATGATGAGATATCTAGAAAATATAACCTGAAGAGAAAGACTAAATTAACTAAAATAGTTTTGCACAGTCAAAAATAAAATAAATGTTTTAGCAAATAGGGGGAAGGTGCAGAAGTACTTTATGTCCACTGGGGACAGAATAGTAAGTGTTAGTCTTGAAGTAAAGAAAGGGAAATTTAGGCAAGACATGGGAAAAACTGCTTGTGGTACAGACAGATAAGACACTTCAGAGGGAAAGCCAAAACCCTCCAAGAGAGGCCACGGAATGATCAGATTTGAGAGAAAGAACAGACACACATTTATCACAACTGGTGCCAGTCCAGCTGAGGCTGATTGGGGAAGAGGAGCATCTAGAGAGAGTCCTCCAAAACTCTGACCTGAGGCACTGGATCAATAATTAATGCAGAGCAACTATGGCACAGATTGCTGGGATGGGAGGGAAGAGAAGTGCAGGGTGTATTGCAATTGTAATGGCATGCATATGCATTAATGCAATGCTTTGTACTGACAGTCACAGCATGAAACACCAGCACAAACCACTTGGAAAAACCTGCTACACTTGGAAAAAGCCCAGGAATTCTTATATGTAGTATAGCCATTGCAGAAAAAATGTCCTTAGGAGACCATAAATGAACTGATTACTTCCTATCTTTGCATCAAATCCTCAAGGATCAGAAAGATATGCCAGTCCTTGGCTGGAGGAAAACAGGACACTCCTAATAGGAATATCAAAACATTTAGAATAAAATCCTGGTCATAGAGCATGGGAAATCAATCAAACAAACAAACAAAAAAACCAACCCTGTAAAATATTGTCTTTGAGGCTTCAACCTTTACATTAATTTAAAAATGTAAAAATTTTACAGGCCCTTCTGACTTCAGCATGGATCTCCATGGGCAGAAAGCTGTGTCCACATGGACAATGGGGGATTATGAGCTCTTTGCAAGTGTCTCAACAAAGAAAACCCCAATTGTATACACTTGTCACAAGCCAGTGCAATTAAAAAAACCCAAAAAACTCCAACTGAATGAACAACCAACTGTAACATAAAAAAACATTTACCAACACCAAAACACAGAGAGTTTTAGGCAGATACAAATATTAACAATGAGCCAAACTTCTACACAACATCTACAGCCTTCTACAGGAATTGTATTCCACTTTCCCCCTTTTGCATTTGTATGCACATACATATGTACATATACATATGTATACATCTGCATGCAGCAGCCTGTCAGTGTCACCCAACCTATGAAATTCTATAGACAGCTTTTGCTCATAAATCTGGAAGACACTTTTTCTTTCAGTAGAACAAACCCTTAATCTGGTTTCAATGAGTTGTAAAAGACAGCTCCTGTGATTCACCCCCTCCCCTCAACAGAAGCACTGCTTGTTAATCCAGCAGGAAATAACATTTGCCAGGATTGACAGCTGTGGATTTGTATTCAATTCCCAAATTAAAAACCAATGACAGTGCCCAGTTCAATGGAGATGTCAAGTAAAATAAAGAAACTAAAAAACCTGCTGCTTTCTCTGTAAAATACAAACATACATACATTTTGGATAACAATACTAAAAGCTGGGAATGAGATATAATAGGATTAAAGCTGTGTGCAAAGTTTCTATTGAGGTTTTTTTTTACCAACAACTCACATTTTGTGTTTTTCCACTTACATATTAATTTTTCCTTTTACTCCTAATAAATGTTTTAAAACATGTTAAAAACTATTTTGATAACTATTTAAAACCTTTCAAAAATACAATGTAATAATTTTCACAGTCAAATCAGCAAAATCTTCATATAAAACAATAATTACTGTCCAATTCAAAGAATCTTTAATTACAGACCAAATATTAAGAAGAGCTCTAATGCCAGAGGTTCTCATGCTTCTGCAAAATCATGTTAAAAGTTAATCAGAGAGCATCTTGGGCAGTTTCTACTGTTAATCTGAATAAGAATCAGAGATTGAAAATAGCCAGTATAATAGAGATAGGATGTTTTCCTAGTGCTGTAACAAACTGCTCTGAAGAGCCCAATGCAAGTTTTCTCTGTTCTAACAGTCTCTGGAATAAGTCACAATAGCAGGATTCTTCCTGGGAATTCAATCCAATATGATAATTATACATTTATAATTCCTTACATTTCTGTAAATACTCCTTTCACTTGCTACACCTTTCTTGTACCTTCAGATGTCCATTTTCCTCCAACACACTGATTAAACAAGGCAAGAGGGAACATCCAGAGCACTTCAGCAATCTGAGAAACAACAAAATCAGTGTTGTAACTTGCTGCTATTTACCTGTAAGAAGTGATCCTCCTGAGGTCTGCAGTGGAAACACGATAGCCACACTCTTCCAACACTTCCTCACAAGCAATTTCTTCTAAAGAAAGGCCTGGCTTGTCCACAATGCCAGCACAGAGCTCGTAGGTCACTCCAACCACAGCAGGTAAGGGGTTCTCCAGGGAAGGAAGGCTCTCCTTGCCCTGATTCTGAAAGACTTGAGGATGATGCCTTTCCACTTCACACATGTAAACAGCTTAAGAAAACCCCAAAAGACAAAAGAAAAAAAACCACAATGGGCAGTATGTTAGTCTCTTCATATTAAATACAAAAAAAGGTGGTAGACAAATTTTGCCTGGAAATTAACAACCATGAGAGTACTTGAGAGTAACAAGGAATTCAGCTGTGTTATCTGTTAAAATAGTGACACACAAAACTGGAATTTTAAAGAACAAAGGTTCTCTTGCCATGTCGGTAAAATTATTCTTTAAACTCTTATTTGTACTTACATCACCTGAAATGAATTAATACACACCTTAAAATAAATAAAAATTGAAAAAGCAAGCTTGTTCATCCAAGAAATCTAAGTGCCAGAAGCACCATACAGCTTCCATTTGTTGAGCAATGTGGATATTGGGATTTAATTTAAACTATGCAGTTATCTTGCAGGAAAGTTGGGTGGCACATAAAGTACCATGTGTACAATGATGAGTCTTTCAGCCTGTCAACTCAGCTGTTATTTAGAAAGGGTATGAAAAGCATGTATGTTTGTTTGAAAAAAAATCCTCTTTTGAACATACAGTTCCTTGCACAAATTCCTGTGTGGAGTCTGAAAAAGACTTCTTGAACTAATCTACAAACAGCTGCCACTGTAATGCACTCCTAAAGAAAGTGCAAATGTCAGATTTTAGTCCTCATTTAAGCAAAACCTCTCAGTGATGTCAACAGAAATTTTTGCCTGAGTGAGAACTGCAGGACTGGATGTCAACACACAAAGAATCCCTACTGACAGACAACTCCAGATCATTCTAACGTTAATATAATTCTGCTTGTTTTTTTACTTGAAGTTTCCTTATGTCTATTCCCTTGCTTTTCAAGAAAGGTTTTCAAGAGTGCTATAAATCACCATGAATAAAACTATTTTTTGAATCTTTTTTATTCCATTAAAATGTGTATTTCACATACACATAACATGGTTTTCAAATTAATTTCTCTTTTCTTTCCCATTCTAAATCCTTCAGAATTGATATATAAGAACTCAGGTTTAATAGGCAACTTTTTTCCTTCCAGGTACTGTAGCTTGGCGTTAAAAAAAAGTCTCTAGAGAAATGTTGTTGCATAACAGTGAAGTGCCACAGTGACTTCTTAAGCACTTGGTCTCTTGAGACAGAGTCAAAATCCCCGAATTTGTGCCTGGGCTCTTTCTGCAGTGCTGGTTTTGACACCCCAGAAGTGTAGAATAGCAAGATCTGCACTTGAAAGGGAGGTGTCCAGATCAGTCCAATATCCAAAATCTAATCTTTGAGAGCTCAAACTCTTAAAGCTGCTAGTCTTAGGTGTATCCAGGTCTTTGAGATTCAAACAGGAATGGATTGGAGTTTCTATTTCTTACTTGAGAGACATGACTTAGAGCTCAGTTTTCTTTTTAAAGTGCAGCATGAAGCCAGAAAAAAAAACACTCCCTGCCAGCTCTAAGGGACAGCTCCTTGAAGGGTGTCTATTGTCATTATTCCAAAAACTTCTAAAAGCTGGGAAAATTATCATAAATGACAACCACATCCAAGATTTCTCCGAGACGAGCCAAATCCTCTGAAAGTTTTATTTCTTTTTTAGTACTGACATACTCAGATAATTTAAAAAGGAACAATACATGCATCACATTAAAGGTTTTGGACGCTAACACAGGATGCAGGTAAGAGTGTGGGGTACAGAAATATGAAACTGTGACTTAAGAGTTTTGAAAGTCTTCTGTATCCCTGAAACCCATCCTGTCATTCTATCAGGCACCTGCCACTCTCCTTCTCCCTCAGCACAACTGATCAAATCCTACATTCCCACAAGGACCAAATCCAGCAGTCCTCTTCAGAGCACAGTCCTGTGATATGCCACATTTCAAGCCCAGGAACAGTTTTTCTCTGTAGATAGGGAAGAAGAGAAGCAGTACCAGCCACTTCTGTAATATTAGAGCATTCACCAAGGAGTCTGATTATGAATTTAACATCACTTTGCTTGTAAAGGTTCAAACTCAATTTATCTCTCACAGATAAGCAAAGCCTAGAAAGCCAAGCTGCCTGCTGTCAGGGAACAGAGAATCTCCCATAACTCACTTGAAGGTGCAAAACTGACTAGACAAGTGATGGACTGGGTGACAAAGAACTGGATGGAGAAGCAGTGTGTGACCTACTGGCTAAGGCACACTCTTCAGGAGGGAAACCTGTGACCCTCCTCTTCCTCACCACAGGTTGTCATCTTATTGCAAATCCACAAAGGGTTTGGAAAGCAGAATCCAGAAGCCCTAACAGTCACCCACCCACCTGTCCCATGTCCATTGTCCCCTTGTGCTCTGATGATTCCTTGGCCAGGAACAGCCACTGCACCACTGCTGGGCAGTCTCCTCCATGGCCAGATGGAGCACGGTGAGGAATCAGCCTGTTCCAGGGCAGCTTCTGCTTGCACTTCAGGAAGAATGACAACAGAAAGGGTTGTCTGGCTTTGGAAAAGGCTTCCCAAGGAAGTGATGGAATCCACATCTGGACTAATTACTCTGGAGCCACTCAGCTGTTAAGAAAGTGTCCACTCAGAGTGGAAACTGCAGTAGAACTGATGTTCTCACCTTCCTTTCTCTAACATGGGACAAAGGATAGATGGTTCAACTAAATGAAGCAAACAAGATTGCTGCTGTTATTAAAAGCATCCTTTGTAGGTGACACATACAGGAACTTATCTGCCATCTTTATACAGAAGAAAACAACAGTAGGGACTAAGGAGCCAGTGGGGTTTGGCTGCCTGGGAAGGTGCTGGCTCCTCTCTAAACTTCTGACTGCACTGGTGGTTTGTGCCTCTTGAAATGGAACATGGCTTATGATTCAAATCTTTGATACTGTTTAAGTCAGTGGAAAAACAAACATCACAATCCATTGGAAGGTCATTATAACTACAGTGAATAAACCAGAGTACATGCTCATAGGTCCCAACCCTAGCAACATGTCATTTTATTATATTTGAAAATGTGTGGTCAATTGCCTACCAAAATAAGCACTGACCAAAACGTTTGTGAATTAGTCATGGGTGAGGAACATATACAGAGATACATGTTTATCTTTCTTCTCTCTGCTCCTCCCAAATGTGGCCTCATGATCATTCAAGATGATCTAAGCCCAGAGCACACTGCTTGCCTCACTGCTTGTGTGCTTCTGCCACCCTCAAGTCAGCACAAACTCCTTCAGCTCCCTGATCCTCAAAACCTCCAGTCTGCAGTCATTCTGCAAAGGGCTGCTGCTGCCAAACAAGCGAGGTGGGAATGGGCATGGAGGGATGAGTGCCCTTACAAGCAGCACAGGCATCAGTGGGAAAAGCTGCTCCTGCCAGCACAGCCTAGGGTAAGGTGAGCACACATGGCACCAGCACACACACAGATGTGCCTGGAGAGTGACCAGCAGCTGTTCACTCACAGCAACGAGTGATTGCCTTCCTGGTGGGACCCTGGCAATGAGGAAAGTCTCAGTCTTTGCTTTGCTTTGCTTTGTGGAACAGGCACCAGGGCAGACAATAACCATGGAATGAAGATATAATTATAAATATAGGGACGTGAGTAAAGGCAGGGCATGGCTGTGACCACTGAATTGCTGTGGGGTATCTGACTGACCACTGTGCCTAAGGACAGGTGTCTGAGCAGCTCCAGCCTCTGGAATGGTTTCACTCCAGAAGCAGGGCAGTCTTTTGAGGCTGATTTGACACCTTCATAGAGATAATGCAATGAATGTGTTCCTGCTCAGTACATATAAACATATATATATATATATTCATGCACACATATGAAGGTTTCTCCCCAAGATTGCCTCAAAGAGAGCATGAGCTATGGGAGCTGTTTATTTGTTGGCAAATAAAAGACAGTGGATTAGTGATGAACAAATAACCAAACACTTTATACCAGTCAATTAGCACTTGATGAGAAGATGCACAGTCAGTGTAACACTGCTGCACAGCACTGGAGAGGCTGTAATCACTGCCAGGAATAAAGGGCAGTGTGACACTACCCTAGAAAGTTTTTGGTAAAGTCTACCATGAGCAATCTTGAAATGGTCTCTTAGCAACAATCAGTGAAACACCTTGTCATTTCTTTTAGTTAACATGCAGCCAACACATGTTTTGTTTTTAACTTCCAGAAAGTAAATATTGCCTTGAGTTAAAATAATGGATACAAAAACTCAGAAAAAAAGTGTATTAACCTAAATTCATAATAATTGGTAAAATGAAGCTGTCTACATACTGATGAAAAAGCATACAGTCCTGAATCTCCCTCATTTTAAATTCCCAACCATACAATGCACAATAAGACAGTACAAATAAAAAGAATATTTAAGACAAAACGAAAAGGAAAATATTGTGCTTCTGTACAAGTAGGTCAAGAAGGAACTTCAAATTAAAACAGTTTCTTTCACGATCATTATAGGGCTGTAATTTCATCCAAAAGAGGACAATAACCAGCCCAAAAGCAGAATGTGAGACTACCCTAATCATTCATTTAATCTGTAATGGAAATTTCCCTGGTTAGAAATTCTGACTGACTGAAAAGGATGGGCTATCATACAAAGAACCAGAATATAGAACAAAGATTTTATCACCACAGATGCACCAACTTTTAACTGCTAAACCCTTAAAAGCTTGCTTCACTAGAGAGCAAAAGTAAATCTAAAAAAGAGGATTACCTGGGCGGAACTGCTTCACCACAACAAAGCATTGCCGAGAAGTATTAAAGATCAGGATTGACACACTGAGGAGGAAGATAAAAAAAAAACAACAAAAGATCAATGCTTTATGAAGGATTAATGCAGAACTATAAACTTACATCTTGTGAATTTAATTTCAATTACATAAACACATTAAGATTTATTACTACAGCTGCAACCCAACAAGGTCCTAGTCCAAAATCCATCTAGAGAGATAGACAATGGGTAATGTCCCAAAGCCCATGACAATTTTGCACATAATTAAGTCCCTTTTGTCTCCTGGCATGCAAAATAAGCACTAACCAATTCCTTCTTCCCAACAGGAACATCAACACCACTTCCAGAGAGGTACTGGGACTAGAACCTGGTACTAGATAGCAAAAAATCCTTACAAATGAAAACATTTTTTCCCCTCATATCAGCCTCCAATTAGGATAGTCAAACCTCAGGCTGAGTATTTGAACATGCCCTGGATGTGTAGAGCACTGATGTTCTCTGCTTGCCTAACACACTCTCAGGTTTCACTAGTGTAGGAAATGCAGACAAAAGTTTTTCTCCTTAGTTGGTAGCCCACTGCCACCTGAAAAAACAAGTGTGTATTTTGCTCATTGCCATGGCAGCATTCTCTCATTTGTTCTGCCTCAGTGTATGCAATCGAGACGTTAATTCATTATTCTATGAATTCTACAATAGATTAGACTCACAATGGCATATTTGCAGGGTTGAGTCAAACTTTCAACTTTCCTTGTAAAAGAGCTGTATATTTATTTTCACTATTTGATTTAATGATGAAGTCTCAAGCTGCCAAAAAAATGCTATCTGATGATTATTAAAAATAATGTTAATGTTTATTATAATAATATATAAAAACCAAAACAGAAGGGAGCAGTCCAGATGTTAGTATTTATATTCATGCTTGCCATTCTCAAAGACCTGTACTGCATATTGATGGCTTCCTGCCTCAGGAGATGCCATTTGCAGGCAATTTTAAAGCAAAGGTTTTAGCCTTCAGAGAGGCTGGAAGAGAACATTCACTCTGTTTACTGGCACTAGGGTTCTTTCTGGAATATCTGGGAGTTTGTGTAGGTTGCTGGAAGAAATGAAGTTAAACCACAGACCATAGTAATTTTAAGGCTACTTAAATATTATTCTTTCATTCTTTGATTTTTTTTCTCTTTTCATGACTGTTCCTCTCCCCAAAGCAGTAGTGTCTGAGGTTGGACTCTGCTCTAAATAAAAGGGGAAAAGGCATTACTGCTATTGAACCTGTGCTGTTTTGTCCACAGGCACTGCCTGAAACTGGAGAGAGCAGTAGCCTAAAGCTGCTGCTGAGGAGTGGAAGCTTCCTGAGGCAGATGGTTGCCCTTTACCTTTCTTTACATCCACCACCCCAGGCCCAGTCTTTCCTTTGGCTTGCCTTCTTCAGCACGTCTCATTAAATAACTCATACCAACTCATTAAAAATGGCTCAGCTATTAGACATTATTTTTTCCTAGGAGTCAATCACTTGAGATTTTTATGGAACAGATGGGAAAATTAAAAACAATCTGTCAGAATTAAGGAACAAGATCAAATTAGCTGGAAAGGAGTAGCAGCAAGTTATTACAATTGTCTGCTTCTCACACCATCTTGAGATGAGAGGGTACAGAAATGGCACAAATCTGTAGAACTTTCTATTTAATTACTTCTAATTTTCTGAGAGACTGACAATTCTGAACAGAAATTTACATTTTTTTAACAAACCACAACACACAAGTTCTAATATTTCCTGTCAGAGTTGGAGAGCCATGGAAGACAAAGTTCAGAATTATACATTCTTAGGAGGGGGTAACATTGGGAATACCATTTGCTGCTCCTTTGTTCACAAGAAACAACATAACATGAAATACTTCCACAGGTCACCAGGCCTGTAACTTCTGAAAACCCACTGCAGGCTGCACTCAGGACAGTTATTGGAGTATTACACAAAGTCAGAGCAAGACAGTTCTACTGAGCTAAGTGGAGGAGCCTCACTTCCATTTTCAATGGGTTTCCTTATAACAAACCCCCAAAATGAGGGTTCAGATGATTGGTCTGGCCTATAAGGAAAGTATTTATCTTCTGGAGCTTTAAAACATCTTACAAAGAATTCACTACAAAATTAGTTTGAAATTGCTATTTTTACAGATGATACAGGCTACCAAAAAGAACTACTACAAATCCATTAGTAAGTCCAAATACATTTTTCAGTGGTACCATACCATGAGGTATTACAGAGATATTTGATTTCCCTTCAAAATACTACAATCAGACCTATTTTAGGATATTATATGAACAGTTTTTAAGCGAGGAGTAAACACAAAAAAAAGTAAAACATCCACAAGGACTTTTGTGAGCATCTCCACAACTAAAAGATACAGAAAAGAAATGAAGCCAAAGCTGTACATTTGGGAAGAATACACAGAAGCACTATGAAAAAAAAAAAAAAAAAAGCCCAGCCACATTCCCTAAAAGTAGGCAGTAATACTATACAAGAATTTAATCTAAAATGGATATCAAAGGTCCTAATGTAGCAACAGGATTTATGTCTCAAACAGGAGCACAGGATCACTTTTTTATTATATTTTACAAAGGAGAACAATACCCAGACATAAAAGGATCATGACAAATCCCAAGCTTACATCCATGCCTTAAAACAAGCTGTAACACCTCTGCACTAAGGAAAGGTCTCAGCTTAGACCTGCTAATCTTTACACTTTGTGTGGCAGATTACTGTTACCATATTCCAGAGGTGTGGATCTATTCCTCCAGCAGCTGACTCTGAGGAAAATCAGAGGTGTAAAAGGAGAGGCCAGGAATGCAAATACTACTGCCCAGTGAAGGAGACTCAGCTCCTCCACACCACATCTATTGTTGGCTGCATTAGGGACTACAACCAAACAGAAAAATAACTAACTGACCAAATAAATAAATAAATAAATAAATAAATAAATAAATAAAATTAAGAGGTGACAGGGTATGTACAGTGACTTCCAGGACTGCTGAAGACCACAGACCTACTTAGCCTTCAGCCCAACCTCGTCCTTAACTTCCCACTGCAGCAGCTCTCACTCATTTTATAGATAAAATAAATCACTACTCTAATTACAGCAGTTTTCCCCAAAGAAATCATGCATATAAACAGCTTACAGTGCAATAGAGTATTGTTCCTTCCATAAATATGGGAGCATTTAGAGTAGCTTTAAAATATTTTAAGAAAGATATGTACCTAAAATGTGACATAAAAAGAGCATTTAACCTGTACTTGAGCTGTTACTCAAGTTTGAAGTAAAATTGTGTCTGGTCCTGGCATCTAACACTGTTTTCTGAAAGTGATTCCAACTATTCAGCCAAGGCTCTTGTGTAGCATTTAACCATTAAAACTTAAAAAAAAAAGCTCTGAGTGAAATAGGTATTAGGATTCTCTCGTGGATATCTGGCTTCCCTAAACTAAGTCAATGTGCAGAAATAAGACAGCTGACCCAAAGACACTGCAACATAAGAGTGCAGAACCTTAATGCCTCCTCCACCTTTAAGACTCTTATGAGAAAATACCCACCTGAATAAGACTTTTACAACTGAAAACACTCTCGAGAATAGTTTAGAAAATTACTTCACTGTGTGCCATAGAAAACTACTTCCACATTTTTCCTTCCCCCAACATAGTAACACTCTGTATTTATTGGAATCACAATAACTGATGCTTTGTGATATTCCAGCTCAGCAGACATTTAGCTAGAAATACTACAACTTCACACTCTCAAACCTGTGAGAGGAGGGTGGTGTTTCATGGAGCAGCACAAGACACATTTGAGCAGCATTTGACCACAGCAGCTCTGAGGTAGGGGACAGATGAAAACTGACATCCTGTTAAAATGTGCAGACACACATATGGACCATGCAAAGTCAATTCTTTTGAAATACATCCCAGCAACTGAGATCAGCAAATGAACTTTACCACAGCTTCTTCAACGTGTGCTTCTAGGGCTACAGTTAATCCACATGCAACTGCTGACACTTACTAACTGCTTTACATGAGACACTTTCAAAATCTTTTAATAAATATAGATTGATTCAGTATTTCTTTATTCTCAGATGTGGCCTTAATACTGACTTTACAAATGTGAATTTGTAAACTAAAATATAATTTTAGAAAATCCCCACAGTATACCAATTGCAAAGACAAGGACAAGACTCCTGTACTTCTTTCAGTGAGCTAAGACTCTCAAGGCTGGAGATGAGGACTTTTAATGACAATTTTGTACTAATAACTAAAATACTAATATATTTGGTAATTATGAGATAACACACATAAAGAAATTGACCTTTCTTAAATCCTTCTAAGAACAACTCAGGAGCTGCTTGTCTCAAGCACGGGTACGTGTGTGACACACACAAATTGTGATCAGAAATGAATAGTGGAAGATAAAAAAAGATAAAAAAAGACTGACAGTAACATTGAAAGCCAGGACCTCTCAGCTCTTAACCTCAGCACTTTCACCTACTTTTAAAGGCTAAAAAATATCTCAAAATTAGTTTAAAGCCTGTAATACTGGTAAATGCTGCCTATAAACAATAATCTCAGCTCCATCGGGGAGACTTTAGGAACTAATGATGTATGATTTCTAAAAAACCACAACAAACCAACCAAACCAAACTACCAAAACCCCTCCAATACTACTAACACAGTGCCTGCAAGTATTTCAGTTACCATTCTCAAAGAAGACAAAGAAAAAGGAATGGCAGATTCCAAAAGGAGACACAAAAATGGCATGCAAGAATAAAAGCAAGTAAGTGATTTAATCAGCCCCCTTGACTCTCAACAGATATTTGGTTTTGAAAATCCCTTTGATACAATCAGAAGAAAATAATCAAATGTAGTGTGCAACCACAAAAGTATTTAGAGGTGCATTCATCTCTGCTGGAGAGCATGTGAATATAAAACATACATTTCATATTTTAGCCCACATAGCTCATAAAGGAGAAAATGTCAAGATTTACAAATCATACTAGATGAAAAGTTAGTATGAAATAAATAATTTAGAAGTCCCATAATTGTTTTAGCTTTAAAGTATAAATTTTTCTTCTTGAACTTATATGAATTTGGCTTTCTTTGTTCATAGAGGGATGAAAATTGATTATTCATAGTTTTTCATGTCAAGCCTATAATTCCATCTACTTTTTTTAAAAAGACTGTGTTTGATAAACACCCCAGATCACAAATAAAGTACATTCATAAAATGCTAAGGGGTTGGAATGAACCTTAAAGATCCTCTATTCCCAACCCCCTCTGTCATGGGCAGGGACACCAGACCAGGCTGTTCAAGGTGTTATCCAACTTGGCTTTAAACACTTCCAGGGTTGGAGCATCCACAACCTCCCTGGGTAACCTGTTCCAATGCCTCACCACCCTCTCAGTAAAAAATTTCTTCCTAATATATAAGCTAAATTTCCTCTCTTTGAAACTGTACCTGTTTTCCTTGTCCTGTCACTACAGTTCCTGACAGAGAGTCTCTCTGGATTCTCTGTGGGCCCCTTCAGATCCTGCAAGGTGCTCTGAGTTCTCCAGAGAACCACGTCCATGGCTGTGAACGTGTCCTCTCTTTGTTCAAATCTAAAATGACTGTGCTTTCAGCTTGAAAGTGATAATCAAAAAACACCTAAACTTGTTTGAGAGCCAACACTCAAAAGCAATTCTCTGGGAGGACCAACCTTCAGGAGGGCCAACTTCATCTTATTTAAAAATTATTTCTGGTGTCCGTAAGAAAAAATTGTATGCAGTCCCCGTGCCAGTTCTGTATTCAAATTAAGCATTCATTTCACAACTGGACACATCCTGCAAACTTCTAATGTGGTGTCTAAGGCACTGTCTTCTTCCTTTTATCAGCACAGTACCCAGTACCTTAAGCCAGAGAAAACAGCCCTTTGGTTTTCAGAGCAGAGTTGTAATAGAGCTGTACCCTTTGATTATTCTCCAGTGCAATTCCTTTAGTTTCCCAGAGCTTTAACTATAATGCAGACAGTCCTGAGATTAAATGTGTGTGCTTGCACAATCTTTACTGGTTCATTTAAGTCTTCCTTCAAAGCATTTTGCATCTTTCAAAGGCCAACACCAATCCAACTGGCTGCTTAAAATGCAGCCTGTTACAAAAGCAAAGCTATAAGCTCCTGACAAAAACATTCACCCTTTCATACTAATCACAGATAAAGTGGATTTGGCAATAGATAATTAGAGATGTCTAAAAGACTTCTGTATTCTGATGAATTTTGAATGCTTTCTCCAACACAACGTAAATATTTAATACCAAATAAACCCAGAATAAAGTGGTGAGCCACGTATGCTTAAGAAAATAAATGTTACTTTGGAAAAAATCAAAAGGAAGATTGGTTTCAGTAAACTGAACTGCAGCAGGAAGTTATCCATGACACCATAAAGCAGGAAGCATATGTTTGGTTAATCATCAGACCAGCATAAAAATCAACTAAGAAGTGGTAACAAACCCATATACATGCACTTTTAAAATACAATTTATATCTACTTGTACAGTAGCAGTTTATATTGCCAACCAGAGAACATGAGCAGGACAACTTCTTTGGAACAAACAATTCTCTCAGTAACTTATTTTTATACAACAAAGAAAAAAATAAAAAGAAAATTCAACTGCAAAATAAATGAGACATCAAAGCATGCTGCTCTCAATAACATTCCTCAAGTGTCATATCTTGGCCAGTATCCCAGGATACCCTCAGAAATGACACACTGCATCTCAATGGGATTCTTTCAACAAAATATTTTAATAAATAAATTCAGGTTTTATGCTAACTTATTTGATTAAATACAGCTTTATGGGAATTATGTGCAACAGATGTCAGAGCCTGATGGGCTTTTGTTCCAGTTCCTAATTATTTGTGAAAGTGCCATTTATAAATGCTATCACCTAGTAAGACCACCTGAAAAGCTTAAGTATGGCTCTATTCCATTCTGAAATGGCATAGAAGTCAAAGATTTAAAACACCATTAGATTTCAAGGACAGCTCACAAAACAAAAAAGTTCAAGTGTTCTGCACTAAGGTGAGGGAAACCAGCAACTTTGCTTAGTACCTACCAAAATCCAAGTATGATGTGCATTACACAACATTTTGCCAGGTATAACCCCCCAGCCTCAGTACCATCAGTGAGAAACTGGTAGTTGTTCACATTTTCCTCAATTTTCCCATTTCTAGAATAAGGTTTAAATTATTTCCTCATTTCCAAAAGCTATTTTCAGCTAAAATTCTAAAATACAAGCATTCCAAATACAGAACGTTTCCTAGCTTTCCTAAGATTATTTTCACCAATCCCAAATGCATCCCATGATCATGCTAGTGTCTTTAGGCCATGTACAAACTCTTGGCACCCTTCACACAGAAGGTTTATTTCAAAATCACCTGGAAGCAGAGGGAAGAATCTCTGATTTCAGTGATTGTAAGAGAATAAACACATTCCTTCTTTTTTTGATATTATTTGAAACACTAGAAAATTAAATCCCTAAACTTGTAAAAAACCCAAGATGCTTCTAATTTGGATACCAAAAACCTGCATTCAGAAATTTATGAATAACAAGCCAAAATTCTTGTTTATCTGCTTAGTTGTGAGAATTTTCGTGGCTTCTATTCTTAAAATTAGGCAAATATTTAACTTCCAAATGAAGCAATGCCCTCAATAAAGATTTTATTGCCATTGTACCCTGTTTCAGTGACACAGCAAGGAAGAGATTACATGCAATAGGGTGCTTTCATATCACATGCTTAAAAAGATGAAATGAGAATCCGAAAATTTATGATTTTGTGTTTCTCTCTGATAGCTTCACAGCATCTCATCTCATGTTTCTCTCATTTCTGCACTTTTATTTAGAGTGGATCCTAAGGTAACAATATAGTAACTCATTTTAAAAGGCAGTAAATACGCCTGCAGAATTCCTGGCAGGAAAGCAGAGGATCTGTCAAGTCTTCACTGTAGAAAACCCCAAAAATGAACAACAAAAAGCACAACATTAAATGCATTTTATTTGCAAATATCATATGCAAACAAATAGTGTAATTACTTGTATTGAAGGAAACTAATAGGCTACTACATTTTTTCCTTCTAATACCAGGAAAATTATCATTATCCTGATAACATCCTTGATAGACAGACATCAAGCCTAGACATGAACATTTTTAATGACAGTGATTACAGAACCTGCCTTCCTGGATAATCAGATTGCTTATTGGTAAAAACAGTTTCTCAGTGTTTAATTTCAGAAATACTTCCCCCACCATACACCATTTCTCACTCTGCCATTGATTACTGATGAAATTAAATGATTCTGGCCTGCCCTGTAAGGCTCCTCTACATTTTATGATAAGTGGTAATTTCTCTCCTCAGTTGTGCTGTCCTTTGCATGAACATGCCCAGCCTTCATTCCCTTCTCTCAGCTATTATTTCCCTAAACTCTTCATAATTTTTGTTTGTTGAACTACCTCCAGTTGATTTTAAACAGTGCATTATCTTCCACACTATCTTTGAAGATAATCAAGAAAATTCCACATCACTGACACCCTGGAGGAGACATTACAAAGACAGACAAGGTTTACAGAACAACAGCACATCGTTGAAAGTAAAAGGCATATGCCACCCAAGGAAATTTTTTTTTTTTTTTTTACCTGTAAGGATGTTAAAAAGCTATATTTTAAAGCTACTGTGATAATTATTGCACAAAGGAAGCATCTGAGTTAAATTTCATGGTGTCTTACAATACACTGGGACATAAACCAGAAAAATACATACAGGATTAAGTTTCCATAAAGCCCAAATGATCTGGCATATGAAATAGGAGAAGGAATTTAATCCACTCCTATAATGTGGCCAGGGCACATGACTTCCACCCTGTCTCCATAGCTGCCTGCTACAGCCACTGAGCCAGAATAGCTGCCTGGCTCCTGCAGGCCACTGGCTCTGCTGGCCCACGCCTCGCCAGCTCCTGTGGCCAGAGATGGGATCTGGGCAGCTCCTGCTGCAGCTGCTGGGCCAAATTCTGCATTCCCTGGGCAGCCACTCCTGATCTCTGCCTCAGCCAGGTAACTGCACTGCACAGAGCCTGGGCACCTTCATCTCCTCCTTCCATGCTCATTTTTAACCTGCCTGGAGAATCTCCTGTCTGCCCCAGCACTGGTACCTGCGGGAGGGAGCAAACAGAGGTGGAAATTGGATCAGTTTCCTTCACCCTGTAAACACAGTCCTGATGGAAAACTACACTTTTCAGTTGTTTTTGTAATAGATGAAGTCGTTTCTTCCAAGGAAGCAAATTAGTTTAGGAATTAATTGGTTTTAAATATAAAACAATCTAATCTCTTTACTTAGAAGAAAAAAAAAAGGCCAATCTTATAAAGCAGCAATGTAAGAATAAACTTTCGGTTTTTTTCATTAAGAATTTTTTAAGTCAGGAACTACTGCTGAGTCACTGTGAATGTTTTTGAAGGTAAAAATGCAGCACAAATGGGGTTCAATGCACATGCAGAGCTGCAAGTTTTTTAGTCCAAATGCTTTTTTATTCATCACATAATATTTTCAGAGTTGAGAGGAACTCACATTACTATCTTGCATACAATTCAGCCTCCTCAATATAGTTCTCTTTTAAATGCAGTGAACTTCCCGGTGAATTTTTCATGCTTTCAAATGGAGAGGTAGACATAATTTTGTTTTGTCAACTAGGAAAAGGTACAGTTGTGTCCCCTGTTCTCAAGCATTATTACTCAAAGCACAGAAGGGAGCACATGACTGTACACTGACCTTCATCTGTTCCCAAATTATGCCTTTTAAAAGCCTTGAATCTGTTTAAGGGGAGCTGCTGAAACCTGAAACGAACGTGGTCTATTGCTTTATAAAGTAGATGAATGTAGAACTTAAGTATTACATTTCAGGCTCTTACTGTACTAAATATAGCAAAATTAGGATGAGGGAGAATATAACTGTAACCTGAGTCTAGTTTTAGAGAATAATTTTTTATTACAGGTATTGATGGTTACTCTGTAAAATTTAGTATGTTTCTATTTCTAACAGAAAATCACCACAAATTTGCAGAAGAAAAATGTAAATGTTCTCCTGATGAAGTTTTATTTTTAAAAGCCAAGTCCTTAAAAAAATTAACAGCTCTTCAGCCCACAAATCACACCCCCACAAATTGCTAACCAGTTCTGACAGACCCAAGTCTAAAAAGAATCTTGAAATACACCTTGCATCTAAATTTTCATTGCTTGTACTCTGATTTTCATCAGGATATGTTTAATAATGACCAAACACATCATCTTGAGTATTAAAGCGAAAATTACCCTTAATTAGAAAAGTAAGCAGTGAATAACTACAGAAAGCATCTTCTGCTGTGTGCCTAACACAACAGGGCAAAATTATATAACTCTTAGGAGCAACACCTCAATAAACTTGTTCAATAATTATAGTGGAGAAGAGGGAATCAAGGATTTTTATTCCATTCATTTTTAGTAAATGTCACTGTTGTTTCTAAGGACATAACAGAACCTTCCCATGAGCTCTAATAATTTTCATCTGCATGTTTCAAAGAAAGATTAACTTACATCTAACTCCAGAAGACAAGACAAGAGTAAGTTCATTCTTTTCCAATACAAAAATGGCTTAGAAATTGACAGATTTCTTGCCAAGTTTGCAAATTTTTGAGTTTTCAGATGAGAACTGTAACACTCATTAAGCATTTAATATGCTGGTAAAATCATAGAAACCTTCAGGATATAAGTGGCTTCTGGCAATCATCTGATCCAATCTCCTGGATTAACTTCTAAGTTAGGCCTGATTTCTCAGAGCCTTGTCCAGTCAAGGTTTGGATTTCTCCAAGAATGGAGATTCCTCAGTCTCTCAGGGCAAAGCATTCCAGGAACAAACTACTGTCCATGGGTATGTCCTTGTGTCATGGATCTTCCCTGTTAGAATTTTAACCTAAATATGGTAAGAAATGCTGCTTCTTTTTATCTATGCTGATATGCAGGTGACTTTTGACAGCAGAGGTTCTGAAGGTTTGTAAACATAGTTTATTCTGTGACCAGTAATAAATTGCACATAACTATTTTTGTCTTTAAGTGGCAGGGAGACATTGGGAATAAGCAATTATTTGTTCAACATAAATTACATCAGTGACTTTAGGATTGATGTCTAGTTCTGAATGATATTGATCTAAAGAAAGCTCATGAACCACATACTGTCGACTCATGCCCAGATCTGCAATAACCAAAGGAAAGTAATAAAAACAAAAAAAAAAAGTAATACCAATTCTGCTATATTACCTTGAGCTAGAGTTACACCACCAGACTGCATATGGTTAAATGATCTTGCCCTACTGCTACATATAGTGAGATTTTAAAAGATTACTCACATTGAAGGCAAATGAAGTGACTACTGCAGTCCTTGTGTTTTTGTGTTTGTATCATTTAATCAGCTGTTCATCTGAATAGTTGGAAAGGATACATTTATACAACAATAACCTCATCTCTTGGTAAATATTTTCCTGTATCTTCTGATACAAATCTATTAAATATTGGCTTATATTGGCCTAATTTGAAATGAGACAGAACACTGGGGTCCCAAAGGAAGCCAGCACACAAGCTCTCAGTTCACTACCATGCAGCAAGGAAGTCAGTCCTTTAAGCATGTTTACCTGTGCTATTGAAAGAGGATTACATATAAAGACATAGGTTAGCACAATGTGTGGTTTTATATGATTACACAGTTGTTTTATTAATTTGTCATCACTAAATTCATAATACATATCAATTCTATGTAAATATTACAAATATATATATATGCTCTGCCTCGTTTCAGGGTAAACAGCCCTATTACAGACATTTGGAGCATTTAAAAGTCTTACATCACTTCCATAGGTAGTAAGCTATGAATACTAATGAAAAAGTATTATGGAAAAGGGGTCTTATTTCTGGAAAACATCTACAATCTTCTTCAAGCAAACATATACACACACTAGGAAATAGAAGAAATAGAACAGAACACATGTCCCAGTAACATCTTCTTCAACATTTAGCCTTCATTAACAGTAATGAACCTTAAGAGCTCTCTCAGTATGAAGTCCTTTATAATCTTCAGGAACTAGTTAACGTGACTTTTCCATATAACAAGCATCACAGCTATTAAAATACACCAAAATATTGAGCTTTAATGTACTATAAGGGATTTTGCATCTGACTAATGTATTGGATAATAACTGCCTTCCTAGTCACAAAAAAAAAAAAAATACATGTAAACCCATGGATTTCCTTTGCAGAAAGTTCACATTACCACCTTTGGTGTCAGAAGCTGCAATGAATTTCCTTGTGAAAGAGTGTTAGACATTCTGCAGTTCAACAGTAGTCACTAATAAGTTGGGGTGGCAGCTGTTGTACATCTGAAGCTAACAAATGTTATGTGACCAGAGATGACTGGCATGACATGTGGCTGTAGCCTTTTTATAAAGTTATGTTCTCAACTATTTTAAAAATGTCCACAAAAGTCCTTCAGAAATACTGTTCCCAAGAAGTTCATGGAAAACTGATCCTTTAATACTTACCCCACTCAGTTAGTTGCATATATTCACACATTATCACACAGTGATAAACTAAAGTTTAAACAAAAATAGTCATATAAATTCATCTGGAAGTCTTGTTCTCAGCACTGTGACTTAAGGCTGGATTCACTTGCTTGAATGGGAATATATTAAATTTCCAGCAATCAATTATCATTTCAGCCTTTGTATCTGCCATCATAAATTTAGGAACATGCCCATATGGACAGACAAAGTGCAAAGACAGAACTGTCTTCCAGGCAAATTCCAAAAGCAAGTGTGAAGTTCAGTATTGAAATATCACTCCCTTTTCTGTCCTCATTCTCAAGCAGTACAGGCATTTTTCATCTAGCTAATACTTTCCCAGTCTTCCTGAAAATTTTACCTTCATAATCTTTATAAAGATAAAAAGTGTTGCTAGAATGTTATATTCCTCCCAGGCACCCACCTTCATGTACAGACTCATGAAAGGACTCAGAGGGTTCCAACAGAGAAGAATTTCCCAAAATGCAACTGATTTTAGTTATTTAATGCACACAAAAAACACATCTCTTGAGGTGGTTCTGGTTATGTCACAATTTATTACAGTGTCCTGCTACATTTTTTTGTATTTAATAGATTTAGGAAAGCTTTTTATTGGAAAAAGTTCTTACCCTTGCTTTTTATTTTTATCTTCTAGTACCTCAATTTTCAGCAAACAGATTAAATATTAATACTTTTTGAAAGACATATAAATATTTTAGTTTTTAATAACACTGAGACTTGGTCTGTTTATATATACCTTATTTGTTATAATCTTGTATGAACTAATCTTCCAAGTTAGGAATTAATTGCTTTTCTTCTCAGATCAGAGAAATACATTTGGAAAGACAGAAGAAACTCCTTCCTTCAGGTAAGAAATTCCCACTCAAAAAAAAGAGGATTTCATACAATCCTAACTTTCAGTTCCATCTTCTATGTAATCATTAAAATGTGCAATAAATTATGTGCTAATACTCTAACATTGGAATAGTCAAGCACAGACAAAACTTACTGAAAATATAATAAACCACAAGGAGATTTTTAAATTTCTGCTAATTCTATCTTAACATTAGAGAACCACCTGCAAGTATTACACAAGAAGTGGGAATTGAAGTGGAAATTGGAGAAAAAAGAACATCAACAACACTTGACCAATGAGAGAATACAGTATGAAATACAGCATGAAGACAACGGGAAATAATGTGATGCCATCATTACCTGTCATGTGTCCTCATAAAATCCCAGAACTTCTTAGTGCCATTCTGGGGGGAAAAAAATTAAAAATCAGTCAAATTAACTCCAACTGAAAAATCACTACAATAAAATTTAACAAAACTTAAGAGGCATTTCTTTGAAAACTCAGTATAGCTGATTTTATTTTTGAGGACACCATTCTGGATTTTGACAGTTAGTATTACAGACACTGAGAATTGTCTTAGGACAGTTCAAAATCTCAGATCCACATTATTATGATGGCAGTTAGCATACATTTATTTCAGCCTTCAGGCCCAGTTTTAGCCACAGCATCAATTTCAGCTGCCCAATCCAACCACTCATGTGCCAGGAAGCTATAAACAGCTATGTTTTAACCAGTAAAATAACCCACAGGTATGATCTTCCATGTCCAGAAATGCTCTTACCTTTGGAACAGCGCAGCACTTATCTCCTAACTCAATCCATGTGGGATCCAGGAACAAGACACCTTCTCTCTAACCCCTTACAAGGACCAAAATAGGAGTTTTATCCACACCTAACATTAAGGGTCACACTCCACTCCACACAGCAGCTGCTCCTCTGCACTGCAGTCTCACAGGCTTGGAATCACAGCATTCACCCAAGAACTGGGAGACATTAAATGGCAGATTTTCTCAAGATGGGCCAATTTCTGTCCTCTGCCAGCTTAGAAAGAACAATATCCACTATATCACAGCTGACAACAAGTGTTCTTTCACAGTTATAATTATACCTTACTTATATTTATATTACACCTTCTACAGTTACCTACAGAATTCATACACATCAGCTAATGGAGAGGCATATAATTCTTTACTCTGTTTACTGTAAGTGTGATGGTGTTTTTCAGCTCAAATACAACTCAAGAGATCTCACTCCCAGGTCAGTTTTAAGTCTACATTAGGAATCAGTATGAAACCAGAGGAAATTCTTGTGGTTGGTACCTTTGTGTTATTAGCAACACAAAAATGGGAGCTGCTGAAGACCTACTACCTAAAATATGCTTAATGTGAAAAACAGCACTCGACTTCTATTATAAAGTATGGTTAAATGGATGATCAAACCCTGAGCAATGGATTAATGATTTAAAGCAGGTAAATGTGAGCAATGAGAGAAGAATCAAATTCAGTTGGTGGCTAAAGGTGCCAACCAATATAGACAGGCCCTTCAGCTCTATTACAGATGTCATGGCTACCAAGTACACAACAGCTGGTGGGGATTAGATAACAAGCACTCTGGTTCAGAGATTAAGCCCCTGAGCTTTATGAGTTTACCAAGCTTTTTGGAAGAGGGACTGTTTGCTTGCTAGCTGGGTTTTTCTTCATTCCCACAACTCTAATTATAAACAGTTGTTCACCTCAAGAGAAACTCTAATCCATGCTTCCATTGGTGCCTGCACATACCTTCTGTTAGCACTGACAGGAGTCGAACGTGTGCACTAGAGGAGAAGCCCTGTGATTGTTTGAATGCAATTTAATGTTGAAAGGGAAATAAAGACAGCAAATTCTAAGAGTGAACTGAAATATTAAAGCCATTGCTTCCAATCCTGAGTGTCTAGCCAATTCATTCCATGTAGTGAGAGGCAGAGGAACAACTCTGATAGAACTGTGAAACAATAAAGCTGCAACATGGGCCGTGTTGTACGGTAAGATAATTTAAGGTATTAAATGTGCAAGGTCAGCTCAATCTTCCTGTACGTTTATTTCTACCTGTAAGCAAGGTATTTCTGGGATTTCTTAGCAGATTGCTGAGCAATTTTCCATTTAACACAAAAGAATTGGAAAACTCTGTACCAAGGGTAATGTCTTCTGCATGTAACTCCATATTGTTTCTCTAGCCTCAAGCCTCCCCTGCCCCAAATCATAAGCTGGTGCTACCATCATCCATTCTCCCTTTGTAGAGCCCACTTTGGAGAAGTGCAGGTGTCCAGCTGCTGGAGATGCCAAAAAAAAGCCTGAGCCAAGTCTCTCCTTGCATT
The DNA here is from genome assembly GCF_903797595.1 of Erithacus rubecula. Taxonomy (NCBI): domain Eukaryota; kingdom Metazoa; phylum Chordata; class Aves; order Passeriformes; family Muscicapidae; genus Erithacus; species Erithacus rubecula. The sequence goes on from NC_136688.1 coordinate 53,234,242, forward strand.
AATTTAGGCTGTTAGTCCTGTGATACTGCATACTACAACACGATCCCACCAACAATCTTCCTGCTCTTTCCTCTTGCCATCATTTGCAATTATAGGACCTGATTGCTTTGGAGCACTTATGAGAGGGTTTCAAATAGCTAAGGAAAATTACACCCTAGAGAATCATCCTCATACAGATGGGATCCATCAGAACTGAATGACCTCTTCCCAAGGAGGAGCTGTATTACCATTAACAGAGACTATCTCACAGACGTGCACATAATTTTTAGCAGAAAGCAAAAGAAGGAACTTAGTACCTAGAAATAAATTAATCAGAAAATAAAATTTGCATTTTCTATTTTCTAGGCTCAGGTAAAATACTTTTTCTAGAACATGATTTGATTAGTCTAAGACCCAAATTCAAAACCAGCCACAAGCTAAATTAATTGAGTCAAGACAGTGGTTAGTATCATATACTCTGACTGGACAATGCTTACTAAGATATTTTCTGCCTTTATGTGAATTTAAAAATTACTTCATATGATCAAGTTGCACCTGTCCAAATAAATAAATCAATAAACAAATGAAACATTCCAACATCTCTTTGTTTACAGTGGCAGAAACTCAAATGAGCCCCATTCATGCCCTATTGTCGAAGTCAAATGTAATTTGAACCCAACCGAATGGAGTTGAGTTTTCTATTGTACCCAATGCATGGTTTTTCCTAACAGACTGGTAGGAAGGTTGCTAATTATTAATAGCATGTAAACAGTTACCAATGGTTCTTATGCTGCTTTACATACTTTACAGAACATTAATTCCAGCCAGCTTCTAACCAACTATATCAAGCTGTATGAAGTATCTCTATCTTATCTTTGGGACAAAAGTATTACTTGCTGAGCTGATCAAGATTCATGCTTTTAAAAGCCAAGTGGCTATGATTACTTGCTAAACTGTTCCACTCTATATATCCTGGTCTTGGACAAAGCTCTGCTATCACCACAGTTACAGATAGCTGCCATGTTAAAGATATCAGTGGTCAACGTAATTCCTGAAAAAGAGAATTATCTTTGTGAAACACAAAGGCTCTCTCAAACCCTTATCATTTGTCATTTTAATAAGCATATGTAATTGCATTATTACAAGTAGCCCATTCTCCAATGTCTAATAAGGAACAATCACAGTATCTCTAAATGCAGTGAGAACTGAGTATAACTGCTTGCTGGGAGATCTAAACCTTGATGACAGGAAGAAGAAAGGATTATTTTATGACATTAGAGAAAGATTTTAAAAAATATTGTTCAAACAGGAAATATGTCCCTGGATGTTTGTAAAGATAAATATTTTATTTTCAGAATTATTTTACACTGGTTTTAGTCTGTTCAGAATAGCAGTTCTGATACTGCAACAACCTTGTGTAACACATAATCGATTTGGTAAATCTTTAATCACAAAGTAATCACACTCTAGTTCTGTGCTCAGTGATCAGGTTCTGTGATGTTGCAACACTCAACTAGTGCATATAGTATGTGTAAATTAATAAAGCTGTATTCCAGGAGAGGCAGCATGTGAGACAACTTCGTTTCACATTACACAGAAGACAGATCACTTACGTAAGTACTAATTGCATAAGAAAGCCATACCAGGTCAGACAAGATGTACATCTTGCCTGGCAACCTGTCTCCAAAATTTAAGAACAGGGAAAGCACACAGCAGTGCTTCCCCAGAACACTCTTCCAGGTCTGGCAAAAGGTACTGAAGGGTGGCAAAAGACTGTACCACAAAAAGGCACCCAAATTAAACACAGTCCCCCCTCAACCCTAAAAAGCAAGCACAAATAGCTATTTCTATACTACCTGAATGTGCAAAGTGCATCACAAGACCATATTGTCTGTAAGATTGACTTGGTAATGGCATTGATAACTTAATCAGAATTAACAACAGCTTGCTCCCAGCTTGACAGTCTGCACAAGGAGACTCAATGCCTTTTGGTTCTAGTGATTCCAGGACAGCCAGGCACTGCCAAGTGCTCTCTGCTGGACAAGCACTGACAGTGGCTGCAAGTTCATCAGATGTGACTCCTACCTGTGCAGAGCTGTTTATATCAGCCATACTTGATCTTCACATTCTCTGTCCTGCTACCATCCTTGAAATAATTTTCCTAAGATTCTTCCAGCACCAGCTCAGTGCCCTAAATACAGGCAAGAGTCTGCTCACAGTCTGTAATGGATAAATTGGACTTGTCTGCAGCCTATCAAAATACCATTCTTTTTGCCACATGCCCTCTGGTTAAAATGCCTTAAGAATCACTGTCCCAGCAATATTGCTCTCCTTTGCTTTTCTCCACCACCTGAGGCAATGAAACATCTGAACAAGGTCAAATCAGTGATAGAATGCCTAAAGGATAACTCTTGTTGCCTTGAGGAACTCACCTAAGACTTAGCCCAGGAGGGCCAATAAAAAAGAGAAAAAGGACTTTCTGTGCTAATGATGTAGAAAGAAACATTCACTGGGTAATACTGGGCAAGATCCACATGTGACAGACCCTGGACCTGCTCTGACAGAAGTCACTGGGAGTTTCTACTCTTCACTGGGGGCAGCTTCAACGCCTTCCTCCTTCTTTTCCCTGAGGGCAGTGCCCATGCACAGTCTGCCACCTGAGTAGCTCTTACACAAGGTAATGTGTTTGCACAGGTACCAATACTCATCACTGTTAGACTGGTACCATCCTAGGCTTTCAAAAAAACCCCAACCCAAAAAAACCAACCCCTCAGACTGGCTGTGGTGTACAGCCCTCCTGGGACTCACAAGTTCTCTGCAGATGCTGAGAAATTTTTCAAATTTTCTCCCTTTTCAAATGGATGGAATAAGTACTTGAAGACAATTTGAGAGAGAGGTGTAGGCCTTTCCTCAAGGATCTTCCCAAAGAATGAGATCCTTTTTGTTAATATTTTAATTGAATTAGAGCTATGGTGCTCCAATTATAAGATGCTACTGAGTGTCAAGGTGAGGAAGAGAAAGGACAAGGATGCTGTAGTCCACACCACACAGCTCAGGGTAACCTTGGTAGAGTGCCACACTAAGGGCTGACACAGCAGAGTCTGTAAAACCATTAATCACACTAAGATGGTGAATGTGAAAAAAAAATTCACTGTTTCTCATAATATAGAAGCACTATGTCATAGCTGCCTACCTGGGAAAAAGGCTGAGGTTTTTCTGGGCATTGATCTGCCTCATCTCAATGACCCAGTGCTCAAGCCCTGCAGCAGCACAGAGGGGTTTGCCTTACTTATGTACAAAAGAATTAACTGACAGCTTCTGAAACAGCTACAGACAAACTACATTACCTGTATTTTTTAAACGTGTGCAATTAAAGGCTTATTCTTCTTAGATTTTATTAAAAGTTTTCTTCTGAAGAGTAAACCAAAACCATGTTGGTGTAACAAGTGAAAGAACACTCGCAAAACCACTCTAAATGCTTCCTTCAACTTTTTGTAATAATTTTTTCACAACATCACTCAAAGGTGTATAAAATAAATCCTCCACACACAGGTTTACAGTTACAGATTTTCTGTAGTTGCTCTGTTGGGAATTTTATTCAACAAAACAAAATTTACATTGGATTGTCACTTATTTAATGACTCCTTGAAATGAGCTCTGGACAGACAACACACAAGTGTAGAAGAAATGATCTTTACTCAAAATCTACTTAAAGCTTCTTCTAGATTATTTGCCTTATATAAGTATTTAATAATTTTAAAAATTACAAATTAAAGAGACTGCCTTAAGTAATTTTCCACATTTATCCACAGAAAACTTCTACTGAAGTCTAAATGGCAAAGAACTGTCAAGTTAAACCAAAACCACCTCAGTAAAAAGGTTTTGTACCTTGTATTACATATTTTTGAAGAGAAAGGTAACAGGCCATGCAGGCAGATCACTTATAATGCAGGAGACATACATGCAAAATATGTCCAAAATAAGCAAATTAACATCACATATACCACTAAAAAAGAAAGAAAAGAAATCTATCCATGACAATGATTAACTTCTTTCTGTTTACATTACAGGAGAGACAACATGAGGTTTGGCGACCCATTGTGAAAGGCACTAAACACATATAGTGGGAACAGTTCCTGTTCAATGATCTTACAATTCAGTTGGACAAAAGTTGATGTAAACAAACAGAGGCAGTTAAGAAAAATTACAAATGTATTATGATTTAGATAAGCTACATGCACTAGCCATGAGAGTTAAAATGACAACCAACAGTCATGATCCCCCAGTGTCTACCATCTGAATTTACCCAAGAAGTAAATGTTCCACATTCGTGAAAAAAAAATCCAATGGAGAAGCTGAACCAATTATCAAATAAAAATAACTCTGTCCTCATTGTTCCATTTACTCTGTTTCCACACTCCTAAGACACAAAAGTAGTGAATATCCTTAATGCAAAGTGACAACAAGTATTCTTCACGTAATTAAATAAATACTATGGGTACAGAAAAACAGATAAGATAATTAATTGGCAAATAACGGTTTTAAACCAGAGTTGCAAAGCCAAGCAAGAGTGAGGTCCCTGTTTAATGATTTACATGGACCAAAGCAGTTAAACTCCCTAAAAGAATAATCAATTTTACGCTTTTTTTTCTGTTCTAAAAAAAAAAAAAAAATTAAAAAAAAAATTAAGGTTTAAGGATTATGCTTTTCTTTTAAAAAGTGTAAAACTTGTTTTGCTATTGCACTTATTTTCACATTCAACCAATCTTTTACAAATCTATTCACACAGTTTAGTATCAATATGCAGAGCAATGCCTCTATCTGGAAATTCAATGTGCATTCTCCTCTGGAGGTGTCTACTTGCTGCCCAGACCTTCATAGCAAGAGAACACTGGATTTGTCATTTTACTAGATGGGCTTTTATCAGGTTTATCCACATGAGCAGTGTGCCTGGGGAGTCAAGTATCTGACTCATGAAGGCAAAAATCTGCACTAACACAGCCAGCTCCTGCTGCCTTCTGCCACCTTTATTTCCTTAAGTGGTCACAGCTTAATGCTTTTCAGCCATATTCACCTTTTTATGACCAGTAAAAGCTGCCAAGAGAAAAATTTGCAACAAAAGCAACTCAGTAATTCAGAACTTTTTGTTTTATAAAATGTATGTCTTACAACATGAGAGATGTGTGTTAGCTGCTGCTTCTGGAGTCCCAGATCCTGGGTCAAACAGACTGGACTTCCCCTATGGTAAAGCCACGAAAGTTGTGTCCTCATCCCTCTGCAAATGAACCTTTCCCTTCCTTTCTCCACTCACTGCTGAAGAAGTGCTGCTGTCAATTGAGGCTTCCTTGTGACTTTTCTGTTTTCAGCCTAATGGAACCTGATGTCACATCTGTAGCAGTTCTCAATGGCAGCATAAGAGCATTGATAACTTAATGTAAACCATTTCTTCTCAGCTAAATTATTAATGCTGGAACTCTCTGTTCTATAGAATCAATACAAAATGTTTTCAGTGCCCACAGAAACTGAACTTCCAGGCCAAACTCAAGATTTTATTGTTCTCACTTCATTATCAGAGGTAATTTGTCACTAAATTATCTTGCAATGTTTGAGCATTTTTCATAGTATGTTCAGCACATGCCACATACAAAAATTATGTGCATTAAAAAAAACAATGTCAAAATACAAAGTTTGGAATTTTTTTTTAAAGAAATAAAGCATTGGTAGTCATCACAATGCAGTGAAACCTGTATGAAGAACAGAAATCAAACTGAAATAGACAGCTAAAGCATGTTTGGACTCTTGAAGTTTTCCAAATGACAATAAAATACCTATTCAATACACTTTAAAAGCTTCATTGCTTCCTGTTGAATATTTTTATTGGATTAATGAGTCAGTAAGGTGGATTTTTGTTTACAGCAGCTGAAGAACTGCCATGCTGTATCTAAAAATTTTCATCCACAAAAAAAAAACAAAACCAAACCAATGCAAATGAACAGTCAAAAATTCAAGGACATTTAATATTCAACTTTTTCATCTGAAAGAAAAACCCTGTCTTGAATAGACTACTTTGCATCTGAAATCTGTTTGAAATAATGACTTATCATAATTTTTTTGTCTACTTGAAAGGTTTGATTTGTAGCAAGCAGGGAGAATGCTGTCTTCTTTTAACATAATTACAGACTTTATAGAAAGTTCTACATCATCTTTCAAAATGAAAGGAAGCACTTTCAGCTAGCATAAAATCATGCAACTCAGTTAAAAAAATACAAAAAATCAATAAAATAATTTCAATTTGCATTACTTGAGTGACCTTTTTTTCCCCTTTTGAATGTACACATCAGTATTAGGGAACTATCTTATGCTGGAATATCCCATTAAATAACTACTAATTCAAATGCAAAGCTGAAGTCACTCTGTCCTGGGGTGCAGTCCCAAAACAGTGTAGGTCAAACAAAACCAGGTTGCTGCTCTTCCCACTTCATCTGCACATCTTTAATCTACCCTTACCCCACCACTGATATTTATGTGGGTTGGTTTTGGGAACTCACCTAATTAAAATTTTATTTTTGCTCTAGAAAAATAACCAAAAAAACAAACACCTGAAAAAATTATTTAGTAGAATGAAAAATTAATAATGAAAAATTATTACTCAACATGAATACAATGCCATCAGACAGACTGCAAGTTTTTAGCAGTGACTATTGAACAGAACAGCCTCGATTCACTCACAGCTCCTCCAGGAGGACAGAGACGTGTCTGATAGGGAGTGTTCTACAGAGACACATGCACACAAAAAAGCCTAAATTACCATTTCAGTCCACACCCACTAATCCACTCCATTAGACTGCACACGCTGGAGCAAATGAAGCCTCATCTTCAAAAGCAATTTGCAGAATTACTTGCTGATGTTGAAAAACTACTTCAAAAGAGTTTAAGTGTTATGGAATTTTACTGGGTTTTTTAAACAAGCCACTGTTTAAGCTCAAGAGGAAGGGGGGGAGTGTTTGCTTTTTAAACAAAGCTTGTAATATTTCATTACTAAACTATCTAAAGTGTTTATTTTAAAAGCATCATGATTATAAATAATGGCATTTTTCAGTTTTGAACTTCCCTATTCAAGCATTTCAGTTGGAAATGACTGAGTTTAGTGCCTTTGTGGAGTATGCATCCAAAAATACATGAACTGATGACATTTTAACAGAACTAAAAGTGAACATTTTACCTGAAGCAGAATACTAGTGTTGCTAACTGGCTTTAATTGATAATATTAACAGTTTCAGAAGTAAGACTGAGATAGTGAAGTCCATGGAGACAAAGCATCCTTTGCTCTAAAGAAGATCATGCCAGCCCCAGCTGACACAGCAGTTCTGGGCAGGGCAGGACAAAGTTGCAAGGGTCTCACTCAGCTCAGTTTAAGGCTTGAACAAGACTGGAGTGCTCAGCTCTGTGTGACAGCCAAGTCTTTGATGCATTGGCTTCTTATCTGAAATTAGCTGGAAGACATAAAGGTACTTCTTGAAGAAACCTTAACATCTACCAGTGGAGACCACACCAGGGATACCTCAAGGGACTAAAACCTAAGGTCAGAGACTGTAATTTTTACAAGCCATATCAATTTTCTCTTCAAAGAGAAGGTTATTCTGGTAGGAGTGTGTAATGAAACTGCAAACAGATGGCTATAGCAATAGAGTTTACTGCTCAAAGGTGCAGTTTTTTCACACTTTGGGAGGTAAAACAAACAATGGAGAATGCATTAATTTATTTAACTGTTAATGCAATACTGGGCCAAGCCACTTTGTTCATTTTATGTACATCAACTGCCAGAACAATTACAACTGAGATACCTGATGTGTAAGTAAACTTTCTCCTATAATCCTCTGGAAGTTTACTTTTCAGGTCACAGTTTGTTTTCTTGTGTGTACTTTTCAACAATGGAGTTGTTGCAGTTTACCTTGGCATTCAGTTATCATTAAGATCACTTACCTTTGAATGAAATTTATAAAACATGAGAATTAAGCATATATAAGTACATTAAATTAAATCAAATCTCCTTTCTCACCTTGTTTTTCTGTTTTTAATACACGTAATTATCAGAAACAATTGCATGTACAGATCAAACACACTTTATTCCAAGGCAAATCCACAGCAGTGCACTGAAATCTATACTACAAAGAATAAGGACATTAAGAAACACAATATGGACAAAGGTCAAATTTATGACTTTTCTCACATCATTTTACTGCCAAGTCAGCATATAATTTAAGGTTATAAGTTGAGATACAGATGGGGATTTCCTAGTATGAAATTAAATCCAGTTCTGTACAAAGCAACCAGTTGCTAACAGAGTCTTCAGACTCCCGTGTCATTGCATACAAATGATAACATTTAAAGTGAATATTCGACTGCTCTTTTACATAAATTTCTGTTATATAATTGAATTTTTCTGCATGTACTTCTCCATTTTTACTAAACTGTGTTTTCCTTTTGAAGTTTGTTAAACACTTTCTTATTTCGCAGGGAGAAAAGGAACATATTTATCAAATATTTCCCTATTTATCAAATTAATTGAAACTTTGACTGGACATAGGTAAGAAATATATTCCTAATAACTAAGAAGTTTTAGCAGAGATAATATAATTTGGAAACTGCATTCAGTTGATGTTACAGTAAATGTAAACAAGTGCTGTACTTTCAAACAGATGTACTGCACATCTCACCCTTGTACCCATACTTGCTGAAAACCTCCACAGCAAAGGCCTTGCCTCTAATCTTTTACCAATATTTTTTCTGTTGTTGTTTAAGAAAAAATCTCACACAATTTGCAATAACTGTAATAGGAGGCTGAGAAACACAGGTCCAGGATGCATATCTGCTGGCTCCAGATCAGAGAATAAAAGCCAAGAAAATACCTCAACCCAAAGACTGATGAGAACTCCTGGGTGTTCTGTGCTTCAGTACTTTTTCTGGAATTTTCCTGATTTGTATAAAATGTTGCATATTGTTGCAGTTGGAAACAAATAAATAAACAAATAAGCATGGCCTTTGTAGTTCAGGAATAAATTAATCTGGGGAACATGAATATGGGTTCACAGCCCTACTTCCAAATTTTAATAATTCATGAGTAACTCCAAAAGGTGAGATTTATGAAAGCACTTTTTAGCATTCAGCAACCTTCACCTTTAAGACCCCCACTAGAAAGATGGAAGAATTGAATTTAGACTTTGTTCTGGACCACTGCAATTTCAGTCAAACGTCAGAACCCCCCAGTTGCATCTAAACATCTTTATTCAATAATTTCTGTGGTGGGACTGAAACTGCAGTATTTGTCTAGGATTACAGAATTATTTCTGTTCTACTACCTGATGAGGTGTTACTGAAATTAAGTGAGACCAATTCCTGAAAATTGTTTTGGGAAATTGCACTTAAACTCCTAAGTTACTAAAGGCAACACCTTCCAAACTTCTAAATTTTACTAAGACACACATAACTATGAGAAAAATAAATTTTAATTTTTTTTCTTTAGAGAGACTAATGGAATTAAAAACATCTCCAGGAAACCTGTTTTCATCTTTTCTTGTCCACTGGCAGGTGCTTCTTTTGACAAGTTACCAAGATAAAGGGCCTGACTGAAATTTCAGACTAGTGATATTTAATGACAGGCAGGGGCAATAATTCTGCACTCATCATAACATACCTAGATCAATCATGTCTGTCTGTAGGAGCTGTTTCAAGACAGAGTGAAATTCAATAAGTAAGTTTGAGACCCCACAGTCGATGAGAATTCTCACTGAATATTCTTGAGCTCTTTCCTGCACTCATCCTCTGCACTCATCAGTCAAAATAACCTTTCAACCTCTTAGGATGAGGATTCTCCAAATGCTACACAGAGGACAAACACTGCTTTGGTGCACATCACATTCCCACAACTCATGATTCCCTGGCCAGTTACTGGTACAGCACAGCCTCAGAGAGATTCATCCCCTGACTTTGCTGGGATTCAGGGCTTTCACCTCATCTCTGCTGGCACAGCAGGAAGAGAAGCAAACACAAGTATAGTAGGTAGAAGGAGTAAATGAATCTTAAAATCATCAGTCCCAAGGCAACCACTACGCCTACAAGCATAATTTCTTCTTCTTTGCTACCCTAGGTCATGACCCTCATCCAAGAGAGAAAGGAAAGAAACTGTCTTTTCATCATTAATTTTGCTATGTCATTCAGGAAAACAACACTGACAATACCATAAAACCACAGTTTAAGTTGCCACTGGTACTTCAGCCAAAAGCTAATCACCACCATCAATTGTCTAATATTTCTCATTACCTCCTTAGTCATTCTAACAATCCACAGCAACTTATATAGGATCTGATTAAAATCTTTTTTGGCTGACAAGGAGCCAGCAGGAAAATAAAACTATCCCTCTTCTACCACAATACTGGGCCACTCCACATTGAAACAGATAATAAATCTGCATTCAAAAACGATGCAGCTGATGAATGCTGATCTAATTTTTAAAAACCCTAACTACTGACTGTGTCACGTGAAGCAGAATGCTGATAAGAGAAACCCTATCCATAGACTGTTGTACCATCAAAATTGGATTTAAGAAACCCAAACAACACAGAAAACAATCCATCATGCATAACTGCCAAGTTACTTGGTTTTCCTAATGCACCTGGTAAGCAATATCATGATCACATGAGTATGATTTTAAAATAATTTACAAATCTATTCATTGATATATATGTAAATTACAAAGTTTATATATAAAGTTCTGGAGCAGCATTCAAATCAATGCAGAAAATACAGCTCAATTAACTGTACCACTGGCTTCACACCCCAGGGTGGTATCTGCCAACAAAGATCCACCATTAACAAGCTTGACCAAGGTTTGCAGGCAGAACTTGGGTCAGTAGGACATCCTGAGTCTCAACAAAGCTGGGAACAAAGCCAGGTGCAGCACTGCCATGTCTCTGCAGTGAAGTGAGAGCATCCTATACACCAAATCTCACAGGAACTCAAAGCTACCACTTCCTTCAAGTTTATAGACAGGGTGCCAGGATTTTGAGCATGTCTCCTCAGCAGTACTGAATACTGTGAGCATGTTAAAACTATTTATGGGCCTCTTCTGTTGGCTCCTTCAGTAGAACACCAAGACACTTTAAGCTCTAAGACTTCATTCTTAGCATGCAGTGGCACGAACCTAGCATATACAGAAGAGCCTAAATCTTAGACAAAGAACGAAGGTCACAAGTTCACAGGGTCAGCAGGGCTGGTCTAAGAACGAAGATTTAACATTCACAACTACTACAGGCAATTACACACCCTCCCTTGCAAGAGCAAGTCACACTTTTCTCACTAAAACATATACATAACATAGCACTGCAGAAAGTTGTTTCTTCTCCCTTTCATCCCCTCCCCAAGGCACAACTGCTGGGTGTGGTTTATCATCCCACAGTGCAGGAGTGGAAGGCCTGACACTGCTCTCCTATGGGCTGCAGCAGAGTGTATAGACAGAGGAGAGGGAAAACACAATGCCAACTGGCATTCATCTAGGCTTTTTCAGAAATACTTCAAAAGCAAATATCTTGACAATTTTTCCGTTTAGTGAAATAGTTTCCCTGACTTTTTCAGCCCCTGGGTGTGATTAAATCTCTGCTTTCCCACCCCCCAACGTAATTCTTACACTTAAATCTTGCCATTTATATTATTACTTTAACAAATTAATCTTTCTCTATGGAGTGTCCCATACTGCTCTAGGGAGGCTCGTATGCTCCTGTGAGTCCTGTCAGATTTCTGTTGAGGTTTGAACTCCTAGACAGATCAAAGAGAAACTAATGGAAGAAACAGGGTTCTCCAGACTGGCAGGTAAAGCACTTCTCCTTGACAAGAAATAAGGGTGGTTTACAGAAACAATCAGGGAGACATTAGTGTTTCAGATTTGGTGGAACTATCCTGTAAAATACTACAGCAGTAATTTCTGTACTAGTGATTAATGATGGGTTTCACTGAATAGGGGGCCAATATTCACAGAATTCTTTGGGCTGGAAAACACCCCCAAGATCATCGATTTGCAGACCCTCTGCCATAGGGACATTTCCACCAGACCAGGTTGCTCAAAGCACCATCCAATCTGGCCTTGAACATTTCCAGGGATGGGGCATCCCACCCACAACTTCCCTGGGCAAACTGTGCCAGTGCCTCACTGCTCTCACAGCCAAGAGTTTCCTCCTAATAACTCATCTAAATCTATCTTCTTTCACTTTAAGGCTGTTCTCCCTTTTCCTATCACTACATGAAATGATGGCATATTGTTTTTTAGTTTATCTGAACAGCACAAATCAGATGAGTTATGGATAAAATTTTAGGCTGTACAAACGGCAGTGTTATGGAAATGTCACTCTGAAGAGCAACACAGCTTCACAAAGTAAGCCAGAAATTATCTGTGTCCAATATTTTCAAGTGTCAGAAATGTTACAATGCTGAAAGCAGAGTGCTTAGTGCACACACACATATGAAATTCTAATGTGGATTTGCCAAAAAATTTGATTTTTGAAAGACAATTTTTCTTCTAATCCTGCTGCTTCAAAAGATCAACAAGTTTAAGTGGCATAATGATAACAAAGGCAGGCCTTGAAGCCAAAATGAAACTAAATAAAGTCAACAGTATCAGTTTATTTCAGCAGTTCTGGATAAGAATATATACAAGAGCTATATAGCACCATAGCCTAAATATTTTAAAATTTAAAATGTAATCATCAATATACAAATTTACTGTTGTCCCCCATTTTTCCCCATCTTGACTTCCAGCTCAGTTTGACAGAATATATAATTTCTGGTTAAAAAGCACTGAACTGCTGCTACTCCAATTAGCTTACCTACTAAAAAAAAAAAAAAAAAAAAAAAAAAAAAAAAAAAGTTACACAAATTACTTTTGAATTTGCTTAAACTAGGCCTGAATAGAAATAATGTAAGGGATGACCTGGCCTCATCAAAGAGAGGAGCTACAATATCATTTTATTCAGCAAGGTTGGAATTTCGCAGAGTTATAAAAATTAATGCCAAGGATCTTAATATCTGGCTAGACTTGCATACTGTCTAGAATCTTTCCATGCAGCACACCAAAATGCTATATCCATTCTAAATTCACAAGTAACCACTACAGCTAATTAAAACATCATCTAAAATGACAAATATCATTGAAAATAATCCTTAAAACAATAACATCAAGTGATCAAATTCTATGTAGTTAATTGGACAGTCAATATTCTCACTCCCTATTTAAATGATCTTGTACGTCATGAAAATCTTACAGATTTCACTCAAATAATGTCATGCTTTTTGATGAAACATAAAATTTCTAAGGCTTATCATTTGCAAAAAATCCAGTAATTGCAATCATCACATATTAGGCTCTTGGGAAAAACAATTTTCTACATTTTATACAACTAGATCTCGAGTCAGAATCATGCATAGATGCAACTGGTTTACTCCAGAAGAAACTTGTGAATTAAAATTGGTATTATCTGAAGATGCATATTGTACTTAATCAGCTTGCTGAGGAATTCTTCTACTCTTTACAAAGAATTGTTTGTCTTTGCTTACTAAATGTGCACCTTGATCATATGCAGCATGAGATCAGAAAAAGCATGTGGCTTTAAAAAATGAGCCTTAGTTTCAGTGGAGTTGCTGGTTTTCAATGCCCATTTTTTTCCTTCATTTTTTTTCCATGAGATCTACAACACAATGGTAAAATAAATATGCTATTTACTGACTGGGAGGACTGTGGAGGGAATTGACAGTGGGGAGATGAGAGGAAAATGGGAGGTCAGGTTCCAGAAGAAACATGCAATTACTGGATGATACACAAATGAACTTTGCACACACTGAACACACCAAATATTATGCACTGCAACACAAAGAAAAACAGCTATTTCAGAAGTAGATAAGAATTTGAAGCACTGGTTAATTAAAAATACCAGAAAAAGGCATCCTTAAAGACAGACAGAAAATTAAAAAGCACAGTAACGACCACCTACATATTTTTATGCTTTGGTACTTTTCCATCTATACATTATGAAAAAAAGGCAACACTTGTGAAAAAAAGCATCTTGCAGACATACAGGGGGTCACAAAAGCTATGAAAGAGATACTTAATGCAGGTTCCTGAGCAGATGACAAGCCATGAAACTTTCACCTTTAGGTAGTTATGATGATCTGATGTCTCTTTTATGATATCAGCCATTTTTTAATTAAATCTACAATGTGTTTAACAAGCAATTCTTCCATCAATCTTTGATGTGTTTTACTTATAAAGCAATGACAGTTTTCAGTTCAGGCTCCTCAAAGTTCCAGAGAAACCATTTTCCACTCACTTGCTTTGAAAGCCATTAAAACAACTTGATGAAGAACAGCAGCAGGGGGCTAACAGAAACCAAGGCTTAGGAACAATCTTTAGATTTTTCTCCTAAGACTTTCTCACAGACCCTCCTCACAAAGATCCTCAGGGCTTTTCATCCTCTCTTTCTCCCCACCCCCTCCCAAAAATCAGTTCAAAGTGACAGATGCAACTAGCTCCAGATTCTGCTCTTTTCTTAATTTCACTTTTACCTCTCAATTTTGATAGACTCAACTGAAATCTGATTCCCACAGAGGTAGTACCCTTATCATCTTCCCAGTGGGAAAAAAAGATTCAAGTAACTTGTGAGCACCTTCTAATCTCTCTTCCATTCTAATAGAGAGCACTCTTAGTGAGAAATGTAACTATTACTTAAATACCACATACTACTGGCATTCAGTAATTGAATGAATTGGTGATTAATTGATTAGTGATTCATAAACAGTTTTATGTGTTACTGCAGTATTTCTGAATCTTGCATGACAGTGACCCTGTAAAAGTTTCAATACTGGGATATAAAGAACTATGCAAGCCAACTGTAAATGATCTTTAAAATGGGAATTGCCTATAACAAACGATAAATTCTTTGGTTATAGTTTCATGCAAATGCAGAAATCAGTTTTATGGAAACTACATCTATTAGGACAGTACTTATGCTAATTAGAATCAGTAGACCAGATTTTTTGCCTCTATTTTGCTGCTCTCACCATAATTTTATTTCTTTGGTTACAGCTAACTGAAGGACAAATTTCATTATGGAAAATTTTGTGGAACATCCATAACTCCAAAGCTCTACCAACTCTGCAGTTGCTGTATTCAAGCAATGCCACTGTGTCAAGATACCGAAGAAGGAATTTCTCAAACATGAACAGCTAATTCCATGAATCAGGACTATGGGACACATTAATCCCAGAATCTGTTTACAGTTCCTTGCTTTTCACAAATGAGAGCTACAGTTGCAGTACACATGGTGAGGAGCAACCAGGGACTAAAGGAGGCAGCCTCATGTCTCCTCAACTTGAGGACAGGGGCAGCACATCTGAGGGATTGGAGGTCAGGAAGGACAGATGGTGGGCATTCCCATTACAGCTAAGTCATCTCTTGTCCTTACAACATTGAGCTTTATGTTTTCCAGTTGGTGACTCTCACAGTTTGTGTTTCTGCATTATTTTACCGAGCTTGTATCTGTAACTCAAACTGTGAGAATACATTGTGGAATAAATTTCTAGATGTCTTGTGAAAAAAAAATCTCATTGATATTTTCTCATAACATTAACAATTATACTTTCTGCTTGTCCTCCCTTCAGCTAAAGTAATACATTATTAAAATTTTAGTGTGAGATGTTTTTAATGAGTTTTTCTTTAAAGAACTTTGAAAAAAAATCTCATAAGAATTCTAAGTCAGAAAACTGACATACAGCCCTATATGCAAACATGCAAAAAGTTTCTGTTGGCTTTCTGACTAACTACATCATAAATATTGGAAAAGGATCCATCAAGAATATAAACAAAGGAAGTCCAAGAAGAAACAATACCCTAAGGAACAGGAAGAGTTATGTACGATTTTCTACAAGCATTCAATCACTTTACAGAATTGAAAAAATGTTAAGGCTGGAAGGACCTCACAAGATCACTCAGTACAAGTCTCTTAACAGTGGCAGGATCAAACATATGCTATGTGAGTGCTATGTAATACATGCCAGATACAGAATATGCTTCTAAGCATTATCCAGTCAGAGCCTCCATTCCAGGCTGTTCCATCATTCAAACTATTCCACCATTTGTGCAGTCTTATGACTAAAATAAACACTTTCAATCCTATACATGCAATAGCACTCTAAGATTGTTATGCTGGAAGTACATGACTTAGAATTTATCATGAACACTCCTGTGGCATAATAATTTAATTAAAATTAGTATTACCACTACTTCTTTCTATATTAATTTTCAAGACTGTTTACTTCTCCAGAGGGGTAAACTTTTCTTTTCCCCTATTTTCTATTTTCAGAGAAAGAACATCTCTCACCTTCAGGAGTTTAGCCTCATTTCCCTATAATGTATTCATCACCACTCAGCACATCTGTCCCAGCAAATCCCATTTCCTGTTCTATTCATGAGGCTCAGCAACCTGGAGCTTTAGTGATTGCCGCCACACTTTTCCCATGGCCTTCTCACCTCTCACCCCCCCACGCACCCCGCTCCCATTGTTTATCATCTGTTCTCCCCTGCTGCAAACTGCTGTCAGATGTTCACTTATCCCTAATCTTACTCACTGCCTTTGATATTCTTTCTAATCCAACAACCTGTCAACTGGGGCATCAGCCCATGTCCACACCAGCTGCTCTGTCACAGGCCGTAAGATTCCCTCTCTGCTCCAAGAGGTATTTAAAGGATTTTGACACAGCAACCCCAATGTGAAACAAATAATTAATGCTGTTTTGATCAGTGATCAGTGCTTTAGTGTGACATGAGCTGACCACTAAGAAAAACTGAGCTCTACTTTGTTTAAACTTCAGTAAACTTTAGTGTTACTGTATTAACAAGATTTTGATCAATGTCTGAAGGACAGTACCAAAAAACTAAGTTAACTTTAGTTAAAAATTATGGAGAATAATTGATCTGAGTGCAAGTCAGAGGGGCAGATAACATTATATGCCTGCTGTGTAAAACATGCTCATTTATGCAGTATCAATTTGTGCAGAGTTTTCAGAGCACGGGAGCTGACCTTTTATGAGTTACAGCTGAAAATACAAATGTATTTTAAATATGGCAGCAGCTGAGATAAAATTATTTCAAATACACTTGTTTTCAGGAACAGAGTAGGATAGTTTCATCCCCTATAGAACATCAAACCCTGACATTTTAAAGAATGCTGCCATTTATAGAAAATATCTAATTTCCATGATACTCAGATTTGCTATAAACACAATTTTACAGCATTCAACTGCTTTAAAACATATCAAATACACATAATGTCATAGCTGAGATTGTGATTCAGATGACAGATTTTTTGTATGAGGAAAAGTTTCTGCTATTTAAGCAAACACATGAACTTTTATCCAAACTGAAAAACAAATACAGCATTTAGTTGTTGGAAGAACATGAGCACAATTTTATTTCTCATATCTAACTGCAATTACTACAAGAGAGATGGTACCAAATAAGAAAAAAAAAAGCCTACTTTTTACCCTACAGTAGTTGTATTTCATACACAAAAGTACAATAAAACTTCAGTGATGAATTTTGTAACATGGTTCATTCACTTAGAACTAAACCACTTTTATTCCTAGGGCTTGTCTATACCAGGACATCAAGAAAATGAATCTGAAATAAGTACCTTTATGAACTTGAATTCTGCTACTTAAACTCCATTAAACCCCTGTGTGGACACAGTCATCCAGTTTAGTTTACTGCTCCCTTAGGGCACGCACTGGAAAGTTAACATGGATTAAGGTAGGGTATGAATTCAAAGTGCAATCGTACTTTGAAAATGGTTTAACGTAAACAGAACCAGACTCTTTGTTGTAGAATGAGACATGGAGTTAATCAGGAAAGTCCTGTGCAGACAAGTCCTTGCAGATGAGGCTACTGGAGTGGTATTGCCAGAGCTGATGGCTTTCAACTGCTTCATCTGCAGACCTGGAAACATCTTCCAGGGAAGCTGCAGGCCTTGGTAGCACATTAAGCCTGCTGATAATTGATCTGCTTTTCTTAGCTGCCTCACATGGGTGACCTACAAGTATTCCAGTGTCACACACTGAGCTGCATATCAGAACTTGAGAAGCATGGTTTAAGCTGACTACAACTCACTCCTACACTCATCTTAACTTCACAGTTACTGTGCAGTAACCCAAGTAGTCTGATGGCATTAAATGAGATTTTACTGATCGTTTGTGTAAGTGCAGACACATTTCAGCTACAAAAGGTGCTCAACAAGGTCTTATTCTTTCCATTACGTGACATTTGCTGTCACAAGTGTGTTAAATCATAGTATGACTGACCTAAAAATACAAAGTTTTGTCTCTGTCAACTACTTTTCATGCATTTACTTCAAAGCTTACATTCACTTGTCAAAGCATACTGGATAAAGAAATTAAGACTAACATGACATAATTTCACTGAAACAAAAACAACTACTGCTCTTATTAACCAATGCTTCCCATTTCCCCCCTTTAGTAACTCATGTCTTATACAAAAATAACTAGTACAAATTTTCAGAGTTGAATTCAAAGCATATGGCAGAGCCAGAAGCAGATATGCCTAGATTCCTCAGTTCCTTTTCTTAAATCTGTGTTCTAATTGCAGAGAACACCATTCCTCTCAAAGGAAATTATGCTCCCACAGGACTTAACTCCCTAATGCTGTCTTTGCAAAAACTTTTCTTTCTTTTCTTTTACCCATATGAAAGAATTACACTGCACCTCAACTGCATTCACTGTTAACACAGAAGCAGTCAGATCAAAAATCAGTCTCATCCAGAATCTGCCTCTGACAGAAGCCAAAATGCCCAAGGAAGACTATAGTGTTAAAACACTCTCAGACTCCTGCAATTTGCAGCTCAGGGACTCCCTGAGCTGGAAGCAGTATGTTTCCATTTAGGATTAATACTCAACACTGACATAACAGACTTGACAAGCTGAAGAAAATGAGACAAACTTCACAGGGAAAAAAATGGCATCTCCTTTCACTGCACTATTGCTTTAAAAAAATGAACTGCAAATAAATGTGTTACTTGGTAACATATTTCCTACTACTGGAACCTTTTGAAGATTGAACAGAAGACTTACTTGTTTGAACAGGTAACTTAAAAATCTGTTTACTCCCTCAACAGCATAATTTTTAACTGTCAAAACAGAAAAGAATGTTTTATGTTTATAAAAAAGCAGACGGAAGTTCCAGAGAATATTTCAGGCAGCTGGGCAAATTCATGTTGCTATTACCATATACAAAAATTCCTAAATGCAAAATAAGATTGTTAATATTATTGTTACACTGCCCTGCTTTGCTTTTTCATCTTCAAAGTTTTCTTGGCATTAATAATACAGGCCTCACTTCTTTCTCCATGTATACACATATTTTAATCTTGATGACATCTCCAAGACAAAAATTGTAAGACACAGTGGTTGCTCATGGTCACAAAAGAAAGCAGTAGCAAACTCAGATCAGAAGAAATTCTTTCTTCACTGATGAACTGCACCCTTCTCATAAAGCACATTTTCTACCCATTACAAAGTTCATGAGGTGTTAAAATCTACAGCAGCCTTGAAAATTGGTTTATAACAACTGCAAAAGTCAAAGATAAAATAATTTAATTCCCTTAACAGTGAATAAAAAACATGAACTTGAAGGGAGCATTTTTCATGTTTAACTTTAAAATAAATTATTCTAAGTATTAAATCAATAGAGGAAATGTGATGCTAAGGCACTGACCTACTCTGAAGTGTGGAAGGAATGTGAAGCTCAGAAAAGAGCGACTAGTTCCAATTTAGCACTACTGACTGCATGCTTCAGTCAATATGCACCGAGTTTTTAAGGTTTATCCCACCCCCATCATTGAAACAGATGCCCATTCACCATTCCACAGATTCAAAACACAAACTCACTCACATACAAACACACTGGGAAAATTACTGACAGTTGGTTCTAGTCTGGTGGCAAACTTCTAAAAGTTCCTGGGCAGAATGCACAAATATGTTTATACAATGCAAGGAAACAGTGGCAAGAGCTCCCCTGCCAGAACAACTTTCAAAAACAAAGGTACAGGAGTCTGGGCGAGATCCACAAAGGCTTTGATATGTGAGCTCTGGACAAAAGTTTCTGTAACAGCTCAAGGTATTATTCCCCCAGCTAGATGTTTCCCCCCAGCTGATGGATGCTCTGCCTCCCCTTTGAAGGGTGCTGTCCCTAGCACAGAGGTCACCAGAAAGAATATGCAAAGGCAATTCACTCGGTTCTGTGGAAAGCTCAGTGATTTGGCTTAAAGGGCTGATGGCAGTGGGTTTGAATTGGAACAACAGAGCAAGAGCTGGAGCAAATCCACCTTCTGCTGATTCCCAGGGGTTAAGAACGATAAGTACAGGGAAACACTTGCATGCAGTAACTTCTTAAATTGCTACAGCAATATCTACCATAGCTCTGTCAAAATCCTGTGCAAGGGTCCAAATCTAACATGCAGAACCACTGAAACCCCTCCCTGCTCAGGTGCTGATTAAGAAGACTTCATTGTATCCAAATCCCATTTGGGAGTGCTGCTCAAAATCTTAAGGACTTTCCTTAACTATTACTACTCAGAGTCAACTTCTTGACTCGGAGTCTCAGCAGAGTTCTTAAATTTTTTTTTTGTTTTTTTTTTTTTGTTTTTTTTTTTTTTGTCTAAAATATAGGCTAGTGCCCAGCTAGCATACACAAAAGAGAGCTGAAGATTTATACACAAATGTGTTTCCCAGCAGTGAGCACACTCTGCTGTGATGTGGGAAGAAATATTAATTGAAGTGAGATCTTGCAGCCTGACTCTACCACATCCCAGGGAAATGCCCTAGCCCTTGGGCATTGAGTTAATCTCTCATTAGCCATCCCTCTGGTCTCTTGAATAAATTATTTATGAAAAGCAGAAAAACTTCAATAGGAAAAAGTGAAAAGAGATTTACCATGGAGTTCCTGGTAAAGAAGCCAATTCTTCAGGAGGTGATGTATGTTTAAAAAAAAAGCCAATTTAGATAACAAATCAATTTGCACTTTGGGGGCAAGCACACATTAAAGCTTAACAGATGCTATCCTCTATGTGAGAAAATGAATTTTCTTCTCTTAGTATCAAGCAAAACCAAAATATATAGGGACAGAGGGTTCCTACTGACAAAATGAAGAGAATATTTCCCAGGCTAAGTGAGATATCTTGTCCATCTCCCAGCCCCAAGCTACCTCACTTCAAATATGGTTGATTTGACTAAGGGCCCCACCTGGAGCAGGGCTGACAGCTGAAAATCCCAAATAGAAGCTGAGGTCTCTTTTTAAGTTCTGTCAGACACTATTTTTAAGAATATAAACCTAATCTATACTTTACCCCTCCATATTGGCCATCATGAAAACCTGGCTGCAGTTTGCTGAATTCTACAGCTCCTTAGCTGCACTTCCATTTCTACCTTTACATTACACAAAGACAGAACTAATCATTTAAATGAGTGACTAATACAGTGATTTTTCCAGCAAGCCAGACTATTCTCCATAGCTTGGATGCCCAACACAAAGCTGTAGGGTGCTTCAATCTGCAAGGTTCAAAACCTGGAAGTCTTTTGGAAAGCTACACATCTACTTTTATGCTCTACAGGAAAATTTAGAGCTCATTGCTTTCATTTAAAATACAGATGGGCAGAAGGAGAGGATGATGAAACACTTCATGTGAAAAGCTCTCTTGACCCTTGACAGGAAGGACAGAATCCACCATGGGCATAAATTGCTGTAACTTCAGGAACTGCCATGATTTCTTATAATCCTCACTTCAGTGAAAGAGCCAGAAACTGACATTTTTCTCACAGTCTTTTGGAAGAGTATTTCTATATGTAACCAAATAGAGTGTAAAGGATGACTGAAGCTCTTATGACACAGGAGAACATGGGAATCAAGCACAAACCTACCTGGACACTGCTGTGGTTCTCTCTAACATGACAGTAACTGCCTGACTGGATTCTACGTACACACAACTCTGTTCTTGTGTTTATCCACAGCTCAGCCTGAGCATCTGCATGTCCAAGGAAAATACTCAGCTGGCCAAAACAATCCTTGGGCCTGCAACTGGAAATGTGTAAAATGCCTCTGAGAGCAGGCAGACAATGATCTGAGTCTGTGGCTCCACTCTCCATCAATCAGGTGAGACCACAGCCTCCTTCAGATGTAACCTGTGTGGGTTTACAAAAATACCTCCAGAATCACAGAATATTCTGAGATGGAAGGGACCCACCAGAATCATTGATCCAACTCCTGAGTGAATGGCCCATACAGGGACTGAGCCTGTGACCTTCATGTTATTAGCACCATGCTCTGACCAACTGAGGTAATTTACTCAGCATTTTGTTTAGATTTCAGCCCTCAAATGGATCCTCATCTGATGTCTTACAGATTTTGAGTGGTCTGTAAAGCTGCTAGAACAACAGTGATTTACAACTCAGTGGGGTGCAGGTTGAATGGATAAAATCAGACGAGCAAGGTACACTGAAATGCAAATCACCTATCTCAGTTTCTTTAAAATAATAAAACTTATGTTTATGTTAAAGACTTTGTTGCATTAGATATGGTAATAGGATTTAAATTATCTCCACACAAGTAGCATAATTTTGATATGAAATGTCTAAAAATCAATGCTGTTACTTAAGCATTCCTGAATACTTGGAAATAATCTCAAAATCCTACACTGTATGTAAAAATTATTTCCATTTCCTCTTTGTACAGAAAAGCAGTAGTTGTGAAAGAAAACAAATTAATAAAACCTCTCTCACTCTCTATATGACCTTGGACAGAAAATATATATTAAAAATCAATGCCTATTTTAGGAATATACCTCTCTGAAAATAGATTTCAAATTCTCAGTCTTCAAGGCCTCAATTATCCCTCATTAATATCATATAAACACCAAAAAAATGTATCAATGAATCTTCTTCGGACTACAATGAATTATAAGGGATGTGTTATAGTTTCACAAAATTTACCTGTAAGATCACCTCAAGTCCACAGATTGCATAATTTTGGTATCCAAACTATTTTCAGTTTTCACAGTGCAAAAAATGCCATTATTCAAGTTTTTTCCCACTAAATTATTCTATTATCCAGAAAGACTTTTTTATTAGATTTGGGTCAAGTTCAGCAAGCAAGTGCAGGGAATTCATGGCAGGGGGAAATTAGTGTTACTGTAAGATACAGCAATTAGGAACTGGGAAGAAGAAAAGTTTCTTTTCTTTTTCCAGCTAGTGAATTAAAATAGTTGGACAAAGGAAGACCTACTCAGCATAAAAGTGTTAAGATCAAGGCCTAGATTTTGGAAACAATTGTCAGAGATGAGGTGAAAATTTCAAAAATTCTTAAGCAGAACAGGAATCTAACTCTCTTGGATTTTAGACACTTGAGTGTTTAATGGGGCTTTCAGCAGACTTAAATGCTTCTGAAACAATTAGTCAAATGAGTGAAAATATTTAGTATTTCCTCTGGTTAGTAAGTCAGTTTTTAGATGCAAAATGTGTTTCAATAAATGCAGGGCCTGCTTCTCAGGTCAGGTACAGGCAGTGTGCTCACACTGAGCCATGCTCTCAGTAGGCTGGACACAAGCCAGCCTCTCTGCACATGCCATAGAAACTACATTTTCAAGTTCATTTTAAGACAGTGCTGCAGCCAAGAGAAACAATCTCTGCCCTCACCAGGCCCCAAACACTCATCCCTAACTACCACATTACCACCTCCCCTCTGCCAGCATAATGAACTGAATCACTGATCTTGTTTAGCTTAAAATTGACTTCTTTTTTTGGCTGGATTAGGTTTGACCCTGGTCCAGCTCACTCAGTTGCTGCATAGAAACTTGTGCAAGGAGAGGAAGTAGCAAAAAGGGCAAGTCGACTTCATTTAGTGATAATGCTGGTCTCTGTCAATGCACAGCACATGACCAAACATATCCTTATTTCTTCTTTACAATACTCATCACATCTAAGGCACATCAATTAAATGTAATTTTGCAATACTGTTTCAAACATTTTAATTAAATCCCATTTTTCATGTAAATAGAACGTGACTCAGAAATTAAAGTGAAATTAAATAGTAAGACCCATCACACGTAAACTAAGCCAGCAAAAATTCAGAACATGAAAGAATGTTTTTCAGGTTTTCTTCTGATACTTAAAAAGATATAATTCAGTATAAAGCTCTCAGCTGTTCATAAATCAAAATGGTTGATTTATCCCAGTGAGAAGAGAGCTTTTTTTAGGAAAATAATGTACAAAATACTTTTTTTTTAAATGTTAAAAATCAGCTTATCTGCTTTGATGAAACCTATTCGAACCCTTGCTTTTCCTTTTCTGCACTTTATCTCACTATTGGACTCAATACATTCCTCTTCTGCCTTTCCAACCGATGTGTTTAGAAGCAAAGAAGGAATGAGAGATGTGTTTCCATCATCTATTTCTCCTTCATTTCCCCCTCCACCACTCTGCCTGGGTAAAAGCTCACCCTGGACCAGCCAACAGCCAGGACCAAGGAAAGCATCCAAGGGACATGCAAGGCTTTGTGCTGTGAGATGTGACTTTCCTCTCAAGGCTTGCATTCCTGCTGCTGCTGGAGGTACCAGTTCCAGTGATGCTGTGAAAGGTGGCTCATGTTGATATAAACATGATATGGGATGGGATTTCCTTCCTCACTTCCCACCTGCAGGACTGAGGCTGTTCACAGAATCACAGCATGGTCAGGGTGGGAAGGGGCCTCTGGAGATCACTGGAGCAGGGAACACAGGAACGATTCCAGGTGGGCTTGGAAAGTCTCCAGAGAGGGAGACTCAGTGACCGCCCTGGGCAGCCTGCTCCTCGATGTGAAATCCATCCTTATGTTGAAGTGAAACTTGTGTTTGTCTATGGCCACTGCTGCTCATCCTGTCACTGGGCATCACTGAAGAAGAGTCTGGCACCGTCCTCTTGGCACCCACTTTTGGGGTATTTATATGTATTAATGGAATCTCCTCTCAGTATTCTCTTCCCTAGACTGAACAGGCCAGCTCCCACAGTCTGTCCTCATTAGAAAGATGCCCCGGACCCCTCAAGGTTTTTGGATGAAAGGGACGGGCTGCTGCGGTCTGGCCAGCAAGGGCTCGAGATGTGAACCACTCACACCAAAGCAAGGCCCAGACGGAGAGGGAACCCAAACACCAGCACGGGGTGAAAGTGACAGCGCAGCCCCGTGTGGGCGGCGGACACAGAGCACACCCACGGGGAACCGGCGGCACCCACGGCACTGACCCCACGGTCTGCGGGGCCACCGGCGCTGCCCTCCCCGAGCCCCTCCTCAGGGCGGGCCGAGGGCCGGGGGCGCTGCGGGCGGAGCGGGGCGGGCGGCGCCATGAGGTGACAGCGGCGCTGCTGCAAAATGGCGCAGGCGGGCGCCGAGGGGCCCCGCAGGGACGGGGCACGGCGGGCGGGCGGGCGGCGCCACTCACCTGCCGGTAAGAGAGGCGGAAAGGCCGCAGGTAGAGGGAGGAGGTGCAGGGCTGCACCGCCAGCTCCTCGATGGCCTCCATCCCTGTCGGGGCAGGAGGAGGAGGGAGGAGGAGGAGGAGGAAGGGGAGAGGCGCGCGCAGCCGCCCGGAGCTGGCGGCGCTGCCCGGCCTCTGCCCTCGGACGAGTCACGGAATGCCGCGCTGCACCCTAAACGGGACACACGAGCCTCGCCGCCTTCATCCGCAGAATCACCGAGGTTGGAAGAGATCTATAAGATCATCCGGTTGAAGCGTCCAGCTAGCGCTGCCCCTGTAACCCTTAAACCACTGAACCGCACCGCCCAGTGCCTGATCCAGGCACCTCTTAAACTGGTGACTCCACCATCTCCCTGGGCAGCCTGTTGCAATGTCTGACCATTATAACAGTGAAAAAATGTTTCTACTATCTATTCTGAATCTCCCCTCTCTTAGCTTAAGGCTGTTTATTCTTTTCCTCTCACTGCAAGCACGGAAGAAGAGACCGGCCCCCACCTAACTCACTACAGCCTCCCGTCATGGAGTGGAATTATTCTCCAGAAACATCTATTTGCCATCCTGTTTTCTCAGGAGCTTTGCGGATGCTCTCAGAGCATCACTTATTCCCATAATTTACACCAAAATTTGCGGGGTATGCCGGCACTGAACTGAAACCCACCCCCCTCCTCCAAAGCCTTGATGGGATCTGCGTGCTCCCGGGTTATCCCATTCCTGGACACCATCAGGCTTTGCAGAATGAGCAAAAAAAGCTTTTCTTGCTGTGAAAAGCACAGTCCCTTCTGCCTGCCTGCATGCGTGGTGCTTTCATGCTGAAAGGGGATTGTATGAGTGCTGTGGAAAATGCAGGTACAATAGAGATTCATGGATAACCTGCAGTCCATCGCTCGATGCATCTCCAGATTTCCTTTTCAGCTTCCAGTACTGGCCATGCACTCAGCCCATGGCAGAAGAATGAATGCAGCTCAGTTAGACTCCCCTGGCTGTTTTCAAATTATGACGTTGTTATGCCTCTCCTTTTATGTCATTATTCATTTAAGCAAAACACTTAGATTTACCAATTTTGTGGTTTTCGTCTAAAATGAAACAGTTATACAACGTTAGGCTGCATTACTCTGACTGCTTTATTACTTCTAATAATTATTTTCTAGGTTCGTGTGCAACAGAGCTCACAATTTGTGGTGGTTGTTATCTCTCTGGTTTGTTATCACTTTCCATGCAGATGTGCCTGTGTACAGCAATTAAGGTGCCATTTAAATCAAAATATTTTGTCAATGTATTGGCCACATTGAGAATAATCTGAAATTTCCTGTATCTTTTTCTTTTTTTTGTCTTCCTTTGTACTGCCACTGCATCACTAAGAAAGTTAATTGTCTTGTAATGTGGTAGTAAGAATTTCAGCAGTCTGTCTAGAAGGAACAGATCCAGCAATTACAAAATCAGAAGTAAATGAGGTAGCACTTACATTGCAGAATACTTACCATCAGTTCTGATAACGTAAG
Organism: Erithacus rubecula; assembly: GCF_903797595.1. Classification (NCBI taxonomy): domain Eukaryota; kingdom Metazoa; phylum Chordata; class Aves; order Passeriformes; family Muscicapidae; genus Erithacus; species Erithacus rubecula. Next base: position 53,261,330 of record NC_136688.1, read on the forward strand.
TGGCAAAAAAAATTCTTGGTGGGGCTGAAAAGTGTGGTTTTAAAAGTATGTTTGTAAAGCTATCATAAAAAATAGGCAAGGAAATGTATTTTATTAGCTGACTTCAAAAATATTTGTGTAACTCTGTTTGCATCACTGTATATGTCTACATATTTCTTTCTTTTTTTTCAGAATGATCTCAAGGTCATTCAGAGCTCCTGGGAACTTAAGCTATATTTTTCTAGTAAGTTATTTCAGTCCTCCAAGTCCAATTTAAGTATAAACACAGTTTCCATGCACAGCAGGTTTACAGTATCTCTGTTTGCTTATGTTAAAAGTTACCGGCTACCCAGGTTGGTTCAGCCAGTCACATTGCCCTCTTCAATAAACATTCTGACACCACTTTCAGGTTTTGAGTGTGTGTGTGTTTTGGGGAACGTGTCACACTGTATGATGAATTGCTTATTCCATTCCTGGGTTTAGGTGGGAAGCTTTTGAGGTTGTGATATGTCACAGACCTGATCTCGTTAATGTACCTGGAACACTTGAGCACAGTGTCACAGGAAAATGCCTTTTGGGATGCTCTGCTGCACCAATTGCTTTGGTGTTGCAATTGCAATGGAAAGCTGTCAATTGCTTTGTTGGAAAATCTTCTTTGTGAGTATGCCAGCTGAACTGAAGATTTAACAGCCTGAGATTGAGGAGCTGCCTTAATATTCCTGTTTTGCAGGTGAAATCTGAGCAAGAAAATAAATAGGAAAAATATGTTCTGCATAGTGGGACTATCATTCAGCACCTGGACCTGAATTTTATTACAGTTCTTCATTAAGGCTTAGATACCCTCTGCAGCAAGTGGCTTTGCATTTGGTAGTCCAGGAACAATCCCAAGATTGGAAGATTTCCCAAGAAGGATATTTTTCTCAGCTGCCATTTATTCAAAGTGACAATACCAAGGGAGAACAAGTTACTTTTGTATGAGTGAGACACACTCCTGCTTTCCTGTTCCCTTTCACTGCTTTTGTGGCTGATTGGCACAGTGACACCAACCTGGCTCTAAGTGCACTGAATTCACAGCAATGATTAGGAGATGATGCAGTGCAGAGATGCTGCTCAGCCCCTCAGCTCAGGGGTCAGGAGAGCTCTGTTCCCACCTGGGTTCCAAAGGACATGGACTGTTTACTCAGTAAACTGCCCCAGCTACTCTATTGTGTGTTCCTGTGTGTTTGCTCCTTTTTCAAGCAGAAATACTATTGGTGGTATGTGTCCAGAAACTTGGGAAGACAGATGTCCATATTTCCTAAGTGTTAAAGGACTGTGTTCATGCCTATTACCTTCAATGAGATATTTCCAATTCTTAAGTTTAAGCCCATGTTTAACTGCTTGGGTTTGATTAGCATTATTCCAGTATCATTTATGTTTCTACGATCCTGTCCCTAGTTCATCAGTTCCCAATCTTCTTGTCAGAGTTTCTTTGAAGGGCACTATCCAGTTTATCATTACACTTCTAACCAAAATAGCTACCTCTGATGTCCTTCCACAAACCAAATGCCTTATGCCATCACATCTTCCTTGCCAAGTATGACTGTTAACTTGACTTCCAGAAAATCAAGAATGTGTTGGTCAGAATGACTGGTTGCCTTTCACTACTCTAAACACATTCCTTTTTCTCTCTTAGCAGCAGCTTCTGTATTGTTTTCTTATTTAAAACAAAACAAAACAAAAAAACAAAGCAAAAAAACAAGAAGGAAAAACAGATACAAGGTTGTGAATGCTGACATGGGAGATTTGCTCATGGGTTCTTCAGTCTCCTGAACTGCTGGCCTCCTGCTGTAAAATAGTAAAATCTAGTTGTTTACCCCTAGGCTGTAATAGCTCTGAGAGTAGTTTGTCTAACACTGTGATAAACAACCTAATGAAAAAAAAGCAGAAAGTGTGAATAAAAATTTGTTTCTTTCCTGGAAAGAAGAGTACATCAGCAGGCAGAGAGGAAAAAAGAGAAGTGTCCTGTCTGAAGAGTTTTAAGGGAAGATTCACTGGGACTTCTTACAAAAAAATGAAATGTTAACATTAGTGTTAAAAAGAAATTCTTTCCGCAGAGTAAAGTTCTTTGTTTAACAGACTTCTCTTTCCTTCAAAGCAGTGTTTGCTCTGTATTACTTCATGAGTAACTTTTATTACCGGCAAAGTACCCAAACACTTTTTTTTTTTTTTGGCTGCTCTTTTAAAAAATCCCCTTGAGCTTGGCGTTTTTGCCGGCTCAGTCCTTCCCTTCCCCTCGCAGCCCCGCGGTCCTTGGGCTCGCACTCTGCAGAGGGTCAGGTTGCATCCTCATTAGCAGTTTGTTTTATTGCTGTTTGTTTTGGGACACAGGCGGGAATGTTTCCATCGCAAGCCCGGTGCTGCTGCCCTTCTGCTCGCCGTGGCTCCGGGAGCCAAGCACAGCCTCTCACCTCTGCCCAGGCTTGCAGTGAGTGGACAGCCAGGAATCCCCTTGCAGTCCTTTCCTCTTCCCTTAGTTTAGCAAGGTGCCCGAGCTGTTGGGTTCGCTCTTGCAGAGTCAGGCAGCACGTTTTCCATAGTGATTTTTGTGTGTGTACGTGTCTGTGTGTACTTTTAATCTCCATCAATCCCTGCCAGGCTCACTTTGTTCTTTGACATGCCATGGCTCATGAGCAAAAAAATCATCAGGTCCTGAGCCTTTCATCTCCAGAGGGCTCCTTGATATATTGCAGAGCATCATTGCTTTTGATACTTGTGAGTACAGTAGTTACTAAGATACTACAAGTATGAAAGCCCCAACAGCTAGAGGCGTGTTGATTTGCAGTTCTCAAATAATTAAAAAAAAATATTTCTAACCCTCAGGGTTGCAAGGAAAAAAGATGGGAAAATGTAAATGATGGCAATATAAATGATGGCAATGTAAATGATGGCAAACTCAATGCTTTGTGAGCTGTAAGCTGAGGTGATGCCACATGTTTGGTAGAAAGGCTTTGCTGTTGGGGTGACATTACCTGAATCCCCAGCTCTGGGGATGAAGAAGAATGGTTCAGTAGCCAAGAGGCACTGCCTGATGTGTGCCCACATCAGCCCCATCCAGCTGGGATGCCATCAGAGCTGTTGTCTTCTGCCTAGAAACTGCTCCCAGAACTTCCTCCTCCGCCTCTGCTCCCTGGGCAACGTGCAGTTTTTTTGTTAAGGTCACATAGGGGTATTAGGAGAGTTGGACACTTTTATTGTACAGGCTTAGTGAGAAAGATGGATGAAAGTGTCCCAAATGAAGACTGTTTTGTAAACTCCTGTTGGGAATCCTTATGGTTGACAGCATGAAACCGTATCCTCTTCATGTGGCCATCCGTGCATCGCCACAGAGATGTTAGTTTTGAGTGCCTTTCTGGGGATCAGATGCATGTTCTTTCTGTAATGAAGTGGCTGTTGTGAAGTTTGCCTTCTAAAACTTACCCCTTAGGCTCCTGGGGAAAAGCAAGCCTGAAGCTGCCAATATCTAATTTTTAATTATTACTCAGTTCTGGGGCATAACCACCCTGGTTACATTCATGAAAGTCAGGAATTGTGCTTATGCAATTCTTTTGGCATTATAAATAGAGCCCTAGAGAGATTTGTTTTGATTTTAGTTGTAATTTTTCTGAGAGACAACTTTTTTTAAAATAAATTATTTACATTTCAATTATAAAATATAAAATTAGAGGTCCACACTGCAGTACATAATATTATGTTCCAACAATTTTATTCACCATCAATTGATCAAGCCTGCTTTAATCCATGTATAGCCTCAGTCTGAAGAACCTGGAGCAATTATTCCTGAATTTGGTTTTTAAGGATTGACAGCATGATCAAGACAGGCATGGTGTGTGGTATTGCTGATCTGCACCACAGCGAGTTAGAGGAATATGTCAGTTTGTTTCCCTCAGATGTTTTGATTAGCTCCACCTTGTTCCCAGAAAAAATTGTATCTTTTTTAATGATAATTACCATCTTGGTCTTTGCTTTGCAGAGCCAAGAACTGTCTCATGGCTGTAGTAGGAAACTCACCTGTGTCTAGTTAGATTAGTGTGATTTCCCAGAAGAGCTGAAATTTGTCCATCTGCCTTGTGAAATGAAGGTCTGATTAATAGCTCTTTTTTTCTGCCTATCATCAGTAAAAGCTTTGAACTAAATATGGTAAGAAAAAAAATTAAACATATTCAGTATAAATATAGATACGGATATCATGACATGTAAAATTGCTCTCTCTAAAAATAGTGAAGGAAAAATGCTCTGAAACATAAATGTGTAACTAATATGTCAAATAGTTCTTAAGTTATTCACAATATAATATGACAAGTTGCAATATGGTATAAAGTAGAGGAGGGGAGGTGAGAACATGGGAAGTAAATTCTCAATTTTAGCTTTTCAGCTGGGGGAAGAATAAACACAGTCTGTAGAAAAAAAAAAAGAGAAACAATATGCATGCAAAATTTGGATACTTTTATATTATATTAATTACTATCCAACAAATGTTGCTTACAGCTAGCAGGGTGAAAATGATTAGAGGGAAGGCTTTGATTTTTCAATAAACTTCTCCCTAAGGAGGGAAAAAAGAAAATGATAACACCGTGTTGTTTGTATTACAGAGCCATGTAAACCCATGTCTGGATCTCATTAAGCTGGGAACTGTTCAAATGCAGGTAGAAAAATGGCATCTTTCACAAAAAAAGCAGCAAAATAAGTTGCACAAAAGAACAAACAAGATGAATGTACCTAATAAAGAACAGCTGAAGGAGAGCAAAAGATCACGAAGAATCTTCTTTTGTTTGCCACATATGTATGCAATAGAGCTGGAATGAGAAAAGTATTTTGATTTCTCAGGGAACCTTGATGTTCCAACAGTTTGAAATTGCCTGTAAAAAAGGACTGGAGCTGGAGTTGTTGGATACTGGAGTGTTGGCCATGGTTGTAGCCATGATCCTGGAATCTCTGAGCTCCCCACAACACTGTTCTGTGCCTGCTGCTCTGCCCTGGACTGGGGGCATTGTAAGCCCAAGGGTCCTTAACCTTCAGGCAATTTGTCTAGCAAGATTTGTTGAAACTGTGGGAGCTGGAAGCCCTCCTCCTCAGGAGACTACCAGCTGGACTGCTCAGAAGCTGGGGCTGGCATAGCTCCAGTGGAAGCCTGCCTGTTTTTCAAAGGAATTTAATTGAATACTTGTCTGGATGAAATGTTTCTGTTTGGTAAATTGAGACATTCCAAAATAAAAATATAGTCAGAGAGGTTTTTTTTACCAGATGTAGGGAGCAGGTACATGGTTTATATTTCAATGTATTTTAATGTAAATATATGTATATGTGTTTTATGTGATAGAAACGTAGAGAGACTCAGCTGGCCATTTTCCTGCCTCCTCTTCATCAGGCATATTACATTATTTTCATGTTTATTTCTATTATGCCAGTGCTTAGGAACCCAGAGCTTTATTGTGCTCATCAGTATTGAATTGCAGAGCAAAATAGCCTAAATGCTCTAGTGAGATTCTTGTGGTTGGAAGTGAGTTGCAGAAGAGCTCAGAGGAAGGATGGAGTAAGCACCCCACAACTTAGTTCAAGAAGTTGTAACTTTTCTGCAAAAAACATGGGTGAGGGACAGCACAGACAGTGATTGTGGGAGTGCTGTGGCAGCAGCAGGATTTCATTATCACAGACTTGAAATCAGGAAACAATATAAGGGTTGGACTGAGTGAGCTGAAATGATTTAGCAAGTAACCTGCAGGTAGTTGAGCTGATTTGTTGTTGAGGGCTAGCTGGAAAATTGGAATTTGGGTCTTTAAAAGATTGGGTCTGGAAGAGATTGGATCTCCATAAAAATAATTTCTGAAAAACAAAATCCAAGGCATTATATACTAGACTCTCAAAACTATTGGCATTGGCTTTTCCTAACTTAGGAAAGTGCCTGACTTTGAAACCTTGACAATTTTTTTTAATAAATGTTCTTCATACTTTTCAATTCTTTAGTTATAGCTCAGGAAAAAAACCAAAAAAACCCAAAAAAACTAACCACAAAAATCAACCCTTCCTCCTCTTTCCTATTTGTGATCTATCTTGCTGGAATTATTATATTGCACTATGTTCTTGGAAGCTGCAGAGAAGGTTTCCAGAGCATTTCAATTGGAGATGTGTGCATTAGTATGCTCACAGTAAAACTGAGCCCAGGGATATCCAACCCTAATCTCTGTCGATCTCCTGGAGCAGCCTTATTTTCAATTTACTTTTGCAGTGCTCCTTCTCTTAATGCCTCTTCCTAGCCTGCAGCCACTTCATTAGAAAGCTGCAGAGCAGGAGGGGTGGATGTGTTTAATGTTGACAGGTGTCAAGACCAAAGGGAAGGCCCTGCTAGTTTGGCTCCCTGCTCGTGTGTGAGGAGATTGCAGCTCAGCTGAACTCGACAGGCACTGGGGCATTAGGGTGTGAAGCTGGCTTGTGCCATGCAGGGGATGCCACAGCTTTTAAACTGGTAGGGATCTATTCACTGCATTGCCTTTTTGCTAGACTAGATTTGAGATTCCCATAACTAAGCAACCTGTAAGAAGAAAATGCCCTCCTCCATAAAGATAAGGAATTATCTTCCTTATTTATTTATTATTTATTTGTTGTTATTGTTTTAACCACAGTACTCTTCAACCACTACTACAGTTTTCTGCTCTTGTTTTAAAGATATACAGTCCATGTATGCTAATACCTATGCATGAGAAATTGTCAGGACTTAGAGCCAGCCTTTGGCAGAGACAATAGAACAGGCTCACAAACAGGTGGTTTTTGTCACTGGATGCATAATGCTGTGAGTGTGTTTTATCCCCTTGCCTGATGCTCTGATGCTGCAGAGCAGGCTGCTCTCTCTGGACAGAATTTGGGGTAACAAAGGGTAACAACTGAGGGTAACAAAATGCTTCCTTCACCAAAGCATCCTGCCTGGTGCCTGTGTAAATACTTCTAGGCAAGCAGGTAAACCAGCAGCACATAATCTGTCATTGCTAAGGACAGCATTGCTGCTCTGCATGCAAGAAAGGAAAATATGTTTAGAATGAATGTGGATGTTCTGTTCTTCATTCATGTGTGACTGAATTCTAATCTCTTTTAGTGTGCTGTAAATCCAAAATAACATACTGAAATCAGTGCAGTTCCTGGGGATTTGTGCTACTGTAAATGAGAACAGAATAAAGAATTTTTTTATCCTTCTTTCTTGTAAGGGTGAGAAGAAAAGACTGTATTGTCAGCCTGGCTATGCTTCTTTTCTTTGCTTACTTTGTCATAAAATGGACATCATTTAAACTTTTTTTTTTTTTATATATTTAGAATATAGCAGAAGGAGAGCCTTGATGGTTTTTTATTTTACAGAAATATAAACATTAAAGTCATTTTTCTTTTGCACGTGACTTAGAAAGCATAATTTACTTGAAAGGACCCTATTATATACTCTGTCCTGTATTTGTTTATGTAATTAAATAGAAGAGCATTTACTGCAGTTTCAAAGTTAAGCCAATAAACATTTGTCTTTGCATTGCAGTGATGTTTGATGACTGGGTTGGGCAACACCTGTTTTAACTTGGGTTTATTTTATAGTATTGATGAAACAAAACTCCAAGTACATTTCCACCCTCTTGCTTGCACTGTTGCCACAAGTTGGGTATTTGGCAAAAGATTCTGGAAGCCTTTTTTACCAGCTGCCTGTGTTATTTACATCATCCTTGTTCCCTTCACCATATAGGTCACCTCACAATTTTGCATTTTATTTCACATACCCCTGAATATCCTTGATCTCTGGTGTGTGAAACAAGTTGTAGAGATATGAGCAGAGAGATTTTAAATGGACCTGCCTTTAAATTTCCACTTAAAATCAAGAGGAAAGCAGCAAAACCGAATGGAATCTTTTTCTCTTATGTGCCATGCTCACACCAAAATATCTGTCCATCCACTCTACCTGTTTCAAATCCAGGAACACCATGGTTATAGGGGTGTTTATTGCTTATTTTCACTCTCAGTTAGAAGATGCTGTTGGCATACTTAGACATAAAAATACTTGAAGTTTGCTGTATTATTTTATTTTTGCTCTATAAATGGCATTCTGGATCCTGCTGCCTGTATCAAATAGCTCCTAGAACATCCCTCCTAATCAGTTCCTTTTGGGATCAGGATCACTGGGCTCATTCTGAAGCTGTGCCAGTGCCAGCAGTGCATGGGGACTACAGATGAGATCTTTGTTACAGAGGCATGAGATCAATTCACCATTCCAGCCCATGTAGCAAATGCATTCCTGGCTGAATGTTACATCGTTTTTATGTTCTTGGGACAGCACTGTACTGTGTCTCCTCCTCACTGAAAGAGCCATGTTCATTAGATACAGGAAGTCCTGCTAATCATCCATAACGTGGCATTAACAGCTGCTGGTAGATCTTTGTATGCCCACTGATCAGGGGAGAGTTCACAGATTTGGTGCTTCTTTGCTGTGATTGTTTCCCTCAACATGCTTCAGAATCTGAAGTTCTGCTTTAAAAAAAAAAAAAAAAAAAAAAAAAAAAAAAAAAAAGGAAGTTAATCTTTAAGGTTGTGAGGAAACTTTTAAAACATGCACCAGATGGAAATCAATGCAGAAGGGTCTGCAGGCAGACACAGGCTGAGAAGCAATCTGAAGGCTGACACTGTTTGGATTAAAGGCAGCAGAGCTGCAAAGCAGTCACACAACTTAGATATCATCAATACAGTACAGGGGCTCTGCCATCCTGCAGTGAGCCCTGTCTTGTTTCACATGGTTGATAGCTTTGTTTTTGCCAGTGGCTCAAGATAAACCCAATTTTCTCTCCTGTTGATTTGTGCTCCCTTTCTTTTGTGTAGACAACTTCCATTACTTCCTTTAGCAGTGTACACAGATAGCTGACTCAGGAATGGGGCTGACCGGAAAAAAAAATGTTTCCAGTATGTGGACAATAAATTTATATTTCTCCACTTGTTTTCTGCCCATTTTCTCACAACAACAACAATAAAAAAAAAAAAAAAAAAAAAAAAAAAAAAAAAAAAAAAAACCAAGCATAACTGAAGAATGGTGAGATGTTTGTTTTGAGCTGTTTTGATCTATATGAAACCCTTATGCTGGAATTGATTAGCCCAGTGGCTGCTTTGTGTGTAGGGAAGTCTTCAGGAATCTATCCTGGGTGCCAGCAGTTTTTCCTCAGCCCCAGCTTGGGATCTCTGACACCTCTCTGTGGGTGAGATATAGCAGGATTTCTATAGATTATTCTCCAGAACAATCAATTTTTTCATGCAGGAGTCCTACATGTCTGGCTACCACCCAGTTTATGGGACAGACTGTCTTCTGACAATGATGTGGTTTTGGTAGAGAAAATATTGATCCAATTGATTCCTCTTGGTAATACTAAAATAAATGATAAAATAAATCTCAAGGTGATTTTAAGTGTCTGGGAGGAACAGTAGATAGCAAATCACATTGTGTTTCCTGGATTCCTAGTGGTTCTCCAATGTCAGCAGTGAATAGGAGGTGTAGTTTCAGAGACCTGGATGTTGCATGTGTCACAGAGGTGTTATGGGCCAAAAGCACCTTTATTCCTGGTCCTTCCAGCACAGGAAAATGCCCATAAACCATAACAACCTTCTCAGGAGTGAGAGCTCTGCCAAATGAATAGCACAGAGCTGGTAGCAGCTGCTGGCTGAAACAGGAAGGCAGCTGGAGTCTATGGATAGTGCCCATGGGAGGAACTGCCCTAGGAGATGGCAAAGGTAAAGCAGAGCAATAACCAAAGAAATGCCCATCCTCTGGGTGGAGGTGTTTGCATGCAGCACCTTGGAACACACCTAAGTGCCAGGCAGCTCTCAGTTGTTGATACTCTGCAAGACCATACATGGTACCATTTGCTTTAATAGTAGCAATTAGTGGGCCAGTAGAATAAACAATGATTTTATGAAAATGAGGACTGATCCATTCGTGAATGGATCTGGGACAAAGATTGAATCCCATGCTTGTTATCAATCAATGCCCCCCCTCAAGGTGTTCATTGTTCAGCCAGGTATCACTGTGAGATCCCTACAACAGACCATTTATTTTTGCACATTTGCTGCATTGCACAGTACCCTGGGGCTCCAAAGCAGCTCTTTGCTGTCAGTAATGCCTGCTGTATGTTCTAGTGCAGGCAAGCAGAAGAGCAGGTCCCAGAATCTGTTCACAAAATTTAAAAAAAAAACAAAACAGTATCATGGAGTGCCTTGGTTTTGCCCAATTCACCCTTGCAGGGAGATGCTCCATGGCATTGCAATAGCCAAGATTTGCAGTAAGAAGCTACAGTAAGGCAGGTTTAAATGAAAATGAAGAAGTGTTTTTCCAGCAGTGGGTGTCATTCACCAGGGGAGCACAAGTTCCAAGAGAAACCACCTCATGGCTGATCACCAGTATGGTACTTTTTGGTATTTTATAGATAAATTGATAGATGACACCAGGTTTCATCTGTTACAGAATGTGAGCAAGGCAAGAAGGGATTGTCTGGGGAGAAGTACATGGCAGAAGATGCATTGGTTCCAGTCCTCCACCACCTCCTGTCTCCTCTTTCCTGGCATCCCTCCTGTGTTCCCAGCTGGGAGGCTCAGAAGGACAAACTGCAGTGGCAACAGGGCTGCTCCCTTGTCATTCAGGGAGATGTAGGTGAACCAGGACTTAGGTTTCATGTTTCTGCATCTTCACCCTTCCTTTTGTCTTTCCCTCCCTTGAATTTGGGAGTTCAATACTGCTGTGAGAAAAGTGTGGGAGATCTGGCTTTCTTGTCTTTGTCTACTTAGACATCCAGTACTGCAGTACATCAGAGAATTTGCTTTGATGTCTTTAAACCTGGAAACAATGGATTCATATCAGAGGATGAGAATTGTGAAAGTGAAGATGGAGTCTTGGCTTTAGCTGCAGAAGTAATTTTAACAGGTGTCCACATGTGTTTAATAAAATCAGATTTCCACCTTTCCAACTGGAGCTTTAGTCACAGCAGCAAATTTTGCAGTTCCCACTCAAGCCAAGCAGTGTGTGATAGTAAGGACACTGTTGCTGGAGCAGGGAAAGAGGAATCAAACAGTGTGGCAATCCATCTCACACTTCCCAGCCAACAAACTGAGCAGGAAAGTGTTAAATCTCCTCCAGCAATGCTGTTTGTGAGCCTGCCAGTTATCTTTGACTTTATTTGCAACCCAAGCAAAGAAGTAGATCCTCCAAATTAGGTCATCTGTTTGCTTCATTCTGAAAGATTTTTATTAAAATTAAAAGTGTTGTCTGTTTTTTCTCCCAAAGAGAAAACAAACATTGGCATCTAAAGTGGTGGAAGACAAACACTTGGTGCTGGGCAACTTGATTAAAGTGTATTCCTTGTAATGAGTGGTGCCTCCCTTATCCTGCCATTGTGTTCAGACAAGAAAAAAAAAAGGAGGGCCTGCCCTTTCCCATTGTACAGTCACATTTTCCAAGTGCAGTGAAAATGGGGTTTATAAAAAGATCTAAAAAATAAAAAATGAAAGATGAACTCTGTCTTTTAGTAAACCACTGAAGCAACTCTTCAACGAAGGCAACCTTGTGCACCTTGTATGTAGGAAAACTTTTGAAGCTGGTGCTGTATCCAACCTCCCAGAGAAGAAGGATAATAGTGATAAAAATCTTCTGGGACAAATATTATCTGAGCTTTGCTTAAAAGTTTGCTACTAGAATCAAAGCTGATTTTTTCTTGGGAAAGGGAATAAAGGAAAAAGTGATTTGCAGCAGAAGATTCTGTTTGTACTGTTATATTTTTATCACTGCCATCACCAATACCAACATCTGCATTTATCTACCAGGGTATAGTAACCAGCAGTACACTAGTACATTAACAGACATTATTAGCTGTAATAGCCCAGTTCAGTCAGATGTAGTGAGAGAATCACAGAGTCTCTGCATCATTTTTGCCCTTATCCAGAGAGAGTTGCTTGTGGGCATTCACCTGTGTGCAAACTAGGCAGAAAAAATGAAAACTGTGCATTGTATGCTTACCTTTTGGAAACATTAAAAAGAAGCTGTAGTCAGTAGAAATGCATACCTATCCTCAAAAATAAAAACCCCAACAAAGAAAATTTGAGACTTAGGCTAAGCCATGTCCTCAACTCTGTTTTGTGGCACTTCTATTTGTTTTAAAGATTCAGCATGGATTTTCCTTGGTATCTTTGTGTGCTGAGTTTTACTGTACTGGTTCCACCACCAGCAGACTCAGTAAACAAGGATGTGCCCAGGGAAAAACAGACATGGTTAAAAAGATCTGTGTTGCCAGTCAAAATCTGGTGAGGTTAGTTTGGGCTTCTAGCAGCCAAAATAAAACAGTTGTGCAGGGCCAAGAATTTTGATATAGAGAGGGTTGGAGGAATTCTAAATATGCTACAGAAGTGGAAGCAACAGGACTTGGCAGAATCCTTGGTCGAGATAGAAAAACAACGTGTCTCACTAGCCAAACAACAGGGTGGTGTTGAAAGAGAGAGTGAGATGGCAAAACCCTTGGGCAGAGAGAGGATATCCAGGAAGGAGTGTTTGAAACTTGGGCCTGGATGGAGATTAAAAGTTAGCTCTAATGAAACACCCATTTACTCAGATATTTGGTTCACTGTACATATAAATTCTTGACCTAAAATTCTTCTTTAGTGTGATCAAGGGGTCTGAGCAGACCAAATGGTTCTGAGATCCAACAAAAACACAGCACTCTTGAAGCATACATAGATAAATATAATATATATACCTCCATCTATACTTACAAATATATATGTTAAATGGACATAGATTTGACATAATAGTTGAAATAATAGAGATAAATATTTCATGCTAGAATAGTATTAAACAATTACAGTAAAGAATCTAATATCCTTGTGCTTAACTTTAGTTCTGTATCAACACATTTGCTTTTAGGTTTTCTTCTTTTCCTTCCTAATTTTGGGGATAATTACATTCCCTGTAGCTGCTTCTCTAATAGAAATAAATTTACCTCTGAAACCTGCATCAGACAAGCTTTACATATAAATGCTTATACCTGTTTGGCAAGAGAATTAGCAAAGAGATGCTAATTGACACTGAACACCTTGAGGGAGGATTTTTTTATAGTCACCAATTACACACTGGTGTGTATTGATTAAGAGGCAAGCAGTACACACATCAACTCCTCAGCACAAAAGAAAAATGCACTCAGCCAGCATGGCATTTTTGCTGTGAGATTTTCTTTGTTTTTAGCACCAAGTCCAATATAAAAGGCAGGTACTTTCAGTTAATTAAAATTACACATTTTATCCAGGAACACATCAATAGATAGGCGTGTAAAAGGTAGAGATGTTATCTCACTCAAAGGGAACATGGGTTTGGTTCACTCTTACTCTTTGAATTTGTGTTTGTGGCTTATTACCATTGTAATCAACAAAATATAAATCTCCTTCCAAGTGCCTGCTTGAGCCTGACAGCTCCAAGGGTGCATTTTACACCAGGACCCTTCCACCCAGACCCCCAGACTGCTCAGGGTCTTTTTTAATTCTTGTGTTGGAGCTGTCAGAGCTCACAGAGGTGGTGCTGGGGTTAGTCAGCAAAAAGCAGCCCGTGTTGCTGTGCTGGTGTCTGGCCCCAGAGCTGGGCTGCAGGAGCAGGAGGGATGCAGGTGCCCTGCAGGGCCGAGGGCGGGGACACAGCTCCTGCCAAAATATGCAAAGAATGGAAATGAGCATTCTCCTAACCCTATACAACGTGCATTTTCAAAAAAATGCCTAGATCTCTCATCAAAGTAAAATGTAATTAGGGATATTATTGCATGCCTTCTTAATTGGACCAGCTTGTGACACAGAGGTATTTGGGAGGATAGCAAAGTGCAGGCGTTCTGTGTGCTCGGCTCTGCTGGAAATGCTGCCTGGCACATCCATGCCCATGCAGAGCAGATGGGTGGTGAGGGTCAGTGGCACTGCCCACGTGCCCAAAGTGGCTCAATTGGAAGTTTGGCTCAGAGCTTCTGCTCTAATCACAGTCAGACACTGTTGAGATTCCTCTGGGCCAAGCAGGAGTATGTTGCTCCCCTGTGAGCAGTAGGGAGTACTTTAACATTAACAAGTACTTTAACATAACAAGTCCTGTGTTAGTGTAAGTGACACCTTTTCTCCAGAAATATGAAGGAATTATCAACCTTCCGCCCTGTCTCAAAGTTACTGTCCCAAATGCAAAACCGGTGGTGTCAAGGAAAGGACAAACAATTGTGCAGCCAGTTCAGAAAACCATTCCTGTGAAACCCAGCCATGAGAGTGAGACAGCAGCAAATGGATGGGAAGAATTCCCACAGACAGGGTAGTGGAGAGAGACCATAGATGGGATTTGGGCACAGTTAGGGAGGGGTTGACACCGGGGGGTGAAAGATGCTTTCATTCTTCTCAAGTGGTTTGCTCTGCACTGCCATGGCCAGAGGAATAATACCCCGGGGGACTGCTCTCCCAGACAGTCTGGCCACAAGCCAGGTATTAATTTCTCTGGGTTCCTGTGTGGAAGCAGGGAAAGTGAAGAAAAGTGTTAGAAATGAAAATAACATGAGAATATTAATGATGTTTGCCATGGGATTCCTTCTTAGGCAATGTGCTGCTTGCACACTCCCAGAGTAAATGTAGAAACAAGTTTGTTACTTTCACATGATTAATAATGTAATTTTTTTTTTGTTTAATACATTTCTTAGTGGAAGTAAAGTGTAGCTGGAAAGATTTATTTTAATGTGGTGCATTGAGAAGAGCTGTTGCCTGATATTCAATAGTTAAGTTGAAGTATCGGACACTGAAGTAATAAAAACCTACTTGCTTTGATCTTGTAGTTAAAAAATGATTAAAGTATAGAATTGCATGTGCTGACATTAGACCTCCACCCACAGAGAGATTTAAAACTGTCAGGGGGAAAAGAAAAGTTGAAAGACAGCTTAAATATAATAATTCAGAAATTGAGCTGCTTTGTTATTTCAAATATGGTCTGAGTAAAGGGGATTTTTCATACCCTGTTTGTTACACTAGATCTAAGAACTTTATCCCAGGACATTTCCTCTTGCATACAACCAAAAAGATGAAAATTGCTAAGAAGAAGTAGCATAGGAGAGACCTGTATTTCCATATTTTCTGTTGAACTGAACTCAGTGAATTTACAGCCTTGGGGATTCCCTCTTCCTTTCCTCCACCCTGTGCAGGGTGACTCCTGCCCTCCCTTCTCCTGCATGCTGCAAATAGAAAAGATTGCAGAATTCAGTAATACACTTTGCAGAGATGAAAAGCTTTCTTCTTTTAATTGTATGCATATTGTCATCTCCCAGGCACATGAAATTACCTTGTGGAATTGCAATTATGAACTTATTACTGGTTTATCTAATTGTTAAAGAATACAGAGTAGGGTTTCTGGCCTCTGACATCTAAACTGCTCCAGCAGAGGCACACCCTTACACCCACACACAATCCTGATTTAAGTCAGTAGGAAGCCTCTGGTTTTGCATAAGCATTTTGCAGCCAGTATAGAGACTTACAAGAATGTATTGGCTGATGCTTGCATGATTACATCTGCCCAGCCAGGTTTCTTAATTCTTTTGTAGCAACAGCTTTCCTTATGCAAAGTCAATATTTGATCTTGCAGTGTCCTTGATTACACAGATAATTGTAATTCTCTGGCAAATTACAGACCCTTAGCGTTTTGTCAAACGTTTTTCAATAAAAGGACTTCTGTGATAAAAAAAACCACGGTAGCACTCATTGCAAATGACCCTGGAGATCAGACAGAATATTAGATCAGTGAGCTGGGTTTCAGTAAAACTGCTTAATTCCTATTAGCATGATGATCCTGATCAGAAATTGCAGTGTGTCTGAGGTTAATGTTGCTGTTCTCTGTGAATAAAGATCCAGAAATCACACCATGTCATCTCTGAGACATGAGATATGCAATGACAAGAAGATTCCAAGACAGCTTTCTGGAATCAGCTGCATTTACGCAGAATGCAACATTTTTGCTTTTGAATTGCCTGCCATGTTAGCAATGCCCTGCTGCTCTTCTGCTGTATTCTTTACCAGATGTTCACTGCTGAAACACACACTTCAGAAAACTTGTTGGTTTTCGGGATCAGTAGGATTCTTGCAACTCACAGGTTTGATATGTATTGCCCTTCTCAATACTGTGTGTATTTAAATGCTGGAGTGGACAAGAATTTAATTTTGTTCTTCCAACCAGCAAGGATCCACTTGCCACTTGAAGAGGTTTGGGACTCCTGCAGGATAAACTCCTGAGACACAAGAGTTGTCTTTTCAGAAAGCCTTTTTCATCATGCCTCTGTGGACAAGGGAACCATGTAGAGTTTCCTCTGTGTTGTTTGCTGAAAAGATTGTTCCTTTCCTGGTCATCTGCAAAGCACGCTGATATCTGCAATGAGAGATCTGCCTCTTCAGATGAGAAAAATAGTGTTAAACTCTCAGATTCTTCTGTCTGAAGGTTTGGTTCCTGGTAAATTTTGAATTTTCATTGCTCTGTGAAGTGGAAGGAAAACAACCTGGCATGATAAGGCAAAGTTTGCCTCTTGGAAGTGCAGGTGTGTTCTCCAGAAACTCATTCCCTTGGGGGCATTGAGGAACTGGTTTAGGATCTTGCTTATCCTTAAGTTAGTCTTAACAACAATTGGAAGTAGAATTTTAAGATCATGATGTAATAGGGGATGTAGTAGCAGTACATAGCACATGGATTAGGTATAAATGGGAAAAAATAAGAAAGTTCCACAGAAAATCATAGCAAGTTAGATCTCCATGTTTGGCCAACTTCATCTGCACTGACTCTGGCTGTAAGGAAATATTCACTGGGAAATGGGCTCTCTCAGGCAGAGCTGTCAAAGAGAGGTACCCAATCAGCCTTGCAGAGAGCAGGACATCATGTGCATTTGGGCTTCTCTGAAAATTGAAAAATTAGGTATTTACATTTCAGACAACAAAAGGTTTGTCTTGAGGTTCTACTACAGCATGGCAGAAATGGACATATTTTAAATGGTCACATCCTCTATGCAAAATGCAAATAAATATGCTTTCAATTTAAAATAGCAAAGAGCATCTTGAAGCTTATATCTGTGGAAATAAACCTTCCAAACTAATAGTAAATAACTATTTATAATTGCCTGTTGGGTGCCTGATATCAGATGGTTGTACTACTAACACGAGAACCGTATCTGACAGGTTGGGAAAAACACATGGCAGAAGATGGGAATATTGATTCATAGGCAAAATTTGGAGGGAGGGGGAGGGAGAAAACGGCCAAGAATGTGCTTTACTTCTTAAGAAAGTGACATTCCTACCACCAAAACAAAAACCTGAGAAAGAAAGCACATTCCAAAATGATATCATCACATTCCTTCTATAGGGACAAACACACGGAGCTGTAGCTGCTGTTTCCTGCGTTTGTGATTTCTCTCAAACAGTCTTTCAGTGAGAGAGATTTTCAAATAGGAAAAGAAATTCGGTTTCAATGTCCTTAAGAGCCTGTTAGCAAAGTTAGACTGTCTCTCTGAGGCCAAGACTGGCTTAAACAACATCTGGGTTGACTAATGCATCAACTTGTAAGTTTGTGATGGAGGTAGAAATTAGGTTTTCCTGTCTTCAGTGATACTTTTAGACAATATCCACATATTCTGGTGGATGTTTTTGGCTGAATAATAGACCCAACATAAGATTTTAATTTGTATTGTACTGAAACAGAACCTGCAAATTGTCTTGATTTCCAGGTTTGCAAGTGGATAGCAGGCCTGTGAAGCTTGAGAGAATTTGTGTTAAATTGACTCACTGAGTGTAGCAAACCACAGCAATACCTGTCCAGGGATGTGGTGATTCTCCATCATCAGGAGAATGGAGCAAGCCATGTTTTTTTAAACCACCAGCAACCACAAATTGAGACCACAGAGTTGAGCAGGAGCTTCTGCATGAATTTCTTCACCTTGGGTTACTCCAGAGGTCAAACTGAAAGATCATGAGATCATGAGCTGTGAGTGCATGGGCTGCCATGGGGAGAAAGGAAAGGGAGTGGGACATTCAGGCTCCCATAGTTTACAGGCTGGCAAGTCTTAGAGCAGCAAAGCAGGCAGAATCTCACTGCAACTGCAGGGCAGGGGACTTGCTGCTGGTCTGCTCTGTTCTGAGTTCCATTCTGGAACCCAAATTAACTGGTGGGAGAACAAATTAATGGTAAATTTAAAAAATAAAAGTCTGAGATTCCTGTGCTTTTTGGAGTACAGACTGCAAAGCCATGGCTGTGTGTTACTGTTCAGTGTGTAATTCTGAATTCTGTTATTATGAACAACACAGAGTGTTATTCAGAAACCCTGAATTTTATCATCATCATCAACTCTCATCAACTATGAACCTAGGGGATTTCTCTGTTTCCCCATACTCCTACCTTCTATCATTAGCATCCAAAAATCAGCATTCAGGCACAGACACTGTCCTCTTGTGCGATTTATGACAACCCAACCCTTCCCTTTCCATTTCTGTTATCTTTGCCCTACAACATCTCTCTTTTTGATTTAAAATGCAGGTTTTGAAGGGCAGGGTCTGGAAGTGTGAAGAGGTCTTGTTCTCACTCAGGGCTGCAGTACAAACCTGCAATATTATTATAAATATTGTTATAAGAAATAATGTTTCTTTTTGAAAGGACAAACATTTACCCAATCCTTGAGTCAGGTCAGCAGTTCAATCCTTGTACCAAATAGGTGCATTTTTCACAAGTGGATCCAAATTATGGTGTCTTCACAAACACCAGGGTCATTGTAAAATCTCTCTTGGCTTCAAAATTACTTTTTGGGTGATGAGCTACCCACCACAGAAGAAGCCTGATGGTCCAGCAAAGAGAATTGCATGCAAAACTCCTCACAGGCTTTTCTCCTGCTGATTGCAGTTCCTCTCCAAATGCTATTCTGCTTTTATAGAGTGTGTGAACCTCCTCCATCCTGCTGCCCCCAGACTGGCAGCTGCTCCTTCTGTCCTTAAAGCTCTGAGGGAAGCTGTGACTGGCATGCAGCTCTTCCTCCCCTCCAAGCAAATGATGAGGTTATATGGCAGATCCATGTTTCCTTTGTTATCTTTTTGTTTGAAGAAACAGGAGATGAGCCTGAGTAGGTCTGCAGAGGCATTCAATTAAACAAAGACATTTTATTTTAGCCTCTGTTTAATGAAGAGGAAACCAATAGACAATCTTCTCTTCCTCTGGGTGAGGAAGGCATTGACAAGTGCTATATTTAGTTGTGAACTAATGCAACCTGCAAAAGGATTTTATTCAGCTTACCAGGAAATGAATCCCCCTTCATTTCTAACAACTTGAACTTCAGGGAATGAGAGCAGCTCACATTACACTGGAAACTGGTGTTCCTAAATGCATTTGAGTTTGGAAACAAAACAAATTAAAATCCAAACCAGCACTTTTAGGAAAGCAATTCTTCCATCTTGGTGATAATTTGGGATACACTTGCTGGCACTGGAAGGCAGGGTAAATTTTTGTTCTTGTTCAGTGCTGATAGCCTAGGGGAAGGGATGGCTGAAGTGGACTGAATAAGGAACTGTGGGCATGGCGTGGGCATGGCATGGGCACTGAGCTCCATCTCCAGGGATAAGCCTTGGCCTGGGTTATGCCAGACAACAGTCCTGAGCTACAGGACTTTGATGTATTTATTGCTGCTGAGGATGATTCATAAGACACTTGAGAAGACAACTAGTTCCTCATAGCCCAAAACAAGTTTCCAAGTCTGGGTAGTGTAGCTGTAAGCTAAGCTAATTAAAGATAATTTCTTGTATATGACAGGAAAATGTTGATAACATCAAACCCTAATGGAGGGAGATGGGAGAATTTCCCTGAGCTACGTGCTTTGCTGCTGAGAAAGTAGAGCTTGGCAGATGGAGGAAGATGGAACTGATTTCCAATTTAGCCTTCTATTAATGTTTTATGAATTTAAATTTAGCATAGTAATTCACTCTTCTGTAATCTTTGCAGGACTCCGATTTCCTTTCTATGGACTGCTAAAATGAATTCTGTGAAAATATCTGTGTATCAGAAGCCTCTCTTGTCCAATGGAGGAACAGGACAGTCCCAGTACAAATTCCACAGCATCTGCCCTTCCTACCATGTGAGGCTCAACATCCTCCTTCTGTCAAAACTTCCTCTGAGTGCTGTGGCTTAGATCCAGGTTTGTCTGGGTCCAGCTTCTCAGGTATAGGCGGGTAGAGTGAGCAGAGGACACACATTGTTTTTATTCTCTTAATCTCTCTGAGCAATTAGGCTTTGGCAGAGAAAGGGTGAGAGATGCAGTGAGAGTCCTTTCCTCCCCACTGTGCGTGGGTTTGAGCTACAGGCTGTGTGATTTTATCCAGTGCATTCTTATGGCACTTGGGGAGTGCTCTGGCAGCAGGCCATCAAGGCATACTGATGGCATCCCAGGAAATCTCTTTAGGGAAATGCAGGAAAGCAAAATACATATCCACCCACCCTGGGCACTAGGGACTAGCTGAGGGATGGATGCTGATTCATTCTGCCAAAAAAAAAAAAAAAAAAAAAAAAGAGTAGACGGAATGCCCAACATGAATTATCTTCTGCCTCTCTTTTCATTGATTATAATTTAATCATGTAGTGAGCTGGCTTGGACTCACCAAGATTTAGGCAGATGAACTTGGACAAAAAGCATTCAGCTCCAAGGACCAAGCTGGAAACAACAAGTTATTTCTCTCAGGGCAGGTTTCATCCCATGATTGATAAACGTGTCAGTGTCCCAGGCTCAATTCCTGGGAGCATCCCCATGGCTTCATACTGCCAGGCCCCACACAGGCTGACTGGGGAAGGATCAGCACATGCTGGCAAGTCAGTTGGGGTTTGGGTTGTACTGGCATGAATCTAGAGCAGCTCTCCCAAAGCCAACAGCAGCTGTGCCACTGACACTGGGAAACCAGAGAGCAAAGCACTGTGAATTTGGGAGCTTCAATCAGCAGCTCCAAAAATGATGGGATCCTATGAGGCAGTGCATCAGCTGAAAGCAAGCAGAAGGATTCCCAAAATATAATCATGATTCTGTAGAAAATCAGTCGAGAAACAGACTGGGGAGGGAATTTTGCCCAGCAGGGTCTCCCTGGCAGCAAGGGAGCCTTTATTTGGAGAAATATGACTTTATTGTGTCAATGGTAGCACTTTTCCTTATCATGTGCTGTTGCACAAAGAGGAGACAGGTGTCTGCAAGAGGGCCTAAAATGCTGATGCTGATTTAGGTGTGACTGGGTGTAAAAACACAGTAATTTCAGAGCTGGGTAGCTACTGCTGGCCATTTAGCACTGCATATCTCAGGGTCTCTCTGCTCTGGCCGGCTTCCTGCTGCTATCCACCATTATGTATCAGCAGGAAATTACACTTTTATGAGTGATTTACCTTTAAACAAACACTACTACACAAACAATATGGTATTGAATTTGGTGGTTTGCCTTTTAAGTATTACAGTGAAAGACTGTAACAGCTGTCTAAGCTGATAACTACTACCTAGGGTAAGAATAATGTTGACTGAGTTATTAGTCAATTGTTTAACTAAATCTAGCTGCATCTCTCTCTTTTAACTGTGTGGCATTTACAGTTTCTTTAAACAATATAGTCCCTTGAAACATATAACTGGTTCCTTGGGTGGGAACTTTATGGATAAGAATTGTTTTGGAAGTCAGATCACATTTTTAATTTAAATTTTTGTATTTATGTGTTTATTCCTTTATTTTCCATAGCCAATGCCTGGAGGGAATAGTCTCCTAGGAGAGAATTTCCATGTGGCTTGCTAAATTTAGCAGATGAGTTGCAACCACAGCTTGTGGCTAAAGGTGACTAGGCTGCACAGCTGGATTAATTTTGGCAGAGATGGAGACAATATAATGAAACCACTGCATATCTACTGCACTGGCTATTGTGAGAAGGTTTATCCTAAGGTGGGAGGTAATTTTGTAAGGTGCTGAATGCCTGCAGCCTTCTACAAGACTCTCAAGCCATTGGAAAATAGGACACAGCATATGTGGAGTAGGTAAACCTAGCAAAAATTCTTATTTTCTTTTTGAACAATCAGGGTTAACTTCAAGCCCAGTTGAGACTTCCAGACTTTGAGGCTCCACAGTTTGGATCAGATCCAAGGTCCAGTTAAGTCACCTGGAGATTTTCCACTGACTTCACTCTGCTTTGGACTAGGCACTTTGAAAGGCTATTCCATGAATTCAAATGCCTAAAGTCAAACATGGCTTTACACAATTGAAAATCACCTGCTTTGTATGTTTTCAAAGGCAGCTCCACACTCAGAAGTAACAATGTAGAATTGGGTTGAAAGGGTGAAAATAGAGGTGGATGTGAAGTGACTCTTCAAAAAGTCCATGGCAATGGTCCAGCTCTGCCACACTGAAAATGAGAAGTTTTGAAACAGACTTTTTATGGTCATTCCTGAACCAGATTTAAAGGGAAAAAATCTTGTCACTATTGCAGAACAAGCACTCTTCTCGTGTTTTATAGATTTGAACAATCCTCACTGCATTCTTTGAAAAGAGAAATACTTCAATGCTTCAAGGCATTCCTTTTGTTGTATCACTTCTACTACCATTTTAAAGCCAATTTTTTGTTATGAGCTCTGGTGATACTCTGGAGTTGGTCTCTACCAACAGCCCATTTTCATCAAATCACACCTGGAGTCGTTTGCCCATTGCAGGAAGGATCAGTGCTGTGCCTCAGAGACAAACTGTTCTCTGCAGCTTTGCACCTGGCAACAGCCCCGTTCCAGAGAGCCAGACTCACCCCTGAATTCATGCACAATCTACAAACAAAGGCAGTCTCATGTCTTTTGTCCCACCATTAGTTTATTGAAAGTCCCCCCCTTTGACTGTAAGTGGTTTTTGTAACAAAAATCCTGACAAAAACAGTCAAGCTTATATCACTGTCTTTGTATTTTTTTCTCTCAAACAAGGTCAGTTTTGAAAATTCTTGTACACATGTGCGTTAATTATGTCAGTTCTGAAATAAGTGCCCAAAACTTTAGAGGACTAAGCTCTTCTTTGTCTTGTTACATGGACGAAAAAGAAGGAAAGAAA
Organism: Erithacus rubecula; assembly: GCF_903797595.1. Classification (NCBI taxonomy): domain Eukaryota; kingdom Metazoa; phylum Chordata; class Aves; order Passeriformes; family Muscicapidae; genus Erithacus; species Erithacus rubecula. The sequence goes on from NC_136688.1 coordinate 53,284,451, forward strand.
GGTGACAAAGGACTTACAAAGCCTCATCATCTACTTCTATTGCTTATTTTGTGCCCATATTTGAGTTTTTAGAGGATCCTCTCTTCATTACAGTGCTAATTATTTTATCTAATGAACCAAAGCATAGATGAATATTGGATTAACAATGCCCACTAACTCTCCCTCAGCAGGTGGAAGATTTGATTCTGATCTGCTTGGTGGTGGTGGAAAGGAGAAGTCATGACCTGGAACCAAATGGATGTGGAAGGGTATAAAGGAGGATGAGATCTGAAGGAGTTTCTATTACTGTCTGGGCAGCTCCCTGATGATGCAGCCATCCTTGAAAGAATAATAAACTTTTGCAGTTGACTTTTCAGGTCCTTCTGTATTTTGGGGCACAAGAGCTATTGGTCACAGAGAAAATAAATTATCTATTTTCAAGCTATTTTCCTTTCTTGTTGTTGCTTTGGTTTTTTGTTGTTTTGTTTTGTTTTGTTTCCATACCAAACTGGGAAGAACTGCAGGTGATGACGAATATGAGGTTCTTAAATGCACAAAAATGGCAGAACAGCCTTGAACACAAATAAAAAGGGGCACTTCTCTGTAAAACAACTTGTCAAAAGCACTGCCTCTTAATGCAGAACAATAAAATAATCTTTTCAAACAGTTTAATGGCCAGGATGAATGAAAGAATCTGTGTATGCTTTACAAATGACCTGATTACTGCCAGCTCACATGCTTGCTCTGCAGTTGTAGTACATTAGAATTTGAAGTAGGATGTTGTTAGCAACTCTTTGCGTGGGGTGGAATTTGAATCAAAAGCCATAAATGACCTGTGACAGCAAAAATGAAAGTGCAATTGCTTTCTCACATGACCTGTTTCTTTTAGTGTCATTAAACTCAATCAATGATTAACCTATGGTTTAACAGTGCTTGTCATTTCATAGCAAATCAAGTAGAAAAAAATGCTGTCTACCTGAATAATTCCCTAGAAAATGTCTCTGAGGTACATTAATAGTTGGAGAGGTGAGAGGCTGGCCTAAATTTGAAGTGCAAAATCACTGAGTGCAATTGAGGGAATGAGAAACATCTGACTATCCATTTGGCTTGCAGAAATCCTGCATGCAAAGCCAGACTACCTGGAATATTCTTGCACGAACAGGACAATGTTTGACTCACAAATAACACATAAGAAGTAGCACTGAATGATTTCACAGAGCCTTCATCTCACTAAGACTGTTTTTTGCATAATAACTTTATGCAGTAAATATATACAAACAATGTGTTGTAATCCAAGATTGTCTGGATATGGTTGTGTTTTTTTGATCTTCATTGAGATCAAATGAGTTACGTTACTTTACACTGAATTAAGTTCTAGTTGGAATGAATTTCCTTTTGGCAACCAATTAGGATGTTTAAAGAATTTACTTTCATTTCTTGATCTCAAAAGTATTTGTGGACAGTTCACATGGATGATGTATTACTGTGCCTAACTGCTATCAGCCTGTATAATTATGTCATTTGCATATGCTAACAAGGTACATTATAGGTATGGTGTTTTCACATGCCTTTTATCCAATTAACTCATTGTACCCAGCAGTCTTGTGTTCTGCCCCTCTGTCACCAAATTAATAAGAGTTGTGAATTGAAAATGGTTCCATTCATATGGTGTGTCTTTGCAGACAGACCTTACTCAGAAGAAAGGTGGCTTCTGCTGTTCTCAGTCCTGATTTATTCATTACATTTGAGGGGAGGGTCTGCAGGGCCCCAGATAAGCTGGGGAGCTTGATGTGGGAAATGAGAATTGACTCAGAATTTCACAAAAAGTTGTGCTCTAAAAAATACAGAAACCCCAGGATGACTTCTTGTGCTCATCAAGCACCCTTCATCTGAAGGCACATGGAAGAATTAACTTTTGCTTGCTTTCACTGGTTTTGTTCTCAAAAGGATAAGTTGCACACTGTGAGATCTCTTTCCTCTTTTTTCCCCCATATTCAAGTGTGTTCCAATGCACTTTGTGTAGCATTTGTAGTTCAATCCCATTGAAATGGGATTCATTCAGGTGATTCAGCCATGCTCATGTGCCTTCATGTGCAGAATCATACCCAGCTATGTTTCTATTAAAAGAGGGTTTGCATGTAGATTTGCACCAGGGGGATAAAAAAAATTCAGTAAATTTCCTCCCTAAAATTTTGGCAAAAATTATATATGATCCTGCACAAGGACCCTGGTGAAATCATCACCCTGTTAATAGTGTTGCAACACAATAGTACTGTCATCATGGTCAGTGAAGTCAGAACAGAGTTGGGAAACTATAAGGGACAAGGAGGTTAAATTTATTATCTTCAGTGCTCTTTTCTATCTTATCCTTTTTAAAATTGGGAATATTGCCAAAGAAAACTGCAATATCAGTTTAGGAACATCTATTTTATTGTCATATGATTAAAACCTCATTGACTCAATGACAGCCTAATTAATCAATGGAAAAATGAAAAGGAGAGAAAAATTGAGGCAACAATTTGCAAGCAGTATGCAGGCTAGAGGGAAATGGGTTAAAAGGAGTGTGGAGAATGTGGTTTTCAGTTACTGTTTTATCCTTTTCCCTTCTTTCTCTCCCGTCCATGTCACTCCAAGAAAAGCAGCTGGCATCTGTAGCCTGTTGTGCAGATGGGTTGAGAGGAGCACATATTCCACGATGTGTCTGGCACACTTCAAAAGTGGCTGGTGACTGATTGTGTATTTGCCAGCAGCCAGTGATTAGGGAGACTTGCTGTAGCCATGGATGTCTGGCAGCACAGGGAGTTCAGGAGACTGAGGGCATAAGGAAACATCACATAAATGTCTCTCAAAGCACTGGCCACGCATGCAGCCACTTGGTAGAAACAGCCTGCAGGGTGAGCATGTCCCTCATCCAGACCTGTCAGTTCCACAGGAGTCCTAAGTTTTCATTTTTATTCCTAGATGTATGGAATAGGCACTGGAATATGTTGTTGTGTGTACACCTTGTGAGAAATTATGCTTGGCCTGAACAACTTTCAGTTTCAATAGGCAGGAGCAGCAAAGGGCTGGAGACAGAAGGTTTCCTCAATTCATGGGGAAGGAACTGAAACACAGAGAAATAACATTGTTGGGTGGCACGTGGGTGTTGTGACAGTGGTGAGAGCTAAATCCCATTATTACAAGCCTTTGTTGAGGATTTTAGCTTCAATTTTTTTTTTTTTTTTTTTTTTTTTTTTTTTTTTTTTTTTCTGCATGTGCAAGGCACACTTTTGATTTGATACCACTTGACTCTTTCCTCCAGCAGGGCAGGGCTCTGCTGACCTTGAGCCTGGGTCAGATGCCAACCTTACCAGGGGTCTGTGCCTCTCCTCAACTTCCACTGTGGCCTTGCTGTCACCAGCACTCTGCAGCACAGCTAGGACACAGCTCTTGCTTTTTGGAGGAGGCACAGCAGCCACTTTCACTGTCTGCTCCCTGCCCACCCAGCTTAGTGTGGGACCATGAGAGAAAACAAGGCAGGCAGATAGTGAAAGACACTGAAAGGATGCTGACATGGCTGGAGCAACATTCCTGCAAAGAGCCAGCTACTGGCAAGCAGATTTGCCACAGACTTTGCCACGCAGGCAGGACATGGCATTGCTCAGGAACTCTCTGGAGCCTCTCTCTCATTTTTCTGGAATGGTACCAGCACAAAGCTGCAGCAACACGCTGGTTATTAAAGCCCAGCATGAATGGCAGGGCTGGACTGGTAACTTTGCTGCATGCCAAGAGGGACTCTGCCAGAAAATTCATTGCCAGCAGCATGCTTTGCACCACATTCAGCTTTACAGACACCTTTCCAAAACAAATATATCTGCCTAGAATGAAATTTGGTTCTTTGTGAAGCGGCGTCAGGCTCGGCTGGTTGGGGTTGTTTGTGGAAAGTCACCAGCTTCCAGTGGTGAGCTCTCCAGCTTCAAATCCAGTCTCTGCTTTCCTCATTGTAAAAGTAAGAGCCCTCTTTCAACCTACACTCAGGACTCAAACCTGTCATGATGTTCAAAGCTAAGGCAGAATATCTTCCTCCTTTTCCCCCATCACTGGGTGATCTTTCTTATTATAAGACTTAAATACTTTCAGTGCTGTGCCCTGGTGAACTGGTCTGTTCATTGGTCACCAAATCTACCTCCAGCCTCAGTTTCCCATCAGATAATCTCAGTGGCACCTCCTCTCACATTTGGCTGTGATAGAAGACTCATGGGCTCTGGCAGGACTTCAGCCAGCATCCAATCACTGAAAACCAAAAAAACCCTTTATTCTGACCCACTCTGACACCTCTTCTGCATTGATGCTCTTCCAGGTGATCCAGGAATTGAAGGAGGATTGGGACACCACTGACTAATGTAGTGACTCCTCCTGCAGAACTGTCCAGGTGACAAGGACTGGCTTTCTGCCCTGGGCACAGGCAGGGACACTGCTGTGGCTGCACCTGAGCAAGACCAGGGCCAACCTCTTTCACCAGAGGTGCATGAGCAAAATACTTTGTGAACAGAAATAAACCAGGTGACAGAGAATTGGGAGGATCAGGACTGCAGATCAGTGTAGACCACTTTTCTCTGCAGTGGGAGCACCTCTGCATCAGAGATGGAAACTCAAACTTTGGTCAGTCTTTATACATTATTCATTGTTATAAATGGCTATTGTATACCTTGATATTGCAACCTGTTGGCTGACTGGCATGCCCAGTGATTACATCAGGTATAATGGCTAAAACAGAAGCCATCTAGCCCAGAAGCCTAGGAAAACTAGGACATTCACCAGGTGCTTTTAGGAGAGAAAGCTTCCCACAGACAAAGCTTGAGTTAGTGTATGAGGAAAGAAGAGAAAAAGCAAAGCTGGCATAGTCTGAGCTTGGAAAAACTGACAGTCAGACAGAAGTCCCCAGGGAAAATATCCTATTTTAGGAGAGCAGGAGCAATAGCTGTGGATGGTTTGGTGGGGGGTTGGGGATGTAGCCAGGCCAATTCCAGGGCCATGGTGGGAGCAGCTGGACACGTCCCTGGCTGGGGAAGGACAGGCAGGGCAGGGTCAGGGGCTCCACGTGGACACAGGACTGTGGTCCTGGAAGAGCCACTCTGGTTGATCCAAGCAGTCACACAGAGGGAAGCAGAGCAGGGGATTTGCCTCAGACTTGCTTTCTCCCTTGCAGAGGTAAACTATTCAACCCTCTGCACTCCAGCCCCCCGGGGACTTGCCACCCAGCTCGAGAGCAGGCGCATTAGCAAACCAACAATATCTGTGTCTGCATCTAGATCTAATCTGTGGCTGCTAGGTGAGATCTGCTGCTTCCCACCCCCAGAAGCATCTTGTCAGTAGTTCTGGAGCTCAGTTCTCCACCTGCAGTTTGAGCACCCCATGCAGTGGTGTTAATTTAGAGCCCATTCCTCCCCTGTTCTGTTGACCAGCGTTAGGGAAGTCCAGGTGATGTCCATCCCTTCAGAGAAGTGATGCCTCTCCTGCTTTCAGTGCCTGGTTCAGCTCATGATTCTGGCTTGTTGGATAGACAAGCCCTTGCTGGATTTTGTCAGCTGAGCTGCAGCCCTTACCTGCTTCACTGGAAGTTCTCCAGTGACCATTCATTTGGCATCAGTGTTTCTACCTGAGGATGCTCACAGTGTGATCTCTGTGGAATCCTCCAGAAAGATCTTGATGGCACATAGGGCCAAGCAGAGTCTCTGCTTCCCCAAGTTGCCTTCCTGCCACCTCTCTTCCTCTGTTTCATCTGAGCTCCAGCTTCACACAACAGTGTTTAGTACCTTCAAATTTCATTATTTAGCTACATTTTGGGCAAAACACTCTAAATATTAATGCAAACAAGGCCTGTTTCTTTTAACTGTTTCCCTCTGCTTGCTGATAGAAACAAGAGGAGAGCTATTCCCTGGGGACAGCCTGCCCATCTGGAGTATTCAGGCTTTTAGGGTCTGCTTTTCATCCTCTTTCCTGGCACTTGCTTCTTGCAGGGCTGGGCTGCACATTCACAGGTATATGACATTACTGCTAATACTGCAACAAGCTGGCATTCATCAGGCATCTGGGATGAAAGCTGTCTTTAAAAAGGCAGGTAGGGGCCTGTGCCATGGGAAAAATGACCAGGTTTTCTAATCACTCATATAGAGTTATGTGGACACATGGCTACCTTTCATCACTTACACTGACGCCAAAAAAAAAAGGGATTATAAAGCCAACATGCCTGTTGAAATGTCTGTGTGTACTAAGCTGTCATGGACTTGTTTTGGGTCAAAATAACACGTGTACTTCATTTCTTTGTTTTTATTTTTTTTTTACTGTCTTAATTTTCTTGTGAGAATGTGAATAAAGAAAAAACAAAAACTTATCCACAGAAAATATAAGTAATAGTGCCATTAACCAACATTACTTCTTGAAAGCCATGCATAACCCAAAGCATACTGTAATGGTAGAAGTAAATATGAATATCCAAGTAATTTTTCTTTTAAAAATTGAACACTTCAGTAAATGGGTTTGAGTGACCTGGTCTAGTGGAGGTGTCCCTGCCCATGGCAGGGTGGTTGGAATGAGATGATCCTTAAGGTCCTTTCCAACCCAAGATCATTCTCTGATTCCATGAGCTGCATCTTCCTTTTCACCAGTGTCTGTACCACAGACATGAAGCCAGGAGAGCAGCTGTGCCAGGTCATGTCAAAGTCCACCTTGACTGGCATCCAGCTTTGGACTGAAATCATTAACAGATGTCTTGGGAAGAGGAAGGAAGCAGAAAACCTGTAAGATACATTCCCCTTCCAGCACCAGCTGTTCTCAGGTCAGGGACTCCCTGAGCAAGGTGTGGTTTGTCTGTTTAGTAACCTTAGTGCATTTCTTTACTGTGAACTTGTCCAGTAACTGGTTGAACCTTTATAAACTTTATCATCCACAACATCCTTTGACAAGAAATTCCACAGATCTACTATCTATTGCATGCAAAACTAACACTTGTAGTTTGGAACCCATGCACAGCAAAAAACAATTGACAGTCCATCCCTATCCAACTTTTCTGTGATGATGTTAAGCAGCCATGCAAATTAACACCAGTGGCATTATTCACATTTGGCTATACATCCATGGAGCTATGCTGACATATGGCAGACTAGCAAATGCTCCTCTTCTGCAGAACTTGCTTGGAAAAGGCACAAACACCCTAACAGCTAATAAAAGAATGCATTCAAAAGATCTTCTGGCCTTTACAAATAACTGAACAATTTGTACAATCTGTAGAGCTTGGTTTCCCATTGCATGGCAGTAGTGGTGTAACACTTGGATAAACTGTGTATAAAGCTCCATGGGCTGGAAATGAAGTAATTTCCATTAAAATACTGTGGAGAAAAAAAAAGAATTATGGTGCACCACTGGACAATGTAATTTTCAAAAATATGCTGCAACAGACAGAAGAAAAAAGAGTATATTCATTTTAAAAATGTCATTGTTCAAAGGTATAACGTTAGCCCTTCCAGGTTTTCCTGATGGCAGTGAGTGATAGGGCTCTGCTTTGCTCCCCAGTGAGTCAATGGTGTGCACCACCCCACAACAGTCATGGCTTTCATTTATCATTGTGCAGCATTTTGTCCCCATTCTTGTGTGTTTTCCTCTGCTGCTGCCATTTGTGTCCCTCCAGTGGAGGCAGTTTTAACTGGGATGTCAATAAGCAGCAGCAGAGCAGTGAGGCCCTCTGAGGAGGGAGCCAGCAGCTCTGGTGTGTCCAAGAAGAGATCTGCAAAGAACAGCAAGGAAGATGCCAGGCCAGTGACTCCAAACCAGAGCTGGGAGAGTCACTGTGGCAAGGGAGGAACGAGAAAGGGAGGAGAAGAGGGAGCTTGCCACCTTTCCCTGCAGGACGCATGCAAAGTACTGATAATGTGTGTTTTATTCATTCCTTGCCTTTGTTCTCTAACCATCTCTTGAGAGACATTTCAAAGAAAGGGAGGTGAGGAATAGACTAAAAGTCTCCTTTTAGATTGAGGAATGCAGGCTCCACCCTTGCTCCCAGCTCCATCCTTTTTGTGCTGCTGCAGCTGGGGAGTCTCCCTTGAGGCTCCAACATAAACCTGGGCTTGGTCCTAAGCCAAATGGTCCAAGGATCAGGGGAGCCATTTTCTTCCCTGAGCTCAGGGCTGTGCTGGGAGGTCAAAGATCCCTTGGGAAAGGACTCCATCCCTTGCACCACAGGGGAGCTGGAAAGATGTGGGGGTGACAGTGAGCAGCCAGGTGAGTGTCACCTCCTCCTGTGATGCTGCTGTGCAGAATGTCCTGAACACGCACAGGAGGAGCCACGACCTGGATTTATTTCTGTGCACAACAGCACGGGGCAGCCAGGGGAACACTCTGCCCCATTTTCAAGTCCACACTTCAAAAGAGAGGTTGGCAGGTTGGAGAGGCATCAGGGAAAGGTACATGAGAAGACTGAGACCTGGAAAACTTTATGGTAGGAGGCTGAGAACTCAGTGGAATTCTTCTGTTTGAAGGAAGGCTGAGGGGTGACTTGCTTGTGGTCTACAAGTATGAGCATGGGGAAAATACAACAGATGTTCCAAGCAGAAAATAAACCCATAATAAAATCTAGTGGTTGGTTGTTGATGCTAGATACATCCAGAACAGAAAGCAAGTAAAAAAATTGAAGGTAATTAGCCACTACTTACTGGAGTAAAGTTGGATTCTCAGCTTCTCTTTTAAATCTAGAGTGGATGACTTCCTGAAATCTCTTCTGCACCATCTGAAGATGGAGAAGAGCTCATGGGAGATGATTTTGTGTCAGGGTTATGCAGCAGTTCAGATGAGCCCGATGAAAACTCCCATGGGAAAATTGAATGTACAGCAGAGACCTTCCATGCCAAGTTCCTTTAGTCCTTACTCTGACAACCCCTGTGTGACCCTGGGTGCACTGGGAAATCCATATGATCCATAGTCACAGTGTTTATATACCCCAATGAATGGGAGAAATGTTTCCACACGGGTAATCAGGATTAAATCTCACTGAGATTACAGCATTCAAAGTCAGCACCTCTGAAACTGAGATAAAGAACAAGAGTAAGTAAAAAAAAAATATCCCCTTTTTATTTCCACACAATAGATCTGCTATCAACAGTAGCCAGTCTGCTAACAGTGATATTAAAATGTATTGCTGTGTTCAGAAAATGGACCATTTTTGAGTATAGTGGGTGCCCTCACCTAAAACCAATGTGATCTGGCCAGCTGGGAGAAGTGAGTGTTGGAAAAACATTGTGTCTGGTCACTTGAGCTTGGGGAGATCCACTGGGCTACCTGGAGGCTGTGGCACTGTTTGGAGATCTCCACAAGACTAAATTTTATTTTTTAAAAAATACCTAATGTGTGTGGGTTATCAAGGGCATGCCTGGGGATAGAGAAACTCATTTTTAGTCATTTGTCTTGAAGCGGGTCCCGGGTGAGTGTTCTCACTCCCATTCTGCAGTGACCTCTGCTGGCAAGGGCAGGACCGGGATCTGCTCCCTCCCACTCTGCAGCGTTTGGGGCATCTGCAGACAGGTTTTTTTATTAGCACCTTCATCTGGAGGTGTTCAATTATCCTCCGTGTCAGTGCAGGGCAACACGGGTAAAATAATGGAGCTGTCATACAAAGGCAAAAAAAAAAAAAAAAAAAAAAAAAAAAATGCCATGGGGTGTGTGAAGGTGGTAGTTACACAGAGATAGTTAAATCTGATTAACAGCAGTGATAGAGGAGTGTCAACATACGCCAGGCTTGATGATTAAAAGAGAAAGTAGCTGGAAATTAGCAATTGTTATAGGTAGCTTAAGGATATTGTTATTTTTTTCACCTTTTGAAACTTCCCTTCGGGCATGTGTCTGCCAGTGAAATCACTGAGATGTTTTTTCAGTGTGTAAGGAGGGTTGTCATGCAGAGACTCATGAAAGATGCCCCTCGCTCTTCTGGAGGGATCTGTGCTTTTAGTGGCAGAGTCTGTTGCTGTAAATCACATTAGTACAATTTACTTCATTGCTTTCTTACCCTGACAGAGAATCTGGCTCCAAATCTTTACATTACAGTTGTCCAAGCACACCTATGAACACTGGTTAGTTCTTGGCCCTTAGACAAGCCCCCAGTGTTCACTGCTTCAACTTGCCTTCTTGTAGCTGACTCTTTTTTTTTAATGTAAATTGTTTTCCTTTCTGTGATCACGTTTTGTTTGCCACTTGAGACACGCTGTGTTTGCAGCCCTGTGATCAATAAAGTGGCATTTCCATGCAGAATGCAGTGTTTCTAGGAGCAGTATTTCTAGGTAATGTTCCCAGCTCAGTGCAGGTGGAAATGTTGGAGTCCCAGCTGCTGCTGTCCTGAGCTCTGCCCTCCTCACCGTCACTGTCTGAATATGCACGGGGGTTCTGACTGTGAGCAGCAGCTCGGAGCCAGGGCACGAACACAGCCAAGGGAGCAAAATTAGCTTACAAATTAACATGCAATGTGTAACCTGAGTTTTGGCTGTGTGCTGGAGCTCTCAGACAGCACTCAGGGGCTGGTGTCTGAGGATGACAGGACAGAGCAGATAGTCCCCAGCCTGCTCCACCAGCCCCCAGTGACTAATCTGACCCAGGTGCTGAAACTGGCATAAAGTGTTGATGAAAAATTACCCATTTTCCATCACCTGGCTCTATAATGAAGGTAGCTCCAGCTCTTGGAGATGTCCTGATATAGAAGCTGTAAGAATTTGTCTTCAGAGGGCTTCCCCTCTCTGGGCCAGTTTGTCCCCATCTCCCTGGGGTTGCAGTGGCAAATGGAAGTGGATGTATTCCCTCCACTGCAGAGGAAGAGGCTCATGAATAACTGTGCTCACTGAGGACACTGCCCAGGGCCAAGTGCTGGAAGGCAAAGTGAAAGGAGAGGGAAGCTTTTTGACTCCAGCATGGCCAGAATGGCTGCAAGCACCAGCAGACAATTGAGTTCCTGTCTGCTGAAATCCTTCTCATGGTGAAGCCCTTCTGGAAAACTCAGTTTTACCCCTCTATGGCAGAGCACCCTGCCACCTCCAAACTGCTCAATGGGGCCCAAGAAGTGGCACATCAAAGCCCAAGCACAACAATTTCTTCATGTGCCCCCTGTTAGATAATTCCCTGGAAATTCTGGTCAGGGCCAAACCAGGCCCTGGCACCACACCCTGTACTGGGAGCAGACCACCAGCCCAGCAGCCTTGCTGCTTCTACCCCTCCTAGCTGACTCCCAGTGTTTTATCTGGATCCTGACAGTCCTGGTTAGTTACTGTGGCTCTCCAGGGCCTTGCAGAAGGTTCTCAGCTCTTCAGGTCTCTTCCTGTGAACTCCTGGGATTTGATGAACTTTGTTGCAGCCAAGGTGCAGGGGAATCTCATAAATCTTCTCCTGCCCTGTTGGATGTTGTTTAGTGCATCTTATCACATTCGACATCTCTAGTTATAGTAATCACTTTTAAAAATGTACTTCTGCGATGTCAGTAATTAATCAAATGCCTTTGTTTCATTAGCCATAATAATACCTTTGGTTTCATGTTCTTAGGTGTTCCTCTTTATAAACCCCCCCGATGAGCCTCTCCTCCTTAGCATCCCGTCACTCCAGATGCTTTAACATTGCTGATAAGGTGTTTAATGGAAAGACTATGAAAATTTCTTTTCTCATATCAGACTGGGATCTAAAAGGGTTGGGATCAGCATCAGGTCTACTTTGCAGCTGCAAATTCTGGGTCTGCTCTTTGATCCCTGTAGCTCCTGACTGACTCTGGAGAGCTTTCCCTGGATCTCCCAGCCCAGCCCCTGGCCCTGGCCCACCCCTCCTGCAAGGTCTTGTGTTGGTTGGAAAAAAATAGCATCAGTCCCTAGAGGTAATGAAAACTCCTGACAGTCTGTAGAGGAAAAGGTTATGAGTGAACAGTGTGGATTTTGGTAGAAGTGAAAAAAAAATGAAAAGGATGCCCAAACCCAACACTACCTGTATTGATAAGAGAGTAACAAAGGTGAAGTCATTGCATATGTCCCCCACTGAGAGCTGGTGTGTGGGGACCTCACCTGTCACAGCAATGTGCACTGAAGCAGTGCACACTGAGCTGACTGCTGAAGCCTGCTTATTCAGTATCTCTAAAATTTGTACCACTGCTGTACACTTCAGAGTCATCCTGTACACCAAAGACTCCTCTCCTCTCCTCTCCTCTCCTCTCCTCTCCTCTCCTCTCCTCTCCTCTCCTCTCCTCTCCTCTCCTCTCCTCTCCTCTCCTCTCCTCTCCTCTCCTCTCCTCTCCTCTCCTCTCCTCTCCTCTCCTCTCCTCCCCTCCCCTCTCCTCTCCTCTCCTCTCCTCTCCTCTCCTCTCCTCTCCTCTCCTCTCCTCTCCTCTCCTCTCCTCTCCTCTCCTCTCCTCTCCTCTCCTCTCCTCTCCTCTCTTTTTTTCTTTTTTTTCTTTTTTCCTCTGAGATCATTCCTCCTTTTTTTTCTTTTACATTTTAAATCAAGGAAAAAAATAATTCTGGCACACATCTGGGAATAAAATAATTGTATAAAGTCACTGGCAAACAATCTTTGCCCAAACACGCATGCAGAAAGTGAGTTCTCACAATTATGGTTAATGCAAAATGAAGTGAGATTACAGAGGCCTCCAGCGTGATTTCTAGCATGATAATGATGAGAAGAGAAGATTAGGCTTATCACAGATAAAACTTGTGTGCTGGGATTTTTAGAAATTCAAAAACACCCGCCCTGCTACAATGCACTTAAACTACTTATCTGCAGCACGTCGTTCACAAACGCTGTGGCTCTGCAAAGTGAGGCAAAGGAGGGATTTTCTGCACTATTTTACACCCCAATTCTGCAAAATGCTGAAGTGGAGGCATCACCTCCATCCCCAGCACGTGGAGCAGCCCTGTGGGCTGGGCTGGGCAGCACTGTGTGCCTTGAGGTGCACAGGTGCTGCTCATTACCTGGGTACTCAAGTGGTTTGGGTTTTTGGTGGGTTTTTGTGTTTTGGTTTTTTGGCACTTTTTAAAATTTTGGAGTGAGGCCTTATCTGAACCTCTGCAGCTCTGTGTATCTGCCATGGGAGGGCTGGGAAGTCTCAGGAGCCTGGTGTGAGCCTGGAGCAATGCTCGCCCCCTCTTTGGTTTAGTGAGGAGCTCCAGTGCAAACCCAGAGCTGTTATACCCTGGTAGAATGTGAAGTCAACAGAAACTGTTTAAGTGCTGGGCATGGCATGGATCCAAAACTCCTTACACATCCCTATTCCCACTCCATATGGCACTGGTTTGTGATGGGGACTGTCTCAGGAGAAATGAGTCTGAGTGCAGTTTCCTACACCCCCATGAGTCCTGCCAGAGTGCTGGTCAGGTCATGGCAGGTCTGTTTCAGCTCTCTGTCATTGCTTTTTTCTTGCAGCTCCATCAGGACCCTTGACTTCATAGCACCAAGTTTCTCAGGTCTGAGCATTGTGTCTGAAAACTTGTGTCCCTTTGCCTTGATCCCAGTGAGTGTCTGTCTCTGCTGGCAGAGAAAATCCTGTGTTCTGGATACCCTGAGTTCCACAAGACAGCAGGACACAAAGAAATGGAGCCTCTGAGCAGCCATCCTGTGAATTATCCCAGCTGGAAAGGAGCCAGCCTGCAGGAAGGGCAGTGCTGAGTCAGGCTGAGGGGTCACCCAGACTGCATCCTGCCTCTGGCCAGCCTGTAGGGAATGCTCAGCAAAAGAGCACAGGAGCAGGACAAGCACAGAGATATTTCCTCCACTTCATCCTTCCAGCTTCTGGCAGTCTGGAGTTTAGGGACTTCCTGATCCAGAGCTGTGTCTTCATCTCTGCAGTCTAGGGCCCTTTGATGGATTTTCTTTCAAGAATTTTCTAATTGTATTTGGAACCCATTTATGCCTTTGGTCTCCACGACATCCTGTGGCAATGGGTGTCACAAAGTGCTTATGCATTGGGTGTGTTTGCTTTAAACCTGGCACTTAATCATGTAAAGTCTCCCAGTCCTCACATATTTTTATCACATTCTCCAGCCCATTCCTGATTTCACCTCTCTCATCTGCTGTCCCAGTGGTCTCTTCTCCAGCTGAGCAGTTCCAGCCCATGTGATGCTTCTTTATTTTGAAGACTTTGCATAGCTTTGATCATCCCTGTTGATCTCCTGTGAACATTTCTGGCCCTGCTCTGTTTTCCCTGGGCACAGAGAGCAGCCCTGCCTGCAGGGGTACACACCATCAATGTACACAGCAACACAGGGATGAGAACAGGTGTTCTTTTTTTTCTCTGTTTCTTTCCTAATAGTTTCCGATACTCAGTTTTGCTTTCTGAGTGCTTCTAGAACCTAAATTATATACTTACAGTATATAATGGTTGCAGTGACTTTCCTGAGAGGAAATAACTAATGTAGTATCCATTACTGTATAGATATTATTAGGGCATTTCTTTTGCCCTGTAAGAGTCAGTTTGCATTTGTTATCATGATTCTTTTATTTGCTATTTCATCTTTTGCTAATGTTAGATCACAGTCACTGATAGAGCAGAATTTTTTCTACCTCTTCACAACCAGCATTAGCTGTTTGAGTGTTCAAATTCAACCTTCACTTTTTAGCAATTGGGCAAGATGAACACAAAGATAATCCTTAGGGTCTCGTCCTTAAGGCAAGAACTGGATAAAACCCATCAAGCTTTGGAGTTTGTGCCTATAGGATGCTCTTCACAAGGACTGAAGCTGTGCTGGACATCTCAGAAGCAGAGATGACACCAACATCTCATTTCTTGAATTGCAGACACCAATTCTTGCCTCATCCTTCTAGAGGGAGTACAGAGTTGAAATGCCTGGTTAGTGAGCTGGGTGTAATGCAGATGCTCTGGGGCTGTTCCAGGCACTGGAGTTAATCCAGGCTGTGGGGTACAGTAATGGGCCCTAAGCTATGCAGGTTGCAGATTAGATTCCACTTTGAAATTAAGTTATTGATTGTCTTTATGAAGCTTTAAATATCCCAGAACACTTATGTTTTGAAGGCATAAGTCTTCTGGATCTGGTCTTTGACAGTGGCAAAAAATGTGTGGCTTGAATCCCTCGGGCCACTTGCTGGTCCTGTCCATTCCATGAGCTGGGATCTTCTTTCCTCTATAAAATTTAACTCTGTAGATCCTAGGGGAGCTGTGCAGGAGCCATTGAGCGACTGCTGCCTTGGGAAGCAGGGAAACAGTGAGGCTGGGGATGATTTTTGAGGCTTACATTTGATCATAATTGGCTGTTGCAGGGTGGGAAGGAGAATTTGGCTTTCCTTGTGACAGGTGCTGGGGAGGCAGAGCCAGGATAGGTCGTTTCCGATGGGAGCCCACGGTATGAAACAAATAAGGGGAAAGTGAGAGTGAAAGACACATTGTATAAGATGTGCAACTGGCAAGGTGCCATCATAAATATTCATTGAGTATGTTAATTAGCAACTATTGCTGTTACTCATTAACTAATTTATTCAACAAATAGCATTCAGGCCACTCTAGAACACTGCATACTGTTACTGCTAAAAGGGGTATCAGTTTCCCTGGCTGTCACCTGGAGACATTGATACTCCCTCATCTTTGCAAGCACTTTGATGTGAGGAGATGAAAACTGCTGCAGGGGGCTGATGGAGCACATTATGTCACTTATGGAGTAGAAGTCCAATCCCATTCCCAGCAACCTGCTAAGAGATTTAATTCATTAATTCAACGTCAACTGCAGAAGCATGGCAAGTCCATGACAAGACTTCTGTTTGGACAACAGCAACAGCATGTAGGCTGGAGAGATTCTGCAAAGAAATGATGGGCTCTTCTGTGAATTGACTTTTTTTTTAAAGAGAGGAATTAAAGGTGTTAAAATGAGTCAGCTTTGGTTGTTTCCACCAAATATGGTAGATCCTGCTGTCAAAACTACTGCTGGCAGCAAAGAATTGCAAAACAGGTTGGCATTATTGAGTGGCTGGGTGATAAAACAGAAATGGAATTTAGTATTGGAAAATGCAAAGTAATGCACTGCAGAGAAAAACAATCTGAATATTACATAGGTAATGAGGGCTTCCAATATACCTATTACCAATGAGGAAAGGGAAATTGGGGTCACTGGGGACAGTACTATGAGATTATCACACCACCAGTGAGTGCTCAGTAGCGATCAGAAAGGCAAATGGGATGTTTGTAATTACAGGAAAGACAATACAGGAAAAAAAAAAAAGATATTATTATGCCATTACTCCAATCCAAGTACATTCAAATATCCTGGTCTCCTTCATCTCAATACCACAGAGCAGAGCTATATTACATCTGCAACTGTGACAGAATATTGTGTGATATTTATGGAGATATAACTTCTATGCAAAGACTGAACAAGTAGAAAGGAATCTACCTTATGGGGAAAAAAGTGATGATGATGAAAGGCAACATCTGAGAAAAAGTATTTTCAATCCCAAATGACACAGAAAAGGTAAATAAAGACAGCTGTTCTTACAATAGATGAACTGAGACACATGCAAAGAAATGATCAAGCAGCAAACTCAAATAAGAAGAAATACTGCTTCATACCACATCTAATAGGTTGGTGGAACTCCTTGCCCAGGGTGCTACTGAGGCCAAGAATATAACTGGTTTCAGAAAAGGAACAGAAACATTCATGATGAAAAATTCCTTTAGAGTCTACTAGTGCAGAAGTTGAGGGAGTTGTTGATTGCCACAAGCTGTGAGGAGGCCATGCCACAGGAGGATGCTCTGCTTTGGGCTCTGCAAACCTGCTGCAGGTCTCTGCAGAGAGAAGGCCCTGGGGTACCTGCACTAGTGGTAGTTTTATCTAAGTGTATTTATGTCAATGCTCTGCAGTGAGGGCTGAGATCCCTTTGAGGTCCCTTCCACATTATCTTCTCTGATTGGAATTTGGAGAAGAGTCAGAGCATGAAGGATCCTGATCTATCAATCTATCTACATACCTACCTATGCACCCAGATAATATGTGTCACTTAGAAATGGCTTCAGCTTCATGGTGTATCTTACAATACCTAAGGCAAATACACCCTCACAAGCAGTTGAGACACCAGTGCTGTGCTGTAAAACCCAGCAGACGTGGTTTGCACCACAATACCACTCACTCAAAGGGGTGAGCTGTCCTCATGGGCTGCTCCCCCAGCACGGGCTCTGCAGCAAGAGGCTCAGGCAGCAGCACTTGTAAATCCAGGTATGGCAGTAGCATACCCAGCTGCTGGGCTGTGCCTGACTTTTAGAGCATCCTGACATAAATTTCACAGAGTCCTAGAACTCTAGAGTGGTTTGAGTTGGAAGGGACCATAAAGATCATCTCATTCCAACCCCCCTGCCATGGGCAGGGACACCTTCCACCAGACCAGCTTGCTCAGACCTCCATCCATCCTGACCTTGAAAAATCCCAGGGATGGGGCGTGCACAGCTTCTCTGGGCATTTGTCCATCTCTGTTCTCAGCACTTAGACCAGTCCAGGGTCCATTTTCAGCAAGTGGTTTCCATGTGAACAGCTTGAACCAGGCAGCTCACCAGCACAGGCACTGCCTTTTCCAACTGGCTGCAGTGCCCAGGAGTGCTGCTGCCCATGTTTAATTTACTGTGCATGCAGCTTCTGTGTCTGGATCCAATTACAGGATTAGGTCCACAAGATCAGGAGAGATGAATTTGTGAATCAAAGCGGTGCAAATTTATTTCCTATGAAGGGCAACATTTTCATGTGAGGCCAAAAGTAGACCAGCTCCTCAAAGAAAACCCCAGTGATTCTTATCTCAGCTGTAAGGAATGTGTGCATTTTGGAACTACACCATGAATGATAGTGGGATGCTGGAAAGGAGCTGGAACAGAAGTTTGAGGACTCTGAACCTCAAAAAGGCATGACCTGGAGGAAAACCCTAACGTAAAAAAAAGGAAATAAAGGAGCAAATGAAAACATAGCTGACATTTATGCAGTATCTGAGACAATGACCTCCTAGTAGAACTTCTTAGAACTGGTGTATTTTACATGATATATAAAGTGAAGTAGCAATTAACTAAAAAAGCAATCCAAGTCCAGCCCCTACAACAAGTTGCAATATGTAGAGAAATATGTATGAAATTCTTTGATGGGGGTTTAAAGTGTGAGATAAAAGTGCTGTTGAGAAAACAGTATTCTCTCTCTCTCCTATCTGGTCCATCATCACCAGTGACTGTAGGTCGGTCGTGGTAACTGCCTAGCATTTGGTACTGCTGATTTTTAGGGTGGTTGAGAAAAAAAATGGAGATGCATGCTGTTCCCAAAGTGTTGGATGCATTTTATTAAAACATGAAAAATATCACTGAGCTGACGTTACTCACGCTCAAGCTGACAAAAAGCACTGCAAAAAAAGTTAATAAATAGCTGGCCCTCTCCCTTCAGTAGCAGCTTGTGATGACACAGAGGAGTGTGGAGCTGCTCTTCCTCATCTGTGCCATGCTCTAACTTTGGAGCAGGGAAAATCCACACCAAGATTTACACACAGAACCACCTCATTTCCTGGTGTGGGGGCCATGGGCTGGATCTGGCACACCAGTGCATGTGGCAAAGGAATCCCTGTGTGATGGAGAAGAGCCAGGAGATGTGGGAGGACTGCAGCATGGGAGTAGGAGTGGAGGGGCAGGAGATGGGCCAGCAATGCTCAGGCTTTGCCCTAAGAGATTCTTGTGGATTCACTTCAGGAAAGCTCTCCCTTGCCTTCCTATTTTAATATGCTCACAAAGTGTTTTCTCACACCATATAAGCTCTTTATTATTACTATTATTGCCAGTATTTTCCAGGTTTATTTTTAATTTGGTGCAATGGCTCATATCCAGAAGGGCTCTTTTTAATAAAATGAGGAATCTTTTATCTTTGGATAAAGTCTTCACGGGAGAAAAAGGTTTTAAAAAGCCCAGGGAGGGAGGGGAAAAAAAAGGGAATTGTTTTCTTTTAAGGAAGAGCAACATGTATCTACGAATCAAAAAGATTTCTGCAGCCTACGCTTAAAAACCCTGGAGAGTCCCTTGCAGGGAGGATATCACCTCAGGGAGAGTCCATCCTCCCTCCTTCCAACCCCCCACATGCTGGCTCTGGGTGCAAATGAAGTTTATCCTTGTGTTGGAATAGCTGCAAGCCCTGGCTCCAAACCCAGCCAGCCTCTCTCCCCTCCTGTGGGAAGCTGGACAGAGCACAGGCTGGACACCTCCTCCTCCTCCTGCTCTCCACCACACATGGGGATGTGTTGGGGCTCTATTTTTTCTAGATAAACTTTGGAAGGCTGGCTGGGGACAAACCCACTTGGTCCATCCATCCTGGCATCCCCCAGGAGCACCAGCTGCAGGCAGCATCTCCACTAAGGTCCAGAAGGAAACAGCTGGGCAGTGTGGGATCACCTTCCCTTGGGAAGGTCCCTCCAAGGCATCATTTTGGATAAACCCAGACCAAATAATTCCATAACTGTGTTTGCAGCAGAGGTGAGGGAAGTAAATGGTCCTAAGGGAAGTAACGATCCTGAAAATTGCAAATACTGGCAAATACTGTAATTTCTAGGTGATGTCTAACTTTATTGCACATCCTTCCTTTGTCTAGTTACCAAAATAAAGAATATTCTTTAGTAGCTGGTTATAAAAAGCAGACAGAAAAAGCTGATTTTTCACTCAGAGCAAAGACAGTGCTGTGGGTGTTTTGTCTAGTGTCATGCATAAAGACTTTTTAATGTCCCCCAAGGAACATCTCTTTAAAGCAGCCTGTCAGCTTCACACTTTAATCCATTAGGCTACAAAATACAGATAAATGAATGGAAAAATACCTATCTTTCAGCTACCGTTGCTTAATCTGCTTCAGTATTTACATATTTAGCAGCAGACAAATAATAGGCTTGCTCATTAGCAAGAGTTTGTTTTGTGCCACTTTTGTTTTCTTTGCAGCTTTGCTGGAACCTGATTACCCAACCAACAATACACTGAGGAAGACAATATCATTTCATATGATTTAGCTGCAAGGCACATCTTGGATTCCCAAATGCTTGCATGCATTGTTCCATTCACAGTATATGTTGTCCCACTCCCTTTTGAGTAAGGACAAATATTTTTACATATGCAGGTCATCAGCCAGCTCAGGCCCATTCTGTTTTGACTGGCTGCTGAAGGGCTGTACTCAGAAAGCAGTCACATGGATTCCCACTCCTGCCTCGTTGTCCACCCTTCCCGACAATCAGCCAGTTGTCCCTCTTGGCTGTGGTTGCCTGGAGCAGCTGAGAAGAGCCACATGCTCCCAGGATAATCAAACAGCTGATGCTGGGGGCGCGCGCTGCCAATCGTGACTCAGTGGATATGGAGACAGTCGCTCGCTGCCCTCATGATTTGCTCCTCGTGGCTCCTCAATAGGCACCAGCACAAAGGGGTGAGGACAGACATTCAGGTCACATGCACACCCAAAACTGTGGCGTGGCAAAGCTTGTCTTTGTTCCTAAGCCTTCGGCCAGGCCCTCATTTGCTGCACCTGGATGTCACATCCCTGAATACAGCAGCTCTGCATACCCATTGCACCCACAGATCCAGCTCTTCCCCATCCTCTCTTTCAAATGCCTGTCTTTGCTTGCTGGGGATCCACTGCCCAGTCTAAGGACAGAACACAGGCACAGAGACCCCATTCTTCCCTTTAATGAGATGCCATCTCCATTTAACTACTTTCTGGCAGAATTCTCAAGCGTTGCAGATCTCACATTCCAATTACATCAGTGGGTATTTTGCTCCTTGGCAAGGGCCACGGGCTTCAGCAGCTCTCTGCATTCAGCCCCAGTAGCAGTGATTACCTACAAAACAGGGCCACAGGCCTAAATAAGCAAGTTACACGCAAGGAGCCAGATCCTTGGCCCAGCTGGGGCTGCTTTGCCCAGCTCCCGCAGCACAAAGCTGTCACCAAGCCAGCCCAAACAGCTGTTGGAGGATTCCCTTGGCGCAAAAGAATTCCTGAATGGCAAAGAGCCACTAAAGCAACTCCTACACAATCTCACTGACTGGTCCCCAGAAATCCCTGACAGCTGGGGCGGCACAATGGGGCCAGAAGCACCTGTTACCATTCAGAGCGGTCTGAAGGCTGCTCTATGGGGCAATGAATGGCAAAAGGAGCACCCAGTGTCTTTGGGAGCCCTTTTTGGGAGAGCACAGAGACGTGCCTTCATCACCTCCGTGCCCAGCCGGAGGTGCACCGTGGGAATGTGTGCTGCCAGAGCTCAGGGCATTCCGTGTGTGCCTGTGCCTTCTGACCTCTGGGTGTGGGATGGGCAGAGAGGGAAGAAGGGAGCCTGCAGGGGGAAGGATCCTGGAAGCAGAGCCAGGCTTCTCAGCCCTCTCAGTATGGGGACCCAGCTCAGATGTGAACCTCCTTCTGGAAATTTGGAGCCATCTATTATGAAAGCAAATGTTGTAGCTCGGCGCCTTATTTAATTTGGTGTTTCAGGTAAAACCCAAGAGTTTTCTCTCAACCAGGAATACCAGAACCTTCTCCTTCACCTTGCTTTCTCTCACAGCCAGTTCACCTTTGCCAGTTCCCTGTTGTCATCTTGCTCCCAGCTCATCTCCTAGACTGATACAACCCTCTCATATTTAGTGTTTATCTGCCACAATGTTCCTCCTGATCAGAGTCATGGAATGGTTTTAGTTGGAAGATCATCTATTCCCAGCTCCACTGCCATGGACAGAGATCTTGTTTACTGTGTTGCCTTGAAAGGCTGACCTGAAACAAAGACTAGACAGAGCAAAAGGAACAAAATTATTTCAATGTTTATTGGAAGGATACACCTTGGACACTGCAAGAGTCTGGCTGGGGCTACACCGAAATCAAATCCAGGATGGATCCTGGTCATGAGTTTTCACACTTTTATAAGTTTTGTTTCATCTACACATTGAGGTCAATTGTCCAAGCACAGCCCCAGGCTATGAAGTCTCAACCCCTGCCTTGCCCCATTTCCCTCGCTGTTGTTTCTGCTTTTTGGGTACTGGATTTCCTTGATTCTCCAGCTAGGAAGGGATTGTTTTGTCTGACTGCCCTGTGAGGAGACCTTACTGACACCTAACACGAAGTTTCATAGTTACACACTAAGCAGCAGAGATTCTGTAAAATATAAAAGCTAAAACCCAAGGCATCAACTGGGTTGCTGTTCACTAGATCACTAATCCTCTTATATATTCTGTTCTACTCAGGTTTTGGGTCTGAACTTCACTAATCCTATAGCATGCATGAACTGATGAGTCCCTTAGAAACACAGAGCTACCCCAGAAGAGGATGCTTGTTTCTCCAAATGACTATAAAATTCTCTGTTTTGTATTCTGTGTTTCTAGAGAAGTTGTGAAGCATAATAAAGCCCCAGATTATGCGCAGGTTCAGGGGTTACTGTTTAGGCAAATTTTTCTTTATTTTACACAGGATCAACTTGAGTCTGAATTTCTAACATCTATATAAATGGTGCATAGTGAAAAGCAGATAAAGCAGTTGTTATTTTTATTTTATTGCACACACAGACACACACACACCACATTTAAAATAAATACATAAAATATGTCCAGCTCTGTTAATAATATTTTCCTAGTGTTTATTATGGGATTCTTCCCAGACAGATTTCACTCAAGTGACAGTATCAGCATCAAGATTTCATGCAGTCTGAATGGAGCATTGTCTCTGTGCTGTGCTCTTAACATGCTCTTGCTCTTATTAATTGGGTACTTAATAAGAATTTGTGAGGAATCCACCTTTCATATACTGCCAATGTGAAAGGGGTTAATACAGAAGAGATCTAACAAAGGAAACAAAGACAAGCTCTGACCCAGAGACCTCCTAATCAAGGATTTAGACAGTACACAACAGGTGAATACCCCGGTAGGATAAATGGAGACAGGAAGGAGGGATGGAAGACAAGTGCATTTGCCTAAGCTAATAATCACAGTGATCTCAAGAGTCACAGGTGGTCACTAGCTGAACCCATGACTCAACAGCCAAAAAAGTTTAGTCCAAAAGCTCACAAGATGAACGTGCTCTATGTGAGCACAATTCAAAGCATTTAAAAGCCACTGGAAAGACTCCCATTAATGAGGCCTGAGGAGCTGAAATATTTACCTCTTGGCTTTAATCATTATTGGATGCAAAATTTGTGGGTGCAATAAAGACAGTGGTTTTATGGCATGTTCTAATCCCTCAGTAACTATTCTCAGCAAATACCTCTGTGCTCCTGAGGTGATAAATTACCTGCCTCTTTCCCTCTGAACCACATGGGCTAATGCCCTTTGGGATTCCACTTTGAGTAGCAGTCCCTTCTGACACCAACAAGCCACAGGCTCCAGCTACCTTTCATCTCAAGTGATATCTCTTCCTGCTGTATTAAAAGATTTCAAAGCAACACTTTCCAACCTCTACCCCTTTTTTGAAGATTGGAGCTTTCTGAAATTCAGTGGTGTCCTTAAAAACTTGTCTAACCCTTCCAAGCACAGTAGGTGGTCTAAGAAAAGCTATTCCTGCCCCTGACAAATTTTGACATTCCTAGCTATTCATTGGAAAAGTGTAGATTTTTGTATTTTCTGGAAAGCTTTCCAAAATGCAAAGCAAGCTTAGCATTTCAATTCATCATGATTTTCCATTGCAGCTCAGAATAATGCAGGTAAGATCAGGTAAGCATGCAATGAGGGAAAGATTAAAATTGCTATAAGTTGCTGATGAAAGACCACTCATTTGTACAAGGATATGTCACCAAGCATGTTTGGAATATATAGGTTATATATACTCCCTCAATACGTGCCAGAGGAGCATTTCTGCCTCTGAGTAAATCTCTGAGAACAAAGTCCTCAGTAGTTTTGTGCAATATTGTACTAGATATGGCTAAAGAAACCCATAGAAATAGCCAAGTTCAAAGCCAGTGCAAACAGACTCTCAGCTCTGTGCTGCTGTGTCACTGGTGTGACACATCAGGCTCTGCATAGAGACACCCCTTCCTCACACAGGTCCTTACCAACAAAACCCCTTGCTCTGCTGTTCTGGGATGACATTTTGCCCCTGGGCTGTGGGCAGAGGTGAAAGTCACGCTGCCAAAAGCACAGCTCCCCTGATAGGAGCTGCATTCACAGTAGGGCATTTTGCTGGTGGAGAATAGTTAAAGTTGTATTGGCAGAGTAGAGGGATGTGGACCTGATCCGAGAGAAGCTGGCAGGTTTGCATACTGTGTATTATTCCTTTCCAAGCTTCTCTTCTGAATAAAAAATGGTGTGGAGTCTAATTTCCTCTGTGAATAAAACATGAATATAGATAAGACAAAGTAAGGACCCAAAGACCACAGCAGCATACTTTCTTGTTCTCCTTACTATTCAACATCATGGCAGCTCACATATAGAGCAGCTCTAGAAACCATCTGTCATTGAGCAGTTCTTTATTCAAATGAAATCAACTGTGAAGTAATCATGGTTCTCATTTTTATTATCTCTCCTTACAGTGAACTCGATTAAAATCCAGCGCACGGTATGCAAACAGGCTGTTGTAAATTTGTACTCTGACAAAAGGGGAAAGTAAGTGATCTGCCCACATGCCTAGAACTTTGTCATTATACATGGGGACAAAAAAAGGAAGGGGCATACTGGGTTGCATAAACAAGTTTGTCCGGACACAAACTGTCCTAGCCCTATACAAAGGCCACGTCTGCTGCATGACACCATCAGAGGGGCCGAGGAGAAGCTAATTTTACCAGCACATATAAAAGGCTGGGGCATGTTCTGAATAAACCAGATAGCCTGGCTTCAGCAGCACGTGCTTTAAAGTCTTTTGCCCAGGAGGATGATCTGAGCTTCTGAGGAATGAACTCAAAACAGACGTGATTCTCCTTTCACTTCTGGCGGTGTAAATGGGGAGTGATTCCATTGTATGGCTGGTATGAATGAGACTGGGAAACAGTCCCAATCAGTCAATCATTCCCTGCTTTGTCTATTCATTAAACCCCTCTTCTCCTCTGCACAGATGGCCAATGTACTATTGTACTCTAAGAACTGGCCAAGTTAAAAAAACAACACAAAGGAATATGCCTCACAAGTCAGCAATAAATGTTTGTTTTTCATTTAAAAAGGGGGCATATTAGCCTATTCTACAGATAAAGCTTAACCTGTGCATGTACACATATGTGTAAGCTGATGCAGATCCATATATATGTAGATATGCAGAACTCTACAAGATGCATGCACACACTAGGAGTGTATGTGCATATATACCTCGCCCCAACGCCCACAGATTTCCCAGCACAAGGCAAACGGTGGGATTTTTTAAAATCATAGTATCTGGTGCTTTGTTAACAAACCTTTCTTTGTACTTTGGAAGCAGCATGGCTGGAGGCTGAGACTGCAAGAGACATTAATTCAGTACAGCAGCGTTTTGCAGCTTCTAAAACCAGGAGCATGTCCAGGACACAAGCATGTCCTGGGACTGCCAGTGCAGGCAGCAAGCACTGGGCTGGGAAGGTGGAGGATGGAGGAGAAGGGTGAGGGGAAGGGCAGACAGGGGATGCCATGTCATTCCTGACAGACTCCTGGGGTGTCACCAGAGAAGAGATGGTGCCATTCAGCAGACCCCAGCACATCTTTAGAACCAGTGAGTCAGAGTCTCTGGAAGATTGGACATTTAGGTCAGCTCTTTTTGGCCCTAGAGTGCTCAAGTATGAAATCTCTGTACTTTCTTCTACCAAAATCCTCTAGAATAACTGCCTGGGATTAATACTTACACAGGTCTCAGTTCCCCACAAGATCTAAGGAATTATAGGAAGTATGCTTTTCCCACATGCCCCTAGGAGATACTACAAAATTAAACCCCTGCTAAAATCTTAGAGCTCTGGTTAGTCACAGGGACCCACAACGACTTTGGTGGCTGTAACATTCACAAGGTGCACACTCCTATTTGCCAAAGTCTTTTACAGTGTTTCCATCTTAGCACACTGCTGAAAGGGTGATCCAAGTCATTCCTGAGTGGTCTGAGCAAATGCACACACCACCTGCACCCCACCAGTGTCTGCTCATTAGCTGGCATTAATCAGAGATTAATCAGCAAACTTCTTGGACAGCTTGAGTCATGCCAGTGGTGGGCACAAGCCCTTGTGGGGATGGACTGCACTGTGGCTGTGCAGGAGGCACTGCCCACACAGAGGGACCTGGATTTTTTAAAGCACTGTCTGGGACACAACTTGCTTGTGATAAGAAATGCCAGGGTTTGTTGCTCAAGTAAATCTTTCCAGTTGATGGTGTTATATGTTGAGCCTTATTTGAGTCAGTTTGGCACCCAGGAGCAGATTCTCTGTCTGTAATACCTTCAACTCATTTAATTTGCCATTGCCAGGACTGAGGGGGTCTGAACATGACATGAACATGTTCCTAGCCTGATTTCTCCATGCCTTGGCACCCAAGGACTGATACTCACAGGCTAGGCACAAACTTGTCAGTTGAGATGCTGCTTCTCATCCCATACTGAAGAGACCATGTTCTTCAAGATCTGGAGTCTGTGGAGGGGTCAAAAAATGTTCTCCATCAGGTGTTTCTTTGCAGAAAACGTGCTGAAGCTGGTGCACCACTGGAACATGTAATAGGTGTACACAGGGAGTGGGGTGGTTTGTGCTGCTCTCCTCAGGCAGGGCACCTGGCACTGGTGTCACTGCCTAAATCATGAGCGGAGAGTTAGAGGCAACTTTCATCCCTCCCTACAGGGTCTTTAATACCCTGCAGACATAATTCACTAAGAATGAATTTCATAGGCTTACACTCAGACAAATATCAGGCCTGGTAAGACTGGACAGCTTTGTGTAAACTAATGAGTTTTCAAGCCATTTTGGTCTGAAAATTGGAAGTATTTTTAGTGAAAAATAAGCATAGGGAGCATTGCTCAGAGATAACAGGATGTTCATGGTAGCCCTGGTATATGTCATTGTTTCCTGTGCAAAAAGTATGTTGCTATAGTTCTTCAGTGAAGGAAATTATGCCAATAAAGAGAAAATAAGGGAAAATCTGAGAGAGCACAGGGCACTTCTGAGTATCCAGAGTGCAGCTGCAAGAAAAAAAAATGCCTGTTTTGTCTGTGATAGGTTGGAAGTCAAATATGCAGCACCTGAAAAAGAAAGGGTTTTACCCAGGCAATAAACAGAAGATGATTACTTTGGAGCTGCACATAAACTGCTGAAATTCCTTGGCAATGATTTCATGCCTTTTCCTGAGGCACACTCTGTTGGTACATAAAACCTGTATCTTCCCATGTCCCACAGGGAGTTATGTTTTTGTTACTCACTCGAGGTGGGACTGTGGGCAGGGTCAAGCAATCCACCTAGAGGTGAAAATGTGGGAGCAGCTTTCCCTCCAGCTTCTTCTCTGGGGGTTTCATTTGCTGCGTTTTTAATAATGAAAACCAAACCAAAACAAGAACGCAGCATCTGAAGTGTTTAGAAAACACAGGGCCCCTCTTAGATGAAAGCAAACTGTGCTCCCTCATCAGGTGCATGGAAGTCTGCACCCTCCTGTATTTATCTGCTCCCTGCTAACCTCAATTCACCTTCATGGCATCCAGGGAATCTTTGCTACAGGGTTCAGGTATCAAAGCCTTCAGCTTCTGAGCATCCTATTGCGCTGAGCTTCATCAGATTGGGGCGTTGCACATCCTGCCATTCATCCACTGGGCTTTGGATGTGGCTCCTCTGTGCCTTTTCCCACCAGCACACCTCAGCTTTCCTCAGAATGCCTGCCTTATTCTGGGCATATGCAGCCCACCCCTCTTGCAGCCTTGGATTCTTTAAAAATACCAACTCTTGGGAACAAGGCACGAGGGGCCCCAGGAACCTGTGGAGATAGATTCAGGCTCAGCTGATGCACAGAGAATGAGAGGCAGCAAAAGAGGTGCTGACCTGCATGGAATGAGGGGAAAGGAAGCTTTGGGGCTCTCCTCAAACTCCAAACAGATAATTTATTCTGCTGCTGAATGGCAGGGACTTTTTCCCAAATAATCTAGAGGGTAATCTAAGGGCAAAACTATGGGAGGTTTGGATGTGTCTGAACTACAAACCTGCCCTGACTGGGTCAGACAGTGCTCTGGATTCAGGATACACCCAGCTGCCACACAGCACTGGGGAGATGTCTTCAGGTTGAACAGCTGAGGAAATAGGACATCTTTAAAAAAAAAACAAGATATAAAGCCTGGCTTCTTGCATTAAGTATATGTAATCTGGATACATTTATTACTTGTGTAAAAGAGTGACTCACAGGGCTGACATGAGGCAAGTGCATCTCTTGGGAGCTCTTTGAAGAACATTACCGATAGCAAAGTTCTTAGTTCTGACCTGAAATGTCCTCTGCTATCCCAGACAAGAGATTGTCTTCACCAGACACCATCATTTCCAGTGAACTGAACTGTAGTTTTGCAGTCTGTACAAACTGGAGTCTCCCAAGGAAATGAAAATTAAAATTGATTTTCAAATTAAATTAAAAATTCAACTTGCAGAATTTCCCTTTACATTGTATTTTATCTCCAAACAAACTCAAATTTCATTTTTCATCAGTCTGTACTTCTCCTTAATGCACATTTTAAAGCCTTATCTTACATTCTTCATTTTCTCAAGTAATTATATGCATAGAGTCACCTCTCTCCACAGTTTAGCACTGCAATAATTATGATTATTTACAAGATCAACTGAAGATGACCTGACATGAAAAAAAAGCAGACCTGAAAAAGTCTTACATTCCCTAATCCTTATCTTTGTTTTTCCACCGTTATCAGCTGGGTTAATAAAGAGATGCTATCTCACCTTCCACACAACTGTCTTGTTTATGTCCTTAGATCATCATTACTTCAGCAACTCTCACATCTTGTCTTCACCCTTGGAAAAAGAGACTTGTGCTGCTGGCTACAGGCTCTGTGCTAAAGCATTTTCACTGCCTTGCTTTGTGTCACTCTGGCTGCACAGGGAACTAATTTGAGCAGCTTTAGAGAGAACCACAGAACACCTTGGAGTGGCAGGGACCTCTCAGTGTCACCTGGTCACACACCCACTCACAGCACAGCCAACTTCAAAGCCAAATGCAACTTCAAAGCCAGATCAGGTTGCTCAGGGTCATACCTGGCTGAGGCTGGAGTGGCTCCAAGGATGGAGACTCCACAACAGTGGCTCTCTGAAGCATTCCTTGCTCTCTTGATGCTCTGGGATACCTGAATACATCCCACTGTGCTGCCATTCAGCAGTGAGCTGGTAGGAGTTGTGTATTGGGCAACACAGTGCTAGCCCTTGGTCCTTCAGAGGATTTGCATTCCTTCTTGTTGCACATCAAAAAAATAGTTATCCTCAGTGACTAGTAAGGACAATGTGAACTGCTGGTACTTTCATCTTCGTCTTTGTTCCTCTTGGTTTCAGAAAATATTTCCTGCCAGTTTGTCTGAGCATTTATCCTATTTTGATATTCCTTTCACCCAGGAAAAAGAAAAAAGAATCCCCCAAATTCCAATAAAACCTCAAGCACTGGAACTATAATTAAAAAAAAAAACAACTTATAAACTTCAAAATGAACCTGAGGCAAAATCATAGAGCAAAAAACCCGTGTGCTTAATCCAAAAACTGTTTGCCTGCCTTTGCTTGCCTCCAATTTTACCTGATCTTCACTGACCTAAAAAAAGTTTTCAGTTATTTTGCTGTCTTGCTGCACAGTTGTATTTAAAGCATTATCTGTGGTGTTGTGGACTCAGAGTTTTTTTTTTGATTCATCCACAGTGTCTTGGTTTTGGTTTGAGACATCACTAGGACCTTAATAACCTCTGGACAGTGAAATCAACAGAGTGGATAAGAAGCAGAAATAGTGGAAGTGATCAGAAGTTAAGCAGTCAGTTTTGGCCAGGGGAAGGAGTTTAAGTATGATTTATAGGGGGAAAAGTGTGAAGCATTGCAGGGTGTGTCCTGTTCTAGAAAAACACTACTAAAGCAAATCCATATTTGTAAATGGAAGTAATCAGATACATATAAAAGAGCACAGCTTGCTCTTTCTAACATTAATGCCACTAAGAGTAAAATGAAAGCATATGTATTGTTAGTGATGCTTGCCAGTGTTTCAGTGTATTGATTTAGGACTGTACACTATATTTTAGTGATAAGAAATCTAAAAAGTCTACATTGAGTCAGGCTAAGAGGTCTTCTGACATTTTTCATAGCTTGTTGATTTCACCTACATTAATTTGTATTTTGCTGCAACAATTTCTCTGCTAAAACCTTCCAGGTTTCAAGACAGCAGCCCATATTTTCAAATGAAGCACTGACATTTTCCACTGAACATTGTGTTAAAAGCAATTTCTTTTCCACATTTGTCAAGCATTTCCAGCAATACATTGCCAGTTTTTTGCTGACTTTGTGAGAACCAAAGGCCATTTTAAGGGATTTGGATAAAGGTCCAATACTCTTGCAATTGCCTTACTCCCTTTCAGCTGTCCTAATTCCTGTAGTCCAGATTTCTGGCCCTTCCTGATGAGTTGAATGTTAAATGACTCATCTCCTTCTTGACCTACCCAGCTGCTTTTATTTCTTTTCCCTTTGCTAGGTCAGAGACAATCAGATCATTTATTTCAACTTTTCAAAAATGAAGGGAAAACAACATTTTTAAAGGACAACATATGATGACCAACAACCCAGTTACATAGTCTCATACACATGTTTGCTACCCTGGATTTTGAGTAGGACTCAGTTGTTTGATGTTGATTGATGATATTTGTAGGTATTTGGATACCAGAAGATCAGAATAAGCATGACATATCTTGTTGATTTGTAAGGTCAGGGGAAAATTCCTGTCTATAGCAATACACCAGAGCTCAGTGTAATACAGGGACTTTTCATTTTCCTTTGAAAGACTGATTAGCAGCCACATCTAAAAACAAGTAACTGGCCCTAGTGAGCCAAAGGTCTAGGTTTTTACTGCAGTCTCTGTGTATATCACTACAGAAATATCAATATAGCTTAAGGCCAGCCATTCAGGTTTCTATCTGCCTGCAGATTCTTGTCATGTTCTCTTTTTGCCAGGTCTCTCAGAGGAATTTGTTATGGTAGGCATCAGCCTTGTCTTGGGTGAAACATCACAAAGTGAAGATAACAGGATGGGAGAGTTAAGCTGGGCAGGAAAGCAGGATTAATGAGGGGAATGGAAACAAACTGGAAAGAGGAGATGATTTCTTTCAATAGGTTGGCCAAGGCAGGCAACATTTTTTCTGTTTTTCTGTGGCTCGATGTCAAAAACTCCATTATCTATGAGCAGACAGGAGAATACACAATTTGCAAAACATGAACACCTCAGCTTTATGTGTCTGGCAAAGACCTTCCTGATTTTTTTTCCATCTATGTTATTTTCCTCTACAATAATAAAAAAACAACCTACAGAAAGAGAAGTAGACCAGGACAGCAAGATCAGTGTGTTGTATCCACCAGTCCTTCCTTTGAAAGTAGAAACTTCTGCTTACTTCTGGCACTCAAGAAAAATCTATAAAAAAGAAAAGACAGGCTTTGCTCATATGTGAGGTCGAGTAGGAGGCCAGCTCTTGCTTGCCTTACTCTCATGAACAACCCAGCTGAACCTGCATATTTGGTGTGAACTTAAAGTGAGTGAAGCTCTGGAATGTACTCCTGGTTTGCAAAGGGAAGTCAATCCCCAAAAGGAACTTCTCTTGGATCCAGGTGCCCCTCTGTGTAAATACAGATGTAAAGTGGTGGTGAGCAAGTCTCTTCTATTGTGTAAATTAGAGAGTTCTAAGGTGGGGATTCAAGGGGAACTTTGTCCTGCAATGGATAAAAGTGAGGGAGCTCTTCAGTTCAGAAAAGGAGCCAGGGGAAGAATGTGCAGCTAATCCAGACGAAAGACCTACAGGCAGTCTTTAAAAACATGTCAGTACAACTGCCTGGGAGGTTTCCAAATGGGTGCCACATCTTGAACATCTTTCACAGCTTTATATCTGCCTTCAGTATGGAAATGAGAGAGGGGAAATGCTGATAGGAGGGCTGAGAGGAGTAAGTGAGGTTATTTGAAATGCAGTTGTTGTTCTCTGGTGTTCACTCCCTCCTCCCCTTAAGCCCCCCACAACAGTTTCTCATTTTTACAGAGACGAATCTGCCCTGGCAATTGTCTGGCTCCCAAGGGCAGGACTAGTGACAGGTTTGCAGCCCTAGATCTCTTTTGAGATGGGAGTTCTCAGCATCAAGGTCAAAAGCAGGGGTCATGATCCCTGCCTGCCTGTCTTTCACAGTGCTCCTGGCTACATGTACTTCTTTTTAGACATGGCAGATGGTGAAATACTAAAAGTACAAAGGATTACCCAAACCTATTCAATAGCTGAGCTATTTGTGTATTATTGTTATTTTGGAGCAGGGGCAGCCTCGGGACACCCTCACTGTGTCTTTCACTGTAAGCTGTCCTTAGACATCTGAGTTTGGAAGGCTAATGGGAAAAATAGTGTTCTTTGCCCTGTTTCAAGGGACTGCAAAGCATCCCCCAAATGCCTTTTCTGTGAATTTTCACATAAAATCTACACTGTTTATCACAATGGCAATGTGACTGCTAATGTGAAATGAGCTGTGGCTGTCCAGATCATTACTAATAATTTAGCAACCAGTGTTTTCTTTAGGCCACAACTCTGAAATCTGAATGAGACCCCTAAAACTTTTTTTGAGACTAAAATTTTAGTGGAGATCTTCACAAACTAGAATTGTTCAAAATACTCTGTGCAGCTTTGCTGTTGTGCATCATGTGTGAGCAAAGGAGATTGGAAAGTGTAAGGAAAAGGCTGCCTGCCTCATTCTGTTAGAATGCTGATAATTTTTTCCTTATTTTAACATTTCTAAGTGATACCCAAACATAGAGTTTGTTGCTGAATTCTGATTCTGAGAAAACAAGAGTTTTTTAAATCAAAACAGAAAATGCCTTTGCTAATTTCATGCATTTTCTAGAAGCCTTTAGCAATTACTGCAGGACACAGACTGAGCTGCTGCTGTGCTGATATCAGTTCTGATGGAGAATGGTTCTGAGGCTTCTAAATCTTTCCAAACCACCCACAAATGGCAACATGCTCTCAATTTCCTTAAGAGCTGCCAAAACTGGGATGAAGGTGTGTGCATGAGGACATGGCAAGAGAAGGCCACATCCTATTATTAAAACAAAAGGAAAAGATGGGGAAAAAGGATTTGGGCTAAAATTTTATGGTGTTTCACCATGCTGCTCACAGGCTGTCATGCCTTTAGGAGGACAAGGATGTGCTCTGGTGTCACTCTCACCAGAAAAATGAGAGCAGTGTCTTGGCTGCTCACAGGTGTCTGGTGGAAGTCTCAGAGCTGCCAGCAGTGCTGGAGCTCAGCACACAGTTCTGTTGTGTGCCTGACAAAGACACACAGCTGGCAGCTGATGTAGAAGGAGGGAGCACTTGGAAAACCCACAGCCAGACCAGGTTCTCACAGACATCAGGGCAGGTCTGACGGGGTTCCACTGCTGAGTGAAAGTTTGACAATGCTCTCTGGTCCCTGTCAGCAATCTCCCAGTGCAAGGAGGTACCTTGAGCAATATCCAGCACTTAAACACAGGCAAATCTGAGAGGGTTTTGCTTCTTTTTTTTCTGCCACACAAACAGAAAACTTCTGAGTAGTGTTACTGCCTTTCTGTGAAATGACAGTAACACCAGCTAAGTGAAGGGAGGCAATTCTGGGAGCAATGGAAGTGCCACCAGGAGTATATTGCCTTGTGGATAATTATTCCATGGTACAGACCACACAAAAGGCTCTGGGGCTACCTGCAGTTGTCAAATTATGTTTGCTGTTAGCAGAAAGCCACAGCAAATCTAAGACCATAATTTTGTGCTCGTGCAGCATTGTGAAAGCAATCAAAAATTTCCTCCTGAATACCCACACTATTATGCAATGCTGGCAACTTTTAGCATGCAAAGCCAGGCAGATTCAGCTGAATGCTGTAGTGCTCCACCTTAGAGGCATAAACAGGGCTTGTTCTGCAAACTCAACAGAAGATACTGAAGATACTCATCCCATCCTACAAGCTCTTGGGATTTTTGCCTCCATCATACAGGATATGAGGTTAACTGAATCCCCTCAGACCAGTGTTTTTCAAACCATTCTTATCCATGTGCACTGTCTAAGATGCATTGACTGAATGCAAATCATGTATCCACACACAAATTCTAGAACCACAATCAGGCCAAATGCATTTAAATAACCCTGGTCTTAACTTAAAGGTCAAAGGAAAAAATGAGTAATGAACTAATCCTTAAACAATGCAAAATTGAGAAATGTTTCTGGTGTGCAATGTATGTGGCTGTTATCCTCCTTGTGCCACTAGAGTTCATAAATACAATGTAAAGGAAATGTCCTTTCATCTAATATTAACAATCAGAATCTGAAAAAAAGACCATTGACCTTAACATGAGCAGAATTCA
This sequence comes from Erithacus rubecula, assembly GCF_903797595.1. Taxonomy (NCBI): domain Eukaryota; kingdom Metazoa; phylum Chordata; class Aves; order Passeriformes; family Muscicapidae; genus Erithacus; species Erithacus rubecula. Next base: position 53,318,887 of record NC_136688.1, read on the forward strand.
AATGAGTAATAATTTCCTCCTATTTTCAAAAAGCTTTCAATAAATTTATTGTTTTTAGTTTTCATAGGGCTTGGCTGGTGTGCTGGGAACACTGCTATTTGCTTATCAAGCTTCTGCCCATATATATTCTGAATTAATGAAAAGCTCTCTAGCCTGGTGCTGGCTGTTACAGGGCTGTGCTCATACATGCTCTGTTGAAGGGTAGGTGGAATATTCTGTATTTTCTCATGCACTAAATTTTATTGTGGATTTTTTCTGTGTGGGTGAGGGGGGAAGTGGATTACAAAATTAGGACTTTATTTTAAGTTGCAGTGTAATTGCTTCAGCCTCCTTTAGATGTTTTGAACAACTTGAGAAGTAACAATGCACAAAATCACAGGAAGCAATATGAGAAGCAAGCCCTTACCCAGCCTAGTTAAAATGCTCTGGGCACAGTTTACAGAGTTGGGTGCACGACATGAAGCACCAATACCTGCACGTGGAGAGAGTCTCCCTGCACACCCCACTGCCTTAGCTCTGACATCAGATTCTCAGGGATGCTCCAGAGCACTGAACTCATAGGAAGAAGTGTTCCATGGGGTTGGTTTCTGCCACACCTGCCTGGCACGTGCTCATGGGCTGATGTTTGGTCTGGCCACTGCTGTGCCCAGGTGTCCCCTGGCAGCAGCCACAGTCCAGACTGGTCCTACAGGTGAGCAGAAGATGCCCAATAAACAATTCCTACCCAGCTCATGACGTGCCTCAGGCAGGACAACATCAGAGCTCTCCCCATGGGAAAGGGAAGCAGGACCTCTAATTTCTCCCTTTCCTTCGAGGAAATGATTCCAAGGGCAGAAATTGTATATCCGTGGGCACAAAACAAATCTTGCTCTTGTTCTTTCCGGGGCTGTGGGCAAGTCACTGCCTATCTCAGGGACAGGGTTTTGTTCTGGTTTAACCTCACTGACTCACTGCTGTGCTGTGGAGAGGCTTTGCATAACTGATGAATTTGGGTTATTTTAATGAAATTGCTGCATTACTGAATGTTATGTTTGAGCCTGTTGCAGCTTGGAGTTATTCTTGAGATATTTCCACTCCTCCTGTCCATATCACTGCAAAATGCTATGCAGCAAGGAAAAGAGGCTCTCATTCCAGGCTCTGCTTGAATGTCAGAGATTCAGAGGATGAATCTGGTCTGGGATCTGAAACTGCAGTCTGAAGAGAAAGGGAGAAAACTCAGATGGAGAAAAAAAAGGAACCAGGAAGTTCTCACTTAACAGGGAGAAGAAATTGGGGCAGAAGAGAGAAAGAGGAGAGTAAGCTTTTATAGCAAAGGGGCTGTTCTCACAGCAGAGAGCAGAGAAACTGGCTGCATGGGGTGCAGAAACTGAAATCCCCTGATCCATGGGAAAAGCCAGCAGCTGCAGTCAGGGCCATTTTGGGACACTGACCAAAACCCACAGAAGTCTCAAGAGTGGTGAACTTCAGCGTGGCAGTTCATGGAGCTCCATCCTCCTCTTCCACCACTTCACCTCAATGTTCATAGTTCTTGCACTGGTGAGGATGAAGAATCACAGCTTTTAGCACACTTTGTAAAGTCTGGAGTAACTTTGTCACTTCCCTGAGGGAACAAACCCACAGCACCTGCAAGGCTGGAGGTGGGGAAGTGTTTGATCAAGCAGCTGGACATTTGTGGGGCTGCCCACACAGGGGACAGGAGAGCTCAACTGCAGTGCCCTGTTTCTAGGAGGGAGTTAAGTACCAAAAAAACCACATGGTAAAGGAATAGCTTGGGAATTATCAGATCACTTGAATAATACAGGATTTGGAATTGACAAAACACAAAAAAACTCCAAAAAACCAAAGTAGCAGCCTCTTTCATGGGGATCCACGGGAGTTTCATGGCTCTTGCCTGGTGTAATTGTGATGAATTTGGTGCTTTTTGCCCGTGACTCTGACATGCAGGGCAGCCTGTGCAAGGGCTGGGTTCCACATAGGAACTGCCAGGCTGAGCCCTGCTGTATTTATTTGTGCTGCAGCGGCATCTAAAGGCAGCTGAGAGCCTGAGCCTGGCTGTGACAGGCACCAGCATCTGCCTGAAGATAAAATCCCTTACTGCTAGGTGAAGTAGATGAAGGATAAAATGCTCAAGTGGTGGCTGAGCTGAGCAAGCTGACCCCTAGGAAGTGGAAATGTATGTTTATGTACTTATTTCAGTGTTTAGGGATTTTTCTGCTTTGCACTTTTTGCACTCATACTCCTTCCAAGGCTGGCCACGGGTACCAGGCTCCTCTGGTTTGTTTTGCAGACTATGAATCAGATGCTACTTGGGAACTAACACAGAAAAGAATAATTTTTCTGTGGTGAAATGATTAATTGGGTGATCTAGCCATCCTAGAGGATGCACCAGGCCAGCATCTCCTCTGGGTGGTTCAAAAATGCCAACAAAACAGCAGATATTTACTGCATAGATTGCAATGAGGTTGGAAAGTGAGTTCATTTCTGACCTATGAGAAACATCCAGCTGGATAATTAAATTTCCCCACTACCTTCTGTTGCTGTCACCTGTTCTTTTCATGAGAAATACGTGAGCAGGGAGTAGCTCTGATGTACTCAATGCTGTTCCCCAAAGCCCAGTTGAATGGCTCTGATTAGCACCAGCCAAATATCTGGGCAACAGACTTTCAGGGGAGCCTTCTTGTCTCAGAGCTATTGTTAATGCTTCCTGTTTATTGCAGTTCAGCACAAAGCCTTGCAGCCTGTCCACTGAGCAAAACACCCAGAGGAGCTGAAACACTCTTTAGCAAAACTCTCTTGCCAGCTTTTGCATGTTTCTCATATCAAAGACAAGAACTGAAATCTCTGCAATGTGCCTAGTGCCGGTGTCCCCTCCTTCCAGGTATTTGAGTATTAGTTTGAGCACTTCACAGAGGGATTTTGGAGTAACCATATCTCTCTGGATAGTTTTTTTACCATGCAGAAGATTAGATGTGGAGACTTTAATATTTCAATTGCTAAAGGCAGATCTAGGATCGTGAGATGGTAATTTTTCAATACATTATACAAAGAAATCCAGAGGGCCTGAGGTAGACAAGATGCATGTTTTCCAAAGGACAGAAGCAGAGCCAGGAGCAGAGTAAAGCACAAACCTGGAGAAGAGAAGGAACAGGTAAAGCCAGAGGAGTGAGAAGGACAGAGTGCAGGAAACAGGGCTCTGATGGACAGGGAGACTTAATCATAGCTGAATTAGTGATGTGTCAGGCTCCACAGGGAACACTTCCTTCCTCCCACATGTTGCTATTAGTGAGACATTTCCAGAGGTACAAAGTGCCTGGTGCCCATGATTACTCAGCAGGAACTACCATTACAACTGCCTGTAATGGCGTTGAATGTCATTTTGGCCTGACAAGAAACACAGTCTGAGACCTGGTTCCAGTTTGTGGTGAGAATTTCTCTTGCTCATGAGCTGAAATCAAATTGAACAGGTGCCCAAGGCAGAAAATGGAGAGAAAAATCATTACCAGGGCTAGAAGTGCAGTGGTGCTGGCAGCAATGGGTTTATAAGCCATGTCATGAACTGTACCACAGTTCCCCTCAATCTCTTGGCACAGCTGTAGAATATCCTGATTTTTCAGCTGTGGAAATTCAGCAAGGCACACAAGAGATGTGAATTACCTGGCCAGGGTGTTTCTCCAGTCCTAATACTGGACCTGTGATGTGGACATGGGCAGAAAGTACAGAACTGAACAAAATGCAACACAAATCTCTTAGATGAGGCACTACACAAAGAAGGGGAGCAGAACCTGTCTGTCCACTCAGTCTTCTACTCCAGGAGTTGGGGGTGGATATGAAGATGCCAGGAAAAGGCTCTGAACAAATAAAAGAGACACTCTAGAGATGCTGTAGATGAGCTGTAGAACTTCTTGGTGTGGGGGGGTGTTGATGGAAAAGCCTTAAATGAGTGAAGAGGAAGATGCACAAGGTCATGCAAGAAAAATCTGTTGAAGGTTACTGAATAGGTAAAGACTACTCCAATTTAGAATATCCCTGGAGCAGGAATGGCTGAGGGCTGAAATTACTCAGGGTATCTCATAGTTCCTTGACATGTTCCTATTGTCCTCCTTAGGCATCACTGTTGGTTGCTGTTGGAAACAGTATGTTGGACAATATGGGTAATTAATCTAATCCAGTATGGCCATTCTTACAGTTAAGTGCAATTAAAAATTATATTGTGCAACAAAGATCAGTGTGTCTAGCATGACACTAAAAAGCTGTGACCTCTCTGAGCATCTTCAAACTCTAGCCAGCATCAGCAAGGACAAACTGAGGGAAGATGGAGGTAATTGATTTTGTCATCCTGATGACTTAATACTCAGGGGTGTCACAGCACTTTCTCTTAGCATTTGACTGAAAAGTACCTGGGAACTGTCATGTTTTGACATATTTGATTTTCTTTGGGTTTGATGAGCTCTGTTCTTTGGACAGTTTATCTACAGCAGACACATGCAGAGGAGAGATGGATTTGGATATAAACTCACTATGCAAAAAGGAAGTTGCAGGGTTAAAAGATCATCCCCTCCACACACACAGACCCAAAAAGTGTTGCAATGGCTTGTAACAGAGCCATCTACTGTCTCAGACTGATACTGCCTGTCTCTGCTCCTGGGAAGGGTCCTCAGGATCAGGCTGCATGCTGCCTGTGCTCAGGACTGGGATGATGATTCACTGGAGAAAGCAGGCTTCTAATAGCAAAGTGCCTGAGAGTAACACAGCCCTGGGAATGGAAGCAGAGATGATTCCTTGGCCTGGAACAGCAGGCTGGCTATCGTGGAGGCCAGATAGTGTGATAGCTCTGAACACTAGATGAAGAGCACAGCCCTGAGAATGGTGTTATTTGATGAGAGCTTGGAGCAGATGGGCAGTGTGGTTAATTAAAGGGCTAGAGATAATGTTTCCTAAATTAAAAAAAAAAAAAAAAAGTAGCTGAAAGGCATTTTAAGAAACCATAATCTGCATATACAGGATGTCTCATAAGGAAAAACGGAGATAGTGGAAATTTATAAAGCAAAATTTAAAAGAATTAGTTTGTTTAAAATATGGGAATATTCTCACAGATGGGATAAGTGCTCTTAAAACAGATTGTGTTGGTGATTGGATGGCAAGGTTAGCAGGAATGGGGTAAGTAACCTAGGAGGTTTGATTATTCCTATGTGCCTAATCTCCATTAACGTGAAGAAAGCTGATCCACACAACACCACTACAGATCTGGTCTGGGGAATTTGCCATCTGAGAGATCTGGAGAGAGTACTGAAGATCCATGCAGACTCTGAAAGGGCATCAGAGCACATCTGATCTGGAATTTTGGCTGCTGAGAGTTCCCAGTGTGGTGGTCCTGGGGGTTTCTGTGGTTCAGAGGTGCTCAGGGCTGTGCTAACACCTCCCCTGCTTGTTCCTGCTGCTGCAGCTTAATTTGCTCCCCAGCCAGATAAAGGGTGCAAGCAGAGGTGGAGAGAATGTTTGTTAAGGGAGCTCCTTTGATGCCATATTTTTTATATGTATAAAATGGTTCAGATAACCCATATCTATCCTTTTCTAAGTGCCATATCTTAAAGATTAATTTTCCCTCAGATACTTGTAGGCTGACTCACTCTCTCCTTCATGGGGTGGTTGCATAGCCCACAAATTGCCCAGGTGGTGGTGGAAACTACCTGCTGAGGGAGTCTGGGGTGGGGAGCAGGTCACACATGGGTAATGTTGGGATAACAGCAGAGAATTCATGTGAAAAGCGGAGGCTGGTGGGATGTCAAGGCAGAAATCTCCACAGTAAATTTCCTCTTGTAGTATTCACTGCTTAACCCTCAGTGTTCCCAAAATAATTATGGTTTTGGCAGCTAAAACCCAGATTGTACGTGTGAAAACATTGTAGATTAAAGCAAATCAAAGCAGACAAAAAGAAATACCAGAGACTTAGTTTTTCAATGTGTAAGATGAAGATAATATCTATCCAACTATGAAAAGAGCTAAAAATTAATATTGTCCACAGACTTTTCAGCAATAGTTAAGGTAAACTGGATTATACTGATCTAGGGTTGCCTTTGAACAAAAACATTGCAAAGAGTGTTTAAAAGATCTAAAGACTAACAATAGATTAGTAGAGTTATTAGAAGAAATGGGAAAGAAATTAAAGTATGAGTAATGCAAACAAATTTCTATGAGATGACCATTCTTCTTGCCCACTTTGGCAGTTAACATGCCAATTATGCTTTTTATGTAGACAGTCAATTTTTTTTTTTTTTTAAATTAGCACAGAACGTATTTTATAAGCAAAATTTCATTTGGTCAGAAGTTTCAGGTTGGTAAAAATAGCTTTCATGTACTGTAGGACTGGCCTGTGGTACTTACTGTACCAGACATTCTTGAATCAGGAACTTGGCATGGTTAGGGCAATTAGTGGGGTTTGAGTAAGAGAGAGGCCCTGGTTATATAAGACACTTAGATTGGACCATAAATAAATGAAAAAAAATGTGGTTAAAATGCCAGTTTTATTATTAGGATCAAAGTGTCAGAGTTTTTAACTGGAATTTTGTCTCCATTGACAGTGATTGGGGTTTGGCATTTCACTTATGACCCATGTGCCTAATTAGACTTCATCCAAGGCCTTCTATTGGCCTAAAATTTGGAAATTAAAACTGTGCACATGGCATTATTTATGTGATCTTTTAAATCTTCATTTTAACAGGTCTTGGAAGAATAATCTGTGATAATTTCTGAGCTATAATGATGGTTAATTTAAAATTTGATAAGTCTGACTTGGCCTATTGGGAAGTGCATTGTACCTTTCTAATTCATGGGAATGATATGACATTTTTCTGTCTCATTAAACCACAAATTTAATTGTACATCGTTGAGCTCTTGGAGAAAAATTAACTTATGCACCCCAGAAGAAATCACTTCTTATTATGCCAACTGCAGCTGCAATAGATAGCAAAGCTCTTATCAGGATATAGCTGTCTTGAATTCTTCCTCAGTCTTTAGGGCAAACACCAAGAAATGGTGTAGCTATGGAGAAAAACTAAATTATAAAGAGTGTAAAGAGCCTTTCCAGAAGAAACAGGAGATCCCAACAAGCCTCTGCAATGAACTCTGTCACACAAAGTGAATACAAAACATATTAAAATCTGGGTTTATGTACTTCTCTGCTTTCCCTGAAATGAGAAGACAAGAGAGTAAAAGAGAGAATTTCCACTTTAAGCACAAAGACCAATTGAGAAAGGAAAATTTTAATAACCTTTTGTTCTTGTGTGTTGTGAGTTTACCAGCTTCTACAAGTTTACACAACTTTGGAGCAACTGGCTTCTCATCCCATAACCCAGAGCAAGAAACTTGAGTGAAGTGATAGGAGATCTATCACTGCTTGACTCCTCCTGATATAAACATGAAACAAATATCAGATTCCCCAGCAGTCCTTATTTTGGCTGCTGCCCAGAAGGTGTTGTTCTTTTTGGAATTTATGAAAGGTGAGAGGCTGACCCGTGGAGGCAAATCAGACAGTCTGTAGTAAAATCATGAAGTGTATTTCATGTGCACATGGTAAGTGGAGATGGGTCAAGTGGTCTCCCTGTAATGTGAGCATTGGCAACCTCAGCCTGGGGCAAGAATGGGAATAATGTGTCTCACAGCACTTCATGTCATTCATCTCAGCAGGGAGATCAAGTGTGCAGCCAACAGAGGCTTCTCCCTGCTCAAAATACTGATCTGCATAAACACACACACCCCAGTGTGTGAACACTGGCACCTATATTAATGCATAAAAAATCCTCATTTTGCAATGTACTCTGTATGCTTACAGAGCTCACTTAATTATAGGAGTGAGAGAACACGATGAAAAGCTCCCATGAAGACTTCTCCCAGGCTTGAGATCTGTTTAACTAAAAGAAACATAATACTGCAGACATTAAAAAAATAAAAAAAGGCAATCCCCAAAGACTCCTGTCACTATCAGCCAAAGCAGACTCAGTGGCAGTAACCATGAACACTAACTGAGCATTAACTAGGGTTCTAATTCATACAGCAAGGATGAAGAAGAGAAAAACATCTCCAAACATTCTTCCCCATGGAACTGCATAATCACCTCTCTTTCTTCTGGCTCAGTGAGAGCCATATCCCACAAGTCACACAAATATTTGTTTATCTTGAAGTGTGTGAGTGGTACAAATGAAGTGAATGGGATTACTCACATGCTGAGAGATAAATATGTGCTTTGCTGGACCAGAGCCACAGATCTCAGCAACTTGGGCTGAGCTGTAAACATGGGCTGCAGAAAGATCCCAATGCTTTGACCAGATATTGCAGTACTGGATTCCTTCTGTAGGAAACATGTCTGGCTGCCAGTTTCTGTATATTATTTCACCTTGAGATTGAGATTTTTGCTCTGTTATCTGTGGCAGGTAGTGCCCAATTTTCTTCTAACATGCATAACATGATACACCTTCAGAAAAAAAGATAATAAAAATCCATGTAAAGAGTATTTCACAGTATTTTTAGCCTCTTTGCCTGCTCTCTCACAGCCTTAGCAAATAAATGACAGTCCCTGGCAGCTGAGTCCAGTGGCCAGAAGTCACTTCTGGCTCAGGAACATCCTGAGCCATGACAAGCAAGAGAGGGATAGGAGAGTCTCCAGGGAAATATCTTTGTGTGCTTGAGATATCATTCAGATCAGCCAGGAGTGTAGTAATGAATTGTTATTCCAGCTTAGGCAGAGAAACTAAGCTTGAGAAAATTACCTGTGGAACATCTCTAGCTTTCTGCTTCCTGACCCATTCTGTGGCTAGATTCATAATTCAACATTTTTTAATGGCTGTCATGACCTGAGCTGTCATGAATGAGGAGGTGAGGGAACAGAAAGCAGAATAACAGGCAGAGAAGTAAAATCTGGAAGACAGCATGGGGGTGCTGTGAAGGGAAGGGTCAACAGGAATGCCTGGTTGGGTGGAGGGGATGGTTAGGTGTAAAAAGTGGGTAACAGATGGAAAAAAGTATTTAAGGAGTGTGGATAATCTTAATTTGTCTCATTTCTGGTTTTTCTGGGGTGTGTAAACCCCTTATGTGGGACCCATGTGGGTTGCTGTGTCTTACACCCTCAACACCATGAACAAATGTGTGGAGCACTTTCCCCTGGCCTTGGCACACATCCTTGGAAGGGATGTCCTGCATCCCTCTTCCCCCCACCAAAGGTGGTTCAGTTTGGAGAAAGCTCTCTGATTGAAACATCCCACTCTGACACTCCAGCCACTGGCAAATCCTTGCCTTCTTTCCAGGGCTGGTGTCCAGCAGGAGCTCAGGGCCCCACGGGGGATGATTTGACACCATCAGTCCCCAAATGCCCCAAGAGCCCTGGGGGTGCAGAGTGGGGCTGTCAAGCTGCATCCCCTGACAGCAATGAGGCCCTTGGCAGGTAACACAGGCACTGGAGTTATTACCTCTCCTTTGCATCAGCACATGGAATTAAGGGCAATTATCTGTGGCACACAGCACAGGAGGCAATGTTTAATTAATGTCTGAGGGAGGCACATGCTGCCTCTGGAGACAAGAGCCCTCCCTCCTCAGGTCATCAGGGCTGCTCTCCTGGAGAAATCCATTCCTTCTTCCCCTCAGGTCACCAGGGCTCTTCTCCCTCACCTCCCAGGGCAGAGATGCCACGGGGTGACCCTGCAGAGATGGAGGTTTGGCATCAAGGATAACATGCCGTGATGCTCACTGAAAGATCTGGGTGGCCACTTCATGGGGTCTTTGATTTTGTGGTTTGTTGGTTTTATTTTGGACTTTTTGACATGAGGACCAAAGCTCTGCCCAGGAGCTTGTGCAGTGTTTGTCCCAGAGGGCAGGGCAGGAGGGGCTGACAGGTCAGGAGAAGCAGAATCAGGGCTGGTGGACAGGCAGGAGAAGAGGCTCAGAGGGAAACAGAATCTTCCAACATCAGCAGAAGTGCTGTCCCTTGTGTCCTGCAGACTGGCTGGGCAGCACTTCTGCTCTGGAGAACAGCCCTGACTGCCAGCTGCAGTGAGGGCTGGGCACTCAGGGTACCCACAGCACTCCCACTGCCCCTGCCAGCTGCCTGCCCACTGCAGGACACCTCAAACATCACCTCACACTTTCTGGCCTGGTCCTGCTGCTGTGAGCTTTGCTACATTCCAGGCTTCCAATGACTTTTGAGAGGAAGAACAGCTCCCTCACTCCTCCACTCCACCCTTCCCAGGGCTGTCAGTGCTGTGTGCAGTGTGACAGGACCTGGGGTCTCAGGGGTTTGATCTCCTCACCCGGCAAACCCCACACAGCTCTTGCTGGGATGGGCACTCCTGTCACACCAACTCAGAGACAGTGCTAACCAAGGATCCATCACATACAAGTTTGCTTTCAGAAATGTGGTACTGAGTGACTGTTCTCTTTATTCTTAATGCTTTTCTTCACCAAATGGTTGGTGGAGTATTTAACAGAGGAACAACAGGACACTTTGTAAGAAAAAAATATCATAAATATATGCAAAGGATGGTGAAAATGGATGCTTAGATGATGGTGAAAATGGATGCTGTGATTGCAGAGACTTTTAGGCTCTGGTGTAATATGACAATGTTGAGCAATTGGCAATTGGCAATTGGCCTGTTAATAAGCTGCTGGCAGCATTGCTGCAGAAGCTGGCAGGGCCTAACATCAACCTACATTGAAAAACGTTTGCAAATGCAAAACAGAGACAGCTGGTTTCGAGTTGTGTTACAGATACACTTAGTAGCTAAAAAATGGACCTTCCATCCTCTCCTGAGGTGTGTGGTTGGAGGGATATGTATCAGCACTGCAGCCTTGGCAGCACCTCTCCATTTGGAACAATTAACTGAAAAAAACATGTCAGAAAATCAATACTGTTGAGGATTAATGAGCCAAAGCATGTACTTGAAGTGAAAATGTTTGCAGTTTTTCTTTAACACTGGTGTAAGATAATGACCAAAGGGATGAGTGGCACAATGACATTCGTTCTGTGCTACCCCCACTATCAGAGCAAAAGGTGACACAGTCTGATGTGTGAGGGACTGCTGCAAACCAGTCAGCTCAGACACTGCATGGTGAAGTTCATGTTAGAGATAGGAATTGAGCTGGGCTTGTCCCTTCCCTTCCCTTCCCTTCCCTTCCCTCCCTTCCCTTCCCTTTCCCTTCCCTTCCCTTCCCTTCCCTTCCCTTCCCTTCCCTTCCCTTCCCTTCCCTTCCCTTCCTTCCCTTCCCTTCCCTTCCCTTCCCTTCCCTTCCCTTCCCTTCCCTTCCCTTCCCTTCCCTTCCCTTCCCTTCCCTTCCCTTCCCTTCCCTTCCCTCCCCTTCCCTCCCCTTCCCTCTTCCTTTCTCATTTCCTTTCCATTTTTCCTTTTTCATTTCCTTTTCTCTTTCCTTTTCAATTTCCATTTCCTTTTCCCTTTCCATTTTTCCTTTTTCATTTCCTTTCCCTTTTCCCTTTCCAATTTTCCTTTTTCATTTCCTTTCCTTTTTTTCTTCCCCTTGCAGAGGTTGTGGGTGTTTTGCTGTTGTTTCTCCCAGCTGATTTCACTCCGAACACGATCCAGCTTCACCCAGCTGTTGGCAGAGGCAGTGGCAGAGTCCCTCTGGTGTCGCCCTGCGCATCCAGCGGCGCTCCCAGCTGAGAGCCGCACCTGCCGCCCTGCCTTGGAGAGAAGCACAGCACTCATGGATCCTTTCCCGGGACACGGGGAGCGGTGCGAGGCTGGCAGCGCTGCTCCCGGGCCCCTGCCATGCTGCTCAGGCACAGACGATGGCACTGCAGCATCGCTTTCCCTCCTGCTGCCGCTCCTCCCCGAGCTCCGAACCCCGATTCCAGCTTCACTCCGCTAAGGTTCCGCAGCGCTTCTCTCCTGGAGCAGCACTGGCGTGACCCAGACAGGTCGGTGCGGGCGGTGCGGGCTGTGCTCAGCCAGAGCCGCCAGCTCAGTGCGGGAACCGCGCTCAGAGCCGCCTTTCCATCGCGCATCTTCCCATCCGTCTCCGTCAGGCTCTGTTCCCTACCACGGCCTGACGTTTTACTGTCAGTTTGTGCAACATTCAGTGTCTCTCCTGACACCGCTTAAGACCACGTTTTCTTTTTACACAGCTGCATCACGTTGGCAGCATGTAATCATCCCATAATAACCTCATGTGCACAGGTCTTTATCTGCTTCACTCAATTCGAGCAGATGAGTTCTCAGCTTATAGAAAAGGTTTTGTCATTAGTTCTTCATTGCGAGACCCTGAACATTGTACAGTGAGTTATGTACTGTGAATTTCATAGTATTTTAATAATATTCCAGTTCCTTAACTCACTCAGTTTTTCTCATATTGCATCCTTAATTCTTTTCTCCATGGATGATGGCTCCTACCTTTGTGCCATCAAAAGATGCCATTAATAACGCCCTTAATATTTATTTCAGTTCACTAATGCAAATATTAGTCATTATCACCCCTAATGATCTCCATTAATAGCTGTTCTCTGACATATTTCTCACCTTAGCATCAGCCATTGCCACATCCCTTTAGCCAGCTCCTTCTCCACCATACCCTCTCCTTAACAGTAGTTAGAGTTTCGTGGGGCTTGCTCCCAAGTGAATTAAACACAAACAGAGATGACTTTCCACCCCTCTTTTCAACAGGGCACTGTCAGGTGAACTGGGCACAACACAGCAAATCCAGCCTCCTCTTCAGTGTGTGTTCATTACCCTTTTTGTTGCACAAGAGCAGAGCTCTGAAGGCTTTGCCAGGGAAGTGCTGGTGGAGTTTTCAGCCCTCCCCTCGCAGCTCCCTCCTGCTCTCCAGAGAGCCAGGGAATGCTGCAACCAGGAACTCTGTCCTGTGCTGGCAGAGACACCTCTTTGCTCCCAGAGCAGCCAGCTCACAGCCAGAGCTCCAGGAGCTGTGCCCAGCGTTCAATCCCTGCTCTAGCCACAGGGAAGGGCAAAGCGAGGCGTGGTGACATGCTGGAGGCCACCAAGCAAAGCTGAAGCCAATGCTCCCCGCAGGAAGGGTGGGAACAGCATGTTTCCTTCTCATTCACCTTCCCACTGCAAAGTGAGGCCACCCACGGGCTGCTGCTGGCTGCTGGCTGGGCTGGCTAAACAGAGCAGGGCTCAGATGCACACAGACATCCCCACGTGTCGCAGGCACACACAGAAAGGGCTCACCTTACATTTTAAACTGGTGCTTTAGACCAGCGTGCTTGAATCAAACTGGTAGGCTCCACTGAGAGCTTTTCCAGACAGTAGGGAGCACACTTCCTTTATTTTTCAGCAGCTCAGCTGGAGTCACCCAAAAAAATCCTCTGCATTTCAAAAGAGGCTATAAATGAAATGCTTGTGATGTGGCTGCACCAGCTAGACAGGGAGCTCACTATGTGAAAGAAACTTCATAGCTGCACTGCTGATGGGGCTGGCTTGTGTAGGTTTGTGACAAACCCTGTCCATGGCCCAGGGACATGATTCTGCTCCCCACACTCTGGGACCACCACTTAATTAAATATTGCACAGCTTAAAATCTTTATAGGATTTCATTTTTAGAATATGTAGAAATTTCTAGCTTAATGTATTTATGATTCAAATATATGCAGTTAATTGATGTTTCCTGTGGCTTCCAGATGGTCTAAAAGGAACATTTTATATTGCCCTGATTACTAGCACAAGAAAGAGATTTTAGGAAGGAAATGGAGCACTTCAACCTGAGATAAGTATTTGCAGTACAGCAGACAGGGAGGTCACAGAGAAAAGGACAGGACTGTCTGGGTGTTCTCCTCTTCCATCAGGATGTCATTCTTGCTTTGGTTTCATTCTTGGATGACTTTCAGTAGAGGGAAATATAACTAGTTTTATGTGTTCTTACCTGATAGAAAGTGAAAGCAAATGCTGCAATGACTGAACTGCCTACATGGAAATTATGAGCAACTTGGGCATCCACTTCTCCATAAAGGGAAGAAATGTGGTGGGTGTGGCATTGTTCTCTCACAGAGACACCAAGAGTGTGGTCCATGAATCTTGAATACAGTGTGATCAGGAGAAAGTGCTGAACCTGCTCAGGAGCATCTCTGGGATCCCAAAATTTTGCCCCTTGGGCTGATACAGGTAATGCCACTTTAGGAGAAGGGCTCTTCCACAGACTGGCTGTCTCCAGGGTGCTGTGCTGTGTTTGCAGGACATTGCAGTGGGTACAGACAGGTGGTTGTATGTGAGTTTAGGGATGTGTTTCTCAGTCATTAGTGCCCCTTGACTTGCCCCTAGTGTTTTTTAGGATGGGTTAGTGTTACTTCACAATCCTTGGTGTGTCCTTTTCTATTGCAGGTGGCAGGAAGGAGAGGTGTGATTAAAGCAGAAGCCATTGCAAAGAGAGCAGTTGCACCCTAAGCAAACCTTTCTTTTTTTCACATCAAAGCCTGAAATTATCAGTGACACAAAAAGCCCTCAGTGGACAGGTCCCACCCCACATCACCTTGTCCCACTTACATCCGAACTACTTTCCTCATCTTGTCTTCTGAGATGTTATGATGGCAGTGAAACATAATCACATCTTTATTCTCATGCATGTTTGCACACACACAAAGTATTTTTCCTTTCTAAAGTCTGTGATGGGCCATGTGGTTTGTTCTAAGGTAAGAGTACCAGGTGGGAATTGCAGGAGAGGTGTTTGGATGCTCATATAATTAATGAATTCCAGAGAAGGGAAGTTGAGCTGCTTGTGATTGGGTGCATATTGGCCTGCAAAAGGGGATAAAATGCTGCTGGGGACTGGGTCAATTGGGCAAACTGATCTTGCAAGGTTTCAGGATGATTGGTGGATCCCCTCCCTCTCACCTCTTCTCCCACCCCATATACAGCTGAGTAAAAGCACAAAGATCTGTTCAAACACAGAGATAAATCCTAAAGTAGCTCCATAGGTGCTTTGTAATTGTGAATTCTGGAAGGCCAAAGACTGCAAACATGTTTTTCTAGCCAAACCTGCTTCTATTATAAACCTTTAGACATGGATTGTTGGCCAAATGTCTGACTAAGGGCACCAAGCTGCACCAAGATTTCTCTGGGAAGTTCAGAGAGCAGGGAGGTGTCACTGAAGATCATGATTCAACAGGAAGCACCATGACCTGATTATATGACAATCCATTGTAATAGATGACAGAGTTGTTGTTTAGATACTGTAGTATATTTGGCAATAAATCTAACATAATAATCTACATAATCACTGTGTTCTGGTTCTCACAACTGGCTGAGGTTCTTCCTTCAACTACTCTGCTACAGGTATTATTTTTTATTCTCTCCCCCTTCCACCCAGCCTGTGAGCTCCTGGGCAGACTCCATAACCTCAACCAAAGGGGTAAAGCACCAGGACTCCTACACAGACCTCTGTTAACTCCTTATGGACAGCACACAGTGTGGGGACAGATCCTCTCAAACTGCTGTGTGCATCACTCACAGGCATGTCTTACATGGCTGGCTGTAATAACCTGTTTATCTCCAGCCTCTGGTGACCTTTCCCAGATCAGCTCTGTGAAACCTTGGAAATACCTTCCTTGCTGTGATATTTTTTTTTCCTTGTTCTATTTTTCTTCAAATTTTCTCCTTTCTATTTTTATTTCCTCTCCCTCACTGGTAGTTCCAACCCATGTACAGTTCTTCAAACATGTTTTAGAATAATCTCTAAAGTGCACACAGTTCCCTTGGAAAGGGTCTGGTTGCCATGTTCAGAATAGGGCTGAGAAGCTAACTCTGGAACTAGTGCCAGTAAGAATCAAAATTATATCTTGAAAATTCTTCCTGCTTGATGCTGTTCTCTGGAAGTGCTCATTTTATTAAAACCAAACACTGTTGGGTTTGACACTAAGATTTCAGAGATGCTTAAAGCTCATTCTTATGGCATATTCAGAGACACCTCAGCCTTGACAAGACTGGTCAGATTTCTGTCTACCCTTTACCTGGGCCTTCTGGTTTTAAACTGAAGTGATAACAATTAGAGTTCACTGATACATTGATATAGTGATCAAATAATCACTGACTTTTTAAGCAATGAAATGGCTGACTCTAGCTCTGAGTGAATGCAGCAGATTTGGTGCAAGTTCTTCCTATCAGAGAAGTACAATCAACTCAGTCTGAAATTTCTGAAGATGCAACAAAGGGAAATATTTTAATATTTTCAGAGAATTATTTGAAAATTCATTCACATGAATGAATGCTCTAGATGTTGTCCAGAGAAGCTGTGGCTGTCCCATCCCTAGGAGTTTTCAAAGCCAGGTTGGTTGGGGCTTTGAAAAATGTGGTCTGGTGGGAGGAATCCCTGCCCATGGCAGGGGGATGCAATGAAATGACCTTAAAGGCCCTTTCCAACTCAAACCCCTCTCTGGTTCCATTATTCTATGTACTCCATGTCCTAGAAGTACTTGACTGTGTAGCTGAGGAGCAGAAATAGCTCCCCCTGACCTATCTTCCCTTTTAAGCACTTCAGTTTAAAAGTTGGGGTGTTAGGCAGTCTTTGTACACACACTTCTAAAAGGTAAAAACGTGTTTGGGAAACAGGGTCATGAAGCATAATTCAACCCTGGGAAATGCCATCTAGATCAGAGGCTTTCTGTCTTAGCTTTCTGTATTCTAAGACAGAAAGAGGCCCAGTTCTTCCCAGCCAAAGAGTTTGCTGTGAATATTTCACACTGAGCTATGTACAGTGAATCACACAGCTCCTGCACTCATCTGCACCCCGGGTCACCCAGTGGGGATTCCTCTGCTGCTGCCATTCAAGGCAAGATGCTATAATAAACCTTACTAATAATACTGCAGCTCTGTCTGCAAGCACTGTGCAGAGTACAAGGAAGCCATTTGTCTGGAAAAGGGTGAGAAAAAAATTGGACAAGACAGTTTCCTCAGCTCTTGCTTGCCTTTGCTTGCTATCAAACCAACTTAAGCTGTTTAGTGTTTGTTTTGTTCTTTTGGGGGTTTTCTTTGAGTTTGGTGTTGTTGTTTATATTAAGGCCTAATAAGATCTTTTGGGAAACACACAAGAATATATTCAAATGGCAGAAATAACCCATTTCTCCAAGGCACCCTCATCCTGACTGGAGTATTTCTTCAGGGCTTTAAACAGGGAAAAGCATTCACTCTCCAAAGCTTGCAAAGATGTCTGTATTTCTCTGCTGATGCACACAGGGGCAGGAGAAGTTAGCATCTAAAAGCAGGGGCGTTTTTCTGCTTTATCTGTCAGGACTCTGATCATCTCCTGACATTTCAATAAGTTCTGCTATTAAGGATGGAGTAGAATTGGGGTTAGAAGGTGTGCCAGGTCAGAGCAAAGGTTTGCAATCTCTCCAGATGAGTTATTAAACCTGGCCTTTTTTTTTTTTTTTTAATTTTATTTATTCCTTGCTTTTTCCTGGGCAACTGTAGGAGACCAGGGTGACAACCCTTGACTTGTAATATTGCAGCAAGTCCTGTATGTCCTTTAGTCCTGCCTGGCTGAGTGGGAGCTAAACAAGTCTCCATTAAGGTGTTTCTAATCTAATTGGTCTGTAAGAGGAAGGCAGTTCCTCTGCTGAAGCCTTTGGCCTCAGTCCCATTTGCTCCTTGCCCTCCATTCCCCAGTTCCCTGATGGGGACACAGAGGCAGAGCATGGGGTCAAGAGCTGCCCACGCAGCCCCTGCCCTGTACCTGCCCCATCCCTGCAGCCTCCTGCTCCTCCAGCTCAGCTCCAGAGAGGGGGGATGCTGGCAGAGATAAAGGGGACAAGAGAGGGAGGTGTTTTCTCCACTGATCTCTCACACTGCTCAAGATGCTGCATTGCCCAGCTGGGCACAGTTGTGGGGAGCCAAGTGCTTTGCCCCAGCTTTACTGGATCTTGCCTGGCATAGGGTTTCCTTTCACTGAGATTCTCACATTAAATTGTCTTGTGGAGCACCTTGCAGTGCTTTCCCTTTGTTTTTACCCAGAAGCATCTCATGGCAGTGTGAGTCTGGAGCCAGTTCACTGCCTTCAAAGGAACAACAGGTTTGCCTGAGAGCAGAACCAGGCCTCACCACAGACCATGAAAAATCTGAGATGTGTGAGGTTCCTGCACATTTAAAAGTTGCATCACACAGGCTGGGCCAGGTTATTTGTCCTTTCCTTCCAGCTCCAGAGGAAACAGGGAACAGCTTGATCCTTTAGGGCTAACAAACCCCCTCAGCATGAGGCTGACCACAGAGACTGAGAAGTGGGTAAAGCAGCTATTATGGCAGGGCCCAAAATAGCATCTGAGAGGAGGACATGTGGCCAGGCACTGCCTGGGCTGGCCAGCAGCCTCTTGCTTTGGCCCAGAACACAGCAAACACTCTGGGGCTGCTTGGGAAGGAGAATTGCTTTTCTTCCTGCCCTTACCAGGGAAAGAGGACAATGTGAGCACAGCTTTGTAATGACAGAAAGGGTCACAAAGCTCAGAGTCCAACAGAGATTAACCAGCCAAAGGGTGAAATGGGACACAACAGAGTCACCTCCTATTGGAAAGGAAGCTTTATTGTTGTCACTGGTACAATGGAGCATTAATTTCACTAGGTACCAGCCTGTGTCCCTCCCAGCACCAAACTGGGTACTTTACTGAGCAGCTGGAAGCCACATGGCCCTGTGTGCTTGTTTCAGCAAAACACTTTCATGTCTTACCTCTGGATCCTTCCTAGGCAGGTGGTATCACTGATGGGGGTCAGTCATGCACCATGCCTCATTTGCTTCCTTCAATAAATAGCACTTTCCTTCCTCTTCAGTGGTGTTGTTTTTTTCAAGTAAAAGCATAAAGTCCATGTCCTGGACTGCCTGGTCTAGGACACAGCACATCTTGTGTTTTCTTAAGGAAGTCTATCATTCTTTCCCCTGGCTCTGGCCTGTCTTTATCCTTAGCCCTTTTTCAAGTAAGGTCACTTTGACTGTGGGGCTGTATTTCTGCTTAGACCAATGCAATATTATTGTTATCACACTGATTTTTCTTCCTTTCTAACACTGCAGTGCTGATCTCTGATCCTCTCTGAACATACCATTTAAAAAATCAAATTAGAATAGACTTCCTCCCCAGCAGCCATGTGCACCACTGAGGTGAACTGCTCCAACAAACAATCCTAGTGTGGGGCAGCCTTTCCAAAGGAGCTCTTTCTGGATTGAAACAGATGTGCAGCTGAGCGGGGTCCAATGAAGGCAGTCACAGCCCTATGGGTTCAGCTGCCTTCTCCTGCTTGACTTGTACAAGCAGATCCCAGCTGGAATTTGGGTCTTGGCATAACACAGCAGCTGCTGCTGGTCTCCAGCACCTCCTCCCAGTGCTGCCCATGGAGACTGATCCCACTGGCAATCCCAGCTGCACAAGGTCAAGCGTGGTCTCTAGTGGGTTGCTGGAATAGGGAAGAGCAGGGATTGCTGTTGCCTTGTCTCTGGATCCTGGAAGTGGGAGCTGCTGGTACATGGTGAGACAAAGGTCTGGAGAGCAATCATATGAATGGTTTGGGAATCCATTTCTTTCTGTGAGCTGGAAGGGATTCTCACTCCTGTTACTGAGTATCAGCAAATGGCATGCATTTCTTCAGCAATAGATGCTAATTGGAGCTTTTAAGTCATTAGCAGCTCAGTTTTATTACAGCTAGACATGGTGGGCACCAAACTGACTGTCTGACTCTGCAAGTCAGTCCCACGACGACTGCATAGCAAGAACTGAAACATGGCTGCAGCTGAAAGCTCTTTGGTGGCTTGGCTGCTTTTTTTTTCCCTTTCCATTCCTGTTTAAATGAGTTATGGCTGAGGCAACAGCATTTTTATTTAGTCCTGGTTATTAGCCTCTAAAGTTTTCTTTAATTAAACCCAGATTCTGATGCTGTTACTTCTGTTGAATCGACCCAAACTCAGAGGGGTGACACGGAATAAAGAGTGGCACAGCTTGAATCTGGCCTGTGTAGATTATGAATTCCTTGAGTGTTGAGATTCTCATATCATTTGTCTGTGATAAATAAATATTTTTTATCATCCCTTTTAATATTTATTGTCTTACAGGCTTGGATAAAGCAGAATTTCCCTGTGTTGTAAGAGCAGCAATGTCCTGGGCTCTCAAGGAGTTACACAGGCAATATTATGCACCTGACTTAGCTAATTAACAAAGGAGAAGCCACGTTGTGAATGCTGTGCTTGCTTCCCACTGGCTTCTTACATGCTGTGCCTATCAAAAGAGAACAGCAAACATGTGTAGAGAAATGAAAGAAGCCTCTTTGATTGTGTGGACTTCCTAATAAGTGGCACTTTGCATTTTGTAGATCAAGGTCTGGCAATAACACTGGCAGTAATTATGCACATGTGGCATGTCACCTTGATGCACTGGTGTGGAATTGAAGGGGAGAACAAATTTACATAACTAATCACTGACAAACAAGATAAAGTGATTGCTATTAGCAAGTTAACTTTTCTCTACAATTACCACCCTGTGCTATGTGAGATACCCCACCTAGTTATCTCTCTGAAGAACAAGGAGGGCCTGCTGTGCTTCAGATATCAGCACACTGCCTTTTTTGTGGCAAATCATAGAATATCCTGTTAATTTACTTTTCATCCTTGGCTGTGAAACTTAGAATCATCCCCTGGGAAGAAGCAGAGAGAACAAGGCTCTTTCCCTCTGGCATATAAATAAATGGAGATTGTGCTCAAATATAAATTGCAAAACTTGTTAATGGTCTTTAAAACTGGTCTTATTCAGAACACAAGGTATGGGGAGCCCAAAAACAACAGGATTTAAATGGGGTTTGAAACTGGATTCTTTAATTCTTTTCAGGTTTTGAGAGCACACATTTCCATGCTTCCCTTTTCAGCTTCTAAGGCTGGGAACACTGCCTTTAGCTCTGAAATGTTTCAGTCAGTGACTGGGGTCTCAGGTGTTGAGGTGTTGGCATTAAATACTGTGGATCTCAACATTAAAACAGGGAATCCTTGCAGAATGTGCCTCTCTCTGTCACCTGGATGATTCCTGTCTCTGGCAAACACATTTCTCTTTGGAAAGAAGTGACATATGTTACATGTTATAGTTTTCCTGGTCTGGTCCTGGGAGATTTTTGTCAGTCTCATAAGGGTTAGAGGAGAAGTGGGTGTAAAGACATACTAAAGATCTTCTTGGAGTCTTGGAACATCATGAAGTCTTTCTGAGTCTTATTATTATTGTTGTTTTTCTGGCTTTATTTTTAACCCTGCTTAGAGAAACAGAACTTTCAGTCCCATTCTTTGAGAATAAAGAGAGTTGGGCCAAAAATATTTCATTAACTACACCATCATCTTTCTTCCTTCTATCTGGAATGGCCCTCAAAGAAAGGGAAACCAACTGTGGACAATTAGCACAGGCTATGCCAGATAATTGAAAAAAAAAATGGAGTGAAAGAATAAATAGCAGAGATGAAGAAAAGGAACTTCATGCTCCATAAAGACACAGAGAGAATAAGGCTAAGCTACACAAACCTGCTGTGACTTCAGCTGGTAACCTTGTAGGTTCTTTATTTCTGCTGGTTTCAGAGATGGAAGAGCTCTGGAGAGTTAAGGAAAAATCATTAACTTCTGATGAGTTTTGATGATCATTGCTATGGGAAAAGCTTTATTTGTCTATGGTAAGAAAATAATGACTTGGGTTCCTATCAAGTTTATGTCAGGAGACATTTTGTCTTTATTGCACAGGGAGGAGCAGAAATGGGGGCTATATGGAGGACATACACTGACAGTGATTTAAGTGATTCTCTCTGGAAATCACCCCACCCCCAAACTCTCTAATGAGCCACTTCCCAAAGCAGAAAAGAAGGCAGCAAAGAGATAAGAGAATAGAAAGTCAGTGTGACATCTGTCTTGCATGTATGCTTATGTTTCACTTGCTGATCTGTGAGTTTTTCAGGCACAAAATGACTAAATTTCAACAAGTTCAAATCATGCCTCGGATCATCCTATACAACGAGTTGTTTACCCACTATATTTCAGGCAAGTAATTTCAATATTGACAGATTGGCTAAAGCCCAACTTTGATATGCTGCTATTAGCATATTTTTACTGTTTCTGTGCTTACAAAGGAACCAGAATGTTCCCTGGCAGTCAAGGCTAATAAGTATGCAAATCATGATCTGTGCTCATAGGCACGCTCTTTTTTTGGTCCATGAATCAGTATGCCAATTTGGCACTCCCCTTTCTGATCAGAGATAAACAGAGCTGCAGGGATTAGGGTGACAGATAATTTCTCTTGAAAACTGTCTGGGTTTTAAAAGATGCAGAACTGTGTTTAATCCTTGTTCTACACAGTGGATTTGCTTGAGGAGAAGCTACTGACTGAAGGGCCAGCACATGGGTCTCTGTGCCAGAATATGTGAGCCCATGGGACTTTCTGCTTTCTTAGGTCACTTTTAAGTTTATATCTTTGTCCTGGTTTGAAGGACAGGTGTCTGCCAATAAAGGCAGAAGCTTCTCTTTGAAATGAAAAATGTAAACCCCCTCTCTCCAAGTTATTATAATTTTGAAATTAAGGGGCTCTCCAGCAAAGTTATGGGAGTCAGGAACAACAGTTCTTTACTGGGAAAATTAAAATAGAAATACAGTATTACAAAGAACAATCCCAAAACACTGCCAGAGTCAGAATCCAAGCTGACACCCATCAGTCAGTCAGGGTGGTGGCACAGTCCCATTCCATGGTGCTGCATCCTCCTGCAGGGGCAGATGTGGTTCAGCTGGAGCAGTGCTCCTGTAGAAGGTGCAGTTTTCCACTGAAGGTCCAGAGATGATATGGAAAAGTCTGGCTTTCCCCAGGAATTCAATGGAAAGAAGGTGTATCTCAGTTTTTATGTGGGTAGGGAAGGCTTGGCTCCTCCCCTGGCTGGAGCATCTCCCAGTAGGATGATGTAATTTTATCAGTCATGCACTGGGACTCAAAGGCCCAGCAGCAGATGATATCCTCCTGGAGGGAGGATGGGCTGTGGAAAAGATA
The DNA here is from genome assembly GCF_903797595.1 of Erithacus rubecula. NCBI lineage: Eukaryota > Metazoa > Chordata > Aves > Passeriformes > Muscicapidae > Erithacus > Erithacus rubecula. The sequence goes on from NC_136688.1 coordinate 53,341,865, forward strand.
AAGATGATTGCCCCATCTGGTTTAAAGATGGCCCATTAGCAGATAATATGTGCCAGGAGATAAGAGTACTGCCCCACCCAACTGCAACAGATGGTGACAGAATACACATTGCTGGTCACATCCTGTATTGCAATCCAAGACAATCTTCAACAACTAAGAAGCAGCGTTATGTCTCATGATTTTAGGGTCTGAAAGGAGGTTTACAGTATTAAGGGATTTGTATGAACCAAGAGCATGTGAAACATGATCTTAGCACAGCCAGGGGTCACGGCATGTGTTTCTCAAGCTCGCATATTCTGTATCTGTGCTCTCTTCATTCATCACCCTCTCACCATGGTGATCAGACTTTCTTGGTAAACCCTACCTCTTGAGTATCCCCTACAAACCACTCTTCCTTTTATCACCAGGCTCTGTCACACGACCCTGTGTGACTTGGGCATATCCGTGTCTTCCAAGGGAAACGACTTCACTGTCCTGTTCCTTCCCAGTGCTGCTTTTTGGCTGGGGACCACTCCTCCCCTCCTTCTAAACAGCATTTTGAGAGTAGACCTCTGAAAACCAGCCAAGCTTGTAGACACTACACCAGTGGAAGTGGCTGGAGTGCATAAACAGATAAAATTATACTGAAGGTTACCAAAGAAGATCAAAAGGAAAAGTCAAGTCTCCTTTCATGTTGCAGGTATTTCTCTCAGCCTCAGCCAGTCCATCCTCTCTTCAGCCCTTTGTTATCTGCCCCGGGCTGCTCTCTACTTACAGTAATAGCTGCTGTTTAAGTCCCCAGTATAACTCTTTTATCTCAACTAACACTCCTTTGAGAGCATCAGCAAAAGGGCTGCTAAGTGTCATCCCTGTTGAATGTAAATGGGAGTCTCTCCCGTGTTTGAATATCAATGTGTTTGATCTTGAGTCAGACCACGTAACCATGGTTTGGGAGCTTCTCTGTATGTGCTGTTGCTGATAATTTCTTTTATAATTCCAGTCATTGTCTTCTCACTTGGAGAGCTTGAGTGTGCACTTTGCTTTTCTGTTGCCCGTTTTTGCATAGCGAAATAAAATGGCCTTATTTCATTATTTTCTTTTCTTTTTCTTTTTTTCTTCCTGGTATAAAATGGCCTTATTTTATTAATTTTGGGTTTTTTCACACTCTTTTTGGGCCAGATGAAAGCCTTTTTTGCCAGCTTTGGAAGCCCTGTGAGCTCACAGCTTAAAGCAACCTGGACTGCAATACATGAAGAAAGGCAAAAATAACTTGAAATGTCTGCACCCTTGGGAAATGCCAGCTCAGAAGATGCATCTTTAAAAGCCCAAGATCTGTTTCCAGCTGCAAGATTCTTGCTAAACATCTGGCAAGACCATGTGCTGTACCAGGTCTACATGGGACCTCACAGGACCTCAGTTGTCTGGTGTGATTTGTTCAACTGGTGGGGGCCTAACCTTGGATTTAGAAGCCCTGATCTCTGTTTTCTGTTGTGTGACAGGTGAACTGGGGCTAATAATCTAATCTCTGTGGGCTCCATTGCTCTTCTTCAAAAGAGGTGAATTTTGTACTTGCTGTGAGAATAGGTAAAGAAATTAAAGCACTGAGATGACTTAAGTAAAAAAAAATAAAAAGGTACTTTGTGCTTGAAAATGTTTTAAGCAAAAAAAACCCAGAAACCTGGAAGAAATGGGAATTTAGAGTTGTTAGAGAAGATACAGAAGAGCTCATTGAGATAAATAAGGAAAAAAGGAGTTTTTGGAGGAGCAAAATATGTTAAAGAGTCCCCACTGCTGCAGGAAAAAAAAAATAAGAAGAAAAAAAAGAGAATGGATTCCATAACTCCTGAAGATTCCTGACTTACAAACCAGATAGCACTCATAAGGCCATTGGTTTTCCAAGTGATAATTCAAATACTGAGGTAAGTGCCAAGGCTTCTGATGAGAAATTGTATTTGATACTTACAGTGTTAAGAACATGCTGAATAACTTTGTCAAAGTGGAGCTTCTATTTCTGCCAAAGACCCAACTGTTCAAAACAAAACACGGGCTCCATGGCATAACAATGTCACCCCTCTCAAGCTAAAGGCTGAGTGAAGCACACTCTAGTGCCCTGGTTTTATTTTTACATAGCATTTGAAATGTCAGCAGCAAACATCTGAGACTCCTGTGCAGAAAACCACAGTGTAATGGAGATACTCTCAATTTTCTTATGGGGTATTGCAGTATCTCCAGAGGAGAGCAGGTGATGGAGTAGGAGGCATTATTTTATGTTACACAGAGAGAGGGAGCAGAGCTGATCATAAGAAGGTATTTTTAAAATAAAGATAAACCTGACACAGCACTGCAGCTAAGATACTCTTGTGGGGATGTGGTAAGGTCACTAAGCTTTGCACAAAACCCACCCTAGATCTTCCACCTTCCCACATTCCTGGTGGAGGAGCCATGAGAGCTACTTTTTTGTTTTGGTTTTTTTTTTTTTTTTTGTAGCTAGAGAAACCATTTTGATGATCTAAGCTGACCATCTTCCCAAGAGAGGTGAAAGAACCAATCTCATAATCCCTGTCTTGGAAGTTCATCACTGTTGTTTGTGTTATGTGTTTGAAAGACATGCAATTTAGGCTTCAATACATCAAATATATCAAATACATGAGGATCTACATATCCCTGGTTATGTTATTTGAATAGTTAATTAGCCTGACAGGTTTTGTGTCTCATTAGGGGAGTGACCTGGTCCAGCTTCATTTTCTAAGAGCTCCCAACATGAGCTCCCAAAGGCTGTCTGACACTTCCCTGGGCAGACCTTTGCAAAGTATGATCAAGAAAACTTTTAACTTCAGATAGAGGTTAATTAAATATATCTTGAGGCTCTTGGATGAGTGAGATGTATTACACTGGGAGATATTTCTAAGTTTTAAGTAACTCTGGAGATATTTTCCACCCCTTTTAAATTTTTCAACCTACTTTGTGAAATGTTGAAAACAGGATGGACCTAACTGTTCCAAAAAGGGCCTTGTGAGACCCATTTGCAGAACTGAAATTGTCTCCTTACTCTTGTAGCATATGCTATTGCTTATCCCTACCATATATCCACTGAAATGGCAACAGCATTGCACTTGAGCACCTTAAGTATTTGTCATTGCTCTTAAATTGGTGTAAGGCAATCTCCATGACCTGCAGCCAGCAGAGTGAGTTGGAAGGCAAGCAGATTATACCAGCTTGATGGTAGTAGCTCCTATTTTTATGTAATTACCAGGAAGCACATGTTGTTGGTTGTAAAAATATTATTTTATTGGTCAAACAAATGACACAACCCTTTTCAACCCTTGGCATAGGAAAGGTTCTTCTCTCTTGAACTACATCTTTCTGAGAATCACCATTCATTCCATCTTTGCTTGGTTCTCCCTGACATGGATCCATAAGAATTTTTTTTTTCCCCCAAAAGGATTTTTTTGATTGCTCTGCACTCTTAGTCTGGTCAAGACTGACATCCTCAGCACTACAAGTTTTGTTTTCAGCCATTCTAGTCACTAGGAAAGACTGGTAAGCTATCATTACAATTCAGCTCCCATTCTGAAATTTGTCATGGCATATTTTAGCTATTAGAAATGTAATAACTACATTAAAAAGGAGATTTTTGCCCTAAAGTAAAAGGTCAACTTTTCACAGTTTTCCCATAGCAGCATCTTGGAGTGTTCTCCACCAAGTCTTCTGTCTGTTCACAGATTGTGGGATATTACTGTGCAAAGAATTCCTGATCCAAGAAAATATTCCTACATACTCAACTTTACACATGCTTGAGGAAGTATTTGCTGTAGCAACAGAAAAATATTTGCTAATTGAAGAAACTATAAGCAAAATCAGGATAAAGAAGGACAAGATATATGAAAAGACAGAAAAATCAAGCAAAAATAAATATTGGCTTGCTTGAATGGCAGAGGCTTCTGTGGATGATGTATAGATACTGGATTGGGCACCTGCTTCAGAGGATCCAAGTGATGGGAAGCAATAAGTAACAGATCTGAGACCTCTTATGTGATGACCTCCTGAATTTACATGCAGAAAATGCCTGTCAATAGCAGCATATGGTCCCCTGAGGCTCTATTGCTCCTCACAGTTGCAACTATTGCTGGTTGAATAGCACAAGGCAAAGAAAGGGAAAACATTCCTTAGAAATGTCCTTTCCAAGTGGCTCTTGCTTTGTAAAGGTGTTTCTGTTAGTATTGAAAGCATGTTTTGGAAAAGCTTTTAGGAGGCATTTTTGCAAACCAAAGAATAGCTCTGTAAAAGCATGCAGGGCAAATTTAAATCTCAGCCAAGGCTGGCAACAATGCAGAAATTTAAACACATTTAAAATGCAGGGAAATGCATCTTTTGGTAGCATTCTTCTCTAGTTTGCCTGCAAAAGGATCTTCCTTATCTGTGATATGAGCAGTTCCTACCATTTCATCTGAAGGCTTCTCAAATCCTCAGTCCTGGAACGTATTTTGTCATACATCCTTAATGACCCACAGCTTAGAGAGAAATAAACAGAGCTGCCTCCAGCCCACTGGCCATGAAATCATTCTGTAGTGATTCCAATCTCTTATGGCCTTGTTAAATTGCCCAGGCCAAATCATTTGTCAGAGTTACCCAGGAATAAAATCATTTTATGCTCTTGTCAAGTGTCACCCAGTTCTGACAACGGCACTCAGTGTTCTGTTTGTCTCCAAACCCAAATTGGAAAACAAAGCCACCATCACCTTTGAAGATGAGAAATTACTGTAGTGAATTTTGCAAGGGCTAAAATTCACATGGCTCATTGGTTCAGTTCAGAGCTTTCTTTCAGTGTCCTCTGGATCCAGATGTCCAGATCAAGAATATTTCATGCATTTTGAATAGGGCCCAACTGCAGAAGCTGGACTGTACCTTTTCCTCTTTACATCTGCATTTTACTGTAAAAGTTTTGAGGCTGTGATGTTTCTTTTTTCTTTATGTCTTCCTTTTTCCCACTTGGAAATATTGTAAATAAATAGGAAAACTACCTACATACCAGAGCACATTTCTTCCCTAGTTAAAGCACTGAAAATCAGTGTCAGCTTTAGGTATGAGAGGATTGGATTTGAGGCATTGCTCTAAAGGGTGTCAGTGCTTGTTGAGCAATGAAATTGCTGCCACTGTTCCTGCAGAAGCAGCTTCTTGTTGCTCACACCAGATCCAGCAAGGATCAGGGAACACAGGAGATCCCAAATAATTTCACATCAGATGCTGTTCCTGTATTTCATCTGGAAGCCTGCTTCCCTCTTCTTTTCCCTTGTTAGGGGGAAGCTTTGGAGACTTGTCACACTCTTATCTTTAAACAAGGCTCATCCGAGGAAAAGACAAAATGGATAAAGTGAAATGTCCATGTTCCTTCCTGAGATGAAATTATAGCTTTGCCACTGTCAGTCTCCCTGACTTAGAACAGCAGCTGGCAATGTTCAGCCACAGGTTTCAAAATCAGGTATATGTCTTCTCCAACGACCTTTTGCATGTAAAAGACTCAATGGTAGAAGTAAAACCCAAACATCAGTGCAACCACACACATCTGCAGCACATCTGTATTACCCAGCAGCCAGGGCAGTTGCATGACAGCCTCTCTCCATATGCCAGGTTCTGAAACCACTGCAATTTTCACATACAGCTCACTTAAAAAAGAACAAAAAGCACACAAGAGCTGAACACAAACAAGCTGAATGCACCACTCTTCAGCTGCTGTTGTCACATGTTCCTGCCTTCACATAGTTCTGCCCTGTATTTAGGAAGTGTCTCATAACTGGTTATCTTCCATCAACTTGAAAACACTCATGAATTCAGGACTGCAAAACTCTCTTGGTGCAGTTAAGTATAATTACTCCTTTGCTGTCTTTTTCTTCTCCAACTACAGAAACAAAGGAGACAAATTAATCACCAAGTTCTGCCACCTTTATTTAAGCTGAACAGCTCTTTTGTCCCTGAATAGTCATCTGGATTCCTCCTGGCTGAATATACTGCTTAATTTGGGAAAGAGGAACAGATGCAGGTGTGAAATGCTTTGTACCAAGACTTGATAAAGGAATACAGAAACAAAACCTACTTGCCCTCAATATGCTAGTATGAAATTGTTAAGAGTATGTAATTCATCCAACAGGATTTTTCTGCTGGGCATTTTCAGTAGTAAGATGTGTTTTAAATTATCTTTCACAAATCCACCATGCCAACTCAATCCAGAGCAAACTGGGTCTTTTTGTTTGGCTGGGGTTTTTTGTTTGGTTGGTTTTTTTTTGGTTGTTTGTTTTTTGTTTTTGGGGTTTTTTTTTTTTTGTTTTTTTTCTTTTGGTAGGTTGCTATCTCTTTTCTAAGCTCATTATGATGAAAATAAGTTTGTGTGTATAGTTTAAGGAAAGGAAAGAACTGGAACTGTTGAATTCTCTGTAGTTTATCACCATTTCCAAATCAGGGGTTGGCTTTTCACAGTGCCATTTCCACCTTCCTAATCAGTGCTGGAAATGGTGCAAAGGAAATCCAGGCTTCTCCCTGTAGCACTGGCATAGAAGCTGATGATGGTTTTGGTGGTTTACATGGATTTTTCTGTCTTCAAATCTGGAAGAACTTTTCAACATTTCCCCAACAATTACCTAACCCACAGGTAACATTTTTCTACTAAAAGGGTGCCCCTGGAAGAACTATGCCTTTCTACAAATTTTCATGGATTATACAATCACCTTGATCAACTTCCCTATTCCTCCCTCAAAATGGACTACAAAAAAAGGGAAAAAAAAATGTTCCCAGATAATTTGTAGGAGCTCATTATGCTTGCTCAGTGCTGCCTAACAATTAGTGTCACTTGGCATGTTACTGTCTTTTTCCTTCTAGAAGCAAATTCAATAGCTGTTTCAACAGAACGGGGGTGGTTTTGGCAGCTCTGTGACCCAGATACAAGCCCCAGTTTGAATGTATTTTCAGCCTTGCTATCTTGGCTTATCTGGAGCTGGGAATCTGAAGCTCTCTGTGAGCATCCAGCTGCAGTGGAGTTAGGCAGCTGGAGTCCTGGCTGCTTGCTTAGGGCAAAACATTAAGGGCCAAGCTGCATTGCAAATGCCCTTGGCAGCTGCTCAGGGCAGGGAGGGGGACAGGAGGCAGCAGCACTTGGCTAAACAGGTCCTGGAAATGAGGAACAATACTGCACCTGAGCTGGGGAGATGCTTGTTTTATAAAAGGGTTTGGGTTTGGCTTTGAGGTCCCTCTTAGCCCAGCAGAGTGCAGAGAGAACAGGCACAACACCAATCTGAAAAACCTCGAATGGATTAAGGGGGTGTAAACAGGGGATTCACACCATGCTGCTTTCATCACCTGTTAGTCCAGGGAACAGCAGTGTCCTGTCACAAAGTGATTTAGAGCAGGGCTGGATGCTGCCCTGAATGTCTGCACTCTGCTGTGTCCACAAAGGGCTCCACAGGGACATGAGCCAGCAAGTCAAGTGCCTCTAATGGGACAATGTATTCATTTTCCTGCCTCCAACTGCTGCCACTGCCAAGGATGTGCCAGCGTGCCACACAGCCAGCCTCATCCTCTCCCTGGCTCACTCACTACATTGAATTTTATAGGCTGGCAGAAAGGTGCCTGTGCCAGCTTGTTGTCACCTAAGAAAGCTCCTGTTGTTGTGGGGAGTTTCTGACAGCTTCATTTGGGCAGCTTTGTTTGTTCTCTGTGCCTTATTAGCAGCACAAATGGGTGGAAACTGGACCAGCCATCCAACCTCCAGCATATGATCTGGGATGAGGCAGCTCTGGTAATTTCCCTGCATTTTGTGACCTCCTCAGGAGGAGGGGGTTGGCATGGCTCAGCATCACCTGCTTGCTCCTCACCCTGCTGTGGATTGGGTCCAGCAAAGCTGGGGAGGAAGCTTAGCAGGTAATAACAATGCCAACAGATTGAGAGGATGACTGTGGAGATGGAAAGCATGCCAGTTATCTCCAAATCCACATGTCTGCCCCTAAACACATCAGTCACAATAACTGGACCAAGAAAGCCTGTGGTGGTTCTCAAACCAGGTGGAGCTGGGTCCAACCTGTTAAAGCTTTCACCACCTTGCTTACTGCAGTGCAGAGAGGTGAGGAATTAGCCAGTTAAGAGATGTGCATATCATGCAAACCATAAAGCAACCTATCTGCCTAGTCATATCCCCTACCTGATGACAGAATGAATAAATAGAGTTTCCAAAACTTAAGCAGAAATTTTCTGTGCTTTTCTTCTTGCTGTTTAAGCAAATGGGAAGAAATAAACCAATGAAGTGTCCAGTTCTGATGCACAGAATTGTTTAATCCCAGAAATGGAGGATGCTGTAAAGAGAATATGGTCCAGTCAGTTTAAACAAAATATTAATTATGCATATGGTAAGATAAAACTTATGCATATATATGCATACTGGGCACTATTTTCCAGCTACAGGTTGCCACCATATTTCCCTAAGCCTGTGACACCAACTTCCATTCTCTCCCTTCTGCCTCTCTGTGTCAAACTCATGACTGTATTTATTCATTTAAAGGGAAGAAGGATTAAGATGCTCAAAGTGAAGCATGTCCTTCAGGGGTTTGCTGGACAAAGGCCAGAGTTGTGATATGCTGCTCCTGTCTTATCACATACATGAGACATCCACTAATAAACAAATAAAACAGGCTCTGTCATGTGCTAATGGCATTTCCCCCCAAGTTGCTAACCTACATGTTATCCAGTGCAAATCTTTTTGGATGCCAACGAGGAGAAAACTTCACTAAAGTGGTCAACACTTTGATATTCATTTAATTCCAAAATTACAACTCTAAGAATGATTTCCCCTTGAGTCTTGCTTTTGTGTGTGTCTTGGCACCTACAATGGCACCATTTGTAGAGCCCTGAGAAGAGCAGAAGTGCTGACACAGAGCTTCACTCCAGCTATGAGAAAGTGCCATTAAAATTAACTCCAGGGATTCTCTTCATGGCTGGTAAAACTACGTGTTTTCGCCCCTGTAATCTGAAAAATAGCTCTGGCATTGAATTTTTGACCCAAACCTTACTTTTCACTTCATATGCATTAAAAAATAAATATGTATTTTTTAACTGTGATCCTCTGCTGAAACTTGTACAAGCAGCAGTTAACAAAATAATATGTTTCTCCTAATTTATGCAAAGAATGGAAAAGCACTTGCACTAACACTACAGATGGCTGTGCCCTGTCTGTAGCAGCCATGTAAACACTTTGGTGGAGATGTGAAGCTTCTGTGGTCTTATAACACAGCTACAGCACCTACCAGCTCTACTGGTCTGAAAACCATTGAAAACAATGACCCTGCCACTCTGAGAGAGACTGATGGACAAACTATTTCTGTTACATTACTGTTATGTTTTCCAAAGCACTTGAGAAATCAATGATGCATGAGCCTGGCTAGTGCTGAGAAAAGCTGCTGAAAATCTATATGGATTGTGTTGTTGAATAACCCTGTTTTCCCAGCATGTCAGGCACATCCTGCACCACAAAATATCACTAATATTAGCTGCTGCCCCTGGTTAAAAATAATCAGCTGTAAAGATGGACAAGAGGTTGTGTCCACATTGAGTGGGAGGGATGGCAGTGTGATCAGGGATCTTTCCCCTGGGTCAACAAGGTTTGGATAAAACTTTGAGTTATCAGGAGCTGCCTGTGTCCATCAACCCCACCCTTAAAGGCTGTCCTGCTGGAGAGCACAGTGGACCATTCAAGTCTAGAGAAAACAGGGTTGTAACATGACAGCCAAAACACAGCAGCCATCCCAAACACGTGGGGCTGGACAAGTTAGCCAGGTCCTCTGTGAAATGGTTCTTCATGCTGTTTATTCCACTTAGGTGGCAACTCAAACAGATTTCTTCTGGTACTTAAACACAAATGTAAGAAAAAGATCCATTGAAAAAAACCACCACAGTCCCAAAGAGCTGAAAAGACCCAATTATCCTGCAACATTTGAACAAACACCTTCCCATCTCTAAAACATTTGGTTTCATTGAGTATCACAGCATCTTGGGTGTGTGCAGTTATCTCTGGCAGGCTCAGCTTCTAAGTAGTGTCCCTAGTGAGGCAGATACCTTCTGCTCGCTTGAGCATATTTCACTGGATGGGAAAGATCAATGTCATATAAAACACCTGCAGAGTGGGTAAGCCACTGGCAAACCCTATTTCAGCCCTCTCCTCCTGGTGTTTGGAGCACAAACTGCATATTCTGTAAATAAGGAGACTACTTATGCACAGAGAAGAAGGGGTCTGATGAATGGCAAAGTGATATGAATTCTAGGGAGGTAACCCTAGAAACTGCACTGGAATCTTTTCTGCCATAAATAATGTGGCTTTTAACCTGAGGATGAACATGCAAGTGTTGTGCTGAAGCATGTCAGTGAAATTCCTTGCTCTGTTATTTTGGTGGACTTCTCACAGCAGAGGCAATCCAGGCTGTGCAATGGCTTTGCATGGAAATGCAGAACTGAAACACTGAAGAGTTTCCATTTGTTGAAAATTGCTTTACAGAAAAGAGATTAAAAATCTTGGGCTAAAACACAGGCCCTGTGGTACTTTCTGCCCTGGGCCAGCTGTTTGTCAGGATCTGTGACAGCCTGGGTGCATGAACTGCCCAGATCTCACGCCCTCCCAAGCCCTTTCCTCCACTGTTTATTAATATTTTGTGAGGCTCCTCCCAGTTATAAGCTCCAGCTCTGGCTTCCCATTAATTCCACTTAAGAACCAGACTGGTGGCTTGGACAATTAATTGCCCAGTAAGTGAAGGAGCCTTTCACCTCTGGCTGGAAGCTCAGAGCCACAGCACAGCAATAGTTTGGGGAGTCATTAGCCCCAGACAGCTCAGTGCTGGGTAACCCCTCACTCCCCTCTTGCTGCACAGGGCACTGCCAGCAGCTCCCATCCTCTGAGCTCCCAGGGGTACAGGACAGACTGATCCAGCAGGGGAAAGGCTCCTCACCCCTTCCTGGCTCCAGAGCACAGTGCTGGGGGTGACACCAGCCTGTCCCAGCCCTGTTCTTGAGACAAACCCTGTGAGTTCAGTGGGAATCTGCAGGCCAGACAGACTGACCAGGGCTCGTGACCAGCACAGGCTCTGCTCAAGGTGGATGGACAGGTCAAGATATCAGCTTGCCCAGCCCACCTTGGACAAATTACTTTTTCACTCATTTTCAGACTGAATCCTTATTTCTTATGTAGCTTAATTTACATTCTAGCCTGGAATTATTTATTCTCTGTGACCCAAATGAATGTCTGTTTTTGTTATCTATGTCAGGCTGAATGCAGAGAGAATTCAGTGCTGCAGGAAGTTGTTGGATTCACAGTACTGGAAAAAGAAAACCCCCCTGTCCCACAGACAGCTGCCTGAAGGATGATGCAGAGGCATGCACCCCTCATCTGCCCCAACCAGGGCTGGGAGCCCTGCTCCTGCCACCCCCATGACCTGCTCATGTGTGCTCTGGCTGCAGATGTTGCAAACAACATCTTGCCATTTGATTCCTACACCTACAACACTGCACAGGTGGAGATGCAATATAAAAATTCAATCACCATCTCGAAGTCCAATTCACATTCAAAATGCATTTCAATTCTGCCCTCTGCCCTTTATACAAATGACTCCAGATGGATGCAGAAAGCTTGCACCTGTATTTCATGGGGACTTGCTCCCCTCAGTACACTGCTGACTGCAGAGATGCAAAAAAATGCCCAGAGAGCTCCTGGTAGATAATACTTTTTCTTGTGTGAGCTACTCAGTGCAGGTGGGAGTCAAACCCACACAATCCCAAGTGATCTCTGCACCCCCATGCCTGAGTTAGAGACTTGCAGCAGAAGCAATGCAGCTTTTCCTCCACTGGCAGAGCAGCTCTTAAGAGCAAACCTGCCATCACCAGTGTCCTGAGCTGAAACTGTGCATGGTGACAAGCATGGGGAGGTTAAGATGAGGACACCCATTTCATTCTATTTCTGGTACAAGGACAATAACCACTGGTGAAAGGGGAGGGCAGGCAGTTCAGCATGGTGGCATCTCTAAATGCTGCAGCTAAATCTGACTGGGCTCATGAGTCAGATGTCCTTCTAGCATGGCATCAGACAAATATCTGAACTGCAGCCTACAAAGAGTCCTTTCTTTCTATTTTAAGAGCTGTGTGAACAGAACTAGAATAATGCAGCTATTTTCCATCATGATTTATCTCTCTTAGACACTTAGAGTCCTCTCTGACCGTGCAGCAAAATCTCTAGCTTGGACAAATCCTCTTCACATGATCAGTGACTTCTGGTGAGAAATCCCAAAGCAGGGAAAAAGTATGAAAACGGGACAGAAGTTGGTGGTGAGGACAGAGAGGAAGAAAAAGGGAAAGTAGAGAAATAAGTGCAGGAGATATGTCCAAACTCATCACTGGAAAGGAAAGAAGATACCAAGAAGTGCAATCACAGATGTGAAAATGCCAGAGTCTATTTGAGCCATCTGAAAATATACAGCTCTATAAATGAGATTGGAAACAAACGACAAAGTGTCTTCCAAAAAAGCTCATGGTGCTCTTTAGATCAGCTGGACCTGACATATCCATCCTCAATAGCAGGGCGCCTCTGGCCACTAAGAGAAAGAAGCTTCAGGTCAGACACAAAAGTCTCTTTGGCAAAACCTCCCTTCCAGGGCAGTGGCTCTGCTCCCCTTGGTGTTAAAATCTCCTGGCTCTACCAGAAATTGCACCAGCCTGCAAGGGAAGTGTCCTCCACCATCAGTCTGACTCCAGAACTTTTCTGATTCTGTTACAGAAAAAAGCTTTTTTTTTCTCAAGTCAGGCTGAAAACCAATAGGTCTCTCTTTTCCTTACCTCCAAATTCTATGAAGTCACTCTAGAAGTTCAAAGCCACTAATGCTATTTCCTCAGGCAGGGTATTTAATTCTGCAATACAATAGTCTTTTGAAGAAGATACTGTCTGCTGAAAAATGACCAATTCTGCTTTAAAAGCAGGAAATAAAGCTTCAGGTGTCAAGTCATGGTACTTTCATTCACTGAAACAAGACAGCACATTTCAAAAGATTCACAATAAAGCCCAGCAAATAACTTTTTCTCAGAAGTCACCCATAATTGACTGAATTCTAGCAGAGAAAAGAGATAATAGGAGGCTACTCATCTCCTGACCCAGGCCAGCAGCAGTGCTGTAGGGCTGTATCTAGAGATGAAACCTCACCAGCCCTGTCCCTCCAGAGCAGGGTTTTAAGTGTTAAACCCCTGCAGCTATCCCACTGCTGGAGCATGCCCATGGGGTCTTGTTCCAAATTTTTCAGCCTGTCACTTGCCCCTGAGAGAATCTTTCTTGTTTATGTTTCAAATAAAAAGTTACCTTTTCCTCCCCCTCCCAATGAATTCACTAACACAAACATCCTCAGTGAAGAATTTCTAACACTGACAGCACTGTACATCTTTCTCTCTCCAGGGTATTGCTCTCTTCTTTGCAATAAACCAGGTCTGCCACGGTGGGAAAATTCTCAGCCTTACCTTACACACAGCAGCTCCCTTTTTTGCTTGGGAAGCAATAGAGAAATACATTGTTCCCATTCTCTGTACTTATTTTATTATTCAGACAAATGTGAATCACTAATCAGCATCTAGCTTAAATCACCACAAACTTCCTGACTAGCTTGCTTTGTCTTTTCTCTAGGCAGCCAGCCCAGCTGGTTCCCATAGGTACTAGCAAAATAAAACCCTGAGAGACAGGGATCTAACATTTGATTTTTGCAAGCAGAAGCTTTTAGTATTGCAGGCCAACAAAGCATCAATCAGTGCCCAGCAATGTTTCTTTCTTCTGCTGCATCAGCCCAACCCTTCCCTGACCTGCAACCCCACCAGAGAGTAGGAACCTCATTGAAATATTGACCAAATAAAAACCATTTCCATCAATACACATTATTACTGTGAGTTAGAATTTTGTTCATTTGTTATCATGCACAGTGTGAGTGAAGGGCTGTGGTGGCTGCCTTCAAGGCTATCCCTTTCCACATGGTTTTTGTGCTCAGGCAGCATGGAAAGAGAGGATTACATCAGCTGGGACAGCTCCACTTGCAGTAATGGCACTCTCTCAAGATCCTCATTCCTCCTGCTCAAAGAGATGTTGTTGGCATCTGTATTGCACATTTAGGGCTTTCTTTGCTTCCCTCTTTTGGTCACATTCAGAGAAGATGTTGGTTCCTAACCCAGAAATGGGGCACAAGTCTCTGAAATGCATTCACCATGCCTCAGAGGATGCAGCATTGCTGTAAGGGCAGAATGTGACTGGTGTCACAGAGCCACTCACCTCATTTTGTATGTGACAGAGAAAAACCTGGCCTGGGATGGTACTTTCTGGTAGAACTAGGTACTTAAGGCATTATTTGTTCATCCCAGGGCCAAACCACCTTTGAGAGAGGAGAATGACCATGGGCCAGATTACATTCCTGCTCGTCCCGATTTTCCCACTGAGCCAGTAGGAAAGCAGTGCCCAAGCAATGATGGATACCAAGCCTGGATGGGAAACAGAAAAAAAGGGATCCAGAATAACTTGCTGCCACACTTGACATGCAGACATTGCTGCTCCACACTCCACAGGCTCCATCAGCTCAGATGAGCAGCTCTGCCTTAGTGAAACAGCAATTCTTCACCTGTGTCCTTGACAAAAGAGATAAATATCCATAAATGCAAGTACAGAAGCAGCCCCCAGAGCTTTTGTGTAGAGTCTGACAAGCTGCTAAGTGCCACTTTGGGTCTCCTTTTGGCCTTTGCCAGACAGGAGGATCTTAGCATGTTTAGACACCCAAGTGCTCATCATGCTTAATGTCCTACAGGCTGTTGGAGTTTGACTGCACCTGGATCCAGGACAGGAGGTTCCAGTGGAAAAGTGAGTTGCTCCAGGACTGCTGTGGCTTTTCTTTATCTGAGCAAAATGACCAGGAACCTGCAGACTGAGTCACCCTGTGCATGGCAGAACTTATAAAAACTCAGAGATTATTGCTACTGGGAATCTTCTGTATAAACACCTCAGAGGAAAGAAAGTAGGAGCAGAGCTACAAGTCTTGTGCAGCAAGCACAGATGAGCAAATATGAATGATCCAGAGGGGCCCTGCAGGCTCCTGCACTTCAGCTGGACCAGGAAACCAGAACAATGCAGCTCAGGTGATAAAACATGCAGGTGTCTGCTGGGAAAGACTGGTGGTGGTGGCAGGAGTGGGCTCCTGGCAGGTTTAGCTCAGCACAGAGATTGCTCTACTATGATTCCCTCCTACTTGTGTAAAAGTTCCACTTTCAAGCATTTTAAAATAAAGAAAAAGTGAGATATTTGACCCATCTGGCTCCCATCCTACTTTCTCATACATCTGTGTTGATAACATTAATGTCCTGAATGTTCTGGATGTTTTCCAGCCTTTGTTTGGCCAGACTGTTCCATTAGTTACCTTTGCTACCATCTTAATGAAATGGGATCTTGCCATTCATTTTAAAGAGTTAAGGACAAACACAAGGAGAAAGAAGCACAAATTGAAGAATAAAAGGGCAATCATATGCTTATGAATAGGAGTTGTGATGTTCTTTTTAAAAAGAGACATGTATAATGCAATTTATTTCACTGAATACAAATAGCTATGCTTTTTAACAAAACAAGTTAAAGCCAGGCTTTGGATGGAGCACTGGGCTGGGAGTCAGGAGCCTTGTGTTCCCCCTGCAGGGTGCTGCTGGCTTGCTGCATGAGCTCAGGCATGTCTCACAGCCCAGAGCTGCAGCAGTGTTTGAGCATTGCTGTGCTGAGCCCTGCAATGCCAAAATGACCCCCCTGCTCTTTCAGGGTGCTTTTGGCAGAGGCAGATCCCCTCACTCTGTGTCTGTGTCTGTGTCTGTGTCTCTAGAAATTAATTAGCTTTAATTAATTAATTAATTAATTAGCTACTCCCAAAGTGTATTTCACAAAATGGTCCTGAAACTGAAGAAGCTGTAAATCATATAACATTTAAACAGCATGAGATGTTACAAGGCCTAAGCAGCTTTCAAAAGGTGGCATCTGTCCATTCACCTTTGCTGTGTGTGCTCTTAGAATCAGTGATGTGATCTCACAAGGACAACCCATCCTGAGAGTACCTGCTCCCATTTGTGCAGTGCTGTAATAGCAAGTTCTGTAGTACTGTCTTCAGAGTCCAGGTTTCCACCTTCCCAGCCCTTCTCCCATCCCCAAAATCTTATCAAAAACTTTTACCAGGAGCACACACGATTTTTTTGGTCCAGGACACTGGGAAAACACTAAATCTTTTCAAGATGCATCATAAACAAATATTTTTGCTCTCACAGTCACCAAGCCATTTGGGAAAACAATTTGCCACTCACCTTCTGGAATGCAGATGTCTGATCATCTGTTTAATTTACAAGCCTGTTTATCATAAGCTTACAAAAGATTTTTCAACAAGCAAAGGAGCAAAATCGTTAGATGTTTCAATAATCACGAGAGAAAAAACAAGTGTGGCACAAAGGCTTTCTCTGTGATTGAAGAAGAAAGATGTAAAAAAAAAAAATGTTAGTAGTTCCTGAAGAATTGAGGCAATCTCTGGGAGTCTAATTAGCTGAAAATAAGCCCTTTCTTTGACTTCTAAGTCAGAAGAAATGCAAAAGGAAGATCTATCTATTCAAGATCACAAATGGGACAGAAGTAATGCTGTGTATCTATTCCTTGGAGCATTCTGGATTATGCACAGTTCCTCAAGACCTAACTAAATTTGCATTTTTTGGCCTTTAGCTAGATAAATTATGAGATGGTGAATACTGTACATTGTATCCTGAAGTAAAATATCTATGTGTCTTAAGAGTATTTTATTTTCCCTGCTAAAATGAAGATTCAGGTCCAATCAGCACAGATAGGTTTTTCAGCTGGAGCCAATGCTAAAAGAATGTTTACATTCTTCATCTGATTGTAGAAAATACCTAGAAAAGCTGCTTTTTCATAAGTGTCAGGTTTCAGCACAAGCCATGACACAGCAATAAAAATTCCTCTTCATAGTCTTTTTTTTTTTTCTGCCACACAGCACACAATGAGTACTTTATAACCCCAACAAGCTGTGCAGAATTAACATGACACTAAAAGCTCTGTTTGTTCAGGGAAGAGCCACAGGACCAAGGACCCAGAATTGGCAAATTTGACTTCCGTGGTTAATTGTTTTTCCACTGTGTGTTATCACAGCAATTTGAAAGCACTGGCTAATTGGTTCCTGCAATGTTATATTGATAAACTCATCCTCACCCCAGCAGCAGCTTCAGCTGCCCAGGCTGCACACCTGTGCCTGGCTGCTTCCACCCAAGCTCTGCTGCCCCTGGAAAGAGCAGCTCCCCCTCCATCCCCACCCCTGCTCGTTCCCAGCTGCTCTCTGGGTGCTTGTGAAGGTCTGTGCAGCTGCAGGGTGGGCTCTGAGCCAGGGGGAACCTCGCCCTCCCCATCCCTGCAGCATCCTCAGCATCCCTCAAACCTGTGTGTGCCTGCAGCAAACCCTTCCAGCTGTGCTCCCAAGGTCAGGGGGCACTCCAGGCTTTGGAAGGATCCCAGGAAGGGGTTTGGCATGGGCATGTGAGGGTTTATGTGCCTTCTGAGCCCCCTGGTGCCCTGCAGCACGTGAGCTGTGCCAGCCCCCAGCAGCGGGCAGGCTCAGCAGCGAAACGGAAATTACTCCTGGATAAATTATTCAAATAATTGTTTCTATTTAAAGGGACTTTATGGACTTCTCAGTTTAATAAAATATGAAAGTGGCATGATGAAACATGTAAGCACCCTCACCCAGGCTGGTGGGAGCAGGGCTCACTTTAACATCCTCCCTTTGCTGACAGTAATGGGCCAGACACCAAAACCTCCAGTCTTGCTCCAGGCAAAAATGCTATGTTTTATCTTTTTTTCTTTATAAAGGCAGCATAATGAGGGTCTGTTGAGGAATATCAGCAGCCTCCTGCTGGCTGTCGATTTGGGGCTCAGTCTGTTGTAAGACGTTTCAAATACTGATAAAGGAACTGTGTGCACCAAGATGACAATGATGGGGCACTTCAAATGTTCTCACTTGATTCCTGGCATGGTCCAGCCTGCCCCAGCTTTGCCTAGACGCAGTTCAGATCTCCAGACTGGGAGACATGCCATAGAATCACAAAAATCCTGAGCTGAAAAGGACTCTCAAGGATCATCAAAGTCCAACTCCTGGACTTACACAGGACACCCCAAGAATCACACCATATGTCTGAGAACATTGTCCAAACACCCATTGAGCTCTCTCAGGATTTGTGCTGTGCTAAATGGAAATGTATTTTGGAGAGAAAACTAATTAAAAGCATGGGGTTGAGCTATACTATTTTCTAAAACCCAGAGAAGAGGCTTCAACCTATTTAAAGAAACAGCCATCACCTCTTCACCCATCACCTCTTCACATGCAAAAGAGGAATAAGAATGTATTTTCTTTCCATCTCCATCTGTAAGTAGGAAGGCCACCTCATCTGCTGTCTTACTACATCTTGTACACCACCCATTTTCTCTTGCAGCTGGTAGACATTTCTGCAATTTTATCAGCGCTATGTCTAATTCCACATGGACCAGTTTTCACAAATGTGTCTGGCTTGGCTCTGGTTCATTCTTTGTACAAAAGCATTAGCTAAACTGCTGGTGGTTTTCTTTCAAATCCTATTTATACTTCCCTCTCACTAACTCTCTAAGCAGAACAGAATGGGTTTTTCTGGTTGTTTTTTTTTTTTTTTTTTTTTCTTTAATAGGGCAATTTATATCAACACCCCACCCTCCCATAAATATTGTTGTTATCTGTGATTAAGAGCATATGTCTCAGTCTGGTGCATCCAATGCTATTGCAGAGTTATTTCCTAATTGTTCTTTTGCAGCAGAGCAGAGAATTGGATTTTAAATACGAGCTTTGTTTTGGAGGCCGTGGGGTGAAATTGGTTAGCAAACCTCAGTAAACAAAATCAGTTGTTTTTTGTTATTGTTTTGGATTAGACAGATTTATTTCTTTATCTCTTATTGGACAAGTCTTTTATCTCCAAGCATGATTACTTGGTTCAAGCTGTACATCACCTCTTTCACACACCCAAAGCTGTACCCTTGTTCCTGAGACACACTGAGAATTGCAGATATTCTGTTGTGGCCTTGTGCTGCAGCTTTATGTTCCTCAACCCTTCCCCATTCAACCATTTTAAAAGCTGCAGGTTAGATCTCAATATTACTGCTAAAAATTGGAACTGACAATTTTCTAATAAAAATGCACTGGATGTTAAATCTCTTCCTTGCAGTTAAACCACAAAATTGGAGTCTGTGGCATCAGGAATTCATACAGAAACAGTTGCAAAGGTCTGAGAGCCATCCCCTGGCATAGTTAGGACAGCCAAGGAGCAGGATAGCATCTCCTGGGGTCAGAGACCTGTCCCTGCCTATGCAATTTCTGTCCAATTTTCCACTCAGGGCCATTCTGTGAGATATTTTTAAAGGACCCACAAAGTCCAAACACCAAATTTTGGCTGTACCCTAATTAACATCTCCTTAGCCATCAAACTCCTTCATCTGTGCTACTTTTGGGTAATGAATTTACCCTACAGCCAAATTTACCCACTGCTGTGGACTGTTTTGTGTTGTCTCACCCACTGGCTTTGTGCAAAAGGGGCAGAACCAACTCTAGATGTGAAATACAGTGTTTGCTCTCCTTTTTGGATGTCTCTCCTCTGCTCTTGGCACAAATTAGAATTTTAATTCAGAGTGCCTCACTCTTGAGGCCTAAATCCCTACATTTAGTTGATGCAGATGGGCATTTTTTGCTGGAAGTCGTGCCAGGGCTCCAACAATTGCCCTGAGCTGTGCACATCTCCCACAAGACTGCTGCACATCTCAGCTCTCCAAATGGAGACAGCAGCCAGGAGCAGAGCTGTATTCCTGAACAACTCCAGGCTCTAAGATCATTGTAGAAAATCTCATGTTTTCTGCAGCAGCAGGGTCAGAGGATGCAAGGGAAAGGGACCAGAGGGACTTGGCACAATGTGAGCCTGGGAGGAAGGATGTGGTGAGCAGAGAGAGAAGTGGGGCTATAAATCCTTTTTATTTCTGCTCTGCCTCACTATCTGTGCCTTTCTCTATTTCAGAAACCAAGCATTCAGTTTATGTTCAGTAAACCTGGCTGTCAGAGCTGGAAGGCTTGTCCTGATCCCCCACAGGATGGAAAGCCCTGGGCCTGTTTGCTGGCCACCCCATCCTTCACTTTGCACAGTCCATGGTGGCCTTGGGGTCTGAACACAGCACCTGAAAGGTTCCTAGAACCAGACAGCCACACTGGCAGCTGGCATGTCCCTTACAGGGAAAAACACAGGGATTCTGGAGAACTGGCAGCTGCCATGGGAAGGGTGTGAGGTGGGCAGAAAGACGAGCAGGAGCTTCATGCTCTCCAGGAAAACTGAGGAGCAGAGCTACCCTCCCTCTCCTCACAGGTGGCTGAAATAAAATTGGAGGAATCTACCCTTTCAGAAAATCCAGGGAGATGGGAGAAGTACCCCAGCTGTGCTGTCTGAAGACAGCACTAGAGCTGCTTATGCTCTTCATGATGCAAGGGAGAGAGACAATGGAGGGAAGGAACATGGCAATATCCTTCATGATTTATCTCTCATGTATGACTTATTGGCTAGAATATATGTTCAGGTGACAAGGAAAAAGAATAATCTAATTATTCCTGCCTTAGCTGCAAGCACAATGAATCTACCTGTTATTCTCACTGGGGACATCTAATTAAGCGAGGCAGGTTAGTGGGGAAGGAAGGAAGGAAGGAAGGAAGGAAGGAAGGAAGGAAGGAAGGAAGGAAGGAAGGAAGGAAGGAAGGAAGGAAGGAAGGAAGGAAAGAAGGAAGGAAGGAAGGAAGGAAGAAGGAAGGAAGGAAGGAGGAAGGAAGGAGGAAGGAAGGATAGTGAAGGAAGGACCGGAAGGAAGGAAGGGAAGGAAGGAAGGAAGGAAGGAAGGAAGGAAGGAAGGAAGGAAGGAAGGAAGGAAGGAAGGAAGGAAGGAAGGAAGGACGGAAGGAAAGGAAGGAAGGAAGGAAGGAAGGAAGGAAGGAAGGAAGGAAGGAAGGAAGGAAGGAAGGAAGGAAGGAAGGAAGGAAGGAAGGAAGGAAGGAAGGAAGGGAAGGAAGGAAGGAAGGAGAAGGCAGGAAGGAAGGGAAGGAAGGGAAGGAAGGAAGGAAGAAGGAAGGAAGGAGGAAGGAGAGGAAGGAAGGAAGGAAGGAAGGAGGAAGGAAGGAAGGAAGGAGGAAGGAAGGAAGGAAGGAAGGAAGGAAGGAAGGAAGGAAGGAAGAAGGAAGGAAGGAAGGAAGGAAGGAAGGAAGGAAGGAAGGAAGGAAGGAAGGAAGGAAGGAAGGAAGGAAGGGAAGGAAGGAAGGAAAGGAAGGAGGAAGGAAGGAAGGAAGGACGGAAGGAAGGAAGGAAGGAAGGAAGGAAGGAAGGAGGAAGGAAGGAAGGAAGGAAGGAAGGGAAGGAAGGAGAGGAAAGGAAGGAAGGAAAGGAAGGAAGGGAAGGAAGGAAGGGAAGGAAGGAAGGAAGTAAGGAAGGCAAGGAAGGAAAGGAAGGAGGAAGGAAGGAAGGAAGGAAGGAAGGAAGGAAGGAAGGAAGGAAGGCAAGGAAGGAAGAGAAAGGAAGGAAAGGAAGGAAGGAAGGAAGGAAGGAAGGAAGGAAGGAAGGAAGGAAGGAAGGAAGGAAGGAAGGAAGGAAGGATAGGAAGGAAGGAAGGAAGGAAGGCAGGAAGGAAGGAAGGACGGAAGAAGGAAAAGGAAGGACAGGAAGGAAGGAAGGAAGGAAGGAAGGAAGGAAGGAAGGAAGGAATGCGGAAGGCAGGATAGGAAGGAAGAGAAGGAAGGAAGGAAGGACGGAAGGAAGGAAGGAAAGGAAGGAAGGAAGAAGGAAGGAAGGAAAGGAAGGAAGGAAGGTAGGAAGGAAGGAAGGAAGGCAAGGGAAGGAAGGAAGGAAGGAAGGAAGGAAGAGGAAGGCAAGGGAAGGAAGGAAGGAGGAACGAGGAAGGAAGGAAGGAAGGAAGGTAAGGAAGGAAGTGAAGGAAGGAAGGATAGGAAGGAAGGAAGGATAGGAAGGACAGGAAGGAAGGAAGGAAGGAAGAAGGAAGGAAGGCAAGGAAGGAAGGAAGGAAGGAAGGAAGGAAGGAAGGAAGGAAGGAAGGAAGGAAGGAAGGAAGGAAGGAAGGGAAGGAAGGAAAGGAAGGAAGGAAGGAAGGAAGGAAGGAAGAAGAAGGAAAGGAAGGAAGGAAGGAGGAAGGAAGGAAGGAAGGAAGGAAGGAAGGAAGGAAGGAAGGAAGGAAGGAAGGAAGGAAGGAAGGAAGGAAGGAAGGAAGGAAGGAAGGAAGGAAGGAAGGAAGGACAAGCATGAAATACACACATCAGAAACCTGCATACAATGTTGAGGAGCTTATCTCATGGGTTTTTAAACTCTTACCTCTCTGCTTCTTCCCAAAGTCCACATGAATCCCTCTCCCCATAGCAGCAATCACCCCAGGCTCCCCAAGGAAATGGGGGAGTGTTGCTGTCAGACCAGGAATGGTGAATAACAGCAACACACACATCACACATGACTTCTTCAAGGCAGCAAGAAGTAGTGATTTATTGAAATGTCACTGCACTTATATAGGGTAGATCCTGCAATGCAGAATAGAAAAAGCTCATTGGTCCAAGAAGGCAGCACCTCTTTGAAAACATGCTTTCTGCAAAACTTCACATAGCACACACATGGCTCTGGGATCAACAGCAGGTGTTAATCTGTGTTATTAATTCTTCCTGTTCTTGTTTATTTCTGAGAAAAGTCCCCAGCCTGGGAAAGATCTGAGCTGGAGCTGAGAAAGCTTCTAGCCAACTAGGATTTTTCCTTGAGCCTTCAGCAGTGTCCATGGGTGAGCACCACTTGATTGCACCCTGGTGTGGGTTCAGCCCACTCTGCACCCACCACACCCCGTGGAAAGAGGTTGTGTCAAATCAGAGAGAGAAAAGCAAGCCAAGGTGCTGCTGATGGATTTGGCACCATCCATCAGCTCTGATTTGAAGTGCTTGTTTCCTTCTCTCTCCTGTTCAAGGCCCTTCTGGAGGCTGCCAGCTGTGCCTCATGTAAGCAGTGTTTTTAAACGAGGGGCTTTGCATCAGGACCTTCAAAAAACACAGAAATCCCCAAAACTCACAGATTAAGGGTTGCAGCACATGGCCTTGGGGAAAAAAAAAACTTCACCCCAAACACTCTCTATGGACTGTTGTAACTGTAAAGAGTAATACATGTCTGTCTTAATTTATTTTCAGGAACTCATAACTCAGTAGTGGGATCTTATTTTTACTGCCCAAGTCGGGTGTCAAGTTTGTTTTATTACATTTTTTTGAGAACCAGAATGTGTAAATAAGAGAAAATAATGCCACTGGGCCATTTGGCCTTTTGGGTTTTAAATTACTGTTAAGAGTTGTCTGCTGAGAACATCCAGCATTATTTTCACCAGGACCCCCAAGAGCTCTTGCTCTATCCTGTTTTGTCAGGCAGGGAGGCTTCACCACGTGTTCCAGAAAACCTGAATGAGAAAAAAGAGATAAAATACGGGAAATTCTCAGTGGCTGCTCTGGATATTTTCCCCCTTGTTTCTTGTCAACAAATTACAGAATTTTGATCAGCCCATTTAATGTATTAAAAAGATCTTTTGAAACTTTAAAGTAGCCAAGATACTGTAATAATACTAGAAAACCTCACACAATAGCAGACAGAAAAATGGATAAGAGCTTTTATTATGGAACCATATGAAGCCAATGGACTGTGCACAAAAAGGCATTTCAGCACGAAGGCACTCTGTCCATCACTGGGGCATCCGCCCTCTGGCTATTTGTTCTGATAACAGCTCCAGTGAAATGGGGCTTTCTGGGAGTGTGTGATTTCTGTCATTGACTCCAGCAGAGCCATGATTTGGCTGCTGAAGGTCTGAGGCTAATGGGACTGAGAGGTGAGCAGTGAGAGGGGGAAGGTGTCACTCAGCTGGGTAAATTAAAGCAGCCAGAAGGAAGAGGTCAAAGCATCTCCCTGCCAGCACTGAACAATTTGGGATGGCAGAAGCAGAGGATTGTCTGGGTGGTGCAGGGTGTGGGACTGACTAGTGCCAAGGGGAGCCAAGATAAAAAGAGAAGCAGAGAGGTGGTTTTGGCTCTGGCACAGCATCTGTCCTGCAGGAGGAAGGAACAGACTAAACTCCTGCCCTACTAGTTAATAGGGTTCAGACCATTTTGGGCAATTCCATCCCAAGCTAGATGTCATCCAAGTGCCCTGCCAACAGCCAACAACGAAGTTAAACTTGCATGATGATTCCTCAGTTCCCACCTGCCTCATCCTGCAGTGATTTCTGCATCTTTAATGGATTACACACAAGCATAAATGCTTTGCTCAAAGGACCATGGCTGTATTAGCAGTGTGAGGTTTGTGTGGAGCTTTGAAAAGAACAGAAGTTCCCCTTGCAGGTTCAGGCATTGCTCAATTTTTACTCATCTCATGTTATCCTTTATGTCCCATGACCAGCTTGTTCTCATTGGAACTCTATGAACTCATCACAGGCATGCACGTGGCTGGAAAAGAAGGATTTTGGGTAGAGTGACAAAAATGGTGAGTTCACGGGAGGTTTCTGGTCATAAGGTGAAATTAGTCAATCAAAAGCTGGGCTTTGAAAGGCTTGTGGGAAGGGAATTTTGACAAAAATGGGAAGGAGGCAGTGGTAGTGCAAGAGGGGAGGAGAGAAATGATTTATGATGAAGCCAAGGCAGCTGATCTGAAAGAGATAATTATTCTTCTATAACTGGCCAGGGAATGGGGGAGCCATTATGTGGATGAATGGAGACAGCAGAAGCAATTTGTCAGCCTGATTTGTTTGAGTGAGTAACTTCAATTTCTCCTTGTCTTCTTCTAAGTGATTTTTCTTTCATTGTCACATAGGAATGTGCTTTATATTTCAAACTCTCCTGGTGCTTGCCTGAGTGAGGGAGGAGAAAAAGGAGGACTTTTGCATGAATACCAGCCATATTTTTTTGCATAAGTGCCCACTGGCACTACAGAAACTTTATGTGCATTGTGCCAATTTTGGGGGATTTTAGCCTTGGAAAAGATTCCTTCCCAAAGAAAATTTGGAATTCAAAAGGCAGTCCAGGAGCAGAATAATTCATTGTTCTTTTCCAGTGGATATAATTAATTTTCTTTTTTGATTGAACAAAAGCTGTTTCTAAAGCTTTCACTTTACAAACCTAAAGCCACATGGCATGTGAATATTGAGCACTACACTCCCAAATGGCTGGGTTTATTTATGGCAACATCTCCTACATATTCTACTGTGCTAAATTCTTCCACTTTCTCTAAGGAGGGAGTCACCTCCAGGATTTGGAATGAAAGCCAGGATGGGGATGAAGCATAGGGATGGAGATAAAGCACAGAAAGGACTCCTGTGGCTCTGCACCTGAACACACCAGGCCCCCTGCAGTACCTCTGGTGGCAACCAACCCCAAAGATGTCCCTCTTGTAAAACTTGAAACTAGCTAAATGCCATGAGGGAAAGATGTTGGCAGAGTTCATGGTGTCTCTCATATGCCAAAGACCCATGTGGATTCAAACCCATTTTTTGCCTCTGACCCCCTCAGGGCTGGAAACATTTTTTGGGCAGACCAGGCACATGCTGAGCTCCCAGTGTTGTCTGCTCCCTTCCTGGTGCAGTCTAGTGGTTAACCCACTGTCTAGGGGAGGGATCTCCACTTAATTCCTCCTTCTGCCCAAGCAGGTTCACACCAACATCCCTCACTTACAGAAGAGTGTCTCAGCCAGCACTTCCTCACATTCAGGTTCTGGGTTTTTGGGTTCCTGCCTGTGAGGTGGAAAAGAAGGGCTTGGGTCACCTCAGGTGAAAAGCAGAATTGCTCCTGATTCTCCTGCTTTGGAGGTACATCCTTTAAAACTATTAGATAAAAGTCTAGACAGTGATGCAAGGGAAAGGTGATTTCCTTGGTTGTGTTTTATAAGAAAAGAGCAAACTCTATGCTTTGAATGGAAGAAGCCTTCAGGTAGACACCTGATTTTTCACTGATTTGGTCTTTTAGTGACTCTAGGGCTTAGTGGGAATCTTAAGAGCATCCAAAGTTATGACAGCTTTTGGAAAATGCTCTCTCTGTCACAAGCCTGGCTTTAACCACAGGGAGAGCCTGTCCTGCTCCAGAGACTGCACATGGTCACTTTGCAGCTTCCCACTGACCCCAAAGAGGAACTGCAAGTGCACCCTTGCAGCTGCTTTCTGTACCTACTCCTTGTTACCTGCTAAACTAACTCTGACTTCAGTGGTTACTCAAAGAGCAATTATTCCACACCCTCACCAGTTTTGACAAAGAAATTCAGGATTGGGTATCCTTGTGGTTTCTTTTTGAGGCTCTGGCCAAGCTCACAAGTGCTGTCTTCTGTCCCAGTTGCCTGTCCCCTTTAGCCCTCCTGCTCCTCACCTGTAGTGCGGCCATGCCAGGTCAGAGATTCAGCTGGCCTGTGCTGGCCACCTTCCTTTTAATTAAATAAACTGTGTGCCAAAAATGCCTGTTGATCTCTGTTGGCTGTGAAAGGTGAAAAGCTAAGATGCAAAGAGAGTAAACGGGCATACCTGATGTACCTGCCCTGAGAGCTTTCTTGCAGCAGTTTGGGGAGAAATTGCAGAAATTCTGATGCAAGATTTTGTCACCTTCTTTCTCTTAGGTACAGTACCAAGGAGGCAGGGAAAAGGAAAGCAAAGGAACAGCAGTGGGGGGTGTGTGATTTACTTCATCTCTTGGCTGCTTTTGGTGTTTAGATAAGTCACTTTTTTATATCTTTTGCCTGGATGAGCTCATAAGTGCAAATACTTGCAGCTTCAAATGTGTCCATTCATTATTGAACAGGAAAGGGTAGTGGAGCACTTCTGTCAGAGGCTGGAAATCATAAAAGACATAAGTGATGGTAGTAAAAACCAAGCTGTTATCAGAGGAAGAAGGGGGGTGGGAGGGAGGAAGGCAACCCTCCTGCATTTATTCCTCTGAGACACAATTAAAACCCTGAACGAAGATTTTCAGAAAGGACCGTGTTATTGCCTCTGCTTCATGTGCCACACTTAAAATGAATTATGAATTTGCAACAGAAGGAAAGCCTTTCATCCCAGCCTTAGCTGTTTGACTCAAAGTTTAAAGCTAATGAAACTGTGGGCCCTGCTCTCCACGTGCACCAGGGCAAACCTCTGGTGTTGGAATGGTGAGGGAGGAAGAGCATCCCTCAGCGTGGGGCACAGGTGGGCACATTCACACCTGAGCAGGCTCAGAGTGACACCAGCCACCTGGGATCAGTTCAGAGTTGTTGCTACACACCCAGAGGGAATGCCCTCTCTTTCAAAGGCACCTGATTCATTTTTCATGATGGTTTGGACTTGGCCTTCTTCTTCTTCTCTCCCCCCCTCTACGAAACTCTGAGATTTGTGATGGAACTGAGCTATTAGAGGTGATGCATGATTTATAAATAATAAGTGTCTGTCTCAGGTTGGAATATGAAATAGGATATTTGGAAATGAAAAGCCAGCTTTATATAGCAGATACTATCAATTCCTCTCCCTCAAAAGTAAAAAATAAAAATGTAGGCTCAAAGTTTGTAAAGATTCAGATTACCCATGAAAGATGGACAGTGTCTTTCTTCAGCTGAAAGAGTTACCATCTCCAAACCTCAATGCACTTTTATTTAATGTATTTAATCAGATCAGCACCCTGGGCAGCCTACAAATGAAACACCAACCACAGAGCTTATGACTGGAAGCCCTAAGACATCTTTCTCTCTGTTTGATATGACTGACACATCCTATCCTTGGCATAATATAATCATCATTATGTTTCTAAACAGTCAAGGATTGTAGAATTTAAAATTCCCTGGCTGGAGATGAAGTTTTCTGTTCATTGTAGGACTTAATGCTTTTTTATTAGAGAAGTTAATGTAATATTGATTTTGTGCAGGGGAAAAATATGTTGCCATATTGTGATAGATGCAAAAGGTGAAAAGGCTTCATAAAAAGAGATTCATATTTTTTATTCATTTAAAAAACATTCCCAGCAAATGTGCAATTGCCCAACATGTGAAGATTTTTCTATGAGGTTAAACATTTCACCCTGTTCTTACAGCTACAACTCTTTTTTTTCCCTTTCCAAAGACACACATAAGAGAAATGTTATTCTTTGCTATGAAGTGTTAAAGTTAGGTAGCAGCTGTGATGGTATCAGCCAATATGTTGCTTTTAATGATCTCAC
Source organism: Erithacus rubecula (assembly GCF_903797595.1). Lineage (NCBI taxonomy): Eukaryota > Metazoa > Chordata > Aves > Passeriformes > Muscicapidae > Erithacus > Erithacus rubecula. The sequence goes on from NC_136688.1 coordinate 53,370,190, forward strand.
TCATACATTATGAATGAGGAAATTGCAAGGCAGGAAAACATAGTGAACATAATCTTTAACTGTTCAGCTACTAAAGAGCTTTCCACCTGAAAGTTACAGTCCCTCTGACTTTTCTTGTTTGTATCAACATCTTCACATCATGCTTGGCTTTACACCAGCATAAACCAGAGATGTGCTCAAGCAACAAGCTGTATTAATAGGTTTTCATGAATTAAAAAAACTCAAAATCCAGATTTTAGATGCAGTCCACTTTGTTGCACCCCAATAAAGTCAGCCCACTAATTTCAAAGCAGCATCTTTACCCATCAGATCTCAGCCTGGTGGGAGACATGCCATGAGTTTTGATGTCTGCATTTATCAAATCTTGGTTCTTTAGAGTGGGCTGCTTAGTTTGCCACTGCTGGTTGAGATGGCACCAGGAAAGAGACTGCTGAGTCTCCTCTGTCAGCCACCAGCTCTTCCTTATCCAGGGCTGGACAGGCCAGAGCAGGGATGCTGAAGCAGCCAGCCTGACCAGCAGTGCCAGCCAGGCACCAGTGGCTGGGGCCCATCCACACCATTACAGGCTCACAGGGGATCCCTGGCCCCACATCCCTGCTCAGCTGGGTGTCCCTTTCCTTGCAGACAGGCACTGCCTCTTCCCTGCTCAAGGTTTTGCCTCCACTCTTTTTCCTCTCCATTACCTTCCTTATGCTGGAGAACCAGGAGCTGACTGAAAAGACATCCCATAAAAAGCTCCAGACAATTGCATCATTTGTTCTTCTTGGACTGATATTTTAGCCCTGAACTCCCAGAGATGAGAATCAGCTGCAGAATCCTCTAAGGCTGCAGGAAGCTGCTGTGCCTTACACCCTGTCCTTCCTGCCTTATCACTGCAGGACATGAGGAATAGATTATTGCCTCCTGCCTCACAACAGCCTTTAGGTCCCTGAGAACTCTGCCATCCTCACCCCCCCCCCCCCAGCCAGGTTTTGGGTCCTTGGGCTCCTGGAGGGGTTGCTGCTGGCCATGACCCATTGCCCCTTCCCTGGGAGTGTTCAAAGCCAGGTTGGATAAGGCTTGAACAACCTGCTGTAGGGAGGGGTGTCCCTGCCATGGCAGGAGGATTTGGGATTAGATGGACTTTAAGGTCAGTTCCAACCCTCAAATTTCTATGATTTTGTGTGCCACCACAGCCATGCCTGTGCAGGAGCCCACTGAGAGTAAATCACAATTCCTCTTTCTGTTTAGAAGCTGTTTTTTTTTTTTTGTTACAGCATAAAGGCCATTCCCAATTCTCTTTATACAAATTAGTCTCTTTCCAATCTTCCACTTTAATAGTTTGCTAAATATATTGGGATGTATCCCCTTTCCTTCAAATAGGATTGCAACACTCTCCTTGCTCAATGAAGGATTGGGAAGGTTTTTGGTTTTTTTATTAATTGCATAACAAAGGCATTTCCATGTCCTCCAGTTTGGGCTGTTGGGGTCAGAGAACAGGGAACAAAGAGCTTCTTCCTGTGCTTCTCTCATGCTTTTCAAGAGCAGTGGAGGGGAACACAGCAGAGGAAGAAGAAAGGAAAAATAACTCCACCAAGCAAGGAAATGCTTAGAAGAAACTTCTGCAGCCTTCAAGCCTGAATTTCTATTGTGTGAAATCATCTAAAATCAAAGCAGGAATCACAGGGAGAAATGCTGCAGCTACTGCTTTGCAGGAAATTAAATTAGATCATAATTTCTCTTACTAATTTTAGGAAACCATGACTCTAGATGCCTTTCTGGATTATATTTATATGCAAATATTTTAATATGGATGATATACTGGAAGATTGGTATTTATTGCCCTGCTATAAAAAAAAGAAGAATATTTACTTTGCTTCAAGAGACAATTTGTGTGTGGAGGGCAGCCAGAAGGAGAATGTCAGCAGTGTTGATTTTATCCCTTGTAGGCAGGTATGCTGAACCACTCCTTTCTTCACAGCACGGCACACACTCAAGAAAAAAAGAAAAACATAATGCAATCATCTCCCAGCAGGGTTCCCTTGTTTTTGGCATAAGGATTAGTGAAGACAAGGTGGGAAACACAACAGGCAAAGGAATAAGATGGGCAGAAAAGCAGCCCACTGCTCCTTCTGGTGCTGCACATGCCAGCAGAACATCCTGGCATACAGCATGTGAGCACCAAATAATGCATGGCGTGGCTGGATGCTTGCAAACAGCTGGGGCAGCCACCAAATCTTCACCTGTGTCCTCTCAGGCGTGGTCCCTGCTGAGAACACCTCGTATCAGACCTGAGCTCCCTCCCCACTGACCATGCAGGCAGGGATGTGCTCTGCAGGGCTTTGCCCACCTGCTGCAGCCAGGATCAGGGGGACACAGTGGTCCTGAGCTCCTCCCTGATGCCAGGGGAGCTTGGAGAGGGACCTGAGCTGGGTTTGATTACAGGAGGAGTTTTGGGTGGTGCTGGACCCACTGCATGGGCAGGCTCTGCCTCAGCAGGGTTCAGCCCTTCCTTGAGGTTGAAGAGCAAATAGAAATTGCTACAGGGGGAGCACCTGCCATCCACCCTTTGTGTTGAGGTCGCCTCTGAAAGTCAGAAGATGTGAGTTTAGGATTATGCCTTGAAGAAATCCACTCTGGGCCACAGCACCCTCTCCATCCTCCTGCTGCTTCCTTGCAGGCACAGCCAGTGCAGTGGTCCAGGGCTAAATAAAGTGATAAAGTGTGACCTTCCTTCCTAGTCCTCCTCACTCTTCCTTTTTTTCATTAAATCCCTCTGCCTCCCACTTGCCACTTGAAGTGAGACAATGACTCATTTGTTTACAAATTCATCTACTTATACTTTGCTTTCCCATTTTCTCTTCTGTACATTTTATGTCTCTACAAGTTTCATAACTAAACTCATCTTTAATTAAGAGGCTTCTTCTAATCTGGACTTTTGACACCTTAAACTGCATATTTTTCACCCTTCATTATTTTAGTTAGATGCCTTTAAGAAGAGATGGCTACCTGCTTTTAGTCACTATGCTAATATTTACATGTGGGAAAAAATGACAGTGTTAAATTTCTCTTGAGGAAAAAATTGATGAAAGACATAGGATAAAATAAAAAGACACAGGGTCTGTAGAGTAGACTTTGTGTCCCACTGCACACCTGTGATGGATGCACACCCCTTAACCAAATTTAGTACAGTCTCCAGAGGGGATAAAGCCACATGTGGGCCAAGAACTCCTCCAGGAAACACACAAAGGAACAGAGTGACCCAGTGAGCATCAATGCATATGAGCTGGGAACACCAATCATGCAATTAACAGATGAATAGAGGGTGGTTTTTCCAAGACTCATTTATCAAGGAACAAAGAAATTTGTGGGTACAAGGAGTTTCTTGCATACTTTTTCCATTGTATGTAGTCTGACTACAGGCCAACCACTTTATTCCATGAACAGGACATCCTGAGTGACCTTCTCCCTGCCAGGCAGAGTGACTTTCTCCTAATAACAGATCCTGGCATTAATCCAATTCAGTTCTTTCTAAATTGCAGCTGGCCTGCAGGCCAGGTGAGCCTCCCCTTGAGCAGGGTCTGATGTTCCTGTCCTGAGACTGAGATCCTGCCCAGCCAAGTGCTGAGTGACCCTTTACTCACATCAGGTCACTCCTCAGGGAGTGACTGACAGCAAGCTGGATTCACTCCTGAGAAATCCATAGAGCCAATTCCATTAACCATGCCCAAGTCTGGGAATGAGATGGGCTCAAGATCACCTAAGCTCCACCAGGAGTTTAAAAACCACAAGATTTCACTCTGAGCCTTGTGACTCAACAGGGAAGTCTCACCCTTTTGCATCTTCAGCTTCTGTTTGATAATAATTCTAGGTCGATTCTAACTTGATTTTCTGTGTATGTTATTTCCATGTGGCAAATAATAAAGTGAACCTTGCCATTGAACTTTGTTAGTTTCACTTTCACAAATTCATATTTGCTAATAATACCTTTGATGGCAATTCTTTAAAGGATTTAAATCACTCATTCATGGCAATACCATCCCAACTATTGTGCTTCATAAGGCTGTGCAGTGCAGACCTCTTGGCCCTGCTGTGTAAACTCCTTGTACTGTAATGGCATAGTAACTCAAGTGAGGAAAACAAAAATTAAAAAAAAAAATTAAAAATCTACAGAAGGTTTCTCATCACCAATATTTGGTGTCTTTTGATGGCTGCAGCACACTGCAGTTAATCTATAACAGCATTCTCTCTGCCACTTGCTTATGTTAGCATCTCCTTAGCAGGAGAAATAAAATATTTTCTCAGGCTGACAGACAAGGATTCATGTTCTGCTCTTTCAGTAATTTGGAAAATGAAAATATACTGCTCACAGCTTTTTGTTATTTTTAACAGAATTATATTTTATCCTTTCATGTCAGAAGCGAGACAGATTAATGGCTTCTGGAATTTATTTCCAATGCTGATTTTGTTTCCAAAGTTTTGAGAGCAACGAGACAGATCTGCAGTCCTCTCTCCAGTGGGAAAGGGAAGAGGCATCTGTTCCTGCTTTGTCCTCAGAGCTGCCAGCAAGAGTGTCTGGACCCACCATCCATTCTCTGCCAGTGCATGTAGTCAGCCAGAGGGCCCTTTTCTGCTGATGTAAATGAGATTTGGCCTGAAAGTGCTCTAGTACATGGTAAGGAGCCAATAACCCCTCAGCTTTCTGAAGGGGTTCTGAAGGAACAAGAGAGTTTTAAATCATGTTTATTTTGCATGTCCTTTAAAACTTATGCTGAGCAAAGCTGAGCTGCACTTGCAGCCATTGGCTGACTGCTCTGACCCAGCTGTGGTTTGTGTTGTGTTTGCCATCCACATGCAGAGATACCCAGCAGGAATGCCCAGCCTGTGTCTCTGTCCTAAGGGGATTTCTGTGCTGATCTTGACACGTGGCCATCCTTCCTTTCCAGTGAGCTGCTGCCTCTGCTGGTCCTGCTGCCAGTGGGAAGGTCCATGCCATCACTGCTCAGTCCTTCTACCAACATTTTGGCCAGACATGGGTCTCTGGATGGCATTTTACGGGGCTTTTTGGAGATTGCCAGTCCAGAACTGTGACTTTCCAGGCAGCAAAAGGCAATCCTAAACCAAAGACAGCCAGTGATGTCAAGGATAAGTCCAGGCAGCTTTCCCAGTGTCCTCACCTGGAGAGATCAGAGACAAATCTGCACAGAGGGATGAGGGCAGGAGCAAGGGCTGATGCTGCCTGGATTAGATCCTGTTTCCCTCTCATCTCCCTGCTCATTATATTATGCCACAGAAGTCAAAGGAAATCTGTGTTTTGTTCCTTTGTGGGTTTCTGTGTGGACTGAAGCAGGAAGAAGAGAATACCTGAGCTCCAGAAGAAACTCTTTTCACTGGTTTTCTGAAGATACCAAAGCCTCCTTAACTCCTACAGCAATTTCTGCATTTCCGAAGTTTTTAGCTGAGCTGGAGCTTATTTTGCAATCCAGAGCTGATTTAGGTTCTTCAGGTGATGATGAATTCAAAACCTCATGAACTAAATTGTTCTAATCAACTCAATGGTCAAAAATTTCTGCCTTATCCTTTACCCGAATTTATCTGTCTTCAGCATCCAGCTACAAAATCTCATTATGCTATTGTCAGTGAGATGAAGGTGTTCCCGCCACACAGGTACACAGGGCAGCATAAATCTGCCTGGGTTTAGACATCTGCAGTGCACATCTCTATATGCATCAGTCCTCAGTGATGTTTGTATGGTCAAAGGAGAGAAATGAAGACTAGCATGATGTGAATCACCTCCCTTAAAATAGATGGCTGGCACACATCTTCAGCAGTGCCTCTTTCTTTCAGTCTGGATGGCCAGCTCAATCAAAATTTAAGATAAGTGCATCTTCACAGATTAGGAGTAGCCACCACTTAATCTAGCAAAGTTATTTGGAGCAAGTTAGAGTTTAACCTATAGAAGAAAAAACTCACTATGAGAAACTGATAGAGATGCTGGCCATCAAGAGTGCTTCCTAGGACAATTCAACCCTGTTCTTCACTCTGTGTCTGCAAATGGTGGTTGATGGCTGGAAATTACTTTAATCTCGGTGCAGAGAGTCCATTTGTCCATTTGTCACTTTCCTCCCATATAAGCCTTCAGGTTTAAGCATGTGCAAATTATGCCTGTTTCCTGGTGTTGCAGGGTCACCTGGAATTTATCTACCTTCACCTCAAGTAGATTAAATAGAAGAAAAGTTGTTGATTTTTAAAACTGAGGAAACTAATAGGCTAATATTTCCTCTATTTTATCTGATCAGATTTAGAAATTGCTTCTACTTCAGCTGAGGAGGAGAATAAAGTATTGGGGTTATATCCAAAGAGAGTTCAAAGTCTGGTTTATCACTGTATGGAGAAATAGGCAAAAATCAATAAGATTCAACTTTAATTGATTTCCTATAGGGAAGAGCCTGTTCTATAATATCTGAAAGCCATTAGTCAATGTGTCTTTGAAGTATTAAATTTATTATGAAAACCCCAAAGATATTCTATTTTAAATACATGGAAGCTTATGTGCTTACTGGATTATAGGCATTAAATATAACACTCACCCTCTAATGGAGCTCAGCACTGTTTTCACACTATCTTTATTCTGAATCTCACCTTGCTCCTGCAAATTCACAGCAAAGGTGCCTATAAAATGCTTATTTGGCATTGTGCCCATTTAATTATCATCTCAGGGATTATTATAATGGGCACATGGGGATCTCCTTTAAGAGTGCAAGGCCTATAAAATAGCATCTCTTTATGCTTTGATGTTTAGGACCTTCCTTCAACTGCCTCAGGTGCCTGGAAAGTGTCCTGAGCTTGGGGTGGCATTAGTAGGTGGTTTTGTTCTCATCTATCTTTGTGTCTAGTTTATATTTACTGTGCCTTTTGGAAGCTCCTTTTCCTGGAGATGCAGTTGCTTTCTAAGGAGAAAAATTCAGTCATCGCACCCAGATCTTTCAGGTCCAGCAGTGCTTGGACTTTGTCATACCCTGTCCCACACTGGAGCTGCTGGAAAGACACAACCAGGCCAAACTGTGATTCAGTGAATGTCCCTCACCTGGGCTCAGATACTACCTTATTCCATTATGTCTTCAATCAGGGTTTCTCCTAAAAATAGAGAAGGAACTTTTATTGTAAATAAAAACCACTGCACTTCAGAAACTCCTATGGGGTAAATTAACAAATATTTCTTCTACTAATGGTAGTAGGTCCATTAACAGAGAAAACAATTTATTCCCAAGAAATAAAACTACTGGATGATGACATATTAATTTAGATCACATGCATATGTCAAATAGATTGCTTTTCTGTTTATGAATTAGAAACAATGGGCTTTTCTATTTATTCTTCTAAAACTTTTTTAGCAATGTTATAAATAGTTCAAGATGTAGCTTTGACAGTTCTAATTCATGAGTTGGGGAGCTATTTATTAATTCCCTTTCTTGCCTTAAAATCTTTAATATATCAGACTTTTGTCTCCTTTCTTATTTATTTTCAGGGTGGGGAATGATGTAATAGGGACTGTTCATGGCTAGACAAGAGTCTAGATGTAGAATGAGCAGGGCACACTCATGCACACAAACAGAGAATTAATTTGCTTTCTTTCAAATTTCCTTGCCATTTTTGCCCTGTGATCATTTGAACTGGAAGAATTTACATCAAAGTGTTAGAAATAAGAAGCTGATGCTACTCCCACACCTGGAAAGGTGATGGAGCTGGGTTAAGAGCATGAATCTGCAGAAGGGCATTTCCAGAGGATGAGGCTGAAAACTTTGTTTCTCAGGGTCAGATATAGAAAAATAAATCCCATTGAGGGGATGCACCATCTCAGTGGTGTCCCAGAGAAACAAGCAGCTTGATGTGGAGAAAATGTTCATAGCTATTTCTCCCCTCCCCAAGGACTATTCAGATTGGTTTTGTTCATGTACCTCGTATGTATTCTCACTGAACAGGGAGCTGAAATGGCTCTTCAGTTCTTCAGGAGCAAAAGCTGTCCCCAAGAGAGCTCAAAAACATTGCACACTTCTGTAGAAACCACTTCATCCACTCCTGAGCTCTCAAGTGCAGTGTAAGGAGAGCACTGGTCCCGGGGGAAGAGGAGGGGAGGGATGAGAATGAATTTCACCCAAACAGGATGGGTTTGCTGTTCATTACTTCTCTCATTTCTGACACTGCAGTTGCCCTATCAGGACTGAAGTAGCAGCACCCCTGAGAAGTGTCTGTGGCAATCACTTCCTGAGGAAAAGTGCTTAAAAATAATAAAACTCTGAACAATCTCTAAAGCCAAATGTAAGATAATTTGACTGATACAAGAGATTTTTTCAATGATACAGTATTTGCCTGAAGAAAAATTTCTCTACTGCTTAAATAGAAGCTTTTTAATAGCAAGCAGAAGGTAAGGCAATTCCCTACAGCCTAAAGAATTTTACATATGGATACAGGAGTGGTGTTGACTAGGGCAAGCAACTAATATTAACTTCTTCTTCAATTCCTTGGGGAAGAGCAACATCTTAAGGCTTTTTGAAACAAGTCATATGTTGAACTTAACAGGTTTCATCTCATTAAGTAGGGTGATTTGAAAAGTGATTTGACTAAGCAAACGTTTCTCCTTCTTTACAAACTGAACCAGAGTATTTTCAGTAACTATTTGGATTATGCAAAGGATTCCTAAACATTATTAGAGGTTTCTGACCTTACTGTTTGTGAAGGCTTTGATGGGAATGGAAAAGCCTGGGAATGAAAAGACCTAGTGCTTGTAATGGAAGCAAAAGAATAGAGAAAAGAGGGGTGTGATGTGGCATGAAAGTCTCTTTCATGAGAAAAATCATCTTTCTCCTGCTTGGATGTCATGACAAGAGGGCATATATTAATATAAGGCAAGAAAATAATGTATTGATTTTGCTGTTAGATGTTATAATACATTCTTTGTTGTTCCAGGAAAGGTTAATTGTGTTGCCCAAAAGAGAAACATGCTATTATGTTCAGAACTATTCCTGAAGGTAATGAAAGTACATTTAAAAGGCATTACCCTGAGCTACAACAGAGTGTAGGAGAGGCTAATGTTTAACTTAGCATACAACATGATGAGAAGCAAACTTCAGTGCTTATTTGGAGAGCCAGACTTTCCCAAATGGGGTTTAAAAGGAAGTTTATTTGTTAATGTGCCAAAGGCATCACCTCACTTGTCACCTACCTCTAGTTTCCAGAATACCTAGAAGTTTCCTTCATTTCCCCTTCCTCAGAGTGGTAGTAGCAGTTAAAGTGACTGAAGCAGAGACTTTCAAGTAAACAAGAAGAATTTTGCAGTTCATGTTGCCATGGTGAGTCAGTGCTGTGTTCCTCTGTGCTCTCCATTTCTCCTGGCTACATCCCAGGTTTGGTGCCACTGCTCTGTGACCATCCACTGGACCACACTGAGTCAAATTAACCCCCCACTTGTACCTGAGGAGGCAGACAGGCACTTGCAGGAGGTGATTTACCCCAGCTCAGGTGCCTGGTTTAGGGTGCAATGATTGACCCCCTATCAAAACCTGCTTTTCTTGCTGCAGTCTCAGGAGTTTAAAGCAAGTAGCTCATTTTCAGACAGCTAACTGTGGGTGGCTTAGCTTGAGGTTAAAATACCTGTAAATGGAGATGTTTACACAGGAACTACCTGCCTACACTGCTGCTCCAGTCAGGGCAAGTGGGTCAATGCCATCAGCAGAGCTAAGGGAGATGAGCATGCATTGTGTAGTATATTTGTAGTATAGCTTTGTCAAATCCTTCTCCAAGCTTCTCTGACCATAAAGATAAGGGGTGCAAGGAAAAACTGGTCAATTCATGCATTTTAAACCAAAATTAAGATTTAGTTAAGCAGTTAGTGTTCATTAGTTTGTTAAAAACCTAATTAATCAGCAATCCATGAACCATATATTCAAGGTTAATGTTAGCAATACAACAACAACAACAAAAACACAATAGGACACATTATAGAAGGTTAATATAACGCTATGGACTTCTAAATACTCTTCTATAATCAATCCCCCAAATCTCAGTTTTACAGCCTCACTGAGTTGTCAGCACCCCTAGGTCAGGTGGGAATAAACAGGAACTCTGGAAATGTGAGTTCCCCTGCTCCACACCTCTTCCCATGGGGGTGTGGGTGCTTCAGCTTCATGTGTGTGTGTGCTGCAGCTGCAATCCCCTAACACACACACACAGATGAGAAAACCACCATGAGCTCCTCTGAGACCTCTGAGTTGTTTGGAATCAGTTCATGGATTTTGAGTTTCCTGAGACATACTGGAAGACTGGTGGGTAGGATATGGTATGATATGGTGGGTATGACCTGTGAGACAGTCACTCCATTCTGGGACAGCAGCTGGAGGTCAGAGAGGATAACCCAACATCTCAGGGGACACTGGACATTTACATCTGGGCAGCTGAAGACAAGCTCCATGTTCTTCTGCTCTCTTCACACATACATCAGTGGCTGTGTTCACATGGTTTGTGATCAGTCCTGGAGGATGAATCTCCTGATCCCATGAAAACACTCAGATTTTGTGTCTTGCTGCTTGTACCTACATGCTTTCTGCTCTTGAAATGTCCAACAGCTGTTTTTCCTCTAGCTAGAGTTCCTCCTTCAGTGGAATGAAGAAGGTGGCTCTCTAGGCTCCCTGCTCCAGTCCCTCCATCACCTTTGCTATTAGGCACAGTTTTCCCAAAGCCAGGGAGGGAGTGATGGAGAGACAGGAGACACATCCATCAGAGCAGGATGCCCCTGAGTGCTGAGGCATGCCCTTTTTTGAGAAACTGTCTGTATGAGAATTGATTCCTATTTCAAGGAGATCAAAGCTGGCCAGTGATTAACCATTTCCAGGAATCACTGGCTGACCCCTGCCGTGCAATGCACGGGAAAGACATTTTCAGAGCCAAGCCTGCTGTTTCCTTCAGTGTTTTGGGAATGATTACCTAGGCAGGGTCAGACCATGGGATCAGTGCAATCAGTCTTGCAGCACCTGCCTCTCTTTGGGGTCCCTGTGGGAGGGAAAGCAGCCAGGTTATGTGTTCCTACATCTGGAGAAAATCCCCTCTTGCCTCCATCCCTATGGTTGTCATTCCTCCCCTGCCTCATAGCCACACATTTCTCCTGTGTCTTTTCATCTGTTCTTCCTCAGGAGCATTTAGTGAATTACCTGGAGATTAGTGGCTGTCACTCACAATGGGAACAAGCTCCTTGCAGCTCCACACAGCCATGGCTGGCACAGGAACACAGCTGCTTTCTCCAGAGTAGAAGGGAGGAGGGAATACTCACACTTAAATAGATTAGACCCCAAACTGGGAATTTGACACTGAGCCCTGTGTAATGGCTAAAAGCAGCCTCTTTCTCCTTTTCCTTTTCAGATTGGTTTTGTTTCTATAATGATTCCAGTCAAAATTACCATTTAAATATTTTTCAACTAAGAGAAAAGACTTTTTAATGACATAGAAGTTTTGATGGAACTGTTTCCATTTTCATTCCTTCTAAAAAAAGAGCTTAAGCAAACTTTTTAAATTTGTGAAGAGAAATTTAAATACATGACAAAGAGCAACATTTTCAATGACATTTTTCTTTCTTGTAATGTAAAAAAGATTTTATATATATATATATGTATATACATATTTATATCTTCCCAAAGCTGCTCTCACAAAGAAATGCAGAAGAAGCTTTCAGAAACCTTACATCTGAATTTTCTTTTTCAAAGCTGGAATGGGAAGAGATAATGCTGATCCTTCACTCTCAGGATCCCCTGCCAGGAGAGGAAGGATGGATGAAAAATTTACTGCATTAATCTATGAGCTCCCTGTGGAACATGTCCTGTCACACAGGGCCAGAGTTTTGCAGAAATTCAGGTGTTCTGGCATGCACTGGTAGTGAATGGAAGAGATTAATTAAGAAGAGCTATTTTAAGAAGATTTAAATGCACAAGGCAGGTCAATGGCTGGGAGGGTGCAGTGTCCAGCAGTGGTGCTCACAGCACCTGCAAATTTTCTGCTGGTAGCATTGCAGCAAAAACAAGGCCTTACCAAGAATTAGCCTGTCTGTCACTTCCTTCTGCTCCTAAACATCCCTGTTTCCACATTTCTTCCTCCCCTCCTGCTCCCCCATCTCCTCTCCCAACCACCTCCCACATTGTCTTGCCTTTCACGATGCAGTGCTGAGACACTTGGCTGATAATCACAACTCAGGAATGGCAATGTCCTTTTCTGTGTTCTTTACACATTTCTTTCTGGATTAGGTACTTTAATGCTGCTGTAAGCTGTGATTTCCCTGGCCCTTCACTTTGAGATGGATCTCTCCACCTCCGCTGGCTCCACATTCTCCACTGCTTTAAACCTTACCCTTTTCTTCTGGTAAGGCTTCAGGATTTTTTCTTGGTTACATCTGACCTTTTTTTTACTTGATCATTCTCCTTTGCTTCCAGGTTATAATTTTCACCTGAGTGCTTTTGGAGGTTTTTATGGAACTCCCTTTTCCCATTAAAAGGAATTGTGTGTTGCTGTCTGCAGAGCTACCCTATCATCCTGCTCTAAAAGCCATCCCCTTGACTGCCCACAGATGTTACAGACTGTCAGACATTCAGCCCAAGAGCAACCAGCAAATCTTGTTATCTGCCTTCCCATTAAGAGCTCAGGGCATTTCATCTCTTCAGTTCACTAATGCAGTGGTGCATGTTTTTTCTCCAGTAGCAGATCTACATATTACAATCAACTCTCATGTTTCTTTCTGATAATTCAGAGGGATCCATCCCTCTAGAACTTGGACACACAGGCATTTTCAGGAGCCACCCCATCATTTCATACATGCTTTCTACAGTTCACTCATTCTGAGAAGCTGTAACACCAAAAAGTGCATGCAGGTTCCAGCACTGCATTTTGCACTGGATTTCAGTGTCCTGCATGGAGAACAAATCTCTTCTCTGCTTCTTCTCACCACTCTCCTGGTTTTTCAGCTAAAGTTTGGATTAGAAAATTTATAGCCACTACATCTTTTGGAGTGCAGGATGTGATACACTTGAGCTGCCTCTTCTTGATGAATCTGACACCCTTGTCAGAATTAGTGCTTTGCAGCATATAGTTTTGGCATGTTCCAAATAAATTTAATCTGTTGTCTGCATTTTCAGATTCTGCATTTCTATGATAAAATTCAATTTGTTAGAGTAACCCCAGAACAACAAACAAACAAGATTGCTTTGATGACTGACTGATACTTCAATTTACTACATTAACACTTTTGCATGATATAAATATGTCTTGCTAGCTTAGTGATATTTTAATTACTCATTTGATAATTTAATTGATTAGTTGTATGGATACTGTTTAGCCTAGAAAAGAAAAAAAATTTCAATCATGTGAGACACGGGTGCATCTTCCAGCTTGTCCTCATTATAGAACAGCACTGCTCATGGTGCATTTATGTCTATTCTGGGCCACAAATACCCATCTCCAAACCTCCTTCTGGAAACTGGCCTACCTCAGTTCTTGTTTTTCTCTTCTTCCTGGCAGCCCTTCTTTTAAAACTCTTCATAATGTTCTTAGGGATGGATTTGTCTCTGGTGCCTTTATATACATTTATAATTTTTCTGCACCTCATTAACTTCTCATTTATATTGATTGCTAGCTACTTTCCTTTCTTTCCCTCCATTTATTATATATTGCTATTTTATTTCCAGTTGCTGCCTTCCTTCCCTGCCTAGGGTGGCCTTTTGCCAAGGTTCTCAGCTTGACATCAGTCAGTCTGCTGAGATGCTGAGACTATTAGTCGCCATCCTGACCAATGCTGCCTCCTTATTTCTTGCTTTCTCCCTTTCCTCCGAGTCAGTCTGTCTGTCTCCAGCTACTGTCTCTTATTTATACAAAAAGCTTTTTAGTCAGAGATTTCTGTCTTTGCACAGCATCTGCCAGGGCTTGATCCACTGCAAGAACTCAGTGACCTGGAGTTTTAAGTGGATGTTCATGGGAGGGAAAGCAGTGACTGCTCCAGGTGCCACCCTTCAGCTGCAACACACCAAGGGACCATGCTGAGATCATTTCAGCCTGGGGAAAGCAGAACAGCTGAAAGCCCTGCTAAGGTGCTGTCAGTAGCCCTGCTTCCCTTTGCACTGAAGTCAGGCTTCTCACCTGGTCAGTTGACTTGCATCACTCAAGCAGGGGGTGAAGAACATTTTTGTGGGCAATACATTCACAAAACATCTTCTAATATTGTGTGAGCAAATGATGAGCTGTGCATCATATTACAGAATCACACAATAAGCTGAGTTGAAGAGACTCAACTCCCAGCCCTGAACAGAACCATCCCAAAAATCACACTGTGTGCCCCAAGAGTATTTCCCAAATGCTTCTATTGCTCCAACAGGAATAAAGAAATGAACCTGGGGACATGACACTTCTCCCTTTGGCGCTGGCTTTCTTTTGATTGTTTTGCCCATGAAGGAAATGGGAGAAAAGAAGGTAAAACACCTTCACACTCTACTTAGCCACCCTGGTGATGTGAATACCTGTTTCCCTTGCTCTAAATAACACACTGCTGCATGTCGTGATCAGTGACTTTGACTAATGTAATTATTAAAGACTCAAAAGTTGTACTTATGTTTGTCAAAACAGATCAAAGTTATGCTTTTATTAGTCTCTATGCAAGCAGTGTGGCATGGTTACCACTTATTATTTAATTGGTGTGATGGTAGTGAAAGAAAAAGAGAGGGCTCATGTGTGTGTAATGCAATTTTTCAATTATTTTGCTTGTGGGTTTGAACATTAAATTGGATAAGTAAAAGAGGGTGGATAGGACCCATCTGCCAGGAAATTGCTTGCATGTGGCCTTTTGCTGCTCTCCTGCATTTGACCAGTGGTACAGAGTGTGTGGGTTGATTAACTCATTCAAGTCCCTCTGGGATACACAGCCTGCCCAAGAACATACATCCTAATAAATAAAAATTTAGTCACATCATCACAGAATGGTTGGGGATGGAAGGCACCATGTAGTCCAAAGTCCCTGCTCCACCAGGCTCCCCCAGGTAGAGTTGCACAGGATCATGTGCAGGCAGGTTGGAGTATCTCCAGAGGAGACTCCACAGCCTCTCTGGACAGCCAGCACTCTATCACCCTCAAAGTAAAGAAGTTTTCCTTGTCCATGAAAAGCACTTCATGCAATATTGGGAAAAGCCACACTTGTATGGACTGAAGAAAGAGAAACTTCCCCTCTCCCTTTGCTCCCTGTGTCAGCACAGAGGAGGATCCCCCCTGACAGAAAACCCACCATGCTCTGGAGGAGCCCTTCCCACACCTATTGCAGACCTCACTGATTGAGTATCTACATGCCACACAGAAAACAAACCAAATTCTTGGCAGTTTTAAGCTCAGTAATGACATGGCACTGCCACCCAGACCCAGCCCATCAGTGTCACCCATGTTCCTCCTTTCTCCAGGGGCCTGCAGGTTCAAAACTGCTTGCTGGGCACCCTCTGAATGAAAGCAAACCCCAGCACTCCCTCAGGCCATACCAGAGGCACAGCTTAGATGGGTAAATTGATCTTTTATTCTTTTTATGTTGGTTGCAATTTTCAAACACTTGTACACTTCCCCTTCTAAACTTTATCTGTGACATCTCCTGTATGTTTGATTGACCTTCCAAAGTCCTCTCCAGTTCATGCAGACCTTTCCATGTCCACCAGAAGTGGATAATTAGGGCACTCCAGTCCACAGACCTTGCAGAGAGTCAGATATTTTGGGATTGCAGCTATTGTGAGCTCACGTGCTTCAGGCATCAGGTATTCAAATGCTCTTCAGTGTTCCTCTACCCTCCAATGTATCATGGCACAACATCCACTTACAAGGGGACCAAGGTCAGACTTCTAAATCCTTTGAGTGAGCAGCTAAAGGACTGAACATATAACAGTATTTACTCTCTAGAGTGCAGAGAATAAATATTTCCACTTGCCAAAGAACTGTTCTAAATAATCTTTCTCATTTTATGGCTGTTTGGGTAGCACATCACAGCTTGCTACCCTAGACTCATCATTGCTTGCACAGCCCTGATGAGGCTTATGATTGCTTTAATACACCAGATCCTTGGGTAAGCCCAGTGGTACTATCTGAAGCTTTCATTAGGGATGATAAAGCTAAAAATAGCAGGCATGCTCAGAGTCCATGGTGATCAACTGTATCCCTTCTACACCGAATAATACTCTTCTTTCTCTCAAAAGATGCTTTAAATGTGGAGGTTTTTTACAGCATTTTGCTCGAATGGAAAATTCATAGTCTTTATCTTTCCTTTTGCCATGCTTAAACTTAGGGTAGCAACAGAAGGACTGAGCAGCAGCGAGAGCTGAGCTAAGAACATCATCCTCTGCAAAGAAAAATCATGGATTAAGTTGCTTCTAGGGAGAACTATTTACAACTCAGTCTTCAAATAAAAAAGACAAGGAATAGTATCCCCTAGCAACCCTGACAAAATCCTTGCTTTATCGCAAGAAATAAATTGTTTTATTATACACAATCATGTTCAATCCTCAAATCAGACATAACTCAAAGCTTGTATGGTACAGAATGGTGTATTTGAGTCCTCTTTATAGCACTGAGGTTCAATTTAGCCATCTTTGTAGAATCAGCTTTCCCAAAACTTGCAAAATGTCAATCTGTGTCATTGAAGAAGGAGCAAAATTCACCCAAGGTGACAGCAGTTCCCTGCAGCATCCTGGGCCCTTCCCTCCCTCATGCCCACCCCAGGTGCTTGCAGGAGTTGCTCTTCTTCCTAAAGCATCTCACCTTTCAGCATGGGGAAACTGAAAATTCAAGCTTGGAAAATCACCATGTTCCTGACTCTTTCTCCTGTGAACTGATTTTTGCTCCTGGGATTTTCTAACCTGACATAAGTAACAGTAGGAAGAAAGGGCATGAATAGAAAATTACTATCCTTCTACATTTGTTTTGGCTTTCTCTAACATCCAGGTAGGTGTTTCAAAGGTAGTTAATTGTCACTGCAGAATGTAGAATGGGAATCAGTGGAATAGCCCTGGACATGTATTTTGGTTGTGATCATTGTGAAATTGCTTTCCAGCAGCACTTGCAAGACAACTTGGATGGATAGAATGGAACAAATTAATTGGAGTTAATTTTAATATTTAATAGGAAATCCTCATGAGTGAATCCCAGAGAAAAATGTCAAGGTTTAATTGCTTTCTGCATTTTTGCACGCAGACACACACCTACATAGCTGGCACAGATTTCCTTTGCAACTTCAGGGGTTTGGTGCTCTTTCTGTTTCTGGAAATCTAAGTTGGTGGCCTGTGGTCATCCAAACCCTTGAGCACAGCAAGCTCTCACACCAGCATTGCAGGCAGCTGAAGAAATGTCCTGGTACCTTCTGGACACCCAAGAGCAGGGCTTTGTGTGGCTAAGCCAGAAGTTCATTTTATAGGCACAGCTAAACCCAGGTTTAATGGTTTCCTCATGTATGTGGCAGGCACCATGACATTTGTCCTTAACAAAGTATAGATTTATGTAAAAAAGTACAGTTGAAAAGACAAAATCCAAAGTAGACAGCATTTTTGCACATTTTCTACAACCAGACATAAAGAGAGCTTGAACAGCTCCACTCACTGCTCTTGCCCCACTCACACCCAGCACAGAAGCTGCCAGACCACAAAGCTCCACATAGCCCTGATGTGTCTGGAGACACTGATTGTCATATTAACTCCATCCTCAATTAACATCCAAAGCCATCAGGGGTAACAGAAGACTTTCTGTACCAATGACCCAGTGGTTTTATGAGTGTTCAGCAGGCACCAGCCTCACATCCATAATGCAGAACTGTTTGGTTCCAGCCCTGGCTTATACTGTTCCCCAAATGCCTGTTTATTACAGGATGTGAGAATGATGGGACATACAGACATCTGGGCTAACCTCACTGTGTTCCCTGTCTGAGTCCTGCCCTAATTAAATTTGGGAGCCTGCTAATTTCTCCACGGACCAGTTTGCAGCACAGACAGCAAGTTCTCTGCTGAGATAATGAAACTGTTATAATCTGTAGGATATGTTTTCCTGGGCAGCATAGCTTATGCTTCTGATTACAAAAAGAGCTGAAAAATCTTGAAATTTTACCATTTTTCTAAGAAGGTAACCAGTATTTTTTGCAGCACCCTGGGATTTCCCACCATGCCAACAACAACGTGGTGAAACACATTGCTCTGCTGTACCTCCCAAGCTCAAACATGTTGAAGTTTGCTGTAATTTGCAACATGCTGTACTGCAGAGCCCTTTAGAAGTCAACTTGATATATTTGTTATCAGTGGTCGGTGCTTTTGTTTTTCTCAGTGAGCAGAAGGAGAAGCCAGCAATCCCACTGTGCTGGGATGGGGTAGGAGAATAACACAGCTCAGCATCCAACCTCCCACCCAGCCTGCAGAGAGGGCTAATGCTGCTCTCAGCATTTGTCTGACGTTCACTGGGAGGTGCTGAGGGATCATTATCTTTATTTATTGAGGCCCCATCATGACTTGGATCACTCCTTAACAAGGTCACCATAATCACATTGCAATCAGGCTGCCCCTTCCCTTCCCAGTCCTGTAATTAGTGTTTGCCCTTGTAACTGGAAAATTAACCACATGACCTATTATTAACCTCTCTCCACCTATTATGATTTCTTTGGTGTTCCTTTTTAATGCAGATACTGTTGAAACAGGGGCTGTTTTAATTATATTGTATTAGCATGGGAGAGATTCTCAAACAAGTGGGGAATATGCTGATTATAGATTTAATGATAACTGCAAGTACCAGAAAGTATAACTGGTGTATAATTAGAGAGATACTCCAGTGCAGCAACATGCAGCTCTCACTTGGTATTCACTGCAAATCCACCTGGCTCCACGGGACAAACTGGTGTGGATAAATTATCTGTCCTGTGGAGTCCCACTCCAGGCAGACCTGTCCTGGTGCTAACAGTCAAATACAGAAGTGAGACCCTCATATCTTCATCCATCTCTTCATCCTGTGTGGTTTTCAGCTCTCAGTGGGTGAGTATTCACCCTTCTGTTGAAAGAGCTTCACACACTGCCCTAGTGCTTGTTTTGCATTTCCACCAAGGCCTAGGGTTGCCCAGGGAGTGCTTGGCCTGGCCTAGGGCAAGATGAAAAATAAAATGTAAGAGGAAGGATGCTGATGTCTGCATTTGCATTATTATAATTATTACAGTTATTATAACTTTTTAATGGCTCTGAACTAAGCTACCAACTCACAGCCTCCCTAAATTTGTCCCATGAACCTAATTGAACAAATCCCAAATAATCATTGCAAACAGAGCACTAGTGACCAATGGACTGCATCATTATTATGGGACTGAGGTTCTGAGCCAGCAGGTCTTTCATACAGCTGTGAGTAGTCCTTTGGTTTTGGGCTTAAAAGGGCTTAAAAGAGTAGTGACAGTATAAATGGAGGTTAGTGCATCTCAGAAAACATCTGACATTTACTCACAGTTAAGGCAAGCAAAGTGAGCAGTATAAATGTTATTCTGAATTATTCATCCAGTTTGAAGTGTTCACTGGGAATGTGCTCTCATGCCATTCTGTGAGCTGCTGAAATGCCATTTACCCTCTCCAGTGCCAAGGTGATGTCCTGTGTGCATGTCCATGTCTATCTCTCCTGATACCTGTATCATGTTCATCAGATCTCCTTGTGCTGGGTCATCAGGTAAGAACAGTTCTTCTCCTCAGGAACAACCTGTTCTAGCTTTACTGAAAAGGTTATAGAAGCAGTTTGTGGATATGGAGGCCATACAGATGGACACAGAGTTCCCACAAGCTGAGGAGGAGCAGAGGAAGAAGTTGGGAGCAGCTTAAGAGTTGGCTGCATTTGACAAAATATTTTGTCCTCATGGAATTATTTACTCATCAGCAACCTGATGCTGTTATTTCTCCTCTTCATTCACGGTGCCACAATTAAAAGTGTACATGGGACATTGAGTGTCTAGTCCACAATTTGGTCCAAACTGGCTGAATGAAAACTGCTCCTGGCTGGTGAGGATGCCCTGACTGCATCAGACCCAACTGTGAGAAACCTGGATGCAACACACCTGACTGACACTCTGTGCTAGTCCTGCAAGTGAAGAAGGCTGTACTATTTCAGAGGTCAAATTTAATCAGACACAGCAGAACTATTGGAGATCCTCACTGTGCCTCTAATTCAGCAGGGGATGAAGGGGCTCATGCACGTGTCAGGTCCCAGTCACTGGCTTTGTGTTTGCTCTGTGTCCATTTGCTGATCCACCCTAAGCTGGTCCAGAACTCAAATCCTACCATTTGAGAGTCTTTCCTTTTGGACTGGGGCCCATGAGCACAGATGTTCAGGCTCATTCTCTGTGAACTCCCCATGAGCTGCAGAGGATCTGACAGCAAAGTCCCCATGGACACCCAAGGGCTCCCAGTGCTGCTGGTGGTCTTGGACCAAGATCTGCAGGATATATTGTGGGGGCAGCTCCAGCAGGCAGATGAATGGAGGCTGAATTTGGGGATATCCTGCCCCAAAAAGGCAAAATAAAGTAAGACATTGACCAGCTCAGCAGGATACCATCTTTTCACTTGTGTTAACACAAAGAAGTAACAAGTTTAAGCAGTATTTTAATCTAACAGCTTTCATAACATGCAAAAACCCCTAAACAACTTTGCATTTGTTGGCAAAATTATCTGTATAAACTGATCTCATGAATCCAACACTCTAAAAAATACTTACAACACTTTCTGTTTTATCTCTATTACAATTTGCTGTAATCACAACAGAAAAAAAATTAAGCTGTCTAAAATTCAAAAACAGGTGGAAAGGAGGATTTTTATGATTTATAGTGTAATCTTCTTTCTTCAGCTTTTTGGGATATCAAAAGTGATAGTTTAATCACACATCTATCTGTGCCAGGAAATAAAGGAAAGGCATATGTGAGATGAAGGGGGAATTAAATCCAAGCAGCAATTCTGTGTGGTCTGGTGATTGGAAGAAAATCATCCATGTTTGCAGCTAATTCAAATTCACTTACCATAGGATGCTTCTTAAAATATTTCATTTTCTACTTAATTTGGCAGCAGTGAATCTGAGCAGTACTAACTGGTTCTCATTTTTCATCTGCACAGAAAAGTTTGAATGCTGTCATTTTCTGATCTACAAGGCCAAGGAAAGACTTTGCAGAGGGACCTGACAGTGCTGCTGAGATCTCTTTGCTGTTAGAGTTTTGCTCTCAGGTGAAGTTCTGGTGGTGCCTTCCCAAATGTTCTGGAGGAAAAGTTGGAAGAACTATTCTGAATTTCCATGTCAATGAGAATGGTGAATTTAGGTTTTTTTAATGTCCAAAATCATGTGCATAATGAGTTTCCCCAGTGCTGTTGAAGGAATAAAGTACCTGAGATTCACAAATCAACACTGGCATGATTTACTTGGGAATGTTGGTGCAGCCCTCCAGTTTCTCAAGCTTGGCTGAGAAACCATAATAGACCCAGCCTGATGTTCAATGGGCACAGAGCTGGGAACAGAAATACCTGCTTGGGGACTGAAATAAATAGAGTCATTAACATTCAGAATCAGTTTGATGGGGAGATGCCACAACAGACTCCAACATTAGGAAACCATTGGGGGTGTATGTCTTGTGAAAAAACACTCCACAGGATGTTTCTTAGGGTTTCTCTTTATCCTCTCTAAGGGGCACAACCTTCTAATCTGGGCCTGACCCACAACTGCTTCCCCTATCACTTGTGGCAGTGTCTTTTTCCAGTCTGCACACATCTAGCAGGACAGAAGATGACACCTTGTACACATGGGCAGTCTTCTGTTCTGCAGTGTGATGGCAGCAAGGACTGGACTTCCACTGGTAGTAGCACAGGGTGATTTTTTGCAAGCTTATGGTTGAGACTGCAGACACTTCAGAAACTTCCTAAAGTTCTAAGGGAATGTGTTTTATTGGGGTGGAAGGATGCTCTGTGCTGTAACTTTGCTCATCTCTGCCACAATGCAAAGAGAAAGGGAGCAGGAGTATTTAGACAAGGTTCCTCATGAAATACTGAAAGAATAATGTTTTTAAGTCATTGGTCTATGCTGATGGGTACATAGCCATTGCCCTGGATCTATCTAAAATTAGTCATTCCCAGTTTACAGTGATAAAATTTTCTTCCAGCCCATCTCTGCATAGTTCCTTCACTGCCTCCCACCTTCCATGTTTCCACTGTTGCCCCTTGGCAGCTGCATGCCCTGGCTCCTGCTGAGCATTGCAAATGCTCATTCCTGTCCCTTGCTCACCTCCATGGGATCCCCTGCAGCCTCACAGCACCAAACCTCCTCCCAGTGCTAACAGCCATGAGCTGTGCTCTCTTTGTAGCTCCATCAGGATGCCACTTGCACTGGGCTCAGAGCATCAGAGGTACTGAGTGTGTTACTGCTGCCCACCACACTCTGAGGTGATTTTCCTAAACTTGTTCTGATTATTCACAAGCCACGTGCTCACATCTTTTGCATGCAGAGGTTTATTTCTTCTGTTTAATAGAAGTTGATGGTTTACATGGAGAGGGGTCCATTTTTTTTGTGAATCATGCAGAGTGTTCAAGACACAATTTGCCTGTGAGAAATCCTGGAGTTAATGTGACCTGACAACAGAAAGTTTGGTTCTTCATGCCTAGCTCCCAAAAATTTGCAAACGTGAAAGCTACAATTTATGACTAGTGTTGGTGCAATCCAGCTTTTGAGGGAAAAAAAAAAAAATCAATTTGTTGATTTACACAGAAAACTCTAATTTATGTATTATCAAAGTAAGATGTTCCAGAGCTGGAAGAACTTTGCTACTGCACAGAGACAGCACTTTCCAGACCTATGGCAGTATTTCAGTGACAAAGAAGGGAGTGACATGAGCAGGCTGTAATTTCCCTGCAGAACTTGTGTGGGAGTTCAGCTGCGTGCGTGCGTCTGTGTGTGTGAGAAAGAAAGGGACAGGCAGAGAGAGGAAGAAACTTGCTGCATTATGCATTAATTTGAATGTATGTAGGCAGAGTACAAGCCAGAATTTTCACTCTTGGGGGCTCTGAATTAGGTCCTGATTTCATGTCAAGGTGCTTATGTAGCAATGGTTCAAATGAATTTTCAGTTTGCACAACTGCCCACTGCTTTAGTTATGGTCATACTAAATCCACTTGCATGGTTTAGTCCACTTCTGGCTCTGAATGACTTAGGGAAGTAGAAGCTGGTATTGTAATCCTTCACCAAAATTTGACCCAAGTCCTTTTTTTTGACTCCTTCTTTTCACTGCTACCAGAAAACTTGCAGTACATACAAGCAAACAGACAAGCAAACCCCAAACAATCTTCCACCCCTCAATAGATTAGAAGATATATTTGGTTTACGTCCTACAAGGCAAGAGGAATTTTATGAGGGCATCAAGACCCTTAACATGTCAAGCCCATGTGTGACAGGGAGGTTTAGACTCAGTCACCACCTTGTCCTGATAACAGAGCTATTCCTGAGGAGTGCTGAGCACCCCGTGGAGGAGCCAGAGGGGAATCCCACTGAGACCCACTCCACTCATCCCTTCTGGCTGTCAAAACCTGGGGCAGTGAGAGGAAACCCACAGAGGAATGAGAGTCACTTTTGGCACACACTGACTCCTGACAGAACTGTGTTCTGCACTCAGCCCCACAGGTTCCTAAAATCCCAGATGCAGGGGAATTTGCAGAAGAGCTCTTCCACGCCTTAAAGAGCTGGCAAGGTTTCCAGAGTTGCCTGCTTTTAGAGGGATCTGGCTCTGAAGATGGGACCTTAGATATACTGTGAATTAGAAATATTCCATTAGAAAGCTCAGGTGTTGTTTCAGAGACTCAGGCTGTGTCTGTGTCTGTGTCTGTGTCTGTGTCTGTGTCTGTGGCAGTGGCTGTGGCAGTGGCTGTGGCAGTGGCTGTGGCTGTGGCTCTGCTGTCTCTAGCCCATCCCCCCTGCTCTGGCCACAGTCCTCCCACTGGGCAGCTCCAGCCTCTGTCCCACAAGCAGCACCTCCTGCTCCAACTCTTCTCAGCTCTCCAGCACACTGAGTGCTCCCAAACCCTCCTGCCAAGCCCCATTAAATTGTACAAGGGGCTTGACTTTCATGCAAATTGTCATAATTATATCCACAGCCTCTGAACTAAAAAAAAAAACAATCCCCATCCGAAGCTTTCAACCTGACAGCTTCTCTTGAAATGACAGATCCTCCATGTGCCATGTATCTAACACCCCAGCTGTATCTCTGTACAGCTCTGTCACCTCCTCTCAGCCTCACAAGACCCAGAGCCTGGTACTTTCACAGTTATCATTTTGCCAACCCCCATCTCCAATGCTATCTCTACCACAGGGCCATGCTGATTATTTCTTTGATTCTCCTGCATGCTCAAAGTCACTTGCTCTTTTCTCTCTTGCTGTCTCTGATCTGGTCACACCAGCTTTGAGAAGTGTGCTTAGATGCACACTTAATATGTATTATCCTGAAAGAAGATGATTTTCTGGGTCAAGGTCCCCTTCATCAAGAATGTTCTTAAACAATCTAGTGTTTTTGAAGGAACTGGGCACTTAAATATTCCACTTCCTAAATATCTCTCCAGGGCAAATTAAAACAGCTTTGTGTCTTGCACCTTGAAGATGACAACAGTCTGCTACAGTTTAGTAGCTCCACTCCTGCTATTTTTGGAGAGGGGAAAATGAAATGGATTCAGAAAGGAGGAAGTTGCTTATTCTCCAGAAGCAAAAGCACTTGCTGTCATAGCCTACATCACATACATCAAGTAGCCTTGGCTTATTCTGAGCCACCCCAAAATACCATGCCTACATATATCTGCCCCTATTTGTGTGTTATCATACACACAGGAAAGATTTAAGCCCTGCAGCATCTCAATGCTAGTCTCCTTTGCAGAGGAAAAAGCAGGGCAGAGTTATGTTATTTGTCATGATCATGAAGGGAATCCACAGACCTGAGACTGAAGGATTATCTCCAACCTGCTCCTTCAGAGCTACCCTGCTTGTCTGTTTCTAACAGCTTTTCCTAGGGATGCTGAGTGTTTCATGATATCAACAAACAAAAATCTTCCATGGCACATTTTCTGCCTTTGTGGTGACTGTATGTTTACCACCTTTTGCCAGTGTTCTCTTTTTTTCTCTATCTTCTTCACCAACATTACTTTTCAAAAGGTGCCAGATATTTCTTCACCCTTAAAAGTCACCTCAGATGCAATCAAGCCATAGCCCCAGATGATTTACAATTCTCAATTATTCTCCTGAGATCCCTGTATAAGACAGTGCTAGGAGGGAAGATGGAGTGCTTCAGTTTCTTCAAGAACCAGTGTCAAAACAATTCTATCAGCCCATGGCGCTAAATACGTTAATTACTGTTTCTTAATTTCAAGAGACAAAACTTCAATTGTGATCACAGAAACATCCATCAGAAAAGGCATCATTGCCACATGATTAGCAGCTATCCTGACACAACTCCGAGTTCCACATATTTGCAGGACTGTATTTTAAAAACATCATCAGAAGACAGTGAGAGGAATATTTAGTGCTTTTCCTCTTGCTGCAGGGCTGGTATGGAAATTAGGGACTCTTCCTGGCATGATAGCCCATACTGTTTATGGGATTAGAGCAATGAATGTCTGGATTAGCCAGTATGATTCTTAGAATATTCTCAAAAATTCTGCCCCTATAGCCACCATTTCAGCCTCTTTAATTACAGAAGCAGGCTGTGCAGACACAGGTCAGCTATTCAGCAATTGTCAGAGCTTAATGTTACAACTGATGACACAAAAGCAGAGCAAATTTTGTACTAGAAGCATTTCAAAGATCTGTACACATAGAAACAGACATTTTTATCACTAGCATCACAAGACTATTTTTATTTCCCCTGGAGAAGCTCTGTGCACAGTCGTATATCCCTCTGCTTCAAAATTAGCTCTGTGCAAAACTGTTCCAGGGGTTGAAGACAGATCCAGTCCCTATTGCACTCCGAATTTTTGATTTTTTTTTCTGCTATATAGAAATACTTTGGCAAAATTCAGGCTCAGTTACTCTGGGAGCCATTGGCCACACTTTGCTTCAGCTCTTGGTAATTCTGCTCTCTGCTAGAGGGGAGTCTCGGAGCTGCACTTTCCCCAGCCAGACACCAATCTGAAATATCCTAAGGCATCACTGTCAGAGAGGTCTAAGCACTCTAAGTGCTTAGAGTGAAGGCCCTGGAGGCATTTCAAGAGGGACCTTATGAAACTCTGGCACCTGACATGACTGACGACTTTGCAAGTTGAGATCACTGTGATCCCCACCCATCTGCCCTGCCTAATGCGACTGTGTCACATTTTCAAGGTCAAATGATTCAATTCCCAACATGAACACTGTCACATTTGGAGGGGAGCATTCTCCTTGCATCTCCATTGAAACATCATTTTTTGAAGCATGTGCCCAGAGGGTGGTGGAAAAGATGCCACCAGTCTGGAACAGGGTGAGTAACCCAGAAATCAACACTGCAGCCCCTCAGCTCCATGACTGTGCTGAAGTGTGTGCAGAAAGCACAGCAAAGAGAGCAAACTGGAGTGCTGGCCTGGGGCTGAAAATATCAGGATTCCGTTTTCTTCATTAAAATGAAGTTAACATACTGTTGTAGCTCATTGACATTCACAGTAAACCTTTGTCATGGCTTGACATGGTTTGGGTTTTAATTGTTTGTAAGACATCCCTATACAACACCAAAGGGAATGTCTGAGGTCACTAACAAACCTTTGGGAATGAATGTAACTCATTCCAGTGCCAACCTGAGTGGGGAGATGAACAATTATTCAATCCTGTTGATAAATTTCCAAGTTAAAAAAAATTAGTAATCATCAGTTAAGGGCATGTATTTAAGACCTAAGTGTTTCAAGCATTGCAGGAATTTGTAGTTAATATGCCCAGGATGATTAAATGTGGCAAAGGTGGCCCTGGCTGAACTCTCTGCAGCCAGGGAAGGATGTGAAGGATGGGAGTTTGTAATAATATGAGCAAAATTCTAATCAAAGTCCTGTCTGAACAGAAACCTTCACTAATTTGCATGGTGCTCTAGCACAAAACTGTTTAACACTGGAGAAGATTCCTGGGCCAGTGTTGCAAACCATTCTACCAGTGTAGCTAAATCTGAGAGATGATGGTCAAAAGGGCTTTTACCTACTCCTGCCAATCATCTCCCTTTGGCCTATGGACCCTGCTTCACTCACACCACCTGTGCAAGTAGTTTTGGACTCCATAACTAAGCAGTGATTTGTTGTTATTAAAGCAAAGCTGTAACAGTCATTGCTTAGGATCTAGGGTAACAAGTCCCTCTTGAGATATTTTTACTATATGAGACAGGGGGAGGGATGTGGATCCTGGAAAGGAGCTTGGTTAAAGGCTCTGAGCCATGAGATCCATCCCTTTCTGCTCAGAAAGGTATTGCCCTCACCTGCAGGGGAGTACAGCTCCCCTGGCTTGAGATCCACAGAGGTGCAGCCCTGGTGAGATCTCACTTAATGCAGGGGAGAGAGAGGCACCAGTGTTGTACCACACAGCAGTATCCTCAGCACTCCTGAATCCCACAGTTCAGACCTGGATGGAATGCATCAATGAGCCACCCTCAGCCTGTGCTAGAGACCAAGCACAGTTCTGTATTCCAAACATTTCAGGGGAGGCATCTCTCTGGAGGATGAGCCACCAGTGTAACCAAACATCCTTGCAAAATGGTCTGAGGAAGATCCTTTTCTCTCTGTCATGTGGAAAATTAGGGTGATTAGGAAGACCATTTCAACCATTAAAAATCTGCAAAGCTCCAGCACACCAGGCACACACCTTAACCCCAGGACCTTGCTTTCTCTCAGTAACTGCCAGAGGTAAGTGTGTGTTAATCATTTGTCCTGTAAAAATCCTTTCTTTGCTGAAAGCTGGAAGCCCTTCCTCTCTCACAGTTTCATTACATTTTAGAAATCAAACAACCAGCTTTTAAACTCTCTGCTGGGACACACAGATATGTGAGCTTCCCACTAACAGGGGGCCACTCTCTTTGCATCTCTGTTATGTGGGGATTGAATGTGTCTTTTTTCTAAGAGTGATGAGATCCTCAATCTCTGCAGGTTTTGCAAGGGTCCCCACAGAGCCATTGCCTCTCCTGTCACACTGACAGAGCAGGATCAGCTTCCCAGGAGAACAGTGGGTGATGGCCTTGAAAGATCCTAGCCCTGGGCTTGTTATCAAAGAGCTGGAAAAATGAAATAAATGAAAGAGACTCCTAGCAGAGCACAAGCTTCCCTGCTCCAGGCTCAGTCTCACACCTGTTGAGGTACACAGCAGCTCCTGACTGCATCCAGGGGGAAGAGGTGTTTTTCCCCAGTATCTGCAATGATCAATGAGGAGCTGGAGCAGAGTGCCTGCAGCTCCTGCTGAAGAAAGCAGACCAGGCACCACTGAACTGGACTACCAAGAGCTGTTGGCTTTTATATGGGCTCAGCAAGGTCGTTCATCACCACAGCAGACGCTGACTGCTTTCAGTAGCATGGAAAAGAAATTAAAAGTAGGCAAAAAAGACCTTTTTGTTTAGCTGGAGGATAAGCAATAGATCAAAATGTTTAAAATATTAGCATATCACTGCAGCTCAGACACACTTGTGGGTTCCTGCAGCTTAACACATGGCAGAGTGGCTGTGTTGGTGGATGATTGTCAAGAGAAAAGCGTGGTCTCAGAGTTAATTACTGTGAGTGATCTGTGGTAGCTATCCTGGAGAGGTGGAGCTGCTTTCCAGGACAGTCTTCTAGTGGATTTGAGGGGGTTTTAAACTCAGTACAGTAAATATTGCCTGGAATATTAATTCTTTTTTTCAGTATTGAGGCTATGCAGAGGGTGTTTACATATTGAATAGAGCAAACACTTCTCACTGCTGCACAGGACAAAGAGGCAGCAAGAAGCAGTCCCTGCCTACTGTGACCAGTTTCTACCATCAGAATGTTGCTTAACTTATTCCACTCATAAGGAGATCAAGCATTATGTCAGGCCAACAGCTGCAGAGATGAAGGTGAGTTCAGAGTAACCAATGGAGACAAACCCAATCACCTTGTGTCTTCTCCAGCCAAGGTGCACCTGCACCCTCAGCAGCAAGTCCTGGTGTCACACCTGGAGGACTCAAGGCTGTTTGGAAAATGAATATTGCCCACACCACCAGCTCCAGTGAGACACATCCTTGCTGCTCTTGCACTGACCTTCTCCAGCTCCTCTCACAGGGAGTGAGCAGAACAATCCAGCTTCTCTTTCACATTTGTGTGCTACTTCTCAGTGTTTTGAATTAAAGGTATTAAAAGATGACCAGATCCATGCAGCTGGCTGGAGCCACCAGAAAAGAAAATGCCATCTGGACAGTGGTCTGTGGCCACATGGCATCCTCTGATGTGCACCAAGGGAGCCCATCACAGTAGCTATTTTCCACACTGGAACAGGGATATAAATAAAAATGTTCTTGTTCGCATGTAGCCATTCTGTAACTGATCTGGAAGATGAACTTCAATTTTAAAGCCATTTAGCCAAAAGTTTTGCTATTGAAATTGTTAGCAGTGTTTCCTCATCTGACACATCATATCTCTGTATTTTTTCTCTGTGTGTGTGGGTATGGGCATAAAAAACCCCCTCAAAACAGCAGATAACCAGGATTTTCAACTATGTCTCCACCCTGCAAGTCTGAATAACCATCTCTGTTTCCTTAGCTGACTGCCAGCCTGCTAAATTCATATGAAAATAAAGTATTTGTACTTAAACCACACATCTATGCATAAAACAGGTTGTCTGGGGAATGCAAGCTTTGGAGTTTATTGGTGAGTTGGGCTGTGACTCAGGGAGCACATAGAGACCTTGCAAAATTATGTATTCTGTAAGTGCATCAAAGTGGCCAGAAAAGGGAAAAACAGCTGTGCATGTTTTTCTTTCTCCTCCTCCTCTCACTTTGGGACTAAGCCTATAAAATAATAAGATACCTTTCCAGTATTATCATTTGTCTTGATTTTCTGTAGAGAATTACATAACAGCAATAGCCCTATTAGCATTCAGCCCTCAGTTCTTTGCTTTGTGCTTTCTCCCTTATTCATTTTGCTTAATAAAATAATGAATTTTGCATTTGATAGATGCCTGACAGCTCAGGGGACTCAACTGTCCTCTGTTTAGCCATTGAATAGTGTTATGGGCTGGCATTGGAGCTCTCCTGCATGACAGTCCCTTTGCAATATGCCAGCTCTGTCCACACATTAGGGAGAATTCAAGTAAATTCAGATCACACTAAGCCAGTGATGTTGATGAGAACCTAATAGAGCAAGAGGGACTGAAAGCTGTCACTGCCAGGGGGCAATTAGTTACCAGATAGTCCCATTTGCAATTCCTAGGATGTGAATAGGTTGAAAAGTGCTGTGTGCAAGGGCTGCATGTGCAGGCTCAGAGTATTGTATAAGGGAACTATACCTGGAGCTGTAGGTATCTCTGCTATTAAAGCAAACAATACTTCCTCACCTGCATTTCTGATGATTTCCCTTTTCATCCCTGCAGGGGAAAACCCTCAGGGGTCTGGAAGGTACCTGTCCAGAAGGAAAACATGGGGCTCCCTCCCCAGAGCAGGGAAGGAGGAGCTGCTGCAATGCCTCACTGTGCTCTGGGACCATCTGGGATCTGGGTGCCAGTGATGTAGGTCTGTCTGTCCAGAGCAGCAGCTGCAGCAGAAACCAGCAAAAGCTTCATTTAATCTGGTTACAGTGTCATAAATGTCATAGATGTGTCAGAAACACTTCTCCAAGAGGGTGAATCTGGTGAGGACTTGTGCCTTTCCCTCCCTCTTTATGTTATGGCATAAAATATTTTTATTTGTAGAGTTAAGAAAGGAGAAAGGCAAGCTCTCACATCTTTTCAAGGGAATGCTTATTGAACTTTCTGATGCAGCCACTAGATGCCCCTGTTTTCTGATGCCTGCTCCAGAGTGGGGCATCTGCCAGGATGCAGCAACCAGGGCCAGAATTTGGGGCTCATGCCACAGAGAAATCCTGACTGCTTCAGCCTCCTCTTCCCTAGTGACCTTTGGGTTAGCTGAGTCTATTGTTCTGGATGTGGAATTTAGGAGAGACAGTGCTGGTCACTAACAGGGATGGTGTCATCCATCTTCTGCCTTTTCTGCTTCTGTTCTGTGGTGGCTCTGGAGGAGGTGACAGAGCTCAGCCCCCTGTACCTGCAGGTTCTGTTCCTGTGACCATACTCACTGCAGTGCCCAAGCCTTGGAGCAGCACTCTTGGAGCCCACTGCCTCTTGGGGGTGAATCCACCCAAAGCAGAAGAGCCAGACTCCTGGCAAAGCCATTAACCCCAGCAGAAATATTTCCCAAATGAACCCTGAAGTGTTTCCTTGTGCACAGGTCCAGCAATGAGACTGATTCAAATGGGAATTTGGCACCTGATCAGGGTGAGGGAGCATTTGTGGCTGCTGAAATAGTTCTGCATCCAGAAGATTAATTCTTGCACCATGTCATTCCAGCCCCACAGGCACCCACAGTCAGCATAGAAAATCACATTTGCTCCATCTGAAGTGATCACTCCCCCAAAATGAACTTGGCTTAAGTAAGGATTTATTTGAGAGTTTCTCAAGATGAGCAGATGTTTCTGCTTCAGTTATTCCTTGACCAGGCTTTATTGGGCCAGCAAAGTTTACTTACCCAAGTCCCTACTAGGCCCTAAGATAACAATGTGTGAATAAATATTTCAGTCAGATACCCAGCTCAGAACTCCTGTGAAACACAGCAGTGATTTATGGATTTGAAGTAAAATGTTTGTGTTCTGGGCATTCAATCTCAGAAACACAGGAAATGTTAAGAGATCTTGCTTGAGCTTTTTTCTTAAGAAGGTGAACAAAGTGATGGGAAACCTTCAGAAGAGAAAAAAGAGTGACCTCTCAGGATGAGAACACCTATAAAGGCTTCTGCTGCCTAATCCTTCCTATTTACAGGAGTAAGGTGCCTAATTAGCACTCCTCAGTGTGATGTGGGCTCAGAGCTCTGGGTCATGTGGGAAGTTTTTGTGGTTTTTTTTTTTTTGAGAAGCTAAGAGCAGTTCTGAGGAAGAAGCACTAGAAATTCCTAGTGACCTAGTGTCACAAAAATTACTGGTATCTGAAACACCTTTGCAGATGCTTTGAAACTAGTAGTAGTTGCTTCATCCATCACCCACTGAAACTAAAAGGTTCCTCCTGCTTCCCTTCAGGAGCCCTGGATTAGGATGTAAAACTCATGACACCACTACTTTCAGCATCCTGCTGCTAGTACCTGTTTAGTGAGGTTTGGTCCACTAGGTTTTGGTTATGAGACATAAGGCTGGTATCCAGCCTTAGGATCAGGAAGGTTTACAGAGATTAATCCCACAGCAGGTAGCACAGGCAGCCCTGGGGCTGGTCTTCCCCAAAACTGACACTGTGTAAGCCAAGCCACATTTCTGGAAATCACACATCATCTGCCATTTTATTCATAAATTAGGAAAAAAAAAAAAATAAAAGGAGGTCTCAAATACACAATAGCAAATGAAGTCTGGATTAACTGATATCTCTCTTCTCTCAGTGATTTCCTTGTGTTTTCCCTTGGGCCTGAGCTGCTCTGTTGGATTATGGCATTTCAGAGTCATTGGCATTATGATAACATGACTAAGAAATATGGAGACTCCCCTCTCCACGTTAATCTGTGCCAAGAGAATACTGAAGGAAGTAGATAAAAGAGTCACTAACACTGAGTTACATTTTGCTTCTAAGAATTGCCTTCCAGAGGCTGTAGCCATTTTGCAACCTTTTTAATTTTCAGAGAAAGTGCCTCCTGTGCCATAATTAAGAGTTTAATATGCCACAGGGTCCTGTTTATCATGATAACGTATTTTGCTAGACTTTTTGTAAGTCCTTTGAATATCTTTCAGCCAGTCCATTAGATGGGGCTGTGATACTGGGGATTTTAATCACAGATATTCATTATTCAGTTATTATTCATCATTTTAATAAAAAAGGGGCATATTTCCTTTGTTTCACAGGCAGAAAGATCTGATGAGGGATTTCAAAGGGTGGAATAGTTTGATTATCTTCAGTGTTGGCTAGCTACATCCACAAATTTGCAGGGAGAACATCAGGCCCACCTTTCTCTTCTGCTCTTACAGAAGGCACAGGCATCCAAAGCAAAGACACCTGTAAATGAGACAAGCAACAGAAGACATATGGGAAGCAGTTTTAACTCATGTGATGACTAATAGCATGTTCCCAGCTGGAACATCGTTTGAGACCTCTACACAGCTTTTCAGTAAAAAAAGATCTGTGTAATTGTTTTAGCAATGGTGTGCAGAGGGCCCTGGAAATGGAAGACAACATCAGTGCACCATCCCATAACATCAGATGTTATGGCAAAAAGTCAGATTGCTCTAGTGCCTGCCTGATGCAGGAAGATGCAAAGGGCAAAAGTAATTTCCCTGCAAAGTGCTTTGCCTCAAGCAAGGGGAAATGCTGTAACTATGTTGAGCAGTCAGAGATTATCACATATTGTGAATATAATGTATATATACATAATGTATGTATATGTGAATGTATTGTAATCTGTAGTGATGGTTCCTTGACAAAAAGATCAATCATGGAGATGTTAAGGTTGGAAAAGACTTTTAAGATTACAAGTCCAACCACCAGCCCAGCATCACCACCTTGGTCACCACTAACCAATGTCCCTAAGTGCTGCATCCAGGCACTTGAAGTGTTTCTTAAACATTTCCAGGGATGGTGAGTCCACCACATCCCTGGGATGCCTCTTCCTATGCTTGACAACCTTTTCCAGGAAGAAACCTTTCCCAAGTATCTCATCTAAACCACCCCCCATGCAACCTGAGGTCATTTCCTCTTGTCCTGTAACAAGTTATAGAGAGAAAGGGCTGACCCTTACTTGCTACCACATTTCAGGGAATGTGGAGAGCAATGAGGCTCCCTCAGAGCCTCCTTTTCTCCAGGCTACACACCCCCAGCTCCCTCAGACTTGTGTTCTAGAGCCTTCCCCAGCTCTGCTGTGCTTGTCTGTACAAAACTGTTCAGCCTTGTCCCATCACTATTCTGACCATATAAAAAGTCACTCTCCCTTGTTTTTTTTTTTCAAGTTCTGGAAGGCTGAAATGAGGTTGCCCTGGAGCTTTCTCTTCTCCAGGATGAGCAACCCCAGCTCTCTTAGGCTGTGTTGATAGAACAGGTTGCTCCAGCCTGTATAAAATATATTTCCCTGGAAGGGGAGATGATCAAGGTTCAGGAAAGAGTCTGGCATCGGTCAGCATGTGCTGATCAATTGAATTGTGCATCACTTGCTCTCATTTTTTTTCTTTTACTCTTCATTCTTATCAATTCTTCTAATTTACTTCATTTCAACTGTTAAATAGTTGCATTGTTGTGTGATGCCAAACTGCCTACTGGGATTAACCCACAATAACAGGGAATCCTGAAGCCAGACAGCCCCCTCTGTCCTCAAGTGCTACATCCAACCCACCCAGCAGCTCTTCTGCAAAACTCTCCCTGGCTCTGCAGCAGCTGAGCAGCCAGTACCCTGTGCCAGTGCTGCCTGACAAAGTGATGCAGGGAGACTCACAGATGAAGTGTTTGCTCAAATATATCATTTATTGCCATCTTTGTACTAAAGCTCACAGGAGAAGTGGACTCTCTCAAAAAGGGAATGCCCTTTTGCAGGGGTGGCTGGAGGGCAGCAACATTAAATGCCACTTGGCAGAGAGCACAGCTGTGGAGAGTGACCAATTATTTCTATTTCCTCAGTGCAGGAGCATGGACAGTGGGGGAGCCATAGGCAGGGAATCAGAGAAACCAGAGCTCACTGCCTCAGGTCTTCTACCAAATAATCTCCAACTCTGTGGTAGCTGAGCAGCCACATTCCACGCCAAGGTTGCTCAGAGATAGTGTTTGTTCAACTTTTTTGTCATAAACTTTACATCAGCTAAAGCTCCCCAAAAGTCAAAGTTAGAATGGTTAGAATGATATTGGAAGTATTTTTGTGGAAACCAAATTATTCTACTCTTCTACAGTTCCATGGTTTTGTGGTCCTACAGTCGTCTCATTCAGAACCCAAAATAGAGATAATATTGCAGATCATCAAACTCCTTCAATGCCTTAGTCTGGGCAGCTGGATCCTGCACCAGGTGCTGAAAGAGGTTTAGGGGCTGTGCCTCCTGGAAATCTGGGGGCAAAGAGATCTCTGCAGGCATGTCCTCATTGCCAAAGAAGAAGTGCTTGAGGCGTTTCTCCTCGAGGCAGCAGCGCAGGTAGTGCATGATGTCATCCACCCGCATCAGGAGATACTTGTGCTGCCATTCTGACAGAGGGATCAAGGTCAGGAGGTGCATGACCGTGGTTTTCAAGGCATAGACAGAAATGCCCGAGCCCTCCAGAAGGCGGGCACAGAGCCGCAGGCACTTGAGGTGGCAGCTGCGGGGTGGAGCCTGCATGGCCACCTGCCTGAAGAACTTTGCCTCTGCCACAGCATAGCTCTCCAGCCACGTGGTGCTCGGGGGGAACTGGGCCCCTGTAGGCTGGCTGCTCAGGAAGATGTCCGAGTCACCTTGCTGCACACTAAATACTATCTCCACAAAAAGGCTTCTCCCAGAGTCTTTCACCAGCCTCATCTTGCAGGAGCGGCAGGAGGGAAGCACCTTCATGCTGTAGTGACGGGACTGAGGCACCACCGACCAGGCTGAGATCACAAAGGTCTGGAACCAGAGGGCAATTTTCTCCCCATCTAGGTAAGGGCCAGTGCAGAGGGTGTGCAGAAGGCTGGTGACCTGATTTCTCTTCAGCTCCTCTGCAGAGTGGTGCAGGAAGCACAGGATGCTCTGGTCTGGCTGTTTCCCAGTGCAAGTGCACTCCTGCTCCACACGGATGCGCATGCTCGTCTGCGGCATCTGCCCCGTGGCCTCTGGCTCCAGGTGGAAGGCATGCCCAGGAGGAGGCTTCAGGGGCACAAACATGAAGTAGACAATGTCCTCCTCCTTATGGGGACTCCATCCTTCACAGGCACTGCCCACCCCAATGGCTGGTTCCAGCACTGGGAAGAAGCTGTCTGAAAAGAGACTGTGGGAGACTTGGAGAAGGTCACTCAGCAGCTCCTGCACCACCCGTCTCCTGGAGGCCAGCTTTGGCACTGACAGCTGGAAGCGTTTTGAAAAGATCCAGATCATATTCATCTCAGCAGGCTGTTCTTCTTCCTCACTTTCTTCACTCTCTGAGTCCCTGCTGCTATCCATCTCACAGATCCTTTTCTTGAGCCACCAGCAGAGTGCCAAGAGCAGCACCAGGACTCCAGCAATGACCCAGAACAGCCATTGCTGTAAAGTAGTTAAGAACACGGCTCCCCCAGACTCCCCACTCAGCTCCACGGTACTGTGGGCCAGCTCCTGCAGCATCTGAGTCCTCTGCTGGTTGAGGACCTCATCTGGGTACACATTGATGTAATTGAGGATCCATTGCACAAGCCAGAGGAGGAGTAGTGTGATCATTATGACCTGAAAGAGAGTGGAGAGGAGTGCAGCAGGGCTGAGAAGAGAGAGAAGGAAGAAAAGAGAAACAAAGGGAGCTGGTAGTGAGGGAGGAAGGGATGTGAGACAGCGGGCAGGAAGGAGAGGGGGCTAGGCAAGTGGCAGGCAGCAAAGCCTGCACCCAGTCCTGGTGGTGGTACTGTGCCCTTTTCCCCCCTGGAAGGGGCTGGGCCCTGGATGCAGGATGGGAAGCACTCTCTTGGGTGCCTGCGTTTGTGGTCCTGCCCTCATCCAGCACAGCATCTGGCCGTGTGTGTCCACTTGATGCTTATCCCTGGGGCAGTGCTGTTTGCTGCTGCCATTTATATCTGCTGCTCACTATGACATCCCTTGTGATGGATGTACCAGAGACACCACAGCCAGGCCAGCTCGCTGTACTGGGGCAGCACTTCCTGCTGGTGTTACTGCTACCAGCCTCTTGCTGTGACAT
This sequence comes from Erithacus rubecula, assembly GCF_903797595.1. NCBI lineage: Eukaryota > Metazoa > Chordata > Aves > Passeriformes > Muscicapidae > Erithacus > Erithacus rubecula. The sequence continues at coordinate 53,407,234 of NC_136688.1, forward strand.
TCCTTGTGATGTCACTGGCAGCAGAGACATCACAGCCAGGCCATCCCCACCCTTCATCCCCACCCTAGCTCAGACCCTCACAATGCCCCAAGAAACCAAAGCCCTGACACCCACCAAATGCAGACCCACTGCTCAGGAATGGCCCCAGAGCTTCCCTTTAAAAAGCAGGACAACGCTTTGCCTGAGCTCTTGGCAAACATAAAATTGGATGATGTGATTCCTGGATGTTTTACTCCTAGAGATCCCCTGTGGTGATGGGATTCATTCCCTTGGCACTGATCTCTCTGTTTGTGGGGGTGCTCTTGGGGCCTTTGTGACACCCCTGGGTGTGGGGTACAGAGGAGCACCTGGGGGCTGTCATGGATGAAAGGCTGGCCATGAGCAAACAGTGTGCACTCACAGCCCAGAAAATCAGTGAAATCCTGGGCTGCTTCAAAGGAAACATGGGCAGCAGGCTGAGGGAGACACTTCTGTCCTCAGCAAGCCCCACCTGCAGCCCTGTGTCCAGGCCTGGGCTCCTCAGCACAAGAAAGATGTGGAGCTGTTGGAGCAGGCTGGCCTGTCCATGATGTCTCTGGTGCCAGTGACATCACAAGGGATGTCACAATGAGGGGCAGGGATAAATGAGAGCAGCAGGCAGTGCTGTGCTAGCCCAGCCTGAGACGGTGACTGCACACACAGGAAGGACACTGCCCTGCATGAGAGATGGAGCACAAAGACAGAGCTGTCAAACCCTTCTCTCTGTCCTGCTGAAGGCCATGTCTGCCCTAATGCTCCTGGTGACTGTGGTGAAAACCATCCTGCAGAATGCCAGGGTGGTCAATGACGAGCTGGACGGGGCCACGTGCCAGCGCATGCGGCGCCGCTCCGAGTTCCTGCGCCAGCAGATGAGGTGGATGCTGGAGGAGCTGGAGCACAGGGCTGAGGAGCAGGCTGCTGGAGCCCAGGGACCTGTGCTCTGCGCTGCCCTGATGCAATGGCAGCTCTGGGCTGCTGCTGGAATCTTGGTGCTGCTTGCGGCGCTCTGCTGGCAGCTGAGGAGAAGAGGTTGTGAGGTGCTGCTGAGCTGGCAGCTGAGCACCTCCAAACCGGCCGCTCCCGTGCCCTACACCCCCATTCCCAGCCCCACACTCCTCACTCCCATCCCCACACTCCTAAACCCCTTGACTTTCCCACCGAATTGGAATCGGAAGTGGAAATCTAAGTGCAAACTTTTAAGAGTAGGTTAACAATTGAAAGAAAGCAAATTAGAAGAATTTATAAGAATGAGGTGTGAAAAAAGAAAAGTGATGCACAATAAAATTTATCACCATGCACTGACCGATGCTAGACCCTTTCCCAAACCCTGATATGCTCCCTTTCCAGGTAACTCCCCCATTTTATATACTGGGTCTCCTTTTGTACTTGTAGAAACTTCTTTTATTGTTCTTGACTGTAGTAGCCAAAGGTTCAGTTAGGCTTTTCCTATTTCTGATATTTTTATAACTTTTCTCATTTCAATTTTAATTTTGACCTTGCTAACCTCATGATATCACTGTAGTCCTCCTGAATTGCCTACCCCTTCTTCAAAGGGTCATGAACTCTTTTTTTTTCCTGAGTTCCATCCAGCTTTCAACACCTGCAGACAGCCTTGTCCTGCACCTTTAAGATTTCCTTCTTGAAAAATCTCCAGCCTTCCTGAACTCCTTTGCCTTTCCTGAACTCCTTGGCACTTCTTCCCAAGGGACTCTGGGAATCAATCTCTTAAACAGGAAAAAATCTGCTGCCTGGAAGTCCAGGATGGCAGTTCTGCTAACCACCGTCTTTACTTCTCAAGAACCAAAACCTCCATCATTTTATGATTTTTATGCCCAAGATTCTAATGCTGAGAAAGGCTGCTACCTTGTAACAGGTGAGGGAAACCAGGCTTCCTTATTTCTAAAAACTTGAAAAAGACATTAGGCCTTGAAACAAATTTGTGTGAAACAAATATGTATACCCCACTAAGCAAGGCAAAGTTACCCTTAAGCGACAGCACAAAAGTTCAGTGAGATAATCACATTAGCATTACTGAGTTAGCCATGCATGTGAAGCACAGTCCAGCTCCTATTTCCTATTTGTCTGCATTATGAATCTAAAATATTCATATTTTATTGTCTTGTGTTGACAGCAAACTGTTAGAACAGAAGAATGGCTGGTTTTGTGTGTCTGGAGCTTCATGTCTTATTTAGTGCAAGATTGAATGGCAAGCAGAATTAATCAGGTTTTCAAGTGCACTTTATCCAAGGCTGTTCACACTAGCAGTCCTTAAACAAGCTGGGAGTGGGAATCTGGGGTCCTTTCCATTGGCTGGAATATATATATTCCACCTGCTCAAAAATCCCAAGGGAATTGAGCACTCAACTTGTCAGAAATTTTAAATAAGATTTTAGGATTTAACCTACTTAATGCCTCTCTGCAAAGCCTAGGTTCAAGGCAGGACATGCATGTGGCTGAAGGCTGCTCTGATCTGACAGCACCCTTCAGCTCTGTGCTGGTGCTTCTGGCACCTGTCTGAACAGGGATGCAGTGTGCACCCAGTGTGGGAACAGGCAGTGGGAATATCAGCTTGGGACAACCATCACAGGGATCTGAAGCACTATTCCTGCTTGTCTTGGATTGCAATACAGGATGTGACCAGCAATGTGTATTCTGTCACCATCTGTTGAAGCTGGGTGGGGCAGTACTCTTATCTCCTGGCACATATTATCTGCTAATGGGCCATCTTTAAACCAGCTGGGGCAATCATCTTTATCTTTTCACAGCCCATCCTCCCTCCAGGAGGATATCATCTGCTGATAATGGCCAGTGAGTCCCAGTGCATGACTGATAAAATTCCATCATCCTATTGGGAGATGCTCCAGCCAGGGGAGGAGCCAAGCCTTTCCTACCTAGATAAAAACTGAGATTTTGGACAGAAAGATACTCTCTTTCCACTGGATTCCAGAGGAAAGCCAGACCTTTCCACATCATCCCTGGACCTTCAGAGGAAACTGCACCTTCTCCAGGAGCACTGCTCCAGCTGAGCCACATCTGCCCCTGCAGGAGGATGCAGCCACCATTGAATGGGACTGCTGCCAACACCCTGACTGACTGACTGGTGTCAGCTTGGATTCTGACTCTGGCAGTGTTTTGGGATTGTTCTTTGTAATACTGTATTCCTATTTTAATTTTCCCAGTAAAGAACTGTTATTCCTAATTCCCATATCTTTACCTGAGAGATCCTTAATTTCAAAATTATAATAATAGTAATTTGGAGGAAGGGGGTTTACATTCTCCATTTCAAAGAGAAGCTTCTGCCTTCATTGGCAGACACCTGTCCTTCAAACCAGGACAGTGCTTTAGCAACCTTCAGTATTTACCTGCAGTTTTGTAAAGGATTGCCAGCTAAAGACTAGAAGTGCAATGTGGTGCATTTCTGTGCATCTACATGTTGCATCTTTGTGCTACATCCTGGTCTGTGGGTCTGATGAAAACCCTGGGGGAATTTCTCTGATGTTGTGCTGGGTTTAGACTCGGGAATCAGGAGTTTCCCCTGTTTTTGCTCCACAAGCAGCAGTTTCTGTGGCTCCCTGTGAGCACCAGGGAGAAAAGCTGTGTGTGCTCTCCACAGAAAGGGTTTCCCTGCCATGCTGCATGCTGGTCCCTGAGCACAGGTGGCCACAAGGAGCCTGGCAGCTGCCTCCTTTAGGGAATCACAGAAAGCAGCTTTGCCTCAAGAGCTCGGCATGGCAAAGGGCCCAGAGCAACCTGTCGTGCTGCCTGTCACACCTGTCACAAGGAAGCTGTGATGAAAACAAGCAACTTTCAATAATGCTCTGCATTCACTTGGAAATAATGAAAACAAGCACAAAGCAGCCAAGGAGCCCTTCTTGGGCTGTGTGCCACTGCTCCCTGTAGTCACACTGTCACAGTCTAGCTTGGAGCAGGGTCCACAGCAATCTCCTGTAAAGTGTTATTGGCCCCACAAAGAACCCCCCTTAATGGAAATTACTCTTAAAAAAAAAAATTAAAAAAATATATGGAATGATTTTGCAATTGTTTTTCAGTTTTTAAAACTGATGTTGGAAACTGCTTTTCCTACAGGACCTTGCAGAGCCCCTGCTTACTCAAGTGAGGAGGAAACTCTCTTCTTTTGTGGTCTTCATGGAACACCAGCCAGTCTCCATCCCCTCTGACTCCTCCACGAAAGCAGGAGTGGCATGGGCTCTTCATCCCACGTTTTCCATAGGAGTTTCCACCCCACTGACTCTGCTAGGAACAGGCTGCACACTTATTACACAACTTCAGTGTGTAGTCATGCTGTCATGACTATCAGCAAATGTCTTCATAACAGAGTGTTCACTGTTCTTTCTTTATCTATTCTTAGTTTCCAAGAAGTCCTGCTAGGAAGGAAGGGGAACCAAAAATATTTCTGTGCAGTTCTCTAAGTTACCTAATGATTGTGTGGATCATGTTGCTAGAAAAAAACTACCCCAAAGAGCCATATTCTATGGCCCTGAAGGCTTTCACCCCTTTTCAAATAAACCTGATCAACATTTCATGGGGGCTGTGACAGCCCTGGAAGAATGGACTACTCCAATAGCATGTTTTAATGACAATATAAATCATTAATTAATTTTTTTAAAGAGTGCATTACACTAACTCAGCTCTCTTACTACAACACAGCAAATCAAAAGTCTCTGTGCCTTGTGTTGGTTGCTCATTTTCCACATTCTTCTCAGAAAATCTTGTTGAATCCCCACATGACACATTATGTGTTTAAATTAGTACTTAAGGAGACTATTGAAAGTTTATTGCTCTTATCGTTGTCATTCACTGGGTGTGCCTGTCCCTTCCTCCTTTTTGTCTGCTGAATGAAACTGTCAGAAACACAGCTTTACCCCTGCAGGGCATTTGCAACGGCAGCAAAAGAATAAAAGAAGCATTTTTTTCCTAATCTCTCTGTGCACTTCATCATCCTCCATCACCTTAAGCCTACCAAATTTTAAGTTTAGAAGTGCATCCTATAACAATTTCTTCCTACAGCACAAACTATTTAGGCAAACTAGTGATTATTCTTCCACACTAACATCAACATAAAGCAGATTAGAAGAATTAAATGCACAAGAGTGCACTTCTTTTATGATTATGCACCCTTAATCTTCAGAAGATGGTTAATTACATTTTAAGCAGCATAAGAGCCCTAACATATTTGTATATTAATAAAAATTCTCACCAGGGGTTTAAATCTAACATGTATTCACAGGTATAACCAATGGCATTTTTCAGTAATGCTGTGAAAAAATATGCCTGTAAGTTAGTACCTTCACACAGGAAACTGCTGGGAGTTTTTAATTTACTCTCTAACTATTCTCCTAATCATTCTCTTGTCATGCTGGGATGGCTAAATGCATACAGATTATAATGATGGTGTGCACCCACCACAGCAGTGTCAGTGATGACATTTGCCAGTGCTTGAAGTCAGGCTGCTGCAATCAGAGCTCTGCAGCAGAGGCAAGCAGGGAAGGAACGGGGATGACACTGCAGCCCTGTGGTTTCACAACTCATGTTTGCTGGTTTAAGGCTTATTCCAGTTAGAAAGGGATTAGTCTCCACCTAGGACAGGCCTGAACATCTCTGTGATTCAGAGGTTTTAGGACTAAATGTTAATTATGTCATTATTAGGAAACTGTTTGGGAAAAAAATTTCATGGAAAGGATGACTAGGCATTGGAAAAGGCTCCCCAGGGAAATGGTGAAGTCACCATCCCTGGAAGCATTTGAAAAACAAGTAGGCATGGCCCTTTGTGATATAACTTGGTGAGCATGGTGGCATTGGGTCCTAGGTTGGACTTGATGACCTAGAGGTCTTTTCCAACATTATTGATTCTATGATTCCTACTCAGAAATGTTGGAGGTTCAAAAGGACTTCCTTCCCACAAATCCTGCTAAGTGAAGACAACACCTGCCATTTATCTTTGCTTTGAACCTGCAAAAAACCAGAGCACTGACATTCACAGCAGAGTCAGTATTCTGTCTCCAAATCTGCTCTTCGGAAATTTTAACTTCAGACAGTCCAGGATTTAGGCTAGGGTGAAACCCAGCCTGATTCAGGGTCAAAATCCGCTCTGTTTTCAGCCCAAGGCAGGTCAGTAAAACAGAAGGAGTGAACTCTGAGAGGGGAAGAGACAGTGTACCAAAATGGGAAGCAGATTCTTTCCTCCTGGATTCACCCACTAGAGGGACCCGTTTCATTCCCTGAACGAGAGCAGAACGGAGCAAGCTCGGGGAATAAGGGGAAAGAGAGAAAGCAGGTGCTGCTGATGCTGCCTGCAAGAGCTGAGTTCAGTGGCCACAGGCTTTATCCTTCTCTGGGATGTGTTTGTTCTGTTGGCTGACCAGCATCATGGCAGCTTCCTATGGAGAGGCCACCTGAGTTTCAGGAAAAAAAACAACTTTACAGTTCAATTTTATTTTTCTCTCTGCTCTTTGGTCATTTCTTCCCACAGTGGATTTTCTTCATGTCTACATCCTAAAGCAGACAGTGTCATTCCAAAACCTCCCCAGGGCATAAAAGATAATTTGGGAAAGGAGGAAAGAGCTGAACTTTTGAAATATGCTGCCTAATTATTAGTATTCCTCATTCTGAGCCTTATTTGTGGCAAGGATGACTCATTGCCCTTGAACACCCACTGCCAATCTATTTCCTCTAATGTCGCTTCCCTTTTTGATTTTCCGGATACAGATAGCAGACTGCTCATCTATTCCTACCATTAAAATGATGCATAACTGCTGCATTTTCTGGATGGAAACATTATGGACACTGAAATGTCATCACAGCCCCATTTGCTCATCTGCTGTTATTTACTTTCCAGCAGACAATATTTAGTACAAGGCACACACAATGCAGGAGTTAGCACAACATTCATCACATCGATACCGGGATGCACAACGCATGCTGCCACGGATAACAGAAACACTCTGGGCTGGAGCATTCACAGAGCTCCCCATCTTCCTTCAGGCTCTGTACAAATTTTCCCTGGCTGAGATGCTGTAGCTCTGGAAAGGAGCCAAGGCATGGCTATCTGCCAGTGGGAGGGGTTCTCAAAAGAGGAGGATGTAGGGATCTGCAGTCAGAGTGACCTTCCTTCTTGTCTGGGATACAGCCCTGCACTGGCTTCCTCCACAGCTTGCCAGGGCCATCCCTGCACACTGTGCCCTGCACTCCCTGTGTCATCACACTGGTGAGGTTTTTTGTAGATGCAGATGAAGCTCTCTGGAAAAGAATTCTGAAGTTGTGCCACACCATCAAGACACATGAAGCAAATGCCCAGCTATCCAAAAGCATGTCCCAGGGAAATCAATAGTCCAAGAAGAAGTATTTAGAACACTTCAGTCCTTCAAAACAGAAGCCACAATGGCTTACATCTGTGCATTATCATGTGCTTTGTCCTTTACAAACACCCCACAAAAATGGCCCCAAAGCAGAAGAGTTTCCACTTCAGTGAGGGAACTCTGCAGGTGAATGCTGCCCCTGGAGAGCTTTCAGGAACAGTAAGACCCCTTACATTGGTTTTGAGAGCAATGAAACAGGCTGCCCAGGAAATAGTGGAGTCACCATCCCTGGTGGTGTTTAAAAATGATGTAGATGTGACACCTGGGGACATGGTTTAGTGGTGAACCTGGCAGTGCTGAGTTTAAATGATGTAGATGTGACACCTGGGGACATGGTTTAGTGGTGAACATGGCAGCACTGGGTCAACAGTTGGACTTGATGATATTGGAAGTCTTTTCCAACCTAAATGATTCCATGATTCTTTTATAATACTCAGCCAAGAGATGAATCTTCCTTGACAATGAACTAGCAATAATGAAGATGAGGGTGCAGTCCTTGGGATATGTGGGGACTGTTTCTGTGCTTCTGTGAGAGTCTCCAAAAGAAGGGATTGATCCTCTCTTGAAGGCAGGCAGTGGAGCACAGCAGACGGGCTGAACCTCATAGGGCTTTAGTTCTCTGGAGGTTGGGAGATTGTTGGCACACACCTGACTCCATCCTATTGCTTATCTGGCACCCACCCTCAGCCATTTTTTGAGAAAAAAATCCTACATAACCTCAACCTTTGGTGACCCTTCTGACACACTTAGTGCCAGAGATTTCCATGAGAAGCCAAAGGAAAATCTCATCTATCAGAGGATGATGAAAAGCAAATTTTGTAGTGTGATGGAGCTCTTCTGTCTCACTTTTCTTTCTTACTAATTCAGCTTCCAGTCAGCATGCGTGGAAACTTCTGGCTCCACATTTGCATCAAGAAGCTCCTCAGTGCCATCAGAAAACTATCTTGGAGTGCTGAAAAAGAGCAAAACAACCACAAAAAAGGTGTGGGGATGATAGCAAACAAACAGAGCTGCTTGGACAACACAGGGAATGGGTGCCAGGGGAATGGATCTGGGACAAAATCCTCACCCAGTGCCAGACTAGGGCTCAGCCTCGCTGTTCCCTTGAAGCCAGATCTGCTCCAAGCAGTTGCTTCCTTTTCCTTCCACACAGTTCTGTTTTAATCTTTTCCTTTTGATGCCCTTTTCAAAGAAAGACTTTTGCCATATGGAAATCTGCAATTAGACCAGTTCTTGGTTGCCTCATATCTGCCACATAAAACAAAGTCAGTCGCTTTCGACATCTGAAGGCAGCTGGCTGGAGTGGTTGGATCCAGCTTCAAACAGCATTCACATTTGTTGGGCTTGTCCCCCAATCCCAGTTTGAAGATCTGCTTTGCTATAAAAAGAATGATGAGTTTGTAAGTTTTACAAGAGTGTAAAAGAAGCAGGACTGAGGAATGGCTTTGCCTGGTCACATCAGAGACCCATCAATCCCCGTGTCCTCCAGCTGGGCCCAGGGCAGCTGGACACAGAAGGAAGAGGATACAGATGCTGTAAGCAGGCTGCCATATTTCCTCAGCATCTGGTATTTGAGATCAAGTAATTCCATCAGCTATACATTAATTTATTGTGGTGGAAGGGTAGGCACTGCAGTTCATCATCCAGAGGTACCACAGATTTTTGATACTGTATGCACTTAAGACAGCATTAAAAAAACTTCTGTCTCTTTGTTGCCCAGAGAAGTTGTGGATGGCCCATCTCTGAAGTGTTCAAGGCAAGGTTGGATGAGGCATTGGGTGACCTGATCTAGTGGAAGGTGTCCCTGCCCATAGCAGGAGGCTGGAACTGGATGATCTTTAAGGTTTATTCCAACCCAGTTGTTCTGATTCTAAATCAGCAGCTGCTGTCCTGATCCCAGGTCAGAGCCACATGGTGCACTTTAGCAGCTAAGGTGAGAAGGGAAAGAGGAGATCTTCATAGAGTCAGGAAAGAAATACTCTCAGATATGAGGGGCTGTGTATACCAATGGGAATCCTGATTCAGCATGGATGATGTGAAACCACCACTGGGCTAATAGGCAGGAGAAAGAGTGGAAAGAGTGATGGCCATGGATTCAAATGCTGGGGCTGGCTTTTCTGCCTGCTCTTCACCTGCTGCTTCAGGGACTGAACCTGCTTCTCTTGATTGCAAATAACTTGGCTTTGGAGCACCCATGTGGAGCCTTTGTGGATATGGATGCACACAGAGGATGGGAAATAAAAGTGATGGAAATTCAAGGTGTTTGCAAAATATTTCAAATAGGATACCACTTTTGTTAATTCTTAATGTTGGATTGCTGGTGTTCAAGGTGACATCACAACAGCCTAAATCAACTTCTCCCCCTTTGCAGACACAATTCAAGTATTTCCAGTTGTTTTAAAACTTTATCTGAGCACAAGCTGTGATCTGGAAATCTCTGCTGCACACAAGGAAGGATTTGATTGTGACACCTAGAGAGCAAGAGGTTGCAGATTTCCCATTTGCAACCCCCAGCCCTGCTCCAGCTGGATGTAAAGAATTCTTTCTTTCTCCTCAGAGTCCTTTTGCTCTCACCTTCCTTTCCTGGCCCTTTGATTGAAACAAAGGCAAAAGCTGTTACCTGAAAATTTACAAAAACAAGGAGTCAGGAATCATGGGGTCACCTTCAGTCTTGCCAGAAATTTGCCACAACTATGAGCAGGTCACTTAATCTTATCTCAGCACCGCAAGTGATAAAGGCCTCATTGATATCACATTAATCTGTAATCAAAGCTTCACATAAGGATTGCAGGATTAAACTACAGCAGAAATATTACCACATAATATTCTTCATCTGGATGATCCCTTTGTTCCAAGAGCTCATGTGTATTATTGTCATTTTCACATCTGTTCATCACTTGGAGAAAATGTCTTTTGTCCCTTAGTAAGCTCAGGCATACATTTCTGTGTCACTCTCCCCCACACTATTATTTTAAAATCTAAATACATTTTCTAAAGGTTAGGAGATGTATAATTAAAATCAAGTTGGCAGCAAAGAACTATTTCATTCACTCCATATAATCCTCCAGTTGGAAAGTGGGTGGGGAATTCAAACTGATCTCACTGGAAACATCAAGGCTGAGGTCACAGACATGACTAGTGGCATTGAATGTTCATTGTGACATTTGTTATGGGAGCTTAATTGTTCAGAAGTTCCATTCAATACTTTCCAAAAACGAGGATTTGTAAGGTAATTCCAATGAGCATCCCAGAAACACAAATCACTTCTGTAAGTCATGACTTTTGCACTCACACTGGGAATTGCACATTGTAAGAAAAGTAGATACTGCTCAGCACTTCTACTACTCATAATTTTTCTTTTCAGCATTTTAACTTCCTTCAGTTATATATGAAGTAGCTCCATTCTCCTTGCAGACTCCTACCCAATATCTTGCAAAAGTAAATGAACTTTAAAATTGGAGGTAGTTCTCCAGAGAAGTAATTCAGCAATAATTTAGCCTACAGAAGTTCCCAAGTCTGTAATTTATTGATTTAGTTAACAGTTTGTACTGACTAGATAACAGTTTCCTATCTTATTATCCAGTGTTTTCATTATATCCAACCTGCCTGATAGAAGAAATATCAGTCTTTGGCAGCTTACAATTGCTAAGAGTAGCTGTTAAATATCTCAAAACTTGCCTTTATTTTGGAGTTTCAAAGTTTCTTATTTGGAGGATTGGCAAATAGTTTAAAAGATTTGCTTTTGTTCACAAGGAAAACAAAAAAAAAAAAAAAGAAAAAGAGAAAAAGTGACTGTTCAGTCACGTCTCCAAAAGGGAGGCAGACAGTTCTGCACTTCTGGTGCTTGCCCAAAACCCTCAGCTGCAGCTCCCATCCAGCCTGCAGAAAGTGTTGATCACATCACCCCACTCTCTCTGTAGCAATAAATGCAGATGAGGTGTGGTTGCCTAGAGGATGGAACAGCAGAAGGTATCAATACACTTTATGATGCTTGGCAGGAAAGACAGACTACATTGTACAGCTTTTTTGAGACAAAATAGAAGCTGATCACTGACACTCGTGACTGAGAAAAGGTTCCACAAGGTCAGAGCTGCTAAAATTGGACTGATAAAGAGGAAAATGTGAGCACAGTGGGGATAATACAAAGCAAATGTTGGGTGCATCTGGGTTTGTGAAACTGCTTTGTTTCAACAATACTCACAAATATTTTGTTCTTGGTTTTGGAAGGTATTTGAAGGACTAGGTAGGTAAAAGGCTTGTGAAAGTGGCTGTCTAAATGTAAAGGCAAAAATCCCAGACAGGTATTGAAGTCATTGTTCTCATTCACACTGCAGTACTGACACACTCTTCAGGAGTGCTCTTGTGCTCCCACAGAAATGCCTGCCCCATGCTGCAGACAGGAATTGCAAAACACTCCTCACTCAGCATCTCAACAAGTGCTGAGGAAGCTTTCAAAGATATTCTTAGGCAAGAACAATGAATAAGCCCTACTTCAATTCATCAGTTACTGCAAGGTAGGTTCTTACCAAAGTTTATGAGCTCAGAGATGGCTCATCTGAGGAAGAGCAGAAAGAAGTCAATGGTACAATTTTCAGCAGGTTTTTAGGGACCAATTGTCCCATCTGGCTAATGCCTGCACTAATACATCCTTCATCAGAGCAAGGAGAGCACAAGACTTAGACTGTAATTCTTGTGAGGAAGAAAGTTTTCAAGCTTCCCATTGTGCTGTTGGAGAGCCAGTTCTTCATCTAGCTCTGTATGAAACCAAGGGCAGTTTCTTCTTCATTAAGGACAATGGGACTATTTTGTAAAAAACACACCAAGGCAGAGCAGTGCCATCTCCTGATGGAACTACCTGCCCAAACTGGCCTGATTTTTCCCAAGATAAACCTATGTATTCTGCTACCTTTAAACAGAGCACACTGCTAGAGCTGAGGGTTTGCTCCCCTGAGCTCTGGTTCTACCATTGCTCACATCTTACCCTCAGAGCAGACCTCTTGGATTCTCTTATTTTGGGATAGTTCTCATGAGCTAGAAGGCCAGATAAGGGTCTGCACAGATGGTCTACATGGTGTGTAGGGGCCACCCTCTTACCAAAGCCCAAATATCAGTGTCATCTTCTCTGGCCTGTCTTCTGTTGAACCCCCTGGACTAAAACCCACACAATGCTCTTTAACTTCCCAGTGTGCCAAAAGAAAGAAAATAGGTTCCTCCATTTCCTGACCTGTGTGATGATCAAGTGACTGTTCTGCTCTTTCTGCCATTATTTTGAGACTGAGGACCACAGGAGTCCAGACACATCAGCTGACAGACTATCAATTAGTGCAGTAGTTTCAGCCCACATATCAGATACTTTCCCTTTCTCCTTTGTAGCATTAACAAACTTCAAGATGAGTCAGAGATTCCTCACTCAGAAGACTGATCAGTGTGTGCTGTCCCTGGCTTTCTTTGCAGGACTTCTTTCACTTCTTTCCAGGATTTCCTCTTTGTTATGAGTCTGTAGAGTTTTAGTGGGGCTCTTGATGCATCTCACTGTTTTCTTCTTCCAAGAAAGTTGATGTCCCCAAGCAGAGTAAAACTGGCTGCCTTTGCATGGCAGAGCACATGCTCAGCTAATAATCAACACACTTCTCCTCTGAGCACCAGCCAACTCATAAACCAGACCCTGGGAGCTTCATCTGCTTCTTTCCCTTCTGAAGCAATCAGAGACAATGAGTGTTCACAGCCCCAGTGCCTGCACACCCAGCAGCACAGGAGCACAGCTCTGGCTGAGGCAGCCTGGGTGACTCAGCTCTGCCTGCAAATGTGACAACCTTTGTTAGGAAGAAAACCTAGGGGTTTGGTCCCAAAATAAACTCAGCCCTGAGTGCATCTGAACTGCCTGACATTTTCAGAAGGTTGTGTAGTGCAGTTCCAGCTCTGCTCTACCAAGTTCTTTCTTAGCTGTCTAGCTTAACACCCCTGAAACCCTCTGGCCAGCTTATTCCCAGGTATGAACAGAGAAGTCTGAGCTATGCTTTATCTTTTTCTCCTGAAAAATGCCCTAGTTTGAACTTTCCAGCTAGTTATTCCAAGTTGTGGTAGCATTAATCAAACTAATGATATCTGGTTATCTGCAGGAAAATCAATATTGTATGGCACAAAAATGAATCCCACAATTAATAGTGTACTGCACAGTGTCTGTGTTCCTGTGCCAGTTCTGAACATATTATAAATTACTTATCTTTTTTTTTTTTTTCCCCTGTCTACTCCCTGGGGGTGAATGTGGTCTAATGAGGGTTATTGGAACCCTGCAGCTGTCCAAGGATAAGATAGCTTAGCTGTTGCCTTTACTGTGTTACTCATGCAAGGTTATTATGGGCATGGATGCCAGTGACAGCCTCGGGTCTCTGCCCTGCCCAGACACTTCATGCAAACTGTTTGTATTGAAATAACAGTTCCTAGGATAAAGAGATTGCAGAACTAAATGAAACCACAGTGACCTGTGGGTGGGGAACCACCAAATCAGCTCCATCAGGAAGGGGAGCATCCATCACCTCAGTCTGCTCTTCTCCTTTAGAAAAGAAAAAGAAAGCATGGGCTCTTCTCCAAACAATGCTGTGGTCAGGAACTGATTTATCTTAAATCTGTCTGCAATGCCTGCTGCTGGGTTTTATGCTTGTGGCTCTTCAGCCATCCAGCAGCAATAGGAATAATTTAGTGACCAAAAATGGTCCTTGTGTCCCAGTTAGGGTTGTTACCTGTGAGTTTTGAGTCAATTGCAGAAGCCATGATTTAACACTTTTACTGTACTGCCAAGAAAAAAATGCTGTTTGATACAAGATGTCCCAATCCTTCCTTATCTTTTCCAGCAAAAGGCATTGTTGACCAACTGAGATGATAGAAAAAGATGATACAATTTGGATAAACCCAAGAACAGAATACTGGATAAGAAGACACTGAACATGTCAACTGTTCTTAATCAGAGCAGGATGCTTTTTGAAGGAGGTTCACTGCTGATGACAGGGACTCTGCGTGACTTCAGTGACATATCCAGACTTTTTTTTCCATTCTCCTTCTCATTTTACTGGTGTCTTGGAAACCAGGACATAGTATGATAGAGTCATGATGTCCTTTTCCATTGCAGTGATGTTTTTCTCTAAGTTTGCTCTGGGGTCCTTCCAGGGCCCTCAGAGGGGTGTCTTCAACCTCTTTACTTGGGTCAAACAGACAAACCTTTGGTGCTGTGACCCAGAGGTCTCTGAGCAGTAATGAGACACAGACATGCCCAGAGCAGTCAGAGAAACCCCCCCTGCTGCAGCATATGTTCAGAGCCACAAGAACCCTTCATATTTCCCCTTTCTGCTGGGAAAAGCCCTTGGTGAAGATGGGATGTGCTGTGGTTTTAAGCCCAGCTGGAAATTAGGCACCTGCTTGCTCAACCCCCCTCTCTCCCTCCCCCCACCCTGGTGGAATGGGGAGGAGAATCAAAGTGAAACTCATATGTTGAGATAAAAGCTGTTAAATTATTGAGATAAAATAAAATAGAGTAATAATGGTAAATGCTAATGATAATAAACAGGAAAAAAAAAAACCCAACAAGTGATGCATGATGCAATTGCTCACCACCTGCTGATCAATGCCAGAACTGATTCTTGAGCCCAGACTGGATGCTGTTCCAGGAAATTTCCCCAGTTTATATACTGGGTGTGATACTCTGTGTTGAGGACTATCCTTTTAGTCAGTTCAGGCCACCTGAGTCCCAGCTGTGCTCCCTCCCAGTTTCTTTTGTGAAACTCCTCCCTGGCAGAGCTAAGTCCATGAGAAGAGGAAAAAACTCCAAGTCCTTGACTTTGGATAAACACAACTTAGCAAAAAACCAAACCATCAGTGTGCTATCAACACCATTCTTATCCTGACTCCAAAACACAGCACTGTGACAGCTGCTGTGAAAATGAACTCTGTCCTAGCTGAAACCAGGACAGGGTGACAGCTGGAGCAAGTGTCCTCTGCAAACACATGGATCAAGGGAATGGCACAGGTGGCATCCAGAGCCCAGCCACATCTGGACCCTTTTTACAGTGTGGCTGAGGGGAGAGACAGGAGAACAGAGAAACAAGTCCTTCAGACAGCTTTAGGAGGCTGCTCTACTTCCTATTTAGATCCTCTGCTTCCTTTGTCATGTGGTTTGCATTTATTTCTTTTTTTCACGTGGAAATACTGCTTTTAAAGCCATCAAGGGATGAGAGTAGCAGCCATGACATCATTGCCAGCACACTTCTCCCACCTGCAACTTGGCAGCTTTTGACAAAGTGGGAAATCCCAGGGGGACTCTGGTGTCTTTGGCAGGTTTGTTCTGCTCTTGCTTGCAGGCAGTCTCAGTAAACAGCAGGGGAAGATGTCAGGAAGGAGGAAGCAGTAGAAGGACTTGGCAAAAGAGGTAAGTTAATTAGAAAGAGGCAGCATCAATTACTGTGACATTTAATATCAGTTTTTTCCTTTTAATAGAGAGCACACTGATTCCTTTGGGGAAATCTGCTATCAGCTTTGAGCCAAATGCCCAACAAACAGGAGCTAGCACAAGCCCTCTGCTAGTCCATTATACCCTGTGAGATGATCCCTGCTGCAGACCTGGCCCTGTGGCTGCCTCAGCTCACTCCTCTGAAAGCATAACCCAGACTCTTGTGACTTCATTAGACAGGTTTATTGCTAACTACAAGGTTCTTTGGTTTTATTCAAACCTTCATTAGGTCTTGTCGTAGAAAGGCTGTGTGTTAATAAAGAAAACAAACAAACAGAAACAAGGACAAAGCTTTCCTGCTGCTGAGTCTGCTAATGAGATCTGAGCAGATAAATAAGAGACAAAGCAAAGCAAAGGACTCAGATGTATTCCCACTGCACTGTAGCCAGGAACAGTGTGTGGAGCAGGGGTAGAAATACTCCCAGTGACCATTCTCCAAATGTGCCAAAGAAGCAATGCAGGTTCAGTCGTGACCCCTTAGGTACCTCCAGGACCACAGGGACTGAGCAGCTACTGCACATTGAATTCAATTCACATTGCAATTCAACCTGTTTGTTCCCTGTTATCAAGTCCCTGACCAAAAACTCGTGTAGAGATGCTTGCACACACTGTCACCACCCCTCTGAGTGCAGGGTCTTCAGACATTTATGACCAGCCAGGTGTCCAAGTCCCAAAAGGGTGGTCCACATTCATATTTAGCACTCAGGCTGTCCATCCTTTGTCCACTTTGAGAGCTCTGCATTCAGATAGATTCATTTAAAAAGATGTTGGAATCTGATTGTTTGCAAACTAAGAAGGAAGTTCCCTGCTGTTCAGGTCATAATTATGATTCTTCTTGCAGCTCTTTGCTGCCTGCACAGGGGCATTGTCCCTGGCTCAGAGTTCTCACTGGCCAGTCAGTTACAAAATAATTTGCACGGATGGCAGTTGCAGATGATCTCCTGAACATTTATTAATTCTGCATTTCCACTTCTAAATAGGCCAAGAAGCATTTCCTCCTCTTCATTTTCCACCTAAATGCTTCAGCTGCTGGAATGAGAGGTCAAACTAGAAGCATTTGTACCCAGCTGTGGGCAGCTCTCTCTTGCTCACATGCAGTTCTTCCCTCTCTTCTCAGGAGATGAACATTGTGTGGCATCCTTGGTCATTTAGCAAAGCCTTGCCAAGGAGATTTCCCATGGAGAGTCAACAAATTCAGCTGTCACTTTCTCACAGCATCTGCAGCATGAGCTCTGGTTAAAAAGAGATATTTTTAGCCTGGAGGTACTTGGCCAACTGGCATGGGGCTGTCCCTGTTGCCTGAAGATATAACAGGGAAAGGAGAGGTCCAGAGTTCCATCTGTATTTTGGAAACTGTTTGCAGCTGATGTCCTCTGCAAGGAAAGGTTGTTCTTTTCCTTGTGAGCCAATGTCATGTCAGTCAAAACTGCCCCTTTTGAAAATGCATGCACTGTGCTCAATGAATGTGTTCTGAGCCTTTCTAAGGGGTAAAATATGTATCAAATACCATCCCACAGTACTCCAGGGAAATAGAAGAGAATGGAGCTGCCCTGGTATGCATTCTATCAGGTGTGCCTGGCATGCAGAGCCATATAGAGCCAGTCCTTGGATTCTTCATTGCTTTTTGCTGCATATTATTATCTTGAAGAAGAAATGCTCAAACTGGCTCAGGGAGTTAGGGACAGCTACTGCAGCCATCATCAGCTCCAAATCAATAATAGATACCATCCAGAGATGCTTCAGGACGAAAGGCATTTCACTTTCAGAAAACCGATTCTTGAAGTGAAGCAGCTGGCATTGTTAAAAAGACAATGAAACAGCAGAGTGGGGTAAAAAGTATTAAGAAAAGAATATTCATCAAAAAAGTTATTAGTCACTTTACTAAGAGTAGAAAAAAAAGAGGCCAGCTTCTTAACTGATTAGGGCTAGTGCATAAAATTTCTGTCCATAAAGGTGTCGCCTGCCCCAAATCCAGGGCCCAGTAAAACAAATGAATCTTCAGAGATGCCAAAGATGGTCCCAGTGCTCACTCTCACACTCTCAGGTGCACACACACAGAGCACTGACCATGACCAAGAAAGGTTTTCCTGCCTTTAGCTGAGTTAATCTGAAGCATCCATGGCTGTGGGTGCAGACAGGGTGGCACAGGGAAGGAGGGTGCAGACCCAGGGCAGACTGAGCCAGTTTAAACTATTCTTCTCCCAGATGGGTCCTTGACTTCTCACACCTGTCCAGTCCTGAGCTGTATCACCTGTACCATCTCCTAAAACCTCAACAACTGATGCTCAAGTACAATGCAGCTGTAAGGAAAACACATAGGCTTGACTTAAAATGTGGGATTTACTCAGTTATATGCCAGTTAATTACTTGGCAAGGACTGTGTTTATGCACACTGAGCTGCACCTTGCTGATCACTCTACATTTATGTGTCCTGATGTGTGGAAGTTTTTTACTATTTATCTAAGAATTAAGGCTTTATCTCTATGAAAGCAGCAGCTCATCCAGTGAGGAATGAGCCACAGTAGCTGATCCAGTGATTTTGCATCTGCCTGGCTCAGAGAGGAGATCCAGGAGCAGCCCCTGGTTGGGATACTGGCCCTGCTCTGCCCTGCTCCACTCTAAGAAAATCTCCTCAGGCTGTCATGGCATGAACAGACTTTCTGTCAAATGGGATAATATTGTCTCCTTTGAATAGGAAAAAGCTTTACCACAGTTAGCAATGCTGGGTCACCTGCTCCTGCTCTTGGAAGCCTAAGGAAAAATTACTGTATACAAACAGCTCCAATAACTACTTTTGTACATTCAGTAAACAGAGTGGTTAAAAATTATACCCTCAGTGAGTATCCAACAGTGTACCCTTTTAAGATTGGAAATGAGTTCTGGATTGTCTGAGTAAAAACAGCTTTTAACTAACAGGATGGAGTCTAATGAGAGATCAATGTCTATTGTGGGAGAATTATCCTCCTCCCCAGGAAGCCAAAGGAGATATTTGCCACTGTGGGGAGTGCTGGGATTTGGGAAATAGGCAGGGGAAAGAAACAGGCTTGATTTTTGGTTATCAGCACCACACTGCAGCCCAACAGGAAACTGACTCCAAAACCAAACCTGTTTCAGATCCTCATTTCAGCATTCAGCCATCCTGCAAGATCTTTAATTAAATGTACAGTGCATATTAACATAAAAGCTCATAATACCCAATGAAACCCAAACAACAGTCATTCCTGAGGGAGTCTTCAGGAGCCTCCCTTGGCAGACTTGAGGCAAAGCTGTAATATCAGTGGGAGATGTGCCCTGGACGTGCAGATCCCTGCATGGGGCACAGCAGCTGTAAAAGGATGAGTGAAGAGGAGAAGTCCAGAGTTGAGGAATTTGTGACCCCACTGCAGTAGTGCTAGATATTTACCAAATAAAAAAAAAAAATTCCTCTCCTAACTGCATTAATCAAAGCAAAACAGGTGGAATGTGCAAGGCTCCAACCTTATCACTGGGTCTTTCTTAATGAAAGAACCAAAGCTTTGCAAGTAGAAGATATGTAAGTGCACCACATTGAGTATCAACACTGGGGAAGGATTCTGTAGAGAATCATCAGTCTCCAGCTGTAAATTACAGCCAAAGGCCAAATCTACTATTGACCTAACTGGCCATTGGGTGAGATCACCTACTGCATCCATGAGTTATTGTGGTTAATTCTTCTGGTTATGAAGTTGTTTCATCTTATTAGGTATCTACAAAGAAATAAGCAATATAACCTTTGTCACATTGAGCTGCCAGTGGGTGAAAAAGAAATATATGGGGAATAAATCTGCAATGAACTGTTCATGGGAGGAGAAAGGCACTGAGTGTGCTCATGTGTGCAGAGGGTGATTGATAGGGAAACATGCACCTTTCTTCAAACCTTTCCTTTGATGACATACTTCACACAAGCAATCACTAAAACTTTTGCACTTAGCTGGGAAAATTCCTCAACATGGTGATTTTTTCTGTGTTCTGATTATCCATCTAAGTGCTTCCATGCCTTTCAGAAGAATAGCATCCCAGCCATTTCTACCCAGATGAGTGACAAGGAATGCATCACCATTACCTGCATTACCTGCTCATGTTCCTTGTGTACTTCTACTCTATGAAGTGTTGGTAATGCTCTACTCACCTCCTTAATGCATTTATTTCCAGCCCCCTGCATTAACTCTATATTCAATTATGTTGGAAAAAAAATCTCATTCTGAAACTGGAAACCTCCCCATGCACAGCTTCTCTGCTGCTGACCTTCCTCAAAGTCATGAAGACAGTCTGTGTCCTTTAGGGAGTTCTCCTCATCTGGAATTAATAGCTTTCTTCCCAGAATAATCAAATCTCTTGCTACTCATCATATGTTTCCTAAAAATGTTGGTCCACCCAGGTTTGGAGCCTTGTCCTGGGTTTGGAGCACCCACTGTGAAAGTCCTTTTTTCTCACAGCTGGCACTACTTTCAGCAGATCACTGCTGGAAACACTAAGGACTGCCTGAGATCACTAATTTTCCCAAATTCCATGATGCTGTGCTTTATCTGGGAAAACCCAAATGGTGCATGTCACATATGGGAAGGAGTCTAGCAGCTGCCTGCTAAACTCCATGTACTGGTTTCCTGCAGATCCCCTCAGCTTCTCACCACCCCTCAGTGGTGAGTGAACCCAGATTTGCCAGGATGGCAACCAGCTCCAGCCTGGGAATCAGCCTGAGTGGAAAAAGTCTGATGGAGGAACAGAAATACTAAATCCCTGTGGCCCCCAGAGCTGTATCACTTGCCTGACCTGAGCTGTGGTATTTATTGGCCAGTGCAGGCTGTGTAACTCCCCCCTCCCAACAATCCCAAGGAATCTCTCTCAGGTGGAGCAGCACTGTGAATTCCATCACCATCACACAGGTGATGCCTGGAGCTGAATCACCTAATGACTGCCAAGGTCACCTTGGATGGGTCAGGGCCACTCTGCCAAGGCTGCAGCAGGAGTCAGGAGCTGGCAGCTGACACAGGAAGGACACAGCCCCATCCCACTGTCCCCAGGGCTCTCCCAGAAGCCAGGCAGCAGCTCACTGTTCAAGGGCAAGCAAGGGCTAGGATTGCTCATAGTTTCAGTGACAAGTAGAAGATTCTTGCACCTCTTTTCCTAACTCTGTGCATTCATACATGTTATTTATAGCCCCATTTCTTTCCTAGGGCTATCCACAAAACAGAAATGTCAGATTCTTGTGCTGTCAGGAGGGAACTCGGCATCCTATTTTGGACTAAAGCATATATTAGCATCTAAGCCTGAAATCTTTGACACTTGATTTGTCATGGCTGAGTTTCCTACACCCTGAAAACTTCTAATTCAGGCTCCAGGAGGAATCTACCCTGTGAGTTTTCACCCCAAATAGACTATAGTAATTTTATACTATTACAGCTCTGCAAGCAGTGCAGACAATTGTTTTCTGTTGAATTCCTGGGGTATCTTCCATAAAAATCATGATGGAGGCATAATTTTGTACAACAAACAAACACGTTCTTCATCTGGATTTTTTTAGTTGGTTGGGGTTTCTTGGTTTTTGGGAGTTTTTTAAAGTAAGATTTAGGCCAGAAACTGCAAAGCAACATAAAAGATCAGAATTTGTCATTTCTCACCAAAATGGGGAAAGATGAATGCAATGAAATCATAATTTAATCTCCTGTAAATAACTTTGTGGATAAATGAGATGTGTCCTGCATATGAATCCTGCCAGGCAGCCCTTTATAGATCTGATGCTTGTATTGATCTGTGCATCCATAAAAGCTCTTATTCGTCAGGCATAAGAGAGCAGACTCAGTATGCATGACCACACATGCCAATGTCAATGGAGCTATAAAGCTGCACCCTCAGAAAAATAAATTGTAAGTCAGATTTTAGTTCAAAAGAATGGAAATCTGTGACATTAAGAATTAAAAATCAAAGTCTCCTGACCCAGATTAACTTTCTTTGCTCAATCACCCATACATAACATGCTCTAAATCAGCTCCTGGAGATGTCCTTTTGCATGTTTTTCATGATTAATTGAATTAGCAATTGATTTGTATAATATGACTCACTTAGAAATAAAGACACACCAAACTGACAGCATGCACACCATTCAGGTAACAGCAAATCACATGTCCTGCAGTTAATCTCACCCCAGGCCTCCAGGGCAATGCAGATTTGCAGTCTCCTCTGCAGAGCAGACTCTCAGAGAGCCTGTGCCCCTCTGTGTGTGAGCAAACCAAACAAACATGCACACACGTGTCCTGCAGAGGCACACAGAGCTCCAGTCATTGCAAAGGTGATCTTTTCTGGGGCTGATTTATGATATGGGGCTCTGCTGAGCCCCAATTTGGGGCTTGTAGAGCTTGGAAAGGGTTTAGAACAAACAACTAAAGATGGGTTCCTTCTAAGTCAGGCATAAATAGGGGAAAGCATCTAAATTATTAAAGCTGGGAGTGGGTGTTTAGTCATTCCTGGCCTAGGGCTAGGGTAGGACTTCACATTGTCCTGGGTTTGGGTCACATTTTGGTCTTTACTAGCAAGATTTGGGATTAAGGCCCGTGGGTTTATCAGGACAGAGCTGAAAAAGTGGACTTGATAGGATAAAGATCATGCAGGTGTTTTTCAGACTCAATGTGAGTGCTGAGACATGCAGAAGGGCATAAAGCAGAGTAAAGGTGACAGGAGCCCCCCAGACCCATGTTTGGAATGAGTGATGGGGGTGCAGAGCCAGCCAGAACAAGGTCAGCACACACTTCAGGCCATGGGTTTGGCTTGTGGGGTCTCCAGAAGGAGCCAAAGCTGAAGAATAGATGTTTGACCAAGCTGGGGTCAATGTATGACTGAGACATCTTGGGATTAGATTTTTGCACAGGGGACAGAGCCTTGCTGGCTGCACCACAGCCCAGCACACACAGGTAGCTCAGAGCTGGGTGCATGAAGGGTGTCCAGCAGCATGTGGCAGCCCATGTCTCCCAGCTTCCACAGACACCCCCAGTCTCCCAGCCCCTCCCCAGGATGATTCTGCTCTTACCAGCAATGTGAATCCTTCCATGGTGCTAAAAGCTGTTGCAGGAGCCCTGGGCTGCCAGGGAAAGAGGGTGGCTAACAGCAGTGGGAAGGGATGACCTCTCCTTGGCCCAATTATTTTGATATTTAAAATGTGGATCCAGGAATAAGAGTTCATCATTTCCTTTGCCCTAGATCATTATGCAGTGAGAAATGGGCAATACTGTGAATTATTACAAACTGGCACCAGGCTGAGACTGCTCTTTTCTTTTCCCCTTTCTTTTTCTTTCCTGAGAAGCATCCCCATTCGTGTACTGAAGCAGCAGCTTTTTTGTGAGAAAATAACATTTTTATGCCTGTCAAAATTTCCTTTCATTTATGCCAAGAAGTCACGACTGATGCCATGTCTCCTTTTCTCCCGGGTGTGAATCTCTTTCCCAGCACCAGTTAAGTGGAGGGAAGAGTGAACTTTATCTTTCCTGTCAGCTTGGCTAGACACTACTGGGAACAGGAACAGGCAAGATCCCATTTTCTTCCCTGTCATTTTAACCCTGAAAATCCTGATGCTTGAATGGGCATTGTTTAATCCCAGGCTGAGCAGTGGCCATTTCCAGGGGACTCATGGTAGTTTCCCCTTCCACATTCAGGAAAAACAGTCCTGACTTGTTAAAAATAACATCCCTACGTGTAAGAAGAATGGGGTTTATTCCTTTATGCCAGTGAAATATTTTCAAACCCACTAAAAAAATACCTCTCCCCCCGTTTCTTGGGCAAATTCTTTGGATTGCAATTTTGAGGAGGCAGGCAGAGCTTTACTGATGTAAAGACCCTGGGATTTGGCTCGTGGGTCATCAATCTGCATAAACATGCAGCAGCTATGTGATCATTAGCATAGTAATCCCCCCCCCCCCTTTTATAATTTCTCTGCCATACAGGCTGGGGGAAAGAGAATCATTTTGTTCTCTGCAGCTACATCATGACATTAAAGCAGTGTCCCTGCTGGCCTCGGGTCCTGCTTGAATAGAGCTGCTCAAGAAAGTTGTGTAGTGCTTTGTTTTGCTTGAAAATGCTGATATGCAGAAATGAAAACTGGCTCTGTGGGAAATGGTCAGTTTTGATGCATTTTTTCAGCTTTTTTATTCTCCCCTCCTTTTTTTTTTTTTCTGCCTTTACAGAAGGAGGTTTTGAAACAGTAAATTACCAGCAGCATATTAAAACAAAAAATATGCTGGTTGCTCTTTCTGTCTAGAAAATTAATTACTCTAGTGAGACTAAAGTTATTTTAAAACTAAGGATGCTTCAAGTCAAAGGCAAATATTTCTGAGATGTATACAGACTTTTTCAGGTTTTCATTTCTCATATATTTTTGGTTTTGATGTTTTTACTCTCTTTAGGTCTGGATTATTTTTTAATCTAAAAAATATAAATATTTGCAGGGTGGGGAAATTACCCCCTGCTCAGCAAGACCCCACAGTGGATGTTTCAGTGCACATGACAAACATTACAAAGTGAGTCAGTGTTCTCATCTGTTCCTGGGGGACCTGGTACTAGTTTCTTATTGTTTTCATCTCTTTGGAAGACAAGTCATCTAGACTAAAAAACACATTGTGTTCTTTATGTTCAGGCAGAGGGAAAAAAACCCCAACAACGAAACCAACAAACTTGGGTTTGATTCATCTCTCAGCATTATTTTTATTTTTGGTCTATTGAACAAGGAGTGGAGTTTAAATCAAGTGCTGTGATCTGATGCCAGCTGCTGTTATGGGGCTGTAGAGGCTGTGTTAGAGAGTTCAGCTGTCACTGGGAAGACACTAACTCTGCTGTTATTATATTTGCAGGTAGGGTCTGGGCAGAAAGAAAAACATAGATTTAGAATCTATTCCTCAGAAGAAGTAGTAAAATAACATCAGTGCACCTTCAAGCTGAAGACTAACAGAATATCAATAACTGACATTGTACCAACTCAGAGCCAAATTCATCTCCCACAGACCAGGTGTGACTGAATCCATAGCAGCACCACTCTGGTCTGAACAGACCTCAGCTGGGGGACAATAAATTTGAATTTCCCCAAGCAAAACAGAGACACAAGTGATAAGGAAAAAACCTAGCATCAAATATTAGGATTTTGGCTGAAGTTCGAGGCTGTTCGGAATATCTCATCACTCTTAACCTGAGAAATTCTGCAATATTTTTCTAGCAAGACTTTTTTTTGTGGTCTCCCTGCATGCACGTGCACACCCTCTGTCAGCCAGAGAGCACTCCCTGTGGGAGAGCCCAGGCTGGCAAAACTTCCCCACAAAAATACTCCAGCTCACATCTTTGCTACAGGCTACACAAACAGCAGGTGAAAACATTGCTGTGCTGCAAAGATCTTCTTACCAGCTGGCAGACAATTTACAGAGGGATTAACTCTTCAAGGCTCAGCAAGAATTTTGTTTTTCCTCAGGTGTTTTATGTTTTCAGGGGCAGTCTCAGGCAAAGGCTAAAAAAGAAGAGCATTGGTTGGGATTTTTTAGTAGGCATAATGAGTTTGAAGAGTGTTTTGAGAGTTTGGCTACAGCAAACACTGTGAAATCCTCATCTGGATATAGGCAGCCAGCATAATTGCTTTGGTAGGTTTTTCCAGTATGGCTTTACTGGGGCAACTGGTTCCAGCTCTCACAGCCTTAAGCAGGAGCTGCTTTTTGGCCATGATTAGAAGCAGGCCACCAGGAAGGCCTTGCACAAGTGCTCTCCTGTGTTACAGAAATGCCCTGTTCTTGACCTGACATGGCCCAAATTTTCAGTTTAGCAGAGGTACCAGGATTACAACAAAAGGCAGCTGGCAGGTCTGGAAACAGGGTTTGCTCTTTTCACCTGAGCAAAGAGGAAAAGAGGAGTGTGATCAGGGAAGGTGCTGAGAAATTCTTGCATCTTGCCAATAAATGTCCTTCAACTGCTTTGATCCTCTGGATAGTCCATAGTTTCTGGGACTTTCTTTGTTTTTAAACTAACTGAAAATACAGTAATCCTTAGGGATCTGTCATTCTTAATTTTGCTGGCAGCCCACCTTGCCTTAATGTGCCCACTCTGCCTCACAAGCCAACTTCACACAAATCCCTGGAAGAAGTCAGTGCCAAATAATGCCTGTCAAATGTTGCTCCCCCATGAAGTTTAGGCTCAGGTTTGGAAACTGTTTTTCATCTGTTTGAAAGTAGGTTTTCATCTGTTGAAACCTTAGAGTCAGCACCAACAGCAAAGATCTAAAAAATTATAATGGGACTTGGAGAAGTCAAGAGCGAAGGTTATATTTAATTTGGATGCTTAGCATAAAGCTGAGCATTTTGCAAATTCTATAAAGGTATCTTTTTTTTTTTTTTCTTTTCTTTTTTTTATTTCTTGGAGAGGTTATGTCCCAGCCATCAGGAGCGAGGAGATTAATGCACATTCAACACAAGCATCATGGGGTGTGTGTCAGAGCAGGGCAGTCCTGTGGTGGTGGGACTCAGGGCTAATTAAAGCCCAACAATGTGTCCCCAATTCATACCAACACTAGAAACAGTGGCTGATAGGGAAATTCAGGCACAGCAGCTGCTCTTTTCACAGCAGTACAATAACTATCTCTTTAATGAGAAGGGGTGCGGGGGAGGGATGCAGCCCAAAGAACAGCACCTGCCTGCTTATGCCACACCAAAAATCACAACAGCTAATCCTCCTTGCCTGTCATGTTAATTGTTGTGAAGCTCCTTTTGATATCAAACTATTTGTCCTTTGACTGAAATAAATCAGGCCTTAAGCAGCACATTTATCTCGCTATGATCCAGGAGCAGAGGTGAGCGCTGTGGGGAGATTTATACAATGGGGTGATGTTTATGGGCTCAGGATCTTTTCCTCAGGAAAAGCAGTCTGCTGACATTGTTCACTACAAAGGAGAAGTTCAGATGCTGTGTATTACACTGCAGCCCTAATACAGCATTTGACACGAGCAGGAGGTAAACAAAGAAAGGGGGGGGAGTGAAACGCCTGGCTGGCTTTCACACACAGTGGTGTTTTCAGCTAGTTCAGCAGGATATTTAAGATTTGTACACAGCTATGAGGCCCAGTAGCTTCATTCAGACTGTTTGTGCATTTGATGTCAGGGGGTATTTAATGGCTTTTGCTGAGCTGGTTCAGAAAATCCATTATGGAAAATGCCCTTCTGCAGAGAGCACAGGCCCAGCTCTTCTGGCACAGAGGGAAAGGTAAACTCACAAGGGCTGAAGTCACAGTCTCTTTGCCCTTCCCACTTGTTAGCCACTGTGGCAAAACCTCAATGAAACACACTGGGAGAAGATGCTCAGAGAAAGGTGCATGGAAAAGTCTTCCACACTTCTACTGCAGGGAATCTCGAGGGTGGAACTGGGAAAATGCATCTGTAACGTTTTGCAGGCGTGTTTTGTCACACAGTGCATCACCTTTCCCTAAGGATGACTAAAAACTCTTTTGGGGATCCCAGATGAAGGGCTGAACTCACATAGGTGTTTGGGTATTTTCCTGTTTATTTGTTCTACTAGGGCTCAGTTGTTCCTGCTGAGGTCCTTCACCCCCCATGCAATTCCCTCCACAGAGGTCCTGTGCTAATTGCTGCTGAGAGTTTGCAAAGATGTCTCTGAAAGGAGAATCTGGATCCACATGGGCAAAGGAGAGGGTTATTTGCTGCAATTCCTCTTTGCCTGCAGGGAGTGCAGGCACAGCAGGCATAAACCTGCCTGAGCTTCACTAAGCTCCAGTAAATGCTATTGAAAATTTTCCTATATTCTTTGGTGGAGGAAAGAAAAAGCAGATAGCCTTCAGTGACAGCATCATCCACAATCCAAGAAAATCCTGCTAATCTTTCACACCTCCTAAGAAACACCTGTCCTCTATTTTTACTGCTCATGTTACTAATGGAAACCAAGCAGTTTAACTTTGTTTGTGAAAACGTGCTGCTCTGGAGAGGTGTTGCCAGGAAAAAAAAATCTGTGAGAGAGAAACAGAAAAAACAGCAATGACCTTTCAAATCTGTTGATGTTATTGGGAGAAAGAACTTGGGGCCTTCTGATGGGGCAAGTTCAAGAGCAGTGCAGAAACATTTGACACAGTTTCACCTGTTGGGGCTGAAAGAGAATTTTTACAGATTGAAATCCCTGGTCTCTTCAGTATGGAGGTCTCTCTTTCTCCAGAGAATGACTTATGGTTTTCAGAGGGCTCCTCCATGACTCCCCAGCTATGGACAGTGCTGGGATGCTCTCCTGCCTCCCAGAAAGAGGGCTCTGAACTCCCACTCCTGTGCTGCTTTACAGGGCAATGCAAAATGAAGAGCAGGAATTGTGTCTTCCCACAGATCTTAGGCAAGTTCCCAGGCCCACAAATCCCTTTACCCTCTATGGCAGTGCAAGTGCTGCTTTAAAAATAATCAATCCAAGTGCTCTGGGCAGCATCAGATCTCCCTGGTCTACGTACCATGTCTCTTTGTCCTGAGATCTTCCACATCTCCCTCTCCAGGAGGGAACACACTTTATGGTGAAGCTGGAAAATGTTACCCACTTGCCTCAATTTACAAGGTGCACATAGAACTGTTTGTCAGGGAAACCAGTCTTCAGGGGATTCACTGAAACAGACTTTACTATGTGGCAGTTCCAGAGCAAGGTAGTAAAGAAGGCATATATGTTTAGGGATGATTTCACCCTGTTCAAAGCCAAAGACTTCTTTCTGTTCTTTGAGGCTGGTTGTTTGAGATGGTTTTGCTCTTGGCTCTGGCTCTTCTTCTGAGCCTGGGCTGCATCAGGGTTCCCCCAGCCTGGTTCCTGACAAGAGCAATATGACTGTGAGCAAAGTCAATGCCTTACTTATTATGTCTGCCAGCCAGTTCCCTCTTCCTAATAAATCCTGAAAGCCAGGATTTTAATCAGATCTCCCAGAGCAGCAGAGGTCCCAGTGATTTTACACTCCATTTCTAATGAAAATAAGCAGCCACTGCAGGAGAGGAGAACCTGTTAGCACCATCACCAAAGGGGAGTATGAGCCATGAGCTTAATTAGACACAGGGGAGTTTGTAGCAGTGAACATGTCCCAACAGCTGGAAACCCTCCTCTCATGGCTTGTAGCCTTTCAGACAGCAGAGAGTCCATGCAGGAGGCAGACATGCACAGGTGAGCAGGATGCTGCTGTGCTCTGCTCATGCCACTGCTGCTTCTACAGCCAGCCCAGCTGCCTTCAGCACTGAATAAAATTAAGGTCCTGGATTAAGAGCACATATATATTTTAAATCATGTCAATCATTGTAATGTGCTGAAAAAACATGTGTCCATCCTTCACCAAAGGCATTTATTATACTGTGTGTGGCACAGGGTGATGTGCACCATTCCTGACCACAGACACTAAATGGGGTTAACAGGCAGGTCCCACACCTGGCTCCAGCTGTCCTTGGAGCACCCTTTGGTGCAGGCAGAGAAATAACTCTGGAGAGACACCCCTCTCTGATGGCTGTAGGCATTGGGCTTCACCTCCAGCCAGTGCAGCTCCTCATCCAGGGCTGGGAAGTTTGTTACAAACAGGGCTGCAGCATCAGTAGTGGAGGACACTATCCCAGGAAGGATTGTCACCTCAGTGCATGGCATTGCAAGCTGGAGAAAGCTGTGGTTTACTTTGGGTTAAATTTACTTGCTTTGGGGGGCTTTCTTTTGCATACAACCTACACAAGGTTTGGGGACTGTTGTTTTGCTCTTCTGTTTTTAGCAGGTTTTTGCAGCAAAGGACACAGTTTCTGTGAGGACTGCTAAGTGTTCACAGTGGTAGGGAATTAGAATTTTTATTTCTTAATTACTTTCTTTCTGGCTGCTGGACTTCCTGACTCTGTTATTTGTTTTCTGTTGTTGTTTCTGTTAAAACTTGCAATTAACTTGTTCTGTAAGCCATGATGCCAGCACTGTAACCTGGGCTGTGTCACTGGAACACATCCATCTGTCTGTCCATACCCCTCAGTATTTCTCTAGGACAGTCACCCATTTGTGTTATTTCTACTCCTTCCCCTTTGAAGGCGCCTTTCTGCTCCCTCATTAATTCTCATCCAGTGTCACCAGCAGGTCTAATCTCCCATCAATATGCAGAAATTCACCCCCTTTCCCACCCAACTCCCTGCTGGAGCAGTACCTGCAGCCCAGGGGAGTGGGGCTGCTTCACCTCCCACGTGTCTGCAAATGTTTCTTCACTGTTTACAAACAGATTTGCCCAACAGTCCCTGCTCTGCTTTTTGTGTTCTGTGCATGGCAAATAGCACTGATCTGTGCCTTGATCTGTAGTCAGCAAAATCACTTGCTTGCATTTGCTACATCAAAGCAGTGAGGGGAGGAGGGGAGAAGCCATCTGGTGAATTAGCTCTAATAAAAATAAAAGGGGTCTCTTTGCATAATAGAGTATTAGGGGATGATACTGCGGGGTTGTTGGGACAAATGGCTCTAAAGGGTTTTGACAGCTCATAGGCATCTTGGCTTATGTTGCAATACAAACACCATGAAAGCAGAGCTCCATTAGTCGGTGGCAACTTGTCTATTGATTGCAATGAGGCTGTGATTTCTTCCCCATATAAATGTCTCGGTCAGCTGAATCTCATTACAACAATGTGCAAAGCATTTATTCAATATGCTTGAGCTTCATGCCTTGTTCGTTTCTTCTACTGCTCCTATAAAGCTGCTTTAACATTTCCACTGCTCGCTGCTCACACAAGTTGTTCTGCTGGCTTGGGGTCTTTTGGTGGCACATAGGGGCTTTTTCAAGATGTGTGAAAGGCAGTCCTTATTTGATACTTGTCTAATTTCTCTTTGCAGTAAAGCAGTTTTCCTGGGGAAGAAGGGGATCATCCTTGAAGGAAGCAGGACACAAAGGGGCCACAGTCCCTAGCCAGTGGTTAAAATCAGCACTGCTCAATTAAAAATGATGGTTTTTAATACCCACATCTTATGGGACAGTCTGGGTAAAAGAAGACTTGAAAAGACATAGATGAGGATGACTTGCAGGCAGTGGGGATTTTATTTTTAAAGTAGGTACAGCTCACAGGCAGCTGGCATCATCTCAGATTTCATTTGGAAACTATCTGCTCCAATTTGCTGTACACAAAAAAGAGATTAGGATTCTATTTTTGTTTGATTCTGGTGAGACCTTTCCCTTCCACCACGCACACATCAAGATAAAGATGTACACACGTACACACCTGCCCACACGAGCCTCTCATTTCAAACATATTTAAGGGTCAGGCTGCTTAGGAGTCAACACACATTCATGATTTGGTGGATAAATAGAAGATTGATTGGCTGGAAAAGACTTTCACTGATGGGGAAATGGCTGCAGGTGCCCTGCTGCAGGGAAAGCACACCTGAAAACACAGCTGATGAGTGGTTACAGCAAATCTTGCTGGAGGTGAAGTCCTAATTCTGTTTTCTGCTGAGTTACTCATGCAATGTAAAGTATCTGCAGCCATGTTCCTTTGCAGGATTTATCTGCTTTTGAATTACTATGTAATTCAAAAGTACCTTACTATGTAAGGTACCTTACTATGCTGTGGATCATGGTAGATTCACATCTAAAAATGACCAGTGTCCCAAAAATCTCCTCATCCACCCAGAAAGGATCATAGCTTGGCAAGGAAAAACAGAGAAAAATATTTACAGGGGGCTGTTGGTGGCATTTCAGGGAAAGCACAGCCAGTGTGGTGTGGCTGTGCTGGTACTCTGTGTGTGTTCACAGTGGTCTTGGGCAGAAGGAACCTCTCAAGGTCTCTAGTCCAACCTCCCACCTGGAACAGGACTGTGGCCAGCTCTGGATCAAGTTAGCCATGGCTTGTTCTAGCAGACCTATTAAAATCTTCAGGGACAGGGGCTGGAGCAGGCTGCTCCAGGGCTGCAGAACCCTCCTTGCAAAGCATTTTCTCCCTCTGTCCACACTGAACTTCCCAAACCACAGCCAAGGCCATTGCCCTGAGAATAGCTTGGTTCCTTTGTTGCTGTAACCATGTTTTCTGTAGGCTGCTGTGAGCTTAGTCCTTAGCCTCTCCTTGCTCAGGAAAAGTCCAGCTGCCTTGTATCTCCTCATGGGGACTCAGGTCCATCTCCACAGGAGCCTCTCAAGCTTCTCTACACCACCTTGAACAGGACACTTGAACTGGGAATAATATTCCATATGAATTTCATATGAGAGGAGGGAGGAAGTTTCTCACCTGGTGGCCACATTCCAGCTAACATAGCCTGGTAGGTATTTTGTCTTATCTGCAATGGCAGGGTGGGGCTGGCTGGAGTCTGATGTGGCAGCCCCAGATATTTTTGGCAGAGCTGCTGGCCAGGGGGACATGCCACATGCCACAGTCTGTACTCATGTCTGGGGTTATTGCAGCCCTTGTGCAGAGTGTGCACATCTCCTCAGAGACTCCTGGCCTCTCCTCCTTTTATAGCTACAGATACACATGTAAATATGTACATATGTATACAGGGGAACAGCTATATGAGGAATACAAAACCAGCTGGGATCTAGGAAGTTAAATTCATGAAACAGAAAGCTGCTGTGGCAACAGCTATTGTGCAACTGAAATTATCCTCATGAGTGAGAGGGCACACTAATTAAATGATCCAGAACTGCTACAAAAGAGCTGAGCTGTAAAAGCATTTTCAATACACAGAGACTTAAAACTTCCCAACACCTGTAATTAGGTTTATGTCAACATCCTTTCCCTGAGCTTCACCTTGCACAAGAGCAGACCTGGCTCCTTGCTCAGACAAGCTGTAACTCTTAGCAATCCACCAGCCCTCAGCCTCCCCAGGGCAGCTCAGCTGGTTTCTTACCCCACACCACACCTGGGCTGCTTCCAGCAGCTGCAGCAAAGAGCAGTGAGAGCTGCTGGTGCTGTCAGTGACTGCAGATCAGACAGAAGATTAAGAAAAGCTCCTCCTGCCTCTCTCAATTCCTCCAGGCCTGGGTACAATGGTTTCTGGACAGAACCAGGCAAACAGGTACCAAATTGGGTACATCCCACCTGTGTACACCTGATGTGTAACCAGGGCAGGCACTGTAGGACAGTGCAGGCTGAAGGATAGAGCCCTTGATCCCTTTGTCTCACTGTAAATGTTTAGATACTCGAGGCTATTGCTTTCTGTATTAATCATCTGTGACCAAGATTGTGCCCTCTTCAAGCTGTGCCTCTCCTTTAAGCAGTGGGCAGGCCAAACATCTGCTCCAAGCAGCTGAATTGCATCATAATGACTTTTTTTAGGTATGCTGCAAACTTTTAAATCTCCAGCCTCCTCTTTGTCTCAGTGCTGCTGCTCCTGAGTGCTTCCACCAAGGGGCAGATAGTGTTTCATGTCATTTCTCTGGCTCAGGATTATATTAATAATTGCTAAACAGAGTAAGTCCCTATATGAGGAGAGAGCATTTGGCTCTAATAGGAACCAAGTGTCAGTGTGAGAGAGCTGAAGGAGGGGGAAAGCAGAAAGAAGCACAAAGCAAGCACAGATCTCTCCCCTTCCAATATTGGTAGGGTTTCAAGATTTTTCCAGTTCATATTCTCCCAAAGTATAGCACCCGACAGCTTTCAAAAGCAAAAAGACAATCTGCTCCAAAAACACCATTTCTAGAAGCACTGAGCATGGGGGGAGGTAATTTCCTTGTGACAGAGCTGTCAACAAAGCAGCTGTTTGTAACATCATAGCTTGGCAAACCTCCTCCTATTTAAGTGCTTTCCCCTTTGGCTTTGCTCTGTACTTCCCAGCTTCAGAGTGCTAGAGCAAAAACTTCCCTAGTGCTGGAGTGCTGTTTTGAATGGGGATGAAAGGGGGGATGCTGCAGCAGAACAATTATCAGCCAGAAGGTAATTACAGGTGCCACTGTTGCAAGAGCCATGGTGGCACTGCACACAACAGCTGGGAGAGGCAATTGGGTGATGGTCTGAAGTGGTGATGCCCAAAGGAGACCAAAAGGACTGTGACAGGCATGATGAGGTGCCCAGTGAGCTGTAAAATATGTGAGAACTTCAGATATTCTGCTAATGCAAAGTGCTCATGGGTCGTGGTGTGCCTGGCTGGAAATGGGGATGAGAGGAGTCACAGAGTGACTTCTTCAAAGCTGCTGCATTATGCAGACATGGCCTTGCATGGTGCTCAGCAGGTAGAAATTCAGACAATAGATTATACCACTCTCAACAATTTTTTGGCTGTGAGTGATTCCTGAACACCCCATTGCTGACTGAGAAATCTCAGCATGTTTATCCTATATTTTGCCTTACCAAAATATAATTCAAAAAGAGTTGGTCCTTCCAAAGAGCCTGAGATGGGGTCTGGGTGCAGATTTAACCAAGTTTTTACCCCCTATTCCCTGCATCCCCACATGTATCCATCCTCTACAGCCTGTTCACTTCCAGCTGTGGTTTCCAGAAGCAGCCCCTCTCTGCCAACCCAGCACACAGCTGCCAGCAGGGCGCTGGTGCAGCAGGATGACCAAAAGCAGCACACAGGTGTTGCCCACCTGGTTTGGGATTCACCTAACCTGGAGCAGGCCACCCTCTCCTCCCCTGTAGTTAGAGACCAGCAGGGGCTGGTTGGTCTCACTCCAGAGCAGATGTCAGAAGATCAGGTGTATCACACCTCGGATGTTCTGCTTTCTGTTCTGTGTGAAAGGAACAGGCAGCTCATCCCAGGGAGAGCCTTGGAGCCAGGGGGCTCAGCCTGACCCAGGGGCTCCCACAGGCAGCCCAGATCCTGATCCTGCTGTGGAAGGATCAGTATCATCCCATCAGTTCACATTAGTGTGTGTCTGCTCCTGTTCCCAGCAGCATCCTGCCCTCAGGTATCAGGGACAAGCCTTAGCAGAGAGTCCAACACCAACAGGGTGGAGGAGACCAGGAAAATGGCAGGACCCAGCTTGAGCAATGCACAGAGATGCTCCAGCCCAGCAAAGTGCCTCCTGCAGCACTGACACCCCCCTGCCCCTGAAGGAGTCCTTGGTGGCTGGGCAGTGTCTGACTGTGATGCCAGTGATCATCCTGCCATAGGGCTGTCTGGGGTTTGTGTCACTGCTGAAATCCTGCCTGCCCAACAGCCTGCTAATGAGCACCACCAGAGGGGCATCACCTTCCCAAGGAAAGGCTAAATGGTGTGGCAAAGAAAACAGCAGGAAGGGTGGGACAAACAGACCTCGATGGCTCCCAGCTGAATCAGGAGCCTCAGGCTGCTCTGTGGCTCTGAAGGGTCGGATGGGCAGCAGGGCTGACACTTCCCTGGGAAGCCACTGCTGGCCTGTCACTCCACATATTCAGCATTTTCTCACAAGCCAGGGTTTTGCCAGGACACACAAGCTGATTTCATCATTGTTTGAGAGTGAGACATCAGGGTCAGGGAAGGCTGTGCTTCGTGTGAACTGGTTTGAACCCCTGCTAGACCCCCTGACTTTCAGAATGGGACATCTTCTCCCAGTTATTGCTGCCCCACTTTGAAGTGCTGAGATGTGCATAAAGCTGATGAGATCAGGCTTGTCTGAAGCCAGTCACTGCTCCTGTCCTGCAGGGAAGTCTCCTGAGTGCACAGACAGCACTGCCAGCTGGCAAGGTGTGCTTGGCTCCAGGACCAGCAGTGCCTCACCTGCTCAGCATCCAAACCTTGGCCACCAGTCCCTGGAGTAGAGCCTGCAAGTGCATTTTCTCTGTAACTGCTGCAAATGGCTCTGATAGCATGGTTTTCCACACTGAGCATTACAAATACTGTGTATGATGAGGTCTAAAGGAGCTTTCTGCTCAGAGGCTCTTCTCCCAAGTGCTGGGAGTGTCCCTTTGCCAGGGACTTCACACAGACATTTCCTTAGCCCAGAGATGCTGTGGCTGCAGCATCCTACCCAGGTGAAGGTGAGCACTGTGATGGGTTGAGCCTGGCTGGAGGCCAGGTGCCCATCAAAGCTGCTCTGTCACTCCCCTACTCATCAGGAGAGAGGGAATATAACAAAAGACAGGTAGAAATAAGGGCAGGGAAATCACTCACTAGTTACCATCAGGGGCAAAACAGACCCAACTTGGGGGAAAATTAGTTAAATTTAGTGCCAGTCAAATCAGTGTAGGATAATGTGAAATAAAAACTAGATTTAAAACACCTTTCTCTCCCTCTCCTTCTTAATCCAGGCTTAACTTTACTTCCAAATTCTGTATCTCCTCCTCCACAGCAGCAGAGGGAGAGGGAATGGGGGCTGCAAGCAGCTCATCACACACTTGCTCTGATGCTCCTTCCTCCTCAGGGGGATGACTTCTCACACTCTTCCTGGCACCAGGGTGGGGTCTCTCCCAAGGGAGACAGTGCTCCATGAGCTTCTCCAAGCTGAGTCCTTCTCACAGGCTGCAGTTACTCACAAACTGCTCCAGTGTGGGTTCCTTCCATAGGGTCATGGGTCCTGCCAGCCAACCTGATGCAGCATGGGTTTGCCTTGGGCTCACAACCTCCTTTGGGCATCCTCCTGCTCCAGCCTGAGTCTCCTGAGGGGCTGTGGGTGGATCTCTGCATCCCCATGATCTCTGCAGGGCACAGCTGCCCCTCCATGGGCTGCAGGGGAATCTCTGCTCCAGCACCTCCTTCTCTCCTGCACTGACCCTGGCATCTGCAGTTATTTCTCTTGTTTTCAGTCCCTCTCCAGCTGCAGTTCCCATTTGTTGTTTGGGGTTTTTTTCCCCTTAAATATATTATTCCAGAGGTGATACCACAGTCCCTGATGGGCTCAGCTTTGTCCTGCAGTGGGACAATCCTGGAGCCAGCTGGCACTGGCTCTGCTGGACATGGGGGAAGCTTCCAGCAGCTTCTCACAGAACCCACCCCTGTAACCCCCCCTGTAGCAAAACCTTGCCATGCAATCCCAGTACAAGCATTCAATCCAGGAAAAATTGCTGATCTTAGTGGTGGTTTTAATAACTTTCATAAAAAGGACTTATGGAAATGAAGGGAAGCAAGTAAACAAACTTTCAAAAAGTCATTCATGCCATTAGCTCTTCGTTTTTTCACTTCCTGTATTGAAGTGCCAATTGAACACATGTAGGAAAAATCAGCCTGCCATGCTTGGTTTCTGGCACTGTTTATAACTGCCAGCTAATTGTATTGAATGATACATCTACTTGATGTATTTCATATTCAAATAAAAAACAGAACATAAGACGATCATCATGAAAATGTCTTGAATGCGTCAGAAGAGTGTGAGAGGGATTAATTTATTAATATTTAATGAGTGATTTGAAAAGGTGAAGTGTCTAAAAATGAAAAGCGCTGTGAGAAGTCTGTTAATGATGAAAAATGCTGGGTATATTTTATTTATGCAGTTTGACTACATAACAGCCGAAAAATGCAAGTCCAAACAAGGATGAAGAGACAAACAGTGCAATGGAGAATTTGTCTCATGAGACAAGCACTGGGCACACTAAATGAGCAGCTTTCCTCTCTGGGAGCAGTGTTCAGTGCCTCAGGGTGGGTTGAGCCTGGCAGGGTCAGCTCCCAGGGGCAGTGGCAGCTCTGGGCTCTGTGCTGGGACATGGTTTTCCCTTCCCCTGTGTGTGATGTGAGATGTTTACACTTCACCATGCCCCCAGACTGGGACCTCACCCAGTTCCTGCTCTCTCCCCTGGCTCACTGATTCAGCAGGTGCAGACACTGCTGTGAGCATCTACACCCAGCATTTGCTGCTCGGGTTTGGGCTTGTGCAGGGTGAATTACACCCTGTCTTGGGTTAGGACCTCCACAAAGCTTTTTTTGCTGTCAGGCACAGCTTTGAGCTGTTTTGTGTAGTGTAGGCTGAAAAGTCTATGCTGTGCATGCCTTGGTAATAAATACATACAGGAAAATAGATCTGCGTGCTCCTCATGCACCACAAACATTTGAACATAAATCAGATTGCCCACAGGCAATGCACTTAGCAAATGCACATCCAGCTGAGGTGTGAGCAAGAAATAACCTTCAAAGCTATCAAAGGCTGCTGCTTGCTTGGGTTGGGAGGCCAAGTGAAGGCAAAACCTTCCCTCTGATTGCCTTGTTCTGTCTTTGCTTTGATATAATCTCAGCTGCACTGATAGCATCCTTTGCACATGCAAATACCTTCCCCACCTTGATCTCTTTCAATTTCCAGCTGGTTTCTCTATGGGAAAATATTGACAAAGGCTTGTTGCATTTTCTTCCTTTCCTAAACTCTCCTGACAAATTTTTATAAAGAAAATTACAGACTACACAGAAAAAAAAATCTTGGAAAAAAAAAGGATTTTTTATTGAATTAAATGATTAAAATTAGCACAAACATAGGGCTATCAATGTATTTATTGAATATCTATTGAGTGTAGTAATGATAAGCATCGAGCATCCACATGGGATGAAGGGGAAGTCCTTTAACCCCCCCAGCTGACCCAGCAGCTCTTGTCCCCTGCCCTGAATATAGTGTCCTTTTTCCCCCAAAGATAGAAACAGTGTTTCCTGCAGTAAAAAAGCATCCATGATTCTGTGATGGGTTCAAGTTTGATTTTGCTGTAGATTCTACATGAGATCCTTCTTCTAAACACTCTCACTTGTCTTATTGGGGAAAGGAGGATCTGTTTCCATTTTGATTTATTTATATCATTAGAGTCAGAAGGCTTATTAAATATGAGGGCAAAGTGCCTGACATGGGGCTTTTTGATGTTAATATTGTCACTGTAAAAGAGCATACTTGCATAAATGTGTAGTCTTACACACACAGAGTACTTCAGTGTGGTTCCCTGGAGGAGTCTCTACTAAGCTGGATAATAGCCTGTGACCTCAGCCCAGAGGAAAATAGGGAAAGAAGAGGTTCTAGGTGAAGATGGCAGACCATGCTGATCCCAGGAATACTCCCTGCCCTGAACCTGCATCCTTAGTTGGATGTCACTCCTTTAATGTAATTCCTGTACCTGGTGTCTTCCCTCACATACTCAAAACTGCAAGGTGGACTGGAATAATTTGATCCTTCTCCATCACCCTTAAAATACAACTGTGAGTGGGTTTTCTCATACCAGCTCTGATGCTTGGTCATATTTTTGTTGGGTTTGGGCTACAGAACCTTCTCCATCATATACCATTCATGCCAGTATCATTTAAAGTCTCTTTCAACAGCTACAGGTTCATTCCCTTTTCTCTAAACTCAGATGTGAACTCTCTATTACTCACATGCTCACTAAATGATATCACTTAATAGGTTCTCTTTGCCTCTACCACATTTCCATAACTCGTTCTTTAATCTTCCTTTGATCCTGAATACCAGAGAGATTTATGTGCAATTTATTCTTACGTTGTTGTACTTGTTTAATCTTTCATTTTCAGTTGGATTCATTTTCAAACAAGAGTGGTTGTTACAGGTTCAGATTACTGTTGACAGCTGGGACCTACCTGCTCTTTCTGAGACAGGTTTCCATCACTGTGTTTTATCCTTATCAGTTTCCTCTCAACATGCATTTAACTCAAGAGCTGCAAGTGATTCCATGGAACACCTTTCTGCCTTCAGAGGGAGACTGGGGCTTTCCCTTTTTTTGGCACATGTTTGATTGGACCTTCTTTCTCTCAAGGCAAAAAACATGACATCCCTTTTTCCAACTCAGGCAGCTGGCTGATGATCTGTAACATCAGCTCCATCCCTCTTCCCATTGCTTTGATCACTGAATGCAGCTCTCTTTTATCTAATATTTTGTTGTTTTCTTGCAGAGCAAGTTATCAGCAGATTTGCTGCCTTAGGAGCTCCTTTGCTGGTAGGTTTAAGAGATGATAAGGGGTGTCTGAATCCATCTCCAGCACAGGTACCTGAGTTAAAGCCTCCAGCTGCCCTCACAGTTGAGCATTTTATTGAAGGAACCAATTTGCTCCCTGGGAAGATCTTTTCCATCTGTCCACCTGATTCTTCAGAACAGAGGAAGGGAGAGCAGGCAGCTGGTCACCCTCCCCAGTGTGATGCTGGCCAGATAAATCACCAAGGGTGCCACAGAGGTGATCCATGAGTGAACAGTTTCCCAGAGTTTATTTTGG
Source organism: Erithacus rubecula (assembly GCF_903797595.1). Lineage (NCBI taxonomy): Eukaryota > Metazoa > Chordata > Aves > Passeriformes > Muscicapidae > Erithacus > Erithacus rubecula. The sequence continues at coordinate 53,447,163 of NC_136688.1, forward strand.
ATCAAAGGAAGGAGATTGCCTTTGGGAAGAAGCTGTGGTAAATGAAGCAAAGACAGAAAAGCCCTCCCCAGCTGAGAGATGGAGACAGCCCACACCTACATCATTCCCTAAAGAGTCTTACATTCACTTTGATATCTGAGAACATGGAGGCTCTGCCATCAAAATCAGGCTTGTTTAAAAAAAAAAAAAAAAAAGAAAGAAAATAAAAAAAAAAAAAGCAGCTCACTTGAGAACAAATAATTTGTGAATATTGCATGGCCCAAGACCTTTTGAGCAGACACCTGTGGATATAAGGCCTTATGATGCCACCCTGAAAACCATGGTGCTGCACCCCCAGGTCACACCCTGAGTGCTGGGAAACTGAGGCAAGGCTGGAGGGACAGCAGGGGCACTGAGCTGCAGGAGGCACAGGCAGTGCCATTCCCCCACAGCAGCACAGTCAGAGCCAGCACTGCCAGCCCTTCAGCACCCTGGGCTGCCTCTGTGGCTCAGAGCTGCTATAAATACAGTGAGATGGAGCTCCCTGGCAGCTCCAGAAACCTGGGGAATCAACCCTTCAGCAACCTTGCTGATGCAGGAAATATGAAATACTTTTTTAAGGAAGAAACCTGAAAAGCAGGAATTCTCAAGAAAAAGAAACTGTCAGCATGAAGTTGAGATGGAGAGAATGTATTGGTAATTTAGGTACAAAAAGAAGTTTTGCAATACTCTCAGCTGATTTTCCCTGTGCAGAATATTGATTTCTTGCAAAGAAAAAGTCACAAACTGAGGCAACTAAAAAAAAGAGAAATTCCTCTGCATTGTAATGGCGCCATGAGGAAAAAAACATGGGAGAAAAAAGCCCATCTAATGTCTCATTAAAATAGATTTAATCTCATCTCAGACCAAAGATGCTAAAATGATTTCATCATAATTGTATTGTTATGGAATGACTGTTCTGTGTAATCTTCACTCTAAATTTCTCAGTGTTGTAATGTTTGATTATGAGGAGAAGGAGGCTCAGCATTAATTTTTCCATTCAACTTTGAAGAGGTGTAAGTAGGTAACAGAGAAAGGGATGTCTAATGGCAATACGTGCAACTTTTGTAAAGCTGGAGACATTTTAAAAAGCAATTTGGTAGCAGACTGGATGTTTTACAGCCTGTTAGTTCTTCTATTTTGTTTTCCAAAGTTGAGAGAAAGAAAAAAAATAAATCTTCCTTTTCAGACCTGCACTCCTTTCCCAGCTCAGCTGAGCTCCTGCAGAGCCTGCTGGGGTGTCCCTGAGGGGCTCACGGTAAAAGCCCAGCACAGCTCTCATCTGATCTCAAATTAGGGCTTCACAGCCTATTCACAGTCCAGCTGCAGACCCTGAAAAGACTTATGAGCTCTCACAAATGCAGATTTTAATTTCAAATAGGAAGGCAGCACTCCAGGCCACAGGAGCTCCAGCAGCAGCGGGAGGAGGGGGATCACGTTCCTCTGCCAGTGGGGAGCACAGGGGGCTCACAGCACAGCCAGATACCCTGGGACTGCACCTCTGGCTGCTCTGGGGTAGGAACATCCCCAGCAGAAACTGCAGCTCCTCCCCAAATCCCATATCAGCACATCAGAGTGAAATCTGTCTGAAGATAAGGGGCAGCTAAAGGGCATTCAGCTGTGCTCCTCCTTATCTGGACTTGCACAGGAGGCCAAACCAAATGAGACTTCAGTGCATAATTAAGTTGTTCTGTCAGCAGCAAAAACAATTAAACCTGGATTCCTACAGATTTGCCTCTGGAGCCTCCCACAGAAAGTCATCAGATCTCCTCCTACAGCATCTACACAGAGCCTCCTCCCCAGGGGTCTCTCCTGATCACCTTCGTGTCCTCTGTGCCTTTTCCCCTTCAGCATTCCAAGGTGATGCTCTGGTCGTGTGTTCTGCCTCTGCATTTTGGACAAAGCTCAGGACATGCAGCAGCCAGGAGCTTTGTGGGGGCATTGATCCAGGTCACCATCCTCAGTGCAGTCTCCTGTTTTTATGAAACTCTCAGGAATTTCATAGCTCATTAGCAAAGTTTGTTGGCATTGGCCAGCAGGTTGAGAAAGGCAGAGGGCAGGGGCAGATGGGTGGCTCAGTGGCAGAACCCTTGTTGTCTCCAGGCCTTGGGCTTATAACCAAATTATCAAAGACAAAAATAAACTGTTTCTCCAGGATGTGTGACTTGGACAGGAGTCAGGTGGGAATGAAGGGGAGGGAAGGCATCCAGCCCTGGCACAGAGCAGCTGGGGGGGCTCCTGCATTCCTACAGGGGCTTTGTACTGTCCTTTATCCCTTCTCACTGGTGGATTCCTGTAACCAGCAGCACTTTGGAGTGTTGAACAATAAACACTCAAAATGGTGACAGAAGGAGAACAGCTTGATCAGAGCTTGCTGCAGCCACTAATCTGCCTGCTCCAACTTCTGTTGTTGCTATTTTGGCTGCTGTTTCTTCCATATTGCCTCTTGCAGTGTGTCCAAGAAAGCAGGGCTATTGATCCTAAACTCAGATGTACCAACCTCAAGAGCCAGCAGGAAAACACCAGCACAGGGTTCAAGTGTGAAAAAATTCCATTCCCATTTCTTACTTTAGTTGCTGTCATCCAGGACAGCCCAGATCCACAGTGCCATGATTTTATATAGTTCATGCAGAACTAAACCAAAAAAGTTCAGGTCACTGTCTCATTTTCCAGGCTTTGAGGAGCTGTGCAAGGGGAGCAAAGCCCTTGATACTTTCTCCCAGAGGCAATAGAAATTGTTCCTTACTGTCTTCTTTGCAAATCCAGGAGCAATTTTGTACCTTAAAGTCAGGCTCTGCTCTGCCATTCAGATACAGAAAGGGTTATTTTCTAGGGAAAACAGATTTCAGACAGCCCTGAATCAGCAAGGTTCTCAAAGCCTGCCACAGGAAGATACCAGAGTTATTTTTTTCTCTACATTGTGTTTTCTTTTACCAGGCTCCTCGTACTTTCCCACAAAGGATCTGCCTGTCCCCCTCCCTTTCCAGATCTCCTTTGCAAAGCCCCTGACATGGACAACATGCACATCTGCTCTGAAGCTACAGTCATCTGTTGTTCTCTCTGAGGCCACTGTATGCATGGGGCCATTGTGCAGAGGAATGGGGCATTATTTGTGTGTCAGGAGCAATTTCTGCACAATTCCAGGGAATCACAGAATCCTTGGGGCTCCTTCAGCAGAGGCACCACCACAGCAGCAGGTCCAGGAGGTGTTTTCCCAGGGGGAGGGGGAATGAGCATCAGCAGTATGAGCTTTGCTGGAAGATATATTCTAAGGATGAATGAAAGGAAATGTTGCCCTCTGAGTCAAGAGAATAAAGACAAGTGCATTTTAAAGGGGTTTAAACTTGCACAGTCCAGCAAGAGCAGCTGTAGGAGCTCACTGGTGCTTGGATGGCAAATTCACCCTTCTACTCTTTCCATTTGCATCTGTCAAGCTTCACATTGTGCCAACCACTGTAATTCCCAACAGAACCCTGTTAGGAACCAGTCTGAGCATGCATCAGGGACAGACTCCAGCCTGGGAGAAAGCCCTGGGAGGTTTTTGGTGATGGGAGGCTGGAGGAGGCACAGCAGCAGTAGGACATCACATCCTGACAAACTGTGATGGAGAGCAGGCAGCCACCAGGCTCTGGAGCAATGCAAAGGACAAACAGCTTGGGCCAGATGAAGCAAAAAGGTGCCACCAAGGAGCTGTGAAAAGGAAAGGGAGAGAAGCTGTGGGGTTGGGAACAGAGAAGGCTTTGCAGAATGAATGTCTAAATTTGGAGAAAAGAGGGCAGAGATCCAAAGGTTTATTGACAGTTAAATATCATTCTCCTCAGTTAATTAGTTTCATAGCTACTCTTAATAATACATCAAGTGAGCTGAAAAACTCACCAGAAATACTAGGAAGTGCATGGAAAATGTTATAAGCTGGCAGTCTTTTTTAAAAACTGTGTTGTAAGTGTCCATCTGATAAATCCCTGTCATGCATGTGGTGAGCTGCACAGTGTGGTCCAGGAGAGCTGCTTTGCATCATTTGAAAAGCATGGGGACTTATTATTGTCAGGAGAAAATGAGGGTAGAATTCATGTCTAGGTGGTTGTGAAACTTGTCCCAAGACATATCTCTTCTCTTGAATCCTTCTCCAGGTTCATTCTTTATCTGGGAGAGGTAGTTCTTGTGCTTGTCCTGGATTTGTGATCTTTAAACCAACAAGGCCTATCCCAAATGTGAGGAGTCTCACAAGACCTGACATCTCACTCCCACAAATACTCAACCAGTGCCATCCTAATCATTAGTCACTATGGAAAATCTTGGCTCATGGGGTGGTTTTATCAGAGCATTGCCATTTTAAAAGACAAGGAAAAAGAAGGAAAAAATCTGTAAAAATGTGTTTTGGGAATAGCTTATAGACACCCACCTTAGTCTTAAGTAAGACTCGTGGGGTGCTGCATGTCTGGGATAATCTGAGCTGCTCTGCAGCAAGAACTGCTGAGGTTCAAAAAGCAAAAGGTGGAGGACAAATTCCCAGAGTCAGGTATAACCTTCACTCCTCCAAGTGATTAGTGCTTTTCACTCTGTGAATTACTCTGCAAATGTCATTTTCCTCTAATACCTTCCTGGCTGCCTGTTCCTGGCCACCTGCAGAGGGGAAATGTGTGGTGCTGGCACACCATATGGCCATCACTGCTCCTCGCTGCTGCACATCAGCCCTGCAGCCCAGCCCAGCCTCAGGGCATTTTCAGCAGGACTCTGCCTGATTCTTGGGCACCCCCTGAGCACATCTTGGGTTTCTCTGCTGCCTCTTGCCTCGGGGTCTGTAAGGGAACTGCTCACTGCAGCAGATGAGTGACACTTAAGGAGACTCAGCAGATAATACGGTGTGATCACAGCAGTTTCCAGCTGCCTGCATTGCCTGACACTCACAGTCCTTCCACCTGTCTCCTTTTGGTCTGGCCACTGCCTTTCCCTGCATTTCATGGCACTTGGTGCTGGCTTGGGGCAGGACTGTCACCTCCCTCCAGCAGATGTGGCTCCAGCAGTGCTGTGGTCATCAAAGAGGGAGACACTCCCTGTTTCACACCTTTATCACTCACAGGATGAGAGCAGCTCAGAGCCATGCAACAGGCAGTTTGTTCTTTTTTTCTCAGTGCTTGGACTTGAGAAATACTTTTTCCCCTTTCTACCAGGCAGCAACTAGCAGAACAAGAGTCTCAACATAGTCTCAAGTTGCATCAAGGGAAAATTAGGCTGGATATTAGGAAAAGGTTTTTCACTGAAAGAGTGACAAAGTACTGGAATGGTCTGCCTGGGGAGGTGGTGAAGTCACCCTCCCAGGATGGTCTAAAAAAACAAACTGGATGTGGCATTGAATGCCACAGTCTAGTTGAGATGTCAGGGCATAGGTTGGACTTGATGATCTTGAAGGTCTCTTCCAACCCAGTTATTCTGTGAATTCTGTGAATGCCCTGCCCAGGTGGAGGTACCCCCACCCATGGGGTGCCTGTGGTGAACAACCCCATCTCTGTGTTTAAAACAAGATAACAGGCCTTGCCAGGCATCAAACCCCAGCAAGAGCCAGGGGAGACAGGCTCAGGTGAGGCAGTGGCACCCCAGGAAGCCTGTCTGTGTGTCCCAGGGCTGCCAGTGCTCCTCTGCCACTGTCAGATAGCACAGCTGAAGGTGGCCAAGGGGATGGACAGCAGCCAACCTCCCTGCCCAAATCCCCATTTCTGGAGCTGGCAGAGTGTCCTGGCAGGACAGCAAGGGCTGCTCATGGGCTGGGGTAGGGTTTGTGCAGGGTTTGATAGTGCCTGAGATGGCTGGGAGGCAGAGCAGAGCAGGGAGAAGGGAATTTCCCAGCGCTCATTTTCGAGCAGCCAGAGCACTCCCCCTGCCAAGGGATTAGGCAAAGCATTGCTCCTCACTCAATAAATCTTTACAACAAACACTTAATTCTCCAGGCACTGTGTATGAAAATTAATCCCGATCCCCCACTTGTTTTTTCTCATCATCAGGGGTGTTTCCCTGCCACCACTCCCCATCCCAAGGCTGCAGTGACAGCTCAGAGCTGGGGAAGGGGCATTCCAGTGAGCTGGAATGGTGGGGACAGTGAGGGGACAGTGGTACTGCCCCAACAGAGAGCCAGGACTTGCTGTCTCTGCCTCTCTGGATTCATCAAGAAGATGGCAAGGCTGTTGTCATCTTTGAGTGATGGTGCTGACATTTGCTAATTTGCTGCTGAGCACGTTATAAATGCTCAGAAATGCTGAATGGGAGAGCCATGGTGGGAATTTCAGTACAAGGAGGATTTGGTGGCTCTCTGCAAAGCACTGCAGGAAGAGGAGCTACAGGTTGCAATGCAATGCAGGGGATCCTGTGAGCCAAAGGAACCTGTCCTTCAAACCATGCTTTAGCAGGAGCCCTGTGTGAGCAGAGTCAAACCCAGCTGTGCTGTGGGACCTGGGGAACCTCCTGTTCCTACAGGCTGCCAGTCCTCAGGGGAAGCAGAGAAGCTGAGCCTTCCCTCCCAGCTCCCACTCTGAGGAGAAGCAGAGAGGAGCAGGCCTTTGGGTTTCTCCCATTAATTCACTACATTATCCATCCAACTGAGCCTGCTGCTGCAGAATCCCTGCTGGTTCTCCAAGGGCCAGTGTATCTCACAGCCACAGACAAGAGCATCCTCCCAATGCCATTTCCCACACTGCTGCACTGCCTTCACCCCAGCATTCCTTCTCTAGGACACAGAGAATCACAGAATGGTTTGGGCTGGAAGGAACCTTATAGATTATCTCGCTACAATCCCCAGCATGGGCAGGGACACCTTCCACCAGACCAGGCTGGTCAGAGCCCATCTAGCCTGGCCTGGAACACTCCCAGGGATGGGGCAGCCACAGCTTTCCTGTGAAACCTGTTCCAACCACTTCTCTCTTCTCAACATCTGGAGGCTCCTGGTCCTTCCTTGCATGCCTGCTGCCCATGCTGTTCTGCATAGGTTACTCACAGGGTGTTTGCAGCTCTCCTGCATCCTGTTCCAGCAGCCCCATTTCTCATTCATGAAGGAGCTCCAGCAGTTTTTCCCCAGCCACACACGAGCGTTTCCACACAGCGACACCCTCGAGTCAGTGCACACAATCCTCCCTCAGCAGAGCTGGGACTGTCAATCTTCTCACACCTGCTAAGTGATAGAGTGCTTCTCCCAATTTACTTATCCATCATTTTTATTGAGAAATCTGCTCTAGTCCCACACAGTTATATGAGTTAATGGAAGGATGATTAGGGGATTCTGTGGGAATGAGCTGTGATTTCATGCACACTGGTGCAAAGCTGGGACTACACTGCACCATTTCCAGCACAGCTGCTCAGAGCAGGATTTAATCCCTTTTGCCATGAGTATCTAGTTATTTGAATCCTACTTTGCTTGTTTTCATAATTTTAAATATCCATGTATATTATTTTAAAAGCCATCTGGGTGTTTATTGCTGCATTTCTGTGCCAGTCTGGTCACATCTCAGAGAGCCTCTCTTCTCAATTAACTCTTCTAGTGCCAATTCAATTCCCACTAGGTCATGGGCAGATCACTGCTGCTTGCAGCCAAGTAAAGGCAGGAACAATCATTCTCCCAGTCAGCAAAAACACTGCAGGACAGAAACAGAATCATTTAAAGAATCATTTACACATGATGGTAACAAAACTGTGAAAGTTCTCCACTGAGTCCTGTTTCAGTAGGAGGTGAAGCTTCTGAATGCCTAAAGTCCCAAAGCACTTTGGCAGCACCTTAAAACGTGTGAAATCTTTCACAAAACATCTCCTATTGAAAGAATTTTCTAGGGCTTAAAGGTGCTCTTGACCCCTGAGGTTTAGAGAGAGCCAGTTTTTCTCTGCAAAGTAGAGATAAGTGTCTTCTTGATCTGAGTGCAGGTCAGGGGAAAGGGAAGAAGAGGGGCTGGGGGTTTTGAGCAGCATGGTGGGGGCTGCAGTGAATCTCCAGTGATGTCCCTGAGGCAGTGCCAGTTTAGCCTCAGCAAGGGCAGCTGCACAGTGGATGGGAAGTCCAGAGTCTAATTTACAAGACATTTTAACTGTGTGTGTTGAAAGGCACTGAGGGACGCTCCCCTCTCGTCAGGGCTGTGTTAGTGGAAGCAGGATAAATGCTCTCCCACTGAGCAGGGAATAGCATATCATCCCTGACATCCCTAATCACCACCAGCCCTGGAAAAACACCTACAACCAGGCTCCTGACAAGTGTGTTCAATGCACAATAAACATCAGCTGCTCCTCTCACACATCCATTTTTTCCTCTGCTCTTGTTGAAGCAGGGCTGGGATTTTGCCTCCAAGTTGATAAAGAAACCAGAGCTTTTGCCAGCTGCTGGCTGGACCTGGGGACCAGGAGAGCAATTAGCAGGTGCCTCTCCAGTCATCCTCTATGTGCCACAGCAGGAAGAATTCAAGCTGGTTCAAGAAACTTTTAAACTACAGAAAGCAGCAGAGATGAGATCAAGCTTTTCCCATGCACAGCCCTCTACAAACTGTGTCAAATCTGTCTCAACCCAAGAGCTGCTGCTCCATGGCTTTGACATTCAAGTGGCTTGTTTAGCACATATATATCACAAAACCCCAGGAACTGAGCTCTCTGTAAATGACAATTGATTAAACATTCAAGCTATATAATGTACTGTAGGATTGTAAATACATTTCAAGGGAGGGGGAAATCTTTGAAATTCACTTTAAGCTTTCTTTTCAATTATTTATCATAGAATCTCATCCCCATTAAAGTCAGGCTTAATGGGCTTGTTTATATATTACAGAAAACGTTGTGCTTTAATTGCCTGCTGAAAGGCTCTTCCACCAGCCTCTCTCAGTTTGCATCACCAGAAGGCAGGAGCCCAGCGAGGCAGGGAGGGCAAATCCCTCCTCACCTCCACCCTGGCATGCTGAGAGGGGATGAAAATCACCTACAGGGATCAGACTGTCACTGGGGAGGCTCTTTGGCTGGCCCCAGCCCTCCTCCCTGGTCAGGTGCTGCATCAGGAGAACAGATCAAGGGGATGATATTCCCATTTCCCATAGACCCTTTATCTCCATGGGTCTCACATCCATGTCTATTCCCATGGGACAGAACTACTTTGCCTGTGGCTTCTGTTTCTGAGATCCCTCTTTTTATCTCTTCTTACTGCTGGAAATGATCAAAGTAGTTTCCATGAGGGCTGACAGAGTGGGAAAATCATGGAACTTCAGAGCTGGGGACACCCCAGCCCCACAGCAGCACTTTTGGGGAGGTTGGATGCTGGCTGTGTCCTCCTCCTGCTTAGCCACAGCTGAGGAAGATGTGTCATTAATTGAGGACGAGGTACATCTTCACCTTTAGCAGCAACTAAAGGGAAAGGAAAAGGCTTCTGCTGGCATGCACTGGGGAAGTTCTAGAATAACAAAAAAAAAGGGAAGGGAAAGGGAAAGGGAAAGGGAAAGGGAAAGGGAAAGGGAAAGGGAAAGGGAAAGGGAAAGGGAAAGGGAAAGGGAAAGGGAAAGGGAAAGGGAAAGGAAAGGAAAGGAAAGGAAAGGAAAGGAAAGGAAAGGAAAGGAAAGGAAAGGAAAGGAAAGGAAAGGAAAGGAAAGGAAAGGAAAGGAAAGGAAAGACTTCTGGCTCTATTGACAAGAACACCTTAGAGAGAATTCTTTTCTAAAAATATATAACTAGCACAGAGACAAACATCCTTGTGGGACACCAATATTAGAGTAATGACTCCATATAAAGGCTGTTTGAAGGGAAAAAAGCCACCAAATTTGCAGCTCCTTATTTTTAAGCCCATATCAGCTCCACTGATTAGTTTGAAGACGGAGGATTAAGTTCTCTGAAATCACTTCAGAGAAATAGCACCCGTTTCTTCAGAAATTACATCCTAAGATATCTGAATCTAAAGTTTGGAAGAAAAAGGAGAGTTGATGTTACAATGACTTCTGTATTTTGTGCTGAAATTACATTTTTGGCGCCGCTAAATCCCATTGTGTGCTACAGAGGGTATAATGTAATACTCATCAGAGGCAGGCAGCAGGGAGGTTTACTGGCACTAAAATCAATAGGCACTGAATAAAATGGCTCCAAATGGTTTAGGACCATGCACACATCTTCTTTTGTAAGCTTAAAACCATTTGGAGAGGCATTAATTCATTAAAGGCTTCTTGAAGAATGTCATCATACTGTGTAGTCCGTGCACATCAAGAGCATCATAGATTGTGGCTTTTATTAAGGAGACTGGAGAATATAATTCTTCCTGGAGTACAACAGACTTTAAAATATGGTGCACTTTGAGATCAAAACAATGTTTATTGCAATGTAGTTACTAAATATTTTAACACATACAATATAAAACATAATGCATCCTGGAATGTGTTTATGCTGCTGAAGATTGTCAGATCCATTACAAACCACCTTGCAGAGTTTCTGAATTGTTTTTTTCCTCTTTTTTTTTTTTTTTTTTTTTTTTTTTTTTTTATTATTGATTGTATGATATTATAATCTATTTTTACGTAGGGGTATCAACCCAAAGCTCATGTCTTTTCTCTCCAACATCTTGAGGGCATGGAATTGCATGCTTGCTCTTATTCTTACCTTTCTATATGGTCATTTCTACTTCCATATGGATAAGGTGGTTGAATCCCTTAACTGGGAGGTGTAATATGTTTCCATTAAAAGGTAAGTGCTCTGCAAGTAACTGGGGACCTCCTCATTGCTCCACCCTACACAAGCCTGAAGCTGAAAATGTCACTGTGACACAGAAGATAAAACTCAGAGCTTCTCGCTCTGAATACGCTGCTTGATGGAAATCAAGGTGACTCAGGGACTCTAACATGGGCCATGGTCAGGGGAGCCATAATAACATTTTGTCTGTCCTGGGAGATCTTGCTGCATCTTCCAGTACCTGGAGGGTCTCCAGGAGAGCTGGAGAGGAACTTTTTACAAGGACACAGAGAGATAACGCAAGGGGTAATGGCTTAAGCTGAGGACAGCTCAGATTAGATATTAGGAAGAAATTCTTTGCTGTGAGGGTGGTGAGGCCTGGAACAGGTTGCCCAGAGCAGCTGTGGCTGCCCCATCCCTGGAAGTGTTCAAGGCCAGGCTGGATGAGGCTTGGAGTAACCTGGTCTGGTGGAAAGTGCCTCTGCCCATGGCAAGGGGGTTGGGATGAGATGATCAATGAAGTCCTTTCCAACCCATTCTGTCAGTCTATGGGTCAATTCCCTCACCTGGTGCAAGGTGGCATCACCCTGACATAAGAAGGGAGACTACACCAATCCATGGCAGCTGAAGAAGCGAGGGTCCTGCTGCAGATTTCCCCCTGGATGTCATTTTGGCTGCTGGACACTCCCTCCCACTTCAGCTGTGGCACACGTGCTGTGGGATGTGTGAGCAGAAACACCAGAGAGGACAGGCTGTGCCATGGCTGTGTGTGCAGTACTGGCAGTGAGGGGGGCATTGCCCTTCCCCAATGATGTTCATCACAGCCCTTCCCCAGGGATGTGCCCACTGCCCTTCCCCAGGGATGTGCCCACTGCCCTATCCCAGGGATGTGCACACAACCCTTCCCCAGAGATGTGCCCACTCCCCTTCCCCAGGGATGTGCCCACTGCCCTTCCCCAGGGATGTGCACAGTGCCCTATCCCAGGGATGTGCCCACTCCCCTTCCCCAGAGATGTGCCCACTCCCCTTCCCCAGGGATGTGCACTGTGCATCCCAGCAGCTCAGCACATGAAGGCTGCTTTGATGTACAGCCCTTTTCCTGGGGATACGATTCCACATGCAGGGAGGGACAGCCCTGTTCCTCTCCCCTGCCTGCCAAACCACAACAGAGAAGTTGACCATTAATTTAAAAGCTTAAAATTAGACTCTTCCTTTAAAACAGATGTATCCACCTAATATTTCAGCACTAGCTACAGGCATCTCAGTTCTGCACAGCTTCTGAAGATCACAGAATCACCAACATGAGAGAAGGGGATTGGGTTCCCTAAGCCAAGGGCTGTGCTGGGACACAGCTGATTTCACACCACCCTGGAAACTTCCTGGTCTGTGCCAGTTAATGAGATATCCATGGGGAAGCAAGGAGGTGTATCCAATTCCATGGCTGTAAATCAGAAATCATGAGCATTGAATTCTACCAGCCACATCTCCTCTACCCAGCTCTGAATTGCAGGATTGATGGCATGAACAACAGCATGTGGTGTGGGCAGAGAAGCCTGACAGCAAGCGGGACACTGTGATCAACCAGAGCTGGTTACCAAGCTGGTTCTTTCCACCTTATTTTATAAATAATGCTGTTACCTTTTCAAGAGCTAGGAAATTTGGCACAGGGACAATAAAATTTGCAGCATTTGACCAGGAAGCGTGGGTAAAACTGAAATGTGCAGTTTTGTCGTCATCACATATGTTTGACAGAGCTTTCTCACGAAGACTTTGACAGAATCTAGGATAAATTTTCTTGTTGTTGCCAGATGGAGGGACCCCTAAGTATGGACATTTTGGCTCAATTCCATTTTGCAAAAAGCTTATGCAAGGATAAGTTTATACTCTTCCACAGACCAAAAAATAATTAGAGAAGATCAGTAGCTGTCCCATAAACACATCCTTACACCTGCCCTTTTTAACTTTTTTGTTCATATTTTTTAATTTGCAAGAGCTAAATACACTCCCTAAGCCTGAAAGTTGTGGAACTTGGCATCCCAGCAGCCTCCCTGCAGCACCCAGGTCCAGCTGCCTTTACAAGAAGGGAAGGGTCCACACAAAATCACAGGGAACATGAGACAGGGATGAGGAATCCCAGTTGAACCATCCTGGAGGTGTAGGAGTGGCAGTGAGGAGAGAGGCTTGTTATATGTGTGAAATTCCTGGGCAACTTCCAGCAATGGAAGTTCAAAGAAAAGTGCATTATTTGAGAAAGCTTTGAAAATATTCATTGAAATCTACCAAAAAAAAAAAAAAATAAAAAAAATAAAAAAAAAAAATTGCTACTCAAATTCCAGGGCCTTTTCCCTGTTAATTGAAATGCTAAATGAGTTTCTGCCTGTCCTGGTTTTTCCACCATTTTACCTATTAGCAGAAAAACATTATCCTCCATGGAATAAGCTTCAAGACATCCACAACCAAAGAAGAGCTGAAACTTCAGGATTTATTTCATAAATATTAATATTTACATACCTAACATATTCCTTCTTTCCTTTGCAGAGTATAGGTGTCTCAAAACACAAACACTCTGCAGTAGAAAATCACTGAGGTTTTCTATTAATATATAATTGGATTGCACTGTCTTTTCTATGATGCAGAAAACTCCCAGCTCCCACCAAGTCCAGCTGAAACCTCTAAGAACCAGATGTTCCTCTAAGAGCACCACAAACCAGCCCATGGGGTGGGTGTGTGGTGAGGTGAGCTGGCACAGAGGAGTGCAAGGTAATGGCTGGAAATGTGCTCCCATTCAAGATGCTGAAATAAAAATGTCCCCTATAAGGGTGTGTCTCACTCTCAGCACCTCTCCTTCCCACCTGCTGTGCACCAAAGAGGCTGAGGCTTGAGTTCTTGGGAGGTGTTGCCTAGAAGACTCTGGTTTATTCATCCAGTGCTTGGGTAGCTGAATATTCACTATGTCACAGCTGGTTTGGTGAAGAGTCAGAGGCTGGGGAAGGTTCAGCCACCAGATGCTGGCTCTCACCTGCCCAGGGGTGGGAGGATTTCTTCCTGGTGACACTGCAATACACCTGGATGGGAGTAGCAGGATGGGGGATGCAGAGGAGGAACAGACACTGCAGAGTCACAGGTGTGTGCTTGCAGCAAGGACACTTCAAGGGGGCTCTCTACTGGCTCTGTGAACCCTTCTATGGCAGGATCCTGCTCTAAATTGCCCTTGGCCTGTGTCTGCTGCCTCCCAGTTGCTGCTCTTGAGGGTGGCTGTGAGCATAAGCTGGGTTGTAAGCCCAGGCTCCAGTTCCAGAGGGTATAAACAGGAGTGAGCACAGGCTCAGCCAGGCTGCTCCAGAGAAGTGTCTGCAGTCAGCCTCATGGAAAAGAGGATGAGAAACTGCTCCATCATGTCTCATCTCATCTCAGGGGAAATGCAGAGCAATCAAGCCATTTAAGAATATATTTCAAGCTCTTCATAGCAGGTGTTAGACACCGTTCCCCGGCTGCTGACAGGAAATGTGTGTGCAATTCTCCCAGGTATCACACTCAGAATGCATTTCTTAAGGGCTTGCTGCTCAGAAAATTCAGCAAAGTGTAAATGGCTCTCATAAAATCAGATAGTAAATTGTCTTATCTGTTTGTCCTGAAAGTGCTCATCCAGCTGAGTCTTTCCTGCACATCAGAGCCAGCCAGCCAACACATCACAAGGCCACTGGGAACAGACAATTCCAGGCTAGGAGCTCACATTAGGGAATCTTTCTAAGGAGAAAACTGAGTTAAAAGTCCCATCAGCTGAGAAAAATAATTAAAATAGGAAATCAGCATTTCTACTGAGGACGTGTAAAAGCATTTCTCACACTTCCCCTTGCTGTCCTGGCCATGGGAATGAGCAATCAGCAAAACATAAACCAGCAGCTTGTGATGCATCCTCATGGGGGAAGAAACTTCCCTGCACACCAACACTCCAGCACTGCTTTCTGCTGCTCATCACAGGACAAAGGCCTAAACTTAGGCCATCAGCTCTTTTGTGATCTTGCTTGCTTGATCTCACTCTCTCAGCCAGTGAGGAAGAGATCTGGGACCACAGGCACCTTTATTTCTGTGTGTCCATCAGCAAATCCAAATACATAGAATACCAAGGGGGTTTTGTAGGGTTGAGGTGACTTGAAAAATCACCAGTAAAATTATAAGTTGAAAACTATCCAATTACTTTAAGGTTTTAGGTAAAAAGTGACCAATCACCTGTAGAAGATAAGGACCAATAGGAACTCTAAAAGGTAACAGGGGTCTACATGGGGGTGAACATTTCTCTAGCATGAGTCATCCTAAGGAAGGATTTCTTATCTTAGGGGAGAGGGTTCCAAGGGGCCCTAAAGGGGTATCTGAACCATCCACAACTCCCAACCCCTTCCCAGAACTCCATGCATGTAGGGAATGTCCCTGTGAATGGGAGCTGTCAGTGCTGGGATGGAGATGCTGCCAGTGCTGGGATGGAGATGCTGCTGCTGGAAGGGAGGGGATGCAGAATGTGCAGGAGCATCTGTTGTGGCCTGGGACATATGGAGCTTTTATTCCTCCTTGTGGAGGCACGAGCACTTTCCTCACCTTCTGACCCCTCCTATTGTCTGAAAGGGCTGTGAGGGGCTCTGGGGACAGCTGCTGCCTCCTTGGGGATGCCACAAAGGACTCTGTCCCCATCCCCTGCCTGAACCACTTCCCTCATCAATCAGGCAGCCACAGTGAGGCAGGAGGTGTGATGGACAAACTGGGTCTGGTTACCAGGGGACAGGGAAGCTGAAACCTAATTTTTGGTTTCTGGGGGACAAAAATAAATCTGGTGGGCTGCTCACCTTTCTGTGAAAGGGAAAACCACCTTCCCACTGAATATCTGTGAATTTGGAATATGGATATTTAAAGATGTGGAGGAAAAAAGTAGTCATCCAGAGCTAATTATACAGCTGTTGAAAAGCCCAGTAAATATGTTACTCAGGGATATATAATACCTTTGATGTAGTTGTAATCCGACTGAAGTTATTATAGGTTTTCACAGCTGCAAAGCGATCCAGCTTAGGAAAGCTTTTTTCTCTTTTTTTTTCTCTCTTTTTTTTTTTTTGTAATTTGCAGAAGCAGAAAAGAAATTCTGCTGCCAAAGCAAAATGAAGATCCTCATATAAACACAGTAACACAGCCTAAGAAAAATTATACTGATACTGAGGAGTATTAACCTGTCCCAAAGCCTAAAAGAGTTTGCTGGATAATAAATGACATCAGTGACTCCAAAAGGGCTGGATTTCAGACAGGCTTTTCATAGAGACAATTAAAGCTTTAAATAAAAGTGTGACTTTGTGGTGAGAATTCTCTATTCCCTTCAAACTAACAATAAGTAAAAGCTGTAAATGCTCTGAAAAAAATATGTACTGAGGCATGAAATACAGGAAGGCCACTAGTAAACCTCCAACAAGTTCATTTAAATTGATCATGGATGCAATAATATCAGGAGGCTTTGTAAATGGATGGGTTAAAAGCTGGAACTTTATTGCTGTTTTCATTCCCCAGGGCCCTGTGGTAAAACAAGTCTCCATGAGAGATCTCTAGGCGCTGAATGAATTATTCACTCAGTTATGGGTCATTAAATGAGGCTGAGTGGGGGTGATGTCCATTATTACACATTATTACATTGTGGTGTATGAAAAAGGACTTACTTTGTGAAGACTGGCATGGGCATCTTCTCGGGATGCCTGATCCTTTCTGCCACAGCTTCTTGTGACCCCCTTTGGCAGAGCAGAGGGGCTGTGAGGCAGCAGTACAGCTGCACAGAATAGGATAAAAGAGGTTTGAGGTTAAAACCACAGGTAAAGGAGAGGAAACTTTAAGCATTTTCCGATGCTAATTGCAGAGATGGCTGGGTTGGTTTTAAGCTGTTATTGCCCTGCAACAGCTTTTTGTCGCCTTTGTGCATTTCCCCAGGCAATGTGGCCCTCCCATGAGCATCTCCTGTCCCAGGCACCTGTGGCTGCTGACTGCCTTCCCATTTCCAGAGCTGGCCACTCTTTACTTCATCTTGAATAAATCTGTCCACAGTTCTGACTTTTAGTAACCTCTAGGTGATTCTTAAACCAAATTCAAAATAGACTAAAGTGAACTTTTCCCGATTACAAAGTTTTCCCATGCAACACTTCACCCTCTGTTGCTAAAACTGGGGCAGTCTCTCTGCAGTGTCCAGAAGTGCTGAAATACAGTTTTGTCCTTGGTCTCACTTTCTCCTTTTTTTTTTTTTTTTTTTTTTTTTTTTTTTTCTTTCTGAGGTCAGGAAAGGAGTAGAGCTGTTCTTATCTAAGCAGTCCATGCTTCTGGTGAGGGACAGGATTGTGGGGAGCACACACCACTCTCAGGGGCTGGAAAGCCAGCACATCCCATAATCCAGCTCTATCTTGTATGATCAGAGGCAGATATGTAAACATGTCCTTGTTTGAACACAGTTTCTATGGGAAAGATTTAGCCAAACTTTCAATTTAGAATAGGGCAAAAATTTCAGTTAAAACTTCTGTGGCCATTATAATCAAAAACAAAGGCTAGATTTTTGTTGACCTAAATGTTTTGGTAATTACCCTGTTATCTTCATGTTGGTTTAGTTGAAAAATGCCCTTACCACTGTTAATTGACATTTTCTAAATGAGATATGATGGCTTTTCAGTTGAAATTACTTTCTGTTTAGAAATTCAAAAGAAAAACATTTCACAAATCCTCAAAGATAAACCAAAAAGGTGGTGACTCCTAGCAGCTTTCCTCCCACTCTTTCAGAGCTGTCAGAAAAGCAGCATGAAGAAATTGGGGAAAAGAAAAAAAAGAAAAAAGTTATTATCATGGCCACATTTCTTCCTGCTTACTCAAGCAAAATTCCCAGCAGTTCAAATCCCAAGACCCCCTTTCACTTTCCAGTCAGACAAAGAGTCATCCACTGAAATTAATGAGAAAGAATCTGAGGTATGAGTGAAAACTGAGAAAGGACTTCAGGACTTGTCTTAATGACTTAAAAAGACCCTATCCTGAGTAAGAAGGTATTTGTAATGAAATGTAAGCCCAAGACACAGCAGAGGCAATTCAGCCTGCTATATTGCTTTTCTTAGGATTGCTTTTTATTAATGTTATTGTTGAGCTCGACGTACACAACCAGTCTCGAGGGGTGAGGAGGCAATAGCTGCTCTCTAATGTGGTTTTTCATTTCTGAGCCCTCAGTTCAAGCCCTTCAGGACACTAATTATCCCAAGCTGTTATTGTCTGACAGCTGTTGATGGCCTCTGCAGAATGAGGTGGTGGTGGCAGCCGTGCTCCCAGTGGGCATTTGTCAGCATCCTGAAAACCCTGCTGCAGATTGCCTGGGATTTGTGTTGGCAGTCTGGTCTTTTATGGAGAGAAACTTGTCTTCTCACTCCTGGCAGGATCTGCTGCTCTTCACATCTGAAAGGAAAGGATGGTGGGCAGAAGAAGGTGTCCTTCCAGTGTTGATGGTGGTGTTGGATCACTAGAAGAACATCTGTCTCCAGCACTGATGCTGCAGGACAGCAGCACTGACCTTCAGGCTCTAGAGCTGTCACCTGAAGCATGCTGGCTCAGGGAGGAAGATTAATTCAGTAATTAGCACACTAACAGCAATGGGCAGCTCTTGGCCACCAACCCCTTATGGCCACATCCATGGCCTGAGGGCCCTCATGTAGGATTTGAACCCATTTAGGCTGTTGTGATCCACTTAGTGCATGGTCAGGTCACACAGACAGGCAATGGATTTACATTTCCTCTCTGCTCCATTCTACCAGAAAAAGAAACATCTTCTTGCCTGCAATGGATTAGGGAACCACATTCCTACAGACAGGCACAGCTTCAGTGGGAATGGGGCTGTAAGCAGCGCTGCCTCGCAGCCTCAGTGCCAAAATTTCCCAATATATCACTTCTCAAACTTCACAATTTGCTAGGAATAGATCCACCAGACTTTCCTACAGCAAATCTGGACAGCTCTGCCTGTGTATAAGTGAGTATAGATGGCTCCTGCTTTGGCTTAGCAGCAACACAGAGAACTCCTGGAAGAAGTGACACCAGCAGCAGCTATACAGAGACTAAAACCTACAGGCAGCACCCAGAAAGAGAACATTAAATTGGTTTTGGTGCAGCAGAACTAACAAGAACCAGT
This sequence comes from Erithacus rubecula, assembly GCF_903797595.1. Taxonomy (NCBI): domain Eukaryota; kingdom Metazoa; phylum Chordata; class Aves; order Passeriformes; family Muscicapidae; genus Erithacus; species Erithacus rubecula. The sequence goes on from NC_136688.1 coordinate 53,466,016, forward strand.
TTTCCTTGGGTTTGTGTTTTCTGCCCTCTAGCCCACACAGTGACAACTTCTCCCTCATAATCTCCATCCCCAGTAATTCCAAGATGGCCAGGTGACTGCTGCCCTCCAGGTGCATGCTAGGAACTGGCACCTCCTGTCTCCATGTGGGGCTATAATTCAGAGGTCTCTCCTCCAAAAACTGCTAATTTTCACTCAACTTCTAAAATTTCAGCTATTTTTGATACTTCAGGTGAGACCATGTCGTTTCCTGAGTCACTCATGAGAGTGAGAATGAGAGATTTCACAAAGCAAGAGAGGAAAAGTATTCAAGGTAAATCCTGCAGGCTGATACTTGGGGCATTATCCAGACAGTCTCAGCTCTGTCCCCTGCCTCGGGCATGTTTTCCATAGCTCATCCTGGTTTTGCTATGCAAACACTGGAGCTGCACCACCCACAAGAGGTGCCCAGCAGGCACAGTGGGGTTTGATCCCCTTTCCAGCACTGTGAAACAGCTGGAAATTAGAGCTGGGATTAGGAATTAATGTGGTTAATATCCTTTTCCTAATGGCCCATCATTAGGCCATGAGCCTCCCTCAAAGGGAAGTGTGAAGATGATTCCCAATGGATCATCCAGGTACTGAAACAGTGTAGAGCACACACAGATAAATGACATAAAATCAAGGTGAAATGAGTAATAATATGTCAGTTACTGCCTCCTCTTTCTGTAACACCTCTCCCACTTCATTAGATAGAATTTCACTCCTCTGAATATGATAAACTGGGCCAAAAATTCCTGGCATAACTCAGTCATCCCACTGGCTTTGATGAGTAGCTGAAGGAAAACTAATTTGCTCCTTTTCTAGAACTTGAGCTGGAGGACTAAAATTCAAGAAAGGGGGCAAAAAATATTGTGTAATATAGCAAGATTTATGTACATGTCTTAAGCAGATAATTCAGGCTGAGTGATGCTTAAAAGGCTATTACAGACTTGCTCCCAGCAATGAAATAGCCTGTACTGCTATAAAATGTCTGCCCAGAGCACTTCAGTGATTTTGGTGTTCTCTTTCTAGACTAGCCAGGGGAAATATCTGAAGTGTCTGATAATGGAACCTTCTCTTTTTTATGCTGCTGGAACAGCTCCATGCTGTTAGCATGAGGCTGCTGGAGGTGACTGAAACATGTATTTTTTAACATGCCATTGTTTTAAAAGTATCAGCTCCTCTCCGTGCTCAGTTATGGGAGATTTCCATTAAGTTAGATGGTTACTGGGTGTGGTGGGTAAATCCCTCTCCCAGGGACTCTCAGTCTGTAAATTTGTAGCGAGCAGAAATAATCGAAATTTCTTCCTCCCGGTCTGAAAATGCTGATTCAAGAAAACAAACTCTTTTGGCAGAAACTCATGGCTTGTGAGAGAGCTGCTGGGAAATGCCCTGGAGCTGCAAGAAAGGCACTGCTCTTGCACAGAGACACAAAGAAGAGAGAGATGGACCCATGGGCCAGCACCTACTGCTGCTGCTGTGTCTGCCTGGCCACAGCACCCAGTGTCACACTCTGGAGAGACATTTTCCATCTCTTTTTGGCCAGCTGATGCTGTCTGAAGAAGCAGACATCACCAAAAACCAAAATTATGTTGCAGCACACAGATCTGTCACAAACTTAGCATGCATTTTATTTCTGCATAGGAAGAGAAAACACTGAAGACACAGAAAAGTCCCATGGCATGGGAACATCATTTTGTACTCAGCTCAGATAAAGGGCTTTTAAAAGCCAGTGCTGTTCTTGTCAGACATGGGCACTGAAACAAGCATGAGATGTTCATTATTAACACCCTGAAGTCCAAAACCTACAGGGACATGGCAGAGAAGTTCTTGTCAGATATAAAAAGCAGGATAGCATTCAGCCATAGCCAAAGGAAACTTCATAAATTGAAACACTGGCATATAAAATGTACAGTGCAGGTGTTATTTAGAGACACTATTTTAAAGGCCCTGTAAAAGCTCTGGCACAATTTTCTCACAAGCAAAAAGTGGCATATCCAATTTTCCCACTCCAGCTTTAGCACTTGGATTTTGTGTAGATAACATTTGGATAAGAAAAACTGGAGGAGAAACTTCAAGCTTACCTTATAATATCCAGAGTGTGGAAGGGACATCCACAGAACTTCACCATTTTTTCAATTTTCCTGATTCAGCCCACCCCTTGAAAAGAAAAATAACTGGGGTGGGCCAGCAAGGCTCAAAAACAGCTGTGTTTAACTGCTGGCTTTGGTCTCCTGCTCCATTTCCTTGCACACTTTTAAAGGCAATACCTGTGTTTAGTCTAATGGAAAGTGTCTGTCTGAAGGTGCTCACTGCTCCTGTGAACATTTTCACAGACACACTGCTCAGCTCTATCTGGCTGGGTTACTGATGATGTCATTTCTCACAGCAGTGACCAAAACACTGCTTTTGAGAAGATTATTTTCATATCTCCTCTTTCAGTTTAAGGAAATGCAAAGTAGCAAATAGCAAACCTGCTGCCCCAGCTGTGCCAGAAAAGGATTTCCAGGCTGAAGGATTGTATGGAAGGGAAAGCTTTTTGCCCTAACCTGGGAAATTGTCACCTCTAGGTAGGTGCAGTGAGGAGGTAAGACCACAGACCAAGAACATTCAGCTTTTTAAAAGGATTTTATGGAGAGAGGACATTGAGCTGAAGACTGAATTTGCAGAGGAGAGTTTGGGTCAAGAAGAAAAAAGAGTAAGCAGCCACAGGAAGATAGGACTGTAAAACTTCAAGTACACTGTCAAAAAGTGAGTTTTTTCTTTCTCTGTCACCAATAAATAAAATACTCTGTAGTCTTCCCTTGGTCACTGATTGCTTTGGTTTTGTTTCAATAAATAACTTCTATAAAGGTAGATGACTTTTTATGCATCTTTCCTTCAATTCCTCTCCAAAGGCACTGCTGATGCTGTCCAGGGTCAGATGCATGCTGTTTCTTTCACAATGTAGTTTCACACACTTGAGCCTTTATTTTGAAACTTGGGACTCCCAGTCTGACTGGAGCTGCCAGGTTCCCCTGGCTGGACTGCTGGGCACCAGGCTGCTGGCACAGCTCAGGGCTGGATGATGTAAAATCCTCTTTTCTCTGATGCAGAGAAGAAAATTGGCAGGAGCAAGTGGACAACTGGTTATGGCCACTAAGAGCACCTTAATAAAATGTTCAAAAAGATGTGCAGAAAGCAGTGAATTGCTGCCTGATCTTTAATTTTTTTCAGTGTTCCTCCACCATGTTGGACACCAGTGCCAAGCCCTGTGGACCCAGGAGCAAGGCTGCAGGCTGGAAACTGGGACATGTCTCTTGAAAAGTTAACTCCTTCCAGGACATTTCAAAATAAAAAGCCAGCATTCTCAAAGGCCATCTGCCAGCTCTGAAAAGCACATGGCAAACAAGCCCAGGCAGGGGCATGGAGGGGAGCAGGAGGAACAGTGACAAAGCAGCACCTGCAACCACAGGCATCACACTGGAACCTACAGAGAATCAGCAAAATGGTGCAAAAGGACCTTCCAGACCTTACTGCAGATCAAATTCTGCAAACCTGCCCACAACTAAACAATGCAAACCTCTGAAGGGGATTTTTTTCCCTGATTAAATGGCCATTTTTCTCCTATAATTGCCCCAGGGGTATTAGTAAACTCTGCATTGGTAAAAGATTCAACAGTCTTTTAAAAAGGAAAAATAGGAGTTCAGTACTTGACAAGCCCACCTGAGGCCGGAATGTTTGAGATGCTTTTTTCTTCCTATACATCTTTTCACCATTCTTCTATATTTTAAAACTCTTGAGTGATGCTTGAACTCTCAGATTTGCTTCAAGTAAATTGCTTATACTGTCTGTTCCCTATTCTCACCATATGTACTCTTTAGAGGTTTCTCCAATTTCTTTCAGTCTTGCTTTCTGTCCTTTCAGCCTTAAAAAAAATCAAAATGCAACTCCCCACACAGTTGTTCTAGAGAAACCTTCAACTGTTTTTCTAAAATACGTTCATCTCTCCATCTACCAAGTTACCTCGTTTTTAGTGAAGAAATCATCCTCCATTAATATTGCATTAAAACACTGCTTCTCTACATCAAGGGCCAAACTCTGCTCTCAAAAGTGCACACACAACGTTGCTGAAAGGAATGGCAGCTCCACACAGGAATCCAACAGCAACATCTGGCCCCAGATGTTTTATTTATTTGTAATTTAACATTGCATGATACAATATTCATAATTTTGCTGCTTTCCATTTCAATGACTGTTATTTGTATGACTTTAAGAGGCTGCCTGAATGCATTTTCAGTGCTCAAACAAGGAGAAATGAGTACACCAAAGCCAATCTGCACGTATTTGGGGAGGCTCAGAAATGTTCCTGATGAACTGCACTCATCTCAGCAGTGAGAGATGCTGAACCACCACAGTTACAGGGAAACTCAATTGTGAAGACACCTATAGGGTCTATAGGAGAGCTGATTTCCAAAGACCAAGGGAGCTTGCAATCAAGGAGATGTACATGAGTTTTAGGAGAGGCAGCTGGTCAGAGAGCACATGGCAAGCTTGTGGCACACAAGGATGAGAGGGCAGGTCTCAGTGCAGCATCCTGTCCTTTGTGAGTCCAGGTCTCTCTTATCCCCATTGTGGGCATCAGGTTGAAGATGAAGACACAAAATTCTAACTTTGAAGCTGAGTGCATGATTTAGCCTTTCAGAGCTGGGAGAGTTTATAGGATCCATAAAAACCAAGTAAAGCTGCCATCATTACTTGATTTTGCTAATTTATAAGGTTTAAGGCTTTTCTTTACCCATGTTCAACTAAACTGGAACCTTGGTGCCTGTTGCCCTGGTTTTGGCTGAGAAGGAGCTAATTTTCACCCTACTAGCTGGTACTGTGTGTGTGAAAAATATTGATAACACACTGACATTTTAGCTGTTGCTAAGTGGTGCTTTCCCTGAGTCAAGGGTTTTTCAGCTAAAAGTGGAGGGGCACAAGAAGATGGGAGGGGACAGAGCCAGGACAGATGACCCCAGCTGACCAGAGAGATATTCCATATCATATGAGGTCATGCTTAGTACATAAACTGGGGAAACCTGGCTGGAGGCTACTGGAACTTGCTGGGAATCAATGAGTGGTGAGCAATTTTGTATATCAAATTCCCTTGTCATTATTATTATCATCATTATTATTATTTTCCTCCTTTTCTGTCCCATTATCTCAACCCAGGAATCACTTTTACTTGTCACTTTTGCTCTCATAATTCTCTCCCCATTTCACTACAGGGCTGGGGGGTGAGCAAGTGTCAGTGGCTTCATTGCTGACTGGCATTAAACCATGACACCTGTAAAGTTAATCCTGCCCATAAAACAGAAATCATTGTTAATGTTTGCAAATCTCATCGCTGGAATGGAAATGGTGACCTGTGGGACCGTCCCACTTTTCAAGCAATTGAAGCATTAAGACATAATTTATGCACTTGAGAAGAAATTTCCATATCACAGAGGTTGTTTCGTTCCCTGTTATGACTTATGAAGGGTGTAAGGAGCAAATGAAGCCACAGAGATCTGGATTGTGTAAGAACTTGTTTTGACATGTATAGTGCATCTTATTTATGGTGATAGCCCAAATGTACTGATTTAATGCAACTGAACGTTATGACAGGGTTGTCCAGGCCAGGAAAAAAGGCAAAAGAAAGATCATATAATCTTTATTTCACTATGCATCAAAATCCCAGGTAGCTGTGACACTTAAGACAAGCTGTCAGTGATGCACTGAGATTAATTGGGGGGTTCTTGTAGTATTGATGTGAAAGGTGGACTTTTGGGGAAGAGAGGGACAGAGGGAGTGAAAAAGGGAGGGAAAGAGTAAAAAGACAGTGGGAAGGAAGGAAGCAAGCAAGCAAGGAAGTCAGTCCTGGTGGAAATTAGCCCTATTCCCTCCAGAATCTTTCCTCCCCATTTCTGGCCAGGACCACAGAACCTCAAGGAGTGCAGTGCTTGTTCCAATGGCTGTTACCAATGACTGCAGTTAGCTGAACACTGCTGGGTGTTTCTGTTGAACAGCACTAAACAAAACAGAAGAGAATGGATTCACCTTAAATCCCTCCCTCGAACACATTTCAAACCTTATCTGGCATTTACTGTAAGAACTCTAGTTAGAATTATTACAGACATAACTGTCTTTGATACATCCAATTCTATCCACAGGAAAGAGGTTCTACCACTGAAGCCTAAACTTTATAGACATGAGAGATAGTTTACTTAATTAGAGTCCATAATATATTCCACAAAGATAGTAATCAACATACGAGCTGGTGATCCCCTGCTCAGCCACTTCTCCTATGAATCAAAAATAAATTATTCTTTTTCTCCTTTGTAGGAGAGTGTTGCTGAAAACAAAATACTAAATTTTGCTTTTAGGGCTCTCAAAAGACTAAGCAAGATATAGTAGCTGTCTGAGGACAGAGAACTTTCTATTCTTGGAGGAATTCTTGTTGGTTTAATTGGGCTTTGTTGAAAAAATAATGTTATTTTAAAGGAGCAATGATAAGAGTGTGGGTGTATTTTTATACATTCAGTCACTGGTGTATTAGAAATCTGTTGTAGAGTTAATGTTACATATATTTATAATTATCTGTGATGTGTATAAGCAGTATTTGGATATATTAAAAATATACATAAGCATTACTGTAACACGGATGTAAGAATTCTGAATATTGGCATTTGTTCTCTTTGACAGAGATTACAGTCTGGGCAGCTGTAGGGAAGATTTTTACCACATCACTGCAAGCCAGGATTCAACCACGGACTTAAAATTCTCCCACATTTTCCTTTTCACAGGTCCTTCCAGTTTTTCCATCCCAGCTCATAGAACCATAGAATATGCTGAGCTGGGAGGGCCTCACATGGATCATGGATCCATCTCCTGGAACTGCACAGGGCACCCCAGGAGTCCCACCCTGTGCCTGAGAGCATCCAAACACCCCTTGAGCTCTGCCACTCTTGGGACTATGACCACTGCCCTGGGGAGCTGTTCCAATACCCAAACACTCTGGATGAAAACCCTTTTCCTGATCTCCAACCCAAGCCTCTCCTTCACAGCTCCAGCTGTTTCCTCAGGTCCTGTCACTGGCCATGAGAGTGAAGAGACCAGCACCTGCCCCTCTGCTGTCCCTCATGGGCATGTTAAAATCCCAGTGAGGTCTGCCCTCAGTCTCCTCCAGGCTGACCAGAGAAGCCTTATCTAAACCCACTCTGTCAGTTCCAGTCATTCCCTCTATCCTATCTCTACCTGCCTTGGACAGTCCCCCTCCAGCTCTCTTGTAGCACTGGAAGGAGCTCCAAGGTGTTCCTGGAGCCTTTTCTTCTGCAGGCTGGGCAATCCTCACTCTCTCAGCCTGTCTGCATGTGTGCCCTGAAGCTGGGGAGTTTCAGCTCTTGCACAGGCAGCTCTCACTGCCTATGGGCCAGTATGGAGGAAATTCACCTTCTGCTTCTGTGCTTTCCAAAATGCAGGGCTCTGAGGTGCTCTTGGCAAGCAGCAACTCGAGTTCCAGTCCATATCCCTCACAACCACTGGCTGAGAGTCTGGATTGGATTTCACTCACAGACACAGTATAAACACCAAGGGCTTTCAAATGAGGAGAGGCAGACTGATTCCCATTCCTCTGTAATAAGATCAGCAGTGCAGAATTGGGGAATAAACCTGGAACCCATGGTTTTGTTCAGACACAGCACTTCATCTTCCCTCTACTCCACAGAGTCAAGAGGGAGCTCCATCATTGTTAAAACTAAATCTCTTTCAAGCTCATAACTGACCAAGTGCTCTCTTACAGTCTTCTCTAAAACAGAGTAAATATCTTCCACTTCATACTGGGTCAATCCCCAATCATTAGCATGAACTGACCAATATGATGTAATCTAAATAAACTGTTTCAAGAAAGTCATTGTAAATCATACCTGTTATTTTGGCTTAATAAAATTTTCAACATGCATTGCAGTGAATACTATCAGGGTCTTTCCCTGAGAACTTCACTTAATGTGATCCAAGCCCTCCTAGTCCTGCCTTTCCACAGAGAAAGCTTCCTCAGGTCAGGCAGGCTGGATTTTCTCTCACCATCTTTCTTCTGGATGGCTGTTTCCCTCATCTTAAGGGCAGAGGAAAGGAAAGAACAACCACACAGTGTTATGAAAAGCAACCTGGCAAGGAGCTGTGCTCTTGTGTAATGTCAAACCATCGTCAGCAGGCTGCAGTTGAACCTGCCCAAGGAAATCAGAGCTATGAGCCCAGATTCCTCTGTCGGCATAAGCTTTTCATTCACACCTTACTACAGTTCCTGACAGCTGCAGCTTCCTTGTCAGATTAAATGTATCAGGATTCCGTGTTTTCAAACCAAGTAAGTTAAAAAAAAAAAAAAAAAAAAGCTTATTAGAAAACGTGCCAGTTGCAAAAAAGGCCAGAATAGTTGTACTGATTTAACAATTCTAATTGCATCTCATTAATACTGAGAGCAGAGGGGAGGAAGGTGGGAATCATGAACACCAAGCAAAGCAAGCAATCCCTGTGCTGTAGGAATACCAAGAAATCCACCACGTGTAGCAATAGCTGTTACTTGTTTGTGGGCTTGTCTAACACGGTCCCAGTGCTTCTCAAACACCTCCACACTGCAAGAAAAGCAAACCCAAAGGGGATGCATTACAAACCTGTGGGTGGATGCTGAAATGTGGGCACCCTCCTTCCCAGCTTGTGGCAGAGTCAGGACAGCCTGGCCAGCACAGGCAGGGATGAAATCCCTTCCCAACTCTCCTTTCTGGGGCTGGCTCAGAGCTGTGTTACAGAGCATCCCCTCCCAGCTCCTTGCCCTGCAGGCAAACAGGCTGCCTGTGTCCCCTGGGCAGTGCCCTGGCTCACCTGCAGCCTCTCCTGCTGCCAACAAAATGTCAAGGTTAAATGTAAAGCCATTGTTAAAATGCAGCTTGTGCAGGTGTGCAGAAACAACATCTTAGTTACAGATACTCCTCCTTTGTCCCATCTGCCTGAAAAGCTGATGGGACACTTGCACAGCTCCCATGGGTGGAGATCACTCCTGAAATCTCAACCTTGGAGTGACAATGCCCTCAAATATACATTTCCTCCATGTTCAAGCCTTGCTGTGCTGTCAACCAAGTGATTCACCCACCTTGCTGAAGATACCAATTGTAACACAGCAAGGGCACTGTGTGATCTCCATCTGTCAAAACAGACACGGGTGTCACATGGAGCAAATCAAAATTCTTACCTAACTCTCTGCCACTGCAAGGGAAATGATTTTGTCTCACCAGAAGTTTGGTGGAGACCATTTCAAAACTGGAGAGCTATTTTAACACAAAGGAACACCTACAATTTCTAGAAACAATACATACAGTTTATCATTAGCTCTTCAAAAATCCTGGGCGTGATAATAGCCAAACATTTCCAGAAGGAGGGGGAGTAAGTACAGCATCCTGTACCAGGCTTTGGTGGTCATGGAGTCAAGCAGTGTCTTCTTTTGCTGTACAGCACCATGATTACTCCTACACTTGGCATCCATGTTATGCTATACTTGTAAATATGAAAGCTGGGTTATTTGAAATATTTGTGTTTTAAGAAAACTCTCAAATTTTTTCCTTCATGTGCAGAAAACACTGAATTAGCATGAAGTTCTTGTATGAGCTGACAATGCACAATTTGTAAGGGTAAAGAATAGGAGTCTCAACAGCTATTTTCAGATCCATCAGTAGAAATTATTACCTTTTATTAAACTGTATTAACATTGCTGTAGCCAGCTATATGGAGCATATAGAGTTAGTATATAGATTTATAGTCAACTATAGAGAGTATATTTGGTGGAATTCTGAGAGGTAAAAAGAAAAGGAAGAGAAGAAAATCACCTCCTGTAAGAACTTAACCAACTGGTTAAACTGTGATAAAAATCTTCAGAAAATGTAAAACTGAACAATGTAGTGAAGATATGACATGCAGGACTGACAGGACCTGTCCACAGCAGAAATGACTTTCACTGCCACATTAAAGAAACAGAAGAGTTTCCTGCACTACAGAGGATGATGGGTGGAGGGTCTCATGTCTGTGCAGCTCCTGTGCACAGGCAGGTACAGCCAGAGCTCTGCAGAAGAGGAGCCCAGATCATCTTTGAAGGGTAGCAGCAGACAGTGTGAGAGAAACTGAACCTTTAGTGGAGAATGTTGCTATAAAAGTAGCTCAGAGCGAGCCTGCTGACAAGGAGAGGATCAAATATTTTAATCCTCAAAAAAAGAAGCTTGGAAATCTTATGAACAATTATCTGTCACTGCATATAACTTGTTCTTACTAGTGATATTTCTGACAAAGACTGATCTGGGTGATCTCTCACTTGAGAAATACATGCAGCCTGTGTTATTCTGTTAATTTCTCTCTGACTCAGAGAAGGATGCAGGTGGAATCTGTAATGATTTTATTGCAGCCATTCTGTCTTGGGCTCTAATCTCACCAGATCTGAGGGATAAGCAAAATCAAGGCAAAAACCTAACTGAAAAGTCTCCAAGGAAAATCCTAATGCTAAGGAGGGAAGCAGAATGACTCAGGACTCTTTCCCAAGGGCCACGTCTGAATCTGTTCTTTTAACAAGGTTGCAGAGGGCACTGAACAGCAGAATATAGTCTGAGATCAAGCAAGTTTCAGATCTAGCCATTTATAACCATTAGCAAGATGGTATTGCAGGATTGGACCTGTGAGTTACTGTCATGGCTAAGGATATTGAATTAGGCATTGAACAAACTCAGAACTGAAGACAATCTGTGGGGCTAAAAAGGTTACAGAGGATATTCTAAAGAAAATAAAAAGGAGCTTTAGGAAAAGTTCCTCTCCTCCTTCCCAGTCCTTTCTCATACATCCAAAACCTCCATGTTCATACTGATGGGAGTTCTTTGAAGGCATCACTTTTTCAATTGTGCCTCTGCTTGAAAAGAAATGGTGTTTTGGCAAACAAATGGCAAAGCTTGTTTTAGGATCTCTGGCTGAAGAGCTCTTCTCAAAAATATTAACATAATTTGGTGCTGTCATTTCTAAAGCATCTCTTTAATGAGGGGAGTTGTTTACCGGCGACTGAGGCAGGCGTTGCTCTCACAGAGATCATTTATATTTCACAAGGCTGTCAAATCCTGACAAGCAGCAGATTGTAACAGGATGGCTCCTGCTTTTTGATGCAATGTTTGGTACTCTCCTCTCACATGTGAACGGGCTCTCTGTTTGTACCTTGTCAAACAAGGGGAGAGCAGTTCAGGGAAGGGGGTAGGTGCTTCTACTCAGCCTGACACATTCAATTTACATCAGTTATGCTTGCAGTGGGGTAAACATTTTCTAAAAGAGGCTGTTAGCAATTGCAGTGGTCATCCCAGCACATTATTGATATTCTTTTGCCACACCACCAGCCTGTAGGCACTCACATCAGCCAGCCAGGGAGGATTTTGCTGCCAGCATGTCCTCAGTGCTAACAGTGGTGCTGGCTAATGGCTGGATTCAATCTTAGAGGTCTTTTCCACCCTTAACAATTCCAGGATTCTCACTGCAGCCAGTGAGAACAGTTCCCTGTGTCCCTAGCCAAGTCAGTACTTTGTCAGAGCCCCAAGGCAGGGTTTCATGGAGCTGGAACTGCAGCAGCCACACTGTCTCAGTTTAAGCAACCTGAAGGATTTAGGAGGCCACTTGAGCACTTTGAAGCCCTGCAGCCCAGGCTCCTCAGGGGTGGCAGGCAGTGCAAATCTGATGAAGGCAAGGAGAGGCACTGGCACAAACTGGAGGGCATCTTGGCTGTCCAGGCCATGTTCACAGATCCTCTGGGAGCTCTTGGACTCACTCAAAAGAGTTTTGCATGAAGGCCAGTGGAAAACTGCTCACCTCTGGGCTATTTCCTGCAGAGTCTGGTATTACAGGAGCTGGGCAGGGAGCTCACAGCAGCTGAGCAATCTGCCAAAGTAGCAGGTTTCAAACAGAACTGAACCAGGCAGAAGCTCACTGCCCTTTGCCAGAATGAAATGGCCCAACTGCAGAAATAGCTGGAGCAACAGTTTTGGAGGTATTAATCATCCCTCCCTCCTGACCACTCTCCTCATTCTCACCAGGGTGGCTGTGCTGGGCAAGCAGGTTTGTGCTCTCCTCCTGACAGGGACATTGTGAGCTGCAGCCTGGCGCCTGCAGCCCCTTTCCAAGGCTCAGCAGCACTCCAGCAATGCGAAGGCAGCTGAGGGAATGGAGGAGCACAGATTTCACAGCATTGTCTGCAGTTCAGCAGCTAGCTGGTACATAAAGGCTCTGCTTTCATTCCTGGCCAGTGCTGGCAGAAGGCCTGTATTATGCCCTTTCATTTAAGACAAAGGCTCTCACACTGCAGCCTCCGGTGTGGAGAAATCTTTTGTACGGCAGAGCCAGTGGGAGAAGGAGCCTTCTGGTCCCTGTGCTCCTTCTGCAGGGAGATTATAAAGAAAACCTCTTCCTTCTGCACATGGGCCAGATGAAGAACTGGAGCAATAATGCCTTTTTATCACAGTAATTACAGTGCCCATTGTTTTAATGACAGTGTTGTTGGGAAACAGGAATAGACCACAGTCCCAAGGAGTTGTTCCAGTGTACACAAATAAACGATTTTATTATATTGATGTCAGATTAGATGGACCACTCAGCCTCAGTTATACTACCATTTCCCCCACAATTCTTTGTGCCTATGTGTATTCATTTTATTTAACCAGATTATGCAAACTACCCGGTCTGGGAGGAGACAAAAGGCCACTTTCTCTGGAGAACTTCCTTTGGGACTGGCAACAACAGGCTGAGATGGGCAAGGGAGACCTTGTCTGACCACAGTGCTGCCTGCTTCATGTGGTTGTTTACAGGGAAACAACCCTCTGCTCATAGAAAATGTGCTGAGAATAACTATTTTCTGTTATTTCTCTAAATTGGATATCTCCAGCACACTCAAGAACACCTTTTCTAGGCACTTTGTGGGTGTGCTACCAGCCAGAAACCCATAGAAAACCCTCTACATCCTGAAAAAACCTGGGTATAAGCAAATTTGGTTTATAAAAGAATTTTTTTTAAATGGTGATGAAGCAAACTCTAGTTTTAGAGACTAAAACCAGTGCTGGAAGATGTTAATGCCAATGAGGAGTGCTACAGATGCTGGCAAGACATGGTAAGACATGTAGGAACATATGTGAGAAGGAGATCTCAGGAAAGACTCTTGATCTGGACACTGTCCCAGTCACAGGGTGGGAATCTCAAATCCTCTGGGTGCAGCCTCTGGGGTGGGGAGCACGACCTACCTCTCACACAAAAAAAAATTCAAGAAGCAGCCACACTCTGAGTGAAGTGACTTTTTCTTTCACCATTAGGGACAGATAGGAATCTGCAGAGGATGCTGTTCCCCTGGGATGGCAGGAACCACCTCTGACCATGTTCCCTGCCCTCCTCTGATTTTGAGAGAGCCCACCTGACAATCATTTGCTGGATGTTGACTTTCAGATAGCCAAAATCCACAGAGAGCCTCATGTGGAGCAGGTTATACATGAAGATTTATTACCCAAACTTGTCTGCAGGCCCAGATAATGCAGATCACTGCTTTCTAAGAAAATTCAGGGAGCAGACTTCTGAGCCACAGACTTTAATTCATAACAGCACTTGGAAAATCAGAGGAATCTCAAAGCCTTGGAGATACTATAGTAGCAGAGTAGGAAGAGGTCACTGGCAAACCCTTGCATAACTGTCAGTAGGTTCATCTGGAATTGACTGCACGCAAAATCTGATACGGGAGAAAATCAGGAAATAATTAACAGATAGCAGCATAATTAATGCAATCAAGATGAGTTTGGGAAAATAAGTCCAGTCATAATGCTGTCTTCCTTGGGACAAGTATGTCTGAGGAAGTTAACTTAGCTCTTTTCCCACCTCTGGATGCTCCAGTGGGAAGCTGAAATTCATGTTATAAAAGGCCTTTTGTAAAATTACTCTGAATTTAGGGTAAAAAACAATGAGTTTTGCAAAAGGAGCCTCAAGAAGGTCTGGTCAGAATGAGAGATTAGTTCATCCCATCCTATTGAGAAGAACTCTGTATTCAGGTGCACAGAGAGTACCTTGGCCCAGTGATGGAGCTAAACTGAAATTAGAGTCAGACACAGGGAATGTGCTTTTAATAGGGCAGATACCTATGTAAGAGAACACTTATATGATGATTTATTTGTCTTGTATAAAATATCTCAAATTTTCAAAAGATATTATGTCATTTTCACTCTTTCTGTCACCTACTTGCTTTAACTACACCTTAAATGCACTGTCTTTGATAAGCCATAGCCAGGAGTTCCAGCTCCACAGTGCAGGTGGAATCAAGGGAAAGCTGATTTTCTACAATTCTATGGGTTTGGATGGCACTGGGAAGAGCCCATCTGCTGATCAAACCAAGCACTGCTCGAATGATGTGACTTTGATTTACAAAAAAACCCCACCAATACTCACTTGTGCAGCTTTCACCACAGATCCTCCAGTCCTTAATTGCTTTTGACCTTACCCACAAATGGAAAGGGCACCTTAGGATTTGGCTTATTAACCACTATCACAGCAAGCCCTCGGGTAGTAATGGAGAGTAATTGATATCATTCCAAGCTCACAATAATTTGTGTCACTGGGATCAAATGTTGGGCAATTTCAGGGGAATTTAGCTCATAGATTGTACAGGGGAGGGGGTGTTGGTTTGGTTGTGGTTTGTTGTGCTTTTTTTTTGTTTGTTTGTTTGTTTTTCCAGTGCCACTCTGAAATTAACAATCACAAATTTATTTGGATTTATTTCTATTACAACTTTTATTAGACTGAGCAAAGGGAACCACATTAATTTTGCCATTTTCAGAGGATAATTTTGTTGATAACACATAGGAAAACCAGGCATCTTTTTCTGTGTAACATTCATAGTTTTTAAAAATACAAATTCTTCTGCTTTCCAAAATTTCATTTTTGTTTATTCCAGGTCAAAAAATTCAGGAAACTTACCTGACCCCAAAAAGTGAGAGTTGTAAGATTCCATTTGTAAGATTCTCTGTGTTTTAAGACTTTTGTTTATAATTTGAAGCAGTTACTTGAATCCACAGCCATACTTCTACTCAGGAAGCTTTGGCATGAAGAAGTAAAAATCTCAAATAACCACTTTTTGCACAGCTAAAAATAAGCCATCAAGACAGCAAACCATCACCTATACTTTGAAAAAGATGTGCTGTTGCACAATAATAAGTTTTAATTGTGGAGGGACCAGCCAACCCAGCCCCCAGCACAGAAAAGGGTCACTCAGAGTTTTAGGAGGAGCTCAGCAGTGTTGCCTGTGCTTTCAGGGATCTGGCAGGGAACAAGGTGCCTCCCTGGGTTTGAAGGAGCTGGTTTCAGGGTGGACACACTGCCTTGATGCTGGGCTTTGCCCCAGGCAAGCCATCCAAGAGGGATGTGGTTTTTAACAGGACAAGGCTGGCTGTCAAGGAGTGCAGCGTTCCATCTCTGGAGCATCTCTCCCTAATTCTCTGAGCCATACAGACCTTTGCTCGAGGTGCCTGTGGGGAAAACACCTTCAGTCCAGCTGGGAAAGTGCTGTGGCTACTGCTGCTGCCAAGGAACCCCTTCTGCTGCCCAGGGCAGCAGGAATGAGCCCAGCTCACACACACAAGTCCTTCACTCCCTGGACAACAGCTGAGCTGAATCCTGCCTCCAGTGGGATTATAAAACTTGTCCTTATCTGGAATTTTTCTTTGAGGAGAGAGGAAAAATAACATGCATGTTTCCCAGTATGTGCAGAGAGAATTAAATGATATGATGAAACAGAAAATTACTTTTTTTTCCCCAAGCTATATTTTTGTTTGTTTGTTTGTTTGTCTAAAAAGCCCACAACCCCCCTCCAGTTGCATCCTTTTGGATTATTTAGGAAAATAATGTGACAAAACAAAAAAAATCTTTCAGAGCACCAACACCATACACTTGCCAAGACAGTAAGCAATGTTCTTGATGCATCTAATTTTAATTTCACACTACCCTTCACCTTCACAGCAAATAATTTCACATACACGCTATAATTAGTGATGGGGAAACCTCAGCAGATTTTGAGTCTGGCTTCTGTTTAAAAAAGGAAAAATCTGGATGTTTTATCCAAACCTCATGAGAATAAAAACATAGGAAATTGGAAAACCCTTCATATGAACAAGGTTTTTTATAAGGCTTCTTGCTTGTTTCAGTTTTAGTCTGAGATGGAAACCAGAAATGACAGAATTTCCCTGGACATTTCTGAGCCATTATATGGAGACAGCTCTAGAAGAGAGATCTTAAAATGGAATTGAATACAGACTTTAACTGCTTTTCATTTTTCCTGATTCCTGGCCTAGACAAAACTCTTCCTAACCATATATATTTGCAATAATGTTGCAAAAATTATTTCCTTAACTGCAGTTTTACCACTAAGGCCACAAAGTTTTCATGAGAATGATGCTCTAAGCAAAAATTCTTTTTAGGGAAGAAAACTAAATATTTGTGGAAGAAAAACACTTTTGTTGATGATTTCCATTTTCTCTTGTAAGAAAAAAATATCAAACTACCAAAACTATTGAGGGAGGTTCAATGTTATTCTTGAAAGGGAGGGGAAATGGACAACAGCTTTCCAGAGAATGGAAAGATTTGCAGCCAAGTTCAGCTCTGGGTCCTGGGATGTGGAGATGGGGAAGAAAGAGGAGAGACACCAATTCCCACTTGCACTGAGTGTCTTTTGCCAGCAGGGTTGGCTGGGAAAGGTGCTGTCAGGACATCCTGCATCCTGCAGGCAGGATGTGAAATGGGCACAACCAAACCACCTTGGTAACTGCCAAGCCAAAAAGCTTAGCTTTAGCTTTTCCAGAGATAGGTTTTCTGGAAAAAAATTAACTTCCCATTAAAGGGAAAAACCCCGAAAAGTAAAGGGAAAAAGAATAAAAACTAAGGGGGAAAAAAGACATAAAGAAATAGATAATCTGTAGGTTTTTCCTCCAATTCAGCACATCCCTCTTCTGCCATCTCTACCCTTCCATTATCCCAAATTCTACTGCTAACAGGTGAGTCTTTTCTCACCCTGCGTTCCCTGTGTCTTCCTCACCTTCCTTCCTTACAAACTGCAGCGTGTCACTGAGGCATTGTCACCTCTCCAGCTCCTGCCACACCTCTGGATTTCATTTTCCTTCCACCCAGAAAGGTGCCCAGCTCATCACCACCAGCTCCCTCCCCTCCATAAGGCTCCTTGCTCAGCCTGCCCAACCTCACACAGCCAGCCCAGCACACCCAGGGCACTCAGACCAGTCTTCCCATTCCCTCCTGCTCCTCTCTTGTGCTGCTTCTATCAAACACTGTTCCTGCTCAGACTCAGACCACTCAGGGGGATGGAAACCTCTTTTTTACTCCCTTTTACACCTACTGTGGTGAAATCCTGATTTCTGGCTGGAGCCAGTAGGTGCTGCTGTGTTCAAACAATAAATAATAACCATTCCTAACCACAGTGAAATAAAAATAATCGTATTTTGGCTCCTGAAACACCTAGTTGCTTTTACATTTGAGTGCTGTCAGTGTAACCCATGTAGGTTTTTCAACAGTATTTGTTGTTCTGGCTGGTTAAAAACATTTCTCCTGAGCAGGGGGATGCCAATCAATGCAGCTGCACCACTAAGCAAATACAGCTCCCTGCTCTGATCCATAATCTGAAGAGTTATTTCTGTATCCACTTACAGAGGAAAGTTGTTATGAAGAAATATGACTAATAGCAAACACAGGAGCCTTTTCCAATATTACAATTTTCACACATGGATGGGTTTGGGTGATTGTTCTTGGGCCATGGCACTGGAGCAAAACAGTCAGTAAGTGAACTTATGTAGTATTTTCCTTTTATTGCTTTTATATGTGGAAAGTGTGTTCATCCACACAAATACATCCTCACTGCAGACTCTTGGCTCCCTTTCCCTGCTTCTCCACACTGCTCACCAAGGGGGAGGCAGTGAGGAGCTGCTCAGGAACAAAAAGCAGACAGAGCAGGGTAGAACAGGCAAGTGCAGCTCTATCCCATGGACCCACGAGACCATCAGGGGTGCTGGTTTTAAATCCAGGTCTGCCAGTGCCCACCCCTGAGACTCCATATGTCTGTCAACATCTGTTTTCCTGCTTTTGGCTATTGGATGGGAGAAGAGGCACCTTCAGCCCCAATTCTTCACAGAGCTCATCAGCACCAGGACATTCTCCCTTCTTTCTAGGTGACCCCTACTGCACTTGATGGCCAGATAGCCCAAAATGCTCCAACAGCTGTTTGGCCAGCATGAAGCAGAAAGGGTTCCCATCCCAGATGTGCACTCCAGTGCTCTGGGGGAGCAGGTGCATCCCTGTGTTTGCACAGCACAGGTCTCCAGACCCTGCTGGCACCTGCCCAGACAGTGGGCAGGACAAGCACTTCTCAGAAACCACCTCAGAAAACACCCAACTGCACAATTGTGCTCTTGCCTCAGGAAGAACAGAAGGCAGAGGCCTCAGGTTCCACCACAAGAACAATTTTTATTATTGAATGTTTTAACCACATTGCTCTGCTTGCTGGGTGAGGAGTAGGTGGCTGATTTAACAGAAGTGGTTGGGAGATGACAGCATCTTTCCCTTCAAAACAGTGTCATTTCAGCAAGTGGCTGGTCCAAGGTGGAGCTGAGAGAGAGATGCAGAAATTATCTTGTCAGGCAGACATGGCAGGACTTGGATCTTCCAGTTCCTCCCATTCCATTAGAAAGCTGAGTCACCCTCTTGTTGAAATGTAGAGTTTATATCACTTAGTAAACTATAACAAGAAAAGATGCTGGGGAAATGATCTCCAAAGGGTTTCAATGACTACCTGAAGAAGCCTTCCTCTCTCTGGTGACTACCCCAGGAAGCTTTGGGCAACCACACCTGTGATTCAGATGTTTATATTTCAGTCCTGGGGTGGATTGCCCAAGGAGAACAAGAAAACTCTAGCTCCTGGCTAGGGAAACTGGTTAGGATGGGCATGTCCCAAATCCCATTCCAGCTCAAAACCTCAGAAAAGTGTCCTGGCCACCAAGTTTTGACTTCAGTGGGAGTATTCTCTGACCACACACTTTGAAAACTCACCTTTTTCACATGCTAGAGTAGTTTCCTGATCCAGCACAGTTTCTAATTTACACCATTGCAGAAAAAAAAAAAAATCCCTAAGTACTATTGCCAAGTATCATCTCAAACAACAGCAACAGAAGGCAAATGACTCTCTTAATTGACTTTTTCATAACTTCCAAGGCAATCACAGGATTTTCTAGAACCCATCTTGGTCCTGGGGCAGAGCAGTGAGAAAATATCCTGTGACAGACCTATGGGCAGGAGAGGAGATGTTGCCACCAGATTTTCCTTCAGTATTTGGCAGATGCAACTTTATTTCTTGTAGAACTGGTACCTGCATCATCCCAGGCACTGTATCTGCTCTCAGTACCTCAACAACCAGTGCATCCTGCACCTAAGTCAGTGATGTACAACATTTGTAGGCACTAATGGAATGAGTTGGACTAAAGTAAATAAGGAATATCTGGGAAAGAGGGGAAAAAAAATAAAGGACAGGTCTAATGTAAGTGGAAGAATTGCTCTGTCCTTGCCCTTCCTGGAGAGACTGTCTGAAGGGGTGAGAGAGAGGGGCTGCCCTGGGTTCTGTCTGCAGCCACCACAACAGGCTCTGCTTGTTCACATCTGTCTGAGGAGCCCCACTGGGACCAGGCTCTGATTCCACAGAAAACTATTCTGTCATTTTAATTAAACTGCTTCATGCCAACAGCAACAAGTTATACTAATGAGAGCAGATGTATCCAGTAAACAGTGGCATGTTTCTATTTTAATCTACTTAAACCTAGATATATACTAATTCCTTAGTAAATACCTTTGTGGCCAGCAAAATGAGAAACAGATGATAAAAAAATAAGTTTTCTTGTGACCCTTGAGACGTGGGTATAATGTTTGGCTTGGCATCATTAATCTTATGGTCACAAGAGCACAGCTTCAGCATGTGTAATGTGAGAGAGGGCTGCTCACAACAAAGTTTCCTCTCTGCAGTGCCCTCTGAAAACAGTATTTTCCACATTTTTCTCTCTTCCCTGTAATTAGCTTCCCTTTGGCCTGACACACTCTGAAAGCATTGCCAGCTGAAGAGACCTATCCATCTCCTCTCTTGAATAAAAACATGAGCTAATTGAGTGGAAGGTATTTAACAGAGTGAACTGTATGAGGTATCACATGCCTCAAGATAACTGATTCTTAAAGAACAGCACCTTAAATAAATCCTTTTGAAATGGTCTCTCAGGCCGAGGGGTGAATAATTAATTGCTCCCCAGTGTGTCAATAAAAATCAATCCTCTGACATGAGGCTAAATGAATGGGAATTTTGTCACCAAAATCAGTGGGGCTGGCATTTCACTGTGTGTAACACAGGGCCAGAGACAAGGCTCTGCCTCTGAATGACAAACTTTTGATGTTGGTATTTAACTGAAAAACAAACAAGTTATGTGAAAAACAGAGGTGACTTTGATTGCCTCCTTCCTCTGTAGCCAATGGGAATCAGCTTTTGATAGTGAAGGGATCAAAACACTCACTTCAAATAATGCATGTTATGAATTTAATTCTTTCCACAGTTAGTGAATCATTGGCAGATAGATCCTGATTCCTGGAAATGTCATTTTAAGCAAGCTATGATTAGTGATTAGTATCACACAGTATTTTCTTGTCATCTGACTGTTTGTAAGCTGTAACCTTTAAGTATTCAGTATACAGATTTTGTAATTGCTGACTTCAATCACTAGGCTTATCCTCCCTGATTGGATGATGGGCATTTTAAAACAATGCCTTATCAAATGCTAAAAGAAAAACTTCCATCCCACATATAACTCTTGTGGGAAATTAAGAACACACAAATATGATGAATAATCAGAGTTGCTTGCATGGGAAAGAGTAACCAATTTATCAAGCTGAAAGAAATGCTTTAAATTAAAAAAAAAAAAATCATTGTGGTGTTGCTTGTGATTCATTCCATAGAGAAACATCCCATGCAATCATACTCCATCCTGGGATTTCTAGCCAGGGTCCAGCAGGACCCCAGATTTTGCTAGGGCTCTGCTGTCTTCCTTTCTCTCTGCAGAATGACTCACTCAATGGCCCTTTACACCACAGAAAACCTGAAAGGAACTCCACAACATTGCAGGCAGTTAAGGTCACATATTAGGAAAAAACAGGAATTGAAGTCTGGCTGGTCTGACTGTACTTCATTTCATTAAGCTGTTTCCCATCTCCTGGGCAGACAAACAAGATGAGTAAGAGCCAGGCAAGCTGAGGTGTCTATTTATTGGTAGACTTGCACAACAGCTGCAATACAATGTGTTGAGACTGGCCATGTATTGGTTCACCAAAAGTTTGTGACAAGCCAGGGCTTATTCTGTGATGGATCCATTTCCAGCAGTTGTAACTTGCCACACTTCTTAGAAATGCTAAAAGGTGAGTTGTGTGAAGCTGCTCACTTAAACAAAGGTTTGGGGTGGCTTTGGTTGCTGTTTTTCTGTGAGTTTTGCTTGGTTGTTTGATTGGTTTGGGTTTTTTTCTTTACCATGATAGAGGACAGCCAGTTTTGTTTACAGATTTCAAATGGAAAGTTAAAGACCTTAAATCATTCCTTGTGAGTGTTATCTTCTCTGTACCCACCAGGTTTGGGCTCAGGAAGGAATGAAATATTACTGTCCTGGTTTGGACTGGGATACAGTTAATTTTCTTCTTAAAAGAAAACACAAATCCTTGGAGAAAAAGGAGGATAAATATTTAAAACAGCCTTTGAAAGTTAAGCACACAGAGGTGATTAACAAATAACAGGAATTGTGCTTGTTCTCTTTGCAGACCACTAAAAATTCTCCACTCACCAGGCTGGCACATTAGCAAATAATATGATTTGTACCACGTTCTGAGCCTGTTCTACAGAACTGAAAAAAAGAACAACAGGGAGGCAAGGAAAACAACTGCAAGTAAAAATAATCATCTTCCCCACAGTACTTTCCATAAAAAGACTTCCTCCCCTCTAATATTATGGTAAACTACCTTGATAATCCTCTTGCAGCCAGTGAGTAGTTATTTTCCACTCTTCTTCATAATGAATCTATTTTTTCTTTTATTTTCTTTTCTTGGGTTTTTTATTTTTTTTTCTTTTCATTTAATACATGTTATTAGGAATAGAAGAGCCACAAAAGCCACTTGCAGATCCAGCCCTGTTCTGCTGGCCAGCTGGGCTGTTCTACAGCCAAACCCCATCAAGCTGCACCATGAAAGTGTCATCCTTAAGCAGACTCCCTGACAGAACATGATGAAATTACTGCAGCATCAACACAGGTGCATTTACTTTGCCTGCCCTATAAATGTGGCCTGTAGGATGACTTGTATAAATAAAAGGAATGATTTTGTACTTGTTGGCACTTGATAGGGGTCAGTGATTTGCTGAGCACAGGCAGAATTTCTCAGCACACAATGGGTAAACTAGGAGGGCTTAATTCAAAGTGTTAGATTATCCAGGCGTGATGGCTTAATACAAGTGGGAGGAAGGCATAATACAGGCAATCATTACTTAGACACGAGCATTTATGAAATCATTACTGGGCTAAAGCAGTTCATTTGTCTGCCTTTTTAACTAAAACCTTTGGGTTGGGGAAGGCCAGCAGTGCATCCACTAGTAGGAGCCCTGAATTCTGATCACCTGTAATTGAGGATTTTCTGTTAACCACTCCATGCTCTTCTGGAGAAGTGTCTATCTCATTTCTGTCCATCTCCAGGTGGATGAGAGGCCTCTTGTTTCTGTCAGGTTCATTAGAGTGGCTCTGGGCTCTAAGGAAGTACGTGTTCCTGACTGGGTGATAGACTCTCTGAACCCCTTAATTTTCACAGCTTTGTGCTCTGCAAACTTTTATTTGAGCAGGTCTTGCTGGGATTACTCAAGGCCTTGCCAATACTTCTTTTGTGACCAAAAGATAAGGCCTTCTCTCTCAGTGTGATTGGAAGAGTGCAGAGGCAAATATTAAAAGGCTTAGCTTCCTTTCCAGTTCAACAAACCCATAAGCCTCATGTTCAGCTGCCTTCCTGAGGCTGTCTTGATGTAAAAGGCAAATTTTTGTAGGCAGCCAATTGCATCTGATGGTGGGAGGAGAGAGGAGAGGGGCACACTGTCTGTGCACACTGTGGTGGTCCTTAGGTTCACACCTCAGCTCTTCAAGCACATCTGTCCTCCAAGGCACTGCACAGCTGGAGCAGCACCCAGGAGCTGTGAGGAGAAAATCCTGCAGCAGGTTCCCACCCACTGCACCCTCCCTCACCTTCAACACGAGCTGTCATTGTGGGGACATGAAGAGGAAAAGCCAAGCCCAGCCTGAATGAACAAGTCCTTGGCACTATCACACATTTTGGAACAGCTTCATCCAGCACTGCCAACAGAAACATGAACCTTGTCTAAAGAGCTTCTCTTTATCCACCATTAAGGGCTGCACTGCAGCCTCAGGTTTGAACAATATCTCTGGGAGTATTTAGGAGAGGGGTGTTCTTCCCAGATGACCTAATTTCCAGCTAATCTCCTGCCTGTCAACTGTTTCAGCTGAGGAAAATTTGGGAATTAGTTTTGCTGTGGCAGAGATAAAGGCTCTTCCCAAGTCAGCAGAATAGCTGTGTTTGAGCAATATCAGGGTCAGTAATTCTGAACAAATCACATGAAGCACCCACTCATCACCAGTGTTAACATTTTTTGTTTCTGCCTGACCTGTGATGGGTTTTCTTTTATCTCTGCCCTTTCAATAACACCATTTACCAAAAAACTGTTGGACCCAAGGTGATACACCCACCACCCATTGCCATCACACCAAAAGCACAGAGCCTGATCTCAGGAGGCTGGAGCAGCCAAGATGTTCATTTGAATGCTGTAATGAATTTGCCTCAACCTTGCTGGTTTTGTTTTCCATGTTTTACCAATAGTTGCAAAAAGCAAATCTATTTCAAACAGATATCAAACAAACAATTCTGGGCACCTTTGCAAAGTTTCAGAACTCATATCCATAACTGGAATCACAGATTTCACAAATTCAAACTTCAGGAGTTACACTCATCTAACTAAGGAATGGATTCTTCCAGGTAAGTGACACACCTCATAAAAATAGCTCAAGTTGCAAACTTTGAATATGAAATGCTCCCAGCAAATTGCTCTCCAAGAAGCTGCTAGTGAAGAATGATTTCCAGAAGCAATTCAGCAAGCTCAAGAAAATGACAATCTCTTCACGGACAATTCACAAATGGAAGATATGGTTTGTTGAATGATATTCATTACAAATTATTCTTTCACCTGTATTTATTCCTGCAAAAATAGTCAGGGCTCTCAGGTGGACCCTCTAACATTTACAACACCTGTAATGCTCACTGTCTGGAGGCTAAGCAATTTTATTCTGAACTTCTGCACAAAGTAGTAAGAGATTATGCTAAATGTCTAAAGCAAAAACGGTACAAGATTTTCTTTTTGTCCTTGTTTTTCCTTCTCACATCATGTAGCAATTAAGGCACAAAGAACAGTAATAGAAACTCAGCTAAAATAACCTTAAGGACTGCATTTTTCAAGCAGTGCCTTTTTGGAGGGCAAGGAGTTTTTGCCTCCATATGAAAATAGTGGCACAAGCTGGACCAAGGGATCGTTTCTGTGTGTCTTTGCCCATATGATAGGCATTTTAAAGTTTGTACCAGAGGAGCAGACTAAGTTTATATGGCATGTCTTGAGCAACAAAGTGGGTTGAAATTGCTTTTCAGAGAAAGCCCCCTCAGTTCCCAGGGGCTGGCTTGATTTCCAGAATTATAAGTTGCACCATGAGATCAGAGAGATTTCTTCAGAGCCTGCCCCTCTTGTGTCCTGCAGTAGCCTCACAAAATCCTGATGGAACACCAGAGAAAGGAGAAGTGGGGAATAGAAGAGGTATCATTTCCTTAGATGGTACAACATTACTTCCTGGTGAACTCTTCTGTCAGGTCAAAGTAACCCCTTTACAAAAGAAAATAAAGAATTAGTTGAAAGGGTTGTTGTTGTTGCTGCTGCTGTTATTGCTGTTACTATTTACCAGCTGTCCTGTGATAACTTGTTTTGTTTTTTTCCTCTTGTGGGAATCCTTGCACTGAGGGACCCTGTTTGGAAGTATATTTATATCAAAAGGAAGCAAACATTATCTGCCATTCTCCTTCCTTGTTAGGCTGTTCCCTCACTGCTAAATCCCCTTGGGAAGCACACAGAAGTTCCAGGATTACTGCAGCAAGTCCAGTCGAGGCTCCAGCACTCAGCTGTGTTTGCTCTCTGAGTCACAGCCTGGTCTGGCTTGGGTGGGATGGGGCTGTGGGATCTGTCCCAGCTCCTGCCCCAACGTGCCTCCTTGGAACAGGCACTGAGTGAGCCCCTGAGCTGTAAACAGGTCATGTTTGCCAAGCTGGTGACAAGGGCACTGCTTAGGGCTTGCTGCTATCCCTTTTTAATGTCCTGGGGCATGGAAACCCAGGTGTGTGTGTGTGTGTGTTCATAAATCCTCCCCTCCTAGTTCACAACCTTTCCCAGCTCCCAGTGCTCCTGCATTCACCAGGGAGAGGCTGGAATCTCCACAGATACTCACCTGAGCAGGGGGACATCAGATAATGAATGAAGAGGAGCTAGAACAGTGCTTGGTGCTGCAAAGACAACCTCAGCTGGTAAAGCAAAATGTTCACTCAGGATTGACAAGGGCTCACGTGCTGTCAAACCAGAGACACCACTCCAGGTACCACAACAGCTCAGATGTCCCTGACACAGAGGGGCCTTTGCAAAAAGCCTCCAGAAAACACAAAGTCAACAGTGTTTTTCTTGTTTACATGGGGCTCTTTTTCAGTGTCTCTTTTTTTAGATTTTTTTAAATTTAAAAAGCAGATAGTGTACCTGAAACATTTGTAGGTATTTTATACAACTTTGTAAATAATCATAGACTCTCCTTGCAGGCTGACAAACAAGAAAGCTTTCTTCTCTTTTCTTCAGGTGTACCTGACATGGGAATGAGGAAAAGATAGGGAGTAAGAGACAATGTGACCCAGAATTTGTTGGGGAGCTGCATGAGGCTGTTTGGGTTCCTGTTCTGATACATTGCAATGTTAGAGGCAGAAAACAGTTGAAAGACAACAGTTGTCTCTGCAGAAAATCACTGAAACCATAATGAAATTGCTCATCTAGAGGGAAACTCTGGGGTTGAGTAGAGTTGGGCACTTCCCCAAAATGACAGCAATGCTGCTTGGAAGGGACTGGGGACATCTCTAGACAACCTTCCATTTGAACCAGCACTATTGCCAATATAAGATGACTCTAGCCAAGAGACTGCCAGGAAAAGGGTAATCATAAAAAAAACGAAGGAATAGAGGGAGGGAAGCCCTGAGAAATGAAGAATCAGAAAGAGAGAATTTGGGAAAAAGAACAGCATGAGAAACCTGACCTAGATGAAGGTGTGCAATAAGCATGGGGTTTAGACTAGATGACCTTTAAAGGTGGCTTCTAATCCAAATACAGATTCATACAGATCTGTTCCCATGACATGTATTGCATAGTCTTGAAGGCTGTCCTCCACAGAATGGCCCCATGTCAGCTTCTGGAGCCTACAGACACTGAGACATCACATCCCTCCATGCCCCAGATGCTGTCCTGTTTACATGAGTTTCATCCACCATGGCATATCTGTCTGCTTCCTTGTATCTTAAATTTGAGCTGTACTTTCCTTGGGCTGTGAATCAGTACAGCTCCTAGAACAATGAAAAACTTATCTTGAGCCTGTGTTATCTGAGGCAACAGCACAAGTGAGGACACTCACGCTGATTTGGAAGAAAATGAACTTGTGCTTCCTCATTGCTCTCTCTACAGTCATGAGCCTCCCTCTCCCATGAACATTTGAAACTTGGCAGCTCAGTTTTGCTTTGCTTGTTATTGGGAGTGATTGGCCTGGCAGGGATCCTGAACCAGCACACCACATGCAGTGGGACATTCTCTGCATCTCGTTCAGAGCCTTAGGGAGCCAGGTTTCCACAAAAGAATTTGGGTTTGGAAATTCTTTACCCTCCAGTAGAGCGAATGCATGAATATTTCTGTTCCTGACCTGATTTTCCATCAGTTCCAGGGGGTATTTCAATTCTTTATTTCTCTTGATTAGTGGAGGAGAGACCGCTTTGCTTCACTGTTTCTTTTCCAAGTTCACTGGCTAGCTGGTTCTGAATGTCCTGGGTGTTTCCATCCTCCCTCCCAGTAGTCCTTTCTGGAAGTTTTCCAGCTACAATCCTGATCCATTTTAAATAGCTAGTTACTCCCAGCTGGTTTCTCTACCACTCCCTTCTGAGGTCAGACCACCAGAAGTGAGAGGGGGTGGAAATCACCTCATTTGTCTCTCAGATCCTATTCCAAGAAAGAAGGAAGCTCACCAGTCACAATGATGCTTTGTGCTCACACACTGTTCCACTTGGTCAATGCTTTCCCTGACTCACCTAATGACCTCACCTTGGCTTTCCTCAGGAGCTGTCCCTCACTCATAGGAGGTTGTCAAGGATGTGGCTGAGACAAACTTCATGCTCTGGGGCAGTGCCTGTCTGTGTCTCTTGGTGTGATGTCTCCAGCACCATATTCACAACAGCTCTGCAAGCAGGCTGGGTTGAGGCATCCTCTTCATGCCCAGGGACAGATTTCCTGCCCTTCTTGGATCCCACACACCGTGGAGCTATGAGGCATCCCCAGCTATGCCCTTATGGACCAGCTCTGGTTTACTCCCAGCAGTGCTGCAGAGCTCACCTGCAGCTTTCACCCAGGTGAGAGTTCAGTTTCATTGTTTTAGATGCACACAGGTAGAGGAACTTCTATATTTAGTGGCAAAGCTCTCCTAGGAGGCTGAGTATCTGAGACAGAGTGAGAGAGTGGAACTGCAGACTGAACCACCTCCTAGGGAAACATGCTGCCTCCCTGGGGCCTGGGTTAAAGATGGGAAAAGAAGTTCCCTAACCTGTCACAGCCCTCAGATTATTATCAATTATTGATTTTTCAGGTAGACAGCAATGAAGTTGCAACTAAACATCCAAAGGCAATTGAAATATTTCAGAGCCTTGAGATGACTGGTTAAGGGATCAGGAGCACAAGCAGTGTTCCTCTCTGCCCTTCCAGATGCAGGGAATGATGAGGAAAAACAGGAAGAGACAGAAGATCATGGGATGGTGGTGGACAAGGTTAAGTCCAGTTGGTGGCTGGTCATAAGTGATGTTCTCCAGGGCTCAGTTTAACATCTTTATCAATGATTTGAATGAGGGCATCAAGTGTCCCCTCAGCCAGCCTGCAAACACCAAGCTGGGTGGGAATGCTGATCTGCTGGAGTCAGGAAGGCTCAGCACACAGACTGAGGCCAATTGTATGAGGTTTTGTCAGGACAAGTGCTGAGTGCTGCACTTGGGCCACCACAACCCCTGCAGCACTCCCAGCTTGAGATAGAGTGAGAAATGGAAAACTGCCTGGTGGAAAAGGACCTGGAGGAGCTGGTGACAGTAGCTGAGCATGAGCCAGCCTGTGCCCAGGTGGCCAAGAAGTCAGTGGTATCCTGGCCTGTACCAGCAATAGTGTGGCCAGCAGGAGCAGGGCAGGGATTGTCCCTTGTGCTGGGCACTGGTGTGGCCACACCTCAAACCCTGTGCTCAGCTTTGTGCCCTTCACAACAAGATATTGAGGGGTTGGAGTGAGTCCAGAGAAGGGAACAGAGCTGAAGGGTCTGGAGCATAATTCTTATGAGGAGAAGCCCATTAAAATATTAAGTGATAGTTGGTGTTTTATCAATAGAAACTGATTTAACAGTTACCTATTACTCATACATTATGGGGTACACACAATGATATTTATGCAAAATGCATAAAATGTTTGACCTTTCATTCTTGCAATTACAGCTCTGCTGGGAATGTGAAATCCCTGGGAAAGGACTCTGGCAGTCATCTGGTCCATCATGCTGCTCTGACACAGGATCAGCTTGACCTGAACCATTCCTGGAGGTCATTCCTAAGGACCCCACATGACAGTCCCCAGGCAATCTCAATTTAATTGAGAACTTCCTCAGCCAAAGCTTTAGCTGCCTGTTTGTGCTAAAGAGCTACAGCAGCTGAGGCAGCCTCACATAGGTCCCCTGCCAGATGGGCATGTTCCCCTGTGGGTTATGTGGGTATCTCTTAGCTGAAATCTCAGTAAATCTCATTAAGAATCTAGGAGAAAATCACCTGAATTAAAAACTGTCTGTAAAGAATGATGAATACAGAGCTATCCATCTCCTTTTCAGAGGGTGTTTAGATGTGACCCTCGAAATTCTGCTTGCCTGTGCTCTGGATGTTTGATGAATGCTAAAGTACTTTGCTGAACTGAACTCAAACATCCATGTTTGCCTTCCTTAACTAGCTGAAGCCACATTAGTTAAAGGATTTGGACAGCACAGGAAACATTAAATCACCAGTCAATCAGTAACAGTAGAGTTAATTCCTGTGCGTGATTACCAAAATGCAGGTGAGGGTAAGTGTAAATACAGTATTGCCACAAGAGTCCTATTTCATCTTCACACCAGCCCAAAGAAATGGAACTTAGCACTAGACACATGTTTATCTCTTGGATTTCACATCAGACAATACTTTAGGCCTCACTTTTCTGCACTTTTTACAAGTCATAACTAAACAGAATATTCAGACTTAAGTTTAAAAAATCAGTCTACAATGCCATGAAGAAAACTTTCCAGAGCAAGAGTGCTCTACTTTTATCCTGATAAAGCTGGAGAATGTGAGATCATGAGAGATGCAGCCACTTTGCAATGGTAATTAAGCATCAGTAGATATCATCCAATGATTTTAAGCTCTTGTTAGGCTGGTCACACAGCTTAGGTTAAGGTAAACTTGACTGTCCTGGTTCTGTAAGTATCTGCAATACAGCTTCACAAAATAACAATGTATGAGAAACAGGTAATTCTAACAGTGACATCCAGCAGAATTTTACTTGCTGCAGGAGAAATGGACTCTTACTGGTGTCTGACTGAGCAGAGACCTGAGGGCAGTCAGGTCTTAGGGCTGCCTGCCCGTTTGCTAGCTCCAAAGCTCTGGTTCTCAGAAACCAGACATCTGCAAAGGCAAATGCAATTAATTCCACATAAGTTTCAGATCATTTGCTGGTTTATGCAGTGTTCCAGCCAGCTAAATTTGTCTCAATAATTTATGCATTTGCACCAGCAAGCAGCCTCCCTTATGAACCATCATCAACAATTGTCACTAGTCTTTCCACATATCCTTCAGTAACTAAATATAAATAAATCTCTGTCTTTAGAGAACATGCTGTTGTGGTCCAGGCCACACTCTAATTAATGAATGGTGTTTTCAATGAATTACTTCTCTCTTTCAATATTGATTTAGGATGATTGCTGACCAGGGGATGCCTTTAAACATTTAGCTTCTAGCAGAGAACAGTATCATTGTTTGGTGGGGGTTTTTTTTAGAATGGAGTTCAGATACTGTATGTCACTATGATGTGGAAAATCCAAGGTCAAGTTGTGCCTGAGACAAAAAAAAAAAAAAAAAAAAACAACGTTTTTGTTCTGTGGAAAATGTGCCATATACTATGGCTCATGTAAGTCCCAGAAGCTGCCAGGTAGTAAGGAGTTGGTAAATTAGCCTGAACAGAGCTGCTCCTAGAGAGCTGAATTAACATGGACAACTCTATTTTACCTCCACAGTGATGAATCAGGCACTGACAGTTCCTTCATCCCAACAAGTACCACAGGAACCAAGCTATAGTCACACTTTTCACCATTCTCCTGCTTTCTCTATAAAATATACCAGCCAAAATCAGTTCATCAGTGCAAAACAGCTCAGCCTGATGCAGTACAAATCATGGTGGAAAACTCTATTTACCAAAATGCCTTCCAGGCCAGTGCAGCTTGAGGAATGGTTTTGGATGGGTACCCTCCCAACTCTCTGTTGGGAGAAAAACAATAACATTTAAAATAGCTCTGAAAGAGAGCGACAGAAAGTGAGGAGCTGCTTTTCACCAAGATGCAGTGACTGCCTGAAAATTCCTTAGATAAGACTGGAGTGGTTGCCAGTGGTGACTGCTCTAATTAGTAGCAAAACAATTTTCATTACCACTGCTTTGCTTCACACAGCAGCCATGTCCTGGAGCAGTCACCGTTTTAGCCTTACTGTCCATTACTGTACAAGTTGCCTCTAGTCTGCAGATGTGCTGCTCAGGCCATGCAGACAAACATCCTCTCCATAATTTTGCAGGGCAGCTGCAATTCCATGTGAGAGCACAGTGAACACTCGTGCTCAGCCTGCACTACATCTCCTTTTCCCTCCTGCAGAGAAATGAGATTTTGGGTACCAGCTCTGAAACTCCAGCCTGGCTTAAAGTCAAGCCACATTCTTTTTGGCCTGTGCCTTGTGACCCCTCTCCTGATCTACATGGAACAGATACTCTTCAGTCAAATACTGTTTATTCTCTGTACATTTTGGTGTAAGGTTTCTGGAACCAGAGTTTAATTATTGCACCAAAGCTAGCACAGATTTTTGTTCCCATCTTCCACTGATTTGTCACTTATACAGCCCTAAAGGGTTAAAGAGAGAAAAGGTTTTTTTCTCTGAAGAAGCTGGAAATGGCTGATCCCCCACAGAGAACAAATCTTGGGAAAAAAATACGAGACAATCACTATTCTCAGCACAGAGGACTGAAAGCAGAAAGCTGGCGGCATGTGTGCACAGAGGAGAGGACACTCAGTGTGTGAGTGCCAGAGAATGCAGCATCTCGCTTCCAGAGCAAAATTAGCTGATGTTTGAAGATGCCATGAGCACACCCCTCAGTGAGGGCTGGTCCTCTGTGTGCCATGCAGAAATTGCCATGGCTCTCAGGCTGACAGGATGGCTTGAGCAGCAGAGTGCTGCTCTGGAGCAGCAGGCACAGCTAGCCAGCATCTGCTGGCCCTCAGAAGCCCTCACCCCACACTGCAGAGCACTGAACCTGAGCTGAGAGGTACCAGTCACTGCAATGAGGCCCCTGCTCACACTGATCGTTGGGATGTTCCCTGTTTACTTTGGAATTATTTAATCTGCACAGCGACCACCAAGGCCAGTTCTGCCTTCCTCTTCACCTCCAGCTGCACATTCCTGCCTCCTCTCCTGCACTCAGCAGATGGTGATCTGGCTCACAGGCCTGAGACATCCAAAAACCCACCACATTACTGTGTCAGTGGGGTCAATTAGGTGATGTGAGGACATGGCTGCAGGGGAATGAGTCTCAAAGGATGAAGTAGGATCCTATTTCCATCTCTGGATGTGTTCAAGGCCAAGATGGATGAGCTCCTGAGCAGCTGAATCTAGTGGGTAGCACCCCTGCCCATGGAGATGGGGGGTTGGAACTAGATTATGTTCTCTTCCAACCTAAACCATTCTCTAATTCTATGGCAATTCTTTGATTCCCCTTTCAGTAGCTGTGAAGACTTAGATCAAATCCAACCAGCCAGGAGGGATCTGACCCATGACTGATCTCTGAGCTCATTGCAGTCTGCAGGGAGCATGCACAGGACCCTGGGAGCACTAACACACCTCATTTCACAAGACAAAGAGTTGTGCTCTGCAAGTCTGCTCCACCACTCAGGCTGGGGAAGTTTCCTGCTCAAAGATCCCAATTCAACCTTGTTCATCAAATGCAGGATGAGATACAAGGTACTTGAGACAGTAAAATAAAAAAGGATTGGTGCTTACATCCCAGCAGCCAAAGATTTCAACTGTAAAGTTATCTTAGCTCTTCTGTCATAGGAAAATATTTTCCAGACTTGCTGTTTTCAGTGATGTTTGCAGCAGTACTATACTAACTGCTCCATCAAATACAGTCCAGAAAAGCAGCCAGGTCAGCACAGTAGCAGAGGTGATGTTTTCCATCACCTCTTCCTTTTCTCATTCTGAGTGAACTCAAGCACACAGGCTCACACTGCAGTCACAAGGGCCTGTGCTTCTCATTCTGCCAGGGGAAGTCTATTCCTGTAATCAGTTTGGAGAAAGCCTGCTGTTGCTGCTCTCAGACAAAGATCACAAGCTCACAGTCTCTGGTCAGGCTCAGGCCAGGTGTCTGCAATGGCATGTTCACCAGATCCTAAAAATTCCTTTGGAGATCTGAGATAAATATGGGTGATGATTTGAGCCCTCACCAGATCAAAGGGTTAAATGTATCCCTGTTGAAGAGCTCTCCTCCCTTAAGGATGCAGTCTACAGTGCCTGGTACAGATCTTCCAGATCTGCCAAGTGATTACACTCTCCTTTTACAGGGAGTAAAGTCATCTACTGTGATACAAAACACCAAAGATGCATTTCACATCTTTGCTCCTATTTGTTATCTGAGACACTGGACTCCTCATGCTACCTCAACCTTACACCACAAATCATTTTAAAGGATTTTTTAATATCTGCTCCACAAATCTGCATAGACATCCTCTCTGACACTTTATTAAAGCCAATAAGTACATGCCAGTAATGAAGAACTGCTGTAACAGCACTTGGCTTTTTGACCAGGGTACCAATTCTCCCTTTGTGCACAGGAAAAGGGGTATTTATTTAATTGTGCTTCCCTCTCCCAGGCTCTGCAGATCGTGCTGTTCCCAGTCATGCTTCACAGAGCCCGGAGGATGTCAGCTTTGTCACTAATATTCCAGGAGCTGAACCTTGTCGGGATCAGCCAAGGATTTCATCAGCACAAGGTCAGTGCAGACACCTCCCTTCCTGTGGGAAACTGCTGTGACGCAGCTCCCTGGCCTGGGGCTCTGCAGCACTTTCTGGAAACTCTCTCCTTTTCAATCTGAGCAGGGTTATCAGTGATCAAATCACAGCCATTGGAGCATAAGGCAGTGAGCATCACACACCACTGAAGCACCAGAAGAGCAAAGCTCTGCCCACGCCTGCACTCGCTGAGCTGAGTTTGGCTATAAGGCTTGGCTGTGTGTGAGAGGATCTGAGCACAGGCAGGCAAAGGGACTGAAGGAGGAGAATTCCTGCTGGCAGCCCCCTTCAGGAGGCAAATATGCACAGGAATTGGTGCAGCATGCAGAAATGTGTCCATACTGAACAGGCAGACAAGCACATAAAGAAACAGCATGGACCCAGACAGCGTCCTGTGCAATTACTGATGTTTTTCCATGCTGTGCTGTGGTTCCTTTGGAAGTTATTAGTTTTTTCGGCCCTGCAAGAAGACAGAAAGTCCTTTCAGCAGCAAGCCCTGACCTGTGTGGTTTCTAGCATGTTGTTTATATCCTGGGGCTCCTGCTTATCCCAAAATCCTGCCTTGTCATAAGGTAGCAAGTCAGAACTCCAAAAGGAACACTGCTTTTTGGATTGCCAAAGTGCAATGTCAAGCAAAGAAAATAAAAGAAAACCCCTCTCCTGTGAAAAATAACACTTTCTGACTCAACACACCTGTTTCCCAAGTTTAAGTTCTGTTTTATGTATATGAATTCCCTCACAGTATCACTACATGGGAACACATGATGGGATCCTCCCCCGAGTTTAATTGCAGCACAAAAGGTTATAGATGCCCCATCTCCCAAAACATTCAAGGTCAGGTTGGATGAGGCTCTGAGCAACCTGATCTAGTTGAAGATGTCTCTGTCCATGGCAGGGGGGCTGGACTAGATGGCTTTTAAAGGTTCCTTCCAACCCCAACCATTCTGTGATTGTATAAACCCAGAATTGTGACCCATGTGTACACTCTACACAGCTTCAGTTAATTTACAGCCTCCAGTGCACGTTTACTGCCCCCACCTCTGCAGTGAGACAGCAGAACCCATTCTGCTCAACTCATGCCTCTTCAATAGCATGACAGCAGATTTCTTAATTGGTGGCAAAAGGAAGAGAGATCACAGCCCAGTCTTCCAAGCCCTGATTGATTTTGTGAGGCTGAAATTTCAGGTATTAATTTTTTTTACAAAGTGCTTCATTTAGTGGCCAGTATAATTTGTTTCCAACATTATTCAACAGCAAACAGGACATACAAGAACACAATTTTCATGGAATTGCTTAAGACGACAGAACTAGGTCTTTAAATGAATGGTCACTTTATATCAAGGAATGCAAAGTATTTGAATGAGAATATGTGCCTTCCTAAGAAAAATAACAGGACTAAAACTGGAAGATAATGAAGCAGAAAACAGGAAAATAAAACAAAAGCAATGTTGCAGATGGCTGTAGTGGGGGACCCTCTCCTGAGCCAAAAAGGCCTTATTCCAGAAGAGCACATTCAACAGAACAAACCCCAGCAAAGATGAATAGGGCAAGGAATTCACAAAGGAGGGATTTATGGGAGATGGAGTTATCCTGGCTTCTATCTCTCCCCTTCAAGCTGCAGTCAATATACAGGCAATTGCTTAGCTTTAACAGCCTGAGTCTGTTGAACTAGTTGCCACTGAATGGTTTTGAAGGTCACATCTTAATCTCTGACGTGTCTGAAAGAGAAGCTTTCATTTATGTATTTGCTCAAATCACTTGGCCATACGGCTTTGATCTAAGCTGACATTTCTAGCAATTTGCCAGGGTTTTTTAATATATGATATTAAAAAGCCACCACCAAAATGTTTAAAAATAGGCTGAAACAAATCTTTTTATTAATGCTTGGAGAAAAGGAATGTTTCTGTATTTTCTATGCTGTGCTCATTCACTGCACTAAAATTGATAAATGGTTTAGAAATGTCAACTTGTATATCCAAGAGGATGATAAAATTAGGATAATATTTAGCTAACAATGACCTCATAATTGTTCCCTGCTAATGAGAGGGTAAGATCTATGTCACATGCACATTAACAATAATAGCTGCCTTACACATGAGCCACTGGTAATAGACTTGCTTTTCTGGATGTTTCTTTTAAAAGCCCCTTGGAAGAAGATCCAAGATGTCCACACAGGAAAAAACCCACATCTCTCAAACACATCACAACCCTCTCCCTTTTGACTTTGTGGCATCCTGGACTAGTGAGCACTGCTGGATTTTCTGTTTCCCCAGGTCTGACAGGTCGGCTCCTCCCTGAGCTGCTCCTGGAGCTGTCAGAGCTGTCAGCTCAGACAAGGGCTCTGTCAGGGGGCTCTGCCACTCCACAGTGACTGACTCTGAAGCACTCACGGCATCACATCTGATGACAGCCTATCTGACTTATCCTCAGGTCTCTCCACCCACACCTAACAACAAGTTTGCAGTGAAGGCCACCCACACATGCTCTGACACGCAGGTGAGGTGGCCCAAACCAGCCCAGGATGGAAGGGTGCAATCAGGAAAACTCCAGCGTGACCAAAAGAAGTCATGCCACCTGCAATCCACCCAGGAAGACCATGATTTTTACATGAATCACTGTGATGCATTTTGAACTGCACTTAGATGTTTCTGAGTTTGTGCCTGCCTGGATTCTCTTTTTCCAGCCTTAAATGTTTACTGATATGAGGCAGTATCCAAGGTACACTCAGTTCCTCTCATTGCAGATTGAAACTACTTCAGCCCTGATTTATTCTAAACTCTACTCGAGTTTCTGTGCTTAAAATTTCCTATTGCTGATTTTAAGCCTTTGAAACCCATTTGAAGCAGCCATTATGAAACACAAGGCATAGGGACAAATACTGAAGGATATGAATCTGGCTGCAGTTTGCACCTGGAAGGCCACATCATAATCAAGGCACCCCCAGAGAGGGCTAAAGAGGTAGGATTAATACATTTGAACCACATCAGACCAATGCAGAAATACAAGCTTAAGCTGTAATTTTCCTCTGTGAAAAGATTGACTCTTGGATAGAGAACAAGAATAGGAATCTCCAGCCCAAATGGTCTATGCAAAATGTATGATCAATTTAAAACAGAGAGAAGGAATAGGGGATTATATGGAGTGATGGAAGGCTCACTTCAGAAATTGCTGTTATTTCCTCTGTGATCCTTGGGAAGGTGGCTATAAACCCCACTTACTTCTCTTAAGGAAGGATGCAATTTGTGCCTCACATGGTTGTCGTGTCAGGGTGAGGTATCTGCAAAGTATTGACCAGAGAACTCTGCAGCTGTTACAGAGATGCAGAGACAGAGCATTTCCCATCCTTTGTCATGGTCTCAAGCATCTATATTTGTCCTTTAAAACAGCTGTTAGAGCTTTTAAATCAAAAGAGCTGAAGTCTGCACAAACTTAGAGACTGACTTTTGTTCTAATAGATTTGGTAAGCACATGGTAAATAGGTAGGATAGATAGATAGATAGATAGATAGATAGATAGATAGATAGATAGATAGATAGATAGATAGATAGATAGATAGATAGATAGACAGACAGGGGTCAAAAGACAGTTAATAAATGCTTAATTAAGCAAGCAGTGAACCTGATAGAGAAGCCTGTATGCCTTACCCTGTATACACCCTATACATGCACACTAAATGTGTGATGCACTTAATTGTGAGTGTATGCACAAAACAACCACACCCATACTAAAATCAGATGCTGCTTAATATTGATTGACACAAAAGCTATCTCCCATTTCCTCCCCAAACTGTGTTAACTGCAGCAGGTTGGGCTGCAAAGATAGCAAAACACTATTTTCAGCTCTCTTTGCAACTTCTTATGTTACTGAAATGTCTAACTTAAGTGGAAAATCAGATGGGTTTGGAAATTTGCCAAAACCAGTTGCCAGCTCAGTATATCTCTAATACTTGGCATCCTCTAAATATAGGCCTTTTATTCTGGAAGAAGCAAGAGCTGAGGATGCTATTCTGCTTCTCGGAGCAGTGGTTTCATTTTCCCTTCTGAGACCCACAGTTCAAACTGAGGGGGGAACAAAAGAACTACTGTTCTCCCTATTCAAATTAATTTATTTAATAAACAACTCAATAATTTCTTCTTTGTTACAGGGAATTTTTTAGGGTCTTTATTTCGGAAAGACCTTCTCCAGAGGAATTGCCAGGGGCCCATCTAGTCCAGTATCCTGTCTCTGACAGTAGCTAATGCCACGAACAGTTATGGAATAACCTATTTATAAGGGAAGTTTCTTTGCCCTGAGGAGTTTGAGGTTGCCTGTGCCTGGAAGCATGCAAGTTTATAATGCTTATTTTTATCTGTTCACATATAACCACAGACGGTCTCTGCAGTTCTGCTCCTTCCTGCTGGGCTCTCTGATGCCTAATGGCAGCCATTCCCCACAGGTTCCTTGTGCTCTGCATCTCTGTGGGGCTCAGTGGATAAATTTGCCATGTATCACCTTTCAGAGTTCCTGGAAGCTCCAGTCTGATGAGCAAGGGGAGCAGCAAAGCCTGATTTACGTTCTCTGCACCATTTGATAGAGGGTGTGGGTGCTTTTCAGAGGAGGTTTGTTTTTTTTCTTTTTTTACTCTTAGCATGTTATCTTTCATTTCTCCATCCCACACTTCTAATTTTTCACAGCCTCTTTTCAAAGACAGCTTGCATTTCTCTTATCCCCTCTGAGCTTCTTCTTTTTCTCTGGTACATTTTTTAGAAATGTCGGATTGGAAGGACTCAGGAGACTATTAAAAGATCCATCAACCTCTGTCTTAAAACTAGTCTGCAGCTTTCACTCTCTCCCTGCTGCAGACACTCACAGCTCTGACTGGAAACCCTCAGCTGCAATGTGGTGAACATTCACCATGGAGCAGCTCACTCTTTTGTGTCCTTGTGATCATCCAAGAGGTTTTCCAGCCCCCAGCTCTGCATGAGGCTGATGCAGAGGGCACTCAGCATCCTTCACACAGTCTGCAAATTTAAGAATGGGATGTTTTTCTCCTCTCTTGCTGAAAGATGTCTGTGAAATGCTGAAACACTCACAAGGTGGTATCCTAAGGACCTTTTGTCACAGTGTTTATACATCCTTGAGTTTTATTTGCTCTCCTAACCAACCTTGCCCAATGTGCAGGAAATGCCACACAGACTCCCACAAGTGTCTTCCCAGGAAGTGGCAGCTGACTGTGCATTGAGCAGAGTCAGCAAACATTCTGAACCCAAACTTACCCACTGCCTTCATAAACAGACCCAATCCAGACTGGGATTGATGGCTCAACTTGTGTCAGTGGAAGGAACACAACACAGATGGCACCTTCACCTCCTGGGGTTTCAAGCAACCAGCACCTGCCTGGGGAGCTCTTTGCTTCCCAAAGAGCACCAGGGATAAGTGTTTTCCAGCACCTGAGTGAGGCTTCAGCTGAGGTGAGGCTGGTTGTTTCCAAGCAGTTTCAACTCACTGACACTGGTTTCTAATGCTCCAGTGTTCCTGCTGCTGAACCAGCCAGCAGAAAGGACAGGGATGGACAAACCTCATACTCCCTACAAGGAGAGATCTTTGTATGGGACAAGACTGACTGGAGATATCACATCACAGCCAGAGGCAAGGATGGGAAAGCCAAAATCCTCAAAGGGTGCTCATCACTCATACTTACACTGCTCCCTGTGTGTGCAGCCCCAACCCATGGGCTGAAGGAGAGGGAAGGGATGGGTCTGCCATGGACAGAGCAGGACAGGGAGCCTCAGGTGTGGCAGGAGGGGGCTGCAGGAGAGCAGAATGCCTGAGCAGAGCAAAACCCAGACTGCAGCCACACAGAGGAGAGGTGAAAGAAGGGGAACTGCCTGCATGGATGTTCTGCTGCATAAATGGGCTGGAAATGAGCAGGGACAGCTCTGCCAGAGGGGACACAGAAGGGACACTTGCTCCAGCTCACATCATGAGAATAGTGAAAGAATGCCAGCCACAGAAGAGGGCTTTCATCTCAGTGCTGTGGTCTTTGCTCTTCATTAGCAAGAAGCTCCCATTTCTGAGATTAAATCTTCAGGAAGACTTTAGGGTCCCAGGCCTGCTAATGCCTCTTCCTAACACCAGGCAGCAGTATGCAGTATGAGCACTCTAAAGGCCAATCTTTATCAAATACCTTAATTAGAAAATGCATGCAGCTGAAAACAGCTGCATGGTGCCTGTAGGGTGGAGGCAGTTCTACAGCTGGAGGTGGACTGGGAGGCAGCAGGGAACCACATCACAATCAGGGGAGGGTTTGATGGATGGAAAGCAAATTTTACACAGACAGGAAAGAACTGAGCTTTGTTAGCTGTGCCAGGAGTGGAAGGGAAGATATCAGAGAACAGCAGGACAGAAACGAACAAAGCAAATAATTAGGCAAATTAAATATTTGTCTTCTTTGCATTATGATATGCTGAGGCAGTCAGTGGTAGAGGATCTCACTAAAGGTCAGCCTGCTCAGGGAAAGCAGTCAGCTCTTCTGCACAGAGCCAGAAAAAAGCAGCCTGAAGCAGCTCCACCTGAACCATCCCAAACAGATGTGCATCTAACCAGGGTTAAAACTCCAGGGCTGGAGAGTCCACCCTCTCCCCAGACAATCCATTTCAGCATTCCACACATCACTTTGAGGAGGTTTTTTATAACGTTTAAGCTCTGTTTTTCTTTGTCATAATTTCAAGACTCTTCTCCAATCCCCTGCAAACACAGGGAACATGTTACTCTGGGTGTCTCTGCAGTCACCCTTTACACTTATAGAGTCAGTTATTGCATCTCCA
Organism: Erithacus rubecula; assembly: GCF_903797595.1. NCBI lineage: Eukaryota > Metazoa > Chordata > Aves > Passeriformes > Muscicapidae > Erithacus > Erithacus rubecula. The sequence goes on from NC_136688.1 coordinate 53,506,701, forward strand.
CTTTTATCACTCTCCCTAGCCAAGGCTTGTGAAAGGACCCTGTTTACCACAGAAGCTGACAGTCTCACATCTCTAACAGTGTCACTCTATAAAAAACACCCTTCTCAGAAAGCCAAACCCAGGCCACCATTCTGTTTATGGTATAAATCCTGAATCCTACGTGACTTTCCCAAGGTCAGATGACAAGGCTGGAAGGGAAGGAAGCTGCATCTCCCACTGCCTGTCTCTCCCAAGCCTACCCACTGGGCTCTCCTCCTCCTGCTCCAGGCTGCAGGGTGAGAACTGAGAGCTGCAGGCTGTGTTCCCCAAAATGACTCACTTTCACAGTGTTTTCGTACTGTGGAGGAGAAGGTGACTCAGAAACTGCTCCTCAATAAATAAATCATGGGCTGCTCACAAGGGGTGAGCTACAAAAGGCCAGTGAGTCTTTTCAAGCAGCTTGTGCTGTTACCTCCCAACCCCTTCATAGCTGGAGCCTCTCCAGCATCTGCCAGACTATTTAAGATAATCTGCCTGCTTTATCTCAGGATTGGTGTTATGAGATTGTCTGGGGGCCTTGTCCAAAAGGAAAGCCCCCAAATTATCAACACACAACAATAAATGGCCTCTCCCCAGCTCTGTCTCAAGGCAGCAGGTCCGAGAGGTGTGATTTTGCAGACAGGGAGTGAGGCCCAGGGAGATTTGGTGATCTGCCAAGAATCACACAGGAAAGCCATGTCAGCTCAAGGAATTAAACCTCACTCTGCTGAGCCCCAACCTGACTGTGTGCCTGAGCCCAGCTCCTGACTGTTCCTGCAGCAATGGCTCCTGCTGAGTGCACAGCTCAGAAGCTGTCCATGGATCTTAACCAGAAAGGAGATCAAGTTAAAATATTTGGAACTGCTTCTCCAGCTCACTAACCTGAGCTCAAGCACTTGGGTTTTAACCTTTCCATATAAAAAGAGAGAGGTTCTTTCAAAAGCCCAAAAAAAAAGGTTATTTTTGGAAAACAGAGCTCACCCACAGAAGCTTGAGGTACTTTCTAAGACTCTTGGATTCACTGGGCTTACAGGACAGGGGGAACCTGAAAGTCCCCTTATACTAAGAAGCTCTGGGGCAGCCCAAAGAATTTAGGCTGTTTGTGGAGTGAGATGGAACACTTCTGTATTCAAACACCCAACTTCTGAACCTGTCCCAAAAAGCAGCTTGAACATGCACAGACATCCTTACCAGACTCTTGTTTCCATGGAAGGAAAATCCAGGCCTGAGGCCAAGATACACACCTGATCTAGAAGATTAGAAAACCAGAGTCAGGGGATCTTCTTAGGTACAGAATATAAAGGGACCAAAAAAAAAAAAAGTCTTGAAAAGATGATTTTCATACTGGCCAGTCCCTCTTTCATTTCCTTTCTCCTTCCACTCTATGGGAAACCTCAAAATCTAACTTGGCCCCATTTTTACATGATTTTTCCTGTAAAGTTTCAATTTCTAGTAAGCTCTGCTTATCAGCCATTTTTACCATCCTGATAAGCAAAGCTCATTTAAACAGTATTAGTGCCACACTATGTGATCATATACTAGTGGCTCTAAAAGAGAAGTTGAAAGGAAGAGCTTTGCAGGCATAAAGCTCAATTTGCAGTGACCAGGAAAGCAGATCTCAATTCACCTGAGAAGGTGCTTGGTGCATTTTATGTTATGCCAAATTGTAGGCTTTTTTGTACCTTTTCATCAGCTCAGGGATCTGTAAACAACCACCATGCATTTGGAAGAGAATATTGATGCCATTTTGCAGGTGACATGTTTAATAGTTAATATATTTGATTCAGGAACTGACAGCTGCAGTTTAGAGCTGTAAGAGATTTGATTTAATAAGATATTTATCCAGTGCAATAGGCAATTTGGTTAATGCAGGAAAGAATTTGGTTTGCAAGTGATCCCTTCCCTGAGCAAAAGGCAGCACTGCCTGTGCTTCAGTGCCCTGAGCCAATTACTCTCTTCACTCCTTTTCAGCATATGAGATCTGCATTTCTCAATTAATAAACATCTCATACTGCTCACTTGACTTCTTTGGTGTCAGGTGTCTGCAGCATTTCTGAGTTGAGAGCAGAGTCCTCCAGCCCTCACAAGTGAGTGGCAGAGTGACCAATTCACTCAATGCCTTGAAATCCATGCAGCAAAAATGCCAGGGCTGGAAAGGCAGGGGGGAGCTCTTGAATCCTACGCATCTGGAAATAAGAAAGCAAAAGGGGAGGCAGGACTGTTTTTCTTTCCTCATCAAGGAAAAAACAACAAAAAAACAAAATTTATGAAAGGGAGGGGACTATTTTATGTTTGATGTCAAGTCATCTTAGGCCCTACATGCAATATGTATTGTGGGGCTGTCTGGATTTATCCAGGGAAGAGGAATTTTGGTAGCCTTGGCTTAAGTAGATGCATTTGTTGTAGCTTCTTTTGCTAAAGCCAAGATAGAGACTTCTGATGCAAAATGCTTCCTCCCAAAACACCTGATTTATATCCCTTAGCCCACTATGACTGTGACACCAGTGTAAACTTAACACCTTTCTTTTTAAAACTCTTACCAATTTGTCAAATGTTGTGTCTTCTTTCCTTACCCTGTGTGAGATATGATCAGACACCTCTGAATTTCACTTTTCCAAGTGAAGTTATAAGCCTAACACACTTGGTGTTTCTTCACAGTCTGGAATAGTTCTACCCATTTTGGGTTTGTGGACATTGGACCTTGGACCAAATCAGTGTGGGCATTTTCATTTTTCTGACAAAATAAACACTTAATTCTGTATTTACATTACATTAAATCTATTAAAATCAAAATAATTTTTTTTGCTAGTTGCCTTTCTTCTCAACCCTCTTCTCCCCCCCTGATTCTCCTTCAGGAAATGGCACCACTTCTAAAAAGTTTAAAAGGGAATGGGGTTTTTTGAGTGCATATATAGAAAATAGGAATGTATACTTATCTCTTCTTCTTCTCTCCCTCTAGTGAGGAAATGCAACATGAACTTAAAACACCCAGATACAACCAGTGGTGACAAGCTCTGCAGAGAGCCCAGCAGTGGGAAATATCTGAAAACAAGAGGATTGGGGTGTCTCACATGAGCTCCCAGTCCAGAGGAAAGGAGGAGGAGAGAGTGTCCCTCTCACATGAAGGGAGCAGGTCAGAACCAAGCCCTGCTGGGAGCAAAGGTGCCAGATTTGCAGCATGAGCAAAGGCTGCCTTTGGTTGATGGGATGAGCTCTGTTACTGCAGAACTGTGGATGGATTCAGTCCTTTGCATGTGCCCCAGCTCTGCCTCCACATTTAATTTATTCAGGATGCAAGTTCACCCTCTTGCTTTCAGCAGTGCCCTGGCTTATGCATGCAGGGTCTGATTAACCTCAATAAATATGTGGAGGGGAAGGGGTTAACTTCTTCATTTGGAATTTGGTTACACTGCTGATGCACCAGCAAGAATTGAGTCCACTGACACTTGCTCTCTCTCCAAATCATATTAGTCTTTCAGGCTCCACAGGGAGAAAAGAAAAAATAAAAAAGAATGAAAAATCCCCAGAGGCTGGTCAGACAGCACTCACAATCTGGTTGGAATGGTTTAAAGTCTTACCCCCCCTCAGCTGCAAGGCAACACTTGGATTTACTGAGCCTCGCAGAGGCTCGTCTGCTGTGTCCTCACCACAGACCCCAGCCCTGCAATTAACTGTGCACTGCTCTCCCTCCTGGAAACCTGTGACCCACCAGCACACACCAGGGGCTCAGCAGCTGCTCTGTGACCCACAGGATGGAGGATCAGAGCTCTCACTGGGGAGCTGAACAGCCTCAGCCCAGGCACACACAGGTCACCCAGCTATTCAGCAAGAAGGGCTTCATTACTATGCTTTAAACACAGTGCCCTTTAAAAACATAGGCATACTTTTTAATTAAGTCTTTGGTGTTTCTTTTCAACATCAGATATCTCAGTGAGCTGTCCTTTCTTTTTCTTAATATAATTTGATTGGAAGTGCATTTGGCCATATCATATATATTACAAAAGGCATTTTTTTTCACATTGCTTCAAATTATTTTTCCAATCATGTTCTATATACTGTGCTCAGGAGTGAATTATAAGGAGTTAGGCAACATACATGGTGTTAATTAGATAGGGGACGTAGAAGGCAATTTTTCCATGACTCCAGGGAAACCTTTATGTTATGCTTATAAAGCAAATGCAAACGGCCATGCGATACAAAGTGCTCCTTAAAAATCAAGTTACACACTGAAATAAAATACTAAGAGCAAAATTAGTTTCTCCAATTTAATTCAGTAAAACTTTAATAGCATCTGACTGCTCTCTGCAGAAGTCATTAAAAAAATTATAAGGAATTCACAAATGACTGATAATGTGAAAACACGGAGGCTCAGATTCTGCTTCCAACAAAGGTCCTGGTGCAGTGAAATGCTGGAGCCCTCAGCTAATTCTGCACTCTGGGAATGTGCTCGTGGGCCAAAGTTAACAGCCAAAGTCACACTGACTGCAGCAGGAGGCTGATCTGGCACAGGAGGACGTGGGAGCTTTGATCTGGAGGGAAAGGTTCAGGGAACATTCAAAACCCGCACTGAGCCTTGTGCACACATCAGTAATTGTATGTGCTAATCAGGTAAACACTTGTGAAAAACAGGACAAGCTTGAGCAGGAGAAAGGCAGGCGCAGCAAATTAAGTGAGCCAGTGAATTTCTTTAATCTCTCACTCCATGATAACCAGTGGAGGATGCTGGAAGGCTCAGTGCATGCACAGGAAAACAGAAATGGAAATTTTCCTAAATGTCATTCAATGACTACAGACAATAGATGGTTCTTACACAAACGGAACTGTTAGGAGCAGGAAGATCAGAGCTGCCACTCATGCCTTCGCTGTGGTGGCTCAGAAGAGCACAGTGGTATGAAAAAAATACTTTTCTGGAAAAGTGACTTTTCCTGTAGGGATTTGCAGTGTTATAACTCACCTCACATGTCTTTGTGTAAAGTGGAGGGCATAAAGCACAACCAATCATAGAGGGAACTTTTCAACTAAAGATTTTTCTATCATCTTTGTGATAATTAACACTCTTTCGTTAAAATGCTGTGTCCCCCCTGGCCAGAACAGAACTGTGCATGCCTTACACTCTGCCCTTAATAATGTTTTTAAGGTCGTGAATCTTATCAATTAATATTTTGGAGTGATTCATACCGTTTCTAATACGCAGCTACTGAGCAGAATCACGCAGATAAAAATATTTTCTGAAGAGATTCAAAATAATTGCTTTTTAAAATTGCTGATGGGGGTTCTGCCACTCAAGCAGTTAAGCCTGAAAATGTGCTTAAGAGATTAAACAAGGAAAACTGAGCTGGTCTGGTAGCTGGCCCCTTTCCATGTGTCGGAGAGTTGTCACTACTCCAAGTGCAACGAGATGTCTTAGGATTTGCTGTGGTTCATCCTGCACATGAGACAGACAAGGTGCAGAAGTTTCTGTGCTCAGCCAGGCTTTGCACAGCTTTTTCAAACAGTCACCAAGGCACTGGCTGGCTCATCTGAGGGAAATAAGTGTGCCAGGGAGTGATATGGTGCTTGGAATGAGAAAACTGCTGCTGGCAGACACAAACAGGCAGCTGCAGGTTGTGTAGGACTCCCAGAGAAGTTTGCAGGGTGATGGCTGCAGCCCCTGTGGGGCCAGAGCTGTTTTTCACTCTGTGCACTCATCAGGAGGGGACCTATCCCATCCTTCCAACATTGGAAGTTTCCCACATTATTCAAAAATATAATTTCTTAACACACTGGTGCTTTCTGAGGGGGACTGTGCCCTTTGTCAAGGCTGAAACATAGGGTTTGTTTGCTGCACAAAAACGCAGTTTTGGATCCACCACCAAACTGTATATGTGCATACACTCCTCCTCTGTTCAAGACTGTGTATTTGCACAGTTGTATATATGTTTTTACATGTTCATTCATAAAAATAAACAGTGAGGAAGCCTTTGAAGTTTCTCTGTATGCAAAACTAAAAGCAGATGGAAAATTTCTCTTGATTTTATATATATAAATACAGTTGAGTCACAATATATATATTTTTCTTCTAAAAGAAAAGCCTGATGCTCAGTTTCCCTATGTACTTGTGGAGCCAAAATTTTGGGTCATTAGAGGGTTGGCTGCTCCCATGTCAGGTGCCTGAAGACATGTCAAAACTGTCTAATTTCCATATATTACTTCTAATCTCTTATTCCCTGAATAGCATTTTTAGGCACTGCAGTATTAAGACACCTGGAGTCACCAGTCACTGCTTAGATGCCCTGATTTCACACACCTGAAACTCTTAAGCAGCCAGGGAATCAGCATAGCACTGGAGAGCAGCTGATCACTTAAACATCTTAAACACTTATTATAAAAATCCAGTCTGTTCTTTAGGCTGATGTTTCCAAGGATGTCTTCCAGAGCTCCCTCTCATCTCCAGGGGATGTCTGCACTGCCTTCTAATGGGAGAGCCAAGGGAGCAGGGAGCAAGTGAGTTAATTTAGTGTAAGCCACACCACAAGGATGCTCACCCCTGCAAAGCTGAGGGCAGGCAGGTGAAAATCTGTAGTGAAAAGCTGAGGGACCTGCAGGACAAAGAATTCCATGTGGGCAGGCCCTGGCAGGTCAAGGAGGAAAGCAAGGAAGACACGGTCAAGAGGCCCCAGAGACTGAAAACCTAACAATAATTAACTCATAGGTTCTCCTTGGAGGCTCACAACTTCATTTTCAAAGGATTGCCCTACTTTCTGCTCTCAGATGATTTTTGCTTCGCAGAGCAACTTCATTACTTGCTCTTCACCAGGGGACTCCCTCCTTCCCAGGTGCCACTTCAGGAGGCAGGCATCCTCCTGGCTTTTATACAAGCAAGAGAGCTGACACTAAGTAATTTTTTAGGTAATTTTGTCCATTTAAAAACCAAAAATTCAAATATTTATGAAGAAAATGCTAGCCTAGAATAAATTATTTATGTAAAGGGGAAAGGTGAACAAGACAATTAGAGGGACAATCTAATGGCTGTGCTAAGAGCAGAGGTTTGTTCTTCTGAAATTAAGCCTTGAATTTTATTCTCCATTAATAATGGAAAATTTTAGGGATAAATCAGACATGATTAGTGGTGTGGAACAGAGATAACACAAGAATAAGCAGTAATAACTATGCCTTTCTCTTGCAAAGCTGGCCTTTTTAGTGTTTTGCAAAAGGAGGAATGCTACCTATGACTATGGAAATGTGCTGAGCATTTTGAATTGTTGAATTTTACTTCTCACCCTGCTGTACCAAGAGCATCTTCAAATTGCACATGGTGTATGTTGCTCCCCTGAGCACCAGACCAAAATAAACATGAAAATTGATCATAAAAAGTACACTGTAATAAAACAATTCACATGCTTCAGTCCTTAAGACCACTCAACCTAGGCTGGTCTGTTATTGCTGGATAAATCCGAGTTTTTAGAAAAATACACATCATAACAAGAATATCAACTTTTACCTTATAAGTGTTGGATAATGCTTGAAGCAGATCATCTCTGCCTGGATAACAAATTTATTCTAATAATACCATTCATCTGAAAAAGATTGAATAACTGTTTGTCCCAAAGACTTGTGTGGTGCACTGAATAAAATCCATCACCTACTAATTCTAGCATGGTTATCAATTATTTTAAATTAGGACACAGAGATTCAAAAAGCTTTATGAAATTCCATTTTAAAATTCCAATCTCTTTTTCAATCAGAAGTTAATATTAGGGAAGACCCCATGCTGTTGTCCTCAGTTCACATTGTTTTCCTGTCATGTGGCATCCAAAATAAAGTGAGATTCAGGAGTACCCTGGAGAGATTTCAATCACAGGACATTCTGGTTGGAAAATGAGTGCAAATGATTGGCTTGTAGAGGCATTGCAGCACCCTGCTGCACATCTCCAGGCCAGTCTTGGATGGACTTTGGATCCAGTTGTAGCCTTGTGTCCAGCTCTGACTCTGGACCTGGCTCCATTTCCTACTGACTGTGTCCTCTGTGTGGATCTGGTGCACCTCTTGCATCTCTGGGAATGCTGATGTTCCCACCCTGTAGGACTGCACCCCATCACTGCCCAGGCTGGGTCACCCTCATCCCCAGCCTGTGCTCCCTCAGGGAGAGGCTGTCCCTTACTGCCCTGGACAATCAGCTGTTCTGGCCCTTCTGTGTGGTCAGTTCCCTCTTTCCAGCATCCCTAGGAATACATTGCCAGAATTATCCTTATCCTTTCCACCACTCCCATCCTTCAGCCTGCACTGGCTTCTATGGCAGGTACATGCTTGAAGATCCTTTTGGTGTGCTGGGGCATGCATCTCATGTTCCTGACAAGAACAAGGATCTACAGTAAAGAAGGAAAAAAATCAGTGATCTCCCTTCAGACAACCCTGATACCTATTCCAAGTCCAAGTGTAGCATTCTGCTGTCTTCACAGGGAAATAGCTTCAGAAAATTGAGGTTTGTGCCTTCTTTGCATCCTCTAAAAAAGGAAACTCCAGATTTGGAAGATGGTTAATTAAAAAAACAGAGGGGAATTCCTCTTGATTGGATGGGGCTGAGAATATCCAAGGTAAAGCATTCTCCAGCAGAACTAAGGCATTTCCTACACAGCATCCCCATCTCTAAGTAGAGCTATTCACAAATTACTTCTGAGATCTCATAGTCCCTTTGCACTGAGAGGGGCTGAAGCCTTCAGTACCCCAGGGTGACCAGCAAAGACAGGTACTGAGAGCTCAGTGTGCCAGGATTTCCAGATCTCCCTGTGGAAATAGCAGCTTTCTCAAGTAGAGGTAAAAAGCACAGGCAAAAGGAAGAACAGAGCAGAAAGCAGGTTCCCCAACCCCCACCAAGCAAAGCTCACAGAAGGGAGCTAGAGATATTAAGTACAATATTAAACTGCGGAAATAAAGCCAGAAAATGCTGCAGCTTTTTTACTTGCCCTGTTTGAGTGTTGGACAGAGGTTTTGCAGTCAACACAGAAACTTAAGACATGGTGAGCTGGCTCAACAGCAAGCAAAATGAGTGAGTTTCCCAAGGACACACTTCCCCCAGAGTCACAGCCTTGTGCCAGCTGCAATGTTCCTCATGGGCTGATTTATCTCACTGAAATGTAAGAACACACTCAGAAAGGTTCAATTCACAGAAGAGCAGCAGGAACTCTCACACTGTCATTGTCAGTGTTTCCTGCCTGGGACAACCTGGGAAGAAGGAGAGAAATGCAGAGTCACTCCTGTCACCACACCTTTGTCATCAGCTGGATGTATAGCCATACACATCTGCTGTGCAATTACTGCTGTGCAGTGAGGCCAGCATATACTACTGGAAAAGCTCTGTGTCATAAAATTGTTCATTAAGTCCCAGAAAAGGTGGGTACATAAATCAGGCTATCAGTGCACTTTCCTTGGGAAGTGGAAAGAAGTGGTCTGAGCCAAAATCCATAGAAATCCAAGATTTCTCCCAGCTATTACCACTGGCTTGTGTTGGAAAGGCTTAAATCCTCCCTGAGTGCAGGAGAGGGGAGAAGGGGCTGGAATGGGTCCAGCTGAGGACACTTGGCTCCCAACACAAGACCTCTATTTCCCCAGTGGAAAGCCTGCCTGAACCTCCTCTGCTCAGCCCTGTTTACCTTGCTCCCCTCCCCACAGGGCTTCCACCCACACAGGGCAGGAGGAGAAAGAAAATGGGATGGATTGTTCCAAGAACTGCAAAATCACAAAGCCCAGAGCAGCTCTGAATTTGCAGAACACAGCTTCTCTCAGAAGCAAATTGCAGTGCTGACACAGGCAGTGTGAAAGGAGACAAATCAGCAGAAGACATTAGATCTATCTGAACAAGATTCCAGATGGAATGTTTTTAATTATAGACTCTGTGTTTTAGCTTCTGCTTTATCCCTCTCTCAGAGAGGCTGGCAGTGTTTTGATCGCCATTCTTCCATGAGCCTGCTGAGCCACCTAAGTGACACAGCAAGGCAAGACCAAAGGTCTGAGATTTGGATGTTCTCTCTGCTGAGTCCTGTGGCCTGCCTGGCTTTCCCATCCCTCCCCTCTGCTCTGCTCTCCTGTGCTCCCTTCACTTGCTCTGCTGTGTTTCTCTCCTATGAGGATCCCAGCTTTGAGATCTCTTTCCTCCTGTTCAAACATTTACATGTGGGTTCCCCAGCACTCAGATCTGTCAAGGCAATTTCTGCTTTCACAGCCATCTTTTGTCTTGATAGTCTCTGCCTTTCTCCTCCGAAAGTCTTTAGCTCTGAGTTGAAAAGAAGAATGTGTCCATAAAAAGGCAATCCCAGCTAAATCCCAGCTCAACTCCCATCTCTGCTGGAGTCAAAGGGAAACTCGCCAATGACTTGAACAACACCAGGAGATAACACAATTCCTTAATCTGTGCACTAATGGCCTTCTGCTGCCATTCTGCTCAGCAAGAGAGTCCTGTCAGCTCCCACACAGCACACAAAGTCACTATGACTTATTCTCTAACACAAGACAGTCCCACCAGAGTTTTTCCCATTGCCTTGGATGGACTTACTGTGTGCTAATATACATGTAATGTGAACATCAGTTTCAGTTTCAAACAAAGACAGTACGATTTTTGGGAGTAAAAAAAGAAAAGGAGCTGAAGGAAGCAACACCATTGCACTAGATAGGATGAGCAAGGTGTGCAGCCTGGCACATGGGCTGCATTGCAGAATGTAAATGCTCTGTCTCAGACCACACAGCCAGACACAGGGCTGAGAACCAGCTCCAGCCACCCACACAGCCCTCACTGCACTGGGAAAGGACAGACTCCCAGGGTGGCAGCTTGGGAAAAAGAAACAGGGAGCAGCCAGGACAGAAGGGCATACAGAACACTTTGCCCGCCCCCTGTTTCAGTCATCCTCACTCATGCTGTATAAGGAGCTGGTTACATGAAGCATGAGATGATGAGCATATTATTGTCTGCAGGGCTAAACTTGAAATCTCAGTCCAAGGCAAATTCCAGGCAGCACTCACTGACTGAAAAGCTGCTTTCAAGCCTTTTATTCATTGTTAATGCAGAGAACCCACCAGTGATCCAATCTACAAATACATATATATGAAAAAAGGAAAAAAGTGGCTTACAGACCTTTCTTGCCTGTTATTTCAGGCTTAAAAGACAAGCAAAGCCTTCAGAAAATATACATGGTTATTTCAGAAATAACATTAGCATTCAGTAACACAGTAATTATTTATTGTTTTTATTCCTGGCTGCTTATAACATTTTCAAAGCCATGGAAACAGCAATAACCTACCTTTCTACTTTGACCATTTCAATACATAGTGGTGTTAGGTTTTGGCTGGCTATAAATATACACACATATATACAGGCACCAGGTGTGTAACACGCCTGGATGTGAATGTGCTAATTATCTCAAGCAATTTCAGGGTATAAAATATGAGGAATGACTATTAGAGTTTGGTTACAGAGGATTTCCACATGGCTTTTACCCCTGGGTCAGAGCAAAATCCCAGGCTTGTAGCTAGTGGAGCAACACTATCTCTGCCTGGGCACAATTTCACACTAACCCCGTTCAGAGCATTATCCCCAGACTCATCCCAAGAGTTTAGGACCTTCCTTTTGATTTGGCATGTGTTTGGTCTCAGGTAAATGTGATTTGTCAAAGGGGTTATACCAGCACCACCCTCCCAGCCTGTGTGCCTACCCACACTCACCTGTGGGAGATAAAGTTGTTATCACTCACTACAAAAATGCTTTACACACAATAAGACCATCATTTCAGCCAATACAGATTTTGCTAAATGTTAACTAAAGGAGTTGAAATTTCCCATGTGGGTGTCTCCTTTAGCTGAATTTTGCTATCCTCATCACAGGGCAGGGGAGCAGAAAAAACTTGGATTTTACCTCATATTAAAAAAAACCCCAAGGAAATCCTTACTTGGGTGATTATATCTGGGGGCAGGAACTTGGCCATGGTGGCTGGAGGACAGAAGTTTAACCAAGGACATGCTTCCCACACCCCCATTAGATTAAAAAACCCTGCCCACGTTTAGCCAAGTTTATGCTTGGAATAGGTTTATGCTTTCAGAGGCTCTTGTTCAATCTTCAGGGACCACTGTCCTCACAGGGGCCAAACCAACCATGTACTGTACTGTGTGAGGATACCTGGGCTGACAGCAAGGACACTGCCTCTCCCACTCTCTCAGCTGCATTTTTACAAGTAAATTAAACAGCACCAAGGCCTCCAGCACAGTCTATAATGTTTAATTATTAGCATGCTCCCTGGCACAGTTTTGGCTTGTCCTAGGGAGTACTCTGAGAGACTGTGTCTGGGCAGGGTTCAGAGAGCAGCACTTGCCAAGGGCTGTTCCCAATAGGCGGATAGGATAAAGCCATCCTGTTATGGGAGGAAGAGGGTTTTTAGCTGTATGGATGTGAGCCAGGCTGTGCCACTTGCTCTTAGTGCCAGCAAATGGGCTCTGGCCCAGTTTAATTACAATGAAGACATATAATCAGGCACTCCTCTGTCAGGCATTGGCACTGGGGAAGGAGGAAAAATCAAACAGTGGAAAGGGAAGAGCTGAATCCTCTGGAGGGGAAGGGATGGCAGCAGGAGAGGGTAATTTTAGAGTTCCAGTTTGGGGTAGGGAAAAAATGAGAGTGGGAGCTGGTGCAAGGGAGAAGGTAGGAATGGATGGGAAGAGATTAAAGGGTCAGGGAGAAGGATTTGGATGTGGATGAGAAATGCTTTACTTTGAGGAGAAGTTTTGTAAGTGGAACAAAATGAGGTTGTTCAAAAATAAGAATGAGATGAGAGGAAAAAGTGTGATGAATAGATGAGATTGTGGAAACTGGAAAAGGTTAACTCAGGAGAACGGGACAAAAAAAATCAGTCAGGCCCTTGGGCAAGCAGAGGCTACAAAGCCCTTTGAGAGAACAAGGAGAACTGTCCTCCAGCATTCATGGCCCACCTGGTCCTAAAAGGGAGCTCAGGCTTTATCAGGGGTTTTCATGTGTTGCTTACACATTTCAGTATCTTTATCTTTGGCTTTCACCTGTGTCACATCTCATTCTTCCAGGAGCAATTTAATCTTCCAATCTCAGCAACCTCATGGTCAGACAGATGAAATGTCAGAAACTGTTAAGGTAACCCACCCTGTGTGTATCCCTGAGCAAAAAAGTGGAGCAGCAATTTCCATCAATAACTCCCTGCGGAGATTTGGAAAGGCTCCATGTTCCCTTAAAGGTACCCTTGAAGAATCATTTTAATTAACCATTTACCTGCTGCACGTTGCCTGAGGCTTTCAGCAGCTGACATTGCAGTCACTTTAGCATCAGCCTGTCACTTGTCACACAGGCAGTCTAGGTAGGATGCACTTGCAGCCTTTGATTTCTGTCAAGAGAAGCACAAGCCACTCTTGGGTAAAAATCCATACTGGGAACCATCTGACCCACTTGAAAACTGAGACACAAGAGGAGACCTCAAAGTTCCTTCTCACTGCTTCTGCAACATAAATATTTCTTTTCACTTTTTTTGCCCCTTTATAACTGAATACTTTACTGACCCTGCAAAAAAAAAAAAAAAAAAGAAATCCTCTTACCATGATCAGAAATGAGCAAAAAAAGCAGAAAGCTCCCACTGCTATTGTGCTTGGAATATAACAGTCAAGGTTAGCACATAATAGCTAAACAATATGCATTTGAAAGCCGTCAAGAGAATAGTGCTTTGTTCTAATGAAAAGGATTGAAATGTTTTCTACTGTCTGCCTTGACACTTCATGTTACAGTACTTGGAATTACTTCAGTCAGGGAAGCTGTCACATCACTCATAAAGTGCCTGTAGAGCAGCAACACGGCAGCACTGAGCTGGTGCAGTGCACCCACAAAGAGGATCATTTTTATCCTCCTTTCCTTGCCAGAACCACGTTTGCTCAGGGACCTCCAGAGGAAAGCAGATTCCTGGTAGGTTGGGTTGGGTTTCTTTTCTTCTTTGACTGCTTCTCTGGCACTGTACCAGTGTATCCTGTGGGCCAAGGCACAGTGGTCAGCAGTTTCAGCAGAAGGAGCTGCAGGGTGAGAGTTTGCTCAGACACAGCACTGACCATTTTGAGTCTCTCCATGTGTTTTTTGCCAGTTCCCTTTATTTCAATACATAAACCACAAGATGGAAATTCTGGTCCTGACCATATCAGGCATGCAGAGGACAAACAATTCAAACAGCTACAGGCTGTGTCTGGGTTATTATCAGGCAGGTGTCTTAAGATGGGGCTAAATAAGGAACTTTCCTAACTGGGGTGAGCTGCAGAGGGAGGAAGTGTGTGATGAAGCTGGGTGAGATGCTGTTGGGTTTTGGAAATATTTAAGCGTGGAGTCAGGAAGCAATTACCCTTTCAGGTGTAAACCAGTTCCAGAAGGACATTCTGGCTTGTGGAAACAGCCCTGAGCAAAAACCCACTAGGCTTGGAGGGTAATTAATGAGATCAGTAATTAAAGAAGCAGTGAAGTCATTCCTGCTGCCCTCCTCCCCCATCAGTAAAGGACAGCCACAGCCATCCTTAGAAAATTAATTCATCCACAGTAGTGGCATAAAACTGTGTAATGGAAAAGCATAAAAGCACAGCTCTGTGAACCAAAGAGGAAAAAAAGAGAGCAATAACAAAACAAAACAAAAAACAAACAAAAACCCCACAAAAAAAACCACTTAACCAGGTCCTCTGCAGTGAGACTCAGTTCAGTTTTAACTTCACTAGTGCTTCATTAACTCACAGGTAGTGCTGCAGCCTAGCACTTAGCATCATCAAGGAACCCAGTGTGCTTCCCTCTTACCACTAAAAATTTCCCAATTCTTTGTGACAGGAATATCTTTGGTAACTGTGGTCCTTGGTCCCTCTTCAACCACCTGCCACCATCACAGACAGTTGCTCCTCACTCCTGGGCTGAAGATCAGACCACATCAGCCTCAGGCACAAAAGCAGGAGAGAGCAGAACTTGGTTACCTCAGCTCAGAGCCACAGTCCTCCAAAAACCTTTTTGGGTGTGACTTCTCCCTGGATATGACCAACATGGCCTTTGCCTCTCTTCAGGTAACTGGAACAGTCACCTGCACACCTCAGGAGAGGTTTTGAGTGGTGCTCAATGTACTTTTAAGTGAAGTCCCTGGATCCCAAGAAGGCAGGACAGTCCTGGGCACACAGAAGTGCTGCTGCAGAAGCTTAAACAGATATTGAACCCAAACACTCTCGGGGTTAGGCAGCAGAAGATTCACATTACAGTTTTGGCCACAAGACCTAACATTGTTCTTCTTTGGGTACCCAAATTTTCCTCTGGAATGAGCCTCAACCTAAACACACACTTGCCAGAAGCAAAGCTTCTGTCCTATCTCCATTTCTACCTGGGAACCATCCACACCCTCTTGCTATGTAGCCTGGAACTAATCAGCCCCACATGTCTGTGCTATGCAGCAGTGATTACCCTCAACCCCAAGGCAGGGGTTTCACACTTGAGCCTGGGATAAGTCAACAGAAAAATCTCTAGCAACAACACTGCTGTTCACTGCTGGCCAGTGGGCAAGTGCTCCAGGGAGATCCTGGTAGCCAAAGAGAAACACGGTTACACAGTCATTAATGGCTCCATTAAATGGTTCCTTACTGTGCTCAGGGCTCTCATGGGCATCCACCCGACCCACTGTGTGACTTTTGGTGTTTTCCCACCAAACAAACCAGCATCAATATCCTGAAGAGTTGACAGAAAGGTCTGTCAGGGGGCAGTAACTTAACTTCCTTCCCCAGAACACAACAGCCCTTGGGGCCAACAGGGAGAAAAATTAATCTGGGGTGTGCTCTTTCTTGATCAGAAATACAGAATTAAGAGTTCAGAACCAAGCTGTCCTTTTCTCATCCAGGAAAATAAAACCTTACACCCCAGCTCAAGGAAAGAATAAAATCTTTTTCTTGTTTTTGATGCAGAGGATAAAGCTGATGTTAATGACCCAAATGTCTTCATGGTAATATTCTAAATGATCTTTCTTTAATTTAGAGGAATTAAATGGTTAATTAAGGGGTTATATTTATAGTGCCTGAGTGTATCAGACAAAATTTTTTTGTAGGTAATTAAGAGCTCAATCTTTCTGAAAACAACACAAGGGTATTGCAAGCATATTTCCCAATGCAATGAACATCATTCCTATTTTCAACTAGGCAAAATCTGACGACCAAGGGGCAATCCTTAAAAATAGTACAAAGCACATTGTCCTTCATCTTTCACCAGAATGCAATCTGTGACAAATGCCAACATGTTCCAATACCTTTTAGTTCAAAGCCAGAGGAAGGAATTACCTTGCAAATGTTTCTGAAAGCAGGAATTCTGGAACACTTAGAATGAGGAATTTTGATGTATTTTGCTATCAAAAATAATAAATTATTAGTTATTTAACACAGCAACAACAACAAGTAACAAAATGGGTGGAAAGTTAGTTTTTATATGAGAAAAATACTATCAGAAAAATAAGCAGATTAATTTTTTTGTTTTAATTATGTCACTTGTTTTAAAGTGTCGGAGTTCACAGGACACTGCTGGATTTTGATGAAATTACCATTTTCTTGACCATATGGTATTTCAGAGGACACTGTTTGCTGAGTGAGAGCTCTGGGTTTGTTTCTCACCTCTGCTCCTGTACAGACTGCTTATACCAACTCAAGCAAATCATTTGGCACCTCCAAGCCTTGCTTTTGATCTCAGTAGTCAGGGTAGTATTTATTTTCTCCCACCCTTGCCTAGTTTGGTTAGCTTGTATGCTCTTTGAAGAAAGACCTGCCTTTTCCTCCTTTAAATAGCACCTCCCAAGAGGGCAAAGAGGAATAGCTTCATCTTGTTTGTACGTGGGAATAACGAATGGCACTCTCAGGGATGTGCCTGCAGTCACCTTCAGCTCTTTGCTGATGGGATCTGCTGCTGTGGCAGTAGCTTCCCCCATTGTGAAGCTGTGCACATCTCACCCCCCAGCCCAATCTCTCCCCTGCTTCAATAGAGCAGTTGTGACAAATGGCAGCTCACTAGCAAAACCAGCAGTGGCCAAATGAAAAATAAAGTGAGTAGGGAGCAGCATGGAGCACAAGAGCCATGGTCAGAATGGAGGCACAGTGCTGGACACCAAGGACAGAGGCAACTCGTGGTCTTTTTGGGATTTTATGGTTGAGTAGCCACTAAGCACCATGAGCAATGACCTACAGCAGTTATAGGGATGGACAGATGCACAGACAGCTCTCCTGATTTTAAACATCCAGGGCAGCAAATGTGCAAGTGGGAGGCCATTTCATCACATCTTCTTCCAGACTGAATAAACCCAACTGAAATCCACAATAACTCTCTTGTTGTGTTTGCATCAAGCACATGGGAGGGAGATGTGGCTCCCACCAAGGCAGCCAACAGCTGTAACCTCCACAGGCTTCAAAGGACTTGCACTTCTGTGGCTCATTTTTCAGCATTAGCTCCTTCCTTTAATAGAAAGATGAGTTAAACTTGGCATCTTGGGAGCAGGGAAGCAGCAAGAGAAAACCTCAGCTGTGCCTCAGAGTCACAGCAGGGCAAGACACAAAGTCATGTCCTTCACCAGATCTTCTTCCACAGAGTGTGACATTTTTGGAGGAAAAATGTTGTGGCTCAGCAGAACAATTCATCAACATTTGCCTCCACAAAACTTGAAAATCAGTTACAGCAGAAAGAAGATTTTCAGGGGCAGGGTTGGATGGGCAAATACATATTACAAAGTCAAGGACAGTGGGATGCAGGATGCTCCTTCCCATCAACCATAGATTTCTCTGAAGGTTCTGGGCCTTCCTTATATCTACCTTCAGACACCAAACTGGTCATGTGCCAGAACACCCTTGGGTGCCAGAGCAGGCTGAGATGGCATCTGAATCCACAGCATGCTGAAATGCTTACAGGTATCCCCGGGGAGCTCATTTGGTCAAGGTCAAAAATAGCCATTGTAGCAGGAGCTTAATTCACTGTGACTGTTCAAGGAGGGTTTTTCCATCTCAAATGATAACTAAGTGATGCCAGTGAGACATTTTCTGGTCACAGCTTACAGGAAGCAGATATGCTAAGTGCAGGTGAGTCTCTGGCATCCAGACCAGAGCTATACTAAAAAGTAAGCCAAAAGCTGTTCAAAATTGAACTAAACCATTCAGAAACTTTGTGACCTGTCCAATTCCAGGAAAAAAATATCCTGAAGTATTGCAAATATCAGGCCTAGGCAATGGCTAAAACACTTATCCAGACCTTTCCAGGACTCAAAGATTTTTACATCTGCTGTTGGCCAAACACTTGGCACCAGGTCTCAAGTTTTAATGATCTGGATGTCATTATAAACCATTCCACTAGATATATGAAGCAGCAGAGTACATATTTGGGAATGTGAATTTTAAAGAACTAGAGCCCCCCACCCAACACAACTGAGTACACAACAAAAACTCTCATAGCAAGCAGCTGTTTCCCCCAGTCATCAGAGAACCAACCTTTTCACCAGACACTTATGGAGAGACCACTCAAGATGATGCTTGCTTGCCAGTGGAAATTGGCCTCATTGTAAAAAAATAATTTTAGCACTTCATGCAGCACTGGCAGCACATATCATGGCTCTGTTAGACTGGAGAAAAGGAGCTGCCATATGGGGTCAGTCAAAGCCCCATCCTGGCTGGTGCCCTGGCTGGGCAGTGAGTAGGGGAGGAGGAAAGAAGGAGCCATGCAGAGGGTGAGCACCCCCAGGCACGTGTTGGGTTCATTCCCAAGTGGGAATGTGCATCCAGGCCATCGGGTTTAATAATTAACAATGGAACAATCAAAAATTGTTTTAACTTTCAAGCATAATAAA
The DNA here is from genome assembly GCF_903797595.1 of Erithacus rubecula. Lineage (NCBI taxonomy): Eukaryota > Metazoa > Chordata > Aves > Passeriformes > Muscicapidae > Erithacus > Erithacus rubecula. The sequence goes on from NC_136688.1 coordinate 53,525,567, forward strand.
TTGACCAACATTTACAGAGTCCAACCTTTCCTCCTTTCAACAGTCAACCAGTGTAAATTCATACACTTCAACAGAGGTGCATTTGTGTTGGGTTTTGTTTAAGCAGGCGTGGTGTAATTAACCAGCCCCTCAATCAACAGCTCTTGAAGTTTGTCCCTCCCTCCTGACCTCCCTCACCCTTTCATAGACCACAACAGAGATTTTCTAACATGCCCTTCCTGAAAGCTGTCCATCAAACTTGTCCTGCTCCTTTTCCCCACTCAGCTGAACTTTGCTTTTCTGTGGATATTTGCACACTAATTTCAAGACCCTAGACCAGGGCTCAAAAGACCAATGAGGCAAAGGAAGTGAAAAAAAAAAAAAAAAAAAAAAAAAAAGTGTTGAATTGTGAGGTTTTTTTGATCATTCAAATGCTCATGAATTGTCAGAAAGCTGGACAGGTAATACCTTTTCTAAACAGTCTTTAATTTGGAAAAAATACTAAAAGCTCAGCATTTCACGCCTCCACTGAGATATGCCTCTGGCTACCCTTTTATTTTTCATGCCGTGTTTTCTGAAATGTTACATTCAAGAGAATACATTGCCTTCAAATCATGTACACATGCATGTTTATTAAGTCATTACCATAGCCTTAAGTCCATAAAATCACTGTGGACTGCAATACCACATGTGCATCCAGCAATTAGATGAATAAATTAACCCTGAAAATGTTCTGCTTGAGGTGGAAGGGAACAAGTTGTACTCTGAAACTTGAAATAACACTCCAGAATAGAGGAATCAAATCATTTTGTATTTAAAATACTGCTACCTGGCTAGTGCCCAGGGAAAAAAAAACAAGGATAAAACTCCACCACCTAATCATGCTGATGAATACCAATAGCTTTAAATTTCTGAAGAGAAAAGGAAGGAAAAAAGAGTAGAAAACAAGGATTTGGCAGAGCACGCAGTTCCAAAGTGCATTACTCCGTCAGTGTCATTTTCTATGCAGCAATGTTCTTTCAATTATTTCTTCCCCACTCTTCTTCTGTGCAAAGAAAATTGGCAGAAAAAGTTGCCTGCAGGATGAGAGAGGGGTATTTTTATCAACCTACAACTAGATTAAAAATCCTTTATCTGAAATGCAGCAGAGGACTGGCCTAAATTAAATTCCATCTCCCTCTGCTTCTAGGCTGTGAAGGAGCACCACACAAATGGCATCTTGCTTAATTTGTATTATTTTTTAATTTCTGTTGGGTTCAGTTTACACTTGCACCAGTTATTTATGCAAAAAAGGATAAGTGAGGTGCAGACAGCTATATAGCAGGTGTTCCAAAAAGGAGATGCCAGATGAGGGATGTCTGCAGAAACATCTGGTCACTCCATCACCTGAGGACACTGGAATAGGTCAAGTCCAAAGCTCCTAAGAGCAACTTCTAACCATTGCATCAGTAGCCAGGACATCAGCTTTTTATTCTTGCTGCAGTGCCCTCTTTATCTCCACAAAGACTGTTCACATGGCAGAGCCTTTGCAGAACTTTTGATGATATTAATAAATGACCCTCTGTGGTGTTGTACTGCAGTGGGACTACCAGGGAGCCTTCCAGTGTCTGGGTCACAGAACTGCTTCTGTCACCATCCCAGCACTGCTGGCACAACCACCAGGTGCCAACTGCACCCACACAGATGGAGCAGCTTTGTTCTGCCCATTTGATGGAGTCTCTCTCAACTGCACAGCCCCAGGGGTCTGATGTTTCAGCACAGGAGGACAGTAAACAAAGTTGTGAAAGAGAGGCAGGAAAAAACAAGACCTGAAAAAGTTGGCATCATGGTCTGACTTGTTCCTTGCCTGTGAGCAAACCACCTGGCCTTACAGGAAGGGTTATAAACATTTGGTTTGGGTCTCTTCCCTTTCAATCCTGTTAAAGGACACTACCACTCAAAATGAGGCTGGGTGAAGAATCAGCAGACGTCCTGCCCAGGATATTTTTGGGTAGTTGTTCCAATTTCTGCACTGCTGGCTTCTCTGGCCCCATCTCATGTCAGAGTGTACAGGAGCAAAGAGCTATTAATTTGCCTCAGTAGTGATTGCAGTGCACAGCATCCTGGGCAGAGACTTTTCATTTAATTTTCATACATCATTTACAGCTTGCTGCACCCATTCCAGAAAGTCAGCACCAATCTCCTTAAGTTAACATGGAACAAACAGGAAAGGAGATAGAATTCTTCTGTTGTTATTTAAAAGTCTTGTCATGTCTGGGCACATTTGGTGCTGCCACTGATTTCATTTTCAATATACTTCACTGATATAACGAAGTCATTTCCTTGAGAATACACAGGGGAATGCTGGACAGCACTATTGTAGAAAAACCAAACATAACCAATTTGCTTGTAACAAACCTATATTCAGTACTGCCCTTTGTTTGTTGTTGGGTATTTTTCCCTCACATTTTATATGAATATGATAGGTCAGATTCTGATTTTCAGCATTGCTGTAAACCCCTCCAAGGAGCAAACAGAATTTCTGTGGATTTGTAGGCGTAACACAGATAAGGATAAGGCCCTGAAGCTTGTTTTGAAACAGCTTATACAGCCCCACCTGTTTATTACTCAATTGGGACTGCTAAAAAATTGCATGAAAAGTGCTGAAGAGAGGTTCAAGAGTTCTTCTGCACCCAAGTTCAGCAATCATTATGTCTGTGTCCTTAAATCTTTTATCCAGACTGCTGCATTTACACAGTCTATAAAGTGAAGTATAATAATAACTCCTTTGCAGTCTCTGAAGGCTGTAAGGAGGATTAATTAGTTCATGTTTACACACGACAGAGGCCAGACTGTGCTGATTTATGCTTGATGCATGTCAGCAGGGGTGGATTAAGGTGGGAGCCAGTACAGATCTCAGTGTCCTGCAAAGAACACACCAGGTTCCATGTTACCAATTTGCCCATTGTTTGTTTTGTTTTGTTTTGTTTTGTTTTGTTTTTCGGTTGGGTTTTTTTTTTTTTTGTCTGTTCTGCACCTTTTCAGATGGCTGTGAGGACCCAGCCTGGCAGTGGTCTTTGGGGAAGATCTCAGGTCACAGAGATGAAGTCATGACAAGCAGCTCTCCAGAGCAAGGAGTAGTGGCACAAAGCCCTGAATCCATGAATAAGGGGACAAGTAGACTTTCCTCTAAAACAAATTCAAGATGCAGAAAAATACTTATTTAAGGAAAAAACTGATCTGCTGGTTCTTCGACATCACTGCTTTGCACAGATACTTCAGTGACACTGGTGAAGTGATGGTGTATAGTCTTAGAGTACAGCAAAAATAAGCATAAATGAGTCTAATCTGGTTTTGGGTTTTAAAATTCTTCTAGACAGTGACTGCATGTCATTGCATAGGACCATATGGCACTATTACTTGATCCTCTTACCAAGGCAACATTGATGACTTTTGCTTAACCCAGCAGCATACACTGCTGAATGGTTAAAAGGATATTGCAATAAACAAAATGCACAAAACCAGGCCCATACTGTTATCCTTCTCCCCTTTGCCCTTTGAATCCAGGCCAGGAACATCTCATGTATCATATGAAAGGATTGCTGTAGTGAGAGCACAGTGACAGTCACACTGATACCAGCTGCAGCAGTGAGCACTGCTGTGCAGAGTTTGATTTAGTGCCTGCCTATTCTGGGCATCATGAGAAAGGAAAAAATGCTGAACAATGTGCCCCATGCAAACTAGGTCCCTATGTAATTTTCCAGGAGGTGCATCCCATAATTTTCCAAAATAGTTCAAGAATGATACTTGGATGAGCTTTCATGTAAAACAGGCCAGATTAAATCCTGTGACTGGACAGTGGGTCTTGATGCCTTATTCAGCAATTTATATTAGATGCCCCAAACCAAAAAGAGTAAATAGCCCTTGTCAAATAATGGGCCTGATGAAACCAGCCTGTCTTACAGTGCCCCACAATACTCCTGAAGGGCAAAGTAAAAGCATCAGGTCCAGAAATCCTGATGGTTCCTAAACTTCAGAATGTATAAAGCAGTAACACATCAAGGAAAAGGGGAGCAGAAGAAACAAAAAAATAAAACAAAACAAAACAAAACAAAAATCCACCTTGTATTTAGGATTACAGCTTACACAGCACCTTTAGTCAGGACAACTGTCAGGATCTCTGTTTATGTGAGAGTTGTGCAAGGGAGAAAGTGAGGGAGGATTCTTTGCCTCACTGAAGTTAATAGCTAGCTGAATTCAGTGGAGCTCAGTTCCTCTTTCCCTGTGTACTTCTTGGAATACCAGGTTCGTGTGCTTGGTCCTACTGCCCTCTGCTACACAAAGTATTACTGCATTCCCAGGCAGAATTTTCTCCATTTTTTGCTTCAATCATGGGCCCATAAAAACCATTTCGATTGATAGAATTTTTAATTGCAGGAATAGGGAAATAGATCTGCCATCAATGTTAATATTCCTTGGTAAGTGGCTGTCTAGAAATCACTTCAAAGTAACGAAGAGACATTGAAGTAATTTCCATCAAGAACAGTGCTTGATAGACAGACACATGAGCAGGTAAATAGAACCCTAAGTTAGCAGGATGGCACATACATATTTATATATAAATTCATACTGATGCAAAAGGGCTCTTTCAACTGATACAGTGAGATGCAAAATATTTCAGTGAGTCACACTATTAACCAGGTTCAGAAGCCACTAAATGAGACATGAACTGGGAGGCTACATGAAGATAGCAAGCTCCTGGTGGCACTCTCACAGAAAAAAAAAAAAAAAATTGAGGGGGTGCTTCCTGAAGCTGCAAGTACAAATGAAAGGACAAAATGCCTATGACAAAGAGTCAGAAAAAAGGTAGAACAGCACCAGGAAGGTAGATGGAAGTGCAAAAGGAAACAGGAAGGATTCCAGTCCTAGCTTTGAGGACACGCTGAATCAATCAGCCATAGACTGACATACAGTGAAGGTGAAGAAGATTAAAAGGTTTTTAAAAAGAATGTGTTAATGAAAAATAGGAACTCTGGGAGGTGAAAGAATAGGAAAGTATTCAAAAGAATTTTTAAATGCATCTGTGAATTTTAAAAAATTAGAAACTTTTGATGAGTTTTAATTTGAGATGCTCCAAAAGCAGACTAATGTAGGCACAATGATCAAAGATTTTTAGGGACAAAAACTCTTAAAAAACATCCTCTGGAAGAAGAAAGCTTGGAAAGTATCCAAAGGGGATTATCTCATGAGAGACATGGTAAGAACACTGCTTCTTTATTTTTCTGTTCGTATTGAGCCCATAGTAAACTGTTGATTTTCAAAGCAACCACAAAAAATCAATCATCAGAATGATGTGCATATGACCAGTCTGGAAACGTCCAAGTGGGAGTTCCCCAGGATGATCTGTGCAGTTTGAAAAAGGATCATTCACAGCAGCCTTACGGTGGTGTCTGGGGGCCTGCCTATGATCTCTTTGTTCTAAGCTCTGAACAAACAGTGCAGAGAGTTTACCCGAGGAACTAATGACCTTAACAGACAAGACAAAAGTTGGAGAAGGAAACAATCCAGGAAAGACAGACTATTCTCCCCACATGTGCCAAGACAGATCTATGTCTTTGTGCAAGCAAGAGCCAGTTACAAAATGCAGGGTGGAAGATCCCAGTCCTTTGAACACAATCCCACTGTCTGAGCAACACCAAAGTTCATAGAGCAACTGCACACTCCTGGTTACCTTTGGTTTGCAGGTCATAAGTCAAAAATTAGACCTCCTATAGGAGGCTGCAGCATTTAAAAAACATGGGCTTTTTACTGGAAGGACGATGAATGCAGCATATGTGAAAGATTAAAGGAACATCAGGCAGCTGTTAAAGGTTTGCATGATATGAACTCAGCTTTGGCAGAATTTTCTGCAAACAGAGAGGTAAGACAGAGCAGGATCAGTGTTGGTAGTTGAGTCTAGTGGTCTCAGTGGACAAACAGAACTTCTGACACCTAAGAACACCATGGCACAGGTATGCAGTACACAAGGTCATAACTTGGTCATAATTATTAGTCAATCACATTTTCTTAATTGTTTGGCCTCACCTGCCTTTTTTTCCTTAGAAGACCTGGAGCAGAATTCCATGCTTCCCTGGCATTTTACCCGGTGACATGCTGCCTACCAGGGAATGGAGAAAACACTGAGATAATTTCCAACTGAAAAGGTGACTGGAAATTAAGCAGAAATGGCAAGAACATACCACACAGAACTGAGCACAACCCAGGCCTGTACCAATATCCAGAGAGAGGAAAATACCAATAATCATAGAATCATAGAGTGATTTTGGTTGAAAGGGACCTTAAAGACTTTATAGTTCCACCTCCCTGCTAGCCCAGATTGCTCAGAGCCCTATCCAAACTGTTCTTGAACACTTCCAGGGATGGGGCATCCCCATTTCTGGGCAACCTGCTCAAGTGCCTCACCACCCTATAATCTTCCTATATTATCCCAAGTCACAAAGTGGGAACCATTTTGGAGTCATTGAAATCTCAGTATGCCAAAATCCTTTGCTCATCACTGTATGCAGGGTTATAGAAGCATTCCTACACTTCAGAAATCCATCTCATTCCAAAAAAATGGCCAAAGGCAGATGTCCAGGGCAGAGTATAAGACAGAAATTCTATGGTGATACTTCCCCAGGATAAACACCTTGCCTACATAAGCTTTCTGAGTCAGAGGTACTGGCAAAAGTCTTCACTAGATTTTTTTTTCTTCCATTAATCTGCCTAGGGCTAGTTTACATTTTTGTTTGTTTGTTTTGAACCCTATAAAACAGACACAGCAACCTGTGGCAAGAAGTTTCACAAAACTGCACACCATAAGAAGAAATTTTTTTTTTCTGCCTTCTTTGAACCAACCATCTGCTAGGTTTTCCTCATACCCCTTATATTCCCTTATCTAGGGGTGTACAGTGACCAATCCCTGCTTATTTACCATTTTTATGGCATCCCAGCTGTCAGTATAGATACCTCCAATTATCTCCAGCTTGAAGCCTGTTATCTCAGTCAGTTGTTCCTCACACAAGAGCTCTTCCATATTACATTCTTGCTGCCCATCTCTGAACATTTTCCACATATTCTATATCTTTCATAAGATGGGATGTACCAGAAATGCATACAGCATTAAAGAATTACAGAGTGACATAGAAATGCTCCCTGCTGTGTTCTCTGTTCCTCTCTAGATTTTTTAGCATTTTATTTACTTCTTTATCAATATCACAGATGATGCACCATGTCATTAAGGAATGAGATTTGAGGAAAATAAACATGTTTTCACGGACAGAGAAGCTTCTACTGGCAGCATGGCCCAGACAGTCTTAGATGTAATTGCCAACAAATTAATTCACCAAAGAGTGCTGAACCACTGATGCTATTTTAGGCTTCATTTTGGTAAATAGAAAGCGCATTACAGAAGAAATGATCAAAGAAAATAACCTTTGACTGAGAGATCACAAGTTGATTCAGTTTAAATTAAATGAGGGGTAAACAAAAATAGGCCTGTAATTAAGGTTCTACATTTCGAACAGGCAAAATTTGAGAAATTAAGGGGACTAATTAGTGAACTCAGCTGGACTAAAAAGCTGAAAAGCATGAATGTGAGAAAGGCCTGTGATTCCTTTCAGCCAAAAGTACAGAAACTACCTCCAGTACATGGCCCAAGCCAGGGAGAAATAAAGCCTGTAAAAATTACTGTTAATGTGAGTGAATGGGTAAAGTACCTCAACAAAGTGTAATAGCAATCAACAAAGGGCCAACATAGAATGGAAAAAAGACAATCAGCAAAGAGAACAGTACTTTAGAGGCCAAGAAGCTTGAGACTAAAATGCCAAAATTCAAACTGAGCGAGACATTGCAAAGGATACAGAAGTAAATAGAAATGGGCTGTCCAGCTCTCTAAATAAAATAAACAGTGGGAAAAGGAGTGGAGCAGACAGGCAACAGCTGAAAGATTTGACAGTTCCAGCTGCAAACTTAGATGATTACTTCACACACACTGATTTTTCAGCAAAGATAATAGTGCTAAAGAATGGTAGGGTGGCTGACCATTGCAAAAGTATGGCAACAACCACATCTGAGAGAGAAGTTAAGCTGAAAAAGCATAATGCCTTCTTCATCTTGCAGAGCACAGTGACCCAGCACATCCAGAGAGTTGGTAGATGGGAGAGTTTGGAGAAAGAAGAGAGAAAAGGAAAGTGAATGGGAAATGAGAGTAATGAGGTGATCCAAGAAAAGAGGTTAAAATTAACTTTTTGTGATGTGATGTTGATTTATCCTCAGGAACCAGAAAGTCCAGAGACAGTGAAGACCACAGTGGGATGATGGGAATTTTCACTCCCAAAACTTATGTTTTGCTCCTCTGAGAAACAGCCTGTCTGTCCCAAAAGGTACCTTCTCTCCCTTCCTTAATATGGGAGAGCTGCAAATTTGAAAAATCTACAAAATACTCTTGAGAGTCAGCAGTACTGGGATAATGAGAGTGTTCTACTATATAAATATTGGCTATAGGAAAGTCACAAGTAAGGATTGGGATAAATGGGATAACCTTTTCATTTGGGAGAGTTTAAAACATGAGTCGTTCCAACTGGGAAAACTCAACAGAAAAGCTTTGGGGAAATTTCTCACTGCTGAATGTTTAGGTTAATGCCATTCTAAATTAGTGCAAAATAAAGTAAATCTGGTTCTGCTTGGGGAGGGCTCTTCAAGTGGGCAGTATTTTCTACCAGAGGTACTGAGACAATAACTCATTTAGTGAATTATTTAGCTATCAGCTGGGAAACAAATCACTGTCATTTTCCAGGGCATATATGGCTTACAAGACATTAATCAGGTATCCATTGGAGAAGAAAATAGTGATACTTTTACAATAAAGTGTAATTTCAAGGGTGATTAATAAGTGAATAAATAAAACAGCTTACAATATGCGTAGGTGCATTTCTGTATCTGTAGAACTCCATTAAAAGAGCCACACAGCCCTTTCATCATACTGAATTAATGTTAAAATATCTTCCTGACCTCAGCTGCACTCTGCAGCCTTCCACACTGCACCACAGTTTTCAAACAGCCTCCCAGTGAAGCATTTCCTTGCCTTTCCTTGCTGCACTCACATATCCAGCATGGGCAACATCTGTCCTACCAAATGACCCACTCGAGGAGCCCAAGCCCTGCTCAGCATCTGCTCTGAAAGATTTGCTGAAATCAGCAGCAGAAAAGCTGAAGGCCTCTGAAAAATCCTGGTCTCGGTCACAGTGCAGAGCATCAGCCATAGGGCTGCCATATTTCTGTCCCAGGTTTTCAGGAAGCATCAGTCATGCTCTGCCCATGTTTTGCAGATGGTCTGTGCTCAGAAACACATGGCATTTATTGTGCATATACAGACCATCTGTCCAGTGTACAGACCAAAGGCCTGTGGCTCCTGGAAATGCTGGACACAGCACACGTGCTCCAGAGCAAAGCTGGGCACATGCAGAAAATGCATCTGAATTTTCACTCTGCTTGAACAGTCTCTGAAATCGTGGACAGAGGTAATGAATAGCTTAACTTAAAATACAGTAGGGGAAGAAAACTTATGTTCTCAGTGTACAATAGCTCAAAACACTTATTTTCACTGGATATGAAGGATCCTACACTGCTGCCTGCTCTGTTGTGTGCAGAACACTGGTTAACATATTCCACTGGAAGGGAACCAGGACCTTTCCACCCTCCAGAATGGGTTTGAATCCTCTAGTCAGTCACCACAATGAATCTCAGCCCTAAGAGCCAGAAATGCTGGATGGGAGTTGTGATAAACTGACTTTGTGAGAAAACTTGGTAGCTACAGAGAGGTATCTTGAGATTTTAGGAATACAACCTTGTTTCTTCCCAGGCATACTCACTCTCATCAAAGACAATTGGGGTGACTGCCTCATATTTCCCTGCATTGATCTCTGTATAAGGAGGTGTAGAAGATCTGACACAGTTTCCCCTCTGGTCAAACTCCACAAAAACACCACTTTCCACAGCTCTCTCACAAACCTGCTGCAAAACAGATACTGTGTGAGGGATGCATGATCAGAGGATGGTACCTGCTGATCAGTCAGCCTTAAAAAGCTGCTAAAGCTCAGAAGAAGGCTCAGTTGCTCTGGTGTCACTCCAAGTCAGTGTGATCAAACCTTCTGGGATAGTGAAAGATCACTAAGACAATTTCTAGCAGTGATGCTGTCACTTACACAGGAATGTAAGTATTTTCTTCCTTTTTGTGCAGGTAATCTCAAATGCTTTTGTCATACTGAGACAAAGACATTGCTGGACCTATTGTGATAGAAAAAAAGTTGCACATAATCTGCACCAACCTTAGGAAGGTGCACAAACCTCTCAAGGGTTGCATATGCACATGAAAACGGCTGCTCTGGGCAGCAGGGCACCCACATGGTATTACATGCTCCCTAATAGAAAGGAAGCTATAATGATGATAGTATACTTAACACCTGGATATTTCAGGCAGTCCTGCCCTGGGCTTCTTCTCTGAATCATCTGATCACATATCCCCTCAGCTGCAGCTCTCTGGGTGGAGAGGAAGAGTGATGATAGCATATGTCTTCTCCAAAGGTTACACCTGCCAGCCTGAAAGGCCTCCTGAAGATGCAGTAGCAGTTAGAGGTTACTCAGCTGCTCACCACCTCTCACTTTCTCTTCTCCACATAAAGGGCAGCAGAGCAATTACTGAAGGAAAGGAAGGAGCAGCTTATGCCTGCACACGTGAGGATCCTATTACAGGAACATAAATCCTGAGTCAATGTCATTAAAATGCAGCCTGAAAAACACCAACTTTGACAAAGCTAGCTTTATTAGCACTATTTAATCACAGAAATGTGCTTGGGTGCAGACCAGACTGGGAAAACCTATGTGGTGCCACCAGTAGCTAAATCACACCCTGGACCTGCAGTTAGAGACACCCCATGACTCTGCTGTGCCCAGCAGGACACAGACACGTGTGCCTTCAGGGGACAGCCTGAAGAAGACACCTTTGGGGCAGAGAAGAGGGGGAAATGAGCTGGATGGAGGGTGCTGGAGCAGGGAGGCTGTTGTGGAGTGTCTAGCAGGACAGCATGGCAGCTGTGTTGGAGGAAGACATGGAGGGAAGAGCATCATGTCCCAATGACTGTGTGCACACACACCAGCGAGATGAGGGGTCTCTGGACACTTGGTGCAAGAAAGAAAAGCCACCAGGTCTTGTGAAGTCATAATAGAAAGAAGAGTCAGGTCAACCCAACCAGAGCTGAGCAGTGAGGCACCACAGTGCAGCCCTGAGGAGGTGGAAAGGGAGGTGGCAGTGATGCCTGCTCGCCAGCTGGGAGGGTGAGAGAAGCTGCAAAGGTGAGCCTGAGAGGGAAAATGACTCATGGGTTTGATGCATCAGACAAATGGCAAGCATAAATAACCACAAACACCCAGATGCTCAGAGCTGGGCAGCCACAGGAGATAGCCAGATTAGAAAATCCAAATAAATGTGTGTGGGAGTGGATATGAGATCAGAGGAGCAGGGTCAGGCAAGCTCAAAAACAAGCTCTGGAAGTCTTTAGCATTCTATTGAGCTTGATCAGGAGAAGAGGAAGCCTTTGAAAGTGGTAAAGGGACAGGGGGATATAATACCACAGCCTGTGTGCAAAGAATAGCATGGCTTTGGCATAATGAAAATAGCTGTGCAGCATTCTTCTCTCACTTAGCCTCACTTAAACTGTGAATAATGACATGGCAAACTGCACCAGGTTAAAGCCAGTGGGAGTGAGAGAAGAATTATATCCTTTTTGTTTAGAGAGAGAGGCCTGCAGGGGAAAAAATGCAATAGGAGGAGATTTACAGTAGTCAAGAGGGAAAGTTATCAGGGATGGCATGAACAGGAGTTGCACAGCCAGTGCTGTGACAAGGCACAGTCTGGAAGAAGAAGTAGGTGTGGAAAACAGGTTAATCAAAATTTAAGGGCAAGCAAAATTTTTGTAGTTTCAGCTAGAGGGGCAGCTTTGCCACATCCCCCAAATCATCCTTTTCTATCTAGAAATGTGAACCCAGGACTGGCTGTGCCTGCACACATGGGCTCATGGCAGCTTCTTCAGAGGGTTTGTGAAGGGTGGCCAGTGCTTCCACCACCTCCTTTTCTGGTGGCTGAATTGCATGAAAAGGACAACTGAAAATAAACCCAAAACCACCCATCACTTAGCCATGAAATGGACTGTTCTGGTCACCTCATGACAGCAATGCAGATGCAGCAGGGCAGGCTGAGTGGGAGAGGTGTGGGGACCCTATTGATGGCCTTGGAATGTTGTCCCCACATGAGAAAAGATTTATAAATTGAGTGCCCATTATCCAGCAAAGAAAGGTCTCTAGAGATGTTGTTGTCATTTTAGATGGAGCTTGCATGGCCAGAGGTTACATGAGATGTCTTTTAATACAGCTAACAATTGCTTCATTTGTCACAAGGAAAGAAAAAAAATTTAGTTTGGGACTCTGTAATAGAATAATTTGGGGGTGATAATTTGTGCTGACAATCTTCTGATGCAAAAGCAGAATTTCTAATGAAGAATGAACACAAATATTTATTGGGGATTGTAAGTGAATCTCAGAGCTTTAAACTGGGTACATAGTCTTCCTGTTTGTCATATTATACATACAAACTATCCTTCTACCACCATCCTATCAAACTGAAAATGCAGCCTAGCTGTGCTGCTACTGCAAGAGAGGCAGCTTCTGTTTATCTCTCATTTAGGAAAAAAATGACATTGATAGCAAGCAAGAGATTAGTGTGTGTTCCTGGACAGGAAGAATAGCAGTGGTGAAAAATATCCCCAATTCCCAAATGATAGGGATGAGTATATCTAATTAAAAAATAATCTTTTATTGTCTGCCAACTCAATCTAAGTTTCAATATACAAACCAGCAATTACAGGAAGTAGATAATCAGTTATGCATTTTAAAGACTTTCTGCTGAATTACATGTCCTTTAATTACACGTACATTTTTTTAAAACAAAAATTGGATTTCTTAGAAGTGAAGGAGGAGAAGTTACCAGACTAGGAACGGATTTACTCTATTCCTGTATATCTATGGCCAAGAGAAATGATTTGGAGTAATAAAAGCTAGGCATCCTATTTTAAATCATGTGTCACAAATACCTCTAAGAAGGAACTTTAATGGCCCTGAGGCACCTCATGTCTTCGTGTTATCCTTCCAGGTTTTGAAGCATGAGCATCGTTGAATTTTAAGCACCAAAACCAAATGCTGAAAGCTTTAAAGGTGTTGCTGGCACGTGTGTGTGTAACAGAGGCTTTAGTTGGATACACATTTTTCTGTCACATATACATGGTTAATACACAACACTTGTTGCAGAGGTTTCTTGTTTGCAGTGGTGTGTTTTTTTCAAAGTACATTAAGTATGCCAAACCTGCAAGTAGTAAAACACAGGCTATGAATGCCAGGTTTAAAATATTCAATAATGTCAGCTGAAGCAAGCATCCCTCTCACCATAAGCAAGGCTCAGGAGTGAATGTCACTCTGGCAGCACATGTTCCTGCCACCACCAGCACTCCAGTTCTCATTAAAACTCACTCCAGTGCTGGTCAGAAGGGAAACTGGACTGGCTCTGTGCTGCCTTTCAGACAAACCAGGACTCCAAAGTATAAAGGGGCAAAAGGAAAAATGTGATGGAGGCCTTAGAATTTGAACAATTTGCTGATTACCTGCTGCTGATACATGTTGTTATTTCTGTCTCTTAAGATGCACTGCTGAGTATTGTTAGATCCCCCACATCTTCTCCATGCTGTCTGCCCTGTCTCACAATTCCCTCCCATAAAGCTTGTGACTCTCTCCCATAAATCAGATTCTTTAACAGTGACAGGCATCACTACAGCTTCCTCCAAACAGATTTTTGCTGCAGGCACTGGCTCTTCCTCCAAGGGTGCCACTCCCTGGCAGTGATTAGCTATAAATCTAGCAGTAACTTACACAGGCTTAAACATCAAATTTGGTCTTCTGCTTTTTTAGAATTCTGGGTGGCTTTTTTGTATATGACTGGTTTTTCTAAGGCAAAATATGTGCAAATATTACTGGGTCTGCTTGCATGAGCTCACCACAAGCTCAAAAAATGTGTTGCCCTTCTTCAGTGCTCAGCACTGAACACGTTTCTGCTTTCCAGGACAGGAACTGCAGAGAATAGGGCTCTTGCAGTGGCCATCTTCTGGCAGCATGCTTGGATGAGAAAGTCAAAGGGATGACAAGGTTTTGAGAATTGCTCTGGTGCAGGATCTGTGGATGTGACATTCCCAGCTGCTCTGGTGCAGAAGGTGGGGGCAGGACACACGCTTCAGGCCAGGAACATGCTAATGCTGATTTATGGCTCCAGCAGGAGGAGAGGAATCTGTTTATTTCATGCCCAAGTCTCCCACCTTTGAGCAATCATACCGACTCAGGTGTGAATAAATGCCAAAAAAACATTCAAAAGCACTTCTTTTTAATTGAAGGTAAGGGACTATCAACTTCCATGGAAATGTCACACTTACAAGAATTATGTTCATCACATATTGATGGAGGAAAAATTGTCAGCAGCATCCCACTGCACTTAAGTCTACCCTGCTCAAGTGTGAGAGATCAGATTGGCACCAGCTCATTTATCCTGCCTAATTGGATACAATTATTGACTTCCTGCAATTTAGTGTTTTATTGGGATTTTGTTTTGCAGAGGGATTTGGATTTGGCAGGCTGCAGCTGATAGTACTGCTATGTTTTGGTTCTCCTGGACAGCTGCTAAGTGGCAATGCACTTACCAATCTTTGTACAGCCTTTGCTTCAAAGGTGCAGAAATTCAAAAGGGCTGTCTGCAAAGGGCTCTATTTTCAGCTGTTGCTGGTGCATCTTGTTTAACAGGAAGGGGCATTAGTGTTTGGCTTTTATTTATCATTCATTAAGACATTGTACATTTAAGTTATTACCCAGATGTATTTTAATATACATAATTCTCATTCTCTGAGGCCAGCATCTATCCTTTGATGGACACTCCTCTTCTTAGTATCTCAGAAGATATTAACTATAGCACCATTATCCTTTTGAAGTCAGCCTATGCACCACATTCCAAGTATAGCTACAACAATCATTTTAATGTGCCAAACAGCACTTTAAACCTTAGCTTGTCAGATTTTACTCCTCCAGCTTCTAAAATCAGTCACTTTTACCTCCTTTCAATTTATTTTCTGTGGGAGAGATTTTCCCCAAAAGAGACAGGGACTCACTAAGGAAAATCTGCCAAGTCCCCTTTCCCAAGCACTCACCTTTTCTCCAAGGGTTCCCCCATTGCCCCCAGTCATGCACTATCATTGCAATTAACCAGGTACATCCCAGCTGTAAAAAGGCCATTCCAGTTCAAAGAGGAGTTTGTTGTGATGAACACAGCAGTGTCCAAGCAGACTCCAGCTGTTGTTACTGTTCAGCATTGCTTGCCCCAGCCTGGATGATATCCTGCAGAAACTCTAACAGAGTTGGAGACCTCTTCCATTATCTCACCTTGGATTAGGAATAGGACTCCACATTGCCTCCAAAAAAAAAATCTTTTTTTTTTTTCCCCTGGGTAACTACCACACATTTCATCCACTAGCAGGAAGAAATAATTTCAAAATGGGCAACATACAGTTTTTTTCAGTATTCAGCTCAGGAAAGGACATTTAATTCTTGTCCATGCAATTTCTCTTTTTGTCCCCTTCATGAGGAGAAGTTGGGTACACTCCAAACAGATGCCTGAGCACAGGCCATTGCCTCAGCACTGCAGAAAGCTGCTGGGGTCTCTGGAATTATCAGGTACCAGCACAGCCAGCTCCACAGATCTGGAGGAAATGCAGACTGAAATTTTAAATGAGAATGGGAAGAAACTATATTTCCAGCACAACATAAAAGTAATCTAACATACACACACTCCTTGAGCAATAGCTAGTTAAAATGCAGTTTAAAAATAACGTTTCCTCTAATGACATATAAATAAGTTATTTGGTCATATTCTCTGGCCTCAGCTTTACAAGAGGTCAAGGTAAAGAACATAATAGTCCCCAGTGGCTGTGAAAATCTGTGAGTTTATGGTCATTTGCAGTTTTCAACATTCTCTGAAAAATTTATTCCAGCCTCTACTTTACATCTAGATAACTTGACTGATTATGAGTGGAAAAAAAGTCTTCAATGAACAAAGTAATCAATAGAGTAGTTGATACAAAGGGGCTTTCTGTGAGTAACAAGACATATTTTTCACAAAGGAAACAAGAGCATGGGTGCTTTTCCCCAGAGTTCCTGGATTAATTAAGGTGTTCTTATTACAGTGATGATGACAGTGGTGTATGGTAAAGTTGTATAAGTATCAGGACAAACAGCAAGAAGAAAATGCATTTTATCAGACATGAAGAATTGCCTTTTAGGATTGAACAGTGGTTTCTGGCCCTCAGCAGTGGTGTGCTGAAGTGAGGCACAAATTGCTGGTGTCTCTCTCCTGGAATAAAAGAAAACCTACAGGAGCCACAGCAGGCTGCAGTGCTGGGTTCCCTCTCCAGCAATTCTCATGTCCTGACAACTAGCAGGATGTCACCTTCTGCTTGTCCCTGGTCTCCACAGGGCCAAACACTGACGACAAAGAGCAATTCCTCCCCTTCTGTGCCCCATGGTGGCCTCAGTCTAACCAGAATTCTCTGTGTAATGATGCACAATCACCTACAAGAATCACACTGATTGCTTATAGCAGCTTGAACTTCCCAGGCCATGCTAGGACTCTGGTATCAATATGTAGGGAGAGGATTGTCCTTAATATAACTGTAGCTGGAATTATGTATATTTTCATTCCTCACCTGAGTTCTTCAAATCTTAAAATCTTGCAAGTCTTAATTACAGTCCCCACCTGTTTCTATCATGGCTGTTATTTTTCCTCTCAGTCCAATGAGCCCAGGTCTCTATCCCTCATCTCTGACCAGTACAGAAGTCATCACAAGGTTGTTCAAACTAGATAGGAAGTTTGTCTATCCAAGGTTGTTAATTCACTCCCTTTTTGTCATGCAGTAGCCCACCAAATCTGCTTCAATTGTGTGTTCAACCCACACTTAGCATTCTTTTAGTTTAAACTGCAATGTCTCTGGGGCAGAAGCCACATGGCCTCATCCAGGAAGGATTTTAATTCTTCTGCCTTTATTGGCCAAGAAACTCACATGAAGTCAAGGGAAATTACTTATCCCACATACATCTACACCAAAGTTCTATCACTGTCACCCAAAGTATTGTTTTTAGAGATAGGCCACTGGCCTAATATGACTGTGGTGACAAACCAGACTTGCAACTGTGAGGTGAGGTTACTTAAAGCACACTCTCCAGTTATGGTGGCTGCCAAATCATGAATAATTTACCACCTTATGTCAGAGTGCTTGAATCTGTGCACCATAATTGCAGATGATGTCAGCTCTGGGATTTGTCCTGAAAGGCTAAAAGCCACTGTAGAGCCATTGTCTCTTGTGGCATTTTCTCAGCTCATAAAGCAACAAGTAATGCAGAAGTATAGGCCTGAAAAAGACAGCCTGCAATTAATATCCCACATGCAGTTAAAATGCTGTGAGAAGGATGGAGAACAGCTGATTTCCAGTCATGGTAGTTTGAGCTCAGCAGCAGTTAAGATCATCTGTAGCAAGCAAATGATTCCACTTCTAATGAAAAAGGTGCCTGTTTTGAGTGACAAGAATCACAGAAAAGGCAGGACTGTGTCACTTTGACCAGTCACTAGGAAATTCCTTGCCCAAGCAGCTCCCCACTTCAGATCTGGAAATGCCTGTGTTGCACAGGAACAGCAGGCACAGGGTCACATCCAGGGTAAGGGGCACTGCAGGGCCCTGATTCCATTTTCTAGGAGCCATTCCTAGAAATGTTGACAGCCAGAACATGAATACAGTGCTTTTCAGTGCACCAGAAGGAAGGAGACAAATTTCCTGTATTCTTTCTCCCTTTTCTTTCAGAGCTCTGGTGTCAGAGTACAATGCTACTACCAGAGCTAGGAGTAGAGAGAGGACAAGGGACTGGAGAGACAGGAGGAGGGCACTTATGCACAACTGGACACAGCATGGGGATATCTACAGGCTCCTGGCTGATCAAGGCACACAGCTGGGAAAATGTTCCTTCTTGCATCTAAGATGCAACTGTCTTCATTTTATAGTTTATTTGGTTTAATTCAATCTTTACTTGATTGCTTAAGATATACCAATATGGAGCACAGAGTTGGAACCTTTGACTTGAGTTTCTTTTTATTTTTCCCAAGGAATTACAAGGATGTTGCCACCCTGCATGTTCTGACATGACAGATCTTCCCCAGAACTACAACACAGAACAGCAGAATGAGTCATGCTTGAGAGGGCTCCCCACTGAAATTCCCAGCAGGAGGGGCTGCCTTGCCTCACCTCCCAAGCCCATGGCATTGCTAAAGAGCAACTTGGTGTGTGCTAATTTTTCAAACTGCCCTCATGGAGCCAGACATAATCTATATGTGCCCTAAAACACAGTGCTGGTTCAACCCAAACTCAGGGCATGAGGCTCAAGCATGAGCTTGCATTTGTCACTAACCTGCAGCTTGTTTGGATGGGTGAAGTTTTGGCTCATCACAACCATGGATATGCCTGTTGCCTCAAGCAGCTTTCAGAGGAGTGACAGAAAAATGCAGCACAGAAGAAAGTTTTGACAGATCCCCAGAATGCCCCACATCATGTCTCTGGAAGAAACAGAGACAGGTCACTCCAGAGCTCTGGAACAGAGTGGCAGTTCAGCAGGGATTTTATTCTAACACCACTTTCCTTCCTAGTGGAACTACTCTGGGCACAGACAGCTGGTTTCCATACAGCTTTAAATTTACAAGTAATCAAAAAGCAGACCCTGTTAATTACCTGTCCCTATTCAAAGGAAAGTGCAGTTTAAAGGCTTCAGCTATGCTCCAGTAGCTGCATTAATGTCACAAGGCTTTATTGCAATAAAAATCCAGGGGCTGGTACTCCAACCCTGCACAGAGTTCCTACGTGACACCTGTAAAGGGCTGGGAAACAGCCAAAAGAAATACTAGGATGGGAAAAGTGGGATGTCCTGATTTCAGCTAGGGCAGAGTTAATTTCTTGTCAGTAGTGGTTACAGTGCTGTGTTTTGGAGTCAGAATGAGAATGGTGCTGATAACACACTGATGTTTTGCTTTTGTGCTAAGTTGAGTTTATCTCAAGTCAAGGACTCTTTCATTTTTTTCCTTTCCCATGCTCTGCCAGGGAGGAGGTTCCCAAAAGAAACTGAGAGGGAGGATAGCTGAGACAGGTGACCTGAAGTGACCAGAGGGATATTCCAACCACAGAACATCGTGCCCAGTATATAAACTGGGGAGAGTTACCCTGACACAGCCAATCTGGGTTCAAGGGGGTCTGACACTGGCCAGTGGGTGCTCAGCAACTACATTGTATGTCACTTGTTTTTCCCCTTATTATCATTTACTATTGTCATTTTATTTTACTTTATTTTCAATTGTTAAACTGTTCTTATCTCAACATACATATTTTACTTTGATTCTCCTCTCCATTTCAGCAGGGTGGGGGAGAGGAAAAGGGAGGAGGTTGAGCAAGCAGCTGTGTGGTGTTCCATCTCCAGCTGGGCTTAAAACCTCAACGGGAGAAGACTTTTCTTGCACAGCTCTGAGCTATTTTGTTTTTCTTGACATGGAAAAAAATGGGGGGGTGGGAGGGTGCCAGGGTGTCCTGTGGTGCAGTGATTCTGAACTACCAGCAGTTCAGAGAAGGAAGCCCTTCAAGCCAGAGCTTCAAAGCACTTTGGAGTCATTTGAACAAGAGGAAAAGGGTAGGCCAAAGTCTCAGAGAGGGCAAAGTGCTGGAGAAAAAAATTAATTGGTGCAAAAATAATGCAGCCATGAATAAAGCCCAAGGAGCAAAACTCCTTTAGGAAGCCTGGCCTTGGGCTCCTAAGAGACCAGAGGGGCAGAATTACCACAAGGAAGGTGTCCCCTGAAGAAGATGGACCCAACTCACCTGACAGAACAGTGCAGGAGGATCTGATAATATCCTGACCAAGGGACCTTCACAGAGACCCTCTTTTACAGAGGTTTGCAAGGGAACAGTCCCTCAGGAAAGAGCTTTGCCCTGTCCTCACCCACAGTAATTGGGATCACAAACACAGATCATTCCCATTACCACTGTTCACACTCCAGCTGGGAACTTGTCTCCCCAGGGTGGTTCCATGGAGGGGAAAATGCTAGAATCTCATTCTGTGATGAGCACCATAAAAAGGGTTTTAATTTTAGGAATTCCCTGTGTGCAGTCAGACTGAGAGTCAGCAAAGGGGCAAGAGAGGGGTGGTGGGTTGCTTATTTTCATTGAAAGCTTAGTTTTCTGTGGAATGTTCTGTTTTCCTGTGTTTTCTAATATGAAAAGTTACTCTTCTCAATGCAAAATATTTTTTGTCAGAAATAGAAACTCTCAAAAAAAAGCTCCTAAAAACAATAAAAATATGTACTTTTCTGGCTGGAAAGAGTAACATTCAGCATATTCTGGAATTTCAAAGTGAAATATCTCAGAGTTTAGAAACAAGAATAGCCCACCTCTGTGCCCAAGGGAAGTGTAGTGTGAGCTCCCCAGATCTACAAAGGTGTCCATAAACCAGGCTGCACTGTACCCTCCTGGAGGCCTTGCAGCTTGCCATCAAGGAAAGGCAACAAAACATTGGCAAAAGGCCAAAGAACAGAGACCATGGCCTGGCCTGAGACAAAGCTGTAACTCTTAAAAGCTCCCATGTGAGCAGGCACTCTTCACTGAGTTGCCAAAGTACAACTTTTGGCTTGGTTTGATTCAACTCCAAATGAAATATTTTGTGTTTGGTTCTTTGGGCACTTTGATTTTCAGAGAGGAAAAAAAAAAAGACTTTTAAGGTTTTCAGTAGTCAATAGTAACCCATGGCAACCTTTAAAGAGAAAAATATTTTCATTCTCATTTACATTTTTATCATGATAGATAAACAGATTCACTGTCAGCCTGTCTTCCCACACCTTTCAAGGGAATGGAGCTCAGGGCAGGGCCTCGAGGAGAAGAGTCCCTCCCACTGAAAGAGAAATCAGATTTGTGGCCACCTGAGGAATATGAATGCACATAAGCCCATGGGATCTGATGGGATGAATCCCAAAATCCTGAAGGAGCTGGCTGATGTAGTGACCAAGACACTCTCCACGATATTTGAGAAGTCACAGCAGGTGATGTCCCTGGTGAATGGGGAAGGGGAAAAACATTGTACTCATCTTAAAAAGGAGTAGAAAGGAAGATTCTGGGACCTCTGACCTGTGGGCCTCACCTCTGTGCCTGGGAAGACCATGGAACAGAACCTCCCCAAAGCTGTGGAGGCACATGGAGAACTGGGAGGTGATCCAGGACAGCTTCACCAAGGACAAGTCCCACCAACCCAGTGGACAAGGGAAGAGTCACAGATGTCATTTATCTGGACCTCTGCAAAGCCTTTGACATGGTCCCACCCAATACCTTTATCTGGAAATTGGAGAGAGATGGATTAGATGGATAGACTGGTGGACAAGGAGTTGGTCAGATGGTCACACTCAGAGAGTCATGGTCAACAGCTCAATGTCCACACACAGACCAGTGACAAGTGGTGTCCCTCAGGGGTCCATACTGGGACTGTACTGCTTAACATCTTCAACAGACACAGACTGGGATCAAGCACACCCTCAGCAAGTTTTCAGATGACACCAAGCTGAGGGATGCTCTTGACACACCTGGATGGGACCCGGACAGGCTTGAGAATTCCACAGGAATCTCACCAGGTTGAACAAGACCAAGTGCAAGGTGCTGCATGGGGACAGGGAAACTCCTGTATCAATACAGGAGTTGGGGATGGAGGGACTGAAAAGAGAAGAGAATGACTTTGGTGTACTGGTGGATGAAAAGCTGGACATAGTCAGGAGTGTGTACATAGCCCAGAAAGCTGACTGTATCCTGAGCATCATCAAGAGCACCATGGGCAGGTGTAGGGAGGTGATTCTGCCCTTCTACTCTGCCCTTGTGAGACCCCACATAGGGCACTGCATCATCAGCACAGTGAAGATTTGCACCTGCTGGAGCTGGTCCAGAGGACTCCCAAAAAATAATCGAGGGATCACCTCTTCTGTAAGGAAAGGCTGAGAGGGATAAGTTTGTTCAGACTGGAGAAGAAAAGGCTCAGGGAGACCTTAATTCAATCCTTCAATACTTAAAGCCACATCAAGAGCCATTTATGTCAGCAAGAACTGCAACTTAAACAATTTTTAACAGATATAGCTTCAGCTTGACACAGAAAACCTTCAATGTGCCTCCACAGTTAGCCCAGGCAATCTAACCCAGTCCATAACTACCTTTAGATTAGGAAGTTTTTCCTAATGCCTTAATGAAATTTCCCTGGCTAAACTTTAAGCCCATCATTTCCTTTTCCATCTGCCATGGAGAACAGACTGCCTGTTCTGCTCTGCAGCTGCTTGTTGCACATCTGAAGATCACTGAACCACACACCAGTCTGCTCTTCTCTGGACTAAGCACCCCCAGATTTTTTTCAGAGCCATGTTTTCAGTTTTTTGACCTACCTTGCTTCTGTAGATCTACATTTTTAATGGACTGTAGTGTCCAAAACCAGATATGATATCCCACCTGAGGCTTAAACTGGGCTTCATTATGAAGAAGAATATCTCACCTCTGTTAGTTTTCAAGTAAATTCTTGTTTCAGTCCCTAACACAAGCCAAGATTATATTATCATTAATTCTCCATCTTTCTAAGATAAATCCTAAAGAAATTCCAGAAGCTCAGATGGTGTGACCTTAATCAATGAAAATGTACTTTGTCTTTCTAACAGAGTAGCACAAAATGGTTAAAACCTCTTAATATTCAAGACTTGACAGTCTGTTTATGTTCTGTGATTGGGATATTTGTCTTTGTCAATAAGATGAGCAAATTTACAGCTCTCGATACTGTGAGGAGCCTGGAAACCCTTCGGCACTTTTAATCGTCAAGATTTGCTCTTAGAAGTAGAGTGGGTTTTTTAAACCATCTAAATATATCCTCTTAATTATTAGTCTGACTGTTACATGCCTCATAATGTAAAGGCTTAAATCCCCACGTCTAATTAAAGCTGTGCACGGAGAGGAAGCCAGCAGACTAAGAGGGAGCAGTCCATCTTTGCAACAACTAACAACTTGCTGTTTTCCCTATTTTTGAAACAAACAAAGTAGTCTTTTAAAGATGAAGTAGAGGAAAACAAGTGTGGCTTGTAGCAGTCCTACCACTCAGTGGTGAAACTAATTACAGAAGAAAGCAGAACCAGACAAGTAATACAGCACATTTGCAACCATGAGAAATAAGTGACAAACATCAGCTGTGATCAAACCAATAACTTAAAGTGCACTTTGCAAATATTTCTTATTCATCTCTAATTCCGGAAGTCCTTCTTTTTTCCCTGTTGTGCTAATTGTCTTATATCCAAAGCCTCTGGCCACCTGCCAGATATTTGCTGTTCTCTGAAAGGCTTCTCTATTCTAGAAGATAAATGCCAGCCCAGCATGGAAATCATTTAGCAGCCAAAGAACTGATGGATTTCCAGTTTTGATTCACTGTACTTCTGGACCATTGTAGCTCTAAATACTGTCTGTCTTTTTAGTAATAGGTGTTGGTTTTTTTAACACCACTGATGGCAGTTTCAATAGAAGGGAATATCAAAAGAATTTTAAGTAGAATATTCAAGCATGGAAGGGGTTTTTTTGTGACTTTGAAAAGAAACGCCGCTTTCAGATCAAAGTTCCCAAACAAGGGTTTGGCTGGAAGATTAAAATAAATGAACCCTGACTAAATAAATTAGGTGTTGGGATTTTTAAATGTCATCTGCAAAACTCAGTACAGAACAGCATTGACTTCAAGCATTTTAAGTTCAAGCAGGTTATATATTCATGAAGCAATTCAGGAGGGCAACCTGCCCCTGTCCCTTTCCTCTGGCCATATAGATGGAAATTGTCCTCCTGGATTTTTGCCTAGTCTAGGACAGTAGCACAATCATGATCAGAAAATGTTCTTAAAAAATTGGTAGAGGAAGAACAAAGACTAACCTTAGTTATCCACTCTCTTGAGCTCTCAGCTATGTGCTAATGACATTTCAGGATCTTTTGCCCATAGTCCATCTCCTTTGGTTCATCAGCCACCTCCCTCAAGGGAAGAAACACAAGTCATCTAGGCCCAGAGAAGGTGTCCTTTCCAAGAAAGTGCAAGCTAGTCCCATGAAGGTAACAAGCTCCATGTTGATAATGACTGATACAAAGAACTTGGAGAAAGTTACTCTCTGCATGGGAACTGGAGCGTTTGGGAATTGAAACTCCTTTTTTCCTTCAGTGCAGCATTAGCTGAACCTTATCCTGATAAAGTGATTTTAAAAAATTAATACTGAATGCCCTTTCCCTCGCTGGTCTCTAGCACAGCTTCCCTGCACACACCCCTCCAACTCAGGGAACAAGCTGAGCTCTAGTTGCAAGCATCTGTATGTATTTTTGGGCTTTTTTTTTTATTATTTGAGCCTCTATCCTGTACTGAGTGATAATGAACTCCCATTCACTGACTGTGTGTTGATCAGGACATCTTCACATCTCTCTGCAAACAGGCAATTGTGCACCATCAGCATTACATGTCATTAGGATGCAGCCACAGTACTTCAGCCCTTTCCTGTACTTTGATCAGCAAAGATTAATTACCCTCGACTGAATTATTAGTGGTGATTAAACCTAACAGAAAATAAATGGGACTGCAATATTACTGGGTTATAATTTCACCAGTGTGGTCATTTGCAAGCAATTTCCTTATGCACCATTTTTTTTCTTAATCATTATTCTCTAAGAGTTTTTCTATCATGTATTAATTAGGAGGAAACAGCCAGTACACAATACCACATTGTACTTTACATGACATATGCAAATCATATGCAAAGCCCACATACAGCTCCATGTACAAAGCTCAAGCTGACTTGGGCAAAACTTTAATTGAAGTCACTGGAGGTTTACTCATGGTGGAGTGTGATCTTTGTACATGCAGCTGTCCATGAGCTTTGCATATGATTTGCATATGTCATGTCTTCCTGACCCAAGATTTGATCAGTTGGTTTACAGGGTCAACTTCTATTAAAACTACAACTCACAGTGACTTCCTATGAATTCTGAATGTGATAAATATTAAATGAGGCACTTACTGCAATCACAATAGAATGAGGCAGGAGCATCACTTTGGTCTTCCTCAGAGACTTCATATGTCCTAAACACTCTCCACATCGCTCTTCTCACATCCTGCACAGGCAGAGACTGCAGAGGCAGGTTCAGGAAGGTGAGCAGGGATATATGGCACCTGGGCACTGCCAGCATTACCTTTGCTCCAAGGATAGCTCAGTACTCAGAGCATTATGAAACAGAGACCCCTGGCTTTCTCTTTGGCTCTTCTGTAGACCAGGTATTCCCAGAGGTTTTGTTACAAGCAGAGCTCTGTACCACCTGTTACCTCTAAGGCATCTAGGATTTACCTTCCATTGTCAGGGACAGCATTGTATTGTTAATTTTACTCTTTTTCCCTCCAATTCATCAATACTCCTGCAGCAAAAAAGAAAAAAAAATTGAAAAATTTTATTTTGCAATACCCTCCCTCACTGCCCGTATCAACCAAAGAGGCAAATAAATTTTTCACCCCAGGCTCCTCATTCCCCAGCCAATAGTCCCTGGAAAGAGAAGGAATTGCTGGAACAAGTCTTCTTTTACATAACGACAGTCCATAATTTTGCAGTCTGAGCAAGTCCTGGTCTTGGCTTGAACCATAAGGTCACACATTAATTAGCCCAATCCCCTTCTTCAGTCAGACTTTTTCTTGCTCACAACAACTGTTTGCTCAAATGTTTTTGCTGCTTTATTCTGAAGCAATGCTGATGGCAGGCTGTGAGTGCTGTGGTGAACACCATGGTTTTAAACTCCTCTGTCTGAACTCCAGCCTGGAAGTGCCCACTTTGCCTCTCAGAGCACCATTTAATGGTCTCCCACAGGCTGCACCATTACCTGTGAGGACAGAGCTCCTGCAGAGCGTTGGCTCTAGAGACAGAAATAACCAGCAAAGATTTTTTTTTTTTCTCTGAGCAGAAAATCTCTACTCTAAACCAGAAAACAACTTGCTTTTTATAAGAACATAATAAGGTCAATAAGAGGCCTTCCAAGCCAATACTCCATCTCCTGCAGCGACCAGTAGTAAACACACAGGGAAAAGAGGGTCTTGGGGGTTTTTTTTAACTCTTCTTTGGCAGGAAAAGTAATTTGCAATACCTGAACTAATACAAATATTTTCTTCATATTTCTGGCAAGGGCTGTACAACATGCAGTCAGTAGGAATTACTTGGTTTTTCTGACTTCCAGAGCTGCAGAAAGAGTTCCTGCTCTATGACTTTGCTTAGCTTTTTGCTATTCATCACTGAGATCCTCAGCTTCCGAGCCATTTCTCCATTCTAGATAGCCAACCTGCACAACATGCATGCAGTCACAGCAGGTCTTTTTGTGGGATTCTAAAACCCAGAGTCCAACTATAAAATTTTGCCATATAAGTCTTCAATTATTTGAGAAACCAGCTACAGGAACAGCTTTTATCCACACAACAGCCTTATAATTTTAGTGTCACAGGAAAGAACATGTTTTGTAAAACTGCAGGGAAAGACAAGTACCAGAAGGGAACCTTTTCATTTGATGGTCTAGTGTGCAAATCAGCCCTATATTTGTTAAAATGCTCAGATAAGTAATTTGTGACTCTGTCAGAGTAATAGATCCGAGGTTATATATCAATATACACGTACACACACATGCACACTGCAGATCAAAAAGGCATCTGGCTGTCAAACATGAAAAGAAAACAAAAGGTGTAATTGTCAGCTGTCTGCCTTGGACACCTGGAGCCATAGCTAATGCAATCATCTGAAAGGCACCTCCGAGCTCCTGCCATGGCTGTGGCTTTCATGCCAGGCAGAAACTTCTTCCAAAGGCGGCTAAAAGCCCACTGAGCTTGATTTAATTTCTCTAACCTCTCCTGAGACCTGTGACAAAGAGATCTGGGCAGCATGGCTTGGTTTCTCTCTTATGGGGCTGTTTCTTTCTCAGGAACAGCTCAGAAGATTTTTCAAGTTAGTTTGGTCGCTGTTCCCCATTAGCTTTACACATCAGATGTGCGCATCTGCTGCTGACAAAGATGTGATTTTATACTACAGCCTATTTTTTTGCCCTTAACAATCCAACCGAATTAGGAAAAATAAATAAGCAGAGATGTCTGCATCTCTGAGAAGCCAGCCTTGTCCTTGGTTCCTCCTCCGCAGCAGTCCCCTTCAGCAGATGGTGCTTTGCCTGTGAGGACTGACTGTGTGCAGCCTCGGGCCAGCCCTTCCCGGGGCCAGCCTGATGCCTCAAGCCTTAAGTTTTTCTGTTCTGCTTTAGTGTGCAGCTTTTAGTTTTAGATTAAGGGTACTAGGATTTTTTCACAGGATGGTGAAGACAAAACAGTCCTATTCCAGCTGGGGACTCAAGAATAATCTCTTCAAACTTCAGGCCCTAAGCACAATCAGGCTGAAAATAGGAGGGTGGGCAAGCAAGCAAAGAGGATGAAACTTCATGATTTGGGGCTATTAACTGGACAGTTGACTCCAGCATGCACATGGACTTAAACCTATAAAAATGTGAGATCCCGTGACTGGCACTGCCAGGGTGCAGCCTTTGAAGGCCCCTCAACAAATATGCTGTTTATTCCTCTTAACTCTGCGTAGCCTCTGTTGCAGCTCCTCTAGGCATCAAGCCCTTCCCGGAGCGAGTCCCTCGGGCAGCGGCCGCGCTGGCTCGGAGCTGCCGGGGCTGCCCTCACAACTGCGGGACGGGCAAGGCGGGCTCGGATCTGCCCTCACAACTGCGGGACGGGCAAGGCGGGCTCGGAGCTGCCGGGGCTGCCCTCACAACTGCGGGACGGGCAAGGCGGGCTCGGATCTGCCCTCACAACTGCGGGACGGGCAAGGCGGGCTCGGAGCTGCCGGGGCTGCCCTCGCCTCTCTGGGGCTCAGAGCTCGGCCGTGCCCCGGCCAGCCCGTCCTGCGCTCCCCTCCAGCCATCCCTAGGCTCAGGAGCGCTCTGAGCCCGCTGATATCGTGCAGCAATCCCCCTGCTGTTCTGCAGGGACGGCCAGGGAAGAGCTGTAGTACGCTTCGCCGAGTTTTTCTCCCTCTTGAGTTGGTGGCGTGTCCCCGTCTGGAGCTGGCAGGGGAGGTGCAGGCTGTGGAGTGCAGCACATCAGTGACAGCGTGTGACAGTGTGTGACAGCAGTCCCAGCCCTCGCAGGGCTCTGGCCTCACAGTGCACGCTGCTCTCTCGCTGCCCCAGAGCTTGGTCACCTCTCGCAGTCAGGGAGGGCTCCCCAGCCGGGACAGATGCTGAAACACACACTCACCTCTCTGGTACGTATTAGGGTTTTCATCCCAGGGACTTTCCTTGCCCTGTGAGGCAGCCTTAGAACCCTGCATCCTCCAGATGTGTTGCTGCAATGTCCTTTTGCTGTTAAAAAAAACCCAAACCTTTCTCCTTTTGCCTCAGGTATTAAATCTGGTGCTAGTAAAGAGGGTTTGTGAAGACAGTGCAAATCAGTTACATCAGAAATGCACTGTATTCTAGCAAGAAAAAACAGGTTATTTATTTTCAGCATCCTTGTCCTGAATTTAGAGTTCAGTATCCCAAACCATCTGTATGGTGTATTGCTTGCTCAGCTGGATTACACTGGCATAGCTCCTTCAAACTGATGAAGCAGTGCAAAAACTCAGCAAATGGGAGTCTGGGTCTTAAAGATAATGCAATGGAGCAAAACTCTACCTGGCCCTTAATTCGTTGGAAGAAGAAAGGAAGAGCAGGTGCCAAGGGAAATGCTATTGCCTTGCAGGCACAGGAAGCAGAGTGATTTCAAGCAGCTCTGGAAGCCCCAGTTGTTTTATTTTGCAGGGAGATTCCCATCCCAGCTGTGCCAGCACACATGCTGGGAACATTATAACTAGAACTGGCACATATGTCTTAAAGAAATGGCTAATTCCCACTACATGTAAGAATCTATAACCTCTCTGTGACAGAGCTGTAAGGGAGAAAGACAGCCTC
Organism: Erithacus rubecula; assembly: GCF_903797595.1. Taxonomy (NCBI): domain Eukaryota; kingdom Metazoa; phylum Chordata; class Aves; order Passeriformes; family Muscicapidae; genus Erithacus; species Erithacus rubecula. The sequence goes on from NC_136688.1 coordinate 53,554,783, forward strand.
ATTCCTTAGAGGATGTTATTATCCCCCCAATATTATTATTCCTCAAATTCCATAATATTCACGATATTATTATTCCTCCAAAGCCTTGTCAGCATGAAGCTGCTTGTAATCCAATCCCCGCCGTACGGCAGCCAGAGATAGAGCCATCCCCGAGAGGTGTTTGGCTCTTCCCTATGGAGCAGAGAGGCTTCATCCCACCTCAGCTCAGGGGTGTAGAGGCACAGACCCCTGCACTCTGCACTGATTCGAGCCTTAATGTATCCAAAGCAGCCGAGGATTTAAACCCACTCTGCTTCTCCCCCCCGAAGGCACTGCCTGGAACAAAGAGTCACAGCGGCGGAGTCACACATGATTCCCCGCATCAAAGCCCGGCGTTAAGCGGGCAGGGTTAAGCCTGCCTGAGCCATGTGAATGGGAAAGCCCAGGACTCTGCCTATTCTGGTCACCTCTAGCCTTTGATCACAAAACTGATGCAGATCGTATAAAAAGGCAGCAATCCTTGCAGACACTCTCCCCCCTCCCTGACTCCTGAGCCAGGCTGCCCTCCCCAGGGAATGACAGAGGACTTGAGGGCAGATTGGCCTCTCTTGCACATCTAGAGTGATTGCACTGACGTCTGTGGAGTTATTTCAGGTTTGGACTTGTGTAAAATAGATCAGCTTTTCATCGGAAGATTCTTGCTTGGGGCAGCAATTAGTTTTGCTCTCGTTGTGCTTGCTCTGGAAAGCCCGGATCATTCACACCATCTCTTAGCAAAGTGAGCCAGCACAACACTGTCTGACAAGGTATCTTAAGCAGCTATTCAGCAGTAGAAAGTGAGATTGGGATGTGATGGGCAAAATCAGGACTGTTTCTGAATTTGCTCAAAGCAAAGGAGATTTTTAATAAAATATAATCAAGGGCAGAGAGGCAAGGAAGAATTTGGGTGTTCATATCCCACCTAAACACAGTATGTGTCCTTCAGTGATTCATGACAAGAAGAGAAATTGCTTTAATGCTAAACCTACAAAGCCTCATATTTCAAAAAACACCCTGTCTTAGAAATACTGCTTCTTACTTATTCAAATTCAACCTATATTCTTCCTCTAGTATCCAGCTAGAGAAGAAGAAAACAGCATTCTTCTTTATTTTCTTCAGATTCAGTCCAGTGGAAATTTAGCAGCCCAGATTTACTGAGGCGTTTTGAAGTCAGGCTGTGGTTCCTGCTACCTGATCCCACTCGTCTGGCATCTGGCACAGTCCTGCTTTTGTTTCCTATGACTTAAGCATCAGGCTTTACTGATGTGTGGCCATATTTTGCTCAGCCCTGCGGGTCAAGTGAATTCCATGTCTGTATTGGTTCCCAAGGGGCCAAGAAGGCGGTCGGGTATAAGCTCTCACATAACCTCTTCTTCTCCAGCCAACTTTCCAAACGGCTCTTATTGCTCTTCATGTTCACTGAGGGGCTTTTATTTAACTTGGCAATCGCTGTCACTTTTCATGTCCATTTCCTCCCTCTCCTTTTGATGTGTAAATTACCCCTGGATATTGGCAAACAGGACAATTTGGGTATTGCTGAGCACCCCTAGCCTGACTTCCCCCCACCTTCTACAGTCATACAGGCCTCATTGACTATCCTTCCTCCAACCCCCACTTTTAATTTGTTGAAGTAGCCTGAACATACACAGTCAGTAATTTGACCACGTTTAATCGGACACTGCAGCTTTCTGTATCATGCCTTTGCCCTGGTCCTTTCTGATTTACTGTATGTACAAATTGGTCATGGTGCCAGAGAGGTCCTGACCTGGCAAAATGTTTTGGCACACGGCTTTATGAAAGGGGCAGAGCTCTGTGCTGAGGAGGAACCAGACTCCCCAAACCCCACTGCAAAGCCAGGAGAGGGTTTAGGCCCAACACTCTTCATGGCCCATGGGCTCTGCAGCAGCACTCCAGGTCCAAACAGTTCATCCAGTGCTTGAAATGGACCAAGTTTAAAATGTGGTCTTGAAGGGAGCTCAGATCTAAGCTTACCTGAGAGTATGCAGTTGAACATCTGCTGTCCTTGCTAGGGCTGTTTCCCCTTCACTTCAAGTGCCATCACGCTGCAGCTCTTGGAACAAACACATTGTGTGTTAGACCACCTCAGCAGGAATAACCCACGACAATGTGTCACACATGTCCTAATGAACCTCTGTTAAACACCCTCTGCACTCCAGCTCAACAACCTTAAAGTGAGATAGCACAGAAGAACATACTACCTGTAAGCCCAGACCAGGACATATGCAAGTGCTAGACTGGTTCAATAAATTGTGTACCAGATGAAAGCCTAAATGAGGGACCTCTGAAGGGTTTCTCACAGTGTCAAATTATCCTGCCTGGGGTAGTTGGTCAGCAGCTGGAAGCAAGAAGAGAATGATGAGTGTGGTTAGCCATGGGAGAGAAGGACTGATTTCCTCCTTTCTGTGCTTGACTGGTTTCCAGGGAAGGGGAACGGCTGTCATCTGGTTATAGTGGCACATGTTTTTTCTGTATTTGCATTTCAACTCAAGGGCATCGAGAGCAGCTGGAAAGCAGCTATTTTGTCCTGTTTAAATAAACATTGTGTGTGTGTGGCAGGTTGGCATTCTCACCATACCCAGCCTTCACTGTACCATCAGCTGTGAGATATGCTTATGGCTTGAGACACAAAAAAATAAAAAGTTTCTGACTGATTCTCTCAAGGTTGACCAACAGGTCCAAAAGCAATCACTTTCTGCACAGGGCAGTGTGGTTAGAAATAACTTTTGTGCTTTTTAGGGAAGGGATAAACTCAGCTGCAGTTTATTTGTCTTGTTGGGAGAGGGTCCCCAACTCCATTAACCCTGAGAAATGAACCACCCTAATGAGCTGGCTCAGAGTGTGCCTTCCAACCCAGCAAAATCCCTCTGGGTATGGGAGATGGTAGGGCAGCTCCTATAAAAACAACATCCAAAAAAATATAAGGGAACAAAGTGAGTGCAAGGAACTATCCTTTTAATAGATTCATGCAGAACACACGCTCAAGCCCTTTAGAGTTTTAGGCTAAAATAAGGACATCAATCTTGTTTTCTTAGGTCTGTTAACACCTGAAAAGCCAGGAGTTCATCTCAGTGACTTTGAAGCAGTAAAACCTTGAAGATATAATGTGGCTTAAACACATGGAAATTCCTCCAGGCCTTAATTAATTTAGTATTCTTCCACAGAAAGACTGTTGGCGTAGTAAATTATTCATTAGATATTATAGACTCACTGATCTCAAATTTCATACAAAATTACAGCAAAGCTTTCAAAACGTGGCGGAAGAAAAAAAAAAACTCAGCTCACAAATTAACCCTTGCATAATGCATTTCTAAAATTACATCCATAGGGGATTATTTTTAGTTGACTTTTTTTTTTGTATGATTCTATCATTATTACTAATACATATAATTGCCTTTCATTTAATGAGACACTACTAATTTCATATGAAAACCAACAACCACTACCAGCAAAACCCAGGAGTTCATTTTATGGGAAACTGAGACATATTTTTCCCAAGTGCTTTAGTTGTTTCACTCCAGGTGTAATAAACTAGGCCAGTGGACAGAGCGTGTCAAATAGAAGTTGCTGGTTGATCTGCCTCACACTCTCAATTTTATTCTGCCCACAGAGTCCTCTTAATGAAAACACACCACACCATAAAACAGATTCATAAACAGAGCATAATGATAACATTTTCCAAACCAAAATAACACCCAGTTTGGTGCTCTCTTTCAGTGAATCCTTACAAATATTTATCTCCCAAAACACTAAGAACATGAGCAAAATACCAAATCATTTCTTTGAATTGCTGCCGAGGGTTTAAAATCTGGCAAGTCAGGTCCATAACACACTATGAAATATTCCAAGAGCTGCATTTATTTACTGCAAAACCTGCTGAAGTTTAGAAATTTTCTCAGGTAGAGGAGTATGTTGGGTAATGGGAGTGTCTGTTAAAATGTTTTTCACTAAGAGAATCAATCTATTTTTCTGCAAGAGATGGTTCATATGCATGCAGTGACAGTAGAAAGAATTTGAATTTATATTAATGCAGCCAAACAAACCACTCATTGTTAAAAGTACTCTGTGATTTTGTTTAGTTAATAAGATGTTAGAAAGCATTGTATGCAACCAATGCCACAACATATTCAATAGAAAAATCAAGACATTAAATATATTCACTTGGACTAAGATTAAACAGATCATCATCAAACACTCAATAATCAGTTGTCTGACTATTCATTGTCACCCACCAACTAAGCTGGGATACAAAACACACAAACACAATTGTAAATGCATCTCACCTTCCCTTCTGTGCACCAGTAGAAGCCTGGATCCTTATTAATATTGAGCAATATATCCTTTTTGATTTGGCTTTAACATCCTCATTTCAGGCACACTCCTACAATAAAGTCACCTTCCTTGGTGTCCCTTCATCCAGTCTCCCCTGGGATGTTGAACAACCTGAACGAGTGGGAAGTGTCCCTGCCCATAGCAGGGGGATGGAACAAGATGAGATTTTAGGTCCCTGCCAACACCATTCTATGGTTCTGTGTTTTCCAACCCACCCGCTTCTAACCATCTCCCCTTCCCACATTCCCAGACTTTGCCACATCCACCCAGATTCACATTTCCAGGTCCCCCATGTCACAGCCAGGTGTGACAGCCAGCCTGGAATTCGGCCCACACCAACTTGCTGACCTCCTGTGGGAGGGATAAATTTATAATAAAGTCTTTCTCCTTGGCACAGGTCTTGATTTGCACAAAATGTGTAGGAATGTAATATCTGAGAGGTGGCTACCCTGTGTCAAAGGTGCCTGAGACCAGCCAATGCACTCAAAAGTTATTAAGAGAATGACTGACAGGCAAGCAGAATAGGATCATAAGTCTCATTCCCTTGGGAAACCAAAATAGAAGAAATTGGAGGTTTTTTCTTTAATCCAGCAAGTTGAAAACAAAAAATGCCTACACTTCAAGTGTGGGGTCCTGGGGGGATGAGGGAACAGTACTAAGTGAGGTTATCTTTTTGATTTTTTTACATTAAATATTTTACAATATTTTTTAATATGCAGAGGTTTATTTTTTTAAACTAGATCTAAATTTTGGCCTGATTAGATATGGTCAGAAGCTGTACACTACATAAATAGTTGTAGAAATAAAAACCAAACACCATGAGGAGCCAAAAAGTCATTAGATACTAAAACACCAAACTAGCTAATTTTGATATAACTGAGTCTTTAGCTTAAGTTTTAACATAGCCAGAGAAAGTTATTTGAGTGCCTGAATACAAATATGTATTTTGTTCTTCCAGAAGAATTTTCCACAGATCTTTTCTGTCTTTGAGAAAGTGAGGTATAGTGATTGGAGACCAGCCTACAACCTGTCAGGGGCCTTCATAAATCTTACCTATGGATTTCAAAAATGAGATAAATGGAATCTTTGTGTAATTTTTCTTGCTGTAAAGAGTCCTAAGGAAAAAAACAGTCATGGCAAATGTCTCCTGTGTGTGGTTCAGACTCTGCAAGCAGAGATTCTTGGAAATTTTTGGCTGAAGCAAGGTCATCAAAAATGGCTTGCTGAGTAGAAAAAAAGAATTGATTTTAAAAATGTCTTGACAAATGTTGACCTAATTCACAAAAGACTCTTGAGTGAACCCTGGACTCCTCACAGTTCTGCTGTCTTGTCTAGCCAGGTGTGCTGGTCCCAAGGCAGATGTACTTGGCAGATATCCTCCAAGATTTGAAGTAAGGGTCTTTTCATCCCTTGGCTGCTCATGAAATTAGCAATCCTGCCAGCTTTGAAGCCAAACCAAATAAAAAGTATTCAGAAAACTAGAAATCCTTCTCTTTTTTTTTTATCCAACTTGTCTGCAGGTACTTGTCTTTTAAACAAGAACTCCACAGAATATCTCCGACTTTAAGTTTCCTGGCCACATGAAGGCCTGGCATTTCCTATACAGACTTCCCTTAGAGAAAGTGACAGCAAATCCTATTTCAGCCTGGCCCCTCAGAGGGCAGGTCATGTCTCTCAGACAGACATATGACAAGTGGGCATTTATTGCAGGTCTGCTCCTCAATCCTCTGGACAGCCAAGCCATGTGGTTCACATGGGTATTCAGCCCTTCCGAGCTGCCCCAGGAATCCTGTTTGGGTCAGATATAGGTCCTGTGTTAATGCTGCCAGACCCTTACTGACTGTCTTGGACACCCTCACACATCTCAAAAGGCCTCAAATTGTATCATGCTTGAGGAACTGGATCCCACCCAGCAGGCTGATGTGATTTTGTGCAGGCAGATATTCACCTCATCCACACACCAAAATAACTGGACGTGATCTAGACTAATCCAAAAGCCACATCACTAGCTCAACACTGAGTTTAAAGTCATCTACCCAGACTCACAGATCACATCTGTTTGCAAAGAACCATGTAACTTCTCCCAGAGAAGAGATCCAACAAAATCCTTGAAATTCTGGTTTCCAGACACGAAATCACTTCATCATTCCTTTCCCCGCTTGCTGGCTCCACTCAAGCTAATATGCTTTATTTTACTAGCCCAAAGCATTCCTAGAGCTGGTCACCAATGAAGGCATCCTTCATAGCATCAGTCCTGTGGCAAATTTTTTTTTTACTTTTCCTGGCCCTTAAATTCCCTAGGAGGGACTACAGCACTGGCAGCAGAAAGAATGACAGCTTGGTCCCAGCATTGGGTCTTGTCATTCTGGTGACTCCTTGCCAAAGAAGGCAAGCTTCAGTGAGAGATAAGTGCAGGGCAATTTCTTTGACCTGACTCATTTGAGAGAGGTCAGGATTCCTGACCCAGTAGCTGTTCCCTAGATTGCCAAGGACCACTCCCTTGAAGGGCCACATGCTGTTGCAGGAAGCAGGGAAGGGGAGAAGCAGGAATGTGCTACCACTGTCAGTTCTTGTCCTACAGACATGGCACCCAAGCCTCTCACTGTCCTTCATCAGTGTCCAGAACACCACTGCTCTGTTGGACTCACCTGCTGTAGTTCATCACAATATACACAGGTGGAACAATTATTTACTTATAAGACCTTAAGATATGGAAAACTACCCCCAATATCTCACCAAGCAACTCCCAGCTTCCTGCACCACTCTGCTCTTTGTGCACCAGTTGCACAATGTTCCCAGTGTGAGCTATCATCAGCTTGAGAGTTTCACAGAAGCTGAAAGACACAGGGTGGGAAAGCAGAGGTTTTAGGGAGCTGTAGGGAGGGGGGAGAATGACAACAGAAATATCCATCCACCTGAGACACATACACACAGATCTGTGAAACATCTGCCTATTGCATGCCACAGGTTACATCTCTTTTAAATGTTTTTTCTTTATAAATGTTCGTTTCAAGCTCTTCCACAAAAGAAATCAATTACTAATGACATACAGCCCTACTTTTCTTCCTGAACCCATAATTGCTTCCAATTTTAAGCTAAAATTAGTCATTCATGCTATCCAAATGAGCATAGTTTAGTGCTGATGTACGTAAGCGATGCTTTAGATTGTTGAACGTAGCTGATCTTTGACAGCTTCTTCTTATAAATAACAGTTTCCTCTTTACACTGAGAACTTTTCAGAGGCGACAGATGTTTGAAAGATGGGACTGAATTAGCTGAATAGCCTGTAAAACCCACCAACCTGAGATTTGCAAATATGAAAGCTCAGAATTCTTACAAAGACAGCTTGCAGAAAGCAGAAATCACATCTGCATAAATGCTTCTCTTTCAGCCTACATCCTCTGCACGTCACATTGTCAGCATTTAACACATAATAAATAATAAACAACTTAATAGTTAACAGTGCTGACACAGGTTGCATTGCAGAGAGGAGGACACTGGGAATCCATTAAATGAAGTAAAAAGCAATGGTAATGGCAATGGTACTGATGATGGTAATATAGCAAAATCTTTTGTTTGTTCAACAAGATAGAAAACACTGCAGGAAGGCAGAGCTCTGATAGACACAGACCTGTCCTCCATCAGTAGTTCATGGGCATGTACTGAACAAGGGATACTGGGGAGGCAAGATTTTTTTATTATTTCCTAACTTTAAAAAAATTAAAAGCTGTGCCTGTGGCAAAGCATGAAGCTGACACTTCATTCTAAGTTTAACATCTTTTGTACCTTGCTCCTTGTTGAAGGAAAATGAGCATGTTCCAGCAGCAATTCAAATGATATGAATTGTACTTGTCACACAGATAAACTGTTCTCTCAGCAGGCACAGCAGAGAGTCTCCTAGTGATAAGCAATTTGGCTTTATTTACATATAAACATATGCAAGCACATGTGCATGCATGAGGAGGCAAAGCCAAAGAAACATGTTTGACACTTGAGGAGGGAAAGATGAGTTTCACAGTGGTGCCTTTGTTTTGGTGGGAAGGAGAGGGATTCAAACCACAACTTCATATCAGCTCCCACATCTTCTCCATTCCCTCCTCCTGGGATCACAACTTTCTTCATCCACTGGGCCCTACAATTGTGTTTCACCTGTTAAGCCCATTCAGAGTCCTTACAAAAGGCAATATACAAGTTATACTTCAGAAGTGTGGAAGCAGAATTCCACACACAGATAATTAGCTTCTCAAAATCCCATTTTCAACATTACTTCTATCAGTAAATAAATCAGACAGTTCCAATCACATTATTATTCCATAAACACCACTCTTTGATTAGCTCTTCTCTTTGGAAAATTCATGCACCAGTCCCAAACTAAATGTACTCTGTCTGTTCAAGTGATGTTCTGCATTCAATGTTTCTTAAAGAAAATTGCTTCAGATTAGTAAAAACTGCAATGACTGTTTTCTTATGTGCTCAGTCAACAGCCCAGCAAACATTTTACAAAAGTCTCCCACAAGAAATAAGATAAATAGCACCATCCCACTGCTTCCTAAGGTGGAAGGCAGAAACAAATTACCCAGCTAATGCACAAAGTATACAGAATATATTACGAAGAAAAATATGCATTATTAGAGCTAAATTTATATACCAATTAAGTTGTCCATCTCTTTGAAATCAGACATATTACCTACTAGTTTTAGGCTTATGAATAGCATTTGTGAGCATTGAAAGGCACAGGTACCAGGAAAGTTTTCATTTTTCACACTGTCATTACAAGAGCAAGGTTTCAAAGGCAGAAACAATCCAAGAGCTTCACATGATTCGTGCAAGTCCAGCCACACACCTGCATCAATCACCACCTCTTTACAAGCATTCATCTTCTCCCTGTTCATGGTCCCTCAAGTTATAAAGCAAAGTATTGAAGGAATGCTCTGGATAGGTGACTGGAGAGAGGCTGCTGTAACCAAACCCATGGAGAAGATCTTACAACCCCCCCTAATTCACTCCATCCCCCTTGTGTGACCCCAGCTGTGAGCCAAAACACCTTCTTGTCCTGATGATCTTTATGAATTTTGTTGATTTGGACAGAAAAACCCTTCTATTTTCTCCTTTTTTCCTGCTTCACCTACAGTCTGTTTATTCAAGGTGGATCTGTTCCCCCTTCTACAACTGTGAGGCACAAAACACTTCTGAGAGCTTCCACTAAGAAATCATAATTCAATGCAAAAAAGGCAAAAGCAGCAATCACAGAAAGTGTCTGATGCCTCTCTTGACCAACTCCTTCTGTATTATTACAGTGTGATTTCAGCAATGAAGAAGCTTTAGAAGCAGGAGAGCAGCCTTTCAGATCCAGCAGGCTGAGCTGGGTATGGAAAATATAATATACAAGTGTCCACTCAGAAAAAGAAGTCAATAGACATTAAAAAAATCTATGGAAAAAGTCCTCCCATGTATCCTGGGACTCATCACATTCCAGAAAATTTAACTGGCTATATTCAGTAGGTCAGAGAATGGCATGTTTGGGGATTCCTGGTACAGTAAAGACTAAAGGCAGATTTCAAGATGTAAAAGGAATTAAAAGATAGCCTATTACTTAGCTTGGAGGTGCCCCACTACCCTACTCTATATCAAAGCATTCATTTCACAACATGGAAATAATCACAACCATCTTTTTCAATTGTTCTCTTTCAGAGATTTTATAGTTGCTAATCTACCTAGAGACTCAGGTGGAAAGGCAGTACATAATAACGTGATTAAAGATCATGTCAGCATGCAGATGCCCTGAAGTCAAAGTCTGAACTCTTTCTGTCACTGAACATACAAGTTTTAATATGATTTCTAGAGTTTCACCTCCTGATAGACTGAAGACAGCAACAAATCCTTTGAGTCCAAAGGAACAGATCCCATATAATAATTTTTACATATATATATATATATATATGTATATATTAATATCTGTCAAGCTCTCACCACATGTGCAGCCAACAGCTGGGTATTGATTTGCAGGACCTGGATTTGCCTGTAGAGCAAGATGTGTCAGAAAACAAAGCAGAAACACAAATCAGAATATTCATCATAGAACCATAGAATAGTTTTAGTTGGAAGGGACATTAAAAATCATCTTGTTCCAACCCTTCCCTCTCATGGACAGGGACACATTCCACTAGACCAGGCTGCTCCAAGACCTGTCCTGTCTTGCCTTGAGTGCTCCCAGGAATGGAGCATCCCTAGCTTCTCTGGGAACCCTATGTCAGTGTCTCACCACCCAATGATTATTTTCTTCCTCATATCTAATCTAAATACTTGGCACCCTACAATGTGCACCCTACTGTGCTGATACACAAGTCTCACCAAGTTCACATGGCAGGAAAAGAAACAGATAAATACACAAAATGCAATTTATAGAACAGATCCTCCTCCTCATTTACAGATTAGCAAATTTTCTCCACTTAGCCACTATGATCACACTTTGGATAATTAACCTATTTCATTAAAAGAAGGAGTATTTTTCTTATGCAAAATAGGAACCCAGGTGCTGTAAGCTATGAAGATTTGCTTAGAAAATCCCATTTTCAAATCCTGCTCAGGCGCATTTCCCAAACTAAACCCAGTAATATTCCTGATTGAAACAAAGTGACAAGGTGGGAAAAGGAGTGAAAAATACTGAGAACCAAGGACATCACCAAATGCATAATGTTTAATCCGTCTTAATGCTACCAGGAAAATTAAGTTTAAGCTGCACATTTAATTAGTGTGCTAATGCTGTTTGATGGGCCTCCTTGTAATGCCGAGACCACTGGGATCTTCTGTGTGTCCCCAAGAAACCTGAGATTTTTCATTATGTCTGCATCTATGGCAGAGATACAGCTGACTCACCCCTCCTCTTGGGCTTCAAGCTATCAGTATTTACACACAATTCATGTGCCTTTTGCTTATGCATGTGCAGGAGGATGGCATGTGCTGTTCACAGGGAGTTTTGGGGTTGTTGCAGCTGTGCTTGCAAAAACCTCACCTGCTGCCAGGCCAGTCAAGCAATTCTAGGCTCCACAAGGCTGGATGTGTTTGCCAGGTCTAGCAGTGCTACCAGCAGAACTTCATATCCCTGGAGTGTAAAAAATAATGTCTGGGGACAGGGATTCCTGGCAAGGTGGTCAAAAGACAGCTCAGAGGGTTATCAGCCTCTGTGTTAATAATATAAGGAAATCCCTCCTGTTAGGGCTTTGGATTAAAACCACTAAGGAGTGGGTGGATGTAAAGACCATGAAGTTATTCTGTTTCATTGATTAGCTTAGAGAATTTGTTTGTTAGAGATTGGATAAGGTCAGGAAGTCCAAAGGCTCCTTAAGGCTCTGTTTGGTTAATAGATTTTGAGCAGCATCACAGCACTTTAACCTCTCCTCACAGAGCTGGAGGCCAAATGAAGATCTCTAGCACTAATTATTGAGGGTCAGGTTTACTCCTAGCAACAGCATCCACCAACCAGCAGGTCCAGTGACACCGTCCTGATTCAGGAAAAAAACATAACACAAAAAAAAAGCACCAAAAAAGCCACAAACAGCAACAATCTCACCTCCCTACACACACATAAAAACAAACAAATGAATGCAAAACAAACAACAAAAACAAACAAAAATAAAGAAAAATAACCAAAAAATCCCCCCACAAAACAACAAAAACACCCACCAAATGCACAATATCAATCTGATCCTACTGGGTGCATGGATTGGTCCTCTAAGGAAACACAAAGATCTGTTTGCAGCACTGTCTCTTTTTCAGGTTCGAGACAGCAACAGAAAATTACAAGTTTATGCCTCATTCCCATGGTACTGATTCTAGTCCGATCTCCAATAAAATGTTTTAATACAGCATAACAAAACTTGACAGCCTATATTTTGATCTGAATCAAGGAAGGCAACTGGGGATTACATACACATTGAGACACGTTAGTCTGACTACTCCTTCCCTGTTTTTTGACTGAGAATGGTGACTTTGAATTTCAGCTCAATGGTAATTTTTTTCCCAATAGAGGGACACCTAATAATTGAGAAGAGATACCAGATATAAAGAGTTCTCTTCTTTACATTAGGCAAAGACACACACACTCATGCACTCTAAGTGTGTAAAGTAAAAATAAATGCATGTCTGTGACCAGACTTACCAATATGGACAAGATAATTTTTACCAACTGCCTTGTATGCCTTCAGTATTTCAATATGCAATCTGCAACAACTACTTGCATCTTATACAGGACCTTTGCTCTTTGGCAAATCACATAAATACTCTTTGCATCCAGCAGTGGGAAATATTTTCAGTGCACGTGTTCTTGATTTATAAGTTTAATTGGAAACTTTTATGCTTTATACTGAAATACCCGAAAACAGTTTGACTTGTCTGAGCATAAACAACAGCATTAGAATTCCAAACACATCTTCCTTGTATCTGAATGTTAATGCCCAGAATTTCTTGTGTAACCCTCAAAGAGAATATTACAAGGCGCACGACAAAATGTTGGAGTCACATCCTCTGTTTTTACCTTCCAATTCATGTAGATATTTCAGTGCATGACAAACACTTCACAAGAACTTCTCTGAAGGCAAGAGAAGAAATATGTAAAAACTGTGCTAGGGCAGGACCTAACCACAGCTCTTACAGATGGCACTGGCTTGTCCTCACAAAGGTAATGCATTAACTTGCAAATAATCCTTTGATTTTAACAGTGTCAAGTGACAACCACAGGTCTTGGTCCTGGGTCCTCAGCAGGAAAAATAACATGTACAACTTCCGGAATTATGCAGAAGTGAGGTGGCATCATTAACTTTATCTTATAATTAAAGAAACCAAGGCACAAGGCTTGAGTGATATTCATCAGCAACAGGAAAGCCAGGCATACAATTAACATTTTTGTGGCTGCTCACCCATTACAGAGTCCATGGAACTAGTAGGCTCAAGCTGTGTTTAAAGGCATAAAGAAGAACAAGATGATTCTGTGTTTAAAACTCTGGAATTAGGGCTTAGAGCAGCAAAATTGAGATCCTAGCTCTGTCACAGACTTACTAAGAGATACTGAGTGTTTCATTTAGCCCTGTCAGGTTTGAGTCCACTTATTGTAAAACAAGATTAAATACATTTTCTTTCTTGAAATGCAGAGCATCTTTTTGCCTCTTCAGTAGGTTTTTCCCCGTATATACTCAGTTTGGCAAAACCAGTTTTTGGAAAAAGATCATTTTTGCTGATCAAACATGTTCAGCCAGCCATAAACAGAAGGAACTTCCTCATTATCTGGGTTTATCAAAGTCTGAGAGGGTCTTGGTCTTTTCTGAGGCTCAGCACAGTACTGTAGCAGAAACTGCAATCCCAGTAGAGTACAGATTAATCCCATTCAGAGCAGCAGTGGAATGGAATGAACTCATTACCTTAAGGTACAAAGTATTATTTCTAAATACAGTCCTTTGTTTAGACACAGTAATGAGTCAGAAATGGCAGTGGCAGAAATTATAAAGAAAGGACATCCCACCAATTATTTTGCACTCTCAGCTGAATGGTCAAGTGTCTGCAGGGAAGGTTAATCACAGGAATAAAGACAGCACTCCAGAACCCTCAAACTCTGGAAATGGTATTTCCACCTGCTTCATCTTACCAACTGCCTCAGCCCCAATTGCACCACTGAATATTTGTGCCTTGAGAAGGGCTACCATTAACAACAAGGACCCTTTAAATATTTCTGAAGGACTGGAGACTGGAGGATCTTGCAACTCCCCTGCTCTCTGTAGAGAAACTCAGTGTAAAAGAGACTCAACAAAAGCATTTCCTAGGCAGCTCTGACTCTGTCTCCCACCCCACACTGACGTGGCAGCTCTTCCCAGATCCTCTGTGCCAATGCTGTATCAGAAGTGAATCTCTTTGCCTGTGGAAAAGAACCAAGGGCACTGACTGTGGCAGCAGGTCAGCAGCAAAGAGCACTCAAGAAGAGCAAAATCCAGGTCTGAACCCTCCTCAGAGAGCCAGGACTCTGAGTTCAACATAATCCATGGTTTTACCAGAAAACTTTGATAAGGTGGTTAATTATTGACTGTGTAACCCCTTGCTATCCCTAAAATCAATTACCTCTCCTTCTGTATTGATTAAAGCAACCCTTTGCTATTTTCTCACGATCCTGGTTGTCAACAGCCCTGTTAGATGCTCCCTCTGTAAGCAGACTGTTCTCCTTTGGCTTTTTCAAGTGCAGCTCCTAAGCAGAGGATCAGTCAGTGGGAAGATTTCTTTCAGTTCTATTTCTCCTCTCCACAGCCTCTGCTCATTGAAGTTATTGACTGACAGACCAAAGTGAAAATACCTTAACTTTGTACACTTAGCACGAAATAATCTGAAAACGATAATGTAGCATTTTCTCACAAAAAAAAAAAAAAAAAAAAAAAAAAGGAAAAAGCACCCTGATGCTTTTCACCCTTTATTTGTAAATCAATGAATTAATTATTGAGCCAATAAGTTCAACTTCATAACAATAACTGGAGGGTGTCCACAGAAATAAAAGCTTAGAGCAACTTTTTTACTCCTCAAGAGCACTCCCCTGATACAACCTCTGAGGTCTTGTGTTTTGTTATTCTGTTTGTAAATCTTTCACTGATCATCAGAATTGGGGCATGTAGTGCTGGGACTACCAACATTGTGTCTGAATGGTAATGTCCAGCTGCATCTCTACTGCCTGGATCAAATTGTAGTCTACAGGCTCTGACTTTAACAAACAATCTCCCTACTATCATCATTCAGTATTTTATTGTCATCATGTCTGGGCCACCCAGCAATTTTTGTGTTCCCATAATGCCAGTCCTGTACAGGAATAACAGGAGTCCCAAAGATCCTGCAATCCAAACAGATAGGACAGACCAGGCAGAAAGAAAGGGAGTGCTATGCTGTCCATTTCTCTAAACTGGGAGTTTAAAGCAGGAAAAGATGGTTGTGGTCAGCTCTGACTTGCAGTGTTTCACCTCTGCTTCTTTCTCATGACTCGGCTCCAACATACTCCAGCCTTCATTGACAGCAGAGGAGACAGGGCAGATTTGAGCTCTGGAGATCAAATGTCCCCTTGAGCCACAGCTCAGGTGTAGCACATGAAACAGGAGAACTCTGTGCTACTTAACACACATCACAACTTATTTACAAGGAGGGAGTGCACCAGCTCCAAGAATATGACTCAGGGATATGAAGAGGTTTCCTTGTTACTGGCTTAAAGAAGAAGAGAGAGCTGGTTAAACGTCTTCTTCACTAAGTTTTTGAGGTGAAAAACATTTTGAGTAGAACAAATTCACAAAGAACATCCTTGTGAACAGAAATTAAGCAGGTTTCAATGAAAAGTTAGCAGTAGCACAGAAATTTAAATTCCCTTCTGTATTAGTTCTCAGAAAACCCTAACTCATCTTATCCAACATTTTGGCAGGATGAGAAAAAAAAAACTTTTCCCAAGAGGAGGTCCAGGAATACGTAAGGAAGCAGCAATATTTGTGACACAAACATACCAACTGTTGCATGGGCTACAAAATGGCAGGCAGTATTTTGAGAACACCCCACTCCTACACACCCCTATCAGGTCTAAAGCACAGGAAAAAAAAGAAAATGAGAAGGAACTCAAGGCTAATCAAGAAAAAAACAGTGTCAGAGCCAAGAATAAGCTCTCTCCTAGTCTATACTGTGTTATACCTGAACCCAACAGACACGTGGATCTCCTGTAAGCCAGGCTCTGTGAATAAAGCCAGTCCTATACATGGCTCTGATGCTCTGAGGGATTTTGAAAGAAAATAAAAAGAAAATAGAAGAAACAGGTTCAAAGCATAAGACTGTCACCACAGTTCATTCTTATATCACTTTTACATTACTCTTAGTCATCACAAACTCACAGAATTGCCCCTTCAAAGTGGTAGGTGTCACAGAGCTGAAGCTGAGGGCATGTTGATGCAAAGAAGCAGAGCAGCAGGCGTGTGTCTGGATTGCTTTAATTTTGTGGTTTTATGTCAAATGCTGAAGTGTACTCTAATGCTCTTGCATATTTAATTTCCCTTGTTCTTTTCAAACACTAACAAATGTGACTGCTTGCACTGCCAAGATGTTGCAAATTAAAACAATACACACAGTCCAAATGCGACCTTGAACTACTGCTAGATCCTAGCCCTGCTCACATGGGGCACACCAGCAAGCATGTTCCTCTCCCAGGGCAGTCCCTTCTCATGGCACGTTATGCTACTCCAACATGACAGTCTTGCAACATAAAGTCCACTGAAATCACTGTAAAGTCCAAACTTCCCATTCATTGCAATGGGGGTTTGTCTAGTAAAAATAATTAAACCTGCAGGGAACTGTTCCAGAGTCTTGCCAACACCAGTGAGCAAATCCCTCAAATCTTACCAGTTTTAGCTCAGAAGTTTGCTGATGTTCTCCCAGTAGGATTGCTCTTCATCATGAAGACTGAATGTACTGCTGATATTTTGTGTGATGAAAACCAAGGCCTAATGAAAGGCATTTAAATCTGTGCCAGTGAAGAGGAAATTCAGACTTCTGGAAAGCAAAGAGATGTCTGAGCAGCTGGAAATACTCAGTATGATCCTCCAGCTGAACACAACTGTGCTCGCAGACAGGAAGAAAACTCAGGAAGAAAGGAGGGCTTGCTCTTCCACACCACCCCATGGACTACCCTCTTATGGGCTTCCCCCTGCCAGAAAAAACAGGAGAGGAGACAGGAGGGAGAGATCAAGAACACCACATGAGAAAAAACAGCCTAGAGTAAAGTCTCAGCATTATCCATAGTCCAACCCAAGTGAAATACTGCAGTTTTACTACAGCAGGACATACAGCTGGTGTCCTTCACAAATCTTTCTAATGATGGAACCAGATTATTCAGCTATCTTCTGCACAGAGAAATATGAAGAACTGGATACATAAGGAGAATGGTAATGCTTGGCCAATTAATCCATAGAGCAAATGCACTTCCTTAAGATATAACCACTAAAGATAGAAAAGATTTCTGGTTTTCTGCCTGTGTGACAACAGCTGACTTCAAATTGGAGAAGGAAGATCAGTCAGGGCGAAGAATCAGTTTCACAAGAGGAGACTGAAGGGGCTTAGCTTGTTTAGACTAGCAAAATAGCTGGTGAAAGGGGGGAGATTGCTCTCTACAAATCTATCTTGAGGATAAACACCAGAAGAAAAAGAACTATTTCACTTAATGGCCAATACTGGCACCAGAACAAATGAATAGAAATTGGCCATGAATACATTTAGGTTGGAAATTAAAAGAGTTTTCCTAATCACTACAGCAATTAGGGTCTGAAACAGCCTGCCAGGGGGAACAGCAGAGCAGAATGAGTTCAACTGGTTTTAAGATAAAACTGAACACCTTCTGAAGAGCTTAGAGAGAGGTGCCTGGACTTGGGAACAGAGCTCTCAAGGCAAAGCACATTGGTCTGTGACTATTCATGGTCATAGAAGTAGGTACTTTATATCCAACCTGCCCAGGGACACAAAGTCTGTTTTATTCTGCACAAGATTGTTAGCAGTGACCTTGGTCCATGCAGATGTTTATGGTACCAGAATTCCCCCAGCTGCAGTAAGAAATGTGTACCCTGAATGCTTTTCAAACCTGGCACTTGCACAAGGAAGGGGATTTCACCCCAAGTCCTTATCTACACATTTCACTTAATTCAGTAGCATTAAAAGTCCAGCCATTTTCATCCTTCAAGGCTTCTGAGAGAGTCCAGGCTGACTTTCCTTGTGGCACAGTGTGCTACCTATCCAGCCCCTTACAGACAGGGATCTCCATAACTCTGTAGCACCTCATGGAATACTGAGGGAATATCTCATCTCCCCGAGGCTGATGTCTCCTGCTGGCTTGTGCAGCCCAGAAACAGAGAACTGGCAGGTGGTAATTTGATTAAGTGCCCTGGTATGAGCTGAGCAGGAGCCAGGATAGCCAGAACAGAACCAACAGGAGGGAGCAGCTGGTGCCTGCTGATCCTGCTTGGAGAGCACTCTGTCAAGGGCCACCATGGGACCACAACAGACAAATTTTTATCCTCAGGCAAATGGACACAGGATTAGGCTGTGACTCCCTGAGTATCCAGCCACATGACAAGAGACTTGTGTGCAGGAATTAGTGGGAGAAGCTCAACATGCAGTGGGTTAGAATATAAAATCAGGTGACTAATTGGCCCGTCTGTTCCATAAAACAAAACATTTGCCCATGATATTTTTTTAAGTTTGTTTTCATTTTAAATGTCTTTAAAACTATATAGATATTATGTTTCTTAATAGAAAGGCATTTAAATGCTTCTCCTATACACAGAACAATTGCCAGAGCAAATGCATCTGTAGGTTTTGTTTTCTTATTACTGGTGGTTGAATTTAGATATGTATTGTTTACTTGAAATTTAAAATGTTGTTTTTCAGTATACTATGGGAGACCACAGATTGCAGGTTAACCTGCCTCATTTGAAATAAACTGAAAGTCTGAATCACACCCAACCAATCCCTAATTATTTAAGTGAGACAGATGGGTCAACCCAGCCATTCTTGCCAAGAGAGTAGAGAGGTATCATTAACTGTGGAAGGATGGGAAGATGAAACCACATAAAGCATGGAGTGTACCTCAACCAAAACCATGGAGAGGAAAACTTCTCCATTGGAGGATCTGAAGACCAGAAGGCTCAGCAAGTTCACTCTTAGTCTTTCTACCTAGAGACATCAAAGGTCAAAAACTACCAGCAAGGCTTGAGCAGAATGCTCCTGTTATCAGATATCCTTAGAGTGACTTTTCACAAGCTTACTCTTGACAGTGAAACCACATTCAAATGACACTACTGCTAACCTACATTTGAGGTGAGGTTGAAAAAAATCAAGATTGTTTAGTTTATGAAAAAAACAAACAAAAAAACCCCAAACAAACAAAAAACATCAGGAGAAAGGAGACTTGTCAAGGTACATAAATACTTGTCGGGGAAGAATAGAGATGACTGATAAACCTCAGTGGTGCCCAGTAGAGGCAACAGACACAAAATTAAAGACAAGAAATTCCCCCAAATCCAAGAATTAATTGCAAAGGGAGTTGAATGTGAGAACTGGTTGCACAGCATAGTTGTGGAGCTCCTTTCTTTGAGGTATTCAAACCTGACTGGATATGGCACTGAGAAAACTCCTCTGGCTGAAACTGCTGTGTGCAAGGGGCTGGAATGAGATAATTTCCAGAGCTGCCTTCCAACCTCAATGATCCCAAGATCCTCTTCCACAAACCACTGCAGTCTAGCTGTACAGCAGGGTTCTTTTGGGTTGATTTTGAGTCTTGCTGGTTCATCTGTCCATTTTCCACTGCTGTCAAAATAGACCATTTTGACATAAGGAGTCTGTGAAACCTGTGTGATAAAAGCAGGAGGCAGGAACACACAGCACAGAGGGTGAGCAAGGAACACCTCTGAACACAGCTTTGTCTGTCAGGAGAGATCCTCTTGGCAAGAAGGGCCTCAGTGCTACACCTTCCAGGATGAGCTGCTGTAATCATCTCACTGCAATGTCAAAAGCACACAGAAAGGTTTCATGCCCCACTTCTGCTTGATTTCAGCATGGGAACAACAGCAACTTGATGCCTCCCATCAGAAGGGCCCTTCTGAGACTCTCATTAGCCTCAAGAGCAGTTAGAAACCTTGGACAAATCTGATCCTTCATCTCTCTCCACTTCAGCTGTTTCCCTGTAAAATGTGTGCCATTGCTTTGGCTGCCCCAGCAGATTTGAAAGAAGAGCCTATCCTTTGCACTGGCCAGAATGGATGCAGCATCCAGGAAATCCAGTAAAAAGCCTTTTTTCTTATTCCTTCTGAGCAAAAGAGTACCTGACTGACTCCACTGGCTGATGACTCAGGAGAAGTTTGTTCATGAGTGCAGAAAGAACTTGCCAATGTTTCCTATTAAAAAAAAAACCCCATGAGACCTGAATAATTAATAACCTACCAGTGAAAAATTGGTCTAATTACCAAAGCAATCCCCCCAAAAAAATGTTAATTGCTTGGCCTATGTTCCTCCCTCGATGGAATGACTATATTGACAAACCTCATACAGGAAGAAAAATCTGGTGGCCACAAGATACACTTGTTACAAATGGATCAATAGCAATTATGAAGTTTTCTTGCATTGCTGAAACTGCTTCAGGCTTCAATCTATCTTAAGACAATATCATACATTTTTATCAAGGTACATGTTCTCCCTTTTTTGCTTCAGCTGAAGATGATTCATATTTTGCTGGGGACAAAATAAACATGCTGAAAATTTTTAAACTGTTTTCAACAAAGGAAGTCATTATCAAGCATTGGCAAAAGCATTCATTTAAATTGCACTCGTGGTTGAAATTAATTTTCTGAAGCAAATTCTGAAAGAGGTAGAAGCCAACAATCAATAATCTCTTAATGAGGTGCAAGAAAAACATGTGTAGACATGACAGGTTTTGATGGCTAATGAGCTTCAGAGGAAGAACATTGTTCAGAGGAAAACTCTGAAAGGCACAGAAAATTGATTAATTGCCAGACCAAGATATTGCAAGAAGGCATTTGGAAATTCAGCAGCCCTCAGACCTCATATCATTTACACCTCCTATGCAAGGTGTTAACTTTAGAAAACATTATAGCTGAAGGGTGTTGTTTTTCTCCCCCCGTCTCTCCCTAGTTGCTAACTCACGATCAATCTGCTTGCTGTGATTTGTTGCCTCAGAAACAAGAGTTACCTGGTAAAACTTCCCCATATTGTTTGTGGGGATGAATAACTGAATGCAAAAGACAGGCCATGGGGGGTCCTGTGTTCCTCTTGTGTTAATAGCTGCTCTTCTGGATGTAAGACATAACTAGGCTAACAGACATTTTGGTCTTCTGTCACTTGTGCTCACAACACAACATAAAAGAGATCACAGTTACCAAAAAAAAAAAAAAAAAAAAAAAAAGATCAGAAGAGCATGGCCTATTTTCCTGCAGTTAAACGTCTTCTTTTGAGGTACAGAACTAAGCTCTACTCTCTTTCCTGTCAGCAGCAAGAACACAGCTCACCTAGGTGGGAACACAGGATCCCAGCAGCAGGAACAAGGAATTCCAGCCTGGGATGATTACTGCAAAGTGTGGTCTTGAGGAATTCCCTGGGGCCAGTGGCAAGTCTGGAACAAGATTTACCCACTGTAGAGGATGGTCAGCATGGAAATATTCAAACAAATTGAACTACAGTGTCCTTGGGATTTAAGGGATGCTGGGGGCCAATGTCCCTCTCAATAACCACGGGCAGATGGGAGGTTCCTATAGAATGGGTGGAAGCAAGGAGGGCAAGGAAAAGGTTCCAGGGAACAACAAGCCCATCAGTCTTCCCTGATCCCAGGAGCAAGTCCTCCTGGAAACCATTTCCATGTACATGAAGGACAAGAGGGTGATTTGGAGTGGTCAGAATGGATTTTAGAAGGATAAATCATGCCTGACCAAACCTGACAGCCTTTTGCAATGAAATGATAGGCTTGATGGATGAGGGAAGAGCAGTGAATGTTGTTTATTTTGACTTCACTAAGGCTTTTGCCTTAACTTGTCTGCCATAACATCTTCCTGGACAAATTGATGAAGTACAGACTGGATAAAAGGGCTGTGAGGTGCACAGAAAACTCCCTGAGCTGCTGGTCTCAAAGTGTCCTGAAGTGCCCTGTACTATTACCATCTCAAAAGGTTTCACTCTCACAAATTGCAGAGATTATGTCCCACATGCCCCCTTCCATTCCAACAAAGCCATTAATACAGCCAACATGCATTTTGTTTTCCTAACCTGAGGTGTGACCACCTTAGCTAGAATCAGGAGTAAGCAGCCTACTTTTTTTTTTTTTCATATCTGAAATAAAATATATTTCCACAGAATGTACAAGTATTTTTCACAATTAATAAACATACTCCATTAAGGATCAAAACACACTCAAGGATCAAAACACACTGAAGCTTCACTAATTATGTGGGCAAAATAAGGAAATACAAATATAGGTGAAAGAAGGAAAAAATTAAGATAATTTATAAGCTCAAATGTTATGAGTTCAAAGTCAGCTGTAATCACTTGTAAACTCTTTGTCTGAATGCTGACTGGATTGGGAGATCATAGATGATGCCACTATCTTAGAAGATGACCTTGTCTTACTTGCAGTGCCTCTTTTTGTGAGCAATCTGTGCCTCAAGGTCTTTATTAAGGGGACAGATGGTTATTTCTACAGACTTGTCCTCTCATACATAAGACAGAGACTAGAAGACAAATATCTGATCACCAACAACTTAAGAAATAATAAAGAGATGAGGAGAAAAATTATCCTGTTTACATGGCCCCTCATATACTGACCACTGCTGTAGAGTTGCTGTATGATTAACAGCAAGTTATAAATGGGGTAAACTCATCTGAGAAGCTCATTTGATCCCAGAGACAAACAGCAGTTATCAGCACACCTAGACATTGATCCAGAAGTAAAATGGCCCTTAAGGAATACAGACAAGAGCACAAGGCAGTGGCTTCAAGAATCCCATCTCTGCTGATAAATGGGGTACACCAATTGCTTCACCTCACTCCCTGTACTTGTTCTTTTTTCATTTGCTGCCTGCAAGACAGTCATCACTTCAAGGTAGTGATTCTCTCACTGCCAACATGATTAGGAGTTTGTTCTTGTTTAAAGCTTCTATCTGTCATTTTTATTTATAAAAAAATACTTCAGGTTAAACACTCCCAGAGCACTGCAAATTAACCCTTGGGCACCTCAAGACACAAAGTTCCTATATATGGTGATGATAAAGTTAGTTTAACTTTAGGGATGTAAAGTTAGGAGTTTGGGGCACTGCTGGAGCTGTCCAAGTCTTTGTGCTGTGGAGCAGATGGACACCATCTCATTTGCCCCACTGTGATTCACAAACCAGATGTTTCCCAGCCTCACACCTGCAGAGCCCAGTGCCTCTCCAGCTGTTTCTCAGACAGACAGACAGAGATTGATAGCAGCACATAACACATCAGAAGAGGGCTTGAAAAGTCACTGAATAAAACCAGATAGTCACACATGTGGGAACAGGTACACAGCAAAATAAAATAAATAAAATTCAGTTAGGCAACGGTGTAAAAAATTAACCTGTGAATTTATTTATAGGGTTTTTAATTGTTTGAAAGATTTCTTCAATTAAGAAAGAAATTGTGAAATAAAACAAATAACAGACCTCCAGCAGGCCCTGACCAAAACATGAAGGTCCAAGCTCTCCAGGTTTAACTTCTAGTGATAAATGTGTTTGGCTGGAATGCAGGAAGACAGGAGTTGAATTCCTCTTCTATGCCAGAGGCTGAACTTCTTCTGTCTCATATCAAAGAATCTCTTATCAAAGCTCAGTTACAAAAATACAGCAACACAGCTTGCAACTCATATCTCCTCCATCTAAATGTGCAGGCATGCAGCAGGGCCATCTGTCCATGGACAAGGTCAAACAACAAGAAAGAATAAACTCTCTTGGACCCAGCTGGAAGCACAGAAACCTCACATACCCTTGCTTGGTCCCTCAAGTAGGAACATGACAGAAGAGAGGGAACAAGGCTGGAATTCAGCCAAAGCCAGGAGCTCCTGCCTCATATAAAGTATTGCAAACCAGTTTGTCAAGGAGTCTAAAAGATGTTCAGTCCTACAAGTACCCTGACCACAAGTCTCAAGAGTTACTGTCTATAGCAATGTAATTATTTTCCCATGCAAAGCAAAGACCTCCAAGAAAAGGAGCCCAGTACCTCCTGTCTTAGAAGAATCTCCAAACCTAGTGGGGTGCAAGTGGCAATTGAGGGTTCTCCACCCCCCAGGTAAAGAGAGGATTTGAATATCTCAGACCAGGTTCTAAGATTGTTACGAAATGGAGGATGGGGGAAATGGAAAACAGAAGTGACTAACACATCTGATCATACTTTGGGAGAACAGCAGCTGACCCTCCTCAGACTCCAGGAGAGAGTGATGACAGTGAGCCTCCACTGGGGAGACATCATTGAAATTTAGGCACCACAGCACTGAGTTTTTCTGCTCATCAAGCTTTCAGAGTCTGATTCAAGACTTACCCAGTCAATGCAGAGTCACACTGATTTCAGTCAGCTAATTAAGTCTTGAGTACTCATAAGCTTTACTGTGACCTAATCCCCATTAGAGCTGTAATTGTACTGATTGATTTATCATTTGATACTGAAATTGGTTAGACTCCAAGCAATAAACTCTTTCTGACAAGGTTCTTAGTTTTATTTTTTTTTAAACAAAAAAAATGTATGTTGTTTCACAAAGTTAACTTTTTGGACAAACGTACCACTCTATTGAAAAATTTTCTGAAGAAAATTATTTCAATGGCATTTTGACAGTCAAAATGTTTGTCACAATGAAAATAGAGCATTTTTTCTTATACTTACACTACACTTACAGTGTAAAGCTAAATTTAAAAGGTTACAGCATCTTCTCAGAAATAGAAATGGCAGCCCCTGGCAGCTCTGCTCCCAAGAGTTGCTGTAAACCCCTGCTGTGCCTGTGCTTCACGCTCTCTTCCCTGTCTGGTCCTCAGAGGAGGAGAGTCTGCTGAAGTTGCCAAAAGGAAGCTTTTGCCAGAAGTCCCACCTCCTCAAAAGTTGTTCCATAAGCAGTGGAACTGTTGAAATCCATTTTCCTATGATTTGGTGCCCTGCAGCCCGTTTCTCCTGTGCCTAACAAGGTGCTGGACCCTCCCTCTCATGGCTTTTCTGCATCTGGGGTGTTTTTCCAGTCTTTACCCAGGTGAATTCCTTCCTGCCTAACAAGAGATGGAGTCGACCTTCCCTCCCCATCCTAAACCATCTAAACCCAATTAACCATCAGGATGCAAATCACCATCTCTGCCAAGCTCAGCTCAAGACCAGCAGTTTAGAAGTCATGGCAGTGCACAGGCAGATGCATGCATGTGCACACACAAACACCCCCTGCTCACCAGCCTGCCTTCCCAAGGAAACCAGCCTAAAAATAACCAGCTGTAGCTGCAGTGTGAGCTGTTCCTCTGCTCCCTGTCAGGATGCATTACAGCACTTCCTAATTTCACATTTCCGTGGCTTGTCTCAAAAGAAAACCTGGTATTTCTCCTGTGATCTTTTCCTAGCTTCTTTATATTTTTACCACTGTGTATTAATATTGTTTTCTGTGTCAGAGCAGTCCCAAGACTGCAGTATAGGCTTAGACATCCTGCATTCAACTTCTTTGCTTAAAGTACTTTATAGGACATGAATTTTAATAATTGTTAGAACAGTACATTTTATTTTTAACCTGCAATGTAGCTCACTTTATATGCAACTCAGGCAGAAATCTACAAAAGGTAATTTAGCTGTTAACTGGCACAGTCTATATATGCCAGCAAAAATGCACTGTCACTTGAAAACACTATATTTAGTAACTATGTAGCAGGAGTTAAAAGAGGTCTTTTCTCCCCTTCACGAAAGTTATTTCTGTAGATTGGATCTGGAAAATGCAAAGCAGCACATGCTGAAGACTCCTGTGCAAGTACTTATGTTCTTTAAAAAAAAATAAAATAAAAAAAAATTTATATAGTAATATTTGAGATCTTCTATATGGTCTTGCATTGAAAGCCACAATGAAAAGCTTGCATGTGTTCTTTCTCCACTGTCTGCTTTTAGCTGGCCACCATTCCCTCCTCTCCAGCATTGTTATTTGTGTTTCTCTGACAGCATGAGCCTCACAAAAAGTGCCCTTTTATTTTGTCTTTACATACAGTAATATTCTTCATCATCACAGAAATCCAATATAAGCTACTTATTTTCAACACATTCTGTAACACAGAACCTTTGCTCACAAGACAGACTTCTGGAAAAATAATAATCCTGTATAATACATCTAAATCCCTTCTGATCAGTAGCATATTCCCAAATAATTTCCTTGATTCAGCCAAGTTTCCACTCAGAGGCACAAAATCTGGAGGGGAGAAAGTTGAGCCGTCCAGGTGGCACAGACAGCATTTCACATCATTCCAGCAGCTCAGAAACTCCTGCTTCTCCTCACTGTCTGGAGTTCAGGGGAGGGACACGGACAGAAGCAGAGCTGCAGCGTTTGCTGAGCATCACATCTCCTTACAGCAGACAAGAGGCCCAAATATTTAACACGTCACAAGGGAAGGTTCAAACACAGAGCACCAAGAAAGAAAATGGTGCAGCTACAGCACCAAAGCACACTGTTTTTGTTTATGTTCACCAGAGTTTTCAACTGTTTATCGGAATGGCAACAGATGGCACAAGGCAAACGCGCGCACTTTTTCACAGTTTCCTACAAAACGAACAGATGTCTTCATTACATGCTACATGACCGCGTTTAACAAAATGTGACAAGAAGCAGAGGTAGAGAAAAATGGCATATCCCTCTTCCTAACCTGAATTGCCTCTTGGCACAGATTTGAGTTGTGCCTGAGCATGGGATTGAATGCACGAGAGGGAGCTCAGAGCGGTTCTCACTCGTCCCTGCTCCATCACATCCAGCGTGGGGGGGAGCAGAAGCAGGGACTTGGGGGGGCCCCATCCCTGAGGACACATGGCAGCCCTCTGGAGCAGTCAAGGTGCACAAGGTGATGCTTTCATCATCTCTCTTCTGTCTCTGCCAAAAATGACACAGCCCAGTGCTGCTGGGGCCACAGACACCCCTGGCACTGCCCAAGCACTTGCACAGCCTCAGCAAGATATAGCAGATATAGTCAGAATGCTAAAGGTTTTTTCTCCAGTGATGTGAATGAGTAGACCACCATCCACAAAATAAATTTGTTCTGAAAGCAAGGCCCATGTTGGGTTAAATACTGCCTGTCTGCTCACAGAGTGGCTCAGCAATTCCAGGAAATGCATGTCTTGCCACACAAGGAGGGATAAGAGCATGAAGGCTTGCTCTGTAATGGAGATTGATGTTTTCAACATTCATTTTTGCTAACTGCTGCTCCAGAAATCAGACAGACTTTCTTTTATTTTCAAATCTGCTAAAGAAGAAATGGAGAGAAGTGTTCAGGTTTGGTGGGTAATGGCACTTAACACCCACTCACTCAGGTGTTCTCTAACTAGCCATGGTTCTTAGCACAGAGTGAACCAGAGTAAAATCACAGCTAATGTGAAAATTTTACAATAGGGCAGCAGACATTCATATATTTTATTTAGTTTCTGCTGAAGGGAACAAGGCCAACCATTTCAGACAGCTGAGTTAGACCATAGAAATAACTTGCAAACCCATGGGCATGTGTGACTGTAAAGAAAGGGAGAGAAACAGAAAGGTCTGCAGCAAAGCACAGCCTTGGATGTATTTCTTTCAGCTGGAAGCTTTGAATTGCTTAAATGCAGAACTGTATTGCAGCCTCTTAAAGAAAATTTTAGACTCTCATAATAAAGCCAAACTGTCTCCAAGCCAGGCTGTCACAGTGGGAGCACAAACCCATAGGGAACAGAAGAGGCTTTGCAGGCACTTCTCTCTGCCCACAACATACATAGTTACAAAGGAAGAGACCCAATCCTGTCCCTCTTCCCACAGCTTCTCCAAATAGGCCAACAGAGTGGAAACTTTGGTATTGTAAAATGCTAAATCAGCTACTCATGGTTGTCAGGCACCAGATGTGCCAGTGAGGCAAATTCTCTTTCTCCTAGTGTTGCTGGGTGAATCTCAGAAACATCTTTTTCCTTGCTCCTTTAAGGGCTGTACAGTCCAGTGAGGGGCTTTATGCAGTCAAGATAACAGTGTACAAATAAACCCACAAATAAACACCAGCAGACTCCCTTTTGGGAGGTGTTATCTGCCAGCCCAAGAGCAGAAGCCCAGGATCTCATTCATCTGGTACCAGCTCACCTCAAGGGTCCTGAGATATCTGCAAATTTGCCCCTCTAGACACACACTGCAGCATTGTGCAGTGGGCTTCAGAGAGCCATAATCCAACATGAACAGAGACAGCTCCAGAGTTCAGAACACCAAAGCAGTCACCAGATAAAACTAGTGATGGCCTGCACACTATTTATACTATTGATAAGCATCTATTTGCATTAATGAGACTGACTGACAGGCCTGGCACAATGGCACAAGGCACCCCTGAGCTGCACTGTGCTGTGCCCCTCATGCATAGGCAGGGCTGGGTTCTGCACACTGCTGTGACAACACTGGATTCTGCACACTGCTCACCTTATCCTGCCAGAGGCAGAACTAACTACAGTCTCCCTGGGAACACAGTTTCCCCTCTCACAGAGGGTTTTAGGCAGTGCAGTCCTCTTTACTCACTCATGGCTGGCTCTCTTGGGACAACAGAAACAGCCTTGGCTGCTGGGTAAAATTCTTCCACCTAAAATAAAATATCTAAAACCCTTCTCCATTCCCATTCCCAACATCAGGGATGGCAGCCCAGGTAAATCCTTTGGCTTTCAGATAGCTTGTGCTCAGCCTAGCAAAACTCCATTCCCAGCTAGTTAGGAGAACACCAACCAGGCTTCTAGCTCTGAATAACATTTTCAGGAGTTGATCCTGTGCTGATGAGAGGCTGTATGAGCCTTCCTAAGGATTTCAGCAGATAAAATAAGTCCCTCTGGTAGCACAAAAACCAGAATGTAATTGCAGGATGACTACCATCCCCTGAGGAGAGAAAAAATATCAGGATGCAGCAGAGCAGGAATTCTCCCAAGGAGCAAGGGAGAAAACATTTGTCATGATTTTAGGCAGGAGCACTCTCACCATTCTTTCAACCATTTTATGACTCTAATGACTGGCTCCTCATTATCTCAGCAGCTTGCAGAATTTTCTCCTCCCTTCCCCTCATCTCCACCATGAAGATTTCACCTGCAGCTGCTCACAGAGGTATTGTCCATATGGAAGGCAGTGACTGCTAAACCCAAAGTTTCTTGTGGAGTACTGTTCTTAGCAAACTGCTTCTCACAAGCCTCATGTTCATCACCAGTTCTCTGGGACTCTTCCTAGTGGCATCTGGCAGCCCCTCCAGCAATAAGAGATCACACAGGGTCTCATTAGCAGCACAAGGCACTTCACAGCAGGGGCTCTGTGCATCAGTTGCAGTGATGTCCTTAGTATTTATGTCCTGAAAGAAAGTGTAAAAACACTGGCAGTGGTGACACAGAACACTTCTTGCATGTGACTCAAGAATCCACAGCAACAGTCTCACCTACTGCACAAAAAGGCAGAAACCCAAATCTCTCCTGTGCTTGAGTGCAAGTCTGTTTTTGGGAGCACATTTAATGCAACCCTCAAAACTGTTCTTAATGCACTTACCTCTGAACAGAATGCTCAATGTTTGACTGATTCTACAACACTAAAAATTTTAAATCTTCTTTCTAGTGAAAAGGTACAGGGGGGGTTGAAACTAGTTCCCTTAAGGTCCCTTTCCATCCGCATCATTCAATGATTCTATGACAAGCCAAACAGAGACTTCAAGTGTCTACATTAAATAGCTACTTTCTGCATGTGTCTAAAACTGTGATTTGTTTGTCCTTCCCACCCAGCCCAGAAGTCACTTGTCACTTCTTTATCTTAGCCAAAGGTTCATTGGAGTATCTGTCTACATGTTGTCTTCTTTGAGGAGAGACAAAGATGGATACATTGCAAATCACATGTTTTTCAAGCAAAAAAACTACTCATCAAAATATTCACTTCAGAATAGGACTTCTAGGTTTGAGGTTCTCTACAGCCTGAGACTACAAGCTCAGTTTCTCTCTTTACTCTGAGTTTCTTCTCCTTTAAGCCAATATTTACTCCTGGCTATTTAATCTTACCTATCCTGCCAGAACCCACAAGAATAACAAATAGAACCAACCTACAGGCCAGGAAGCACAAAGACCTGTGACAGAGAAGCCCTGCCATCCCTGACATCATTCCTACCATTAACACAGAGACCCTTTGATGCTCAGATTACACCTATTCAGGACTGGAAGCTGTCTTTGTTGTTTTAAACCAATTCACCTGCACAACTGCACACACTCTAAAGGATCCATTGAAGAAAATGTGGGTAATCTGGCTTTTGCTTCAGGATTTTCCCCATTACACAGGAGGGGAAGGGTCTCAACATTGGCATCTCACAGGTGGAAAAGTCAGAAGGCTAAATAGCTTGAGTTATCTGGGTATAGCAGACATTCCTCGTGGAAGGAAGCACGAGCACCCTGAACAAAGTTTCTCTTCAGAAACTCAACCCTCCAGTTCTGCTTCCTCCAAAAATACTCTGCCCTATAAATTATCATCAGCTATACAGAGTGAGAAAAGACCATCCACAATTTGTTACATATTTTGTTCAAAGATCACTGCATAATGAAGAGAGAGACCAAATCAGACAGCAGGTCTTCCACAAACTGAGCATTTGCTTACACACCAGAAAAGGAGCTCATAAGACTATGTTTAACACCATCTGGGGATCCCTCCATACAATATTACCATCAATAATAACAGAAGCCTAGCTACAGATTGTTGTGCTCTGTGACAGCTAAATATATCAGGCCTAATTAGATAACACAGGCCAAAAAGCAAAAATCTTCAAACACAAGGGAATGCAACCACAAGGGCCAGGAAGATGAAAGAAACCCTGCAAATTAAGTGTAGGGATGAACCTGGATTGAAACCACCAGTCTCAACACTATCACTGAAATTTAGGGAAGGTCAGCTCTGAATAAGGAGCCTGGTTTGAACTGCACAGCTGGGGTCTCTCTGTGACTCAAACCAGAGAGCAGGCTCCAAACACCTCCCAGAGAATGCCCTGGGGAATTTACCTCAGCTGGTGTATATCAGCCTGGCTCCATTGACTTCAATTAGCGTGATGTTAAATCTGCAGTGTTGACTTCAGTGGGATTACAGTGATTTACATCAGCTGAGGAGACAGCATTTCACTTCTAGGCAGGCTCTTCTGTAGCATCTTCATTAGTGGAAATTCCCTATAAAGAGAAGAAAAGGAGACATATGCTGTTCTGTAATGGTATATCACAAATCCAGACATGGACTGGCAGACAACTATAATTAGCTCTGTTTTGTTGCAGTTCAACCTGTGGTTACAATTACCCTTTCTTTGCTATAAAGATCCAGCTATGAATTGCTGGAGCCACTCCTTCCCCTTCCTGCCTCTCCCCTTTATTTAACAGCTCTAAAGGCAGGTTTTTGTAAAGGCACAAGGTTCTTGCCCTTTCCTGTGCATGCACAGCTGGCAATTATTGCTAGCAGCCAGCATTGCCACTTCCCATCTTCCTGCCCCTTTCCTCTAAACCTGTAAACACAGGAATAACTATAATTTTGCTGGATACCACAAGTGTATCCCAGGCTTGAATTCTGTAAGATACTTAAATGCAGTAAACTGTGAAACCTGAGACAAGACACCGTGGTCCTCCCACAGGTTGCACTGCCAGATGTTGTTGGAAAACAACATGCTGGTTCCTCCCAGATTCTAGATGAACCACTGCTTGTTAAACATGGAAAATATTATTTGAAACACACAAATGTGACCTTTTGAGCAATCCAGGGAAGGCATCCATAATTCCTACTTCTAGGTACCCAAACTCAGTGTTGTGCTTTGGCTGCTTTACAGCCAGTGGAGACTTCAGAGAGAATTTAAGAGCTAAACTAGGAGTTTACCTCTCCCCAGGGAATATACAACATGCCTAAGCTCATAAATTATGTACCTTTATTAGAAAGCCTTAAGATGGCATGAATATTCTCAAAATACCTGTAAGATCCATTTCCCCCTTGAACTCTTTTTATCACCTGACAACATGAATCAGACAAAGTGAGGAGCTTTGCTCAGTCCAAGGCTCTCTTAAAATATGAATGCCTGGAGATTTGCACAGCTGTTCAGCATCAGGTCCTGCTGCCCAGTACCAAAACTGTGTTTGGGGTGGAATTACGTAAATCATGGACTTCACGTTTCCCAGTCAAATTGCAGTGGTTTCACACTGATCAAAAATGGAAGTTTGAATGTCTCTGTGAAACTGGCTATTTTAAATACTTTTTTTCAGCTTGAAACAAAGGATTTCTCTCCAATGTTGTTTTAAATTTACATTTTTCTACAATTTGTCACAAAATTCTGAGGTTTTACTCAAAAATGTAGCATTTTAGCTTAAGAAGAGATCTCTTATGACTCATTTTTATCTGAAAGGATAAGAGATCAAACCCAGCTCTAACATGTCTAGTTTCCTCAAAAATTCATTTTCAGTAAATAAACAGGATGTTTCAATGAAAAGCATGCCACTCCAATTTGTGTATCACCGAAAAATACACACGTAAAGGTCCCAAAATCTTATCCTTAATCTGTGCACAAACAGGGATGGAAGATTTCCTACCAACTACTGGTCCTCTGAGGACTGCTTTGAGGAACAAAGTTTCTCTGTGACCCAGCCAAATGTCCCTCAGAAGAAGAGTTGATTTAACAGAGAATGGCAAAATTCATATTCTGTCACCTTTTCGTATCTCTTTTTATATTCTTGACTGCCTAAGTATGGAACAAAGTCACTTCTAGGCTCTAGTATAAAAATACCTCTTTTACTGGGACAGGCTGTGACTTGGCTGCAGGAAAGGTGCAATAATTTCTCCTTGCACACACTCTTTACAAGCTCTGATGCCTCAGATTCTCCTGTTTCCTTGTTTCCTCTTCTATCTTCCTACCCTCAGGAGCCTAATGCCCAGCCACTCTTGCCTGGAAAATAGCAAGAATCATACTCTCCATGGATACAAAGCTCTCCTTTCTGGTAATTAAACAATATTTTCAGTTTAATGGAATGTGAAAGAAGGATTAAAACTGACTGCAGAAGGATATAAAAGTGCACACACTACTTACAACTTTTGAAAAGCATAGATCTATATAAGAAAGGTTTATATTCCCTTAGATGAAGTTTATTCTTTCCTTATGTGTTTGTACAGCAGCTGTCATCTCACAATATTGGGGTTTAAGACTCACTATTGGTCATCATCTCCTACAGAGCTGTTAAGCCCAAGAAAATGCCTTTTTTTGTCAAGAATAACTTTTGTCTGGAGTGTTTCCTGGGTAGTTGATGGGAGGATGAATTTACTCTTCTAGGAAAATGTCACTGAAATATCAGACACGCTGCTCACTTTGGTTGTTATCATTTCATTGTTACTGGTTTATTTCCCCAGGAAGCTTCCCATTTTCAGGACTTTTTCTCCTTCCCTCCTCCTCCTACAAGCTCACAGATTTTTCATCTGGTTTTGCATCATGCCACTTTCCAGTCATGGTTTGCATAACACATTCCTACTCTGCTGTGTTTCTAAGCCTCAAACTAAAGTAATTTTAATTTTAACCATGCAACTGAATTTAGCTCTGCTGAAGGTCCTTAGTTTAAGTCAAATGGAAGTGGGTTATTTTGACTTTCTTGCAAGACAGCTGCAAATGACATCAAGAACTGCCATTCAGCAGCTGCATCTGAAAAAGGAAAGAAAAATATGGAATTATGAATTAAATTGTCAGAGACCAGGGAGAGAGGAGGCATGGATTATGGAGAGTTCCCAATTTGTTGAAAATCACAGGAGAGGATAGGAAATGTTCTAGGCAGCTGCTCTGAAATGAGATACTGACCTACAGGAGCAGCTTAAAAATTGTGCAGATTTTGTAATTCCTGTTCCTCTTGTCCTTGTCATTCTAGTTCCTCTTACTTGCCCTTTGAGTAGCTAAATATAGATTCTAGTTCCAGGTTTTGAGAGAGAAAAAGAAATCAGAGTCTTGGCTGGTCACACGACTGCAGAAGCTGGGATTCAAGAAAAAATATTAAATCTTCTGACAAATCATGTGGATATTGACTCAAGTACAGGTTAAAGGGTGTCCTGAGCAACCTGATCTAGGGGTGAGGGTGATGCTCCTGACCATGGTCAGGGAAGCTTGGATCTACATGACTGATGTCCCATTCTATGATTCTGTGATTCCATGACTCACTGGAAGTGCAGCCAGGCAGAGCTCCGAAAGAGCTACACTGTGACAGCAATTAAGCAAAGAAAATTATTCTATTATTCAGTTTTCTAACCTGAAAAGGAGTAGAGGAAGCCCCAGAGCTTCACCCCTTAAAAATGACTTGCTCTTTAGGGTGTCCTCTCTTTCTCAATCTTGCATCTCTCCTCTTTTGATTCTCCTTTCTCAATTTCTTTGTTTCTTCCTCTTTCTCAAGTTCAAACGTGATGCTTCCCCTGCCCTCCTGCTGCCCAAGGTCCCATCCCAGAGAGCCAAGGACAATTCCTGCTGCCATCACCAGACATTCCCAACTGCTCTGGTAGAGCTTGTGGCTGTGCCCTTAACCTCCCCCTCCACATAATAAAATTTAATCACCTTTTGAGTTTACTTTGACAAACAAAGCATCCTCATAATTAAGTAGATATTTTCCAAATATTGGCTTTGCCCTATTGACAGCTTTATCTGTGTTTGGCAGGCCTGTAATTACACAAGAAATTAATATAAGCTCTGTTTTTAAGGTTATACATTGAACATTTACCTAGGAGCTGGAGAGTGGTACTCCAATGAATTGCATGGAACCAATAACAGCACAAAGATTTTGTACACATCTTAAATCTTTCTCCTTGCCGTGTCAAATATTTTAAAATTCTTGATCATTAATTATTTTTAAAGAGTACCCATTCAAAAATCTTTTTCTTTAATCCTTGCCTCTGTGTTCCCTATTCAACATTTTTAATGGCCTTTTTTCTAATACCACATTCACCTCAAGTGACATTAAGCTGATGTAATAGAACCATTTTAATCAGCAACAATCAATTTTATTACTATGAAAACCTTAGGGACAGAACATTAAATACATACCATGTAATTAGTTTTGATAAAACAAGCCTTCATTTTAGCAAATCAAATATAATGAAAAGGAAATTTAACAACTATAAAAATCTATGGCATAAAGTAGGAGTGAACATGCATTCTATATGCACAGCAGTGTGGCAGCATGTTTCATTTCATCCACACACATAATCCATGTGAGGGCAAAGATGAATTCTGGAAAGTCTTTGGAAATGAAGAAATACCCCAAATGTTATTTTATTGATAATATCTACTTTAATTGCTTTGTTTTCAATCTACATCAGTGGTTGAATCTTAGAAGAGAGTTCAGCCTGCGAGGAGGCTGCAAAAGCACTTATTGAATGCACTTATTGATGCAATGAAACCAAGAGGAGAAGCAGCACTGAGGCAAGCAGAGTAAATATCCACTACCTAGCCAGTGATAGAACCAGAGTTTCTACCTCTTTATTTATTCAGAGGGTAATTAATATCTGACATGGTTCTGCATCCTCTGTGCCACTAAGGCTGGAAGTGTTTACAAACAGCCATTAGTCCAGTGTCAGGAGAGCAGGCTGGGCACATAGCAGCCTCCCCTGTAGGCACAGACCAATATTTCTCCAGCAACCAGGAATTCCAGCTGAGGTCACTAGCAGCATGAAGGCACTTTATTCTGTTTCTTACAAGGACCTTGTTCTTGTGCAGCTCATGATATTCCTCGAGCAGGAACACCTAATAGGACTGAGGGGATTTGGTGACAAATTTTTCTTTTTCATTAGCCAGGGGTTGTTTTGTTTGAAATGATTTGGAAAATATAAATAATGTTTCCACGCTTAGTAATGGTCCACTGGGGGCACATTTAAGTTGCAATTCATCAGCCTGGAGTTTTACCACACAGAGTGTAACAAGAGCTACATTGAGACTCCATCTTTCCAGCCAGGATTCAGCAATCTCCTACTCCAGCCTTCTCTCCTTCATTTCTTGGCCAAATGACCTCCTGGTCCTTGAGAAAGACTCCATTCATTTTTCAGATAGCCATTAAGATTACTTTATACTATTCACCCCAGGGGAACTGAAGAGCTGCATCAAAATCCAGAACAACTGACAATATTTTCTTCTCAACAGAAAATTGGATTTTCTACTAAGCTTAAAATCTCTTCAAGCAAACTAGATTGCTTCAGAAAGTCTTCTGATTCTAAATCAGTTTTCCCAGAGCAGAGTTCGATTCAATATTTTCAAGAGGTTCTCATCAAAAAACCCAAAGCTTCAAAACAAAAAAAAAAAGTCCTTTCAGTTTCCCAGGAAAAGTTCTTCACTAAATTCTGTCTATAAAAATTACAAGTACTTACTACTTTCCTCAACTCTTGCAACATGAAAATAAGGCATTTCCTAACTAGTTCTGCTGAAGTATTCTCAGGTCCTGGTTTGTCTCACGCTTCCCCATATAAACAAGGAACCCCCCCATAGCCAAGAGGCTGTAGCTACATCTGAGGGACCCTTCACACTTCATCAAAAATATCCTCTGCAGAAACCAAGGAATCTGATGGAAAGCCCATGGCCCAAGAACTGAGGAGATACATCTGAGTTTGGGGAGCTGCAACCAGTGTGGAGTGAAATGAATGTGCTCCTTTTTCAAGGCCTTTAATGAAGGTCAGATCTGGGGCTTCCATCCCCACAGGAATCCCTAGGAAAACATTTGCTGTCTCTTGGTCTAGGGGTGTCATGCTGGCCAAGTGCTGTTCAAGTCATGGCTACAAGGTAAGGAAGCTCTGCTAGGTGATTTCATCTTCACAGTTTTCTCAACCTGGGAGTACCATTTTTTCAGTCTTAGATGTTATACTGTCTTGTTGTTTTTTAGGGGTTTTTACCACTGATTGGTATCCCATGACCACTTGCTGTCACATTCCATTTTGGAGGGGCAGTGGAGGTGGTGTGGATCCAAGAGCAGGGACTGGGATGGGGAAAGGGACAAACAGCTGGGAGCATTAACAATTCACAAAGACATGAAACATCAACAACAAATAGTCAACACAAACAACAATCATAGTCAACTGAGTAGACACACATCAACACAAACATCAACAACAACTGGGTAGACACCCTGTAGGGAAAAACTTGCATCTGGGAATTTATTCCCAGGATATGGAGTTCCAGGTTTGGGAAGGACTCATGAGATGGGTGGTGTCAGGATGAGGATGGGATTTCCTGAGGCTCTGGGGCATGGCACCCAGCACATCCCTCCAGGGCAGAAGAGCTTGGTCTCCAAGTCATGGCCATGGGATGGGACTTGGGACAGTCAGAGCCAGAGGCTCCAAACAGCCTCGCAGGCTGCTGGCCCAAATCCCCTCTGCAGGCTGGTGGGACAGCAGAGCAGCAGCCCAAGTGGATTGGTCTCTGATGGAGAGCTGGGACCGTGAAAGCCTGACTGGCACTGGCACCAGTCCAGCCACAACTCCTGAGACACAGAGCAGCTGCTACCAGCAGCAAAACTGACAAGATCATCGATTTCTCTGAGGAGCTGCAGCATCTGGGGAGCAGATTTCATTTCGGAAACGCTGTGTGTTGATGTGTCGAAAACAGTCTTTTCTTAGCTATTCTGGTTCATGTGAAGTAAAGAGGAAGGCTTGTTTTAAACTGAGAGGAGGAAAAAAACCCACCACAGTTTTCTGCCACCTGGGAACCCTGGGGGTTTAGCTGTCTATATTTGGCACAGTTTATGTCTGATGAAGGAAAAGAATTGGGCTGAGATTCCTGCAGGATGAGCCTGACCCATCCCTTTGCTGTGCCTTATTATCCTTTAAACACATTTTTTGACTGGGGTTGCTCACAGCCTCATGTAGGCCAGGTCAGCTCCACCAAGTGGGATGTGCAGTCACATCCCCAGCCTTGTATTCTCTGAACTAATGGTGACTCATGCACAGGGACAAAATTTTCCCAAGTCATTGCAAGTCCCACAAGCCAAAAATAAACATTTGAAAGAAACGTTTGACACTCAAAACTGAATCCTTGTCTCAAGGTGACCTTGCAGTTTTTATTAATGCTTTGATCACCTCCATGTCTATGAAATGACATGATTCTATTACCATGTGTTACATCCTCACATTTACTCATACCTCAGAGGGCCTAATTTGTGCCTCTGATGTATTTCTGAAGCAATTTCTATGGAAATATATTTTTAAATTCCTTTAAGTGTATAAATTGTATTATTAATTCAACATACTACTTTTGCTTCATTGTTCTTTTTTTTTTCCCCTTTCCTAGCTGTTAGAATACGTGAGAGGAAATTTAAGCTGATGAGCCAGTAGGAATGTATCACCTCTTTATATGACTGAAAGAAACATTCTGGTTCCAATCTGGACCATGTGAAAATAGGTGCTTAAATTCCTGCAGTTTGATACTTCAGGATGAAAATCCTGGTCCTGCCAAAGTCAGTAGCAAAATTCTTACTGATTTGAATGGGGTAGAATCAAACCTAGAGAGTGACGACAAGGCACCTCTGTTCAGCACATTGGTCTCTCCTGTTATCTGTGCAACACATGGAGTTTGTTGATAACTTAATAGGAATAAAATATTCAATGACATTTTTTATGTGTATCTACATATGCACTGCAGCTGGATGAGGAAGTCTTCATTCCAGGATCCTAACTTTTTGTCTGATCACAAATTACCAGCCAAGGCAGTGGTTTTCATCACTTCTAGTCTGTTTTTCCTAAACATGCAAAGGATCAGTTTAGGAATGCAAGCTGCATTTTGTAACTAGCTCACAAATAGCCTGTTCATGTCTGCCTTGATCCAAGAAAGAACTTAAACCTGTCCCCAGAAGGGGTTACATAAGATTTAAAATATTTCCTTGCATAGTGACCCGTGTGTGCTGGCTGGACACAACAACTCACACATCCCAGCTTCACTAACAGACCTCACAGCTCCCTCACAGGATCCAAGAATGGAAAGGTTGTGCAGGGAACAGTGGTAACCTGTCCCTATTAATGGACTACAGCAGATATATAGGGGAGGGTTCTAAAACAGAGCACTGAAACACTTCAAGAACACTCCCCTGATCACCAGCAGCTTGAGGCTCAGACTTCCAGCAGCAGAGGGGTTGAGGTGCTTTGCTGGTGTTTATTAAATCTGCTGCATTTCTTCTCCATTAACTTGCCCAGGCTCCCCATAATCTCATATGAACTCCCAGCAACCAGAACATCCTGCATCGAGTTCCTCAGCTTCATGACACATTACAGAAGACACTGACTTTTGCTACACCTACCACCCAAACAGAATGTGAACAGACAAGACCTTAAAAAATCTTAGGAAATATTTCAGACTCTTGAATAGAAAAGGTTATTGTTTCTTTGCCAGAGCAGTAGAAATAACGTGCTGTCAAAAGTGAGGGACACTGCATGATCTCAACTTTGTCACTGCCAATGGGTAGATCTCTGCTCTTGCATTTTCCTTATGCATTCTCTATGTTACAAGTAACTTTCAGAAAGGACATAGCATCATTTGTTGTACAAACACTCATCGATAATTATTTACTGTATATTTCTGCTTTCTGCAGAAATTATGGACAGATAAAATCTCACTTTCTCATCTGTTCACAAACAAACCAATAAGCAAAGCTGCAATTTCAGCCACTAGAAAATCAATCACTGACATTTCAGTTGGTTTAGCTCATTTGGAAGGACATACAGGGATATATTTGTGCTGTATTTGCCTAATTCTAATATACATTCACGTGCCTGTATGCATTCCCATGTCAAGATGCAGTAATTAGATCTATGAAATACAAACAGCCAGGGTTTTATGGTGTTCTTCCTCCCTTCCTCCCCAACACTCCTACACTAGTAACTAGAAATAAATACACAGCAACATGAGAAAATGGGGGGAGGGAAGGCTTTAATATGATCTACTGATTTCTGCATGGAGGGGCTGGTTAGGGTAGTACCAAACCCTCTCAGAGAAAACTTGCTAAGTGGATTTACTGTACCAAGGTCACCCAACAGGTTACACCTTAATTACCAGTACATGATGTGACATGTCACAGCACAGCTGTGGTGGCACTGTAATATACATCTGTCTCCAGCCAGCACCACCCTAAAAAAAAGTGTTTTCGCAGTAGATGTTACCTCCCTCTGGAAACAGGATCCAAAGGAACAATGGTTTTGGCTTCATCCTGGGTGAAATAGAAAAGGGAAAGAGTAATACCTACATGGCACCTTTATTATGTGGGATTTAGCTAGGACTTAAGAAATATGATGAGCTAAACACTTTTGATAGCTGAAGTGCTTAGGCTTTCAAATTAGCCATGTTTGTTTTAGAAAGATCTTCAAATAAAACTGGGATGAATTACCTTCTCCTGATCAGAATCCAGTGTCATTCATTTTCCCTTAAAACAAAGAAAATCAGCAGGATTGGAGGGAACTGCTGTAAACATGTCCAAAACCCAGGTGTGTCTCTGTGTTATTAGCAGACAAAAGAATTATTATTGGAAAACAGTTCTTGCTTTTTAAAGGCAATCTGGGTAGTGAACTCTTCTATCAGGAATCAATATGCAAATGCTGATATGGATTTTACCTAAGGTACAAGCCAGATCAAAGCAATCCTTGCAAAACTCGACTCCACTTTTTGGCAAAGGTGCTGATGGTGGAGAGGGATTAAAAATAAGTAGGGCATAATAATTCCAGCATGAAACTCCACTCCTTAGGGTAATGCACCAACGCACACAGAAGATTGCTGAAATGCTGAAACCACCTAGGCTGGCAGGGCTGATAGGGGAAATGGAGCCCATCACACTGAGACTGCAAACAGGGTCAGATAGCACAGGGATCTGCAGGCTGGGGCAGCAGAGGTAAGAGGATAGCAGAAGATCAGATATCAGGGACTTGATAGCTGGCCTGCTGCCAGCAGACAGGTCAGAGGCAGAAAAGGACACAGCAAAGGGGAAGAGAAAAGGCATTGTCCAGCAGGAAAATGCATTACTTGGGTCCTTTCTATTCTCTGGAGGCTGTCATTCAAACTGCTTCAATACCTGCAGAGTGCAAAAGAGAAGGTGCCACCAGTGTTTCAGTTGTTTGGTTGGTCCAGCCATAGTTAAGGCTCCCTTGCTTGATATTTAATAAGTCTGGTCTGAATCCCCAGTGCCTTTAACACCACAGACCTGATATGGTTGGACTAGATGATCTTGAAGGTTCTCTTCCAGCCTTGACTATTCTGTGATTCTGTGATAACTGCACACAAACTGTAGCAAAGAAAAAATACACCATCCAATTTCATTAGAACATTGTTTGAATCCCAACAGATTCAGAATTCTCAGTCAAAAGATGGAGTCTGATGATGTTCCCCCCAGTAAAAGTATCCTGTACAGATCTTCTCCTGTTCCAGTCTCAGAGGTGCAAGAATGAGGCAGATTTTCAGGAAGAGATGTCTTTTAAAAATAAAATAAAATAAATAAGTCTCACACACAAAGACGCAGCTGGAAAAGCCCTGAGGCTCATCTTCAGCTCTGAGGCAGAAGCAAAAAACTTCAGGCTAAGAAGATTCTGAGACAAATGTCCCAAGATTCACTTATTTGTAGGAATTGCCTTGCCACCCATTTTTTGATAAATGCACAACAGTACTCCAAGTTGCTGTATTAAAAGGTGGAAGGTGAGAGAAATTTAGAGTACTAAAAAAATACATCTCAGTCATATTAAACAATCCTCCTTTCAAGTTGGAGGTTCTTACACCAAAGTGTCCCCAGCAGCTCTTACAGGGAGTAAGAATTGGGCCCATTGCCTTTTAAACAAGGTGTCAGGAAATAAATGTACATTGCACCTTTTATGTTTCTCCTCTCATTGTTCATATAATAATGAGCAGATGCTGTCACAGGACCCAGAAGATTACATTTCCCATCTGTTATAGAGAGCACAGAGCAATGGTTTTACATTACCACGTAGGGTTCAGGACCTGTGTTCACAGAAGTCTATTACAAATGCACACTGACAGGAGATTCCAATTAAGCAGCAGAGGAAAGGGGGGGAAAAGCTAGAAAAAAAGACTGCAAAAGTTTGGCTTTGAGTCTTAATTTCCTGGAAAACTACAATGCTTTGAGCTGGTTCTTCTCCAGGTGAAAATACAGAGATCTCTGCACAGTAAGAAAAGCATCAAGAGTGAGGCTGGACACATGGCCATGAGCTATTGTCCAAGAGAAATTGAAATCAGCCTCTCGTGTGACTTTGCACAGAAAAGTCAATGAGACTTATTGACTAATTTAGTTCACCCAAACAGGAAGGTCAGGGACTCTGCTCAGGGATGGCTGAGTTTGGATCACACCTGGTAAACAGGAAGGGCAGGGACCAGAGTGACAAACCCAGACTGGGTATGCTGGAAACCAGAGAGCAAAATAGCAACAGGATGGGTCTGTCCCCACTGCACAGGATCCCTCAGCCACACGAGTCCAGGAGGACAGGTGACCTGAGCTGCATGAACTCCAACACACAGCCCATGAAATTCACCTCCTCCTTTAGCCTCTGGGCCACCATGACAGGGCTGACCCTTTGTCCTGCTCTTGAAAAGAAACTGTCTCAGGAAGAGCCTCTGACATTAGCTTTTTGCCAACTTTATTCACAAACACCAGCCAAAGATCAACCCCCCTTTTTATTCCCTTTTTTCATGCATCTTCTCCTTTTCACTTTTTAATGCATTTTTTAGCTTTTCTTTTATGTTTTGTTTATCAAATAAAATAAAAAGCATCTAGTTTAGATTGCCACTACTGGCCATTTTCCAAATCTGCTGTGAGTTTATGAGATGCAGGAAACATCTTGACACAGAACATGAAGACATGGTTTAATAATGGACATGGTTGTGGTGGTGGGTTGATACTTGGACTTGGTTATCTTAAAGGTCTTTCCTAGCCTTAAAAATTTTAGGATTCTGTGATCTTTTGTATTCTATATTGCAAATACATTTGGTTTTGTCCTTTCCTCTGCCTTTAAGAAAAAGTCTGAAGGCGACTTTTTGAGCCAGAACTCAGCAAGGTGAAGTCTTTGCTCTCAAATCCACATCTGATGTATGTGTTTGATGTGGCACAAGAGGCAGAGTTTACATTCTGAGACCCTGAGCCCTTTCCACACTTTTAAATCGAGCGTGTGCAAGTGCACCTCTCAGTGAACTGAGGCTGAGACTGAAAGCCCTGTTTGCCAAATAACCAGCTGCTACTGCCACCACTTTGTGTCCAAGCAGGAGCAGCTACAGTTCTAGCTGTCTGTCTCTGCAAGGGCATCATTTGTCAGAGACCATGAAAACTCCAGGGCAGCAAAAGCTTTGTCCCCAAGGCAGTGCAGGACTCAGAATCCCCAGATCCAAATTCTGCTCAGCAAACAAATTCTGCAGCTGGTTGCCTGTGGCCCAGCAGAGCAGTGCTCTGGGACATCCTGCAGCACAGAAATGTCTGAGAATTTCAGAAATCCATGGCAGAAATGAGCACCAGTATCAGTCTGGGCACTCACCAACCTCACCAGCCCATTTTACAGACTGGGCAGAGCACAGGGGGCTTGGAGGTTTGCTTGCAACCCTCTGCAAAACATGCCAGGAGCACCCCAGGGCTGCTGAGAGGAGCAGTGCAATAATAGTGTTAGTATTTACTCCCCTGCCATTGTGTGATGCACAGAGTCTGAACATCAAAAAGAGAAGAGGTCATAGCCTTTAAATCATCCTCCCTAAAGCCTCACTTGATGGGCAATCAACAGCAGTGCTTTTGAAGAGAGTTACACCACCAGAGAATTATGAAGCCAGGCAGCAGCTATTCCAGACACAAGCACTGCAGATGAGCAGGGTCTGTGCTTCACCCTGGGCCACACAGGGGAGAGACCTTGCAAGGGAGGCTTG
The DNA here is from genome assembly GCF_903797595.1 of Erithacus rubecula. Lineage (NCBI taxonomy): Eukaryota > Metazoa > Chordata > Aves > Passeriformes > Muscicapidae > Erithacus > Erithacus rubecula. Next base: position 53,598,795 of record NC_136688.1, read on the forward strand.
CAGGATTTAAAACTTTAAACTGCTCCTTGATCGTGCACCCATCTGCATACAAACCTGCTCTGGGCCTCAAACAAGGGCTACACACAGCCTGACTACACAATCAGGCTTTGTACACAAAGGATGAGTTAAAAATTAACTGTGCTGGAAAGAAGGAAAGGAAGGGGGTCACCTGGCCAAGCTGTGAGCACAGGAGCAAAATGCTCACAAGTAAACTTATTGTACATAATGTGGTCACATGTGTTCACCAGCCAGAGCAGCCCCCTGCCCTCCTAGAGCAGGAGAATAGATATCTCTGAAATGAAATCACCTAAGTGACCTGTATTTTTTGGGCATCACCTTTTTTCCCTTGCTGCCAGATTTGAAAGTCCAATTTGCCAGGATAATATCCCCTGCATGGATTGTGACTTCCAAAGTTGAAGCACTTGTCTCTTAGCAACTGGAGAGGCTTGAAGGATCCTTTTTTTTTTTTTTTTCTTTCCCTTGACACCCACTGAGATATGTCAATTATTTAAATCTCCCCAAATAAAGATAAAGGGCCAGGTGTCCTCATCACACTCCCCATCCCAACCACATAGTGCAAAGAACTATGAAGAGAACTCCATGGAGGGGTTAACAAAACACCATCAACTAGAAAAGAGGAACAATCCAGTCTGTATCCTCCTGCCTGGTGACAGAGTCCAGGGCAGGTGATACCCATAAGTTCTTGTGTTTTGTGAGAATGACAATGCCAGGAGAGAAGGGACAAACCATGTGCTGAGATCTGAGGCTCACACTCCCTCTAAATCTGATGGAGATGGTCTGGGCACTTAAGCACAGAGCTCCTGGTTTATGGAGATGTCCCTCAGGAGACAGCTCAAGGCTGGCAGGAGCAGCACCTTGGTGAGGACATGGACTGGGAAGTGAGGGGCATGTCCCACATGGAGTGCCACACTGCACTCCCTGGGCAGTATTAGATATGAATATTTATGTATTCATTGATATAACCAACTACTTCATGAAGTGTGATAGCAAATGAGACAGTGGTTTAACAAGATTTGATGGCAGGTATTTACTCCATAGGAGAAACAAAACTGACCTCCTCTTATGAGATTAAAAAGTCATGAGGTTCAGAAAAGACCCCCTTGTGTCCTAAGCAGCTTTTCAAAGGACAGTTCAGGTGCAGCTGGACCCAGACTTAGTCCTAGACTTAGTTAATTCAATAGTTAAGGACTAAGGGATTGTATGTGCACAATCAATCATTTATATAATTAACTAAGATTTCAAAGTTTATCATGCCAGCAACCACTTACCAAGAATTTGCTGTGGCAAGAAACCTCTCATCAAGGAGTAACCTCAAGAGGTGTCCCCTTGAGAAGAGATCTGGTGTGCAGTCTACTGCTGTGCAGGAGAGCTCAGGAGGCCCTGGGCTGTCACTATTTATGGAGGAAGATGATTGATTACAGAGAAATTGGCAAACAGCAAAACATGTGGTTCACCATTCCAGCCAGCCCTTGGTTACCACATTGCCATCTGTAAATAAGTTAGTTGCACCACTTAATTAATTTTTTTTCTTTTCTTTTACTCAGAGTCACGATTAAAAACACAAAGGAGATTGATTTCTTGTGTTTGGACTTGGTTGTTTATTAAATCTTATCTAAAGTACAGAGTTTTGCAACACTTCTAGCTACCAGCTAAAAGCGAGAAAAATGGAGAAGAATTTATTTAGTTACAAGGTTTTTTAAAGCTAAATAGTTCAATAAAGAGATAACACCTCTATTATTTACACTTATATATACTTATATATATTTATATTTATTTTGACCTAATAACTAAACACTTTTGACTCTCAGTGCAGCATTAACTATCCAACCAGAAACCACTACCTGAAAGCATGAAGAAGGAAGAAGAAGAGAGAAAGAGAAAGGCTCAAGAACATCTAAATTGTCTCATACCTGTTGCTAAGTCTAAAAATCTGAAATTCAAAACTTTTCACTATGTGAAATGACTCACTTCTATTCTGACCACACACCTGTGACTTTAACTCCATCACTCAAATTTGGAAGTTTTCTCCAAGGCCTCAAGTCAAAAGCAGTGTTCTCCTGGGGGTCAGTGTCAGAAAGAACAGAAAGTTCAGAACTTTCTGGGTTCCAGCAGCCATCCATCCCCCCCTGAGGTCCAGAGTAAGCAGCAGCCACAGCCCCACTGCTGGTCTGGCTCATGGGGAGGCAGCTGGGAAGGTCAGAGGAGCTGAGAGCTCTGCAGAGCCAGCAAGGGGTGGCAGCTCCCTCAGGCAGGAGCACCCAGCAGCAGGGGGATCCAGCCCTGGCAGTGCTCTCACCAGCAGGCACAGCCCCAGAGAGGCTGGACATGGTGAGCAGAGATGGATCCTGGTGTCTGTCCAAAGCCCAAGTCCAGCTGGTGCAGCAGATCCAGGGGAAAACCAGGGAATCTAATCAGGAATAAAAGGATCCACAGCCACAGGCAGGGCTGGAAACAGGGCTCCAACATGGGTCCAAAGCCCATCCACAAACAGAGCCAAACACAGACCTAGAAATAATCTGCAAGGCACATGGCAGGATGTCCAACCCTGAGAGCTGATTACAGCACCAAGGACATTGGGGCACCTACAGCATGCAGAGACCAAAAGCACAAGCCTGAGCTTAAATAGAGTCTCTGGCAAGGGCTGAGCTCCAGGTGAGGCTGAACAGACCCATTAAGATTCATTAATGCCCTCAGAGCCCTGATAATGTGTTTGGTAGCATTAGGGCATAGACAGCAGAAATAAGTTATGGATAATATTTGAACTTTCTTCCCCCATGAACACCTCTCTGCTGAATAACATCCTGCAGCATCACTCAGGTCATATTGTTCCCTCCAGGAGAGTATTTACCTCAAATCACTGAGACTTGTGCCACAGAGCATCTTCTGCCCTGAGTCATGGGACTGGAATCCATAATTGATCCCCAAAATGACCCCAGTTTGGCCAAACTATGATCACCTTACCAGCCTTCACTTCATGTGGCAGAGTTACCCCCAAGGGAAGCTGCTTCCCTAGGGACTAGCAGAGGTCCTCACCATCTCCCTACTCCCTTAAAGCTAAAAATCAGTGTAAACTCACAGACTAGCATATGGTGTGTCTGACACTACAAAAACAGTTAAATTTGTCAGCATAATTTCAAGAGCTTTGCAGGGATCTCTAGTGTAAATAGGAGGGATCTCCAATGCAATCAAGGGGAAGGTGGAACCTGTGGTGGCTGAGTCAAGCCTGGCATGAGGCAGGATTCTACACTGAATAACAGAAAATAGAGACATTTCCTCCTGTGCCTCACCCTCAATTGTGCTTTTAAGGGATCAAGGGGGTCACATTCCTGGCTGGATTCCCAGCTCTGACTCAAATGTAGCACTGTCCCCTACACAGATTTTTAACAGAGCAAAATACACTAGAAATAATTTGTACTCTAATTAGAAACCTTGCCTGCAATTTTAATTGGAAAAAAAAATCATCTCTAATAAACAGAATCTATTATATCCTCACTGCTGTGCCAAGGTGTTTATTATGCTGTATTTGAAATTTTTGTTCGACCTGTGGAAGCTTTAACAAGAATGAAAATGCATGATACAAAAATAAATCCATGTCTAGTTGTGTCCTTCTTTACACACCCTCAAGTACAGAAAAATGCAACTAACCTCAGCAACCAAACCTGACTTAACATCTTCTTGTAATAAAGAGGGTGAAAAACTAAGAAACATTTGCTTGTATGGGAAGAATAGTACATTTTTGGACATTTCTCCCTGAAAGCAATAGGACAGGTAAGAAATTTTTTTGTTTAAGTTAGGAGATAGATATAATTCAATAGTAGTGGTGGGAACTAGTCTCCTTTGCAGCATTTATGTCTGACAGTAACATGTGAGCACTAATATCTGATGATGTAGTATAGCCCCAGAATCTGCATGTGAAGGGGCAAGGCCAGTGTTCAGAAGTGCTTTAAAACCCATAATGTCAAGTGATCTGCTCAGCCACACTCAGACTGGAAGCACAGTGGGATGCCAGCATCTCTGGCCAGTGAGTAATTGCTCTGCAGAATTCTCAACAAGCAGCACATGGACAGGGCAGTCCCAGCTAAGGCTTTATGGAGAGTGACTTGGCCTAATGCACCTTTTGCTTGTGGCAGCACAGGTTATTCCTCCAAGGTCACCCCAGCCTCGAGTTAACAGCAGCAGCTCTGTCAAAGAGCTTGTCTCACATCTCCCAGCCCTTCCCTTCTGGCTGGGAATTTGGGATGGTCACCCCACAGGACACAGTCCTCCATCCCAGAGTGAGCAGTACTGGGATGTTCTGCACACCCTGCCCTCTGCCTCAACACCAGCTGGGGATGAGGAATCCCAGGAAAAGCTCTTGAGCTGCTCTTGCACAAGAAGCTCGTGTTCTTTATCCTTTGTTGGAGCCATGTACCCATGGGAATGACACTGCCTGGACCTAAAGAAGGGCAGGATGAAGGGTTGCTCACACCTAAAGGGTCATTGTGAACTCAAATAGATCTATTTGAGCACACAATGTAGGTCTGGTCTACTGGAATATGTACAAAATTAGAACACACACCAACTGTCTTCCTGTTGTGTGCACCCCATCAGAAATAAAAAGGCAAAAGTCCCAATCACCTCTTGCCCGTTTTAAAATTTTTTTTTTCTCCTGTTTAAAACTGTGTAAGTTTATTATTGTGTGTACTAGCTGCTGGAAAGGTATAGGATTAGGACTTGTAATTATTTGTGAAACTCAGAGAGTATCAGCAATAAAAAGGGTGGCATTGTTTTGAGGTTATTTTTATTATTTCCTCAAAGGAACACAGCCCACCAGAGCTACACAGTTTGCATAAATCTTGTAATCTTTTCTTACAAATGTGTACAGAAATATTTCCCAGTGTCTGCTGAACATGGTGATAGCAAATACATGTAGGTACAGCATGTAATTTAGAGAATATTTTTGTTTTATTTATAACATGGAAGTGAACAGGACAGTCTGTTTGCAGTTGCCATGGAAATTGCTGGCATTCACTCACTTCTTACCAAAGAGGAAGCAAAGAGCTTTTGACTTTTTTGATATCTAACCTCTTTTAATATTAAAATCCTATATACTGCAGTAGTACAAATTTCTCCTCTTTGGAAGGTCAAGGGCATTCTAGAGCTATCATTGCTAAGAAGAAATTAGCTAATTTGAGTACTGTACATATACTTGGTGAACATGATATTTCTTGAAACAGACTGAACTCATCTGCTTAGAAGCATTTCTCTTTTTTTTTTTTTCTTTTTTTTTTTTCTTTTCTAATATTTAAGAGAAGTCTTTGGATTGCAAAAGCTACAAAAACTGGCAAAAGGTGCAGAGGAAGTTAAAGCAATGCACCTCCACATAATTGTTACTAACTTCTCCCTACCTTGTTGCTTGTTAATATAATCCTAAGAGATTCTCACCATTGACACACATTTCTATTGCACTGATCACCCTCTCCACTCTTCAAGTTCAAATAACAAAAGTAACACTAAATCCTTCCTCCCTTGCAGAATTACAACCTTGAAGAGGGAGAAGTAACTCTGTCAAGTCTGTGGTATTTCACTTTGGCCTATGCAGCTAATGGCAGGTAAAAAGTTCCCTGTTAATATAAAATTAGTTAACAACATAAAACCCCACTTGGATGCAACAACAAAATTCATTTTCAGTGAAGATCCATTCTACCTGTATCTGTACAATCATGGGGCAGCAATACTGAATCTTACATAGCCTCAAGCTCAGTGTTGTGAAAGCTGAGTGTCCTCAGGATCCAGTGAGGGACAGAAGAGAAGCATCCACCTTGTCTCAATCACTGGTATTTTATTGTTATCAAAGATTAAAAAGCCTGGAGTATCCACTTTTTCCTGTAAGTCTGACCACTGGGGGAAAAACACACACAGAAAACAAACAAACATTTATTTAATCCAACTTGTCTTTTAAGAAAAGATTTGGAAGTTTCTGGTGGTGGAAAATCCATCAGCCCCTTGGAGACTGGAAGAGGGGTTAATCCCTGTTGGGGGAGAGAGGCACATTTAGCTTATTTGGAGCAGGAAGGAAAGAGGTCAGCCCAGGGGAAGTAGGGAGGATAATTATTTGTGAAAACCTGCAGTTCCTCCTCTCTCTCAGTATGTCCCAGATATCAAGGATGTAAAACTTTAGAGTTCTAAGAAAAAGAAACAAGAAAGAATAGCAACAGTTTTAATGCCAAAACCTAGTTTCCTTTTTCCAACCAATCACAAAAACTGAAAATACTTTTAAATACAAGGGTGGGGGGGAAAGGAACATCTCCATGCTAAGAACCAAAGAAGTCCTTCACCCACCTTGGTTTTTATTAGTTTATTATTTTATTAGTTTATGCACAATAACACATTTCAACCCTGCACCTCTGTGTCCTGTAAAGCCCCCTGCCACTCATTTTTCAAGGCAGCTTGCAGTTTCCTGCAGGCTCAGGGTGTTTGCAGCAACACTGGGTGCTGTTTGGCATTGATGCTCCCTGAGCTCTGGAGTGCAGGGCTCAGAGCTGCTGTCTTTGGCCACAGAGCACCTCCTGCTTCCAGCCCCAACAGCCCCTTCTGGAAAACACAGGGGAGACCACTCAGCAGAGCAGGGCACTACAGACATCACTGGCACCAATTTTAGGTGAGGAAATTAAAAAGATATAGGAGAAAACAGGCTGGACTCATGCCATCCTCTTCAGAGGTGAGCCACAAATAACCTGTCATTACTGCAGGTGATGTGAGGCCAGGTGCCAAGAGCCCTTCCTAGCACCTTTACAGCGGGCAGGCAGCACCTGCCTGTGCTTTCATCTCACTTTTCCAAGCACTCATGGGCATAAGTGTGGGTAAAAAGTGCAATTTGTCTTTAACAGGGAACTCTTCAAGTCGATATATTGCTTAACTGGCAAATAACACAGCGCCTTGGACAGAGGTGAAATGTGGAGCTCATCTCTCTATTACAGGAGCCTGGCAGCAGCATCCAGCACCAGCTGGAAATTGTGCAGGGTCTTATCAGGCCAGGCTGTCAGGAGGCAGCCACAATAATCTAATCTTGATGTGAGAAATGCACAGCGAACCAATTCAAGGTCAGGACAGCCACCGACCACAGATATTTTTTAAAAGATAAGGGAGCCTCTGGAATAACTTTTAAGATCTTGGTTTGCTGAGGTAGGCAAAGTTTAAAAAAAAAATAATTAAAATCTGCTTTCCAGCAAGGAAAAGTGCAGGTAGCAGTGATGGACAAAGAGCATTTCACCTCAGACAGAGCTGCCTTTCAGCACTGTTTCAGTCAGTGATCCATCTGCATCATTTGTAAGGAGCTGCCAATATTTTAATAAGAAGCTGCCACAGAATTCCCTCTCAGCTGTGATAAATCTGCAGGCTCAAGGGAAGAGTTGTTTGTGGAAGGAACAGGCAAGAAATTAGAAATCTATCCATTTGTCTTCTCTTTCCCAGTGAAACATGCACTTCAGCAAGCCCAACCCTGCAAGGGGAATGCTGACACCATGAGATACAGCACTCCACCCACCCAGTGTGCTGGACAGCCATGAGCTCCCTCCAGAAGCTTTTTAGACTCATTAGCACACACTGTGCCTGTGATAATGAGTGCTGCCTTGCAGCAGGGATCCCTCAGTTACAGGGTGTTTCAACAGGGACAGTCTAGCTGAGAGAGGGGCAGAGCTAACCTGCATCCCTGAGCCCAGCTGCACTGCCAGCCCCCAAGAGAACAAAGCAGAAAATTATAGGGACTGGGCCTAGGGGGACCAAGATTGTACAGGCAAGTAGGAGGAAAGGTAAGCAGGTTGCAATCAGAAATGCAGGATTAAATTTCCTGAGCAGCCTGGACTGGTGCAAGGTGTCCCTCCCCACAGAAGTGAGGTTGGAACTAAATCTTTAAGGTCCTTTCCAACGCACTCCAGGATTCTGTGATTTGCTCTAATTGTTTGCTGGCCCACCCTGCACTATCACTGCTCATCTGGGGTTTTTTTCTACATAGAAATCCCACATCTCACAAAAATGAACATGCAACCACAAAGCCATCTCTTTTCTGAGTTCACAGTGTAGATGTGCATCAGACATTTAAGGCTTTGGGTCATCCCCCTAGAACCATCCTAAAGCAAGACCCTTGGCTTACCAACTGCTTTTGAATAAATAGTTTGCATAGTGGACAAGACTTCCTTGGGTTGGAATTAAAAGTCACAATTATTTATGCCAAGGAAGACATGGGCAGAGTGGAGTATGTTGGAACATCTATCCAAATCCAGATATCTGGAACAGAGCATAAAAGCACTTCTTGTCAGCTGGCTAAATTAAGAGGGACAAGATGAGCCTCAAACAGACAATTAGTCAGTCCTTGGCTGCTGCTGACTGTCCCTGGTTGCAATGTATTACCACTATCTGCAATTATTATTGAACTTCTGCAGTCAGATGCATGCTAATATTTTATTTCTGAGGGACAATCAACTACTATAATGACAGTGCAAGACCCTGTAAAATGCACTGCTGATCAAGCTCACCAGCTGACACACAGCAGTTAGCTAATGGCTTCTTTATTTCTTCTTTTTTCTCCCTTTTTTAAAGGAATATTGTTGGCATTTCAACCTTTTCTTCCCAAATATTCAGTACAAATGCAGGTACATGGAACAGGTTAGTGTTTGTTGAGAAGTTTGTTACTGAATATGATTCAAGATCTTTTTTTAACTAAGTCATCCTATTTTCCCTGCTTTGGGTTTTTAGTCTAACACAAGAAGCCAGGTCATTCCAATTCTTTGAATTCTTTTACTTTGGTAAAAAAAAAAAAAAAATATCTTTAGAGGATGTTTTTCTTTCTAGCCATAGTAATGAAACACATTTGCTGGCTTCATGCCAGGGTCTGTAAACAGGTATCTGTCCTTGTTTAATTTCACAGTAAATAAGGTCTTCTATGCATTCTTACAGCTGAAGTCATTTAAAGTAGATTTATTTCTATCTCTACTTTTTATAGCTTGGTTAATACCCATTGAAAACTATGTTGGACTGCTACAAGGTAATCAATTCCCTGGTGGAAAAGCAAGAAGGGTCACTGAATACATATTCTTAAGGAAAAATGAAATAAAAAACTATCTAGAGAGAAGGTAAAATGCATTAACTTTGTCCCCTGTCCTCGATTCTCTGACAGCCCAGGGCATTCAGAGTTTGTAGACACTACACTTCTTCAGCAAATGATAGAAAAAATGAATTAGCTGTATTTGCATGATGATGCTATTGAATGGAAGAAGGAGAACCAGCAGAATATGGGAACAGCAATGAGTTCCCCCTCTCTTTCTTGGTGGAAGAACAGAGAAAAGGCTGATAGAAAAGGCCAGCATGATCTGGACCAAGGTCTGCATGGGGCAGGCATCACTTTTTATGATTCACATTCTACCTCTGCAGTGCTCCATGTACTTCTCACTAAGGTAATGATGCTTTATTAGTTTCCACAAAGTCTCTTTCCACTCTGTGGTCAGTTCTGTTCGGTAACTTCCATTTTTCCATTATTTCTTCCTTTCCATTTAGTTTGTAATTGCCATTTTCTCCCTCCAAAGCCCCTGCCAGCCAACCATCATATTGGTGATTTGGGCTGAAGTGGCTCTGAGTAAGCTCTAATGACAGACCAGGGCCCTGCTGTGCTCAGCAGCCTGCAGGCAGGGGAAGAAAGAGTCCTTTGCTGCACTCTTGCAGCCCCAGCCCCTCCAGACTGTAATGCTTTGTCTTCTGATTCTCAAAACCTTATTTAACAGCATCCAGCCAAGGTATTGCCAAGGGCTGTACAGCCCCCATGGGCACATGCTGCTTGGTGCAGGGGACACTTCCAAACCAATAACCACGTACCTCCCTTCCTTCACAGCTCCCTCCATCCCTTCTCTGATGGTGCACTCAGCTCCTGGGGCTCACTGCCACAGGCTGCCTTCTCCTGCGAAACAGCCTCCCCTCTGAAGTCTCCCAGCACTACCTTTTCTGTTTTATAACAGGCTCCTTGTTCTCCTGACACTGTCCTGCACCTCAGGATTTCCTCCTGGCCAAACCCCCTGCCCTAAACAAACCCACAGCTCCCCTGCACAGCTCCTCTGAGCACACAGAGCACAATCCAGGGCTTTATCCTCCCCCAGCCACAGCTGGATGCAGGGGATTCTGTGTGTGGAGCTGAGTTTACTCACTCCAGTCCCACAAAGTAAACGTGGCTGTGCATGGAAGAGAGGGAAACACCCCACAGACATGGGTTATGAGTCCCCCTGTGTTTCATCACATCTTAGGAACACAGAATCCTAGAATGGTTTGGGTTGGAAATTACCTTAAAAATCATCTATTTCTAGATCAAGTTGCCACCCACTGCATAAAGTTTCCCCATCCAGCTTGGCATTGAACACTTTATTCCTAATATCTATCCTAAACCTCATCGAGTTTAAAGCCATTCCCACTTTGCCTATCATTCTGTGCCCATGGGCACAACAATTTAAACAGCCAGATAAGGAGTGATGGAAAGTCTCTTCCCAACAGCATAATGATATTCTGTTGAATATCATCACATCAACAGGAAGCTTATCAGTCCTGAGATAGGACAGAAGGGATGGTGACCAAAGGTGACAGGGCCTAATGGCTTCTGAGGCTGCCAGCCAGTGCTGGGGACTCCAGCTCTGTGTATCAATTTCCAGTCACTAACATTAAACCACAGTGACCACAGAGATAAGTGCCCACACAGGATCTAAATTAAATAGGGTCAGGAAGGGCAACACGAATACAGGGAGATAATCAATAAGCTTTGCTATCAACACAGATGGGACAGACTGGTGAATTTTTTATGAAATGGTAACTTCAAAATGAAAAGGACTTTGGTTTTCCCCAGTTTTCAGCTCCCCATTTCATCTTTATCTCCTTCTGAGTAAACTGGTTTTTCCCCTATTGTCCTTATATTTCCCCTAACCATATCAAGGCAAGCAGGTGGTAAATCATCCAATACAATTTTTAAAGGATAATTTTCAGTGTTCTCCATTTCACCACTCTCTATCCAGTGACTGTTGTAGAGTACAACCCAAAGAAATCTGTAAATACCAGTAACAGTCATATACACCAACAGCATGCTTTTGAGAATGTGTAGATCACCCAGCATTATCAAGCTGGAGCAGAAACACAGAAAAATGCTTTCCAAAGGAAAAATGGCTAAACCTCATATTGGAATCTACATTATGAGAATTTATATAAAATATTCCTGATGGTAAAACTAATTACAGCCTAGAATAAATTTTTGCTAATGTTTGTATTGAAAACTGTATATTCAGATGTGATGGAGAGAAGGAAAAAAATTAGGGTTGTTCCCCAGTTTGAAAACAAGTAACTTAATAAAACCAGGAGAAGCCTTCCAAAGGCTTCAATATGTCTACAGACAAAATTCTGGTAGCAAACTAATAATGGCAGAGCTTCAGGCTGACCAAGACCAAGGACTCACTGAGACCATTAAGCCCAGAAGAGCACCCCAACATCTTATCAAAGAAACATACTGGCAGATCTTTCAAAAGTCATGAGATTAATGGATTCCCAGAAAGCTGCAGGTATCTAGTAAAGTAGGCAAAATCACCTGCTCAAGTTCAGCTAACTCTGACCTAAAAAAATTAGGATGAAAATGAGAATTAGTTAGGAAGACAAGGCCAAAGTAGAAAAGAAAAGCATAGTTCCAGTCAGAACCGGTAATAACTTAGAATTTCCCTACTACTGGAAAACCTAATTTTTCACAGTTTTTATTCAGAGTATAAATGAAAACTTGACATCTTAGTTTCCTGTAGGAAAATAAAATATTTTGGTAATTTTTTTCTTAAACATATTTTTCCATCTTTTTTCCCCTCCAAACCAGATGTAAAAGTTTGTAGCCTTGACTCCCAGAAATCCTCCAACAGCCAGAAAATTGAGAGAGAACTAAATTGTCCACTGCTATCAAGATATCTCCCACCATGAAATTACAGAGTTTTTCTTCCAGCCCAGCCTTCAGGTCTGCAGCCTCTAGCCCAGTGCAGCTCTGCACACTGGAATTGTTGATATTGAGTGATCTGGAGAAATGTCCCTCTGGGTATACAAGAAGTCCCTGCCCAAGACAACTTCACCTCTGCTTCAGTCAAGTCCACTGAAACATGAAAAGGGCAGGAGGATCACAAACAAAGTTTTTATCACAAACTTTTGTGCTGAGGAGCAAAGTGGGAGCAATCCTGGCCAAAGGTCTGGGCTCAGAGCCAGCACACATGACAAGGGACAGACACACAGACACACAGACACAGCTTCTGTTGCTGGCCAAGAGAGGAGCAGCTGCAGATGCTGCACTAAAGAAAGCTCCTGCTCCCCACAGCTGTCACTGCCACCACAACCACAGCCCACATGAAAGAACTTAAATTAAATGAGCTTCAGCTGCAGAGGCCAAGAGTCCAAAGCAAATTGCCCTTGTCACAGCCCTGAACTGGTGGGTCTTGACTTTGTACTACAGATGGTCCTCTGGAGAGAAGGGACTGGTAAGAAGGTGGGAAACATGGTGTTTCAGGGTTCTGCCCTCCAAACTCCAGTCCATGCCTTGTCCCAAACACTCAGCCCATGCCTCTCTCATGAGATGAGGGCCACTTGTCCCCAGGTGTTTCTTGTCTCTGCTGCCTGAAAGGAGACACGTGCATCATCAGCTGCCAAAGCAATGAGTTGCTCTTCTCCTTGTTGTCCCAAAAGGTGAGCTCCCTCTTTCAGAGCCTGGCAGTAACATGCTCTCCACTTTTCCAGGAGCTGTGCCATTACATGGTGGTGGCTGTTGGCCAATGCTGCCTTTAGTCAGAAAGGTCTGAAAGACACAAGCCAGCTCTGAGCTCAACAGAACCTCCAAACGACCTTCAACTTATTTCTGAAGAGGAACATTTATCAGGACAAACACTGTATTTTCAGGAAAACCTGGTGACTTAGTGTGAAAACAGGGGCCCTGTAGCAGATGAAGTAAAAGCCTTTCCAGCATCATTAATTACCAATCTAATAGGCTGGCTTCATTTAAAGACAGTAATAGCAAATTCCCTCCCACCTTTCTAACTAAAATTAATCTTTGAAACAAATGGTGCATTTGAAAAGAAATCTCTCCTGATTTTAGAATCCCACACATCTTTACACACAGTGTTGGGATACCCTAAAGTGTTAAATACTTCCCCACCACCCTCCTCCTTGCAGAAATATCTTTCCTCTATTCTTCCCTCCTCCTCCTTTGACATTAATGACTATAATTGACATTATTGTGCTGGCCTAGAACTCAAGCTGTCTTGTGCTAGGTCTTAGCTTTGCCACAGATTTTTTTGTATGACCTTGGAAAAGCAATTTCATATCCACGCATCGGCTTCCACGTGGACGGATGTAAGAAGTTTTATTTTGTATAATCCTTCCCCCCTTTGGCACAGAAGATGCACAGTGCTTAAGAGAATGGGGCCCCACTCTAGGTTATCACCAATAACCATTCCTGCTAAATAAACCCTGCTGTGCACCTTTCCCACAGGCACTGCCAAAAAGCCAACACAAAACCTAGTGAGCCATAACTTGAGCCTTCTGGAGGGAGAGACAAGGATGATTTTAGGACTCAGCTTCAAAGGATAAGTGTTTCTTTTATTAAAGAGCTCCACACTGAGTATTAGAAGCCCTAATCATAAGATACTCCGACAGATCACTGCTACAATCAGTTAAAAAGCAGCACCTGAAGTAGTAAAATAGCCAAATGCTGCTGAATGTCAGTTGGAACTCAGTGCCCAATTCCCTTCCTGCTGCTCTGAAAGGCTGGAATGGAAGAACAGCTGATAACTTTTGGAGTTTCCATTATCCCTGCTCTCCACTGCCCCTTTTTGTGTATACTGGGCCCTTGTCAGTGATACCCATTAAACTGCACTCTCCTCAGCAAAGGCCAATAGCTGCACCTAAAATAAATTGCTCTACTAATCAGCACAAGCTGAAGTTAAAGGGCTGAGTGGCTCTGTGAATATCAAGAGTGGCATTCCATCTGTGGGATGCCATCTGTGGCTTAGGCTCAACCAGAGTGCCTATGTTTAATTAATGTGGCTGTAATTTGCTCAGATCTTAATAGATCATGGACAATTCCACTTAATCACGACACAAAATTTGGCATATTTGAGCCATCCCACATAATATTCTCTGGGCTAAGAGCTGATCTGATGCAGAGTTTGAACTAAATCTTACCCTCCATAGAAGTTCAGGTCATTGCAGAGGTCAGGGATGTGTAAAGCAGCTCAGGAAATCTCAGATTGCTGCTGCCTGTCCTGTACCTGACCTGTAAATAAACAGAGGATTGATATGGCTGACTTTTCCAGTGCCTTCACACTTAAAAAAGCAGAGGTCTCTCACTTGAAACATGAGAGCAAATCCTGAAAGTGAGGAAGAGCTGCCAAAGGCCAGGAGCAAAGAGAACTCAGGGATAAATGTATTCCTTCTGGAGTGGTAAGTACAAGGTGAGAGTGGTGCTTGCAGCAGGGAAGAGGGGACCCCAGACTGAGGGAGATGGATGTGAGAGAACAGAGGATACAGAGAGGATCAAAAGCAGCATGAGAATATATGGGATACAGTGGGAAGGAAGGATATTCTTTCTCAATACTTCTTTTTTCATCAGGCATCCTCCTATATCTAAAGTACTTTCTTGATTATGTGGTGAGACAGTGGAACAGGTTGCTCAGGAGAAGTTGTGTATGCCACATCCTTAGAAGTGTGAATTGCAGCAAATGGTTGCATTTCACCCTCTTAATCAATAATGAGAAGGTGCCTCTTTATAGAGACACTGAAAGTTTGATTTCCTTAAAGAAGTTTAATGAAAGCTGAGGAAAAGCAGAAAGGTATAGGGATGGTCAGTTCAGAACAATCTGTGGGGGCCTTCATTTTGTGGCAGGAAACCCATGATGAGAAAATTAGAAATTACTGGTCATCATTCAATCAATTTCTGACACAGAGAAAGTCTCATAGAGGAGTTTTGATTTCAGGGTGACTCAGCCCTGATTTTCCCAGGGATAACCTCAAAGCACTCTGGTTTGGGCTCATCCTTCTCAAGCAGGAGGGTCTGCTGAAATGCATAACAGCCTCCAAACCCACAGGTATTATCTCTCCTCTGCTGACATATCAGAAGCCCTAAACAACCAAAGTCAAGTAGAAAGAAGAAATAAAGAAGCTGCTATTTCCCTCCAGAGGCTGCATCCAAAGCAGAGATGGTGACTGAATGTGTCTGTCCAGAGGTCTACACCTGAGCTATTGGGATCTCTTCCTTCAGTTTTTCCTTTAAAGCAAATTCAGGGAAAAGCCCATCCCATCTCAAATTGCCAGGACACCACTGCAGAAAGAATGCTTGACAGAGGAATGCAACATCCAGCTGAAGGCTGTCTTCAAAGACCTGACTATCTTCACGTAACATCCAGCTGGGAAGACTACAGCATGAGGAGAGCTAGTGATACCTAAGCCCTGCCAGAAAATAAGCACTGAATAGTCCTTTGCTGCTGCTGTTTTACAAAAATAACACCTACCAGCAGCACAGGAGACGTGCCATCACTTGAAGTCCAAATTCTTTCCCAAAGTGCTATTTCTGAGGTGTTTTCTCAAGTGGTGGTGTCTGTACCATGGGTGGGAGGTGATGCAGCACAGAAGAGGGAGAGAGTCACTGAAAGCTGTGCCATCTGCTGACCACAGCATCTTCAATATCACAGATTCACCAGCTCTGTGTTGCCAAAGGCAGAGCACAACTCAGGCTTGTAAGCAGCTCTGGAGGACAGGGAGACACTCAGAAACTCACCTCTAACTCTGCCTTCCTCAGACAACACTGAATTCATTTCTCTGGCCCCTCTACCACGTGCACACAGATCACCCTGCAGTACCAGCACAAGAGTTCCCCAGCAGCAGTAAATCCATCAGTCATGCCCATGTCATGGCCCAGCTCCAGCCACTCCAGCTTGCTACAGCTGTTGGACTTGACACTTTTTCTGGGGCTCCTTTTCACCACACTTTCTGGCATTTGAAGTTATTTCCCATTACTGAATGTGTGCCTTTCTAAATGGCAATAGCACCCAGATACAGGGACGGTTTCATAACACTGCTGCTGTTTGCAGTTGTTTCCAATTTGAGACACTCAGAGCCTCATCTCACAAAGTACTCCATGTGCATGGCTCTACACTGCACTGGGTGTAATGTGGAGTTTATCACTCCATGTGCATGGCTCTACACTGCACTGGGTGTAATGTGGAGTTTATCACTCCATGTGCATGGCTCTACACTGCACTGGGTGTAATGTGGAGTTTATCTCCCTTGCTATATCTGGCAGTTCACACAGATGCCACTGACTTTCAGTGCCTAATATTCCTGTTTTCAGCAGGTGACAGCTTGTGCTGCACTAGTGTGCTTCACCAAACCAGGCCAGAAACTCATTCTGTAACCCTCCTTAGCAGACCATTTACAGGACTGGCATTGATCCTCTCCACTCCACTGAATTACAGATAATTAAAATTAGTGGCAATATGCACTCACTGCAAACTGCTTAAATTTATGCTGCTGAATTCTGGATCACTGTCAGAGCTAATATGACTATTGGAAATAGATGTGACAGGACTCATATCAGACTTTGCTGATCTTCTAGTAGGACAGTGTTATGAATCTGCAACATGTTCAGCTCAGTGTGTCACTTTTTGTGGTGTATCACTTTGAACATCCCTTTTCTTTCTCAGTCTCCTTTCTTTTGGAGTTTAGGCTTGATAACTCCCTTTGCTTGTCAAATGCCAATTTTCACTGTTTAATGTTTTTCAGGTTATTTTGGCCCCATGGCTCAGTCATAAATACAGTGAGGATCTCAAAGACCAGGTCTCCCATACACTCCAGATCTCCAATTCCTGTGCTTCATTTTTGCCCTCCTGAGTTACAGGGAAAAGATAAGAACAAACCAACCATAAAACCCAAAACCAACCAACCAACCAACCAACAAAAAAAAACCACAACTAGTGAAAACATCAAGGGCTTGAGAAAAAGCTGTTATCAAAATCAGGTCACCTTCTGCCACATTCCTGTTTGCTGGCACTTGTACCTCCCCAAATAACCTGCACAATAATGTTTAGCTCTACCAGGACTTTTGGTTGGTTTGGATTTTTTGCTTAGTGTGATTTCTTGTTCCCTGGATGGTTTCTTTTCCACTCCTGAAGTTACACATTGTTCAGAACCACTCAGAGCAGAGGTGTTTGAGGGCCACTCTATTTGAACTATTTCCTCTCAAACATCAGATCCCTGTGGCTCTGACCCTTTTGTGCATCAACATATGCTATAGAGGGCAGCAGTTTAGACAAAAAATAGATGGAAAAAACTAGAACAGTAAACATGGATGAATATTAGCAGGGGGGAATGGAAAAATACAAGTATTTAACAACAGAATTTTAATCTCCTAATGAAACAATCAGCAGAGCAAAGAGCTCTCCCAGCACAGGGAGAGACAAATGGAGAGGGAGAGCCTTGGGGTGCCAGAGATAAGAAAATCACATCTGTTGGACTCTCCTGATGGTGCTGGCCACCAGCCCTTAATAATCCCTAGCAAAGCTGTGTACATGTCACTAAACCAGTGTCCACACTTTACCAGCTGGAGCAGTGGGCACCAAAGTTCAAAATGAGCCAATTTCATCTGGGGACATCAACATTAAATTGTTCATGTCCAGTCATTAAAAGGATTTCAGCCTAAACAGACGGAGTGTAAACATTTAATAAATGGTCAATGTAGCACAATAGGGCTGCTGGAGTTTCTGCTGGTGGACACAAAGCCCTGGTGGTAGCTGTGCTCAAGCATGAATTTGCCATGGAGTGAGGGGGGTTTTCTCACTTGCTGAGAACCAGAGGTGGAGGGTGGGAAAGGGGAGCTGCAGGGTACAAGCCAAGGGGGAGCAGTGTCTGTCACAGTGCCTGAAAGGAGAGCATCCCAAGGCAGAGGGCTCAGGGACACACAACAAAGCTGACAAACCTGCCAGCCTGGCAGTGCTCCTGGGAATGAAAGGGACACTGGGGTAGAGGAAAGGTTAAAAAAACATCAGACCGAGGGATGAGTTGGAAGGGATGTGGAGGGGGAAAGCAGCGATGTAAAGGCAAACCAGGACCCCAGATGATGTCTAATTTACAGCAGCCAGACAGCACCACTCCCACCCCTTTAGCAGCTGGAGCATAGGCCAGCTGAACTCTAATGGAGTCAATTTGCTGCTGGAAATAATGACTAAATTACTCCCATTTGACCACTGAAGAGGCTGAAGTCTAAGCAGATGAACATCAGGAGGTAATTGTTAGTGTCACCAAAACTGGGGGAAAAACAAAAACCCTCCAACAACATTTTTTAAAGTTAGAGAGTTGAGGCATTACTTTACTATCTGGCCAGGATATACCACGGAAATCATCTCATCCACACATAGCCCAGGTGTTCAGAGAGAATCACTCCACAATACATGACTTTTACTAGATTGTTCAGATATTTTAGAGTCAAAACCCACAGAAACAAATGATCAGTGTTCACTGGTCCCAAGTCTGGTAGTTCTTAGTATTTGGTCTCCTATTGGATGCAGATTTCTTCCCTTCTGGTGTTAATTAGATCTTCATTCCTTGACTTTCTCATCAGTCTTTTCTGGAGGAGATATCTCCAACTCTGCCAGAGGCAGAGTCTGGGGCAGATATTCATAGATGGTCACTGATGCTCCTTTATCTTTTGGGCTATTTTCAGTCTGTTGATATGTTGAGCTCATCAGACTTCACCTGGTAGAACAATGCCCTGGAAAGAAATTTAAAATTATTTTTCCTGGGCCAAAGATAAACCCCTTGATTAAAGTTACACAATTTTTTTTAAATTGTATATAGGAGCAGGCTGATGTATTGTGAGGATTTCTTTGCCTGATAAGGGAACACCAAGCTTCAGCAGCACCAAGCTTCTCTTACTGCAGAGCCCTTCTATGCAGCTAAAGTTTCTATCTCGGTTGCTGCCAAGCCCCAAGAAAAGACAGCTGGGCCAAAATGCCAGCTGATAAATGAAAGCATTTATTTGAGGAATAAACAAGGGACAGGCCTTGCAGCAGCAGCACTTCCAACCCTGCCCTGGCCCACCCCCTGTTGATGATGGGGGGAGAGGATCAGTCACTAAAGAGAAGTGGAAAAGGGCTGTTTATTTACCATTTCTGCAATGGCAATAGCAGTGACAATTTGCTCTCACTCCTGACAGCTGAAACTCCTGAGGAGTTTCTAGACCAGTGGCACAACACCCCTGTAAGAACTCATGTGACAGAAGATGTGTCTTGTACAGCACTGCTGGAAGGTCTCAACAGCATGGGAGAACCAATTAGTTTCATGAGACACTCCTACAAAATCCTGGTCCAGATGGATTCAGTTCAGCCATTTCACCTGGCTGCCCTGCCCACTGCAGAGTGGAGGCAAGAGCCCAAAATGGAAACTAATAAAAACTGCAGATGAACTCCCAAGTGCTCTAAAATAAGCAGAAGTTTTGCCAAGAGGCAGATCCAGAAAACCACTTAGACACCAAAGGCCTCAGTATTTCTCTTGCAGGCTCTGGCAGCAGGTGGGAGCATCTCCTGGCTGAGCCCCTCGGTGCTCCCCAGGGGCTGACCTGGCTTGGCCCCACTGCTCTCACCAAAGGCTGAATGGCAACAGAGGCCAGCCTCCTCTTATTTAGATGCTGCAATGCCTGGCTTTTAGAAGCTCTTTCTTTTGTATTTTTTAGGGGTTTTCTTTGAATCTTTTCCCAACAGCCATCAAGATGTTTATTTCCTCATCCTACCTAGGCAATTACTCTGTTACTGTTCCCAGGATAAAACCAAGACTGAGGCCCTGGCTACACAAGCCTTGTGTGACAAGCCCTGGGGAGACCTGTCAAAGGGGAAATGAGACTGAAAGAGATGGTTGCCCACCCCACACAGCCCTCCCCACCTCACTTCAGTACCAGTTGATGATTCATATGCTGCCTGTCACTCAGTGGGAAAGATATTGCAACACTCCATCAGCATCACCCAGCCCTGATCCACACAGACATCCCTCAGAGAGGCAAACTGCAGAGTTAAAAGCTGCAGCAGTCGACAGGGAGGAAGCCAAGATATTCCACAGTGAGCCTGCACCACCTGAGGATGTCTCAATATATTCCTGTGGTTACACAACAGCTCAATAAAAGGTCCCAGCCTGTGAACCCACTTGTCTCCCTTGTTCCTGACACCTCTTCCACTCCATCTTCCCCATGCAGCTGAGTGAAGGATCCCTGCAGCCCCCTGTCAGTGACAAACTTTGGTACTTTGCCATTTCAAGAGCGAGTGCTCATTTCATTTCTTACAGGAGCTCAGTAGCCCTAGGCCTCCCTAGTGATTTGGCAGGTTTGAACTATTTTTAAAGGAGTCAAAAGAGAGTTCCAGCAATTCCCCACTCCTGAAGATGATGAGGAGCAAATCCTCTCACCTTGCAGCAGGCAGGGCTGTGCACACAGAAATGGCACTGCTGCAGATCCCATTCACTGGGTGCCTATCAGTGCTTGGACTGCCTCCCTCAGATTAACAAAGCTTGGCCTTGAGAAGGAAGGAGCTCTCTCAGCCCATTACTTGCTCTTAGTGCAGTTGCATTTTCAAAGCACAGTTCAGCTGGCAGCTGAAATGCTCCCTCCAGCTCCACCACGAGCCAGGACCAGAGCAGCACTGGGACACAGTGACCCCAACAGTGACAGTGACCCCAGACAGTGACAGTGACCCCAGACAGTGACAGTGACCCCAACAGTGACCTCATCCCCAGTGCTGCCCTGCCATTCCAGCCCCAAACCCCTTGGCTGCAGTGCCCTCACTGGCTCACAGGCTCAGCCCCAGGACCAAGGGACTCCATGGCTCAGAGAGGGATTCTCATCCAGCATTCAGATCTGCCTTAGTCATCTTTTGGCACCGGGGCTGATGTGTGAGTCATGCCTTTAAACAGATGAGGGATACAGATAAGGTGCTCTGCACATTATTCGTGGCAGAGCTGCAGGTAGGGGATGAGCAGAGCTGTTTTTTGGTCATCTCCCTAACTGGGATGATCTTTCCCTGCTCATGGCCCTGCCTCCTGCCCTGCAGCATTAGTATGCATGTCCCAATGACTCCCAGGGTGAGTCACCAAGTGTAACACATCACACTGCAACCAAAGCTTTAATAAACAGGGCTCTGGTTTTTTCAGCTTTATCTCTATTTCCATAATAAAAGCTTTCTGTTATTATCTGTGCACGTACTTGTCAAATCAGAATATTCACAGGGATATTTTAAATTCCCAATCACTCAATAACTTATAAGGAATGCAGAGCAGACACGAAAGCCAGGACACCTGGGGTCCTGTGTCTTGGAGCACAAGCATAGCAACATAACTCTGAGTGAATGTACTGCATATCTGCCCAGAAAGATTTTCCAGCCTGCTTCAGATTTATCTCTGCTGAGATTAAACCCTCCCAGCACTGGGCAGCTCTGCACTTGCACTGCACAAGGGTCAGTGGTACTTGGCACCTAATTTGCCAGCCAGGGTAACTGGCATTGCCCAAGTTCATCTGTCAGGTCAGACCCAAAAAAGGAGGAACAACATCTTCTCAAAGAGAAAAATAATCCAGCTGAGCTTTGTAGGAAAAGTGCCTTAAAAACATGTGTTTGTATTCCCCAAGGGCTGTGTCACCTTTCTCACTGAGCAACAACCACATCCCAACTTCTCACCCTGCTGCTGATCTAGGTGCTGTGACACTGCTTCCAGCACCAGTCCAGGGTAACAGCCCCCAGAGCTGTGACTTTCTGCAGTCTCCTCACGTCTCCCAATGTTCATTCAGTGTGGCCTGGCTGACCTTGGCATGGAGACAGACAAAAATCAATACTTGACCTATCTTCTGGTGGCATGCCTGACATATTTCTCTTCAAGACTTCTATCATATTTTGTTTACCTCCAACGAACTAATGTTTTCCAGATTTTCTAATCAATATTAGCCAGGACTTGAAAAAGGTGCTGAGCAAGATTATTCAAAAATGATCCAAATGAATCAATGAAGACAGCTAGACTACAAAGTTATTACTGTCATTGTCTTGGAGAGGCAGTGGGGGATGCTGGCCCAGGCTGATGTTTTGGGAGTTTGTTGTGTGACTGTGCAACAAAAGTCCTCAGGGCTGGGCTTTAGTGATATCTCCATAAATTCCTAGTGCTCACAGTCATGGAATAGATAAGGTAGGCAGTGGAGATCCAGAAGATTCACAATTAGATCTGATATGAAAATTGTTTTCAGGAAGTGCTGGAAGAATGAAGGGGTGAAGGGTCTGGAGGGGCTGATGCTGGGATCTGTTCCAGAAACCCAGAGAGCAGAAATGAGGAAGAGAAGAAATGAAGACAGGAGGAATGGACAATTCAGGGTGAAGTCCAGTCTAGAGAGGGTCAGAGGGTCCAGAATGGAGGCAGATCCCAAGGGGCATCTCACTGGTCCCTTAAATTAGACAATTAGATTAATTGCCTCCTGGCAACAAGCTGTTACTGGAGGCTGCAGCTGTGCCCTTAGAGCCTTGGCAGCCTGGTCCTGCCCCTGCTTTATCCTTAGGAGAGGTGCAGGGTGCCCTTCAGGGAACAGCATGGTGGCACAAGGGCAGTGGGGTTCTGAAAATTCCAGGGTTCCTGCAGGTCCCAGAGCTCTTCAGGGCAGAGGGTTTCTGCACAGACAGGTGTGGACACTGCTGAAGGCTCAAGGAAAAATCCAACTAGGATTTTTCCCAGGCTAGAGGCTTTCTCAGCTCCAGCTCAGATCTTTCCCAAGCTGGGGTCTTTTCTCAAATATTAACAAGAACAGGAAGAATGAATAACACAGATTAACACCTGCTGTTGATCCTAGAGCCATGTGTGGGCTATGTGAGTTTTGCAGAAAGCATGTTTTCAAAGAGGTGCTACCTTCTTGGACCAATGAGCCTTTTCTATTTTGTATTACACGATCTACCCTATATAAGTGTGGTGGCCTTTCAATAAACCACTGCTTCTACTGCTTTAGAAGAGGTTGTGTGTGCCTGTGTGTGTGTGTTGCTGTAGTATTTGCTGTTCCTAATCAGACAGTGACAGGGAGTGTAACAACATGAGTTCACTCAGAGGGAGCAGGGTACAGGGCTACATCCAAACCATTTCACTGCCTGGGACGACTAAGAGCTACTGCATGGTTTTCAAGGAGAGTTCCTTCCACAGGGTGAAAGGGAACACCCCAAGGACAGAAGGAGCTGAAGAGTGACAAAGGCCTGCTCTAACCCATGGAGCTGAGATGCAGGGAGCCACTGATAAGGCTCAGAGCTGCTCTGACATCCTGACACCATGTGGAGCCTGTGCTGCTGCTGAACAGACTGCCACAAATCATTTCTGTGCCAGCTCCTCTGCCCCCAGCCCTGCTCTTTCTGCCATAATCCCACATATGAGCCCAACTCTGCCTTTAAACTGAGTAATTTTTCCCCTCTGCAGTCAAAATTGCTGCAGCTAAACCTGAAGAGGGTAAATCTCCCCAAAAAGCACAGAGGCACTGCTCTGCACAGCACCTGCTAAAACCCAGCCTAAGCCCAGCCTAACCCTGCTAAAACCCAGCCTCACCCACCCCACGCTCATCCCTGACATCCCTGACAGGAGCACACAGCCCTCAGATGTGTCACTCTAGGTGTCACAGTCATTTCCTTCTGTCTCCTGCCATCAAACAGAGGCGAGTTCTGTCCCTGTGACTCACTAAAGACTTTGTTGAATTATGTTTTCTGCCCAAGAGAATTGCTTTTCTGCCTGGACTTAAAAATTGCCTCAGGTAGAACCTCTGGTGATGTGACCCTAAGCTCCCTGTGACTGCACTGGATGTGCTCTTCCTTCTCCCTTGCAAAAGGTGAGCAGCAAGGATATCTCACTCTGTTTGGATGATGAAGACTCTGGAAACAGCATATAATCCTTTCAGGCATCCTAAATCTGGGGAGCTAAAACCACATGAGGTAGTGAGCATTTCAGGCTCAGGCCTCACTCTCCAGCAAATCCTGGTACAAGTTGTGCTAAGTCCAGGCTTTGGGAAGCGATTTAGGAATGAGTTGCCCCTCATGGGCACATGCAGAGAGAGGCTGGGTAGATCAGGACATGAATTCAGAGACAAGGTAACTATAGGGACTGCCTGTAGGGACAGCCCCTGGAACAATACTGGGATTTACATTCCAACAGAAATAGCTGATTGCCTCTGAGGGCCTTTCTGACATTCTCAGAGTGCTGGCAATCAAGAGATCAGGATGTGAGAGCAAACAATGGCACTGGTTTGTTGGACAGTGCAGATAAAACCTCTGGGAGTAGGGTTAGTTGTGGAAAATGCTTCTCAGGAAAGAAAGGGAGTGGAGGACTTGGCTTCTCCTTTGGCAAGACATCTATAAAAGGATGAAAATAGACCATGACCATCCCCCCTACCTTGGTCAAAGTCATGCCCTGACCAGGCTGACCCAAAAGAAATAGCAATATCTGTATTTCCTTCTGCTGTACCAATGGGAGAGTCCTTCACCTTTTTTGGATTCAGCTTGGGCATCTGCACAAGGCACTGTGACACACTGACAAGACACTCCCAAAGAGTCTTTTTATGTCCTTACTAATTACCTATATTTTTAATTGCAGAAGGGAAATTTTGAAAGCCATACAAAGAGCAAAATCTAAAAGCAGATTTTTTAGGTGAAATAAAAATGCCCTGAAAGTATACATTCAGGTAGGAGTAAAAATACTTCTTTGTCATTGCTTAGAGGCATACAATAAAAGTATATTTTCAGTGCCTGGCTGCCACAAATAACTGTACTACAATTAGATGTGTGTATTCTAAAATTGTGTGGGTGTGGTAATTATCACCCTTTGCAGCAGGATATATTTATACAGATCCTAAATTACAGCAGAAAGAAATATCATTTGTGAAGGTTTAAAAAAAAACATGTTGGGGGGGGAGGATTAAACTTTCCATTTTATTTTTGGGAGGTATTATATGAAAAAGTAGGATGCATCACATGCTGTGTTGGGCTAGGAATGGGTAACTATGCAGTCAGAGGGAGAGGCAGCCTGTGTAGGTCTCTGTTCATCACAGGAGTGTGTAAGTGTGCTTGTGTGTGCACACACCACAAGGACCATTACAGAGTCACTCTAGTGCTGCTCTCTGCCTAAAATTCTCCTTGCAGCAACCTGTGAGCAATCCAGAGCTCACTTTGGGTGCACAGCCATGCAATGCAGCTCATGTCTGCATACTTGGGATGATAATCAGGTCTCTGCAGCATCATCTCACCTTTTGGTAGGGCTGCAAGTGCAAGTGCTTCTTTAGCACATGGAAAAGTCACAGGTACAGCTGTGGAGAGCAGCTGGATCCTATTCCCACAGGATATTTTCTGCAATCTTCCTTTGTCAGTTTTAACTTTTTGGTTCTAACCTTGCATTTAGTTTCCAAATGCAGAACATCCTTGATGCTCTAATCTACTCACTATATAGCCTGAGATAAATTGTTTTCTTATGCTGCAGTTCATACAGCAGACACAGATGAATCCATCACAGCTTCCACCTTTGCCTCTACTGTGATTTTTGGGAGATTCTTTTTATCCCAAAAGTGTTTCTATTACACGTGGATCCATCACATTTAGCTCTTATGTAAGACTTCTTAAGCACTTTCTCACAAGCTCTTAGCTTCTGCCTAAAGCCACTACAGCTCATTGCAATGAGATGGAGCTTGACTGGGAGCTTTTTATTATTTGGAATCCAATATTCCCAGCTTGCATATTATATTTGCAGAAGCCTTGTGAAGCTTTATAAAAATTCTGTCACATATATTCTATTTTGATAGGGCTATTTTCATTGTGTTTCCAACTCTATTATTTAAAAATTGTCTAGCTCGGTCTCCCAAATACCATTTTCAGGCAATTTCTTCTCCTAATTTGATGAGCATCTCCTCTGTCCCTCTCTCACTTTTTACATAGCTCTGTTCAAATTTTCTAAGAGGTCAACTTAGAGGGCAGAACATGTTCTTTATAAATGGTGTATTCTGGGTTTTCTTGGCTGTTTAAACTAAATCAATATATTATCCTTCAGCGATGTTGTATTGACTCTCCATCTGTTGAAGGCTGTAGTTTTATTTGGTCACAGCATTGTTTGTGTGAGCTGGGGGCCAGAGGTCAGCAAGGTCATGACTTCACCACAATAGCAGGGTCTTGGTGTGCCTCATTTCCTCCCTGGCCCATCAGCTTTTCAAAGACCTGGCTGATGAAACAGGGTTGGGCTGATGAAACAGAGTTGTCTGCAAATTCAGGATGGAGCAAGACAGATCATGGACTGCTCTTTGTGCTGATACCACACAGCAGGATGATGGAAGGTTTTTAGAGCATCCTTGAACTAATTCCCAAAGTTTCTACCCTCTGCTGCAACAAGTGCTCCCTCAAGGAGAGCTTTTATGTGATACCCACAGCAATGCACTGTGACAGGATCAAGACCAGTGCACATCTCTGGCAGCCCCACCATCAGCAGGAGCCAGAGCCTCTCCCCAAGGCTGGAGGAGATCTACACAGCAGGCAGGGATGCTTGTGCTTTCAGCCTTCCTCAGGCTGCAGGAACCATCTAGAGCAGTAAATGACTATTTCCAGCCACTTTTCTACCAGAAATTTGTCAAGGCAGCTTTTTCAGCTTGCACAAAAAAGATTTTCCTACCTACCCTCAGTGCACACCTGGTTTCTTACAGTGGCACTGATCAGGCAGGAGCCAGGTCAACACTGTCCACACAGCTCTGGTCAGATCCAGCAAGTCTACAGACTTTTTTATGAAATATATTTTGGAAGAAGCAGTAGTGCTGTGAAAAGAGTGTGAATGCTGAAGACACAAGGAAAGAAAAGAAACCAAACAATATCATCAGCCCATTCAGTTTGCACAAGAACAGCTACAGCAATAAAGTCTGGGCCTACAAACTGGTGCTGCAGTGAAGCATCACTTCCAAATCTATCAGAAAAGTTGCACTGTTGATCAGACTTAAAGGTTTTAGAATGAAGAATATTCCAACATGAAAACACCAGGGATTCCTGAGACTAGTGGAAAGGGCCAGCACCAGAGTTTCTGAGTTTGCTCACCAGCCATGGCATATCCTTGTATATCAGTGTACAGGGAACCTGCAGACTGACAGAAACAGATAAACAGAATTTCAAGTGGAAACTATTAATGGCACTACCAGTCATTAGAGTTTTACAGTGAATGGCAATTTCTTCCTTAAATTAAAAAAAAAAAAAAAAAAAAAAAAGTATTTTGGTAAAAAAACAGAAGCAGTAGATTCTGATAGGAACTCTACTTCCCTTTTTTTTCTGTTCATTTGTCTACAGTGCCAGATCCTCAAATGTGTTGTATTTCCCATAGAGCATCAATGCTCTGGGAGAGGATATGTGAGAAGATTCAAGTATTGAAAAGGAGGGGGCATATCTGAGAAGCACAGAAGGACAGAGATTCAAGAAACACCTAAAACTCAAGCAAAGAACCACTGTCCTACTTTGGTTCCTTGACTGAACAACTTAATAAAACCCACAGTTTTGTACAAAACTGTCTACCAAGAACCACATCCCACAGGCTGCTCCCTTCAGCCTTGCCATTTTTCTGTCTCCTCCATACAGTTCCAAAAGGATCATCATTGATCTAATGATATAAGACCAGAAGTTCATCCAGTCTGCCTGCCTGACTACTCCAAAACAAGAAGCCATGGGTTAGCCTAAACTATTTTTGGAGCTGCTTCTTCCTGACATGGACCATAAGCATCAGAGCATCCATTCCAGCCACAAAAAGGGGCCACAGATGGAGCAGTACAGCTCACAGCACCCTGCTTGTAGAGTCATTTGGGAATCATGGAATCACTGAGGCTGGAAAACACCTTTAATATCACCAAGCCCAACTGTTATGAAGCTGGGTACCCACCTAGAGAGCAAAGGAGCTCAACACACCAGAGTCCTCCTGGGGCATGAGCCCCCATCCCCTGCTCCACATCCAGTCTGGGTCCCTGCCTCTAGGTTTCCTGAGTTTTTTCAGGGCCAATGATGATATTTTCCTTTGTGATATGGTACCGATTTCTAAGATATTTTTCTGGAATAGATTTACTTTTTCCAGTGAAGATGTTTTCCTTGTGATGTAACACAGATTTATAAGATATTTTTCTGGGATATATTTACCCTTTTCACCCAGTCTAAAAAAAAAAAAAAAAAAAGTTACAGGATTAGTAATATGGTCTACAAACAACTATGGGGAAAATACAACGAACAAAATATAAATAAAACTTGAAAGTGTATAGAAGTTTCATGTCAGAAGTTCTCCCTTTTTTGCTTGAACTTGTGGTTTTGATGAAAGGCAGAAATTTTCCATTTTTAACTGAAAAAAGAGCAACCACTTCAGAAAAGAACATGAGCATTCATCCAAAACCCTTGAGATTTATCATTGAAGATTTCAGCACTCTTGTTTTGGGGGTTCATTGTTTCTATGTTGATGAAAAATCTGTGCAAGAATGCTTTCCCCAGTGGGTTTTGAAATTTAAAATTAGAAGTTCCTGCTTCTTTTATTGCCTTTTTTTTTTCCTCCTATGAGCCCTTCTCACCCAGGTTTACTATTTTTATATTGAGTCCCAGCTGCTAACTAAGCCTTGGCTTAGTGCTCTTGCTGCAATGATGAGGCATTTCCATTTCTGATTTCTAGCATATGTTGCACTTAATATAACACTGCCCTTGTGCACCAATTACCCTGGAATAATGGCTGTGCCAGCAATGGAACAGTGGCACAGTCCCTTGAGAACAACCAGGGCATGAAACCTGTGCCAATATGCAGGTGTCACACAGTTAATAGAACAATGATAGATCCTTGAACTATACAGAGAGGTATTTCTGTAATGTACACAGAAATATGTTTGATACTGCAATGAAAGCTTCTTTTTATAGATTTCTCTTAAATGAACTTGGAAAAAAATATCTGCAAAAGAGCCAAGAGATAACAAGGAAAACCTGAGCAATTAATTCTGGGGATGAAGCATCCACAGACTGAGCTGATTATTTTTTGTTTCTTAGGTCTGTAGCCTGGACTGGATGATTGCAAAGAACAAGATCATGTGCAGGATTTATAGGACTTTATCCTTTCCATGGAGGAAGAGACACTCTACTGCAAGATCTGCCTTTTGCAAGGTTTTTATAACTCCTGCTTTGAGAAACAAGGGCAAAACATCTGAAAAGAGAAAATGAGCAATGGATTTGAAACCACTATTGGACACAATTAGCAATGATTACTTGCTGATGGCTGGTATTTGGCAGGATGCTGTGAGCAGTCACAGGAGGTTTTATAAGGGCTGTGTTGTGCAAGGTGCTGAGCTTCCTTCACTCCTGGAGATAACAGGTGATAACACCAGGGACCTCCCTGGGTTCTGCACCAGCCAGGCCTCGTGACTCAGATCCCTTTCTGCCTTATTCTAGGACAGATTTAGCTGAGCAAACATCTTCAGGGCCTCAAGGTGAAGTTTCCAGCTGCAGCTGAAGCAGAGCATCTCCTTGCTCTGGGACCCAGCCCAGGCTGCCTTTGGGAAGGTGCAAACTGGAATATTTCCAGTTTTCTGGGTGGTTTGGCTAAATCTGCACACCAGACCTAGGAAGCAAAACCCACCTTAAACCTCAGCTTTGGCTGGTGTGGGAGCTTTTGAGAACCAGTTCTATCTCCCATCCACACAGAGCAGCAGAGGCAAACACAGGGCTGGGAGCACTTGCAGAAGGAGCAGCTTTCCCTGCTGCAGGAGTGATTGTTTCTGCTTCCAACTAAGCCAGAAGTCAAAAAGAAATTCTACCCAGGAGATAAACAGTGCATTACATAAGACTTCATAAAAGGTGAATTGTCATTAGATTTATTGCAGTTAGAAAAAGGCTCTTCTGTCTGTTGGTATAAAATAAGTAGTAGGTTTTAAGAGGCTAGTGAGAATGAATGAAACAGTGTATTTGGAGTTCCATGTCCTAAGGCTTTTGGTGCATGGACCTGTCAAGCTTTTGGAGCAGAAATGTTTCAAAATAGTTTTCAGAAAGTCATAAAATTGTATAAGATATAGCTCAGAAGCATCAGGTCTTGATCAAGTTTGCTTGTATGTGTAGCATTAAAACAAAACAATCAAATCAGATTTAATATTCCACAGTGAATTCTGATCACTGGATGTTTGTTTTCCTCTCTAGGCTGGAGAAAAAGCAAAAATATCAAAGTTCTTTTCAGAATTTAAGTTCAAAGATTATTTAAACTATGAAAGATCTTATTCTAGCATCATTAGAAACAGCTTGCTTCAAGGCTGCTTGGCACAACTGCATCAGCTTGTGCTCCTTGATGCTACTACAAGTGGATGTTTGTGAGTCCATTGCTCTTGTCCTTTTTATGGGTTCTTACCAAGCAAATATCTCCTATGATGCCTCTATGGAACAAAACCCAGTCAAAGCAGAAAGAACAGTAAAGGAGCCAAATCTGGGCAGTGATTTTAGGACAGACAGACCCAATCTAATAATGCTCAAAACAAGAAGCTTCAGTTCAGCAAATGAATTATTTTTATTTAGATTTTTAAATATCCCATTTTAGGGTTTTTTTCCCCTCATGAATTTCTTTTTTGGGAAACTGTGTGTTCAACCAAAACACTCAAGATTTTACCATTTGTTATGGAGAGGAATATTGCATTTAATCTAAGGGTCATTTTAAAACCCACCACTGTACAAACTGATAATCTCAATTCTTTGTCCTTTAAGCTGATACTTTCCAGTAAATCACACAACAGTCTCAATAGGCAGGAAAGACAATGACTCTTGATTGAAAAGAGAAGGAAACCAGTCAGTAAACTCAGATCCCAATTAGCCCCAGCTGTAAGCCAAGCAAACTCCCCAGTTTAATGGTTCACAGGGGAACACATCCATACAGTAAAACCAACAACCAAATAAATTCCATTGCCTTCCCCCAGACTCCCCTACTCCCACAGGTTCTTCAGACAAAAGTCTATTTCCCTCCTTAGCTGTTAAAAATATTTTTAGTGTTCTTCAAATATGGAAAGCAGAAAAGGAAACAAAAACACAATAGAATTTGACACAAAAGCAGCCTTCTCATTAGGACTTTTTAAATAGCATTAGAGCTCATTGAATTTCATGCACTATTAATATTCCTACTCAATCCAAGTCTAACTAGTCAAATCTAAATCTATCAGATTTTACAAGCAAAGGAATATTGCCAAGTTCTAATATTTCTCCTGCATTCAATGTCAGAATGGGGTATGGAGTCTTTTCCAAACTCTAGATTTCCTTTTTTAAAAATTCCTTTTAAATCTACTACTCCATGGCATTAAAAAAAAAAAAAAAAAAAAAAAAAAAAAAAAAAAAAAAAAAAAAAAAAATTCAACAGCAACAACAAAAAAAAAAAAAAAAAAAAAAAAAAAAAAGAAACAAAAAACCACACACACAACAGCACAATATCAGAATTAAAAAGGAAGTTAAATCTTGAGAGCAACATCTATGCAGGATTCTCAGATAAACAGTGTTTTGGGAGTGAAGCTGGTTTTAGCACAGCAATCAGCCAGGATTTGAGATTAAAAAGTAGCTAAAACCCTACCAGACAAAGCCTTTGCACAGATAAAGCTGACTGTGACAATAATAAAGCCCTCAAAGACACAGAGGCATGTCTGAATCCTTAGCCAGCCAACACCAAGCTGCCTCTTCCACTGGGAAAAAAAAAAAAAAAAAGCAGTCAGGGAGGCTGAAATCAGTGAGAGCAGGCATGGGCTTGAAGGCCAACAGGAGATGCTGGTGCCTGCAGTGCTGCTGGGTTGGTCCTTCCTGCACAAGCACTAGGGCTCACACAGATAACTGCAGGGATCTGCAGTCTCAGCCACACAGCCTTGCCAGAAGTTCCAGCCACTTGCAAAACCTTGGTAGAAGCAGGGTGAGCTGCTGTGGCTGCAGGAGCAGCTGCCTGGGATGTGTGTGTGTGTGTGTGTGATACATTTTTATTGAATGGTTGGTGAATAGAAGCCATAAGGATGAATAAAGTCTGTAGTTAGAGCTCATTTTGTATGGTAGGGGATGTCTTGGGGGGTTTATGGGTTTAATATATTCACTGCTCCTGCTGGATCTGAGCACAGACCTCCAGATGAGAACACCTACTTGAGATGCAGGTTGCACTACAACTCATTTATAATGAATATAACAACTTGTGAAGTGGATTTAGAAGTCATTGAGTTATAGATTATTTGGGTAAACGGGGCACAAGCACTGCAGCAAGAAACCCATTTAAATATTAAGGTGAGCTATAAACTGAGAAAAGAACCGATGACAGGGTAATATCATGTCAGAACATGCCCTCCAGAGAGGGACCTCTTCTGTCTATTGATCTGAAAGAGCTCCAGAAATCATTCTGCAAACCCATAAAGCTCAGCAGTAAATGCAGAAAGGTGAGCTGCAAAGGCCAGCAGAGAGCTGGGATACACGAGCTGGACCAAACCCTGCAGCCTCCTCTCTTGAGCAGCTTCTCTCCCCTGGTCTGTAGCACACTCACCAACCTAGTGTTAATCAGTGAGTAGGAGTGGAAGAGTCACTCCCTTGGATTGAAAAGCCATTTCTGGGAGGATTTTCACCCTCTGTATATCAATTCTGTTACTGTTCACAGGCACCTTATTAAAATTATTGATAACAACTAGTCATCCAAATGTTCCTGTATCATAAGCAACAAACAGGGTTTTCAGATTTGGCTGGTGCTCTGCTGAGTTCAGAAAAATGTCACTGAAGTTTCAGAGACCCTCCTGAACCCAGCATTGTCCCTGCCTGTGCATCATACACACAGCACACCCAGGTGAGGCTGTGTGATTCAGCAGCAGGTGAGCCCCAGCCAATTCAAGGACATGCAGCTCCTGAAAAACAAGAGGTTCCTGTTTGGCATGCAATTTGCAATACAAAAGCGCTGTTCAGTCACTTGTTTGTCCTCTTCCCTCCCTCCTGCCCTTGTTTAGAGAATGCTCTCCCATTTTTTGCCGCATCAGGGGGAACACAGCATCTGGCTGATGGACCAAAGCACCGACACCACTCACACGAGGCTGGCCTTGCTCTGAGCAGGAAAACTGGAGAATGCTCCTTGGATGATGGAGCACTCTGCACAACTTAAAAAATGCTGAGGAGCAAAATTCAGGGATAAGTGCAGGAAACTGTGGAGGTGTGAACCCTTGTTCAGTGAGCACGAAGAGAAACACGGTCCCAGTGGGATGGGAATGGGAGAACAAACGAGCTCAGTCTCAGTGTCACACCCAGGCTTATCCAATTTATAGCAGGACATTAAAACCACTAATAACAATCTAATGGGAGGGCAGAGCTGGCACTTCTGAAACCCGTGGATCTGAAGGTCACTCATTCCATCATCGAGACAATCTTTTAAAAGCCCCGTTGGCGTGAAGCATTAACGGGAGGTGATCAAGGCTTTTAATCTAAACCCTTTTATCCACAGCAGACTGCGGTGGCACATCACACACCTGAGGGCTGGGACACACCACTGAGCACACACAGCATGCTGCTGCCCCCGAATTAAGTTTCCCAGACATGCAGGAAGGAGCTCCACACCACATTGCTCCTTGGGGGCTGCCATCCATGCAAAGGCAAATTCCAGCACGCAGAATTCCACCCAGAGCATCCAGAGCATCCATCTGCAGCTCCACCAGCCGGGTCAGGCTGCGCTGCAGGCACCGAGCCAAAGGGGGGTGGCTTTATCAGGGCCAGACCTCTCCTACAGCAATTAGTGGCAAAGCCTAATAACAGGATTAATTAGGGTATTGCCAGAAGAGACTAATTGTCTACTGCAAAACTGGCTCTTTAACCCGTTTCTTGGCTGGAAAGCTTCTCAGTGACCTGTGTGAGAGCTGTGCAAGCCAAATGCAGGCACAGACACCTGGAAAGAAGCTGAGAGGAGAAAAGCATGGAAAAGGGCTGGGAAGGGAGAGAGGGAAAAGTTCTCTATTCATCGGGCTTCTTTATAAAATATATGGCCAATGTCCCACTGAACCTGATTAAAGACATACCAACATCAGTGGTAACAAAGCTCCTTTTCTGATAATATTTCATGAGTTTCAGAACTCACAGTTTCCTCATGGATGTCAGTGAGCAATTTTTTTTTAATCATCACTGAAGAACAACAAAACAGGACCCCTACTTTTTCCCTCAGCTGTTACACTAATTTCTTTCAGGCCAAAATTAGAATTGTGTTAATTACAACTAATCTAATGGTTTGCATTCCATGTTTTACCTTTACAGCCACTTTAGCAGGAGACACATTACTGCCTTATTTAAAAAAAAAAAAAAGCATTGCTTTCTGCAAGACTTTTTGCATGTCAAGATACAGAGATGTATATACACAAACTGAACTTGTGTCACTCTTACACTTTATAAAAATCTAGGTATTGGAAATCATATTGCACTTTACAAATATGAACTACTGGATATTCCTTTTCCCCAAGATAGTAAGATTGAGGTATTCAGTTAGAGTTACATCCCGAAAAATCTGGTCCTTAGTATTTTGTTATTGCCCTGGGGTTGTGAATTAGAGATATCCTAAAACAGTAATACAATTCCACAGTACATCCATCTCAGTCCTGCCTGGGATCGCACAGGGAAAAATGCACTCCAATTCCATACAGATCTGTGAAGCTTTTCAGAAACATTCCTCATCCTAAATTGTGGCAAAGGGCCAGCACTTCAAACATTTTTGGTTACAATGAAATCCCCCAGGACCACAATTTGGAAGCATCAAAGCTCAGCATGCTCCCCAGCATTCTCCAGCTGCTAGTCTGGCACCCAACAATAAAACCGTAGCTGGTGCAGATTAAAACTGGCATGGTTCCTCTCTCACCTATTCCTTGAAAACAGTCCAAAATCCATTGCTGCTGCTTCTTCAAAGGCCTGTACCTCTGAAAAGCACATTGCAATCCACAAGTGTCAATCCATCTCTTTGAATTTTGGTGACTCTGCCTTGTAGGGTGCTTAATCCCACCTGGGATTCGCAGCTCAGCAGCAGATAAGAAGCCAGACAGGTGATCTGTCAAGAAGCTATCAGGAGTTCCTTAGATGAGTCTAGCCTTGAGAAAGACCTTCAAGAAAAGTCCAGGCCCTTGAGGAAATATGATTAGTCACCAACAGCTCATTCCCATCCTTGTCTCGCCCACACCAAGTGACTGCAGTAAATCCACCAGTGGGAATTGCACATTATCCAGTTTCCTGGTATTGCACCACTGCAAAGAGCTCAGGTCACACTAATTGCTACTTAATGTTCACTGCCCACAGCTTTTAGCAGCAGGACTTACCTTACCAGGTACCTCCAGCTTCCCTGGAGTGAGAACTGGTGCTAGCACCAGCCAGCTGTGACATGGAGGAAGTCCTAATCCAGAACAAGGCAGAAAAGGGAAGAAGACAGAGGAAACAAGCAGAGAGTGGGAACTGGTAAGAGCTCGATGTGAGAGGGAAACATCTAGAATAGTCATGAGAACATTCTTCCAAATGGCTGTGCATTGTCATTCCCTCCTAAGGGACCCAGATAAAGGAACTGTGTGTAAGGGCAGCACTCACCCTGGCTTCCACCATGCAGAATCAGCTTTTAAAAGAAATTCCCT
The DNA here is from genome assembly GCF_903797595.1 of Erithacus rubecula. Classification (NCBI taxonomy): domain Eukaryota; kingdom Metazoa; phylum Chordata; class Aves; order Passeriformes; family Muscicapidae; genus Erithacus; species Erithacus rubecula. Next base: position 53,634,475 of record NC_136688.1, read on the forward strand.
TTCAGACTTGGGAGAGAAAACTTGCCAGTCTGCCTGACACTAGGACCTGATTTGCTGGCTCACAGGAGGGGCTGCTGAATAAATAGGGAATTCTTGCTCCATCGCCTGAGCAATGAGGCTTCCCAGCAGCCTGAGCAATTGCTCTTAATCCTGACATACCACGCCAATTGCTAACCATTTCTCCACATGAAAGTTTTGTTAACACTGCACATTTGGGATGCTGCATAATCACATGCTCTCTCCTCCTTTTATTCCTTCTTTTGCTCATCCCCATCAATATTTCATTGAGTCAAAGTAGTTACTCTATTTTCCACCTTTTCCTCCCTGCCACCAGTATGGTTTTACTAAAATACTTACTTGCTTATTCCAGTAAAATTTTCCCTCTCTCTGAAGCCAAACAAGAATGAGAAAAGTTTAATTTAGAAAGATTTGAAATTCCTGAAATAGATGACAGCTGAGAAAAGACTGGCATGTTAAATCATTCAACTTCACAAACACCCTACTCTGATTTAGGTTTGACAGATGTAAATGCCAGCCAGGTACTACCTGCTAGTAATGCTATCTTTACTTAAATTAAGCAAATACATAACACAAAATTCTTTTCATATATGTTAGCCATCTGCAGAAGAGTTGCTCTCTAGCTGCTTTTTCCCCCCAATTTTTCATTTATGTCACGTACAGTGGTGGGAGGACAGGCTTAACACTTTCTTCAGGTTAAATAACTAAGAGATCATCAAATACTCCTAAATCATGTCACCAAGTTCTGCCAGTGTCCTGTCCTGAATAACATATATTTTTTTAATGCAACCATGAATCAAAAATACTGACTGGGCCTGCAGTAACTGCAGTGATGAGATAGCAGGAGAAGGGCAATCTATAAGAAAGCCAGTCTTCACAAACGTACACAGTACAAAAATGCCTACCAGACAAAATAAGAAACTGAAGGATTTTATCCATTTAGAAACCAGGCAAAAATACACATTCAATGCCAGATTGAAAATCAGAATGAACAGGAGGTTCCAAACCAATTGCCAGGTCCACCAAGAAGCAGCACCTTCTGCTCTGCATAGCAGACTCCTGCTTTTATTGGCAGGTGCAGAGAGATCTGCTTCAGGGAAGGCACTGAGGTCATGGCACCAGTTCACTGAAGGTCACTCTGAACACAATATACTCCAGAGACATGGCTTATCTCAGCTGAAAATTGCAGGGAGTGGAAGGATGGGATGGTGATAGGCTTCAAATAAAAAGATCCCCATGTCTGAGGTTTTTCACTAAAAGAAGATTTTCCATCAGGAGAATTGCCAGCTGCAGTCTGAGACCCAGCTGCTGGCCCTTGCTCACAAGGTGATTCACTCAAACAGGAGGCTTACAGACCATGATATTTTCTTGTTCAGTGTGTGAATGCCAAGCAAATACTCAGTCAAAACCGGTTGTTTTTGAGGTGGGAAATTGGATGATTGCAGTGCTCTCCTCTTTGTGGATGATGCCTTACACTAGGAGGAGGGAATGGGAGCTTGTGAATAAAGCATTGCAGTGGGAGGAGGGAACAGAGCCTCTTCTCATTTTTATACTGTCCAGGCAAATGAACAATCAAAAATGCAGGGACAAGAGATTTGACAAAAAAAATCAGGTAGCACTTTCTGTCTGACAGTCCCCATGCCAAAGGAGGAAATCCTGGACATCCACCCTGGGGGACCCCAGGATTTATCAGGATCTGAGCCCTTCTGTGCCAGGCACTGTGCAGATTACAATAACATACATAAAACCAGCCCATACCCCAAAACACTTGTAGAGCCAATATAAAAATCTGCTCTATAGAAATGTGTCTTAAAGCAGCAGCTCCAGTGCTGTGAGTTCCACAGGGGCAAGTAGGGAGCGACCAAATCCAAAATCCCCTGCACAACCTATCCAAATTTCCTGCTGGGACAGGACCTGAGGATGTGAAATCTCTGGTGAGTTGTTGAGACTCTTCTGCCTGCATGGCCCCCTGTGAGACCTGCAGATACTCATCCCTGCCCAAAAGGTCTTGTAAGGTTAAGACCTGGGCAAGCAGGAGCAGGGGCACTCAGTACCTAGCAAAATTATAGCTGTAGCAAGTAAGAGCAAATGTTAGTGTGCTAGACACTGTACATAAACATCTTAAATAAAAAATTCTGAAATAAATTCTGAATATTTAGGTTACAAAAGTATATATAGGACATTAAATACGTAGAATACCAAATTCTGCACTTAGCTCCCCTTGGATTGCTGCAATGTGTCAGCTCCACTGTGTTTCAGACACACTCAGATGTGAGCTCAGGCTGGGATGTTCCCCTCCTACTTGGCAGTGTAGCTGATGCTCCAGGAAGAGTTCAGAGAGAGGTATTCCTCACTGCAGGGAAAACAGCAGTGCATTTTGAACCCACCTCTAAATAACCCTGACAGTCTCTCAGAAAAAAAGAATTTGGTTTTCTTTGGCAGCAATGCCTGCTGCACACCCAGATGTCTTCTGTGCCCAGCCCAAAATCTGTCAGGGCCTCTGACAGAAGCAAACACCAAAGAACAGCCCTTCACTTCTCCTAGAGATGCACAGAAAAATCCCTTCCTCTGAGATGCAAATTCCAGTTCTCTCCACACCTTTCACATGCCCTCCTCTACCATCCCTGAGCTCAGCTGCCACCAAATCTGACTGATGAAAGGTGGCAGCTCTATTATATTAATTCCCTCCAGAAAACAGGAAAAAAGCCTTACATGCTTTTCATATCAAACACACAGCACATTTCCAAGTTTCTCTGCCTGCTCTGGCTTCTCTTCTGCACGAAACGTGGCCATTTAGGGGAGTGCTCCCCAGACTGGGGGATGCTCTTGTCAAACAAATGGCAGATTTTCACTTGTAGCTATTTTCATATTAGGCACACGTGCAAGATTAAGTGTGCTCTTTGGCTGATCCAGTGTGATAGCTGCCTGCAGCTGCTCCAGTCTAATGGACCCAGGCCCTGTCTGGGTGGCCTGAAAGGTGTGTCTGGAGAAGACAGCCTTAGTGCTCCATGAACTCACACCAAAGGCGCAGTCCCAACAGAAAATTAACAAAAGCCATACCCCCAAATTTTCCCAAAGTAGGAATTTTTGTATACAAATTGTCACTCTGCATAAACTCAAATTAAGACACCTCCTGTAACTGCATCTTTATTTTAATGACAGTCTGCTTTCATCCTCATAATCTGCTGCCCATTGTACCACTACGGATGGTTTTCACAGATTAAACACCATCTTGATATCTCGTAATTGCACCAATCTGTGAAAAGCTTCTCCACATGACAGTAATTCCCAACAAACACTGTCATTTGATCACCTGTATCTGCAGTTTTTTTCTTCAGGTCCCTTTTACAAAGCCTGTGCTATGTTTTGTCCCAATTCTATGGCCTGAGTGTTGGCAAAACCCCTTTGACACAAGATTAACCACACGGAAAGGATCTGGACCAAAGAACCCATCCTGCCTGATATAAAGGCTATTTATTGACAACATTCACAATTTATTCAAGCCAAAATGCACTGAGGGAGACAATTGTCTCTAATGTCATTGGGATTTAGTGCTTTCCCTTCACTACATTTTCTTCCTAAGCAAGGCAGCTCACTCACCCCCTCACCCTAGACTGGGTCTTTCTTGGAAGGCATCCTCAAGCTCAGAGACATCTTTTCAGAATCCTCCCAAGTTTCTGACCAGGCCTTCTGTCTCCAAAGCAAGCTCAGCCCCAGCAGAAGCAAAGCAAATGTCCCCAGGACACCCAACCCACGTCAGAAGACTGTCCCGGGCAGCCAGCTCTGCAATGAGCCCAGAGCAGCCAGGAAAGCTGCAAACACTTGCCCGTTGTCTTGCCCGGCCCTTTGTGTGTAAAGGAAGGAGCAAAGCTCCCAGACTCCGGCCACAGCAGGGCCCAGACGAGCCCCAGAGCACACAGGCAGCAGGATATGGAAACTTCCCCTGGCATCCAGACATGCCTTTGACAAAAGCAGGGGAACTAACTGCGTTCTGCCACTCCTCAGCCCTGGGCCGGCTCCCAAGGGCTCTTTGTGCGGAGGAAGGGACCACCCCCAGGAACAAAGGCTGGGACAGCCCCGGCTGCAGGCTGGTGCCGCTCTCCTTGGCAGAGGCTCTTCCCTGGAAATCCCTACCAAGCCTTTTCCTTTCAGACTTTGTCCAAAATCCTCTGCAGTTGAGGGACTGCACAGCATTCAGTGGCCTTGGAGCCAGACCCTCCTTTGCATTACTCTCCTGGCCTCGGCAGCAGGGAATGGCTCGACAGCAATTCCTGGGAAACAGAGCAAAAGCAATGGGTGGCCATTGGATGACACACATCACCTCCTTCACACTGTTTTCTGGTACAGGGTCCAGCCCTGCTGCTGGATGTAGGAGTCAGACTCTGACAGAAGAGGATTATTTTGAAATCTAACAGTGAAAGACTGTTCTTCTGCTTACAAAGTGGAAAAGAGACTGAGAGAGGGAAAGTCCTTTCTGCAGCAGTTTCTCAGGCACAGGAGAGAATATGAACAGTTTTTGCAGGAGCAAAAGGGGAATTGGGGTCACCCTGTTACTCTTGCACAGTACTTTGCCATGGAGAACAGCTGCACATTTGAAGAGTGATTAAAGTGGATGCAGACATGCCCATTTATTCAGCACTGCTCCTTGGGGCACTGAGTCTCAAATCCCACAGAGGGGTGTCTCTCCCTCCCAGCATGGCCCCCACACCCAGATGGGCTGGTTTGGGGAGCTTCACATGTCCCAAGCTCACAGGAAAGTGGGGTTCACCAAAATGAGAAGTATGTGTCTCCCTCTCTCTGTGTCAGACACTATCTTTAGTTTCCCCTCCCCGGCACAGCAACACCTCCCAGCCCACCCAAGTAGCCCTTTGACTGTGTCATGAGACCAAAAACCTAGAAAAGGACAAGGGGAACTCATTAAGTTGTTTTTACAGCAAGGAAAGATCCTCCCAAGAACTTCACACAGCCAAAATGGCCAGTCAAAGAACAGCCTTCACCCATTTCCCATGTCTGCTGGCCTCAGAGGAGAGAGAAAATCTCAAAGCTTTTGGATGACAAACTGGAACATAACTGGAACATCTGCATCTAAGCCAAGCACTGGGTGAGCAGAGGACACAGAAGCACTTGGGGACAAATGCTTTCTGCCATGGCTCTAGCCCTGCTGTACCACACAGCCACTCCTAGTTCCAGTATCCTCCATCCCAGCTTGCTCTAGCAGGGATGTGTATTGCTGGAAGCTGCTGTGACCTCACCTGGGGCAGGTGCTCACATGAATTTACTGGTTTAGGAAACTCATCTGCCAGTGAGTTTACTGAGGAAGAAACTGCCACACACTCAGGTCATCCAAACTCCTTTGCCAGGCCACTGCAGCACTATATGTTCTACCAAACCTACTGAAAAAAACCACTCAAAAATTGTCCTAAAAACCACTGAAAAAATTGTATTGCCTGCCACAAAAGTAGGAGGCTAGTAAAGTCATGCACTATGGCCAGTGCACTCTGTGTTTGGGAGGTTATCTGCTGGTTCCTGGGGAGATGTGGCTGTGCTGGGCATGGGGATTTTCTCCCTGTCACCCTCCTGTCCCAGGCCACACAGCCACACCAGGCAGTGATAATGGAGGGGTGAGACTCTGCAGCCCTCTCTGATTTATTCAGTGTACTTTCTCTGTTTGCTCTGTCAGGTGCCTGGCATTAGTCTGCATTAGGAGTAGCAGTTCAGCCGCGCACTTGGAAGAAGTGGGGAAGACCAGGATGGTTTTTTATCCATTTTTTTCCACAGCTGAGAGATCCCACATGCCTGAGGAATTTCCCTCTGCTGCTCTCTTAGTAGCAGTAGGAGTGAGTGATGGGGGCAAACCTGTTATCAGGTTACAGTCTGAGGTGCCTGTGCTGGGCTCCCAGCCTTTCCCACTGGATGAGAAGTGTAAACACCTCTCCCTCCCAGCACATGGAGACCAGCAGCTCCACCGTGGAGGTGGCCAAGGAGACAGTGCAGCAGGGTTTGGGTTTCCTGCCAAGGGACTGCAGGGACAGCCCAGCACACTGAAAAATGATCTGAGGGGCTGCACTTCGAGCTCCCCCTGCTCTGTCTCTATCAACTCATTCCTCATCCAGCTGCTACGAAAATACTCCTGGAGTGCTCAGAGGTTATGTACTATGGTTTGGCCACTTGCCCATTCAGTGAGGTTTTCTTTTTTCTTTTTTTTTTTTTAATATTAAGACCTAAAAATTCCTGCTAGAACTGGGTCCTACAGCACAAACCTTCATTGCTACAGCTCAGCTGCCAAAACATTGCATCAGCCATCACAATAGGCTGGCACCAACTAAAGAAATACAGAGTCTTCTCCTTGTGCTCAGCTCAGAGCACAGATGTCAAAGTCATCCATGGCTGGAGCTGCTTGGAGATTTTGGGATGAGACTAAAGTTTTGTCAAAATATTCAAGTTCCCTGGAACAGGAATTGTTTTATTCAAAGCCTCTTCAGTCTGATAAACATTAGCTTGGTGCAAGGCAGAGGTTTCCAATAGGTCAGCAATGAGAGCTGGGACCAGTTCAAAAGCAGGTGATGAATGCAGGCAAAAGTGCAGGGCCCTAGACAGCTGTATAATGTCACTGCAATGTTGGCCACCATCCTGATAACAAAGCTGCTTTACTGAGCAGCTGCATGGTCTAGGGACATCCACTTGCCAGAAAAATGGAAATATTTTACTAATGTTCATAGTGAGATCAAAAGCAGACATACAGAAACCAACATTTCTGGCCAAAGAGACAGCCTAGTTTCCAGACAACTGTCTTCAGGATTTCAGATCCAACTCTCTGCCTCCAGCCTCTTTGCATTCCCTGCATCCTCACTCAGACATCTCACCTTCCTGAGGATTAATTTTCCTTTGGCTTCCATGCTACTTTTCTGTCCTGTTTCTACTCATACCTCTCTCACAATCTCTCTGCAGACCCTCATCACCTCCCTGGTCTCCTGATGAGAGGACCCTGCTCTCAACCCTGCCTTTTCCCATCGCTTCCAAGACCACTCCCATCCCAGACATAGTTCAGCAATCCCTTCTATGCAGGTGGCTCCTGGTTCAACCCTGTCCTTCATGAACCCTGGTTCAGACCCTGTCCTTCAGCTGTGAGCTTAGACCACGTCACTGAGACAGACTCAAGCCTGTCTCTGCTTTCCCTATCAGAGCCAGCAAGGTCACCCTTCCAGGAGCATTTCCAAATAGTTTCACCCCAGGATCAGCACTGCCAAGCTGAACCTTCCAGGTTCAGTCCTAATACTGCCACCCAGGCATGGCCTTTTCTGCCAATCTGAACTGCAAAAACCTGGCCAAGCTCTCAGCTTCTCAGTTACTGCAGCATCATCTCTTCTGTCCCTCAGAAATGCAATCCTCTCTCCTTCAGGGCAATTCTGAAGGCTGCTGCAGAAACCCGCAATTTACATCTCTGTGCCCTCAAAAACTCACCCAGAGCACCAACTCCAACAGTCCACCTTCTTTTCTTTCCACCCACTCTCCCCACTACCTATTATCCCTGAGCCTAGAGACCACCTCTGAGAGTTCAGCCTGAGATACAATTTTCCACAACCACCCTTTCAGACAGGTGCCCTGATGCTTTACACAACTGAGCTGATCCTTCAAGTTCTTCTTGGCTACAACACTTCCAAGAACCTGGAACCTCCAAGAATCTGGATCCTTCAAAGAGTTCAGCTGGCTGGCATCATGGCACTGAACCTTTCTGCTGCCACATCTGTCTGTCCCAAACACTGCTGCTAATCCTGTGTTTAGACTCCAAACTCTGAACTGCACCTGACACCACCAAGTCCTGACTGAGTTAGGAAAAACAACTAATAATAGTAACATCAAACACCTATCCTGACTAGACTTAGTTCAGTTTGTGAAAAAGCTTTAAGGCACCTTGTATTGTATCAGTTCCATTCAATTCCTAAAGCACTTTATCCTGAACACTCCCCTGTTCCCCATTGCTCTGGTCCCAGTGCAGCTTCTGGGAGCCCACCAGCTGTGGGATCACAGCAGAAACTGTGGCCATACCCACTGCACTGCACTCAAATCATGGAGAGGCAAAGACCCTGTATCCTGATAGCAGTTCCCAAGTATCCAAGAAAGTTCCTACATGGGAATCCAGCCAGCTGCCTTGTCCTGCTTGAGAAAGGTGTTATTGTCCTGCAGCTAAAATAACATTTTATGGGCTTTGATGGTGTGCTGGGCATGGAGTGTCATGAGCCACCACACTTGCAGCATTGTCATTCCTGGGCATGAAACAATTCAGACACTGCTTTAGGCTGTGTCCAAAACACTGTTGCTCACATTTGTGATGCACAGTGAGTTAGTACCACACCACCAGGCATTTTTCAATGCACACATTGAGCAGAGAACAAGCTCTAAACTGATTTTTTAGGGTTGGCACTAGATCAAGTCTGGATCTTGCCAAGCTGTCCAAGCTCAGGATTGCCCAGTAGCTGTCTCTCATTTTGGGCCCAGGAAGGCCAGGGGTAGCTGTCCATTCTGGGTTAGCATGGCCAACCCAGCTGCTTCCTTTTCCTTACACTCACCATCTGACACTGTCAGTTTGGTTTCTGTGGGACCCACAGTGGCAGGAATTGGTCTGGAGGATCTCTGGGGATGGCTGTAAGGGCTACACCACGCCAAGATCCCTGCTCCTCATGGGAGCAAACCAGCAGGCTCTGCAGACCAGAGCTGCACCAGGCAGAACATTTTTCCTACTGAGCAGGTCCTGGCCCTGAGCATGACCCATCTATCCCACTTCCAGGAGCAGGCTGAGGTTGCTGTGCAGCCCTGTGCCAAACAGCTGTGTCATCCTGCTCAAAGGCACCTGGTGGCTCTGATTCACATCACTTTGTCTGATGCAGACGTGCTCTCAGCCAGCTACAGCCACGATCCTGCCTGGAAGGGCTTCCAATGCCATCAGTCACACAAGCAAATATGAATTTGGGTCACCTCTGCCTACAGTAGTTTTTCCCTATCTCAAATGCCCTTCTTCTCTCCCTCTCTCAATCCCAAGGACTCTCCCTCCTTGTTGTTTTAGCAGGACAGGGAGTGCTGGAGCTGCCAAGCTGGGTACATACCTTAGCTGCATCCTAACCTTGTGTTGGAATGAAACTTGCTTATCCAACTTCCTGCAACACCCATGTTTCCACCAGAAAAAGCTATCCAGACATGGAAAATTGCTTTACAAGTCCAAAAACCAAGTTTGTTTCCTGTGCAGGGTTAGTTTACCTTAGCTCTAACAAGGATGCCTGCTAGACCACAACAGAGTGACAATAAAAACTGTGCCCTTAGAGTGGCCAGCAAACACTACATCCAGCAAATCAACACAGACTTGTACCAGAAATAATTAAATATATACTGCCAAAAGACACATTAACCTGCTTCTAATTGGGAGAGTTGCAGAATGGAAAGAACTTGTGAGAAGCGTTAGAAGTAAAGCAGGGCAGAACAAATGCCTTCTCCAGACACATTTTGGAAATAATTCTGCTAATAAGGAACTCATGTTTTTGTACAAGAAGAGAATGTCTGGAATATTATTCTCCAACACCTGATGCACAAAACAGCAAAGAACCTCCTGTGTGAGCAGCAACTCTGCCCAGACCATTTTTAGATCATGAAGTTGTTGCTGCTCCTGAGCCTGTACTTCAAAGCAGCCAGGACAAACAAGGTTCACTCAAATGTACGTGAAGAGAAGGTAAACTGCCTAGGAAGCCAAAAAATAAAGTCCAGGGAAAGGAAAATATTTTATGAGTTTTCTTGTAAAAAAGAAACTTGCATGGATGGAGGAAACAGTCTGGTATTTAGCAGAAAGACAACAACAGATAAATGAAAGAGTCCCATAAAGATGTCATTTGAGGAGAAACTGGACTGCAGAACACTGATAGATCACCTCAGAGAAATGAGCTGGGATGCAAACAAACAGTGTCACTGGAAGGAGACAGTGTTTGAGTATGACAGAAAAAGGCCTTGCACTCCTCAGGCTTCCAGACAAGACCAGAGTGAGCAGCCAGCTCACAAGCAGAGGAGATGACCATGACCAGACCCAAACACAGAGCAGGGCCCACACCCATGCAGCACACAGATGTATGTCCATATCTGAGGAAAACACTCCTATAATCCATGGGACCCAAAATCTGACAATAACAAGCTGGTGGGTGTGCAAAGAGAAGGCCCAGGGTATCCTTTGGGTTTCACAGTAAACACACAAAGAAAACCTTGCACAAGAGCCTTCATTCAGCTACTGCTGGGAAACTGCCCACAGCTGACAGAAGGACTTCTCCACCAGCACATCTGAGGTGACCCTTATATAAAATATTGTCAGCATGCATCAACAGTTGTTCAGATCCCCTGGGACCTTCTACAAACACATTGAGGCTGGACAAAGGATGCAAGGTAGATCTCCAACATCCCACCTGCACACCATCTAATGCTTTTTGTTACATCCACACAGCATCTCTCCTTAATCAGCTTTTGCCAGTGCTTCCCCCTTTTTGCTGGAAAGGGGAGGAAGTCAAGCCTGTCCCCACTACTCTGGAGCTGACTTTGAGAAATACAATAGTTTTGTCTCAAATCTCCTCAATTTATTGTATCAATTCACCTCCACTGCCATAAACCGTGTGAATGGGCCTCGGTGTGTGGGAGACAGACGAGTACAGAAGGAGCAATTCTCAGGCTATGAAAGGAAAAGGGTTGGAAAGCTCCCAAAAAAAGGTCTCGTGCAGGTCAGTGCAGGAGGCTCAGCTCTGCACCATTGAGGGAGGAAGCAGCTTCATGTTACTGGTAGGTGAGGTGTATGAAAGAACAATAAAATGCTTCAGTTGTGGGACACTTCAGGTTACACTTGGAGGTCTCATGTCACACCTAAATTAGCACACGTCAGAAGTGACATTTGCAATGGCAGTAATGCCACTGAGCTGCTGCAACAAAAGCTCAGGGTTTCATTACAGGGGGTTTTATGAAGCTCTTGCTTACAGAGAGGCCCCTTTACGCCTGTCTGGCACTGGAGAATGGCCCTACAGTGGGTGCAAACAACATCACATTCATCTTTGTGCCCTCCACACTGGCTGAGGGCTGCAAAGGGGCCCTGTAGCAAAAACAAGACCTCAGTCCAACCTATTGTCTTAAGGAATTATGTAGCCTAAATCACCACAGTACGTATTTTCTTCCATAAAGAACTAGGTTCACAAGAAACAAAACTTTAGTATGCATAAGCTGTAAGATGCTATGTCAGTTTTCTCATTGGGTCATCACAAAAATTTCTATCCCATTAAGCATTTTTGCTTTGTTAGCATTTCTGTAACATTGCTGACAAATCCATAGAGCCCCTTACAGATGTGCAGACTGGAATTTCAGTTTAGGGGCATCAGTATAGCTCACTCTTCCAGCTAAACTTGTTTTTCTCCAAATTCAGAAAAATAAAAAATATATACATATATAAATAAATGCAGTAGCCTTCCGTGATCTTAGGGCATCTCAGATCTAGGTTACTGCTGAAAAATTGGTCATATTCATTCACAGCCAATTTCTGCTTTCCCAGATATTTCAGTGGGAGCCCAGTCTTCCATCGCCAGCCCCAAACTGCCCTTCCTTCCAGGCAGCACGGTCTGTTTATGGGTAAGGCATATTGCTGCAGGCAGAGAAAATGTTTTTAGTGCAGCTCCCCCTCTCTCCACGCACTCCTGCACCCCCAGCAATGCCTCTGCCAGGTCCTTGAGGATGGCAGGACAGCAGGACGGGGTGCTGAGTGTCTGGCTGGCAGCCACAGCCATGACTGGTGCAGGTTTGCACCCACCTCGGCAGCGTGTGGCCAGGAATTAGGTTAGCATTGATTGGGGCAGGCTGGCAGGAGCATCCTTTGCTTTACCCATAGACAGGCTGGTCACATGAGGAACAGCTGGAGTGCACACAGAGCCTTCTTTAATTAAAGTGCTACTCGCCATTTTTCTGGCAGCGCTCCCAGAAAAGCAATAAAATGGCAGCAGAGAAAACAAATACTACATAACACACTTCCACTCTCCATTATTTCCCCCCTTCTCCCCCAAGCCTAATCTCCTTACTTTCTTTCCCTTTGTTTTTTTTTTTTTAACTTTTAATTTTTATTTCAGTTAATAACCATTCCTCATTTGTGACAGGCTAGGAAAGGAAAAGGTCAAGAGGGAAGAAAAAAAGGGTCAGGAGAATTGAAGCAGCCATTCAGTGCCGTTCATGATTAAACATGTGGAACAATGTACCTGCTTATTAGGACATCTCCAGCTCTGAGAGAACATCTGCAGTGCACACACCTTTTTCAGAGCCACGAGCACACACCGGCACCTCACAGGAGTGTAGCAGCATTCACGTGCCAGTCGTTATGGAAACATTTTCCTTTCCCCCCCTTTTTCTCTTGGATCTCCTGCTTAAACAAGCTTGGGATTGTCAACACACCAATAGCTGCTGTTTTATCCCAAATCAGCCAAAGTTTCTCCAGCCCAAGGAGAGAGGAGCAGTGCCTGTCCTGCAGCACGGACATTTCACAGATGGTTCTGTTCCCAGCAAGAGACCTGGGCAAGGATAATAATAACCACAATGCTATTTTTGTTGTTGCTGTTGTATTATTAGGCTCTCTCCAGCACAGGGCATGGAAAGAAAAACACAGGGACACACGGAACAAAAATGTGAAACCAAAGACAGGTACACGCTGATCCCAATAGAGGAAATGCATAATCGCCTTCTGAAGGGGAGCAAGGTTACCAGGGACAGAGGTGCTGAAACACAAAAGGGTTTCACCCCAGGAAAGCACATTGGAGTTGAGAGAAATCAGGAGCTAACCCAGGTCATGAAGTTTAACTGGAGTGCAGCAGTGTGAGAGCCAATCCTCTCCAAATGCAAGGAGGAAAGCTGGACCTAAATGAAAAACCAGTCCCAAATCCTCAAACCCAAAGCCCACAATGGAGTGATCTGAAACAGAGGATGTCGGAAATCTGGATTTGAGGTTTTCAGCTTGAGCCCATCTCTGTGTCTGAGATTTACAGTTTGACATGTTTATATTGAAACAAGATGGCTATAAATACAGTATATTTTTCTCCCAGTAGATTCTAAGGAGAGGAATGTTTAAAGCACTCAGCAGGGGACTAGCACAGCTCCCAGTGAATTTAATTATAAACTCTCCCTGCTTTTGCTCCAACTAGTTTAGGCTGGGAGTAGTTAGACTGCTTTTGAAAATCTCGCTGTATTTTTGAATAGCTTCAAATTATCTATATTTATATAGCTGGATGTACATCCTTAGAACATACACAAGAACATATTTTTATTAGCACAAATCAGAAATTTTCTGTGCAGAATTTTTTAATTTAGGGTGTAAGGAAGAGAGGACAAAATTAACTCTGTGCATAGGGGAAAAAATAGTAATTTTGACAAAACAAATTGATACTCTGAATAACCAAAGAAATAATTTCACTTTATATCAGTTGGCCTGAAGCATTACCTCTCAGAACTGCTGGCATAGCCTCAGGTGCTGTGGATGGAGGGATGGATCTATGCTCTGCCATGGGCTGGGATTTCTGGCCAGACCACATGCCCAGTCATGCACAAGTCTCATTACTCCTTTAAAAGCAGCCTGGTATCATTTCTGAATAAAAGCAACACTGCTATTAACTTCTTGGGCAACACTGGCCTACTTAAGAGTTTTATCAGATCTGTCTGATGATCCATGGCAGGGACAAGAACCTCTTGCAAAATTTTATCTGTGGCCGTGTAATCCTGTGTGATTATTTTTCTCATTGTCTGAGCAGAATTCTTTTGTCTCATAAGCATTTCTGGCACTTCACTCTGCACAGAATGAACCAGTTTTAAAAATGGGAAAAAGGTGGAAGGCAAAAAAGCTATTGTTGATGTACAGAGTCTTTAATTATAATACTTTACCTTTGGAGAAAACTATTTTTCATTAACTGAACGGGTAGTAGTATATGATGGTGATTAAGTTTAATGGAGCTGAGACCAAGGTGGGGAAGATAAAGTTACAACTGAGAATCCACTCGAAGTGCAAAGCCAGCCTCTGTTTGGAGAGGTGTTTGGTGGAAAACTGCACTGCTGCTCACTAAATGAGGCTTAAATAGGTGTAATTTTGTATGTATTAAAATTAAGATTCCTTTAGGTACAAACTGTGGAAGTTTCCACACAATTACCACTCTTGAGGAGCACAGAGGGCACACAGCATAAAGAAAATGCCACTTTTTGATTTAATAAATGAGACCAAGCACGTGCTTTTCCACTAGGGGAAGGAAATAGAGCCATCAATGAGCCAGATTTAGCCAAAATAACTGAATAAGCTTCAAAACCATTCACTCCAGTGAGTTCTGCCTGTTCCAGTCTAAGGGAAATGTTTTTTTCTTCCTCACTCTGGTTTTCCTGACTTGGGCTGTCTCTCCTCCTGCCTCCTGTGGACCCTCCAGCCCCTCAGCCCTGGATGGAGACTCAGGGCTGTGTTTGAGCGTGGCCTTTTCACCCCCCTCTGCTCCCTGCATTTAATCCAGAGGTTTATCCCAGCGAGGATAAGTGCAAGTGGGAATTTCTCCACCCCAGGCTCATTTGGAACCAGCCCCCTCGAGGCAGGCAGTGACCTGCCCCCATCTCTCAAGCAGAAACACAGATAAAGGCTCTAACTTCTTTATTAACCATTGTCAGCACAGGGAGCAGAATAATGGAGTAAAAAGGTGGGAAGATAATAAACAGACACCATCTCACAGGAAAGTCTTGACGAGACAAATATCAGACGCTGAGCAAAATGCATCCCCTCTTAAGTGGCATTTCTATATTTAACACCATCTAAAATGTGATAATTTACACTGTCACAACATGTCTCTTAGAAACAGTCCCATTTTATTTGCAGTCAGCCAAAGTCTGGAACTTAATTCCGACCTCCTTTCTAGTAGGAAAAAAAAAAAATTAAAAAAAAAGAAGGAAAGGAAAAAAGGGAATAAAAAATAAAAGGGAAAGCTAACATCTGGCAGAGCTGGGTATTTATTAGACTTTATAAAACTCCACGCTTCTGTTGTACATAAGACAGGCACAAAAGGGGCCCCCAAAGTGTTATTTCCCCACCAGTGTGAAACAAGTGGCTTATTCAGTAAGTTTTCAAAGAACAGAGGCAAATGGATTATCTCAAGGAGAAGTTAAACACAGAGAAATGCACTGTAGCTCACTGTTGGGTTTAGCTGCCTGCTGGATGTGGAGGAAGGGGGAAATCTATAAAATCTATCATCGTGGTGTCCAGCTGAGACTTTACACTTCTCAGGGAAATCTGAGCTGTGAAGCACCAACAGCTGCTTTTCTCCCAACTTGTGAAATCACCCACAGAACCAAAGTGTTTTCTTAAGAAATTCTCTAAAAACAGCAAAAAGAACTCACTGAATCCTCCAGCTCCTGAGGCCAGGTCAGGGTGACAAGGTTTTTCCAGCCTAGCTGTGACTGTCAGGCACAATGAGGTGTGATTTGTGACCAGTGTGGCTGGGCTGGTGAAAGCCCCAGCCCAGGGAGAATTACACAGGCTTTGGCTTGTTTTCCTTCATCCAGCCTCACCAAAACACAGGGTACCTGCTCAAAGCCCTCTCCAGGGCTGCTTGGCCAGCTCCCCACTCCCGGATTTCCAAGGAGGGGCAGATCCAAGGTAGGATTGAAAGTTCTCTTCTCTTTGCACCCTGGCACGGTGCTCCTGGGATCTGCTCCAATGGTGTGCCCAGCACCTGGATCACACACAAAACCAGGGTTTTCTTAGGTCTGTGGGGTAAAAGAAGCACCTTTTACCTAAAAGTGATCAGTTGCAAAGTCCAGGCAGTGAGAGCCAGGACCCGAGAGTGACCTTGGAACAAGAGCAGTAATTTTCTTACCTAATTCAAAAGCAAAAAACCTATTCTAAATGTGGATTTGTAAGTTGTTATCTTTTGTCTTGCTGAGACTGAGATGTTTCTGGTCTCTTCAGGATGAAGGATACAAGGGAAGGCTAAGGATGATGGATAAAAGTGAAGGATACAAGGGGGTTTATGGGGGATGATCAAAACAGTACTTGGTCCTAAGGCTGTTTTTAGGGCACACAGATAAGAGACTGGTACCAGAGGGAGACAGAGCTGCTGGACAGTGCTGGGACAAAGTCCAGCCTGACCATGACACAAGTTCCCCAAACCATGGGGCCAGCTCAGGGAGCTGAGCTGAGCCCTTTCCTGCTAGAACCCAGCAACTCTGCAAACTGTCTGGGCTAATTACTTTTTCTTTACACCAGAGAAATTCTGGCTGCCATTTTCCAAAACAAGCAGGTCCTTAACACAGTGATACCATCAGTCAGTAAAATGAGTTTGAGGATTTCTGCTTGGCACAGCAGTACAACAGGCTGGAGGAGGTACACCTGATATGCAAAAAAATAATTTTTCTTTCAATTATACATGGAAGCTGCTAAAAGATCCTGCTTCAACCAACCTGAAACAGTTTGGGTTGCACTTGCTGAGTACTCTTAAATGTATAAATAGTTTCAGGGCATTTGGCACCTTTCACAGATTGAGAGACACAGCTGATGTCTCTTCTGCTGCAGCATCTCAGGCATTAATCTCAGTTCAAATCACATCCCTGTTGAATTCAAAGTCATTCTCTTCCAAAAATAGCCTGATCATGCAGCTACAGGGCATGTCCAGGGGTGGGCACAGGGGTATTCCCACAGAGGGTGATCAGAGCTTCTTTCCTGAGCTTGGCTCACCAGTCAGGCAGATGATCTGCCTCTTCACCTTCTGCCCACTCGTATTTCACACAAATGGCAGAAGAGAAGGAAATCAGCCCAATTCCAAGGCACCCTCGTGGAAGGCAGCGACTGAGACCCAAGCTCTCATCCCAGGGTATGGTCAGAAAGGAGAGGATCTTTGCAGGTATTAGTATCTGTTCTGAATGTCCAACCTTTCACTCTTATTTATAGGACTCATTTTTGGTCAAATAAAGCATCCATTTAACCCCGAAAAACCTTTTTTTCTTTCACTTTGCAAATCCCAAACCAGTCAATTTGGGGCCAATCTAAGCAATTACAATAATTGCTTTAATGTTGAGCTATTCACTCAACCTAAAGTAATTTATTCATTCAGCCTATTCCCCTTCACCTGGACTCCAGGTTTTATACCACCCAGCAGGGGTGACACCCAGCCCAGATTGTCTCTACAGTGTCCTGCCACCCCTGAGGATGCTCCCCAGGCACAGAGCACCTTTGCTCTGCATCAGATCCTCCCAAAACATCCAAAGAAAAAGACAAAAATAGCCCCCCTAGTCCTTGTCTTATTCTGTCTGCAGCAGAGATGTGCCAGTTACCTAATGGCATCAAATTAACAAATGAACAGGTCTGGTAGACCAATTAGTAGAGAGTGCAAGCAATTTTCAAACAGGCTGCAATTGTCAGCTAATGACCTTGGAAAAAGCTTTTATTTTTCTGGCTCCCTCAGAAAAGTCCATATTAAAATTGTTGATAGCTGCTGAGTGTCACTTTTTGGGCTTTCATGCCATGAAAGTGAGCTGGGTTTAAAAAAAAAAAAAAATTTAAAAAAGGGAGGCCAAGTAGGTGTAATTCAAGCATCATCTCACTGCCTTGCCAGTCATTTAAGATCACTGCATCTTTTCTCAGCAGACATATCAGCTTCTCTCTGGGACCATTAACTTCTCAACACCCAGTAATGCACCACACACCTGCTGGAGCTACCACAGAACTGGCTGAAACATCATCTCAGCTGCACCCTGCTCTTCCAGACATCACTGGGGCTTTCCTTAGTGAAAGGCAGCTGCCTTCCTCTGCTTCTCAAGGAAAAGCCTGGAACTGAGTCTTTCCCTCTGTCCCTCCTGTTTTTAAAATAAAATCAAACCATTGTGTGACACACAGAAAACTGTCCATGCCCATCCAGGATTTGATAACTTGTGTGTTCCACAGGCTGTTTACACCCAGTGCCTGCCAGGAGAGCACAGTGCTGGACATAAGGTGGGATAAGATAGATTTGTGCATATCAGAACATTTAATTTGGGACTGTGTAGGTGTGTCACTGTATCTCACTTCAGCTGGCCCCTTCCCAGGAGCTGCCATCATCCCTGGAGCAGCCCCAGAATTCACAGCCAGCATCACACTGAGCTCTGGGCTGGAGAGGGAAGGTTTCTCACCCTGAGGAAGTGCCCTGCCTCTGTTGGAGCCAGCTGAGTCCCAGTGGTTTGTGGCAGAGAAGGGACATAACCTCATGGGGAAGGAAAATGCCAAGTGCCCAGGGCATGCAGGTTTTGGTCCTTATTCCCATCCCTCCGAGGTGACACAGCAAAGTCTCAATAAGATGGCCACAAAAAACAGAGCATATTTTTGGTAGGCTTGGAACTCCCCAGTCCCTTTCTCAGGCAACTGGAGTCCATGATTCCCAGAGAGGTTCCTTTAAAAAGGAGAGTTTAGAGAGGGAGCTAAACAGTCCAGGAGAGCAGAACCACTGCTGGTTATTTTTCTTCTGTGCCTGTGATTTTTATACATTGCTTTTTCAGCACACCCATGGTATTTCAGGTGCTCCCCTCTCTAGCACCCAGCTCTGCCACACCTGGGAAGGTCACACTGGAGTCTCTGGAGCTGATCCCCCAAGGGCTCCTTGTGCTGCCAGCTCCACAAAACTCCCAAGCTCCGAGTGGTTTTGAGATCTCCATCCCCCTGTCAGCTGCAGTTGGACTCAACTGAGAGGCTCACCCTTATTAAAGGTCAAGAGGAAGGTAGAGAGGCTGTAGGTGGATAACTCCTCCAATTGTATGTGCCTTGTTCCCTCAGGAAAGCAGGTTAGGGATGGAGTGGAAGGGATTAAATTCTCTGAAAATGCTTCAGAACACGCTTTTCCAAAAAATATACTGCATATCCATAACTCCTCACAGGAAAGAGCAAGATGAAAAGATTTTAATGGTAATTTGCCTAGGAGGAACAAATTATGAATTACTTCTGGCTCAGATGCTCTTGAGTAAGGGATCAGACCAGAATGAGCCTGACAAAGCTTTTGTAATTTCTCCTTACTCTGAGGTAGTTATAGCATCATCTCTCCTGCAGCATCAGGGTCACAGATGATTGTGTAAATCAATAAAGTAGACAAGAATCTTTCATCTGAATCAGCTACTCTGTGTGCTGTTTATTTGGTACCACTGTGACTCAGAAAGTTTAATTCCTATCCTGTTGTTGGACCTGGTCCAGGAACCTCAGCAAGTTCCTGTGCCTCAGTTTCCCCACTATAAAAATGGAGATATTTGCATCAACAGTTTCAGAAAGGGCTTGAAACAGACACTGATATTAAAAGGTGGCCATGACAAATCTCTTGCTGTCACATAGCCTGCAGTGTTCCACAATTTGCTATTGCAATGGGGAAAAAAAAAAAAAAAAAGAGCAATTCAGTACATCTCCACATACAGGTGTTGACAAGCTGTCCTTTAGTCACTCTGGGCACTACCAGAAGCGAGAAGGGATCAAAATAAAGAGCGAAAATGGGCTGATACCCCTCCTTTAACAGTGCTGTCTTGCAGTTGCAGTATTGGAGGTGCCTGATGCCCTGGGCTTGCCTCCTTTATTCCCAGCCTGCCTTAACCCTGCTGGGTGTTGGGATGGATCCAGTTTGGCTTTGGTCTGTCCCTCTTCTCTGACCAAAGAGTGGTCAGGGTAGAAATGAAATTTCCACAAGCCACACAAGCATTGCCAGTCCTTGCTCACAGCCAGGGAATCAACACCTCAACTTCATCCTGACCCTCCCAGGCTCCTTTTCTCTGGTCTGTTTTGGGCTAGGCATCTTCACACAGGCTCCATCCCCACATCACATCTGATAAGGTAAAGGGCAGAATCATTCACCTAAATAAGAAGTGCCAGCCAAGAAGTTTCAAGTAAGAGAGAGGACATTTTCTGCTGAGATAGGAAGTGAGATGATGAGCTGATAAGTAGGAGAGGTTTTACATGGCCATGAGTGTGCTGTGTTTATGTGGCCTCACACCATGAGGATGAGCTAATAAACAAGATCTACTTGCATGGCTATCTCTCACATCCAGCTGCTGATAAGTACATTGTAATGACATAACTATACATCCCATATAATCAGATTAAAAGGCATTGCTTCTTTTAGCATCACACTGCACTCTTTCTGGGCATAAATGTATTTACTTGGTATTTATTTGACATTCACCGTGTGTGTGACAGCGATTACATTTCATCCACTTCTCTCTGTTTGCTTGCGTGTATCTTTACCCCTATTGCAGACTTATTCAAACGTTTTAGGAGTCAAACACGTCCTGTTCCCGCTGCTCGAAATTTCAGCTGCACACACACCAAAAACGCTGGGTTCAGAGCACTGCCAGACTGGGTTCACCAGAGAAATTAATGCCCTGATTTAAGGTCATCACTTTGCAATCACACTAAACACAAACCAGGTCAAATTAAACAAACAAACAAACAAACAAACAAGTGTTCGAAGTGAAACATCCACAACCACAGGGAAAAAAAATAAAATTACTTATAGTGGAAAGGTGTGTGGATGCAAACTGAGAATGCAGAAGTGGGGGTGGAATAATCAAGAGTTGGTGCATCCTGTTGCTCCCCCTCCTTCAAACCAAGCTCCCTTTAGTCTCAGCATCACTAATGCCCCGCCAACAGGAGGCAATTCGATTTTCCCGCGGGGCTGGGAGAGCTCTCCTCCCTTTGGAAATGCAAATATTCATGTGGGTGGCCAGGTGCAGCCATCTCCTGTGCTTGGGAGCCATCGGGCAGTGATTGCAGGGCTGAAGGAGGAGCCGGGTCCCACCTGGGCAGGTGCTGGGCGTCCTTTGTCCCAGCAGTGCCGGAGGGGCTCAGCTCTGTCCCCGGGCATGCACATATGCTAATGCTCCCAAATGCTTCTCCACCCCTTTTGGATGCAAATTCAGGCGATTGACACCCCTGTTCTTATCTGGGACAAATTCTCCTGCTCTGTTGGGGATGAGTCGCTTGTGCTGGGAAACCTGTCAACACCTGCGGAAGGATGCCCGCCTGTATTTTCTTTTGAAGTCTGCCTCAAACAGCATTTGTCATTCATTCACAGTGAAAAAACGATTTTTTTTTTTTTTAATTGAAGTCCATTCAAATAATGGTTTTACTCCTCCTGGATGTGAAGGGGATCTGCAAAGGGGATGAAGGGGAATTTGCAAAAAATGTGCTAATTTTCAACTTTCCTCAAAAAAATCTCAAAACTTCTGGCACGTTCTCCTGAGGTGTAATTCTGAAATAAGAGCTGTGTTTTAGAATAAAATAACAGTAAGTTTAGTCTTCTGTTAAGAGCATTAGCCAGGGGTTAAAATGACAAAAAGATCCCTTAAGCAACAGCTTTCAAACTTCCTTTTTCTTTTTCTTTTCTTTTTTTTTTTTTTTTTTTTTTTTTTTTTTTTGTGAAGAAGTATAGCTAAACTACCCATTTCAGATGGTGGAATGCTATAAATGGTGGAGGAAAACTGGATTTAGGTATGCACATGAAAGATGTGAGTTGCCCCAAGGACACCACTGCAAAAGCTCTTCTTTTATACTGCCTTTGGTGGGGGGGAGAGAAAATGTTTAAACACATTAACCAATTTAAATAGGCAAAAGGAAGGGAAGTTATTTCATTTAGAACCTATAATGTGCTGTAAATCAAAGAAACTTTCTGGAAAATGTAGTAGACATGAGATAACAGATAAAAGACCAGCCAAAAAACACTCAATAATTGCTACAGAAAACAAAAAAAAGGTAAGTTCAAACTCTGTTGTTTTAGAGCCCTGTTCCCTGGGAACATGATTTTCCTTCTAAAAGGGAAAAGAAAGAGACATGTAGATCTGGTTTCTGTCTACCTCAGTTCATCCAATGTGTGCCCAACAGATAACCAAGAGAGTTTGGTCTATGCTGTCATCCATCTTTAACATCTCGACTAGCCAAAGGGATGCTGAGGATGTCAGGGGAAAGAGCAGCCCTGTTAGCCCACCTTTGATCTTTCTTACGTGAGATATACAAATAAAACCCTGCTCAGTAAAACTGGTTTGGTCTTTCAGTTGACTGTGATAAAGAGGCAATGCTGAAACACAGAGATGACTGAAAGGAGAGAGGGTGCTGGGTCAGAGGATGCAGAGCTCACCTGAGGATCATTTTGAAGATCATTTTATGAACCAGGCTCCAGCTGAAGTTCATAAATGAATTTTACTGCAGTGCTGCCCACCCAGCCACAATTAGCAGGACTCCTGTATGGGGTGTGGGTGTCTGCCAGGTTACAGCCCATGATATCCTTGAAAATTGTTTCTCTTTGTTAATGTTTTAATTATTGAAGAAATCCCTGAGAAATATGGTAGCTCAGAGACTAACAACCACTTGAGCCAGCTCTGCTTCAGGAGGGGTCACACCAGGCAGAGGAGCTGTGGATAACCACGGGCAGAACCCGCTTTGCCTCCCTCAGCTCACTCTGACAGGTTGCATGTGTCACAGCTTAGTTTTGCCTGTCTTCACCTGCTTTTATCTACAGTGTGGGAGAAGGATTTGTGATTTAAATGTCTGAGACCATTGCTTCAAACCCCACGTGCCCCTGCTGAGAGCCTGAGACAGGTGCCAAGGATGCTGTTTGATAGTCTGCTGCATCAAGGCTGACTCAGATGATGAGAGAAACCTGTCCTCTGCTGAAATCAATGAGATGCCTTTGCAAAGTGCCCTACTGTTCTGTTTGTGAAGCATGAGACCTTGGGAGTCTGTTTGGTGCAGATATATTTTGTTGGCATGTTTTGTTATGTAGCCACTTGACATTTCCTCCACATTGCTCACCATAACAAACGTGTTTGATGTGAGTCAATGCCAGGCAGCCAAGGAGAGCATTTACTGCCTCTTCTGCCTGCAAGGTTAGGAAGCTGGGAGGAGAAGAGAAATCCACTTGTTCTAGCAGGGGTCATGGTGTGATCAGCACTGGGGATGTGCTCAGCACAGCTCAGTGCCCAGAGATCTGCTGGGATGAGGGCTGAGCCCTTGGGTACCACAGGACAGTGGAGCTGTGGGAGGTGAAGAGCTCTGACAATTCAGGTGCTCTGCAGGGAGGTGCCCAGGCTCCTGGCAAACCTCCCAATTCCTCTCCATCCCTCCATTTCTCACCTGGCAGCAATGGGCACAAGAAACCCCAAGAGAGCTCAAAGCCAGCAGGAGCTCATGCCTGGGGCTGTGTGGAGCAATAAGGAGCCAAGTGTCTGCAATAGTGCAAAAGTGAGCACCATCTCTGCTCTGCCTCAGCTGAGACAGGCTTCAGAGGAAGAAATAGATTGTGACAGTGTAAGTGGAGATGATATCATGGGGAATTAGGGTTGCATGAGCAACCTAATGCCAAGACCTGAACAAGGCTCTGGGAGCAGCAGTGGGATTTCTGGGGAAGCAGCAGCCCACACTTAATATAAGAGTAATCACAGGGTGAATAAAAATACTCCAGTTTTCTGGTTTTTTGAAACCTCCTCATTTCCCTCAAAGACAGAAAGGATATAAAGCCTTCATAGCACCATGTTGCCACATACATTACACAATTCCTCCCAATAAATATTGCATTACACCAGGTCACATAGTCGTACAACATGCAAGATAACATCTGAGCCTTGGGGTAAGCTGGGTATCTCTGCTTTTTCAGCCAAAATTTATGCATTCTCTGTGGTCTTAGGGTTTCCTCACTTGCTTGACTTTCCAATTCTTGTCTCATCCCATAGTCCTCCAAAAAAGAAAAGGTTTCTGGTTAGAGGTGAAGGCTGGTTTGAGGTGTCATGCCCTGGGATGACCCTGCCATGGTCTAGTCCAGAGCCCTTCCCAAGCACACACAGCTCATCCAGTGGGATTAAAACAGAGATATCTGTTAAAACAGAGATATCTGTTCCAACAGGACCTTTGGACTGCAAGCTTCAGCTCTGAACAGTTATCTAAGAATATCTGGGTCTGTGGGTCCTCACTTTTAGCTTTCCTCTGGAGTGAGGTTTAAAATCAGCTCAGGTTTGCTCTCACTGGAGACACCAGGGGATCTTCCTCTGCCACACTGCATCAGAAAAAAAATAAATCTGTGAAATGACTGAGACAAATCTAAATACTTCATCCTTAGCATGAGCTAAATACTTTTAATAGCAGTCAGAAGGTCTAGTACAAGTCTAAATTGCCTGACCACCTCTTCCTGTTCTCCAGGCTGTTAAAGCAATGCCTGTGCTGGGTTGAGTTTTACTTTGTTAGCAGTAGCTCTTTCTTTTTTTCCAGACCACTGCTTCTCTTCTTCTTGGGGACATTTGCCATCTGTTTTATAATTTCACCATTATCTGATGGTAGGACTCAATGACCTTTCTAGACTTTAATTAAAGTTTCTTTCTTTTTAAATCATCTTCATCAAATTCGTGTTTCCAAGCCACCTCTCTTGTGAATATTTTATCATTCTGACTGCAAGGAGATACATGACAGAAATATATTAATTACTTTTTATTTTATCAAACCAATGAATTAATCTGTGATTGGGTATGAAAAGGGTAGAAAATGTCTCCTGAAGTCTATACAGATGTCATGTTAGTCATTCTGAGTCACTTTACAATTTTTACACTATTTGAGGTTTCAACTGCAAATGCAGGCTTTAGCAGTTCAAACCCAACATGTGACCACCCCATTTAGCCTTATTAAGCATTTACAGCAGCTGAACCTGCCTGTGTGTGCACAGAGCAGCATCACTTTCCCCTGCAGAATGTGCTGAAGATGGTAGAAAGCAGGCAACAAGGGCATTTCTACCCCAGGTAGAGGGACCAGGATGGGAGAATTTGGGACAGGAACTCCAGATAGGTGACCTCTGAGCAGGGAGATGCTTCTTCAGACCCAGGTGGAGCCTTTCCTGGTGCTCACTGTGCCCCTTTGGCCAGTGCTGCAGGGCTTCTCTGCATGGAGGATAAATGCTCAGTGACAGGCTCCTTTCTCCACTGTGGAATTCTTTGATGGCTGCTGTCAAGGCAGGCTGAGCTTTAGCATCTCTGCTCCACTCCTCATCCATAAAACAGAAGGAGAAGAGAGGAACATGCTCCTCTGTGTCCCAGGGAGCTGTGGATAAACACATCAAATTCTGCCATGTGTCAGGCAGTGTCTGTGCAGGGACATGCAAAACTACAAACTTAGAAAGTCAGGCTCTGCTTTTGAGTAATCAGCAGGACAGGAGTGATGAGTGTCCCCCTTTGCTGGCTTCAGACACAGACACTTCCCTCCAGGCTGGGGAGGGAGGGAGGAACCTGGGTTGCTCTGTTCCCCTGCTGGGTGCAGGCTGGGCTGCATCTGTTCATCTGTTCAGCTGCTCCTGGTTCTTCCCAGGGCACACAGCTGGAAGGGAAAACCTCTACAGGGGCTGAGAGGTGTTACTCAAATTAGGAACCACATTTATCACTGAACCACCTGGAATGCAATGATATCTTTATTGTGCTTCCAAAATAGTATCACACCTAAGTGTCACAAAAGTCTGTTTGTTTAATATTTTTTAATGTGAAGCATGAGGTTTTACGAGAGTATGGCCAGAATGGAATTAGAGAAATAAGTGGCCTAATGTTCAGGCTGATAGTTAAATCATTAAAAGTCAGAAATATTACTCAAAAAACCTCTTAGGAAAGCAAGGAGCAGGTGAGTCCATCCCTCTCTGGTCCCAAAGTATTCTGTGGTCTCATGCAGCCCATCCCTGCCAGGAGTGAGGGAAAGACTCTGAAGGCAGGTCTGGAGCAGTTAACCTCAGGTGACACTGCATTTGTTCTGTGCCTTTCTGTCCCCTAGAAAAACCCCTATGGCAAGGAAACTCCACTTTGAGTTAATAGAGGGTGATTCCAGGTTCACCTAAGGGAAAAAGAAACTGAGAGATTAAGCCCTGGATATTAAAAATGGGAAGATCACAGTTAAGTGTCCAGCTCCATAACACATTCAAACACCAGTAAATGTTCTAAGAGCAAATGCAGAACCTGGCATGAAAATTGCCAGAACAGAGCTCAGGGAAGGCAGAAATGTCTTTCTCTGGCAGGGAGGAGCATAGCTGAATGCCAAGGAGTTTGTGAAGGACACCAGTCATTTCTAACAACCAAGAGACAGCACACTGCTGCTGTACCCATGGAATACTGTGTTTAGGCTGTCCTAAGCCCCACCACTGCACTCCTCTGTCTCAGTATGAGCTACACTTGGAGAAATCTGCCTTTGTTCAAATGTACAACTGTGTACAGCTCTGTACAGCTGTGCAGAGGATACCTCAGTTATGCATGACATATGCATAAATTGATGCTTGAGTTGGGAGTTTTGGCACAGAAGGAGAGCCCTGGCTTTATGAGAGGGCTAGAACAGGAAGGGAGCAGAGAGTGGGCTGCCTCTCCTCAAAGGCATTGAGCCTCTCAGGGTGAGTGAGAGCACCAGTAGTGCTGGAATACCTGGGTTATGGGTGGTGAGAGGATCCATGGAGGCATTCTGTGCCATCTGGAAGCCAGACTGATGCTAACTTCCAGCACACAACCCTCAGGGACACTGCATGTCTTGAAAAATGTAGAAGTGAAACTTATTTTCAAATTGAGGGAGCAAAGGGACGCTGTTTTCACTAAGGCAGGTTTTTTTTTTCCTTTGGTTTTCTCTAAACTATCTGTGCCAATTGCTGAATTGTTTTGTGCCTTGGTTTCCCCTTCTCTGTGATGGGGAGGGTGCTGCTCCACCCCTGAGAAGCATCCTAGAAGTTCACAGAACCTCAATAGGGACACAATATTTTCTTAACTCTTCTGGCACTCTAACCTGAGACAGTGCTGTGCCTGTCCGTCCATCCATCCATCCATCCATCCATCCATCCATCCATCCATCCATCCATCCATCCATCCATCCATCCATCCATCCACCTGCAGGAAGCATCACTCAGGTCTGTCCCCTTGCTCTGGCAGGCTGTCTCTCTCCATACACCCTGCTGTGCCTCTGATGCTTCTGATTCCGTTTCCCTGCCCTGAGATCCCCTGTTTTCCTGCCCAGAGCAAAGTGATGCACAGGCCCCTGGGATGCTTTGGGACTGTTTGCTGCTCTGAAAACAAACCCTTCTCCTCCCACAGTGCTGCCCCACATATCAGCACCTTGGGGAAATAACCCAGCTCCTGCCTGCTGCTCACCTCCCTGACCAGCTGATCCCACTGATCCCACTGATGGTTCCCTCCCACCCAGCAACTTTCCCTGAATTTATGGCACAATCCAAACATGTTGCACTTGGGTTTTTCCCCTCTTCCACTTGGAGGAGGGGGAGTAATTGCATTTGCCACCTCTGATGGCACACCCAGGGCCCAGGGCAAGCCAGCCATTATTCTCATTTACAAACAGGCAGGTAATCTCTTCTCACATGCCCTCAAAAATCATTGTGCTATCGGAGCAGGCTGTGCAGATTAGCCGATGCTGGGAGATTGTCTTCAGCAAAGCAGTAAAAGCCTTAAGTGCACTAGATTGGTTTTTGATTGACTTTTGGAGGAATAGTATATCAGAAGAATCCCAATATGCACTCCCTGTGGTATTTTAAGTGGACATAATGGTCAGAACTGACAGACAGTAATGAGCCTTGTAGACAGGGGCAACTGTATGTTATTTAATTTCCACTAAAGAAGATATCTCAGCATGGAACCTCAGCTCTGAGACAACACACAAACACTCAACAGCCAGATTTTGTTTCTAACACTGCTGAAGCACAGGGTGATCCAGTTCCTTCTACTGCTTAAAATTTGGGGGCAAAATCTTAAGTGTCACCATCCAAGGAATGCAAATAAAAAATTACTTCCTCTTTGGAAAGGCTGAGTGAGAACTCTCTCATACACCCCACTTCCTACTGACTAATGGCTTTCACACAAATCACTTCAAGCTGAAAATGTGAGATTGCTGATTAGTACCTGGGGAATTTCAGCCTGGATGTGGGAGAATGAATCCCCTTTACATGAAATGTCAGACAGCAAGACATGGACACCCTTCAGCCAGGGGTAGTGAGGGGTTTTTCTTTGAAGATGTGAGACTTGAAGGAGAGTTTCGTAGAGAACATGGGTTAATTACCCTGTTAGACACTTCACATCAGGAGGGTCTCCTTGGCTTTTCACTATCTCCTGATTCAGAAAGAGGAGAAGAATATTTTGAAACAGCACTTTAATGAAAATTCCAGACAATCCACAAAACATTTAGAAAAATAAACAGGGCTGGTTGGGTGCTTTCATCCACTCTACCAAAGATGTAAACATACTCTTGTCTGACTCGCACACTGCTGTTTTCTCATGCTTTCTTCCCAGTGGACAGCAGGAGCTGAATTTCAGCTCTCTCTGGGGTCAGATGGGGCTGAAGGCAGAGCAGGCTGCTGCCAGGCCAGCAGGGAGGAGGCACAGCCGTGTCCATCCCCAGCCAGGACCATTCCAGGAGAGGAGCCAGAGCCAGCCTGAGCTGCCTTCCCTGCCCCAGCACCCAGCCCGTGAGTGCTGCTGCTCCCCACAGTTCTGCTGGGAGCTGCAAGCCCACCTCTCCTGAGCCCCCTCATCCCACTGTCTGCCACACCCCACTCACCATCCATCCCCTTTCCTCGTGACAGCAGGCTGAACTGGCAGGGAAAAATATTATACTGCCCCTGTTCTCATAGTGTTGTAAATAATTTTAATGGATTCATGACCCTCCCTTCAATTTCTATAGAGCTTGCCCTATGTGGTCCTAAAAGCTGAAGGTATTTTTAATGTTTTTTCCTGGTTTTCTCACATTCCTCTTGGTTGTCTCTGCAGTCACCCCATCAGTGTGTGCTGCAGCCTATCCACTTACTCCCCTGTCCTCTCATGTCCTCTTTTTAATTACATGCAGACAAAGATATTAAGTCTCTGTCAGATTTGGATAAAATGAGCCTAATCCTAGGGTTTTCCTTTATGGCAGCTACAGCTTGTCCCCTCACCTACTGAAGTCAGTGGTCAGTGCCAGCCAGCAGCCCCCATGCCCTGGAAATGTGCCTAAAGTCCTGACACTGTTTGCCACCCGGATGGGGAGCAGACTCATCCAGGCTGCTGTGGGAGGCACAGCAGATAAGAGGCTAATGCAAAATCTATAGGAAATTAGAAGGCAGTAAATCTGCTTGTTTAATGAGAGATTCGGGCGCTGAGGCTTGGTCTGCTTTCAAGAAAAGAGGAATTAGTCGCTGCTCAATCCATCTGCTGCCCAAGCAGAAAGACCAATATTGAGAAAATGCTGCTTGTGTGCTCAAGATGTGTGTCCAGGGGGTCCAGGCTGAAGTGAAACGTGTGGAGCCCTGTGCCAGTGGCAGCTGTGCCTGGAGCCACACACACGGGCAGGCTCTCCCACAGCACCCCCAGCCCACTTGGATCGGGCAGAAAAATGCTTTTATTCATCCCCAGGGGAAGGGAAACGTGGTGTCAAGGAACTCCAGTGGAATTCAGGGCAGGCAGCATGCCTCTGTAGAGTGGCCTTTTGCTGTGCTGTTTTCAGCAGCCAGGTGTGGCCAGGGCTCACCATCACCCCAGGGCTGACCATCACCCCAGGGCTCACCATCACCCCAGGACTGACCAACACCCCAAGGCTGACCATCACCCCAAGGCTCACCATCACCCCAGGACTGACCATCACCCCAGGACTGACCAACACCCCAAGGCTGACCATCACCCCAAGGCTCACCATCACCCCAGGGCTCACCATCACCCCAGGGCTCACCATCACCCCAGGGCTGGCTCACCATCACCCCAGGGCTGGCTGCTTCTGCAAG
This sequence comes from Erithacus rubecula, assembly GCF_903797595.1. Taxonomy (NCBI): domain Eukaryota; kingdom Metazoa; phylum Chordata; class Aves; order Passeriformes; family Muscicapidae; genus Erithacus; species Erithacus rubecula. The sequence goes on from NC_136688.1 coordinate 53,664,258, forward strand.
GGCTGAAACCCCTCCAGCTGCTCTGGGGGGCTGATGGCAGCACCCCAGCATCCCACCCCCTTGTGTTCTGATTCTCAAAGTCCTTCCTTCCATTCATGAGCAAGGTCTGAGTGAATTAAATAAATCCACTGGCAGTGAATTAAGGGGTTAAAGGCTGCCTAAGAAGTGTGTTTCTAATCCCACAAAGCCATCACGATCTTTTTCTTCAGTTTAATGTTTTACTTAATTTCTTTGATATTTATTTTTTTCACATTTTGCAGCATCCCCTTCTCTCTAGAGATGGTCTGAGACTTGCTGCTTGTGTGCCTGAGGATGCACTGGGTATCTGTGACCCCACCCAACACAACTCCATCCTCCAGCCCACATGGAAACCCAAATTACATTTGCTGAACTGAGCCAGAGGTGGCAGAGAGGCTTTTTTGGGTCTCTTGTAGCAGGGGCTGTGACAGCTGGGAGACCCAAGAGTCTCCATGATTTAAATGGGTTTCACTGGTTAGACAAGAGCTGCAAAACCAGCACAGGCAGCTCCAGAGCTTGCTGTGACTGCATGTAGAAGATTTAAATAAAAAAGACACTTACATAAAATCCCTGGTTGTCCTGACTCCTAATTACAATCCCAATATACTAATACCTGCCACAGCATTCAGAAACAAAAATTCACACAGGAGCAGTAATTCAACACACTGAGCTAGCTACAAAGGTCTCCTTCCCAAACTCATCTCCTGGTACCTCCCCTTCCCCTCCCAGTGGGATGAGAGCTCTCACCTTCCCAGAGGCTTTGCAGAAAAACTCATGGTTTGTAAATTCATTTTTACAAGCTCTCCATCCCTCAGAACAGGCTCAGTGGGGCTTGTCCTTAGAGGAAAGTTCAGGGAAATTAACCCACACAGGAAACAGCTGAGCAGGATTTGTCTTGCCTCTCACTTTGGGAGCTGAGTGACAGGGGAGATGTGAGAAGGGTCTATAAGCTCAGGACTTGTATGGAGAGGCTGAGCAGGGACTGATGTCTCAGTGCCTTCCACAGCACAGGAACAAGATGGCACCAAAACAGTGCATGGCAGGTTGAAAACAGACAAAAACAGGGCTTTCTAAGAAAAAAGAAAAACCAAGAAAACAAAATACAAATCAAGAACAAAACAAAACAAAACAAAACAAAAAAAAAAAAACAAAAAAAAAAACAAAAAAAAAAAAAAAAAAAAAAAAAACAAAAAAAAAAAGAACAAACCAAAAAAAGCTCTGGGAGCTGCTTACAGCACTGCCCTGGGGATGCTGAGGGTTTACCTGGCTTCAAGGGGAGAATGAAAGATGGAAAATGTCCACAGAAAATAAACCTGGGGATGGTTAATCAGACTTGGGAAGTGCCTGTAGGGTCTGTGGGTTGCTGAATGGAGCCACCCTCTCACATTTTCTCTCTCTTGCCCTTCTCCCTGTGTGACCAGGATGCAGGCAGGATTCCAGCAGGAATCCAGTGATTCCATGGACTGAGCAGTCCAGGAAAGCCATGGACAGGCCCATGGGATGCAGCAGCTGCCACAGCTGCCAGCCAGACACCTCCCCTGGCTGCCTCCATCTCCAGCTGCACCTTCAAAGGAAAAACAGCATCCAGTGCTTAGACAGTGGTTTTCACTTTCCACCACTTTCTAATCAGTGCCTAATTAATTCTCAATGCCCCAGTGAGGTAAATATATCTGTTTCATGCATTAATACATATATATATTATGTTTGATCTTTCCTTAACAAGTCCCCATAGCCCTGGAAATCCACACTGAAAACTGAGAGAGGGGGGTAAAAACAGCACCAGCTTTGAAATCCAAAAGATCTTCATTTGTATGTCAGATTGGAAGTAAAAAGAAAATAGTTATTTGGCAGGTCTGTTTCCACTGAGGGATTGGTTTGCCTCAATTTGTATTTAATAAGTGTACCACCAAAAAGTATTTAATGCATAATGTATAATATAATACAACTAGCACTACACTAAATAATATCCTGTGACTTTAAACATTAATGACTGTGTGTGACTTGTTTCTTTTGAATTTCAAACTACACAGAAAATATTTGTCAGCAGTAAAAATAAGGTTGTGATAGATAAATAAAATATTGGTGCAATAAACTCAAGCCATGATGTGCCTATTTAAATGCATATATACCTCTATTTAATGCAGAACAGTGAATGCAGTTTTGTATAATATTCTACTAATGTGTACACTACAATATAGTAATATTCAACATCTTTTTCCCTTCAGCTGCAGAGGAATTGCCAATTCAGTACAACACTTGCTGCTGAAGGATATGTTTAGACCTTCTCATTTTATAACTTCTTGGTTTTATGCAAAGATGAAAGAAATTGTTTCACCCACATACAGACGGGAGATTTCACACCAAAGAGTATTTAGATGACATAAATCCAATTATTGTCATTTTATTTAACTATAGTTTTTACATTTCTGGGAGCTGTGCACTAGGCTCATTCTCTTTGCTCAGAAAGGGAACAGCTTTCATGGGAACCTTTGGGACAGCAACAAACTGAGCTCTGGAAAACACATGAGCATTTTCAGGGCCATGCTTAGATCCAGTTTAAGTGCATTCCTAAGGCTGGGAACACATTTAAGTGCTGTCCTAGCTCGGGCTGAGTTGATTCAACTTCATAACTGTTATCTGAGCTGGGACTTGAGCTCTTCTATTTTTATTTTTATTTTTTTCCAATTGGATCTGATATCTCACTTGGCTGGCAGCACTACAGCAACACACAGGCTTGTCACTGTGATGGTTATGTAGATCAGAGCCTAAAAGTTTGTCCCTCCCAACAGTTTTTTAGCCCTTCTGCTGTCCAGAAAATTCCTGGTCCCTGGGAAGCTGCCCTGAGCTGTCACAGGAGACCATCCTGAAGGACCTGATGCTCTTCAAGCCAAAGTCATGCTTGGCAACACAGATGTCAGTTCACCCACAGCTTTCACATGGGGCATGGTGCCAGGAGCAAGGCTTGGGGGTGTAAGATTGGGAGCTCCATGTAGGAAAACCAGCCAGAAATATTAAGGTGCTAAAAGAATTTTTTTTTTTTTTTTAATGAAGTTCTCAAGATGGCCAGATTTCATTAGCTTGGACTGAACTTCTTGGGTATGTTCCAAATTAAAAAAAAAAAAAAAAAAAAAAAAAAAAAAAAAAAAAAAAGAGGGGAGTGGAATTCTTGGAAATTCAGGCATGAAATACATGGCTTTGTTTCAAGCTTCATAATGAAAAAATAACAAAGTCAAGTACCAGAGCAGTCAGACTTTATGTTCTCAGTAAAACAAAATATTTTGCTTAATATTTCACCTTGCAAAAATACTTTTAAAAATCTGCTTTGAACTGGTCTAACCTGAGCTTCCTTCACAGTTTGGCCAAAGAACAAAAAACTGGAAATCCAGCATTTGCACAGTCCCCTTGTGTTCATGTGGGAGTTCTATTTTGTTCTGACCAAAAAAAGATCTTTCAGTCCTCTGATACTTGGAGAAAGGGAGCACTGGTGCCTCCCACCTTGCCCTGCCCAGGATATGGAAGCTGGGCACAGGCAAGTGTCTCAAATCTCTTAAAAAGCCTCTAGAAATTCTGTTTGCAAAGAAAAGTTAAAAGCATGGAAAAACAGGTGTCACAGAGATATTTCCTTGAGTTTGCTGAGAGCCTGGAACAAATATCTATGGGGTGCCTCTCTCAGCTGATGGAGAGATGGGTCTTTCTACAGCTCTTCAAGCATAGGAAAAAATAACTTAATGTATAATCTCCATAAATAGCAATGGGTCAAGGACATGCTGGCTTTGATACCAGGAGCCCTTTACAAGGCACTCAAATTACAAATGCTGCAAAAGTGCTGAGTTAACCTATCTGCTGGCAAGTGCAATTTTAACCCAGGGTGCAGGCGTTCTTGTGGCACACAGTTGTCAGGGTGGGGTCAGAGTCAGGAAAAGATGGTTTCTGAGGCATTCAGCTCTGTGCCACTGCTTTATTACATGAGAACCAGGGATAGCTCTGAAGTATGGGCCACATGCTGCTCTCTGTTATACTGGATTAAATCTGTAACCCATAGGGTGCTAAATCTGGGTTTACACTTGCTTTGAAAATTCAGAGTCTGGTCTCTGCCCCTGCAGGGTGTCAGGAGGTGCCAGCACTCGAGGCAGCCACTGCAGCATCCCTGGACTGCACTGAATGCAGCATCCCCTGCAACCCACCCCTCACCACCAGCACCCAGCCAGATTTCCAGCAAGCCTGTCAGAAAAGAAAAATTGCCACAGAAGAGCAGAATTATTCCCAAACCATAAACCACTCAGTGTTTTCATATGCTGCTCAGTTGATTTTAATGAGGTTTCTTCAAAGAGCTACAGTGGACACTCTGTGCTTTTATAAAGAGCCCTGCAACCTCCATCACCTGAACTTCAATTATCCAATTTCCCTGGTACCTGGAAAGGCAATGCATGGTAATTACACTGAAAGTTATTTTAGTAACTCAATCATTCAAATTTCGCCAAGCTTCTCATAAATTCAGAGAAGCCAAGGTTATGCTATTGACATGGGTGTGTTCACATGCCAGCTTTAGGTATCTAAAAAATTAAAGACTTGACAGCAATTTAGAAAATGAGTTGCTGGTTTTTTTTCACACCAAGGAGATCAAAGGGCTGATGCAATTTGGGGAGATGTTGTAATCATTAACTATTTCAGAAGGGATCTCCCAGCCAAGTGCTCAGCTTGAGGAATTGTTTGGCAGTGTACAGGACAGCTCTGCATCTCCCAGCCCCAACACAGAAATATGCATGGGATTTACTGTGACAGGGAAAAACCCCTCCTCATTTGGAGCTGGGCTAATCTCAGAGCAAGACAGCTGAGGCAGGAGCAGCCATTTAAGTAATGCAGTGTTTGAAAGGCCTGCTCTGACCTTCATCTCTATCTGCTTTCTTGCAGGGCTGCCTCTGAAGTGCTGTACAACATAAATAGCATCTGCCCTGGGATTTTAGCCTGAGCTTAGCAGAAATGGCTCTGGTGGCTGTGATGCACCCTCTCACGCTGATTAGTCACCGAAGTTTTCCAGTTCTTCTGCCATTTGGGCCATATGTTACACTTCTATTTATCCAGACATGATTGGGGAGGCTGCTGATTAGTAGTGACTGAGGGCACTCTTACTCAGCAAACCTGTGTGCCAGATAAAAATAGCAGAGAGCACAGAGAAGGGGAGGATGAGAACCAGCCCAGCAGAGAAGGCAGCTTTAGGACACAAAGTTTTCCTTCAGCCTCCAAGTCTGTTGGAGTTAAGCTTGTCTCAGAGTCAAGTGATCAGACTGGCAGGGACTGCAAGGGCTCTCTTGCCCCTCTGTAGCACAGGCAGCTTCCCAGGGTGGATGACAGCAAGAAATTGCTATTGCAGGGACTTCAGCATTGCTGATTTGTTCAACATCCCCTGCACCTTTTCTGATTTACTCTTATTAAAAAAAAAAAAAAAAAAAAAAAAAAAGTCTGGGTGATACAGGGTGTCAAGAAGTTTCTGTAAGCTATGGCAGGCTATTATGTGCCTCCTCAAGATGACTGCTGGGTTCTGGAAGAGGCCAGAAGCAGGATCCCTCCAAACTTTAATGCTCAGCCCAACCTGCAGCTGCTGCAGTTTTAGTAATGCTTCTCTTCAGTTCATTGCCTCCTGTCTGACCACGTTTGCACCATCACCCATTCTCTGGTCTCTGAATTCTGTGTCCCTGGCTGGAGCTGGGGAGCAGCAGGGCTGATGCTCACTCTTCCCTTGCACTGCACAGAATGCCCTGCAGCCAGGAGGGCAGGGGGGATGGTGGAGAGAGGGAGGGAGGGATGCAGGGAGGGAGGGATGCAGGGAGGGATGCAGGGAGGGATGCACAGCCCACCCTGGATGCTCATATGGGGCTTGGAGCAGACACAGGAGCAGGGACCAGTCTGCAGAAGCACAAAGGGAGGCTGATAAAACATCAAACCCTAACTGAAAGCAGAGCATAAAACAAACCAAGTTTCAGGCACATGGATGTCCTTACTGGCTTTAACAGTGTTATTCATTCATTTAGAAGCAAGCACACACTCAATTTGCAGCCAAGGACCTTGCAGGGGCTGGCAGGCAGCTACAGTGCCTTCTTGGACAGAGCCTGACACCAGAAGAGCTGCCCTTATTCCAGCAAAGAGTTTGGGACAAATGTTTCAGGACATTTCCAAGCTCTGTCTGACCTTCTGGGAACCTCACAAAGTTTCTCAGAGCACTGGCAAGGACAGACTATGTATTAAAGGCCTTTTAAAAGCCCAGCAATTCTTAGCACATCCAGCAAGCTGCCAGCACCTGATGGAGCAGAATCAACAGTCCTGACTGGACAATGAAATCACTCAGACACATTCAGCCTCAGGCACTCACTTGTAACAGCAAGCTGGGCTCAGAACCATTCGAGCATTTCTTCTCACCACATCTCACATGTTGTACAGGAAAAAAAACAACAAACCACCAAACCATGAGACATCTTCTTAGTGCAAATCTCACTTGCCAGGCTTCTGATCCAGAGCTCTGGATATCCAGGGACATAATTTCTCCATGGGGTTACCTAATGCATCAGGGGTGGGTTGATCCCACATCTACCCTCTGGGAAATCTTGGGGTCCCCATTAGCAATTTGTAAATTTGTGCTTGAGGTTTCTCTTGTAGCTCCTGCCTGGACATAGCAGTGTTTCTAGAAGCTTCACAGACACCACATCCTGTCCCCTGGGTTTACAGTCCCCAGCAGACAAAGGAGGGGTGAGGAACACTGCAGCATCCTCAGGCTGCAGAACAAAGTGTGGCCCCTCAGACAAATTATGTTTTGGGCTCCTGTGCCCACTCTGATGAGGAGACAGCTCAGTCAGAGCTGGGGAAGGGGGGTGTGAAGATTAAGAAATCCCCAGTTTTGGCAGCAAATCCAGTTTCCAGAATTCCTCCTTCCCATCTGAGCTCCAGTTGCAAACAGAGTCACTGAAATCACCCCGGGTTGGATCTGGTTTTAACCCAGGGTTAAAAAAACCTCTGTCCAAAAAGGATGTCTCTGACCTGGATCATGTCAGAGATTCAGTGCCCAGTGTCAGGGCAAGCAGGGCACTGTGAGCTGACCCTGACATGTCCCTGTTCCTGTCACATCTAGATCTAGCCAGCTGAGCCCCAGGGACCCTGGAGAAACCATTGGTCCCACAAAGGCACCTGGTGAGCAGAAAGGGTTTGAGGAGCTGGCAGAGACACTGAGGAGCCTGCAAATACTTCAGATTTCCCTAAAAAGCAAAAAAAACTGTGGTCCTCTGGTGAGAACAGAGGTTTGGCTGCTTCCTTCTGCCAAGATGGAAGTTCACATCCCCCTCTAGATAGACCTGGAGCAACATGTGCCTCATCCAAAGTCAACTGTCCTGAAAGGGAGCTGGATATTAACTTCCAGTCCTTAAACAAACAGAATATGAAAGTAACACAGACAGAAAGAGCTCAGCATTTCCAGCACGTTTCAAGGAGCAGTGTTCACTCCCTGAGACTGAGGAGAAATCTCACCAAGACAACAGGAAGAAGTTAATAAAGTTTTTCCTTGTGATTTTTATTTGGTGTCAAATATCAGTCAGTTTGCCCATCTGGGATATTAATATTGCAAATAGTGCTAAAGCTTGCTTTGCTCAGAATAAGCCACAGGAACTTATAGAGTTCATTAGACCCCCATATTTCCTCTCCTTCCATTTAAATGAAGAAAGGGGACACTGTGCCATTTCCTTTCACACAGAAGTGTTGGGCTTTGGCAAGGTTTTTACATTATTTAATTAGCCCACTCAAATTTCACTGAATCGGGAATATTCCAGTGACAATAATGTCCCTCTCCTGCTGAGTATCAGAAGGTGGAAAATAAAAAGCTCTGTCATGCAAATGCAGCCTCAGCACAGCGCCTAAGGTGGTTGGAAAATATCATTTAATCCAATTATTCTTCCTGCAATTCTTGTGAATTTGGGGAAATGAAAATGAACCGGAGATGTTCCCCTCTCTAAAACCTGCTGCTGCCTCAGCCCATGAAAAAAGCCACTCCACAGATCAGCCTTGCCCACTGCTGGTGCAGTGCCCAGGAACTCCTGCAAACACACCCTGCAGTCACCAGAAAGGAAAACAACCAACACAACATGACCCAAAATATGATTAGCAGACAAAAGCCCAGTCCAGGGCCTAATGTAAGATATCCTGCTGCTGTTCATGGGAGTTAGCAGCAGACAGATGACTCACTGATTGATATATTATCCTGCCCTGCCAACGCATCTGGGTACATCACAAAGTGGAAAAGAGTGCATTAATCTCTGTCAGAGGGAAATCAATGGGATTCAGGCACCTAATTCCCTTAGCTGCTTTGGGAAGTCCCACCCTTTCTCCACTTATCATAAATCAAATTTAAAAGGAACTCTTTCTCTGCCTGTGACCATACTGCATCTGCCCAGCCATGATCTCTGTCCTCTGAAATCCATCCCTGAGCATCTGCTCCTGAGGACCAGGAGCCTCCATGGCTCTCTGCAAGGTCTGTGGATGATGCTGCAAGAAGCTGTGATGGTTGAGAGAGTCACCTCCTCTGGGGAAAGCAAAATGAAGGTGGCACCTTAAAATAAATACAGAACTGAGAATCAATCATTATTTTTGCAGTTGGGTACCTGCTGGCTGAGCTATTCTGCTCCTCAAAGTGCTGGAGCTTCTGTCTGTGGTGAGAACATTACTGAAAATCACCTTTGCTATTGGGCTGGTACCAGTTCAGCTATTTAGACACATATCTATGAGCAATCCCTTCTGACTTGCCATGTTCTGGGTAGGATTTTCCTAAGAAAAGCTGATTAATCACAGGAATTTGAAGGGCTGAGCAAGATGCACACAGGTGGATTTGCCCTCTGCACAATGTGGAGCTGGGTCCACAGAGTGGCAGAATGTTTTCCCTGCTGAAGTTCACTCCCAATCTGTGTGTGGTGGGCTGAGCACATGCACATCCCCCTGCATTCCCACAGAGGGAAGAGTTACACATGGAGGAGGTTTCCTGAAGAGTGGGAGGTGCTGCCTTCAGACAAAGAGGAAAGAGATGAGCACCTGCCCACCTCCCACCCCTGTGCCAGTGCTCTGAAAGCACCTCAAACCAAACCATGAAAGTACAGGGCAGCAGTCTGGGGCCAAGTGGGCTTTACACCAAGCTCAGCCATGCCTACAGAGCCCCCCAGCCCTGCTCCTGCTCAGATCCCTCCACCAGAGATGTGGGTCACTGCCAGCCTGGGCAGTGAAAACATCAGTCCCCAGCATCCACTGCTGAACAGCAGTACCATCAAAAAAATAAAAAACAACACACTAAAAGCAAACACATTTTCTTTTTTTGGTCCTCAGGTGGTGGTGTTTTGTTGTCGCGGATTTTTTTTTTCATCTTCAAAAGACATTGATTCATGTTAAATTGTACAGAAATAATTTTCCTTTCACAGCACCACCAAAGTCCCTTTCTGTCACAAAGTCCCACCTCTATAAAGCTGTTGGCTTCCTGCCTATTAATTTTCTCCTTCAGAAATCAGCAGGAGGATGGCAGAAGTTATCCCTGCAGAGATGTGAGCTCAGTCAGGAGCAGGCAGCAGTGAAAGGCCCCAGCTGCACCCCAAAAACACCAAGTGCTTCAACACAGAGCAGCAATTTCTTATCTTACACTCTGATATTGCTGCTGCACCAAAGGAGTGATGCAAAAACTTCCCAGACAAGAACAAAAGGCAGGAGAGGAGCAGGGGCATCTGTGTTGGGGGCAGAGGATGCAGAGCAGCTTTCTCCAGTGCAGGAAGGAAACCCTTTGTTCAGAGCTTATGCAATTGAAAATGCAGATTCAGACAGACCCAAAGAGTTCACAGATGCATGTCAGGCTGGTCAAAGCAAAAGGGAGGTGGAAGGGTTGTCTGACAAAGGGAAGTTTGACTACAGTATTAACATTTTTTTTAATTCACTGGGTTTTGTGAAGCAATGTTTCAAAAGTTTACATGATCCCTTACTATAAATACTAGAGCAAGTGTGTATTAAATGTAACTTACATTCCAGGTGTGTGTGTGTGTGTGTAGTAAATATTAAAAAATACAGTTCCTCTGAAGTGAAATCAGATACCTGGATTGAGATCAAACAAAATGTTTAGACCAGCTTTTTTTTTTTTTTTCTTCCCCTTCAGTGTTTTAGCTCAGCTGGCAAATCTGAACATCCATCATCACCCTGTTTATTCTTCCATCCTGTCTGGTGATGCATCTCCACATGGGGATCAGAAGCTGTGGCTTCCCATAAAGCTCACCTTCCAAAATCACAGAATCAGCCTCAACAAGCCCCAAGAGCTGCCAAGGAGCAGAAAAAACACACATGAAAACGAACCAGATCAAACCAGGAGCTGTGCATTCGTTTGACAGGTTGTGTCCTCTGTAGTTCAAATAAACCTTCTGCACCAGGGATGTTTCCACTGTAGTGCACAAACATCAAGTGCTAAGAGCATTTCAGTTTATTGCAAAGAATCTGTTTCCCAGCAGCTGCTCCAAATCCAATCGCGTTTTTCTCTGATCTCGCTATTTTTGCATCTATCAGAGACTTTAGTCTCCTGCTACTTCTACAGGATCTTAAACTCAACTCTGACAGGCTTCAGGCAGCAGGACAGCCCTGAAACCCGTGGCAGAGCAGGCTCTCCTCCTGCAAGCTGCTTTCCAGTTGGTTTGTGCAGTTGCTGAGTTAATGAGGGTTTGCAGGCACGTAAAAATAAAATTGCATCACAGAATCAGAGAAATCACAGATTGCTTTGTGTTGGAAGGGAACTTAAAGATTTTACTAGTGCTACTCCCTCTGCTGTGTGCAGGGACATCTTCCACCAGGCCAGGGTCACGTCCAGCCTGCCCTTGGACACTGCCAGAGATCCATCCACAGCTTTCCTGAGCTGCCTGTTCCACAGCCTCACCACCCTCACAGGAAAGAATTTCTTCCTGCCACCCAATCTAAACTTATCCTCTCTCAGTTTGAAGCCATTCCCCCTTGTTCTGTCACTCTTTAAAAAGTCCCTGTGCAGTTCTCCTGATTTAGGCACTGGAAGGTGCTCTAAGGTCTCTCCAAAGCCTTCTCTCCTCCAGGCTGAGCAATCCCAGCTCTCTGAGCCTTTCACAGGAATGGTGCTCCAGCAGAGCAGTGTCCTGGGGGGGTCCCAGATCATCCACACCTCACCCACATGGCAGAGCCCACAGCCCCCATCTTCACAGCCTGCTCTGAGTGTGAGTTAATAAACACAGGGGAAAACATGGAATCCACCTCTGTCTTGTTTCTGGAGCCTCTGTGCTGGCCCAGCCACAGGCCAGACCCATCCCACTTGCTGGCAGCACAGCATCATGGCAAAATAAGGATAAAATGCTTCCCCCAGCCATCTGAGCCTCCTCTGGCTGCTTTCCTGGGGGTAAAGGGATGAGCTCCATCAGAATAACAGTGCTGCCTGCATAATCCTACAGCAGGAGTAAACATTCAGGCTTAACTGTTTTGCAAGCACAAACTGAGCTGGCACAGCAGGAAGATGCTGTGCATCAAGACTGGGGGTGGCAGGACTTATCCCCAAGAACCTGAGCTCCTACAAAAGGAAGATAACCCCATTTAGGGTGGAGGATCTTAATGCAAGTTGGGAAACTCCTGTTTCATTCATTCCAGCAAAGCCCCTTTGCCCTCATCCCTTGCAGAGCCTGTGGCAGTGCAGGGAGGGAGAGCCTGGCTGGGATATCACTGCTGGCAGGCTCTGAACCAAAGCTGGGGACACAGCTGCAAAATCAGATGGTGGCTTGGCAAACAGAATTAACTGAGTGTTATCACCTTCCTGGCCTCAGAGTAGCTTCCACAGAACATTAGCAGTCCTAAATTTTATCCTTGCTCATCCACAGCATCTCACCTTGCTTTTGTTTGCCAGCTCACTGCCATGGCACCCTGGAACACACCTGGAAATGCCATCATAACTGAGGAAGCAAGAAAAAGTTTTTTGATGGAAAAAGAAATAAATGTGAAATAGGTCAAGTTCTTTTTAGGGAGACTTTTGTCCAGTCCCCATCAGTGGGTTCTTCCACCAAGTGATTGGTGTGACACTGCAATATGATGTGTGCTAGGAAGTGGTAGGTGGGAAAAGAACTGGCAGGGAAAAAGCCAAGAGCTATAAAGGTGCAGGGGAAAAAAAGGAGGTGAGATTTCAGCTGTTAACACACAGTTTCATGTGTGCAAGCAGCACTTGGCACCCACAGTGAGAGGGGCAGGAGATGTGCTGATTGCTTTCACAGGTCACCCCTCCAGCCTCCACCGGGCCCACAAACAGGGCAAAGCTCATGAGAAGCCATGGGGTGGGTGTGCAGGGACCTGCATGCCAGAGACTCCATCTCCCAGGGCTGGAGACACCTGGGTCCCACTCACCTGGAGTATGGAGACTGGATGCTGCTCCACAGGAGGACAGCTGCCTGAGAAACCTGTGCACACCACAGATAGAAAGCAGTGTTTGATCTAATTAATGCATTTGATCTAATTAAAAATGGTCATGAAAATCAGTGCAACCACATCACTCTCCCCATGACATGACTGCATTCACTCTAATTGGCTTTTCTGTTGGCCCAACATCTCTTGGTTTCTAAGCAGGAGAGGTTTTGCATCACCAGTGCTTGACCCTGTTGAAGACACTTCCAGGAGCCAGCCCCAGGCAGCCCTGGAGGTGGGATGGAAGGATGGTGATGCCTGCCAGGGGTGCAGGGCAGGGCTCAGGATCGTTCACAAGCACATTAATTTTATGTTGCTGCCAGAAGCAATCAGCAGCAGGACAGTCAGAGATGTTGGCATGAACATGTTGGTCATTACATTCCAGACTCATCCTCTGGGAAGCAGAGGCAGCAGCCTTTATCTCCCTCTCCCAAATAAACTGAACATAAAACCAGGAAGAACTCCCCAGAATACCAACAAACCTTCCAGTTTTCAGCCTAGATTATTCATGGCTAATTTATTCTTATTTATTCTTATGCAACCTTGGGTTTTTTTGCTTTCTATATTCCCTGGTGCCTGCCCCTTTGAAGTATTTTTAGATTGAACTCAGATCCCCTCTTTGCCTTTGCTGGGTGAGACAAGACACCCTCTTCTGAGTCTCTCCTAAGATAAATGCTCTATTTTCCTGCCAATCTGCTCTCATTTACAGCCACATCATAGGAGGGACCAGGACATGAGATTCAGTGGTCCAGGGTCAGTGTCATGCAACCAATTCCTTCCCCTTTGGGGCTGCACTTCATGGTGATTTTGCCTTGGTCAGCATCCCATGGGCCAGATATTCCTTCTGCAAATCCAGGCACTGCAGTGAGGACAAGGACATGATTTCTGTTGTGCAGGGTGGTGCTGTAACAGAGTCATAGCATGGTTTGGACTGGCACAATAAATCCCATGGGCAGGGACACCTTCCACTTGTCCAGGTTGTTCCAAGCCCTGTCCAGCCTGGTCAAGAACACTCCCAGGGCTGGGGCAGCCACAGCTGCTCTGGGCAACCTGTGCCAGGGCCTCACCAGGCTCCAGTAAGGAATTTCTTCCCAATATCTGGTCTAAATCTGTCCTCTTACAGTTGAAGTCCATTCCCTCTTGTCCTATCAAGATGTTCTTATTAAAGGTCCCTCTCCAGTTCTCCTTTAGGGTGCTGTAAGCTCAGCTTGGTGCCTTCTCCTCTGCAGGCTGAACAGCCCCAGCTCTCCCAGCCTGTCTCCATGTCCTTCTTGTGGTGGGGAACTCCAGAGCTGGACACAGTGCTGCAGGTGGGGTCTCACCAGAGCAGAGCAGAGCAGAGGGGCAGGATCACCCCCTCACCCTGCTGCCCACGCTGCCCAGTTTATGTTTGCCCTTCTGGGCTGGGAGCACACACTGCTGGGTCACCCTGAGCTTCTGGTCAACCAAGACCCCAAGTCCTTCTCCTCAGGGCTGCTCCCTATCCACTCTGCCCAGACTGAATTTGTCCCTGGGATTGTCCTGACCCACGAGCAGGACCTTACATTTGGCCTTGGTGAACTGTCCCCACAGCCCAGCAGGTGACTGGGAGCTCCTAAACCAACACAAAGCTGAGGAAGGGAAGATGCACAAGATCCAGAGATGTAAACAGGAACACCCAGCCTCCTTTCTGCCAGCTGCTGTGCCTCTGTCCATGCTGTGAGAATCAGTGGTGGATGTCACAAAATGCCCTCTTGCCCAGGATCTGGTCCCTCCCTGCAGGATGCCCCAGGGTTTGCACAAAGCTCCTGACCCAGAACTTTTTGGTGGCTGCCCCACTCACACCTGGCAGCTCTCAGCTCTGTGGTCCTGCCCCTGCACATCCCTTCTTCTCTCAGTCAGGAGCATTTTTGGGAATTTCTACACGGTGCTCAGCAGTGTTTGCCTGGGAAACAGCGAGCAGCAGAAATGGTCTAAACACTTTCAGGCTTCTGGCAGTTCACAGAGCAATACCCCAGGCAAAGAAAAAGATATCTTGATTAGAATAATTATAATTGTCTTTTCCTTCATTCTTTCTACAGAAATTCCAGGCTAAATTATCATCTAATTTCAGAGAGCTCCATGACCAAGATTATCTATGAGTCATTTGTAATTATGTGCCAGATTGTATTAAAGCATGAAAATACAAAGGTTTCTCATTAAATACTAAGGGGGTTGGGGGAAGAGAATCAAATTACATTGGAGCAAGATAACTGTTCCAGCCACTTTCTGATTCATGGCATCCAGCAAATGCAAAGGAAAAAAATTGAGAAAATTCTCGTTTTAATAATTGTGTAATTGTGAAAACCGACAAATTACAGGAAATCTCAGTTTAAGGCTGACATACCATCCCCTTCCAGTGCTGCTCTAGAAAACACTGTAAGGAGCTTTAAGACTCTCCCATTCTGACTCTGCACTAATTCCTGTGGGAATTTCTACAGCAGCTTTGCCCTGGGCCTGAGTTTAGTGCTAAAAAGTGGATAAAAACTGCCCATTTAGAAATGCAGTCTGTATCTTTCCAAACAGCTTTAGCTGGGGGCAGCAAACACAGCAGCTGTCTTTCTGCACAAACGAGAAAAAATACTCCAGCAGCAGGAAACATCCTGGGACTTCTGCATCTCTCTGGCTGCCTCCCCAGCCCGACTCTCCCGGGACAGGAGCTGCATGGAAAACCAGGACTCTCCTCCCACAGCAGCACATCCATGGCCCCAGTGCTGCAGCATCAGTGAGGAGCCAACCCAGGCATGCTGCACACTGCATTTGAAACAGCCAGAGGGAAGCAAAGGAGTGAGGGGAGCAGAGGGGATGTTGGAACAAGGATCATTGGCTGCAGGGGCAAAGTTTGAGGCTGCTTGTCAAGGGAGACCCAGATGACAGCCTAGACAAGGCTCTGATATGTTCACTTCATAAACAAATGCACACGTGAATTTTAAAGGAAATATTAACATGCTGTAGAACTTGGATGGGACCAATTGTCCTTCCTGAAAGAACTGAGTTTTCCCCATATAATTGAGCAGTCATAAACAGCAGGGAAAAGTCTCTGACTCAACAGCCATGTGCAAACAAAGCACAGGGTGATGAGAGCTTGCATGTGGTACAAAGGCTGGGATGTGCCTCCCAGCTGCCTTTGGCTAGCTTGGATGCTGCCCACCCAGCGAGAGCCAGGGCTCTGCAGGTGCTCCAGGGCAGCTCACACCTTCCTCTGCCCTCCACAGGCACAAACGTGGCAGGCAACTCATCCTCACCATCACAGGCACAGCTCTTCCAGAGAGCTCTTTTGGGAGGAAATTAATTTCTTCTGTTTTTCTTGACTTTGCTGATGGCCTCTCACAAACCTGCAGTCAGAGCTCTGCCACAGCCCACAGGGATTGATTCCCCATTATCCTGGGGAGGTGTTGCACTGGGATTTGTGCTCCAGAGTCCTGCTCACAGGTCTGCCCAGCTCCAGGGAGAGATCAGCTATAGGGTTACACAGCTGCCTTCAACCATGCTTGGCTCACACAGGCCAGGTGAAGCAAAATGTCAATAACAGCACTTGTTTACTCAAGCAGCACCATCATGAGTGTTTGTAAAATCCAGGGAGCAATTGAATAATACAATATTGGCATCTAGCAGCCCTAGCTTGCCATGGGAACCACATTCCCCATTCCCAGTCACAGAGTTACCTGTGCCTTAAGCCACCCCTGTCAGCTGACCCCATGACACACCTCACTGTGAGAAGGAGAACCCTCCACATGTGCCCAGAGCGTTGAAGCCTTCCAGGGGACCTGAAAACTTTATTTTACTCAGAAACTCAGTCCACTCCTGCTGCCAGGAGATAATCCTGTTGTTTTACTCAACTGAAATGAGGAGACCCCTGCCCCAGGGAAGGGCACTAACTCCCCTTTCCCCTCCCCATCACATTTCTGTGCCTGAAAACAACGAGATCTTTCAGGTGAAGCAAATTTACAAAGGAGTTCCAGAGGCAGATGGAGCAGAAGCTTCTGGAGGGATCTTGGGAATCTCCCTGGAGGGTTTCTGATGAGTCCAAGCCACAGCACATGGACACAGGCACCACAGCAGGGAGCCAAGGGACAGCAGGAGACCCACAGCATTCAGGATGTGGCTTAACTTGGCACACATGAACTTCAGATTTCATTGATGGAGCCCACAACAAGCACAGGCACCAGGATGTGACACAACTTCAGTAATAAAGCTTCAGTGTGGGAACAGCCAGGGAAAGAAGCTAGCAGCAGCATCAATAAATGTGCAATTTATTCTGCATGTGCTTCAGACATTTCATTGTCTTCATTCCTCACAAAAGTTTTTGTGATGCCTGTCGCATGAGCATGTTCTAAACACCAAATTTAGCTGCAATGAGCATTGCTTAGCAGCCTCACAAATGCTCCCCCTGCCTATTGTGAAGGGGAAAATAAACAAATTATTAATCTGAGCTATTTATGGTGCAACATTTTACCATGACTCGTCAGCCTGGCTATACATTAGAAGCTCTTTTGCTTTGTTTTGTGGCACACAGTGGCTGGTTAATAGCAGAAGGGAGGCACTCCAGCCTTTCCTTTCCTCAGAACAATTAGGGCTATAAAGGAAAGGTGAGACAAGTGGGAATGGAATTTCCTCACCTCATTCCTGGTGCCTGCAGGATTGTCAATCTGTCCCAACAACTCACCAGCAGTTCCTTTATATTCAGAGGAGAGGAACAGGCAGTCCAGGGAGTCACTAGGTTAAGATGATGCCTTTAAAATGTTCCTGGAGTGTAGACTGCCATATGTATGTGTGGGTGTGGCTGGCACTGCCACACCTGAGAGGACACAAGGGTGAATTTGGAAGCCACTGAGATAAATAGTGCAGTCAAAACCAAGCAAGAAAGTGAGACCCTGCATGTTTTTGTATGACCACAGAGACACAGGTCTGCTTCTTCCCAGAACACCCTTGCATGGAAACCTTCCCAAATGCTGAAATGCAGGGCTCCTTCTTGCCCCTTGTCCCCCTCACAAGCCAGCACTGTAATTGGAAACTGCAATCTCTGCAGTGCCAAGCCTGGCAGAGCTGCCAGGAGTGGGTTGACTGGAATTCTGCAGGAATCACAGCTGTGGGTGGCAATTTGCTGCTCATCAGCCCCGTGGCCACTTGAAGGCTGTGTGCTCATCATGTAGGACATCTGCTGCAGGGGCAGAGATGCTTCTGGGCAAAGAAGCAAAGGCAGGGATTGTGTTTCTCTTGTCAAGTGACCCTTCTTTAGGGACAGGGCTCCACAGAAATACCCACTGTGGGACAGAGAAAACAGCAGAACATGACAAGGGTCTGTGCTACCAAAGAGCTGCTCAGGAGCTAATGGGGATGACTGCAGGGATGGTGACAAAATGACAGAGGATGCTTCCTATTTGGTATTAAGATCACAAAGCAGGGGAGAGGATGAGGAGCTGGTGCTTCCCTTGATACATCCCTTCACTACAGGGATGCTGAAGGGCAGCTCACCCTGATCTCTGCTTCCCAAGCTCCTCCTGAGCAGCTGGCAGGGAAACACTGCTTTTTGAGAAAGGAAACTTCATGTCAAGTCTTTGAAGCTCACAGGGCATTTCAGAGCAACTGTTATTTTCCTCAGGGCTCAAAAGTAGAGAAATTCTCCTCTGCTGAGTGTTAATAACCCAGCAAACTGTTTTCCCTTCTGTGCATTGGTCAGGGCATTTCTAACAAGTCTATCACTAGAGCTCCCACACACATTAGGGATGTTATTTGCTGCTGATGTGTAGTTGATTCTACACATTCCATCTGAGAGAAGGGGGAAGGCTTTCCTTGAGGATCTGTGCTTAGCTGTGAGACTCTTCCAAACCTGGTAAAAAAAGGCTTCTGAGATCAGATCAGTCAGATCTAGAAAAACCTGAAGGACAAAGGTCCCCAACAGTGCAAAAAGCTGACACTGAAGCTTGGCCAGGGGAGGAACAAAGAGTTGGACAGCCTAAGGAGGTAGCCAGGCAATTATTCATTTAGAAGGCATTTTTTATTGCTTTTATGAAGCATGATTCATCTCTTAATATGTGCATGGACAGTTGATTCTCTGGCTGTGCAAATGAATCAGCACACGCTCCCCTCTCCCTGCTCCCATGAGGATGAGACCTTGCATGGCCAAAACTAACCCTTGGAGGCCAAAAAAACAAACAAAAACAAACCACCACAAACAAGAATTCACATATTTAAAGGGATATAAACCCCTCTTGTCACAGACTGGGTGTTGTGGATTTGAACTGATCCTGTAAGGCAGCTCACACCTGACAAGAACATGGCACTGGTTGCTCAAGAGAGAAATATAGAACTGAAAGAACCATCAAGGCCTTGAAAGGGATTTTTGTCAACCATGTTTCTACCTGCTGTCAGCACAAGCATCTCATGCCTCAGGAAATTTAGGAAGGGTGGGATAAGAAGGCCAGGTTTTCACAGGGCTTTCCACATGGACAGGGTCCCAGTGCTCTCCAGCCCCATTTCTCTTATCCCCACGTGCTGTGATGCTGAAGGAGCTGGCACACTGCTGTACTGCCTGTCAGGGGCTGCCTCTAAGCTTCCCAAAAATTGTCCTGACTCCAGCAAAGGAATGAGGTGAATATACAAGAAATGTACTATTTCCCTGAACTGCATCAAGTTAATGATATTTTCCTCCCCTCTTGCACCTCTGTAAATCAAGGCATGACTGTGGAACTCAACAATGTTACACTGATGTAGAACCACTCTTGGGAGGGAACTGGTTGGTGTAAATCATCCCCCTCTATTTCCTAGTGCATAATCTGGTGCCAGGTTCTGCCAGAAACACAGAGAAAACATTCACTAGATTTTTCCAATGGCAATAGTCTGTCTAAACACAACTATAAATGTCTGCCATTAAAGTTTTCTTCATCACATTAAAATGACTTGCAATACCATCTGCTAGCTAATGAAGAATTTTTAAAGCTTTAATATTTTATTTTATAATGAAATACACAAAGGGGGAAACAGGACAGGTATTTAGAAAGGCAATGGCAACAATCTGCTGTTCTACAGAAAGTTGATGATGTTCACTCCCATGGCTAATTAAAGTGACTGAACACTTCAGCCCCTTGAATATTCCTTGTACAAATCATGCAATTCCTATTCTCATTATATTTGCCTAACACACTGCAACTGAAAGCAGCATTTCCAGGAACTATTTCTCAGCATCCCTCTCTTCCAAAAATACCAGTGACTGGTACATTACAGAGAAGGGCAGACAACATTTATGCTAAGGGTCTCTGTGCACTTGCCAAAATCCCTTGGTGGTTCTAGATTCCCTCAGCCCTCACATTCACTCCCTTGAGTTACTCAGAAATTGAACAAGAGATGAGGAATCTTGGTGGGATCATCAAGGACAGGGATCAGCCAGACCCAGAGCAAAGGCACAGGCAAACCCTGAGGGACAGCACTGCTCTTTCCAGGAAAAGGAGCTGCTGCCATTGCATCCCAGTGCCTTCTCCTGTGGAGCTGCAGAGCTGGGCAGGGTCTGGCTGTGATCTGTCTGTAATCACCAGAATGAGAACAGGTTGGGTTCATGGCCCTGTGAGCAATTAATGGCAAGGAGTAAGCAAGTCCTGGGGAGCCATCTGAGATGGTTCCAGCACCCCCCCAGCAGGACTAGGGAACAGAGAGCCCTCAGAGCTGAAATGAGGAGGAATTTCAGGTCACAGCTCACCAGACCAGGTCTGCTCCACCCCCTGATTGCTTCTCCCTCTCTGGTGTGTGACATCACACTCCATGTTTCACCACAATTCCCTGTTTGTGCTGCTTTCCCCTGCTTTTTGTCTTATTTAACATCTCTGCTCCTCAGTAATGATTGCTCACTCCTGCTGAGCACTAAGGACTCTGCTCAAAAGGAAAGTTGCAATCCTAAGCACAGTCCTTGCAAAATATGGCAATAGAGGCAGGAACTTAAACACATACATCCCACCCCAAAACCCTCCAAAGAACTTTCTTGGACAGCAAGCCACCCTATGGCCCTATCAACCTAAGACATAGCCAATAATTTAATGACAGGTAACCCTGACTGTGAAAGCAGGCTTGAAATTACAGTGGCAGAGCTCCAGCCTGCCTTCCAAAGCTCTGCTCAGTCCTGTAATGGCTGTGTCTCCATCCTGCCTACTGCTGATCTCCACTTGAGGTGTCACAGATGGCCTTAATTGCTTATCTCCTCCTGAGCTTCATACCTGCTGTGGTAGACTAACAGATGGGAGTGATCACTGGGCTGAGTGCAGCCCTTGGGACCCCTAAACTACCTCTCTGCACAGTGATTAGTGCAATGGCTTCTCCCCACTCCCATAAAATTCATAATCTTCTAACTGTTCTGTCAATCTCACCTTTGGTGCACCCCCTCCACTCTGCTGCATCCACAGGCAGTGACAATTCCTGGGGTCTGTGCTGGGCAGCTTTACAGGGCTGGCACCACCCCTGCTGACAGGGACCTTCAGCCCACCAAGAGGCCAGGGGACATCAGGAAGTCCACACCTGCACCTGTGCCAAAAGTGTTTCAGATGGCATTTCATTAATGCAGTGCAGCCAGCAACTCTGAACCAACATAAATTATACTGGGAAGATGAACAAGATGAAAGATCCTTCATCTTACCACAGGCAGAAAATACACTCAGACATTTGCTCGTGGTGCCTGATGGTCCAGAAAGAAAACACAATTATTCACATCGTGCTGATTTGCTGTTGGAGACCTCAGAACTTATGGTAGGTCCTACTGATTTAATGCAGCTTGCAGCAGTAATTAACAATTTCTCAGTGGCCTTGCATAAGAGTTTGTTTGAAAGCAGTGAGTGGAGTTTTGAAAACATTTGCTTTAGCTGTATTTTATGCCATGCCAACCCATGAATCTTACCTGAATGGTGCTGGTGTGTGTTGGACTCCTCTGCTGAGCTCCCAGAGCATGGGCAGCAATCACAGCCAATACAAGGATTAATCTTCCCAGACATGATGCTGTGCTGAAGAACCATTATTCAATTACAACATATCCACACCAGAGTAAGTCTATGACCACAGAGAAAGTTCTGACAACCTCAGCCATCCCCATTTATATTAAAAACAGCAGAATAGATAACTCCTCTTTGCTGCTTAATTAGGCAAGGCTTGACTAATTAGTTTCACTCTTAGAGTAATAAGGGACTTTGGACTTAGCACAGTATCTAGTTTTACCCCAGGGCTAGTTTTACCCACAGTACTCTGATTTTACCCCAGAGCACTTCTATCCCTTCCTTCACTACTGCTACCACCTCTAGAGACTGTTGGTAAGAGCACAAATCCTTGAGTGATGTAAACCAGCTGAGCTGATGCTCACTGCCTATTGCACAGTCCAGTGCACATCATTACAAAGAATATTCCCTCATCTTTCTAGTTTTAATGTAGCTTTTCTCCTTAACATCAAACTACAACCCTGAAACTTCATCTAAATAATTAATCTCCCTTTTTTTTTTTTCTTTTTTCATTCAAGAAGTAATGATACCTCACCATCTCTTCTTTATGTGGCTTGGTGTCCTGCCTCTTTCAGTACCCTCCAGTGGACTGCTCAGGCTATAAATGATGAATATTATGCAGGATATACCATGAAACAAAGAGTCTGGAACTCTGGTGTGGAAAATGAACACCTCTGCTGCTGCCAGATGCAGCTTTTGCCCCCTTAGTCTCTGTACAAATCCCCTTTACTTTTCCAACAGAAGAGCACTGGAGAAAAATTACCTAGAAATCAGTGTTGGTGCTACTTCTTTTCATTGCTTTCTTCAAATTCCTCTAATTTGCTGTATTCTTCTGCTTTTAAAGAATTGAGAAACTTTACTAGGAGCACTGAGAGCAGTGAGAAAGCATTCTTGCTGCAATCTGGCAATAGAAATGGGTAACACAGTGATTGCCATCCCCATGCCCAGTGCTGTGCCACTTACTGCCCTCCCACACAATAACAAATGTACAGTTCAGGCTACAAGTCATTAAATCCTGTGCTCCTGGAGTCCCATGGCAAGAAGGGAATTTCATTTTGCATTTTTATGAACTGTATGTGCCTCCCTAATTTCCATGAGAATGCACAACATGTCCTGTAAGAAAAAATAATTACAAAGAAGCAACTCACCAAGTCAATTTGTTATGCCCTAAGTCCTGAATTCTCACTGAGCCTCCTTTCTCATGTACTTAACTCTTTTGTTAAACAACCACCAGTCACCAAGATCACTGCCAGGTACCAGGGTAGGCAAAAAAAGATAAAAACAACATTAATAATGTGCTGTGACTCTTCTTATAGACAAGACAGGAGTAGAAAACTGTAACATCCCTTCTGCATTACAAAACACAAACCTAAGAACAAATGTGCTATGACCTACTGGTGACAAATGAAGGCACTATAAAGCCTTGTAAGATTTCAGCTTTATTAGCATTATTTAACTTCTGAGACCATTAAAGGAGGCATATTTGATAGATGCAGCTGTGGGGACAGAATGGTTTTTGTTATGAAAGCCTGGTGTGTCACAGAAGAGAAACATTAGAGGACAAAGCCAAGAGCTGTACAGCTTGGGAAGAGCAGAAAATATGAGGTTAAGGCAGTCAGTACTTTTTAACAGCTCAGATGTTACCAGAGAAAGGGCATCCATGATGGACATTGCTGGACAAGCTCCCAACTCCCAGTGGAAATGGCTGGAACAGCTGAAGAGAAATTCAGATAAAAATGTCTCAATGTCAGTGAGAGCAGAAGTGTGGCCTGATCACACTATGGGAACACAGTGAAATGCTGGAATGACACATACTGCCTTATCAAATCTGCTGTTAATCATCCTTTTATAGGCCAAAACTTTTCAGGAGACACTCCTGAGCATCCAGTAGTACCTCTTTTTCCCCCAAGAACAAACACCCATCTGTACAAAGGGCAGATGTGGACTTTTCTCTCCAAACTGTGGCAGCCAGATGTTGATAAAATAACATGATTTTTAACTCAGCACACACCTTATTTATCAAGATACAACTTTCAGAAACAAGCACTGGAACAGTTCCACTAAACACACACACCATACATTGTTCCCACAGTCAGTTAATTATACAGCTTAGTGGAAAAGCCTCCTTAATGTTGTGCACTTTACAGAAAGTATCTACATCTATCAGTGGAACAGTATGTTGTAAAAAACACTTGCCTGATTAGCTGTGTCTTCCCTTTTAGAGGCAAAAGAAAGCTCTGAATGACAAATTTTGGCCATGACCAACCAACCATGCAGCAATCAAAACCAAACATTTTTAAGAACGAAGACAGAAAAATCAGAAATTATCAGGAGAGCATCATAATAACAGATGGGCTATGTAAAGATTTTATTTTTTTATTTACAGCAAATATATTATAGTAAAAAAGGCTAACATGACTCGTGGCTGTGGAAGGATAGTATGTATGCTTACATCAAAAAGGTTTCATTTCCTTGGCACTAACTGAACCAAATACAAGGATCCAACACAAAAATAAGAAACAGAACATTTATTAGGCAATCTCTAACTGTACACATCTGAAATTGGGGTTTCAATGCAATCCAGAGTCATCAGGATGGCAGGGACTTTTTCAACCAACATGTTTAACCCTCAAGACAAGGCTGTCTGGCACCATTTAAAAGTTGCTGTACTGAACACACTGATTTTAAAGAAATGTCATAGATGATTAAGACACTGAAAATGCACTCAGCACAGTGAAGAAGCCCATTTTTTTCCTTATTTCTGTTTTTACTCCCACAATACCAGAATGTTAAAAGGCTCCATGGCAGATAAACTGGATGCAACAGCTGGAGGGTTTTGCCTGTCAAGCAAAGTGACTTGCAGCAAGAGATGTGCTTTCTGCAACAAACCCAATGATACACAGCTTGTGTGGCTTCAAGGAAGATGATCTAAGAACAACAAATGTTGAAGCTTTATAAGCTCTTTACATCATAATCAGAATCCTCAGAAAAGCAGGATCCAAATTACTCCAAGTGAATTCGGGCTTACTTATACACAACAAAATTGTCCAGATACATCAACAGTAGTAAACAGAGTTAATGCAGTGTTAATCCTTTTACATTTTAATGACTAGCTATAAAAACAGAAACTAGCATGTTCAAATCTGTTTACATTTCCTGAGCTTAGTTAAATGAAGAAGGAATGACATTATAAAAATCCCGGTAAGTCACCAATAAATTAAAAATGTACATAACCACTATAGCTTAAAAAGCTCAGAGTGAAGTCTGCCTATCCAATATCCTTTCTTTAGGAATTCTGTACAGAAACCATGCCATTAACTTCACCAGCAACACTGAGATGCTGTGGAATTGTAGGTCTTTTTTTTTTTTGTTCTTGCTCTTCCAGCAGATTGCCTGATGGCCTTTCCTAATCAAATCATATGAGAGCATTCAAAAATTGCAACCCTCTGCTTGCAGTGCACAAAACAATGTTCTCAGCAACACAATGTACTACTAAAACTCCAATTTCCTAGCTGCAGTTATTTGGGTGGGCTCTCAGCTCCCACAGCATCACTACTCTGGCAGCAGGTTTGGTATCCTTTGGGGGAACAAACCAGGAGAGTGAAGACCCTCAGCAATATTCATCCTAGCAATATTCATCTTAGTGGTTTCTTTAAGAGCCAACATCTTGCATCTGAGAAAAGCACTCGACCTACATGAGTCATACACATGTTTATTTATGCATGTTTATTTCCTGCATAGAGAATACTGTGTACCTTGGAATAAAACCCAAGCCTTGAGAATATACTGAGAGTATATTTGTAGCAGTGCTATGGAAGATTAATTCAAACCCAAACAATCAAACTGAACGGTCTCAAAGTCTTGCAGAGCACAAACTTTGATAAAACAAACCACTTTTTAAAAAAACTGTCTGCTTATAGCATACTTTTATTTTATGGTGTAGATAAAAGAGAGGTAGAAAGGTTTATCTCCTCAGTATCAGTTTCTGTGCAGTATTTATAAAGTATCAGAGAAAAAATCTATAGCTTTTTGGTGAAAATGCCAGCTTTTCTCCTAAGAATTATATGGAATCTCTTCTTTCCACTTAAGTGCTGCAAACTAAGTAACTGGAATCTGGTTCAGATGAGCTATTCTTTCCAGTAGCCTCACCACACCAATTTTGTCACCAAGTTCTGCTTCCAAGAAGTCATTACAGAAATACTCCTATTCAGGGCTCAAAAATTCCTCACAGATACAACCCACCAAACCATATTTACCAGCCAAATAGTATCCAGTCTGCTCCTAAAAAAAGCACTCACTCTTGCTCCACTTGCATGATCCATCTCATGCAAGCTCCCAAGAGGGACTGAGAGGAATGGAAGGCCCTGTGGTCCTTCCCCTCTTTGGTGATGAGCTCACATGTGAGCACCATCATCACCCTGTCTGGCAGAGCATCCTGAGGCAGCTTCTCTTCCTGCCACCATCCATTCTCTGCAGCAGGAGGATGGATGGTGCTCCTCACAACAGGCAGGAAGGAAGACCCAGCCAGGAGACACAGCTGAACAGAAACCATGCTGGTAAGATAAATATCCATCTTTCCCTGGTGTTAAGACAAGCTTGCAGCACTACAGTTTTCATGATTGTCAGCAGACAAGGGAGAGAGATGGAAACATCAGCTGCAGACATCAAGATGTGATCCAGAGCTCAGCACATTTCCCACGAGCTGAGAGCTGGGTCCAGCCGTGCCAGGGGAAGGCAGGTCAGAGGCACCAGGCTGGGACCCACCCACAGGGGCCCCACTCTGAGCCCTGCTCTCATGGCACTGCCAGGACTGATCTGTCTGTAAGAGAGGACCTGCCTGCTGACATTTCGGGGCACACAGGGCTGCAGCTCCAGCTTTATTTACACAGCAACGACTGTTCAAGGGTGGGATTTGAGCCATGAAAGTCAGACTGCTGCATGGTGACCTTTAATTTACCCAGAGAATGTTAAGCAAATTACATTAAATTAAATTCAGTCAAAGCAGATGCTAGCTTATTTATTAAAAAGCTCAGCTTTCTCTTTCTTTCAACTGGTTTTAGAGACCAGCAGCTCTTGGGAGCAGACCTTCTCTCTAACATAGTCAGACAAGCAGCTCCACAGAGATGGCCAGAGTGACTCTCCTGCAGCAACACCAGCCTAAAGAAGACCTGTCCCTAAGGATGCTCAGCAACAGCTCATGAGCACAGCATCTTTACCTCCTTGCTCCCTACACTTCCCACCTGACCCAGCTCTTCTCCCTCCTTCCACAAAAACTGCACCGGACTCAGTGGAAGACAACTCCTCACTGCCAACATTGCCTTCTACTGTCAGATATTTTAAGAAATCTATGAATTGATAAATACAAAGAAGTATTTACTATGTTTCAGAAAACCAGTACTGCTCTGCAAATATATAACTTGTCATTAACTTTTGACAGGGTTGGGTAAGGGAGCTTGTATACAGTAACATGGTCGCATTTACAATCCAGGTTGGAAACATTTTTTTTTGTCATTTGTATCATGATGAGACAACTAATGCTCCTGCACTCAAATAATCAACAGGCCTGTCCTTCAATCTGCTCCCTTTCAGCAGTATGCCTAAAAGCAGTCACATAAATAAGAGATGTGCTGTTTTCAGCCACACAGGCTTCATGCACAAGTCTGTTTTGTCTCTTTTCTTTTGTTCTCTGGAAACATTACCCTCATTAATTTAATTCTCCAACTATGATCCAGCAAAATAAAAATAAATTCAAGTAGGAGTCCAAACTGGTTATTGCTGGGTTACAGGCCAATGTAAACTGACCAGACCCAATGCCAACCTCGAATGCACTTTACAAAAGTAAGGATTGTTTGATTACGTTTGCTGACCATAGACAGCTTCTTTCACTATTCATACAGTTTGAAGACCAAAGATTTGCTGAGAACAAGACACAGTCCATGTCCCCTGGAAGTAAATGGAGCTAATAGCCATCATCTTCATCCATATCACAGCCATAATCTGAAACACACAAAGACAAGGACATATAAAAATGCAAATATTCCGGGTAGATGGGAGACACAATAGAAGTATTGCTTCTTTAAGGTTGTTCTCTTGCTGTGTAACTACATGGTAAATTTTGCCTTAGGCAAGCATTTAAAAAATCATAAAATCATGTTTTCGTAGGCCTAAGTTATTGCATGTATTTCAATGAAATAAAATTATTTTTAAGCATCTATGTGTAAATATCTCTTTTCACTTGTCACTAGACCCTCATTTAGGAATATTTGGCACAAGTATATATTAAATACTTGGTTTAATTTAGAGGCTAAGGTGATCAAGCCTGACTGTCACAAGTGACTTGGCACACAGTGGCTGATAAGCAGCAGCATTACATTTACAAGTAGGCATGTTTTTCACTAGACATAGGCACCAAGGAAAAAGCTGGTTTGTTTATATTATTCATGGATTTATGAGCTGAAATTGCAAGGGTTCAGAGATAGCTCAGAGTTCTCATCAACATCAAAAGAGTCATGGAACGAATCCTGACCAATGCATCTGACTCAGATCTCCCTTATCTTCTTACTTCTATGCTTGAATTTTTTGCCCAGTTTTGTTTTCTTAAACAATGCTGAGTGCAAAAACTGTGCTGTGTTTCACAAGCAAGGCTGTATGTTTCTAATGCACCAGTTTCTCTTCTGTGTGCTTATAAATGCACAGGCACAGATATGTTCTGTTGTGTAGATGAACCTATGGATAATTATTACATATGAGCACTGAGAGAAGTTGAACTTTATATTCCAAATCCAATATAGGGTAACATCTCACCCAAAGAGACAAGCAAATGTTCAGAAGTAGAATTAAGTGAAATCTATAATGATTTGTGTAGAGTGGGTGAAGTTCACCATCTGTAATTCATGTAGTTATTCCAGGCAGACAGGTCTAAAATCCATGGAGAAAGCAGCTAGGAAAGAGTTATTTGTTGTGCTGAGCAGCTCTGCACACCTGCATTTGAATTCTGGGAATATTCCTTTCCTCTTTTTTTAAACTTTTATTTCTATTTTTTAACTCTAATATTTCAGCTCTGTCCTGACCAGACAGGGAGTAGTGGAATGTTCTCAGAATGATTCAAAATTAGCAACATTTACAACAAAAAAAAACTTAATGACCTTTATTCTATTTTTGTGGGAGATTTATTAATAAACACAAACCCACCCTCCCCCACATGGGTGCCTTTTCTTGGGAATGTTATTCTAATAATAAATGCAGGCAACAAACTGTTTTTTCTACGGTTCAGTAATTATTTTCCAGCAGAGAAATCAATTTAAAAGCAACAGACACTTTTGTGAAATGTATACATATTGTCCACAAAAGCTAAATGAATAGTGATAGAAAGATTTTTGCAGTAAATAACATTTCAGTAGGAAACTTATTCCCATCTTGAGTCTTCGCAACCCATAATTAGCAGCTCTTGTTTCAAAAATAATTTTGTGTATTTTCAAAGCTTAACTTCTAAAGGGAAGTTTTTAATAAAGGATAAATGTGGATGTGTTCAGCTAGGAAAACCACAGTGGAGAGGAGACTGCCTTTTCCTGCCAGCAAAGAAATGTCATTAAACCAGTGGCTTTTCTGGGTAACCCAAAGAAATTAGCACACATCTGTGCACCATACATGCACCACCAATGCCATGCCTGCACTTGGGGATCAACTGCTTCCTCCTAACATCTTCCCCAGAAACAGAGTGTGATTTGTTCTGTTTTGGGCTGGACAGACATGTCCCCAGGGCTCCTGGACAGCCTGGACATAAGGAGCAGGGAGGGGAGCTCAGGGGGTCCCAAGCACTGCTAATGGAGGGGTTACTGACCCCCTAACTCCTCAGATAATAATAAACCTAATCAAAATTTTAATACACCTAATTCTAGAAAACACCTCAGGCTTCAGTTTGTTCTTGAGAAGCCATCTTAGCCTAAAGCACAAAATGCTTTAGGAGGAGTCTCTAAAGTCAAGAAAAAGTCTTTTTTCAGACAGAACTGATTCCAGGCTTCCCAGAGGAATGGGAAAGGGCAGCAGGAGCTCTGGGACAGGGACCAGCAGGGGAACCCTGAGTGTCCCCACTCCTGCAGGAACAAATCCCAAAGCAGCAGGAGATGGAAACCTCAGCTCACCATTTCCTCCCAGTAACTGCAAGGCGCTCATGCAGTGATCTTCATCCTCTTCTACCTCCTCCTCTTCCACCTCCTCATCAGGGTTGTAAGCTACTGGGCCACTCTCCACAAGCACAGCTGCTGTTTTTTCTGCATCAGAGGCTTCAGCCTGTGCATTTGGAAAGGTAACCTGCATAAAAGAAGAGAGAACAGTAGAGTAGCTCTTCTTTTGGTCCAGTATTTGCACAGAACTTAAGCAGCTTCCAAACAAGAGGGAAAGGAAACACGAAAGCTCGTGTCCAGTGCTATAAGTTCAGCTGTTCTAATGCAAGCCTGAATGAAAGCCAGGCAAAATCACCCAGTTTTTGCTTAGTCCAGAATCAGGCAACCGAAATATCCAGTAATGGTAACAGCAGAACAAGGATTCTCTGGCAAGCACAAAAAGAAGAGAAATTTGGGAGTGAAGGCTCCTCAGTAGAGCTCTGTGGGCAAACTTAGAAACCTCTCCCACAGTGTGCTCAGCTCACATCAGGCCTATTACAAAATAAAAACGTTATTGACAATTTAATGATAGCAAAAATGTACCCTTCAAATCAGAAAAAGCCCAACATGTATTAGTTTTGACAGCTCTGGTTGGATTTATTTGGCGGCGCAATGAGCTGTGGAACAAATAGCACTCTGTAGACAGCACTTAATGTGATGGCAGAGCACTCAGTTGATAATACACACTGGCACCTGTAACATTACCTATGGAATTCATCAGAATAATGATCTCCAAACACTAACTTGGGAATCAATCATTGATGGGACCTGCTCTGTACGTGCTCCTCCCCAGCTGCTCCAAGGTTAGGCAGGATGCAGCATGGAAGAGAGAAAGGGCAACACCACAGGGGGAGAGAGGTGAATTTGGAGTAGGTAATATTGTCTTTGGTTCACTGAGGAGAGATCTGGGAACAGGGCAGGAGGCAGCAACAGAGTCTGTATCAGCAAAGCCCAGGCTCTGGTCTTTCTGATCTTTCTTCTCATTTTCATGGTGTGCTCAGTCTGGAGCTCCATCTCCACCTCTCATCCAGGGAAAAAACATCACAGGAGCTTTACCTCCATCAGCTCTGCAACAGGGTACTTTCCACACCCATTCTGTACTTGGACTGTTTGGGGTTTGTACACTAGAGCCCATGGCACACAAAAACAGCCAATTAGTAGCAATTTGAAGAATCTTAAAGATTAACCATGTTGTCAAGTGAAGAATTCTGAGAAGGGAGTATTGACAGTAGCTGTCAGCAGTCAGCTGTTACCAGCACTGAGTCATCTTCCCTAGTAAGAAAGATGTTAAAGACTGGAACCACTTCCTTGGAAGGACAATGGTGAGATGCTTCTAAAAATTAATGGTCCAAAGGAAACCAAAAAACCTCAACTCCTCTGGTTCATACCATGAGGAAAGTGCCACAGTGCTCTAGGTTTTAAATTACAGTACACAACTATGTACTGCTGCATGCTCTCCAATTCCATTGGCAGCAAGGTCTGATAAAATGCTGCAGTTTATTTATTTATTTATTTATTCATTCATTCATTTATAAATGTATTCACTTGGGATGCAGCAGCTCCCAAAATCCCTGTAACTCCAGGCACTTCAGAGACACACCGTAAGAGAAAATCCCTGTACCAGAAAGTTGATAGTCTAATTACTCAAACATCAAAGCTCTTCCTGAACTTGTCATATACCATGACAGTCAACCTAAAGAATCTGCCTGAGTTTTTCAAAGTCACCCCAGGGTTTGCTCCAATAGCTCATTAATAGGGCAAAAGACACCCATTAATTTTAATAGAAAATCAAGTATTTAGATATTCGGATCAGTCAAAGACAGGTTTTCATGATTTTTTAATGCTCAAATTAATCATATTATTTAGAGGAACTTCCCTGCAGTTTATATTTCCTACCACTGCTTTTGCCTCTAGAGTGATCATATTTAGTTCATCTTGGTATAAGCAGAAATAGACACAACAATTCAAGACAAATCAGCACCGTAATATAAATGAATTTATATGTTTAAAAGTATCCATCTGCTGTGAAAAAGTGGGTGAATATAA
The DNA here is from genome assembly GCF_903797595.1 of Erithacus rubecula. Taxonomy (NCBI): domain Eukaryota; kingdom Metazoa; phylum Chordata; class Aves; order Passeriformes; family Muscicapidae; genus Erithacus; species Erithacus rubecula. The sequence goes on from NC_136688.1 coordinate 53,695,930, forward strand.
AGGAGCTACAATTGAGTCATTATTTTTTAAAATTGCACCATGCTAATTAAAATGTGACCTTCTTCTAATTATCATGTCCACTTCCAGACTGCTGTACTTCTACAAATGTGCAGAGTTTTCTAATGAGCATAGAAGAAGAAGTGAAAATGTATTTCCCTAGGCAGGATATCAAACTGTTTCTGAAAATCAATGACTTTTAGTTATTTTAAAAATAAGGCAGTCAAACAACACCTTTAAATAGAACTTCCTGCATTCACTTCCAGACGTCCTGGACTGGAGTTTTGCACTTAGCTTTATGTAGGGATGGGCAACTGTCAAGGGTGTTAAACAACCCAAGGGAACTGCTTCACTTTCAGAAGGGTGTCAGTGTCACACATTCATGGGCAAGAGGGACAAATACCTTTGGTATACTGAATTTTTAGATATGCAGTAGACAGTTTGATGTACACAAAATGCCTGTAAATACTCTGTACAGTGTGAAAATAATAGTGAAAGAAAGCAGCTATCATTGTTACCTGGTTTCACTCTCTGATAATAACCATGATCCCTTTGGGAGGCTCACAAAGCCACCCAAGGAGGGCTTCTGGTAATGGCCAGTTACCAGCACTAACTTTTCTGTGGCACTATTGCATCTTCAAACTAAACAAACAAAGCAAAGAGTAAGCCAGGCTGCATAGGGTAAGCTCTTTCCACACTGGTCTCTGACAGAAGCCCAGCCCACCCCTGGGGTCAGCTCAAAAGTGCATTTTGCAAAGTCCTTCTTCTCTTTGGGAACAGTCCAAGTGCTGAGGAACAGGCACCAGCTCTGCCCTCTCCTAGCTCTCCTGACCATTTATTTGACATGGATCTTTTCAGATGCTTATAGGGAGTTTTATGCTGTCCAATGAAGCATCATGAGGCTGAGCTAATGTGTCTAATGATAAGTAAGGGCAAGTCCAATCTCAGCTTTGCAGTATTCACAGTAACCAACTCCTGGCCTGATCAGACAGACAAGACTCATTTCTTTTACCCTTATCTACCACATGACCAGGCTGAAAACAGCTTGTGGGAATTTCCAAACTCAACCTGTTGAGAAGGAGAAGTGCTGGACTTTTCATACCTCTTCAGTAGCAGCCTTCTTAGCAAACTGGGTTGAAATCAAGGGTCTTAATCTGCAAAGAAAGAAAGAAAAAATGCTGAACATCAGAAAAGTTGCACAAGAGTTTGACACAGAGTATTCATTCTCCAAACAGTGAAAGCAGTTTGCTAGTGTTACATTGTGCAATTACTTTTTTAATGATTTAAGATAAAGCGCAGAGAGCCAGAAATGCCACAATAATTAACATACACATTCCCTAGGAAGCATCTGTCCCAGATCAAGGTAATAATAAAAGATGCCAGCACGGTAGCAAAACCTCATCTCAAACTGCAGCCCCAGCTTCTCCCCAAGGTCCTTGAAATAGCTGTGTTTGTCACATTTTACAAAAATCAAAAGAAAACTGATTTTTGGAAGAATGCAGACGTGGCAAGATTGGGCCACACTCTGAATACCTAGCACTGGTCTGCAATTGCTTCCCTGTATCTGATGAAACACAGAGGATAACAGTAAGATTATTCATGCAGGATACCATAATCATCACAGGCAAGATCTTAACCTCCACCTACAGAAATCATAAAAAAAAAATACAAACAGGGACCCTGTATACCTTGAATGAGAAATGACAGACAGTGAACATAAACATTTTTTAAAACTGCATCAGATGTGAAAGAGACTTGCATATTTGGGGAGAAGAGCTGGATCAGTATAACTTTACAGCTACGTGTTAAATATTATTACTTCTGAAAAACATTTCATAGTCTGTTGTTTCCTTACTGCCAAGAAGGCTGCTCTCAATCCATCATTTAGTGTTACTTTCTGGTCTCCCCTGCTCATCTAGATGTATCTAGTCACGAAGAGGATGACTTGCTTTCCACAGAAACACTGCTCAGACAGCTCCTCAAGCACGTCTTTTAACGAAGTCTAGGCAAACAACATGATGAATACCAATTTATTCCTCCAGAGATACAGTCTTTTATGATAAGCAGTATTTTACTCTCATTTTTCTCTTAGTCATTCCTCCTTAACACACAGAAACTTGTTGTTTTCCTACTTATTTACTTATTTCAAATAATCAGCAGGAGGAAACAAAACCCCAGAGAATGAGCAGGGGAGACTCAGATCATTATCTCTGATGGTGGAGACAATATTAAAATATAAAATATTGGCTAAGCTCTGAAAAGGTTCAAGAGCTGCTCATCTCTGAAATGCTTTGCAAGACCCAAAAGGCATTTCAGCAACTCAAGTAATTGAAGGTGCCTCCTCCAAGCAGATCAAAACAAAAAGCAAAGGGAATGTTTCAGGAGCCACTGAAGAATCCAGAACACATTATTCTGCTACAGATACTTCTTGTCATATTATATAATTACAAAAAAAAATCAAGAAGGAGATTCTCTTGACCTACATAAATATCTAGTACTTACAAATCCTGGTTGACTTCTGGGCTCAGAGAGAATATATTTGAAGGTATGGACACACTCCTCCCTATGTGCTCAGCCTTTTCTTTCCATTATCTAACCCCAATAGTAGTTTTCACCTCTAAATGCTGTCTAGTCCAACCTGCTGCAAGGAGCAGAGATACCTTCAACCTGACCAGGTTGCTCAGAGCCCTATCCAACCTGACCCTGAATGTTTCCAGGGATAGAGAATCCACCACCTCTCTGTGCCTCTGCCAGTGCCTCACCATCCTCATAACAAAAAAAAAAAAAAATTCTTCCTTAAATCCTGAGATTTGAGAGTACCTACCTACTCTCAATCACTGCTTTCCAAAAAATCCCCCTCTTTAGATACTTATAAACATGCATGCAGCAAAGCCAAAAGGCTGCATAGCTGGAGGATCCTAATTACCCAACAGGTTGTGTTTCATTGAAATGACTGAAAAACACCCAACACTGGTAAGAAATGGATTTTATTTTAAACCCGTAGTCATGATTATTGCAATTAACATTGTACCAAAGATAGCACCTTTTCCCTCCTGCTACCCAAAGACATCAGACCTCCCTGGAGCACCCTGAAAATATTTCCTCCCCCCAATTAAAATCAAGCTGTTGAGTAAGACTCACAAGGTAATCAGAAACTGCTGACATTTCTTTTAAAGCAAATTATACATGTGCTCACACAGTGAAGAAAACAATCACAGCTACAGGAAGCAGAGTAAACATTCCAGTTTCATTTTAATTAAAACGGTCCCCTAATGAAAATAAAAAGATTCACGTTTATGAAAAGCCTATTTGCAAAAACTTTAATGCTTCATCCAAGAGCCCTTCTCTACCATTTCTCAGCAGCAAGGGACTCTGACCCAAACTGAAATTAAAGCTGTATTTCTGTTCCATGAGAGCCACTCACAACACCCATGTCTTTGCTTCCTAACTACAAATACAGCTGATTAGGGCAATGCAGTTTCTCTCTCAGCACAGTATAAAATGCATCCCAAAGCAGTGGATCCTGTTCCTGCCATGGATGTCAGCACCTGCTGCAGGCTGGATCCAAGGGGGTCACTCATCACCTCCATGGGACAGCCCAGCCTGCTGTCCCTCCATACTATCTGCTTCCTGAAACACCAGCCACAACACTGGAAATAGGTAAAACCACCACAGAGACAAAAACTTATCTGCCTGCTGAAATAATGGCTTTGATTCAAACAACAGCTATAAAAGTTATAAATATATAACACCCTTGGCTCTCCTTATGCCCACAGAGAACCTTACTATTACTGTACAAAACCGTTTATAAGGTTTTATAGTGGGGTGTTGTTTTGTTTCTTAAATGCCCCAATGTTCTGACCTCCTTAAACCAGAGCAGCTGCTGCCACACCAGCCATATGGAGCAATAAATTACTGGCTGCCATGGCTACAGATACAGGCTCCTTCTGCTGTCTGGCTGCACCTCAGAGGGTGGACAAAAAGTGTCTTCATGGAAAAGCACGACTGCTTTTGAGGCTGGGACAGGTCTGAGTATTAATGATCAAAAACCACCTTGAAAAAATAAGTAATTGAAGAATCTTATCCAACTTTCAGTGGGCATGACTCAACATCATCTGTAAAAGGCTACCAAGGGACACACATGCACATACACACTACAGAAGAAAGATCCTGTCCATCAAAGTCCAGACTGAATTAGAGATTCACAAGCTCCACAAATAATAACATCCTACATTAAGGTACAATTCCATATATAATGAAGTGGCAACAGCATCCATTTAAAATGTAAAGCTGTGACTGGGAAATAACGGGGGATCCTGGTCTTCCAAAATGTGTCAATTGTCATTTACTATTTATTACAATGACTTCTAGTTTGGGGCATTTTCCTTCCAAACTTGGCAAATTAACACAGTACCTTGTAGGAGGGAATAACAGAACAAGCAACTTTCTGAACAACAACATGATCCGTAAAAGGGGATAAAAAAGATTTCACACAGCCCCAAGTGCGTTACATCCATACTTCAAACTCCTTCAAAAATTATGCAGATCTACTAATGCTCATGTCAGCCAACACATATAACACTGGAAGCAGATTATCTTGACATGTTTGTGACAAAAACTAATGGCATGGTACAAGGCATCAGAGGCTGCTCCCTGCCGAATCCGCTCCACTCTCAGCTGAGATGTGCATGGTGACATCTGGGTTTGTCCTCCAGCTTAACAATTTAAAAAAAGATTCAATATAATAGCTCCTGACAGGGCTGGAGATCACACAGACTGAACTTTCAAAGAGTTTTTCTCTGAAAAACAAGCTGGCTGTGACAAACAACAGTTTTTACTTTGCTTATTATTTAATAACAAAAGATTACACAGCACAGTACATAAAAGAGAAAAAGAGCAGTGAGAGGTAATAAACCCACCTCACTTGCATCAGACTGTTCATCCACCAAAAAGTTTAACAATACCATAACAATCTCCTCAGTGCAATCCCTCAAATAATTTGGAAACTCACCCAAAGCTCTGTTTCTTACAGAGTCTTAAGTTAATCCACCCATGTAGGGAACATCTGATTGCAGCTTACTGCCCATACTAATTTTATACAAGGATGGTCCCAGAATACACAATGGGAAGCAGAAGTTGAGCAGAGCCCACAGCCACAAGCCTGCAGTGTAATTATGCAGGTCATCCAAGACAACTGCCCATGAATCCTATATATCCATACAGAGGCCTTTTATGTGCAGAGACAGAAAAAACTATTGAGAAATGACTCAACAAGAGACAGGTCAGGTTCTTCATGCTGGCCGAGGTCCTCCTCCCACCTGAGGCCAGATGGTTTTGCCTCAGGAGGTCAGTTTACTAGACATCTGTGTGAGAAGGAAATTAATATAAATGTTTATACAGGCTAAGAGTGCCCTTTAATTAGGTACCGTCAATGTTATCCTTACCGGAAAGCTGGGAATTATCTCTCTGCAAGGATTTGAAGCTCTTCATGGAAACACAACAGCATCAAGACATCCTGACCCACTGTCCTGCCATTGGGTCAGAACAAAGGGGTGACCCTCCAGGACTTGCATGACTTCTTTTTTCCAGAGGGCAAAACAAAGGCTGCAATGACAACCATAACCCTGGAGCACCCCGGGGTTTGCACACCCAGCTGTGGATCCCACCATCTCCTACATCTGCTTCTGCCTGAGAGCCAGATGCTCACAGGAGCTGTTCCCTCTGCTTGAGAGGAAGTGGAAGCACACAGCCAAGGCCATTCCTTGCCATGACACCCATGAACAGCAGCATGATGCCCTGAAGACAGGGGCTGGGGGTCTGGGTGCACTGCACCACTGCAGAAATGCAGATACAACCACGGCCACCATCACGTCTGCAGAATGACAAAGCAACTGTGATGCTCTTGAAACCATGTGTGCCTGAACATGAGCTAGCCAGGTGGTCTTGACTTTCCCAAGACCAGGATCTTCACCCTGTTGAGGTCACCATCACTGTGGAATCCTCAAGGAGTTTCCATGATTTGCTCCCCCAAGTGCCAGCACTGCAGAGACCCCAACTAATGGCAGAAAGGCTCCTACAAAGAGCATGTCCCATCTGCAACGAGCTCAGCTCCACACAGAGGGGTCCCTTTGGAGATGGCTCAGTGGTGCCAGCTGTACAGATGGGACTGATGGAGCAGCAGGCAGGCAGGATCTGAACCCTCCTGGATACTAGCAGACAGTTAAGCCAGTGCTTTCATCCTGTTTCCAAGCAAGCAACACTATGGAAAGATCCATTTCAAGCAGTAAAAAAGCAAACAAGCTGACAAAAAAAAACTAAAGTGAAATGAGGAATTGTTCCCACTTCTGATTCCCACTCAGTCCTCTTTCATACTGGATCAGAGGAGTTTGGCTTTCATCAGTGTAGCACCAGACAACATATCTGAGAACATCATGAGAACATCTTCAGTGCTAATGAGAGCAGCCTCTCCCAGCAAACACCTGGAACTGAGCACTCACAGGAGGAAACTGGAGAAAACTAAGAAGCTCTGTCATTCACTAAGGAGTAGATTTACCACTGAGGAATTAAGCACCTACATCACTCACCAACAGGCTTTTGAAAAGCAGGAACTCTGCCAGTGTGTCGTGAGTTAAATACCTATTTCAGGCTTTTCAGAGAGGGGCAAGGACTCTGACATCTGTCTTCAATAACCCAACTCAAAGTGGGCAATAGTTTTCTGCATAGCTGCAGTATTTTTTCCTCAATTAAGATGCTGGAAAATAGCAACTTGCTGTTCTTCCCCCTGACTAAACCAACAGATTTTCAACAGCAAAAATGAAAAGGCCACCTCATTGGGACCAAATGAAATTATGCTCCTGCAGCAGATCCTAAACAATATCTGCACATATCTGCTTCTAAAGGAAATTGCTGCAGACCATGGGAAATTGCAATTGCTTCAGGACAAGACAGGCTGACTGATCTAATATTTCTGGTTGACACACCTTCTTCCTGGGTTTGTCAATAAAGATACTGATGAGCTCATCTCTCCACAGGTCACGAAAGTATTAGTTGAAAATATGCTATTCCTTTCACCATGGAAATTTTTCCAGATGAAATGATGGCAGCAAGGCAAATCTGCACCTTGCTGAGAAAAGCTACTTAAAATAAGGAAGCTATGAAGCATTTTAATGAAGGTAAATGAGTAATCATAATGGTCTCAGTTAAGCAAGTCTAATGGCAGTGTCACTTTTAAAACATGGGCGTGAGACTCATGTGGTGACAATCCACATGTCTTAACTATCCTGTAGTGCTGTCTTTCAAATGGCAACAGTGCAAAATGCAATTGCCATGGCAGAAAGAACCATTATTAGCAGATAAGGCAAATAAAAATAATTTTAAAATAGTGCTTGAAACTATAGTAACAAGAAGTGAAATTTCAAAAGTTAAATGAATACATTATCATTTCAACAGAAGGATTATGCTATTGAAAAATTCTCAGCAGTAGCACTGCCGTCTGTTTCTGGTGCAAATATATTTTTCTAGACTCAAGCAAGGAGGATTAGAGATATTTGCTTTTGGACAAGTGTTTTGATCAATCTTAACCTCATGAAAGCTTCAAATGAGGCAAAAGATAAAAAGAAAACACCTCAGTAACCTGCAGTCTCTGGGAACAATTCATTGAGGTTGTTATACCCAAAGGTGACGCCAGATCGATAGCTGGATCCTCCTTGTTGACATTACAAGGACAAAAATCATGCCAGACAAAAGAGTAACTCACTTTTTCCACACCTCTAGCAGCCTATACCACCAGGCAAATTCAGTTTGTCTCATTCAATTATGCAGGTAAAACTAATATTTCAGAATTCAGGCAACTATAGATGCATACAAGTAATCCATCAAGGAATAAAGATGGATGACTGATTTTTTTTTTTCCTTATGTCTGGTCTATTATACATTAAAGAGCAATTTCACTGGCAGCCATCTGGAAATCAATGTATTCCAATCTTTATTTTATGATTACCAACATTCTCCTTCATAACTCATTTCTAATTATAAGCAATAAATCATTCCTTCTTGCTTGTAATTTATAACAGCCAATTATGGCAAACCTCTTATTTAAATAGCAAATCTCACTGTAAAACATCACATATTTTGAGGTATGCACAGAACATCTAATCAGCCAGCCAAATGGTAGGATGATGATTTAACATGGGTTTTGCAGCCACCACAAAGACACAAGTGGAAGAATCCACCTTCCCCTGTGAGCTGTACACACCAGAACTTCTCAAAACTGAAAGTACAGATGTCATCTGCCTGACTTGATGCAGAAGAGATTTACATGCAGCAATACATGAGCCAGGGCACAACTCAGGGAAGGCTGGTGTCAAGGATTCCCTTTACTGTGTCAGGAAATAAATGAATAAGTAGGTTGTGGCAGAAGAAGCTGGAGGTTGGTTAAGTAAGAACTTCTGGGCAATGTCTAGTTTCATTTTAGGAACTAACAGTGAAAGAACACAGCTCTAAATTTAATATCTAAAACAACAAACTCAAGTAGGTTTTCCCACGTCTGGATTTGTGTTTGAAATGGGCTGGCCTGCTCTCCCCAAGCCAAAGGACTCCCCCATGCACTGCCCAGGTGTTCAACATCACACCTACTCCCTGTTACATGGGTTTTGCAGGTGTTAGCAAAGAGTATGAGCAGGGCACTCACTCAGGTCACTTCTCCCCATCCCTCCCAGACAGGAGAGGATCAGGCAGAACAAAGCAATGAAGCAGACAGCAGAGAAAAAGTGTCACCAAATAAATCCAGATTCTTCCTTCAGGGAGAAGCCTTTAATGATTTGCTATGGCAACCCTTACCAACAGAACACCAGCAAAGAAATGCAGTGGAGAATGTCAGATAAGACCAAACAGGGTCAGTCCAAAAGCACAGGCAAGGACACAGAAAAAATTTAGTTATATTTGTTCTTCAGTGTAGGTCTGAGTAACAGGCATGTGAGTGCAAACACAAGAGAGAGGCTTCTTATAAATAGCTCTGCTGGGATTTGTCTGTTAAGAAAAAAAACTCACTCTTGTCAGAAAAGTATTTGATACAATTTTGGATACAGAATTTATTACATGAGAAACTGATCTCAGGAACGTGGAAGTGGTTCCCACTGAGATTTTATTCGGTCATCACACAGCTCGAGTCTGTTCCAGCCTCACATCGTGTCATCTGGTAACCGTTTACAGTAGGAATCTAGGGAACTGGATTTGGAAAAAATCCATCACAACTGACCTAAATCTGATCTGACCTGAATAATCAAACTGAATACCAAATTCAAAAATGGCTAGACAGAAAGAGGAGCGGGAATTCTTCAGCTGCAGGAGTTATCTCACACTCTCCTTGGCCATACACAGGGTTAGGCACCCCTCTTTTCTCTTCCCAAACAACCATGGTGATGGAGGCTCTGTGAACACCCCCCTGTTCCAAAGGTATCAAAGACAAATGCACAAGTGCTGCAGGCTCCACCATGTTCCCTTTCCTTTTGAGATAACATTCACTCATGAGAGAAAGTGGTGCATTCCCCACCCAGGTCACACTATGATCTCAGCAAAGCCCCTGGAAATGGGGAATGGAAGATAGCAAGTGATTCAGAAAATCCAGTTGTGACCATGGCAGTCCCATCTGGTTGTGTCTTTGTCACAGACTCACCACAGAGGGTGGCCTTGGCTGACGTGGTGCACTGGGAAATGTTTTGTTAGACCCATGGCCCATCCTACAACCAGATGTCAATGTCACAACCTGTCTTGTCACCAAGCCCTGCCTGCACTGCTGCTTCAGGGTCTCAGGGGGTTACACTGCCAGCACTGCTTCATTGCAGTGAGACTAAGCTGAAGATGCACAGGTGCAGCACCACCTAAGGAACACACAGCAACTCTCCATAGATGGATCATTATTTAAAGAGACCTTGTAGTGATGTATTCAACAAGAAGTTTCACCACTTTCGAGATTCCTTATCTTCTTTTTATGAGAGATCTAAATGTTATTTATTAGTCTTCTCCAAACACAAAGCTCAAAGGCATTTTAACATCTGGTTTACTCTCTCAGCAGTGAGAACAAAAACACTCTGAAGAAAACTAAAAAATCACTGGCTTGATGTCAGTGAAACTTGGGCAGTATTTCTGGCAAGAACTTTGAACAAGGATGCAAAAAACAGCCTGTAGAAAACTAAAGGGAGGGAGAAACAGACACCAAAGCCTATAAATTTCATTTTGAAATAAGGCGTCATTCTTATTATGCCTGTGGATGTGTATCTTCCCCATACAAAGTTTTAAAAGCTTTATATAAACTATACTTCTAAGCAAGCTTGTAATTAGCTAGGGGCAGGCTTGGCTTTAATTACAGCTTGAAGAGGCACACATTATGGAAATAGTTAGCTAATAACCACAGCGATGCTCTGCTGATGGCTGAGGTCAGGCCAGCATGTGATTGCCATGTAACCACCTGAGTTCCTTCTGTGCTGTGCAAACTGGGCTCCTAATGAAGGAGTAGGACCAGTCTGTCAGGTCTTCCTCCCTCTCTGCCACACAGGCTAAGCCAGGCTTTGCTGGCAGCAGTGCTTAGATGTCCTGAGTGCCTGCATCTGGCCTCCTGCTCCTTGCAAGAATGCTGTGGATACCTGTTCTCACCTCACCTGGAGATGCTGTGCAAAAGGAAACAGGGAACCTGACAGAGAGAGATGAAACTGCCCCATTTCAGCATCAGGCAGGAACATGAACTGGTCAGATATGTGTATGTGAATACATACACATTAATACATACACATTAACCTGTACAGCTTTTTTCAAAGTTAATATGAGGTTGATCCCACATCCCATCCCAAAAACCCAACAGAATAGTCTACAGGAAGAATATACCTCCAATAAAAACTTCCTGCAAGTTCACACAGCTCTCTCACAATTTTGGACCTAACCTTTACTGGCATAAGAAAGGACCAGAAAGTAAACTGTACTTTATTCCAATCTCAGAAACTGCTTGCCTGGCAATCTCTACTTGGGTATAAGTATGCATGGATAATGAAGTGCAAAACCAATACAAATCACTGGGAAAATGGCTATTTACCACTGAATATGACACAAGCTTAAAATATGCATTGCTACACACTGTGGGTGCTTGCTCATACACTCTGTTATGTACCAATGAATTGCTGAACTGGGTCACAGAAGCCCTTCATGATCTAGAAGTCCTGTCTCCCTCACAATGCATTTGGTACAGATGAGTATAAAAATGCAGCCATATTTTTTACAGAAAGAAAATACCAAATGGAAATGTTATGAAGGAAAACAATACTAATTGCTGTTTTAAAATATGTGTACAATATGTGCACCTGCTTTTGAGAGATGAGAACACTGCTGCTGATGTGGGGAGCAGACAGCACCATCTTCTCTGGTCTGTGTAAGGTTGTACATCTGTGGTGAAGTTAGGTGAGTTTTGCAGGGCGTCCTAAGTGTAAAGGACACTTGATAGTGGTTTTGCTTTAATACAGCTTAATACTAGTGTTAACAGATAGAATTATCCAATAGAAACCTCACTGTAACTGCAGGGAATGTGCCTCTCACAGCCTCTCATGCTGGTTTAACTGGATCAAGTGGAAAACCTGTCCAAGTGAAGCCTGTACTGCCTGCACTCAGCTGCACGTGGCTGGTGAGCAGGAGGCAGCTCTGGGCCACCAGTCCCTAATCTTGCTCAGTCAAAACAAGCCAGGTCAGCCTGAGGAGACCTCTCCTAACCATTACCTTTGAAATTGCTGGAGTTTTCACAGTCAGTTGAAGGGCACTTACATGAGCAGGTCAGGCAGCAGATCTGAGCACAGAGAAGCTGAGTTCAGCTGGGAAGATGTTTTCCTGACCTTGGCTTACAGCCAAGGCTCCAACACCTCTGCACTGAACCTCACCAGGACAGGTGGAAGGCTGACCCCAACCTTCAGCATTCAGATGGCCAAAACTTCCATAACTGGGAATCAGCTACTCCCCGTCCAAGCAAAACACGGCAAAACCCACGTGACAAGATCTATTTAAAAATCCTTACTCCACCTCAATTTTTTACTCAACCCTTCCAAGAAATTGTGGCCCCTGGTGTGTAGTTCCTAAGCCAACAAAAACCCAGCTTCTGAGAATGGCCAATGTAAAAGCAATTCCTTTTGCTGAACATCCTCTCCTCCACTTCACTGTAGCTATGGAAGATGCATTAAATAGAAAATTACTGTAGCTACAAGGCCCCATTCAAAAACTGATCATGCACATCCTCAGTTCTGTGTACACAGAAATACTGAAGGGCTGGGGTTGTCCTTCAGCACTGTGCTGCTCTATCTGGGAGGGAGTCACATAAATGCTGTGTAAGCTACACTCCTACCACAATTACTAAGATATGGGCTGTGAACAGTAAAAGAAGTTCAACTGACCATGAAATGTGCAAATACTACAACAAATAGATATTTATACACTCTCTTATTTATACAGAATTCCTCCTTCCCATCCAAGTATTCATATTTTGTCACTGTATTGTGTCTAGTTTTTCAGACAATTTTGGACATATAACAGATTTTGGCACAACTCTTGTGACAATGTGTAAAATCTGAAACAAATGCTATCCATCTCAAGTAAATCCTTGCTTTTTCCTTTGTACTTAGCAGAGCTTGCTCTCCAACCAGGTCGTGAAATAGCTGTATTGAACAGAGAAGACTGTAGTTTAAATCCCTTTAAACACTAACCTATGTTTGAAGATCAATAAAAAATAATGTACTGTCAGGTTAATCTTCTACCTATTTTTTTTTTTTTTAATTTTGAACTTAACTTCTCTCAAGGAAAATTCTCAGCAAAGAAACCCATATTCCTGCAGGACCTGAGCTACTTGAAGTGAAGTGCTCAGCACATGGTGAGGCTGGGCATGCACAGCCCCTTCCCAGCTCTGTGTGCACGCACCCTCTCCAAAGGCAAGGAAGGGGCTCCCTGCTGCACACAAAGAAGAGGCTGTCTGGGCTCAAGTCACAACTTCAAAGACCAAGCAGCACAGAACTTGCCAGCTTGCTTGGCCATTCAAGCAAATGTCAACTGAAACAAAAGCACACCCAGGAAAAGTTGTTACCGAACGCCATGCTGGGAAAATAATGCAAATTTGTATCAATGATCAACTTAGCTTTAACTGAGCCTAATGAGCAAGTTGCTTATGTTCTTTTTTTTTTCACCACCACACTCATTTTGCTCTCTAAAAGCATTTCTGAAACATCAGTATCAGAAAAAAATTGATTAAAAAAAAAACCAGTGACACCCTCCCCTTGCTTTTTAAAGAAACTTGAATGCATAAAGTTTAGATCTCCTACATTCTGTACTTGGTCAAAATATGCAGCAAATGCCTAAGAAGTGCTTGGCCCCAGGGAGGCAACAGTCTGCACAGGCTCACTCGTAACACACGCCTGCCTTTCAGCTGTTTAATCTCCATACACTGTATTTCCTTTATCAGCATCGCTCCACTTTGCCTTAGTTTTTTGTGTTTTGTGTCTACAAAGTATCGTGAGAACATCAATACTTGGCAAGCTAACACTTAAGCTTTTAGCATGACATCACAGCTCTCTGGGTTACTTTGCTCCATTGGTTAATAAAATGTTACAGCAAATAAATAGTTGTATAAAAGAGGGCTTTTTGTTGTGTGGGTTTTTTAATGCAATTTAAGTGCTATATTGCAAAATAAACACTTTTTACTGTGCATGTTTTTATAGAAAAAGTTTTACAGAGTAAACTGCTTTAAAGAAACTAAATCAGATTTAAACACATGCACAACAGACTTACCTTATAAATTAATTTGGTAGCAATTTACGATCCTTTGGTGTGAATTTTCACAGTAATTCTTAGAGCAAGAATGTATAAGTTCAGAATTGTTATGTTTTGCCTGGCCTCAATGGGGAAATTACAGCTCTAAGGTTCTTGTTACCTCTGGGCTTCTGAGTATTAATAATTTATTTGAAAATCTTAATACAAGAAAGCAGCCTAAACCTCTTAAACAAAATACATGTTTCTACCATAAACACACTTCACACAAAGGTGCTAAAACCAATTGCCAACACTGGCAAAAGTCGATCAATCCGATATTGAATTCATTTACAGCCTCTACATCTTCCCCCTGCATTCTGATGCCCATGCAAGTGGTCCTAATGCTCAGATTGCCCATTCCTCTCACAGGATAAATATGAAAAAGCACATTTCAGAGGCAGCATACGAGTGGCTCCAAAGGGCAGCAGATTGCTCTCATCCCTCAGCAGCAGCAGCTGGGGAGGCCACGAGTGAATGCTGTCCCTGCAGCCATGCCCTGGCCCACCAGCCCTCCTGGCAGCACGAGGGTGTGCTTGGAAAACCACACTGGAACAGCTCCTGTCCCTGCCATGAGCACCCTGCCACCCCCTGATCCATTCCCAGCTGTCAGTGTGTAATGCACAGCACCTAAGGGGTGTTCCAGCCCCCAGCAAGCTCAGGGCACAGGCTTGGCATCCCCAGTGGCTCTCCTGCAGACATCACCTGAGCAAATCCTCCAGGATGAGGCAGGAGAGGCCAGGCTGATGCTGCTGCCTGACCCCCCAAACCCAGCTCTGCCCTCCTCCATCTCCCAGGTTTCAGAGGAGGACTCCACCAGACTCACCCCAGCATCAGCAACAGCATCTCAGACCCAACCAAACCCCACTGCTCCCAATGCTGGATCCACCTTGGCCAGCAAGCCAGTCCAGGTGTGTGCCCTCTCACACAACCAGCATTTTTGCAGCCTGGCTTTTGCTTTCCTTTCCCTCACACATTTCAACATCACAGTTCAGAGATGATGTGAGAGCCCCTTACATTTTTTAAAGGATAACAACACCCTGAGTAGGTGTCTTTAGCAGCAAGAGCTATAAAGTTAAGACTCTACATGTCAAACTGCAACTCAAAGTTGGCTTTAGTTCTGACATGAACAGCGTGCAAGCCTCATATTTATTAAAAACAGATGAAACAAGTCCCAGTTCTTTTTGAATAGCAAAACTACTGAAGAGACCTGGTGGAGTTTAGCACAGTGGGAGGTTTAGTTGTCTATCACCACACGTTTAAACACTTGAGGTCTCTGCAATAAATGTTGAGTTGAATTCACCATCAAAAGACAAAATCCATGTTCTATCTGCCAAAACCTTTAGCAGCCTAAACAGAAAATGTCACAATTGATTTTCAGCAAGGGTATAGAAATAAATACCAACGTTTTCAAGTCTTTAGGGGATAGATAGATAGATAGATAGACAGATAAACAGCATGACAGACAGATGAATTTACTGCTACAGGTAATATTTTTATTCCTCTTGAGCAAAAATCAGGCTTCAAATGGATTGTTACAGCTAAACAGATTAAGAAAAAAAACCCCAAACTGATGAGTAGTTTTATTGTTAAATTCTCTGGCCTGTCACAACTATCGGCCTAGAGGTATAAAGCAAACAGTTTTTTTTCTAAAACACTACTGTTTTATTTGCATTGAGGTTAAAGAGCTTCCTCTCTCCTTGACTGGTGTCAGATATAGTAAAATAAAACCATTTGAAAGGAGAAATAAAAATGCCTGGAGCAATCAAAAGTGCTGTTTTGGAGGCTCTTTTCTTCCCTCTCCACTTCTCTGACAAAAATCATGAGCTACCTTTGGGCTCACTTCACAGCACAGAGCTGCTGCTGGGTTTTTTCTGCAGATCCCTCCCAAACCCCATCCTCTGACCCCCTGGCCAGCCCAGCTCTCAGGGGGAGGAGGCAGGGCTGGTGCATTCACAGATCCTCTCTTCTCTCTAAATTTAGCAGGGCTTTACAGCTCCTGATTTCAAGAGTGCAGTGAAATACAGAGCAAAGGAAACACGAGCAGGGTCTGTAAACTCTCAAGGTTGGCTCCCAGCATTTACTGAGCACACGATGCTGGCAAGAGGCTGAGCTGATAAGAGCTGTGCTCTGCTCACAGCCAGGCTCCCACGTCTGACTGAGAAACAAGCAACTTCTTAGCACTGCTACACGTTTTAAGAATTCATAAGAATTAATGCTAATATTAGAAAAACTAATTTGAATAATCAGGCTCTGCCTACTAAGGAGCAAGCTGGACCACTTTCAAAGCTACCATGTAACTTGGTTTTATACAACCCTTCTGACATGAACAACTGACCCCCAGCCAGCATCATATTTTAGTTTCCCCCTTCTGTTTGCAACACTAAAAAACCCAGACAAACAAATAAAAAACTTAAAGCAACTGCTCCTACTTGAAATGGTAAAACATCTGTGAGAAGGGCCACCAGAGTGGGGAAATAATGAGCCATGATTTGTTTCTTTAGGACGAAACACACTTTAACAAGGTCAACAGGAGCAATGGTGAGAGAGGTCAAGACAGCTCCACTTCACACCAGCACAGCCCTGGGGCTGCAGACAGGACCTTTCACTGCCCCCATTCCAAGGAGCATGTGACAGCCCCACTCACACAAACAAACCAGCTATGGTGATTTACAAACCCCTCTTAAGATGTTTTCATTTTGCACTTCTACTTGTGTGAGCAGCCAGAAAAAAGAAACTTTTCAGGTGCTGACTTCCATGAGGGGAGATGAAACTGGCCCAGCCTGGCATCCTCATCCTCCCCTCTCACCCATTAGTGACTGGGAGGTGCATCACCCTCTGCTTGCATGGTTACAGCTCACCTCCAGCTACAAAGGATCCCTGAAGTGAGTAAATGCTTCACTGTCACCATTTATCTCTTTCTTCCAGTTTGTGAGTGCCCTAAGGAATAAATTCAGACTTCACCTAATCAGATACAGCTCCAAAAGGAGACAAAGATCTTAATTCACCTCAGCATTTGGCTTTGACTCTGTGTTTTGACTACACTGTCTTCCAATACAGCACCCAACCTTATCACTACTGAGACTCCTGCTGTCCCATTGAAATTAGCCTTTTCCTCAGCTGTATCCCAGCTCTACCATGCTGCTGTTCCCATCATCTACACTCCAAAAGCTTGTACACTTCCCTGTTTGTGGGATTGTCACACCATACTGTGGATGGGGCTTCAGCATTTCCTCCAGGACATCACCACTATGTTCTCTCCTTGCTGAAACCACACTAATGACTCCCATTCTCTCATCTGCAGAGGCAAATAGTTCTCCAAGACAGGCCTAATGCCTCCCTAATCTGTCACACGCTGCTCCTCCAATGAGTGGACCAAATTGGTCTTTTTGTAGAGCCTCATATCTAATTTGCAGTCCACTATCTCTTTATCTTTTTCAGCCTTATGGCTTTTACAGCTTCTGCTCCCATGCTCGTCTGTGCTTCAGATTGTATTTCTGTGGATGCATTAGCCTGGATGTTTTCCAAGATGCTCTTTTTTTATTTCCTACTCTGGGTTATATATTTTTTTTTCCTTAGCAGAACTACTTTGCACAGCCATTTTCAGTCAACTTTGCTGTATGACTCACTTTATTGTCTCCTGCAGATTTCATTAGTGCAGTTCTCCAACTCATTATGGGGTAGGACTGAATTTCATGCATTGTTCAAGCTTTCCACAAAACATTTTCTTGCAAGTTAGCATCCTCTTTGCTGTTCACTTTGGCAGTTGTGGAACTGCTCCTCAAAAGGAAAGATCCTGGGGCAAGAGAATTTGTCTAAACAGAGCAAGTTTCCTGAAGTGCTACGAGGAAAATGTTAACAGAGAATCTGGGGGTGTTATCACCATTAGCTCCTGGAAGACTCTGGCTTTTCCCATGACCTGTTTTGTTAGGTATTTGAAGGTAACTCCTTGCCAGGAACAGATGGTGTTCAAGCAGACAACTGGCAAAGGATCCAGAAGAGTGCACTGAGATGGTGGTGTGTGAAAGTCTGGCCCCTTATCCAAAACAATGGTATGAATACAACAGGAGCTGCCAAAAGGCATTGTTTTGGAAAGAAAACCTAGTAAGTAGGACAAAAAAACCCTGTAGGTGACGAAATTTAGGAAACTTTCTGATACAAGGATGGTGCCTTGGCTATTAGCTCAATTTTTGAATTTGTATCAAATAGTCTACAGATGGCTGGAAGTGAGTAATGCTTTGACACGTGCCTGGATAAAAGAATATGATAATGAACTTCCACAGATGTGATGGCACAATTAAAATAGCGGACAAGAGAAGCACTTTTTGAGAAACACTTAAAAACAAACAAATCTTAATGCTCCACCAAATGCCTTCAAGTGGCTGAATAAATTTCCTCCCCATTTTTACTCCAACATTAACTTACTTCAGACCAAAAACAAAGATAACATAGGAGACCTTGAAAATAATTACACTATACATTATGGATGGGTTTCAGATAATCTCTGCTAACTCCAAAAATATTTCATTTTCAAAAATTGCATACTCTCCCAGCATAAACATTTCTAATGATGCAAAATAGAACCAGAAGGGATTCATCTCCTTTCTAATGCTAAATATTGCACAAGCAACTACCATCTTTGTAATCTTAATGCTGCATCAACACAATTTCCAAAATAGAATACAGAATTGAGAATAAATTGTTAGGAGATTACTCTTCAAGAAAACTATTGCCAGTAAGCTCCTAATAAGACCTGTCACTTTGACCTTCACGCATATTTTTAACACCTTCACTTGCTGCAATGTTTGTGTGAGTCTAAGTGCAATGCAGAGCCCATTTAGGGAGCAGTCCCTTGTGCATTATGCCTCAGCAAGCCACAACCTTGAAATACCCATGGAACCATTTAAAATATTTACAGACCCCAAGGTCAAGCTCTGGAGAGCCTGGACAGAAATCTATCACACTCTGAGAAATGGAAACATTTCTGCCAAACCTCCCTCCCTCAGAAAAGTACAGTTAACAACAATGTCAAAGAATTGTTTAAATCAAACCCTGCATACAAGGAAACTCACTTTTTTTTTTTCACATAACTCACCTCTCTGCAACATACAGGTACCATCAATCTTTAGAATGCCCCCTATAAAATTTAGGAGGAAGCAATCTTAGCCAGAAGATGCCTTTATTTTGAATGCCTGTATTCCTGGGGAGCAGGGGATGCTGCAGGTGGGAAGCCAGAGGCAGCATTTAAATTCCAAGTGCCGAACACTGCAGCAGAAAAGCCCCATAAAGCTGTTTACCAAAGACTGCCCTGTTACTCTATTACCCATCAGGGGCAGTGGGGCCAGAGAAGCTGCTGCATTTCAGTTGTGATGTAATTCACTGTATTGTTGCAGAAGCCTCAATGAATGCCCTGAGGTGTCATTGCTTGTTCATGCCAGCTCCATATCTCTCCCTATCAGTGCATGTATCTATCATTTAATGGACATATAGGCAACTCCACGTTTTGCAACATCACAACCCATTTAGAATTCACTTTTTGCCCCTTAAGCATCCCTCCCTGCACATCATCTGTAAATGACTTTGATTAGGGCATCTTAAGTGCAGTCAAATGATTCTGATTATGATATGATGTTCTCATAATTGAGCAATTCAGGGAAAGTTTGGGTTTTATGTAGACACCATTTTGAAAGAAGTTTGCTCTGTTCCTCCCTCTTGAACAGCAAGTTGCTCCTTCTCATCCTAACCAACAACTGGAAGCTACTGAAGAGCTACAAATCCCACAGAAGGATACTTGCATAACCATTAACTGTGTTTGTTGCAATCAAGGCAATAATTAAAAGCCATTAAAAACAAGCCACGGGCTGACCCAGCATCAGTCTCAACCCTTTCAGGCAATGAGAACTGTCACTAGAAGTGACAACTTTCTGGCTCATCAGGACACTGGCAAAAAAAGGCCCCAAGAAATCTTGTAATTTTTTTAACAAGATCCCAGTCTATCTCACAAGTAAGGTTTTCCACTGCCAGATGGTCGATAGGAATGCTAATGGAAAGAGTTGAAGCTGAAATAAATCTGCCACTTTTAATCAATCACAGACAACCGTGTCATCAATAAGGGACTCGTGTTATGACAAACTCCCTTTGGTTCTCTAAAGCAAAGTTGATAAAATGCATCACACCTATGTATTCATTATCAGTATTGGGCAACTTTAACATAGGTGTTTTTGAGGGCTAAAGGTTATTTTTGAGGTTACTCTTTCCCTAGAAATGTGGTGATTTTGAGTTCATCCTGAAAAACTACAGTTACCAAATGCTGGAAGATACTTGATTGTAAATCAGTTGCAAAACAAACCAAACAAAACCAGACTCCACACCACTATAAGCTCAGAAAGTCCCATTAATTTATAGAATCATAAAACAATTCAGGTTGGAAGTGACCTTTAAAGGCCATCTAGTCCAGCCCCCAAAAAAACAGCTACCTAAAAGAAATGCATTCCTTATTTCTAAGTCTTTCCCCACATAAATAGGGTGCACTCTCCACTGTTTATAAAAGATAATGATGAAAACATAACTGTGCAATATCCTGACACTGCATATCTTACACTCCACTCTAACCCCTCCAAACACCTACCACAAAAAAACACAGAGGCAGAAGTCACCAAGATAAACAAGTTCCTTTGTGAAAACTGGAAATAGGAAGAGGAGATTCAAAAGAGTTCCCCCATCAAAGGGGAAGGAATCAACCACATGCCACACAGCCAACAGCTACAGAACTGTGGATCTTGCTTCAGCAAAGGAAGGGAATGAGCAAGGGAAAAAACATGGCAACCAGCAGAAAAGTAGACTTTGCTACTTCCATTGCTTACTGGTATTTATGCAAACATATTTTTAACAGAGACTTCCAAATTCAGCCTCAGTACAAATTGTGTCTTTTTGCTTTCACTGACAATTGTCCATCACTGTTTGAAAATGTAATTGCAAAACCAAGACTCTGTGATTAGGTGAAGGAAATCTAATATTTTCCCAGATTAGAGGCAATATGGGATTCAGTTGCTTGAAAGAAAAAATAATAAATGACCGAAGTTACTACAGCACAAGAGCAAACAAGTCATTTCAAATCCATTTACAGAGACACAGGAAATTACAATTAGCCCAAACTTCATAACTTGTCTATCAGTACAGCAATAAATACATCACTAAAGATGCTTCTCCCTCCTCAACCAATTATAAACTCATAGTATCTAACAAACAAAGACTGTAAGTCAACACAAAAAATTTTCAGGGTGGATTTGCAGCTCTCACTGGGAAAAATCAGGCCAACAGAGACACTCCTTCACTTTCCCTTCATCAGCCAACAGAGAGATGACATCTCTGCAACGATGAGCAGCAGAAATGAAGCAGTCAGTTTGCTTGGGTTTCTTGTTTTTCTTTACATCCCCATCCAAGAGTAACTGGACAGGATCAGTGGAGCAGCATGATCATCCTTCAATATAATTTTGAAGGAATATCGAACTGTGTCTGCACACAGAGAACACTGTGGATCCATTTTATGAAATAATGAATACCAGGATGAGTATTCCAATATCTTCACCATTTAAACTCAACAATTTTTATTCCAGTAATAATACTCTGAAAAATAATATGTTGGAGTTATTACAGACTGCTGCAGCATCATAGATTAGTTTCACAGTATTGATTCTCAGGAGACCAAAACAGCAGATACGTGGATGTTCCCTACAGTTTAATCACTGAGCCCCTTTCAGTGTTTCTGAGTTATTTTTTCTCTATTTTCCTACTTTTTTTTTATTCTTTTGTGCATATGACGTTCTAAGGAATAGAAAAACACAGCTATTTTCTCCTCTTCGTGCAAAATGAAAGCTTCTTTTTCTAGATTTTGAGAGAACTGCAGTCAAAACCACCTGCTTAGGAGCCCAAGTTAGAGAGAAAGATAATAAATCACATTGAGATATACTTGGTAAGAGCTGAAGAAAGATCATTAAACACAAGGGTGATTATCATCCTAAAAAGTCTCACAAAATAAGGAAGGAAAATATCTGCATCAATAGAATAGACAGCATCTACACTAACTTATCTGAGAAAGCTGCAGCATAAATTGGCAAAAATTCAGATGTTTTAAGGTAGATTATTTCACCATTTTGTCCCAAAAGCATGCACAATGTCTGACTACATCCATTCAGTCAAAGGGCTGCCTTGTTAGGGACAGAGCCTCAGCACTTTGTGGTAAGGTGCCTGTACACACACCAAAACACACCATATACATACCAAAATACACATTGCCCAGGTGTGAGAGCATGAACCAAAGTCCACCAAGGTCAGGGGGACAAACCCCAGGCCTAGGTAAGGACAGAAAATCTTCAGGTGATCCATTAACAGAAGATTTGGGAGATTGGAATCACTTACCTAAAGCATTCCTTATCTCATCTTAATGACATTTTAAGAGCAGCTACATCTAAATTCCTCTTGAAAAATTCTCCTGAATATCAGTGCTTCTGCAGCTCCTGGCTTCGACCCTTTGGTTATGGTGGTAAATTGAGAGTGTTTAAATCATTTCAAATTTACCCTATTAAGTGAATTTAAACTGGAAGCTGGCCAGATATCTCTGGAGCAGTGATGTGGAGCAGAGTGCACAGGCAAGAGGAGCTCTGCTGCTCAGAGTGCTTTAGGAAAAGATAAGTCTTCCAATAAAAGCCTCAAAATCTTCATCAGCTTTTAAAATTACTTGGAAGTAGAGCTTGAAATGGGTCACCTCTGCTCCACTATGTCTCCCACAGCATATGCCAACACCCTGCCCAGCACAGGCAACACAAACATCAGCTCTTAAAACTGTGGTCTGTAGAGAGGTGGGGTATTAAAGGTCCTGATTACTGTGCTAGAAAAACCCTTAGCTATCTCATTTGCTTTAAAATGGATTTTAAAATGAAATCAGCAGATACTGAAATTGGAAAGAGAGGGAAAGTAATTTAGACAAAAATGCATCTGTTGCTGTGGTTGGCCTCTTTACAAGCACTCTGCAAAAGCCATCTGAAGTCTGGACTTCCCTCAGTGGCAAATCCTATCAACAAATGCTGAACCATAAACTTGAGTTTTCTAGTGTCTGGACTTCACCAAAAAGTTAATATAATGCTGTGCTTAATACCTGTGAGCTACTGAAGTAGCAACAAAATAATGAATATATACTATACTGCAAGCCCACTCAGTGCCTCAGATCTCAGGATTTCTTACTGCTTCATAATTTAAGACTTCCTTAAGCTTTAAGGAGTAATTTTAAATTGTGACCCAAAGCTAACAGAAAACTACAGCATAGTAATCACTGAATCTCAGAAATGTTGTCAGTTCTCCCCATGAGATAGAAATAAATGCATGAAACCTGCATTTTCCTCCAACAGCTATTTGAAGAAATTTTTCTGTAAAACTTTAGTGTGTCTGCATGTATAAGAATATATATATATAATTTAAAAAAAAAATCCAGACTCTGAGGATTACTATGTTGAAAGGCAAACTTCCAGTGTGATGCAATTACATTTGTATTGTGTGCCACTGAACACAGGAGTTATTTATCCACTCCTGGATAAAACACAGCAAGCACCTGAAAAATGTTGGCTCAGTAAACCCAGCAAATCTTCCAAACAAGTTTGGGCAAATGAATGCTGGAGTCAGGTTTCCCATCCATCATGTCAGGGGTGGTGGGTTGTTTTTCCAAGGATGGCCAGCCTGACCCACAGCCAGGGCTGCATTGTTGGTGCCAGCAGGGGAAGGCTCCAGAGCAGGAGCAGGCTGCTGCTTCCTGAGAAATCCCTGCTCAGCACAATGGGGCTCTGGGAGACAATGGTGTCTACAGCTCCTTTTGATGTTTGGGGTTTCTCTAATCTCTTCAGGTTAGATTAAGGGAGAGGCAGCCAGGGTCAGCAAAGGTCAGTGAAATGAGGTTTATTTTTACAGAAATCTTTCTCTTCCATCCAAGATCTCTCAAGCCACTCAGTCAATTGCTATGAAGTTATTTTGCATTATACAGAATTTATGATTCCTTACAGCTTACACACACCACACTTTACATTCGACTCACTTGGCTGGTTGCAAAAATGTCCAAACCGCAGTGGCTTTAAATCCTTAATTAGTCCTTTTTCTTTGTCTTTCTGCCCTCCATTACTTCCCCACACTCCTTTTTTAAAAATTTTAAATAGAACAGAAGCAACTATTGTCATCTCATGCTTTTAGATTTGTTGAATTTGTATGGCATTGGGTTTATTCTCATGCAATGTATGATACAGTCTATTTGAGCCATAAAAGATCAATGTCTGAAATCCAGTTAAACTAAATTCTTTCATTACTCCAATGCTTTGCTCTTGAAAAGGAACAAGAATATTTTAAGAAATAACAGGAAAATGAAAACAAGAATGGATAAAAAGTATCTCTATTCCTACAGGGACTTACAGAAATGTAAGGTATATATACTCTGGACTTTTCCCATGATGAGACTAAAGCTTTCTCAGCAAGCTTCTCTCTTGTACTTTTGGACTATTTATGATCTGACTTGAAAAAGAAGTTACATGTAATCTGATAGTAAGGCCCAATAACTTTTTATATTCCAGATTTCCCAGGGGTTGAAATCACATTTGGACTGGACCAGGTTGTAGGCAAAGCAAGCTCTTACCTCACCACTGCCTTTAGATGGTTTTAGAGGTGGGGCAACAAATGAACATGTTGGCAAACAGTATTTTTTTTTTTTTTTTTGCACTGGCACATCACTGAGAGCCACTGATGATGCCAATCTCCTGGACACTGTCCAGAGTGGAGGAGAAAGCTCAGAAGGCACAGCCTGACATGGGAACACCCAGACAAAGCCCACAGCAGGCACCATCAGTGATTCCAGCAACCCAAGCTGCTCTCCCAGCCACCCTGTTCCACAAACAATCCTCACAAAGCAGTTCACTGTTCTGCTGCTCTGTTCCCATAATTTCTCTCTGTAATATTTCATTGGTATGAATAAAGTGCAAACATGTCTAAGACGTGCTGTATTTGCATATCAAATTTTAAACCAATACTGCTTGCACACAGTTTATCTGGCAGGGGAAAGAACAAGTTTCTAAACCACCTTCAATTAAGCAGCACCTTCAGGCAGAGAATTAACCCTTACACTGGCCTACTAAAGCCCAGACTGGATGGTCCCACCTCTGCCTCCAGGAACAAGGCAGCAAGTGACACTGCCTGGGAATAACCTGCTGCAATGTTTTGAACTACCCTGATTTCTGTCTCGCTTCTCTTCAACTAATAATTTGATTCATTGTTGACTTTCATCTCCATTATTAATTCATCAGATGACTGATTGATTCAACTACAGCTTTAATCTGATGATTATCACACTCAACTTCAGCAACAGCTTTAGTTAGGATTCCAAATTATTTTGTTTCTTTATTGCTCCATGATACAATCCATGCAGAAGTGTGCAAAGCCATTTTTCTCTTAAAATTACTATGTTACCCCTGTAGACAGGCAAAGATAACCTCACAAAATAAATATGTCAGCCACTTCATTCCACTTCCAAATTTGTATGCATGTCCTTCATACTTCAGATTAAATATCTCAAACCGCTCAGATTAAATGTTGATAACTTCTTAAAAGAACACTATGCTGTAACAGCATATATTTCTTTCACATAAATATCACATCTAAAACAATTTCAGAACAAAATGGTGACAGACTACTGAATACATATCTGAATACTTCTATTCAGCCTGTGGCCTGAGAGTGCTCTCAATGTCCATCTTCCAGTGCTCCAATTAAGCAGGAAGATTACACTCAACTCTGAGTATAAATAAAGATTTTAAATCTATTGTACCATGTCATGCTGTGGGCTGCTACAGCCTCGCTGTATCCTTTAATTTGCTTGGGTTTTGACAGCTGTTGAGCCAAGCAATGCCTGGGAAGAGTGCTCAGAGGTTCTCCACTGCAGATGGACAGCAGCTCCTGAGGTGCTGACCCCTGTGACACCACAAGTGCTCTGTTCATGGGCAAAACTTTGAAGGAGAGCAAAATACACATAAAAGTTGGTGGTTTCCCTCCATCATACTTTGTAGGTCACAAGGCAGGGCCCTGTATGGGAGATGAGCTGCTCCACAGCAGGTCAGTTCTGAATATCCTAAATGCAGCAATGAGCCCTGGAGGAAGGGGAAAATGCTGGGCAGAGATTTCTGACTCACAGTAAATTGGAAATCCAACAACAGAAGAAAAAGTTAAATTTGCTGCATATATCTTCCAAGACCACATGCAGAAGTTATCTCAGAATGTTTCAACCTATATTTAGCAGCAAATGTAGCTAGGTAAAATTGAACTCAGCGAGTGCACCAGCAGCATCACTGGGTAATGGAACAGCACTTACATAAATGACTAAGTTACAGCACACTGGCTGATTTAAAACTAATTATGTGAATGCTGTTAAATATTATGTGAGCAAATAGTACTTCAGGTTTTGTATCAAACTGCTGCAACTTTCCAGCCCTTTACCCTGCCATGGTGAAAGAACTGCACTCCTAACCACAGCAGCCATCCCATCTGGAAATGCCTGCACACAGCAAGGAACAAGTTTTGTGTGACTGATCCCCTGGCTTGGGCATTGGTCTTGGTAAAATAATGTATGCCATACTGCAGTGAGGGAAAGTTAACTTTTTGTTTGGTTGTCTCCTTTCCTTTCAACATTTTACAAACACTCACTGAAGACTCAACTTCATTGACACATCTAAAACACATCAGATGTGCACTTCCCGTGGTTTAAACTGGAAAAATGAGCAGACACACAGCACAAAGATCAACAAGCAGACCCTGCTGGAAAAGGGGCCAAAGAAAAATCAATTCAGAAACCAACCATTTTCCACCCGTGAAAGAAAAAGAGAAAAAAATAATCAGAAACATCTAGAGACTGAGAACAAGAATTTCACAGTGCTGAAACCCTCTCAGCCACAGGACATGCACCTCCAGGGTTTGACAACAAGACACATAACACTTCCAATTTTCTGTTTCTTCCCACTCTCCTCATCCCTGCACCACAAATAACTATTTTTGCTAACATGCTATAAAGTTCAAGAGACTGCACATACATATTTATATTGTCTCCCATTAGACCCACTGAGTGTAATTTGAAAGAAAAAAGCTTGCATAGTCTTTTCTTATAACCAACCTGAAAATGAGAACATAGATAAACAAGGCGCTCGCAATCCAACTGTCACACAAAATTATCTTCTGGGCTGAAATTGCTTCTATTTGGTTTTAAAATGCAAGAAGAAATTATTTCAGACAGTCATCAAAAACCCCTCTGCATTTTTCTGCTGCCCAGCCACTCTTCCCTGGAACCCAACACAGGGATGACTTTCTTGAGTGGGAGGCAGAAAAGAAATATCCAATTTATATTAAACAAACAAAAAGGCTGCTGTAAAAATAAGTAGACTTGACCTGGTCTGGTCCACAAGGTCGAGCTGGATCAATGCCTTTTTAGTTTTAAACTGAAGGCATTCTAATAATTTGGGGTAAATGGAACATAGCACTGGATTTGGCAGATTCTTATTACTCCTGAAACACTCACACAAGTTCTGGATGTGTCCTCACCCAATCTTGAAGGGTTTATAGATGTATATTTCTCAAAAGTTCCCATAACTCCCAGTAAATGACAGCTCAGGAACACTCCTCTGCAGTCCCAGCAGACAATGATCCCTTATCCTTACACTAAACCACATTCTGACAGCATTAAAAGTCTGTACTATAAAATTTGAAAGCTCTTAATGAATGATGTACAACTAGGGATGGATGATTTGCAGCATCACTGAACTTAAATAAATTGGTACAGGTCACATCAAGGAGGCTTCTTTACATTATTTCCCCAATCACTAAGCTACTCTTTCTCCAACTGTACTTTACAGAGTGAGGATACAGATGCGTTAATTGCCATACTGAAATTCTGACATTTTATTCCAGTATTCAGAAACTAATGAATCCCAAACTGGGATTTTTAACAAGAATACTCATTTTACTAATATAACAGCCTAGACAATCTCTTAAGTTAGTTTCTCTTGACTCACTGGCAGAACAGGCATGAAAGGGGGAAATGATTCAGCTCCTACAGAAGGAAGGAAAGAACTATGGGATGAAGGAATGAGTTTTTTGCTAACCACACCCTAAGAAACAAGACAGAAAGTTCAGAGATGCTGGAATGAACAGGGGATGATCACCAGCATTAGCTCCTGCAACAGACTGGGGACACAGGCAATGGCTGGTGGGAGCTCCCATCCCAGTGGTGCAGAGCACAGCCACTGAAACATTATCCATACATGCTCCAGAGTTTAATGCAGCTCTATTCTGAGAGGCATTGAGCCTGACAGATGTGAAATAAAAATGCTATTGTATCAGGGGAACTGATCTTCAAAATAGTCAGAACAAACCTCAATTCCTGACAAACACCTGGTAGTTTCTGTAAGGACAGGGCTGGGGGCAGTTTGGGGTGGGATGTTGCTTTGTTGATGCATTTTTTGGTTTTGTTTAGGGGATTCTTTTTTAAGAACAAACTATTCTTTCCCCATCTTTCTGTCCTAGCTCAATGTCAAGAGAAGTGAATTCCAGGGTAAAGTAATATCCTGCTGCATCACTGCCTGGACCCCAAGCTGGTTCCTGCCTCCCAGTCTCTCAGTGGCATTTGCTTAACTCTGCATCCTCTCAGAGAGAGGTGTTTCATGCAGAAGACAATGCCTTTTTCCTCCTGTGTCCTCACTTACTGAAGAAGCAAAGACTGCTGGTCATCACATTTCACCATTAAAACCACACATGCTCCTTTTAAAATGTGTTGGGTCAGATCCATTTCTCTGCCCTCTGCTTTATCTCTTCATTACAAGAGGCTGCTCAGCTCACAGAACAGCAGCAACCTGCAGCATCAGCCAGGTTACAACACTACAGGCTCCAGCAGATCCACTCTCAAATCAGCTGTGAACAAGCAAATGCAAGTGTCAGCTCCTTTCAAGGTCATTCAGGAGGCTCTCCCCCAACAGCTAACTGCAATAAGGAGGTGCATGACTTAAAAGGCAGAACCTTGGAAGCCTTGAATTCACTTTTTTTTTTTCCCTTGGCTTAGTTTTTTGTAAATAAAATACTAAATATAATTGGTATAAGCTTGTCCCTCTAAAAGTTACAAGATTGGAAAACACTGGTAGGATTTATTTAAAGTGGAGGTATTTATCAAATGTCACCGTTTTCCTGTTCAAAAATGAGCAATCATTTTGATTAACCTTTGATTTAAATGATTATATACCACAGCAAAGCAGAAACACACATGAAATTACACTCCAAAGAAACTCTCAAAGCGCAGATCACATAAGAAAACAGTTATGTCCAAGTGGTTAGAGAATTTATTCACCATGTACACAATATGCAAACCAAAAGCTGACTCCACAAACTCCCACCACGTGTACCCAGGAATCAGTCTAGCCTGAATCCTGCAGCCAACATGAGACTGCTTCCATACAAACCACTAAATAATACCAAATAACAACTAAGCTACAGAATAAACTCCTAACTACCATGTCAGAAAGGACTCCCAGTATCTTCTGTAAGGAATTTTATTCCAGGTGGGAAATCAGTGGTACCCCTTTAGTCATATATAAAAAGAAGGCCTAAAGCAGCACAAAAAGAGAAATATAATTTAATATCTCACTTTGAGTAAATACACATGAATTCCAAACCCTGTAACAGATTTCAAAGCAGAAAGAGAAAAACAGGGTATCAAAAGTAAATTAGACAAAGAGCTGAAGGCAATTTTGAAAAATAAAAATATTTGGTGGAAAATTAAAGCATATTAAGATTATCTGAAAGGGCCCGTTTGTAGAGAGAATGACCACCAAAACCAGCATGGAAAAGACTCTCAAAAGCTTCATATCCACCAAACATAGGGGTCTGTCCCTCTTCAGGAGCTAGGCTACATCACCAATTGCCAAATTGTAGGACTGATTGCAGACACCCACCAGCCCACCAGGCTCCACCACACTACCTGCAGACAAGGAACTTTTAAGATACCCACTCCCAAACTTTATTACTGCAATGTTATTTTTATTAACAAAGAAGGTTCTGAACCAACAACTCTCTTCTTGACACAGTGAATCAGAAGTGCTCTAACTTTTCTTATTATCTGGTTTAATACAAAGGTTTTAAGATGCTTAGGAATCCCTTAGATTATTCAAGCTGAGCTTTGCTTCATGCTGTTTTGGATTGGCCTCAGTCATTTGGGAAACA
The DNA here is from genome assembly GCF_903797595.1 of Erithacus rubecula. NCBI lineage: Eukaryota > Metazoa > Chordata > Aves > Passeriformes > Muscicapidae > Erithacus > Erithacus rubecula. The sequence continues at coordinate 53,726,032 of NC_136688.1, forward strand.
TGACCTGATGCTCCTCCCCTCCACAAATACCAGTCTCATAATGTAGAACTAAAACCATCATACATTAAAAAACCCATTTCCTTTGGTTCTATAAAAATCAGTGACAAACCACGGCCAATGTAGAATAAGAATTCATAGAACCATGGAATCATTGAGTAGTTTGGTTCAGAAGGGACTTTCAAAGGTCACCTAGACCAGCCCAAGGGACATGTTTTACCTGACCAGGTTGTCCAAAACCCCATCCAACCTGGCCTTGAACACTTCCAGGGATGGGGCAGCCACAGCTGCTCTGGGCAACACTCAGATTGCAGCTGAGTTTGGGTACCCAGCCTTACAGAGCAGTAACACCAGACAGGGACAGCCACAAACAAGGTGGGAGCTGGGGCAGGCAGGTGAGAGCCTCTCATTGTTTCCACAGCCTCCCTTGGTAGTGTGGCACTGCAGGCTCCCCCAAAGCATCAAAATTAGGCTTCTGCCCTATTTTACTCTCCAGGGAAATATGATTCCAATTAGAGACAAGAAAGCACCAAGCAATTTATCAGGGTAAACAAGATATCACATGCTAGGCTGCAGAAAAGCATCACATACTTTCTGCCTAATAAAGAGGCTTTTTCTGGAGTTGTGACACCCATTGAAAAGCTAACAGTAGCTGGAGCAGATGCTAACTGAAAATGTGTATTTTAGAGCAGGAACTTGAGCAGCAGAACAAGTCCCTGCTACTGAAAGGGCACAATTCCCAACACCCAAATCCCCTGGCTCTAAAGCACCAAGCTGTACTGGCAATATGGACAGTCAGCAAATAAAAGTGAGACCATGGAGAGAATTTGGAGGTGAATTTTCAAATCTAATCAGATCTGAGATCACTACCAAGGGTTTGTCATACTCATAGCAGGCATGATTTGGTTTGTTATACATTCATATGGTTCCATTCACAACAACCTTGTTTCATTACAATGGATTCCACTGTGCTTCACAGTCCTGCTTCATTTCTTCCAAGGCAAATTCTTCAGGAGATTAACCTGACACATTTACTCCCCTGATAATAGATCTTGTCTTTTCTGATATCATTACCAATTTCAAGCACATAGCAAGAAATAGGCTTAAAATTTTTTAAAAGCAGTGACTTGAAAGCTTTCTTGTTCCCACATTTTCTTGGTACAACACATTTCACTTTACATGCAATGTTGTAAAATTCAGCTCAAGCAAATATAAAATAAATTATTAAGCTTCTAACCAGATACTTTCAGTCCTAAAAACCTTCTTTATTGAACCTGAAGTGCTCCAGCACATGGCACAGCTCTAACTGGAGTTCAGATTTTAAGGAGCTTGAAGGGGCAATTGTTCTTTTCTTGGAGTTCAACATATTATTCTTATGTTTCATGTGCACAGAAGACATTAGTGAAGATAAACTGTGCAACTGGTAATTGAAATTAGAGTTGCAACATCTATTATGGAAACATCCACTGTGCCACATCTTCAGCACACTGGGAATGAAAAGACTTTTGCATATGAAGCACCAGTCGTGATACTCACTGGAACAAAAATGCAATAGGAAATGGAATTAAATCCATTTACACAATCATAAAGTTTCCTAAAATTACTTACACTGTCATTACTAGTCTTCTGCTATCTTGACAAATAAAATAAGTAAAGCCCTAGTATAATTCTGGGAAATGTGTCTGAGGAAAGCCAGGCTCTTTCTAAAGCTCTAGTAAAGAAACCTGTTCAAAACATGTCTGCTTCTGAAAATACATGATGTACATAATATCTACCCACCTTACAAGGAGAAACCTGCATGATCTTCTGAATAATTCTTTGAGCTACCTTCCTCCCAAAATTGCAGAAATTACCAAACACTTCTGAGATTGCAAAATTAGGATTTTTGATAAATAAGATGTAGATAAAACTATTTTGTCTTTGAAATCCAAGTAACCATTAGGTGATTATGGTATCAAAAAAGCTCTAATAAAAGGGCCACCAACTGAAAGACTATCCAGTTTAAGCACACTCCTGGGACCTGCCTAGCATTTCATCTCTTTATAAATTTCTTCCAAATCAACAACTTTTTACAAGACTGTAAAATCTGCCTATCATTATCACATCAGGAAACAAAAGCCTTTCTGTATTTTAACTGATTAATACAGTAACTGCTACTTTACCTGATATTAAAAAAAGAAAAACTACCCAGAGATTGCACCCTGTCTGGTTTGGGTACCAATTTTTTAAGGATAATCTAAAGTCCTCTGTGTGGAAATAACAGTACAGACTGGTTTAGAGCAAGAAGCAATTAGAAAAATGGAAATTATTATCAACTTCCTATTTCCAGAGTGTTTCACACAGTATATGAAGATGATTTCTAAGACACATAACAAACTTGGCTACATCATCTGTCCAAATCTGGTGTGGTAATAAAATGATTTGCAAAAGGAAAGCAAGAAAGATACTTATCTATATATATTTTAAAATTTCCATATTTATACCATTACAGGAGCACTGCTTTAATCACCAAGAATGAGTATTCAATTCCCATCCTGTATCTTGGTACTCCCTGTACTGGCATCTTGTAATTGGGATCAGGACTAAAGAAATAGCTCTTTAAAATCTGATTGCAACTCCAATGAACTAAAGGACTGGATCAAAGCCTGGTGCTACTGCAGTCAGATGCAGCTTACTAAATATTTAAAATACAGAAAGATAAATATGCAGGCCTGTAAATCACTAAAAACCAAAACAATAGATGATCTTTAAAGTCCCTTCCAACCAAAAGCATATGATCCCATTTCTGCAAATGCCTCCTGGAAAAAGACACATTACGTGCTTCATTCATTTTCTAATAAGCAATGTTCAGGAGTTTTAGTATTATTATTAATTGCATATAAATTATCATGATTTTTGTATCCCTGGGAAAGTATTTAGCCATTCACCTCTCAGAGGAACAATGCTGAACAAAGGCAATGAATGCAAGGCATATAAGAACAATGCAGAACACAGAAATTTATGCATGCCATTTAAAAGGCATGGCATTTGAAAAAAAAAAAATCAGAAGTATGTCATAAATCTTTAATTATAAGGAAAAAAAAAAACCCAGCTAATGTTTGTCAAGTCCTTGATAATATTTAAGCAAGAGCACTGCCTACTTCATGAGTGCAAAAATCTTCTTAGCTCACTTATTTGCATGTATCTTCAGCCTCATCTGAAGTGTTCTGCTGCAAAATTCATTGTATCTGAGATCTGCTAATCATCATCAGGAAACTCTGTTATGCATCTTAAGGATGTACTTTAGGCTCTCAAGAGGAAAAATAAACACGTTTTATTAGCTGCTTTTGGAAAATACTGATTTGTATTTATTTAGAAACCTTTTCAAGTTGCACCACTGTTCAATTAAATATTTATGGCATGATTTTCCAAAGAGTTTAACACCTGTTAAGAGTTTTACATGCTGACTTCAACAGGAGCTCCAAGGGCCCAACATTTCTGCAAAGCTCAGAAGTGACAAGTGGGATGTGGTGAAGGACCTTGATCTTGGATGTCACTCCTGAATTCTGAAATGCACCAGGATCCTGCCCAGCCCCTGCTTCCCAGCCAGCATTGCATTTCAGACAACTGAAGTGGTCCTACTTTACTGGAAATACCAGAAATATGACTCATTAATACCTGTTAATTGCAAATAAAGCATAAACTAAATGCTGTTAAGTTAATCCTCAATGCATCTTCCCCATCCTTTACTAGTGGAAAATTTACATGCAACTTACAGGGGAGCCTAAAATCCCCAGTGAGTCAAGAGCTGGAATGCAAAGCTCTTGATACTGAGAATGAGAAGTTGAATGAGGATGAAGCAAAAAATACAGAATAAAAAATATATATATCTGAAATACTGTAAAAACCTGTGTCTGGTGACAGTGGGGCCAGTGACTGGCATTTGGCTTCTCAGCCCAAACTGAAGCCTGTTCCTCTGGCCTCACTGTCAAATGAAGTTAAAATAAGGGGTTAGGTTTTGCCATCCTTATTTTCCTCAATTTCTTTACTGTCCTTCCCCTACCACGTTTTCAGATACCCCCTGTATCCTGCTCTCTCACAAACTGATGTTTTCTCACACCTTGTAGGTGGCTGCCCTCCTGCCCTCCCTTACCCAGTTTCAACACATGCCAAAATCTGAACAACAATGCAAAGACATTATTTTATATTTCTAAATTAAATACCAAGATTTCCTTGTGACATTTGGCCTATAATTCTGGCAGTAAATAAACAGGCAATAAATAAATAAATAACATCTAAGTAAGAAATTACTATACATCAAAATTATTCAAATGATAATCCAACGTGACTTCATAAACCAAAGATAGATAAAGTAGTTGAATATTGTAGATTGGACACATCAATCTCCTTACACATTTTACAGCACACTACAAATCTGCCCAGCAAGTTGAGTATTTCTCTCATTAAAACAGGAGCTTTCATCACACTATAAAACATTTTCAAATGCAGACCAGAAAACCGACAAGCATATTTACTGTAAAGCTTTGTATTTGTGTCATCAATTAACAACAAAAGTTTGGAGTAAAACTAAAATAAAAGCTAATCAAAGCAGCTAGCTGTCAAAACAGATGGGAACTATAGTTTTCAAATCAAGCAAAAAGGCAAAGCTTTTGAGCATTTAGTGTCATGTCAGTTCATACAGACAACTTAAAGGAAGGACAGCAAATGTCAGGATTTTATGAAGTAAAGGTGTCCCTGACTGATAGATTCATATTTATGAATTTCTATTGATTTTGTGGTTTTTTTGGCTTCAGGATGATTAACTCACACCAAAGCAGACCTCTGAAATGTGAACTATAAATAAGGTGTCGCCATGACAGTGCAGGCAAAATAAATAAAAACAGAGCCCTGACATTATTTTAGCCTCACACAAATGCTTCAGTCCCTAAATTGTCTGGCTCAGAAAGATACATAGACAGTCTCACAGACAGAGATATAAATGAACAATTGCAGTACCTTTTTCCCACACTGTTTACAGGGTTGGCTATATTCCTACTGGCAATAGATTTTCTTCTTGACAGCTTCTTGGTGTTGGTGCTGTCATCAGTGCTGTCATCCTCTTTCTTTGGTGTGTTACTTCCTTTGCTGTTCAGGTCCCTTAGCACATTATAATTAATTTTACTTGAGATTTTCTTCTGTTCTAACATCTTTTCAATTGCCTCTCCTGCTGTGCTGGCTTGAATTGGCTCCCGCTTCTTTGCAGATTTCTTTGGCTTAATTAAAATATAAAATTAGTGATGTAGATACAAACAAAGTTTCCATGAAGCAGAGGGGCAAGCAGCAGTCCTGGCTCAGGTGCTGCTGATGTGGGGGATGCAGGTGATGTGCCCAGGCTAAGCCAGGGCTCCATCTCCTGCCACTCAATGGGATCGAAGGGTCTCTTTTCTCCAAGAGATGTGAGTTTGCTTTTTGCCAAATGCCCAGAGAGTTTATTAGAAATCCTTTACTTAACAGAGATAGAGGAGTATGGGCCATTTTTCATATGTGAAAAAAAGGGGAGTGAACTCCTGCTACAGGCATAGGGACCTCACAGCACCACCCAGAATAGAAATAAAGACTCTCCCCTGCTAAAATTACCCTTAAAGCGAGAGTGAAGCCATGACTCCCCAGAGCACTGACAACTTCCTACCAGAGCTGCAGCCATCTTTCCTATCAGATCTGAACACAGCCTGGGAAAGGCTCTACCCAGCTCCTCCTCCATGCTGAAAAGGGGCCAAGCAGGAGCAGCAGCAGATTCCCAAGCCTGGGCTGGCATCAGCAGTGAGGCAGGGGCAGGAGGCTGCAGACACAGCAGCACTGTCACCTGCAGTGAGCCCAGCTGATGCTGGGCAGAGCCAGGCAACCAGGAATGACACCAGAGAAAATTTCCAGCCACATCCCATGCCTGGGTAGGTACAAAAAAAAAAAAAAAAAACCCAAACCAATCCAGAACCTCTGTTTCTCATTTAGCATTTTCCTATTCACAGGAAGATTTTAACACCAAGCTCTGCAGGAGATTTATTTTTTAATGGATAATAGCCCCTCTGTTTACCTACATGGGTCAAGTGCTACCTTGAAACTGGAAAGCACTATATTAATCAAGTTCTACTCGAGCTGTCAGAAACAATAAAGGGTTAGAGAAAAACTCCTGTGTTGTCCGAACAAAAAGTGGGTGTTTGGGCTACTTGGCAGTGCCAACGAGTTATACAATTTTGAAAATTGCTGGTAGACTGCCACGTCTGCATAAAGGCAGGATGAATGAGAAACCCTGAAGTATAAAACAGTGTTTCATTGTCTGGTTTTGTTTTTATTGTTGAAATACCTAGGGGAAGCAGGAAACTCTGCCTTTCACATTAGTCGGAAACAAAGATAGAGATATCCACACTAAAAACTATCATGGGTTTTAGCTGCATGTGGAAGATTTGACTTGTCACTTGCTCAATTACACAAAATACTAATGCTGTAAATCGTGAATATATGGCCAATTAGGCTGCTCTAAACTGCTAAACATGGAGACAGGACATGCCATTTGTTAACATAACCGTTGCATTCTTTATGAAAGGTAGAATAAAATACCCCTTCAAGTGACTGTAACAAGGATCTGTTCAGTTCTTCATAAAGAAATCATTATTGCAAGAGCAAAGAAAGCCACTGAAGTTATGGCAAGTACAAACAAATTCCCCATGCACAAGTTAAAAAAAAATCAGACATGTCTTAAAACCTGTATTTTAATAAGCAAGCAATTAGAACAGCAATCATAAATGCAAAGAGCTAGCTTTGACTTTGACATGCACAGCATTTTCCCATAATAGCAATTTAAAACAAAAGTTTGGGCAAGAAAGTGTTTTACTCACTAAAAAAATACAGTCTTGCAATTCAGTAACAGCTAGATGTACTGTAGCTTTTGCTCCTTTAGTGGTGACCTCTACCATTATGCCCATACATCTACATGGAGCTGATCAGCAGATACAATGAATTTCCAGGACATTTTCAAACAGACACAATTAACACACAATTTAATACCTTGTGCTCCTTATAAATCCCAAGTTCTTTCTCTTTTGCTATTCTTGCTTCCTTTTCTGAAAGATGACAAAAGGGTAACCAGCATGAAGATTACGTATTTCAGCAACATCAGCCAAAAGGCAAATTTCAGTCCTATATACTTACCTTTTTGTTCCTTCAAATAATCTGCATTTTCTTTCATCCACAGCTCTGCTTTTATCTGAGCTTCAGCTTCATTAAGTATATACTAAAAGAGAAAACAAATTTATCTACTTTCAGAAATCAAATTGAAAACCACAGAGCAAAGCTGAACTGAAAAATCACTGGCAAGGTCAATCTATATCCCATTTAAAAAAATACATTAAAAGAAAACATGAGTGATATTTGACAATCAGAGAGCATTTCTAATAACATCTGAAGCTGGCACAAGCAAAAACCTGTTTACAAAAAACAGTACTTGGTTTCCAAACTATGATGAAGTGACCAAAAACCATCCAGAACTCATTATACATGGTCTGTTAATTAAACAAAAATGATCCTGGGTTTATGATCTTTTTCAGATGATACAAGAGGTTATCATGACAACATGGTTGTCTGCAAGTAATTCTGTGTGTTGATGGTGGTCTGTAATTCAAAACAGGACGGGAACCATTGCTCTGTGCAACCAAAACAAAAACATGTGTCTTCTGGGTAGTTTTCTGTGAAGCTGTACACAGAATTACTGAGATTATTAGTTCAATGGCCACATCTGTGTGAAGGAAACCAGCTCAGATTGCTGGAGCTTTAGCCCTCCAGATTTCAGACTGCTGGGTTCAGTAACCACATGCAGATGTTTTGTAGTTAACTCCACCTAGTCTCAGCAGCATCTTCAGTGGGAATGGAGCTGTAAAATACATCTAGGACTATTCAGATGAATCACAGAAATAAAGAGACAATCAGGTAGCAATTACTTAATTGCAGACAACCCAAATATAAAAATTAACCTGGTATTTATCACAATTATCAATGAAACAAAAGTTCTCTACAGACCATGCTGTTTGGGAGTGAAGAACAGCAGAATGGAGAAGACAAATTAACTCATCCATCATGAACAAGACACTTGAATTTTAGGCAGTGCACCTGAGACTTGTAAAATTATGTTTAAGTGCAAGAAAAGCTATCTGAGGTTTCTCCATCTTTTGGGTCAGAGCATTCTGATTTTCTCCAAAGTAAGATGTACATCAAGGATTTCATAAGAAAAATAATTCCAGTCAAATGAAACTAAGGGACGAATCCTTCCTCTAGGGCTAAGCAGGCAAGCAAATGGCTGTGCAAGTCCTGGTTTATCAGACCAATATTTTCACTCTTTCATCTGCTTCTATTAAAAGTGGGCCATAACAGTAAAATCCACTTCTTCCTAGCTTAGTTATTCATTCCTCTTAGGTTTTCAGAGATTTCATAATCTTGGGTTTACAATATTACAGTCTATTGCCACAGAAATGAACATGAAGTCATAAAAGAAGAGTTATGACCTCAACACAGAGCCTAAAAAGAGCAGAAAATGTGTTCTTCCCCTGTGATTGTTTAAATTATGGACAGGCTGTGGTGAAAAACCTCAGCCTTCCTGCTGCCTCCATTCAGTGGTCACCCAGATCATGAGACCCTAATGCCCACCCCAGCAAATCCACCTCACAGCTACATTTTGGGGATCAGTAATTCCTGTGCAACCTCATCAGTCTCAGTGATTTTGTACCCCAAAAGGAGTTTTAGCACTGGCATTATCTGTTCAAATGACACTGTAAAAGAGCTGGAGAGGGCATCAGGCTCAGAGAGCTGCACTGTCAAGTGTCCAAGTGCTGACCAGCTGTGTGGCCTCCAGCAAGACCTTTTCCACAGCCATGTGTCTGTCCCACTCAGTCTATATGTTAAATGGCACTTTTTGCTGCCACACAAATAAAAATAAATCCAGAAAACATTACAGAAATCTTTGGAAGAACACAGGAGCCGCACATGCTGGTTTTACAGTTTGGTTTCCATGGCAGCCTCCTATGTTGAATCTATCTTAATTAAATAATGAATTTAGAGCTCCACCAAACTTTTTTAAAGTTCTCCTTTGAAATAAAAGACATTCTAAAACATAATTATTCCAGCATGTTAAAAGCAAGCAGCAGCAGCAGCCTCATAAATATATATATAACCTGGGCAAGGAACACCAAATTCACAGGTTTGCATGAACATTAGATTTCAAATCACTGAAATTGCTCAAACCTCCTATAGATCAGAGAGAAGAGGCTGTTGCAGAGAGAGGATAAACCAGTAAGAACCATTTTGTCTTTCTCAGGGATCCAGACAACCAGGATAAGAGACACTTGTGACAACAGGGCACCTTACCCGATCTATTTCACTGTCGTCGATTCCACTCAGATCCAATTCACCATCTCCTGTATTCTCACCTACAGAAAAGAACATATTTTAATCAGCCCATGTGTTTGCCCAAAATCTATTGCAACTTCAGTTCTACAGTAATGTAACACTTCAGGACTGTCCTTCAGAGATTTGCATCCTGCTTTCATCTGGGAGGTTTAATGTATTGCTGAATATTTTCAATACAGAACTTCACGCACACAAATTCACCACATTGGATTAATTTAACATTCAGGAACAAGCACAGTCTTCATCAGTACTAAAAATCTGCCAGAGACTTCCAGTCGCCTTTTTTTCACCCATTTTAATTTACAGCCACAAATGTTCAGCAGGAAGCTGGGGAAACCATTTCAAGAAGATGACCACTTTTCTTTCATCATAACAAAAATTTCTCTGTCAGAGCATATAGGTCAGTAATTTAAATTATGACTTAGAAAATATTTTCTATTTTCAGGCAAGCAGCAGAGACCACTGCTGACAGTTACACCGTGGCTTTCTTCTTGACTTTCTGTAATTACAGTTTCACTGCAATTTTGCTAGTTTTCTAGTTATTAAGACTTCTGAAAACAAATTTTCAAATATTCCATCCATTAAAAAGTGTAACAGCACAGAACTGAGGCTTAATTTGGGACTGGCACAGCATACAGCTGCAAAACCTGATTTTCCACATCACATTAAAGAACTATAGTAATACACTATTAATGTAGTCCAGGTAGAGAAGAAAACAAATTATTTAACAAAGACTTATGCTGGAGAACGGAGCAATCTTCTTGGTCATCTCCATTACATCTAATAAAGATCAAACAAGAGATGACCTCACCAGTTCACTTGCAGAAAAATATAAACAAATTAAGTTTCAACAATCTACAATAACAAATGCAAACTAAAGTGGTGCAGAACAGCAGAGCAGCTTGGCATGTTCACAGTTCCCATTCCCCAATACTGAGGATGTGCCTCCCCACAAACCAAGATCTTTGAATGGATTGATTTCCCAGCCTGGAGCTCCTGCACCAGAGGAGGGTGATGCCAACAGCAGCTCTAGATCCAATGGCAGGTCATGGCAAAGTCAAGCAAAGCTTGGAATTAACAGCATTCCCAGAAGATAAACAATAATCTGCTTGGCAAAAGTCAAGAGTTTAAACCAGTTGCCAGAAGTATGTGAAATCACAGGGCTGGGAATCCAACCAAAACACCTGGTCAGGAATAAAGTCTGAGCTTCCTGAGGTGGTGCAAAGGGTATGACTGCTCAATTCAACAGACATTCCCTGGGACCAGCCACTGAGCACTCACAAATCTTTTCAAAATCCATCCTAAACAACCAACAGAAAGTTTCATAATTTCCACCCCAAGACACAGGCAAAACAAGTTTCAACCCCCAAAAATGTCCTGTCACAAGGAACAGCATAGAACCATTGGTTTGAGTTGGAAGGGACCTTTAGTTCCAAGCCTCAGCCATGGGCAGGGACACTTCCACCAGACCAGGTTTGCTCAAAGCTCCATCCACACTTCCAGGAACAAGGCATCCACAGTTTCTCCAGGCAACACATTCTAGTGTCTCACCATCCCCACAGTAAACAATCTCCTTTTAATATCCAATCTAACCTTCTATTAGTTTGAAGCCATTCCCCATTATCCAGTCACTCCATGCCCTTGTAAAAGGTCCCTCTCCAGCTCTTTTGTGGCTCATTAAGACACTGAGAGGTTGGAAATGGGTCACTCTGAAGCCTTTTCTCCTCCACGCTGAACAATTTCAGTTTTCTCAGCCTTTTCTCATAGCAGAAGGCTCTAGCCCTCCATAACACTATGCTTTTTTCCCTGAGATTATCTCATAGAAGTAATATCAAGTTTACTAATTTGGATAATCTGGTGCTGATTTGACCAAAAAGGCTTTAAAGAACATTTCTCAGTGTCGTTACATTTAGAAATTAATTGCACGTTAGTCTCAGGCACCAGATTTACTTTCCAACCCTTTTCCCCCAAAATACTTTAGAAGTGCAGAAGATTTTATAATATCTACATAATTGATCAGTACATATGCTTTTCTTCTGGTCTGATCTCTGCACAGTGCAGTAAGAGCAGAACTTTCTGCACCAGTGCCAGCAGCTCCTCCTGCTACCAGCCAGGCAGGGATGCACTCCCAGGACAAGGCAAAGCACCCTCTGGCTTGAGGATGGGCAGGAAAACCAAGGTGACAAAATACATCCCAGTGGTTTGCTGCCTTTTTAGTGCAACTGACTGAAATTCTCATAGCAAACCATAATCATTCAAAGTGTGGAGAGGAATCACCCAAGGGAGTGCAGGATATTCTGCAATGTATCTCCCCTGCTGGAACTGACAACAAAAACTTCCAGTGAGCAAAATGGCTGAATTTTCACCAAGGAAATGAGTAAATACTGTAGTCCACTGTCTGAGACACTTTCCCAGGAGATTGTCCACCTGGGTCCAAGAAATGTTCTATCACATAAAATAAAACAGCTCAACAGCAGAGTTGGGAAGTCCAGACCAGGATAACCTGACTCTCAGGCTGGAAGGAGTTCATATAAAAATGGGATTTGAACTGGGTCTCCCATACTCCAAGTAGCACTTTAACCACCAAGTTGTAGGACAGAAGGGGGGATGGTTCCCATCTTCACCCCTTGTTTCCTCAAGGCTTTTTTTGGGAGAAAAACCCCAAATTTTCAATGTTGTGTACCTACACGAATAGAGGATTTATTTTTCTTCTCTATTCATTGTACCAGATAAACTAAATTGTCCACTGTCAACACAGGCTTGGAATTATGGACAGAAAAAAATAGAGCCAACCTTGAAAATCACTACTAGGCTCTGAACATCAGAGGTTAGAAAAATAAAACTTGGAAGTGGTGATGAACATACTCACTGTTCAACTTTACATAAAATTGATCCCAATATTTAACTGCCAAAGCATCCTAAAAACAATAAAAGTATCCCACTGAAATCAAGCTGCCACTGCTTTTCATCATTATACACCTTCCTCCTCCTATACCTCGCTGTATTTTTGGATCAGAGGTTTAAAATTTAATATGTCACAGTACAGTAGGTGCCTGTTCTCTTATACAGCCCTAACATGCCAGACTGAAAATGATGCAATTTCAGGCACCATGAACAATTTCACTTGTCATTTTAAATATAACTTGTTACTGAATTAGGTGCCAGTTTTTCTCATTGGATCAATTAGCAACAGGGACAGAAAACTCATTCTCCAACTGTTAAATTGCAGAGAAGAATCCAGAAGCAAGTAACACGTAATAAGCATTTCTTAGACCCCCATAACAGCAGCAGAGGGAGTAATTGCAGGATATCCCTCTGCCTGCAAATCTTCCTTTTCCCTGCCATGGCAATAGGCATTCATTAAATGGGTTTTTCAGAAGTGAAGGTGCCTTCAAATCCCTAGTTTAATGCTTTCACTGAGGAAAAAAACTACATGTTTCATTACAGAATGCCAATTCAAAATAAAACGCATCAATTTTGGCATGAAAATTTCCATGGCAATCGTTTCTAACAGGAGTAGACCCCACCAGCCACAAATATCTGTCTGCTTGATGCTACACAGCTCACTGCAGGGCATGGAAAGTAAATCCATTGCTTTTTTATACACCAGAAACATCTTCCCAGCTGCTAAACTTTTCAAAGCGATTTCCAAATTATCATTTTCTCTTTTAATAAAAGGGTCGAAATGAAATGTTCGATGAAATGAAAACACAGATGTGGCCAACATCTGGTCCAGCCTCTTAAGAGCTTATTTAAAAGCAGTAGCATCACGTGGCACAGCTCTGAGACACCACAGATTTCTTCTGTTAGGAAAAACAACCACTTTACTGCAGGGCACAGGCAAAAAATAAGTTGGGCATTAAAAACAACAACACTCCTCCCCTTCTCTCTAAATCCAGTTGTTAAATGAAAGGATCACCAGGAAGAGCTTAGAGCAGGGACCAGTCTACTCCATCCTCACCCAACACCACTGTACCAAGGGGAGGAGGATGGGCACTTCTAGAGCTTTCCATCAAGGTACTGAATCAGCTACATTCATACCACCTAAAACCACCAATCATCCAGCCTGCTCCCCAAAACTTTAAAAATAAATTCCCCCACAGCCCTCCCTTCACAGCCTTTTAATGTCTTTCCAACCAATTCCAGTAGACATGAGGGCTACAATCAGACACTGGGGATTAGGTTTGTAAACCTGTAGGATTATTTACTGTTCTTGTCATTACTAAATACACACTAAACCATCTTTTAACACACTCTCTGCCCCTCTCCCTGCCTCTGTGCAGTTAGTTAAATGTATACATAGTGCAATATTATGGGGACTTATTACAGAAGAATCATTCCACCCGATAATTGTGTTTTTAAAAACAGCCGTGTGAAGAATATGTTTTTCTGTTTCTATTACAGGAGGCAGCACTATTTATTGCTCTGCCCAGATAAGAGGATTTCCTTACAGACAGAAATGGAGGCTGAACACTTCCCAGGAAATCCTCTAGAGCAGATATAATGGAAAGGCACTTGGTCCCCTGGTCCTATGCAGCAAATACATCCTTCATCACACTGTTTCACAGCAAAGTGTTTAAACAAAGAACCTTTCCACCTATTTGGCACAACACCAGACACTAAACACTTCCAGTATTTAAGACGTACTTTGGGGCTAGAGCATGACAAAATTTGAAAAGAGTTGGAAAATGCATTTTCAGCTACAAAAATCCTTAAGCAACAACCAAACAACCTGAGCCTGCGGCAGCAGAAACACTGGGATTGATTGCTGCTCTCCAGGGAGGGATTAAATCCAATGGGAGCCACACAAAGCTCCCACAGACATTGGAGGGACCCAGTGGGCAGAAATTCTTTAACATCTCAAATTGATGAGCGACGCTGGTGCCACTTTGGGGAGCTGCAATGAGAGGCAAGGGAAGGTGGTGGATCAGTGACAAAAACAGCACTGCACAACTGCACCAGGATATAATTGATTAGCTGATCAGAGGGGCCACACTCATTTACCAAGGGGCGTGATGGGAACAGTCATTAAGGGTGGGTCACTGCGAGCCATGGTGATCGTGCTGTAGGGACCAGGCAGGGAAGAGAAATGGATGTGAAAATGCAGCAGCAGCAGCCAGGATGAAGTACAGGATCGAGGGGTGTGCAAACAAACACACCACACATCAGGGTGTGAGCAGAGTCTGTGGGTCATATCAGCAGAGAACCCTGAGAGTTTCACTAACTCAGGGCAGGAGCCTCCCTCTGGAGCAGGCTGGGAGGTAATCCTGGCTGGTTTAAGCTGTTGCCAACCCCACTGCTGCAGGTAAGGCACCTCTTTGTGCAATCCCTACCATGTTCCCATCCCACAGCATAAACCCTGCAGCTGCCAAGGGCTCCAGTTCCCCCAAATCACCTCTGGCAGCGTAATCATCTGGTATCACAGAAGAAATATTCCACAAAAACGGCGTGTAAGGACAGAGCAAAATTAATTGCACTTGCTGATGAAATAAGGTCACAAAACACATGATGTGTATGCTCATATTTAAGAGAAAATGTATTTTATTTTATTGTACCTGGAGCCACCTTGAACATTACAGCCTTGACAGTGCCAAATCGACACCACGATTCAGGTCTGGTGGTGCACGGAGCACACGAGGCCATGCACACAGCGCAAAGATAAATGAAGTCTGTCACTTCATTATTTCCTCCTGCCAAGGCAAGGTTAAGAGGTCCTCTCCAGCCAAAGCCAAGTTTCCAGCGTGTAGCTCCTCAGAGAAAGCAAACCCATGGCACCACAGAGAGCGAGGCCCCGTGTCCCAGAAACATTCCCTCCCGCCGAGCAGCGAGGGAGGGAAGCGCTGCCGCCTGCCCTGCAGGTGCCACCAGCAGCTCCTCACTGCCACCACTGCACTGCACGGGCCCAGAGGGCTGCAGAGCAACGGCAAAGAGGGGAAAGCACAATTCAATAAAAATAAAAGAAATTCCATGTACTCTGCCATCGCAGCTGTGCAAGGTCAGCCTGTACGAGCTCATCAGATATTTCCTCACTCCTGTCTAATAGGACTTTCTCACAAGGCAAAGCAGAGTAACAGCCAGGGCAGCCCTGGCTGGTTTGCAGACACTGCATCGGGCTCATCTGCTGTAGGCAGATTTTCCTACAACACTGGGCCTTAATGCAAGAACTAGAAACCCATCTTTATTAATGCCTGCATCCATTTCCCCAACTGAGACTCAAGTTTCAGATGCTCTGTCTGTCCTGCACAGCTGAGTGACACCCGGCAGCCTTCCCCCATCAGCCACCTTCCTACAGTGGTCTCAGAACCATTACCCCGTCACAGGAATGGAATTTCAGATTTGTGTGCTTAATGATATATGGGAATAAATTATGAGAAAAGTTTTTCCTGCAGTCAATCACTCTCACTGAACTTTTACTAGATACTGAATGTATTTTTATAAATTAAATTTGAATTTTGAAAAAGAAAAAGCACCTAACCACCAACCTTGCTGCTTTCCTGAGAGCACATCCATACTGAAATAAATTCTATTGTTTCACCTCATAGTCCATGGAGGATCTAACCAAACCACATCCCCATATTTTATATCCAGTTATACCACTCATCTAAAAGACATGGAAACTTGTTAACTTAAACTTAATGCTTCAGAGAAAGAGTTAATCTCTCCATTCTTTCCAGAAATCCTCCCTGCAATGTCTATTCTTTCAAAGCAGGTAGTACAAAACCAGCCCAGCAATAAACAAAACCCTTCTGATTCTGAAGAATTTTCTTTGAAAAGGTAAGCTCATGTTCATTGAACTACACAGCAACATAAAAAGCCCTTCAGAAAAAAACCCTTTCAACCTCCCAAAATAAATACAGCTGAAAATTAGGCTTTTGAACAGAAGAACATCTTGACACTGTCCTCAAAACCGGCAGCAGATGTTCTTCTTCTGGAATAACATTCATGTCCCTCCAACACCTTTGGAAAACAATGAAAAAGAGAATGGTTTATGCAACCTACTTGTTGCTACCTGTCGTTTTTTTCTGAGCTCACAGCCCTGCTGCCATGACTGAGAGCTCAGAGAAGGGCTGCTCTGAACAGTATCAAAAGAGTTATCTTTTGCTGATGGAACCAATAATCAAACTGACCAATACTCACCCAGAAACATACTACCCAGCTACCACAAATGACATTTTTCAGTGCCAAACCCTGGAAATCGTAAGAGCTCCCATTGCACAGATACAAGTCTTCTCCAGCTTGTGATTTCTGCACCAGCAATGCCAAGACTGACCACGGAGCTTGTGACAGAGGTGCCACAACTCACACCTCAGCCTAAATTTATACAATCACCTCCTCCTCCCTGAACAGTTATGGACCTAAATCTTTTTAAAATGAAAACTATAAAGACTGATTTCCCCTCCTTATTGTGCTTTTCCAGCCCATCACCAATTCCCTAATGTATTTTCCTCCTTTGCCTTTTATGCTGTTCTTGGCATCTTTTCCTCCCTTTCCCTTCCCCCAGCCTTTGCTCTTTTTGGTGCCTTCTGGCCTGTATTTTCTGCATTTTTTTAGAATCTGTGCAGGGGGATCCAAGAGTAACAGTTCATACAAAGGGAGAGACCAAGGAGAAGAACTGCTCAGCATCTCAATGAGCTCCCCTCTCCCAGCCCCACCAGGGCAGAGTGCTGCCTTATCTCTGGCAGAGGGCGAGGGCAGCCCAACACCCTGGAGAGCCGACAGCAACGCAGCCGGGCTCACATCCCACTCCAGCTCGCTTTCCCCACACTGACAGACCTCTATGTAAAACAGCAAGAGCACTTTACACCCCAGCCAGCTGCTAAGGGAACAGCTGGCTCAGTGTTTAAGTGCTGAAGCATCATTTCTGCAGCTCACCAGGTCTTGCTGTGGGTGCTAAACGCTCTGCAGTCCGTCCCTGCAAGCCCAGGGTCCTTGTCTGGACAGTGCTCAGCCACCCCAGCACATGTTTTATTGAGAAGTAAACCTCCTTCTGTAAACCCCCAAACCAAATAAAACACAAGCTCTGCACTGCAAAGAACTTAAAAGCAAATCCTAGAATTTTGCTTGGACTATTATAGTTGTTTTTTTTTTTTTTTAAATTGTGAGTCTATTCCTGTTCCACTGAGAAAAAAATTTAAATTTATACAGCCATGTAAGTATATAATATGCATAACTTGATTTAGTGGGTGGCATCTCATCCCATGGCAGGGAGGTTGAACTAGATGATCTTTAAGGTCCCTTCCAATACAAACTGAACCAAAGAGCTGCTCCAGGTCACAAACAGCCTACCAAAATAACTTACTCAGATGAGCTAGAAGTGAAATTAATTGAACTTTCCACTTATAAATTGTGTCTAGTCACCCTTACCATCTGTCAGCAAAGATGGGCTCCTTTGAGGTTCAGAGCTCATCTATGGTAGATCTGGTGACAAGCTCAGCACTAGCCATCAGAAGCTATCCAGACTACAGAAATGCTTCAACAGAAAATTATTAGCATTAGGACAACATCAAAATACAGAGTATGAAATTATATACCCAAGTCTTTATTTAGAGGAAAAAAATCAATTTGTGTCCTGGCCATTTACCACACTGTCCGGGTGGGCTGACTGGTGAGAAGCTGTTAACTGAAAGAAAATTATTAGGTAAGAAATTTCTCATTTTGTTACCCAGCTTCTTCCTTCCTTCATTGCTAATGAGAAATTGCAAGCAGGGAATTACAGAGACGGAGAGAGGAAAGAGAAGATAAAATTTATTCTTATTATTAAATAGAATAACATGCAAGAGCAGAAGCTTCCCTACAAAAAGCAAGGAAAGAACTTGGCTCAAAGAAATCCTCTGAGGTGGATGAGGACTGGACTCAGAACAGATACCAGGCAGGGTTTCATGTTGCCAGGACCATCAGAGACATGGAGAAGAGAAAGGACACGTAAGATCCTGACTGGTTCAGTGATCAGGATCACCAGTTGGGGTTTACAAACATGGAAGTAGAAGATGCTTGGCTTGAATTCTTAAAAGGTGGCAGCTACAGAAATGCAGATTTGTGATGAGAGCATCAGTCACTATACAGCAGAGACCTGCTGCCAGCACAGACCATACTTTAAAATAAAAATTGCAGCAGTTGCACTGTTTCTTGTTAGGTGAAATACTATCTTTTTGTCTCTGACAGTGCCTAAATGGCTGAAAAACACATAGGTGATAAAGTATTTCCCCATCCTGCTCTGCACCAAACAGAGCTGTTGCAGGAGTCTGCTCCAGGGACCAAGGCAGCTTTGTGTCCATTCAGGAAACTATATATATGAAGCATATAAGGGTGTGTGCCATCCAAAGTCCAGGCACTGCCTGGGTGGCTCCAGGAGCACAGCGAGCTCCCGTGGTCACCTGGCCAGCACACGCTGCTGCAGACAGCACAGCCCCTGCAGAAACTCCTCGGGAGCAGAGCCAGGGCTCTGTCCCCACCTCCTCCTCCTCTCCCCATGTTCTAGTGACTGCATTGAACCTTTTACCAGCTGCACAGTAGACAGAGGAGAAGGATTTTAACGTTTTGCCTGCAGCAGCTCTGAGGCCTTGGCATTTGGACAGACTGATCCATAAGCACAGCACAATTAGCATGTGTACTCCATATGCTTGAGATCCATCCATTACAGTGCTGGAATGCCCTCTGACACCACAACTCTCCAAAAGGAGAAAGTTGTGAAGAAGTTCCTGGAGAATAATTTGTCTCATCCTCCAGGAGCAGTGGAAAAAGGCTTTTGTGCACAGGAGGTTTTGGTGGAGCAGGAGAAATAACCTTTTCCCAGCAAAGCCCAGCAGCATGATTCACCTATAAAGCAGGGAGCTGGCTTCAAAGGCAGCCTTTCAAGATAATGGCTATCAGAAAGGCCAGCCATCTGCTTCTGCAACCTGTCCTTATGATCAATCTCAACATCTGACTTGTATATAAAGTTTATACACTAACAGGACTATACTTCATATGTCATTTTAGCTAAATTCTGCATTGCTGATTTTACAGTTTCTCCTCAATCTGGCCATCCTCTCCAGGTTACAGGCACACAAAGGACCCCGCTTAAATGTTGATTAGAGGCACAGCAAAGCAAAGACTTTGGAAAAATTTTACTAAGTCTCAAAAACCTGGTAAGCATTTTAAAGAGCTCACTGGAAAAGATAAGGCCCCACATCCACATGTAATTAATTTTTTATTCTCTACTTAACACAGAGGCAGAATGTAACAAATCATGTCTCAGTCTCACATACACTGGAAGGATTCATAGCTCTTTCTGCCATGCAGCTATTTTATTGTTCAGCATATGGCAGAGTATCAGAGTTGTTCTTCTTTAATTAACTGAATAATGATACTTTCTGTGGAGCTCAACCCAGGCCCTCCATAACACACAGAACATGGCACCCATTCTCAGGAACATGACTACATGTCCAAGCCCACTGGGAGAGAGTGATGTACTTTTCTTGTACCAGTTCATTTAAACACATTCAGCACCAACGGTAATACTCATCTCTCTGAAATCAGAAAAGTTTATTTTGAATTAATGAAACTAGAGTTGTCTTCTGAAAATAAGTTCTGGGTAACATTTTACTATTTAATTACATAATCCCACCTAATCATGATTTCAAATTCAGATCTATCATCCTCTTCTATGTAATATTTATTGATATTTTAATTATTTTACTTCTTTAGGTAAGAATAGATGGATTGTTCCTTATATTAGTTTTAACTAGGCAAACTCTTTCCACAGCAAACTTTAGCATCATGAACTGTGCAGGATAATGAGCTGACAGAAGAGGCCAGTGAGAAAAGAGCTTGCAAGATGCACAGACAAAAGCCCTGTCTCCTGAAGGAGTAAGATTTTAAATCTTGCTAGCAAGATAAAGCAGAGAATACTAAAGTCCAGACAAAACACTCCCATGCAATTCCCTTCACGCCATCAAAACCAACATAAAAATCATTAAATGCTAAAATAAAGCCAAGCAAAGGAACATTACTGTCAGCAGCTGCCAACTGAAATGAATGACCTGGCTTGGAAGGGTTTGCTGACACAAGTTCCACAAAGGCTTGAGGGCTGTGGCAGCAAACAGGTTTGTGGAACAGCTCAAAGCAGGCACCTGAGCTCAGCCCTGCCATCAGCCCCAGGAAACAAGGGGATGAACTGGAGCTTTGCCACTCAGGAGCCTTTTGGGAGAAGGACCACCTGCACCCTTCCTGCAAACTGGGAGAAACAGAGCCAACATCAGCCAAGTCACTGATGGTGGCAGCAATGGGAAAGAGCCCATTGCTCAATGGAGTTCTGGCCTTTGGTGCATGAAAGCACCTTACAGCTCTGACACTGCTGACAGGCAGCAGCCTGGCTGTGCCAGCACATCCACACCCTGGCATCTCCTGGGGGAAATCCAGCAGAGGAGCACCCTGAGCTGTGGGGAGGCTGCACAGACACAGATGCCAACACCTGCACCCACTAAAGTTTAATTCTCAAAGTGTTTCTCAGCTGCTACCAAGAGACAATTTCATCACCAAACTGACACTGCAATCAGCTAGCTTGGCTGACCAAAATGCTGCATAAAAACTTACAGAATATGTTATTCTGCATTTTGCCCAAAAGGAGAGGACAGATTTGAACAATACAAACCATCTAAATCACAGCATTAATTGTGCTGGCACTTAAAAGAAAATAAAAAAAGGAAACAAGAACAACAATTTTAGGCTTTTGTGTTAATTTTAGACATTACATTTTTCTTCACATTGTAGTAAAATCAACATCTAAAATCTTTGGATGCAGCAAAGAGAATGAGGAAACTTGCCAATTTTTGAAGAATCAACAATTAATATTACAGCAATTAATTCAGAAGAATAACTACATGATACTGTGGGGTTTCTTGTGTGTTCTGTCCCAGTGATTACTTAAAAATAAATTTCAGAATTGAAATTAAGTAAAAGATGTTCTGTTTATTTCTTTTCCTAAATTACCACCATTGCAAACTCCTGTTGGTATTTGAAAGTCAGTCTGGGCTCTCCTAGATATACATCCTTATCATAAAGATTCCACAATTGGAAATTACTTTTTGTGACACTAAAGCCAAAAAGAAAATAGCTCTATTGCATCTGCAGAACCAAAAGCAGTAAATTGCAATAAACATTCATCTTTGTCAGTGGCTCTCCAAACCAATCTGTTCAGCACGAAGGTGCCATTTTTACACAGTTGCTTTATTACTACATAATTATTGATGGGTCAGCCAAGTGCTCTCTCAAGGAAGACCAATCTTAAAAACGAGCTTGTTAAAAATTTAAGTGTAAACCTTGGGATAGAAACTAGCAGTTAGGTTTCATCTGATATAAACTTTTAAAGAGAAAAAAAATAAATTGGAGGGACAATTTTGAAAAATGCTACATTTGAGGCAGGCATGAAATTGAAGCAGACAAGAAACTTTAATGTGATATAAAGAAAGAATTTGGGACATCTGTACTGAGAATAAGCTGTAAGTAGCAGGAGGAATTATCAATCTAGTGATGTGCCAGCTCTCTGCATTTCAATTGCTTCACAGGCCATACCATAAAAATTGTTTGCAATGAAAGAAGTATGAAGCATCCCTAGATTTTATTGCTCCCAGTGATATTCCAGCCCATTTATGTGTGTACACCAGTTGTAGCCTTTCAAGTACAACACTGTTTCATATTAGTACCTGTTTAAATTACCTGCCCACAAACATCACTCCATGTTCAAAATGCCTCGCTATTAAATTTTCTGTTTCAGTCAAAGTACTTCAAGAGTTTCTATCAAGCTTTCAAAGACAAGGAAGTTTCATGCAGGTTTTCTGAAAGTCAAGATAAAGCAATAAACTTTAAATTCAAAAGGAGACTTTTTCAGCAGAGAATTTGGAGTACCTTTTTGAATGCTCTCCCCACCTTGTTAAACCAAACTTCTTCACTGCTCCCAGATTTCTAAATGTTGCATTTCAGGAGCTGAACCTCAGAGCATCAACCTTACTCTCTAAAAAGACCCTGCATGTAAAGTGACCTCAGGCAAGAGCATATCTGCAATTGTCAGTTCCAAGTCACTGATGGATTGTAAAACTTTTCCAGCACTGGAACCTCAGCACAACACAAATGCCACTCTCAGCCTCCAAAATACCTGTTTTTTGCTGCTGCAAAGACATGCTCTGAAATGCTCCTCCAGCCCCAGCTGAACTGGGGGAGCTGGTTCCTTCCCCCCTGACTCAGCCCTGTTCCTCTTGCTTCTGCTTCCCTTCCACCTTCCACTGCACCTAACACACATCCCCCAAAATAACCCTGCTATTAAAAACGCCTGCACAAGCCTGTGACATTTTTGACAGACCTGGTCAGGGAGGCAACTACATGTGCACTGATGCCAGCAGATAGGAGGGGCATGAGCCAGTAAGGCAAGGCACTTCTTAACCTCAACCAACATCCCAAAGTGTCTGCCCTGTCCTAAACTGGAAACCAAACCCAAACAGTGCAGTAAAAAACAGGGAAGGAACTTGGGACAGGAGATTTGTGGTAGTCTTGCAGTAGCTACCAAGCCATGAGACACAAAAGCAGTGCTTCCACTAAGGGCAAAAAACTCTGGCTTAAAGTGAGTAGAGAGACTTCATGGAAAAGCAACATCTCACTGAAGTATGTTTTATCTAATGGAAGCCGCTGCCAGAATATAATACTGCCACCAGTGACATAATTTCATGCTGGTAAGATGCTGCTGCATTTCAACACATGACTTTGATGGTGTTGTGGATTTGCATTTTTCACTTTTAGCTGGAAATTAATAAGAACCACTTCATTTAACTTCCCAAATCAGCCCTTTGCCCTGATCCCATGCTAGTGATAAGGATTTGGTGACTGTAACCATACCAAACATGGAATGTAAATAATGATTTTGCTGAAAAATTGAACCCTTCCACCCCCTGCACAGCTGTTTACTTTGGACTTCTGTGCTTATACCTGTCTCAAGAGCCCTGTTCCTTGCTCAAATTTCTTTCCAGGTACCACTTAACAGCATTATTTACTCACTCTAACTTAATATTCATTCCCTTATTCCTGCTACACAGTGGTGGATGTCCAGGTCTTTCATAACAGAAAACAACTTCTACAGTCTTAGGAGTATATGTGCGTTTCAGTATTACCTTGAAACTGCTAACTTCAAAAATAAAGTATCTTCTGCTTCCTTTTAGCAAAACTTGGCTGCAGAAACTCCCTAGAGGCAATTGTTTACAATTTTCCCTTAATTTGCAGCTACCCCTCCCTTGGCAGTCTGCCAGCATCTCCTCCTCTGACTGCTTGGGATATTGGCCCAACACAGTCCACCCAACCCTAGATAAAAGATCTTCATTTTTGCTATTAATAACCAACCCAAAGTTGTTCTTATCTGCCCACTTCTTCAGCTCTGCACCACTGTAATTAATGAACACCGAAAACTCTACCCACAATTTTTTCAGCCCTGCTGAATGCATTCTGGTGAATGCCTATGAAATAAAATTAAACTGAAAAGCTGAAGACTACAGTAGCCTCATGTTGACAGGTCACTCTGATTCCAGGTCAAAGCAGACTCTATATTTGGCTGCTTTGATTATAATTGCTTGCAGGATAAAAAATAAATAGCAATTATCTCATTGTCACACAAGGAAAAAAGACCTAATAAATGAACCAATCCTAAAGTAACATTGAAAAACAAATTATTTCAAAAGCAATCAGGAGAAGCAAAATTCAGTTTCCAGGATTGTTTTTAATTGCCAACAATGTCAACATTAATATTCTTCCTCTATTGGATAATACATCCCTTTTAGTTATGAAAGCATTTAGCAAACTAAAAATGTCAAACTGCAATTATACAAGGCTAAACTCATGGCTGTTTTCATCTCCAGCCCACAGTGGCACAGCTGAAATCCCTAATTACAAGGGTCATCTACACAAGTCACAGTCCAGCCCATGCATCTTGCCTGCTGTGACAGTCCCATGGATTTAAGACCAACAAACAAAACAGATGAAGTGTTTAAGGGTGTGATGAAGTTAATCCTTAAGAGGATATAGGAATTAGTTTTTCAGACTAAATTCAAAGCTACCAAACAAAAGAAAAACAAACAAAAAACGCCCAAACTGCTGCACAAAAACACTAAAACCTCACAGAAACAGCACTCCATTTAAAGGGTTTACTTTGGTGGATTTTTAGTTTTCAGGTACCACCTTTACCAGCTGAACCTGTACCACAAGAAAATGAAGTACTGAATGGAGGATTATTTTAGCTTTTTCAGGCAAACCCAAGTGGTCAGGATCCACCACAGCCCTGCACACAGATTTATTACCCATCGTGTTAAACCCAAAGTAGCTAAGCCTTGCAAATCTCTCAGTGCTGCATTTCCTTCTTCCAAGGGCACGTTTTGTGGCTCATTGACCTGGGTTAATAAGTCTTTACTCTCAATAACAACTGGGACCATGGAGACTCCCTGAACTGAACCCAGGCCTCCACTCCTGACATTTCAGATACTGTGATGAATTGCTCAGATAACATCCCCCTCAGCAGCCAGCTTTCCCTGCAAACTTAGTGTCCTTTCTGTAGCTTCCACACATTTCACTTTCCACAGCTCTCTGAAGAAAAATTCAGTTTGCACTTGAGTTTTTTGGTGACTTTTCTTCCTTTCTGGCAGAAGGGCAGGGCAGGAATGTCTGTTTCTTCTACAAAGGGGCCACCCACCCAAAAAACCGTGAGCATTACTGGGCTCCAGTTCAGGCAGGTGCAGAAAAGGATCAAATAATTCTTACAGCAGCAGGGAGTTCTTGAAGCCAGGTTTTCTGAGTGCCTGCAGGTGTCTGAGTCATCACCACCAAACATCACCTCCCCACTCTTGTTTTAGTCTGCAGTCTGTGGGGCTGAGGGTGGTAAAACACTGGAACAGGCTGCCCTGGAAAGGGTGTGGATACCCCATGCCTGGAAATATCCAAAGTTAGGATGGGACTCTGAGCAACCTGATCTTGTTGAAGATGTCCCTGCTCACTGCAGGGGGGTTGGACTAGATGACCATTAAAGGTACCCTCCAACCCAAACTATTCTGTATCTCTGTGGTTCTATTTCAGCCAAGGTTTAAGAGCAGGATAATGATTCAGATTCCTCGAGAACTGACCCCCAGAAAGACAGGAGAAATTATAAATGCCCCTGAAAGTGTCTCCCATGAAGAGAACCAGCATCTTTTCAGATGCTTGGGAGTGCAGAGAGGAGAGAGAACCTTGAAAAGAAGTCCCAACAGGAGGAAAACCATAGACTGGCACCTACAAATGCTGAGGCATGCAAGTCAACCACGAAACACAGCTCTCCCTTAGTATTTAGGAAAAACTTTTATGTAATTCTGTTATTTAGGTACAGAGAAAAGTCCATTTCTAAAGCCCCAGCTGAGCTTCTCCTCCCTGCTTCCCAAGCTCTATGCTCCTCAAACCTAAGCCTAGAGCAGGAGACAGCAGACCTGGACTTCCCATCAACTCAAAGGAAAACAATGAATTAAAAACCTGCTGGGGCTGACTGCTTCTCCTTGCTCCACTAAAGAGCAGGATCTATGCCACAGCACACACATGTCAATTATCTCACAAGGAATGACCCAGCAGAGCCCCTGTTCCACACATCCAACCTCTCCAAGGAGAGACACAGCCCTGCTGCCACCTCCCTCTCCAAAGCGCCCGTGGCCAGCTGCCAGCTGAAGCAGCCAGAGGAAAAAGCAGATTTTGCCTTTTTTTTCCTCAAGCAAGGGAGGATGAGGCCTTAAATGGCTGGTTAGACCCATTAAAGAGCAATGTAAGGCTTTTATGTTACTCAAACTGAAAATAAAGCTCATTTTCTAC
The DNA here is from genome assembly GCF_903797595.1 of Erithacus rubecula. Lineage (NCBI taxonomy): Eukaryota > Metazoa > Chordata > Aves > Passeriformes > Muscicapidae > Erithacus > Erithacus rubecula. Next base: position 53,752,300 of record NC_136688.1, read on the forward strand.
CATGCTTTTATTGGAGAAATTCAAGACAGAAAAGACACATTGCACACTGCAGTCACAACACAGCAGGCAAAAAAAATTCCAAGCCTGGAAAACCTTTCAGGATTTTAACACTCCCCATTCCAGAGAAGAATTTTATCAAACAAAACAAAACAACAAAAACCAAACAAAAAAGCCCAAACAAGCAAGCAAGCGAGAAAAAGAGAAAGAGACAGAGGACATAAAGAGACCTTCTCCTCTGAAACAGTTGGGGTGGGAGGGGGATAAGAGGACAGCCAAGCTGGTCAGCCAGGTGCTAAAGGCCTTCCTTCATAGGAAATGTAGCCAAGTAAGGTTTGACAGATGGGTCTTCTTCACTTGGCTCAGGAACCTGAACAAAATTTCCAGTATCTTTTCATGACCCCAGCACCCATTACTCTGGGGCACTTCTTTTCAACCAAGACTTCTGACAAAAATTTTCCTATAGGGAGTGTCTGTATTGACAACCCAATCCTCTGGAAAATTCCTAAAACAGCCACAAATGCTATAAAAATGTACTCACATGATTCAGCTTATGCTTTCACTCAAATTTATCCCCTTGATGGCTCTAACAAAGTGCAGGTTTCTCTCCAAAACCCCTCTCTAAATTTGTTTAAAAATCCTTCAGCCAAATTCTATGATTAGTTTTCATCCCTTAACCTTTCTAGCTACTCAAGGCATGAATATGGAATGAATTTGTGGCATTCCTATCCCTTAATGAAATGCAAAGATCCTGCATGAAAAAACACGCACACAGATTTTGGAGTGAGACATGCACACCAGTGTTTGTGTGTGAGTGACATACATAGCCAAGGAAGAAAATCCTGTCATCTGTAATTCACACCCAAGACTACAGGTATCAAAAAGCTGCACTCAAAGCAGCTGGTGGTCCTGTATCACCGTGCTGGCTGCAGCAAGCTCTTCACATCTCATTAACAGCCTAATGAAGGCTCAATCAGGGATGCAGCCTATCAAGACTGCCAAGCACAGGCACACAGAGGCCAGAGGAGAAAGATCAGCTTGTACCAAGGCTTTTATTGCTTAGATCTCAGAACTGGGAAAGAGCTAGTCCTGCCACAGAAAATATTTTCCAGTGAGCAAAAGGCACGTGGAGACAAAGACCAAACCCTCGAAGTGTTTGGAAGGCTTTGCACAAGGCAGGTCACACACAGGGCTCATTTCCACAGGTGGAGCATAAAACCACTGAAGCAATGGGGGAGCTGAAGCCAGAGGAGTGCTCAGGATGGGGACACGCACACTTGCACTGATGACCAAGTGTCCCTTCAATATGTAACACAGTTAGCACTCAACTCAGCAGCTTTATTTCTCATGTATGCTATTATATTATATTTCTCATGTTATTTCTAGTAGGGCTTCCTAATGTTCTCTCTACTGATTGTATAATAGAATCAAAGAATAACAGGTTGGAAGAGACATTAAGGATCATCTGGTCCAACCTTTCATAGTCTACACAAGATGGTCCAGACAAATCTTATCAGTGTCCTATTTTGGAGTATCCATCACTTCCCAGGGGAGATTAATCCAAAGGATGATCTCACCGTGAAAAAATTTTCTGTCCAATCAAAGTCTCACCCATTACCCCTTGTCTTTTCCATCTGACTCCTTGCAACAAATGAATCTCCATCCTCTCTGTAGCCACCCTTTAAATACTGGAATATGGTGATAAGCCTCCCCTAACACATCTGTTCTCAAGATTGAACAAACACAGATCTTTTTGTATGTAACATACACATTTATATATTTTGAAACAGTTGGCACTGATGTGTTCAGACAAAATCCAAGGAAGAAAGGATGCTGGAAGAAGAAATCAGCACAAAGAGGGATCCAATACACAACCACTGATGGAGCAACAACAGCACCAGCAGTGAGCCTGCTGCTCACCATCCTTCAATCCATGCTGAGATCCTGGGTGGCGTCAACAACTCTCCTTGGCATGTGCCTGCAGACCCTCAAGCATCCTTCCATGGCAGCTCAGACCCTGCCAGAAACATCACATTTCTGCAATCTCCCCTGCCCACAGTGCTGCTGGTCATCTGAGCAGGAGGACAGAACACACTTGTATTTTTCCTTGCTGGGTGAGGGAGCTGAATCTGCTCACGGAAGGTCTGGTGACCCCAGGGCAGCTGCAGGGGATGAAATGCAGAAGAAAAGAGTAAGACCCAGGAGGATGAGCCTGTACCCATCTCATACCAGATCACCCTCAGCCAGTTCTCCTTGAATAGGAAGCTGAAGAGTGCTGGTACACAGGGACAAGGACCACGATCAATGAACGCTGCCTGCACGGGGTCTTTAACACCCACAGAAATCAATGGCAATATCTTTCAACCTCAGCCCCTGCCAGATTATGCTTGCAGCAGTAATGGGGGTGTAAACACAAGGAGCAGTAAATGAGCAAAGTGCTAATAGTGAAGCTTTCCCATGTGTTCTGTGGAATCAGCAGTGAGTGCAGCTCGCTGGGTTCTTGCCCAGGCTGCTCACTGGCTTTCCTGGACATGCAGGAGCATGCTACCACCCACCACACACACATGACCTGAAACTACTGCCCTGAATCACTGCATGTGAATTTTGACTCAAAACAAAACCTAAATCAGGTCTCAAACCTTACCTAGACTATGAAGGGGAAGTTATATAAAGTAATTCAGTAATTTACACCCTGTGTTTTACCTTCATCTCTGCTATTATCAGACCTTCCCCAATTTTCATGCGGCAAGAGATGAACTGGCAGTTTACAGCCCAGTGTGGGAAGGACAAGGTGACAGCCAGCAAACAACAAAATGACAGAAACACCAAGAAAGATGATAAAATATTTGAAATAGTATAAAAGAGACATAAAAATAAATTGCAGAGAGAAATTTCACACCAAAGGATGTTATTTCTTGAGAACAAACTCCATGATATTTGACTGTGATAGTCTCTTAAATGAAATGGTGCACTTTTTTTTTTGAGGAACTGAGAATCAGAAAGAGCATGTAGAGTGTGGAGAGGGTGCTGGGATGCTGCATGGCCAGGAAAACGGACAGACTCATATACCCAGTCTCCATCTCTGAAACTGAGATCTCACCATAAAGCACTTTTATCATGAAGAATAAGAGAGAAATAGTTTGCAAAGACTCAAACAGTTTTCAGGCTAAAGTCTCTGCAAATTAATACACTTTGCAGGAAAAAACAGCCAAATGTAGTGTTTATTCTAAGCACTTTACTGCCTCAGACTCATTAACCTGGTACCTTACATGCTGTCTTTGTAATGCAAATTTGTTAAAATACTGTGCTTTTCATAAAACATTCATACAGACAAGCTCGCACTGCTCAAATACCAATTGTAAGAGGAGCAAAAATACACTTACTTTTTCCTAATATTTCAGCTCTACACCTAAGTCTTATCTGCATAAGCAGTTTGTGAGAAACCTGCTGCTGCTGCTGCCACTGTAGCACAAAGGTGGAAGATTTCCCAAAGCAGCTGATGTAGGCAATTATAAACTGAATTACCACATGCCAAAGCCAAATGAAAAGACTTTGTAGAAGGTACCTGCAGCAGAGGTTTTTTGAGGAAGAGAGATCATTACAGAGAGGAGGAGAGATACCCTGCACTTAAGGAGGCCAGACATACTGCACCTGTTTGCTGGGCTCCTGTTTAGGAGCCACCTGCTCTGTGTGCACTAGAGTTTGCTGGGTATCCTCACCATGCTGCTTCCAGCTGCTGAACTGGCTGGACATAGCACACCTATCCAAAAGCACAGTGAGCCCAGCAGGAGACAAAAAATCATCTCCATAAGGTCTCCAGCCCAGCTTGACCCACGCAGTGAGAGATGACTCAGGGCTGAGGGAAGGAAAGGTTCCTGATTTTTGACTTAGACAGCTGTGGAGAAGGACCAAAGCATCACCTTCAGGTTCAGAGCACCTGACAGTGCTCTCCTTCCTCCAGTGGACTTAGACCTTGGAACATGAACTACCACAGCAAAGCCATGGCCAGCTGAGATTCACAATACAAACTGCACTAAACCAAATTCAAACAGGATAAATGCAGGAAATTTTGTGAGCTTTTCCTCCTCCCTCCACACTTGCCAACTACTTTTGCTTCAAGACAATCTATAACTATGCTGTCTCAAATTAAACTCTGAGCAACTGCTCTCATCCTTTGTTTAGTTTTGAAAACTGTCATTTCTTTTTCAGGCCTGATGCAAGCCCACAAAACCTGGAAAATGTTTACATTTTACAACTGTACCAGTTGATCTGACAGAAAAATACACTACCTTCCCAGACTTCCTAGAGCTATGAGGCAGAACTCAACAGCATTGCCTGAGGGGCCAGAATCATCTACACTGGTTTTCATCAGGTTCAGAGCTGTGACACAAAGGTAACCAACATGAGGCATCTTAACAAGAGGTTTTCTTTATTCTGCATAATAACATGCCAACTGCAAGCCAGGTATACTTCCCAACCTGTCTGCTAGACATGGTTCCCACTCACCCAAAACACATAAAGGTTCCATTACTGCTCCTGAGCACAAATGACTTCCCAAAGGAAACCAGGTCCTCAGGGAGATGATGCACACATCACTGGGATGCACCCACACCACACAGTCACTGCATGGCAAGGGCCTGGAGGCTGGGAATTGCACCAGGGTGACTACCCTGAAGTACAGGCATAACCAAAGTGAATCAGACTAACATAAAAATTCTAAATTGTTAAAATAAATTAGCAGAGTTACAAAAACAAAAGGAAACAAAATAACAAAGAAATCCACCCTCTCAAACACCTTCCTCACCACCCAAAGAAAACCTCCAAATCCAACAAAGATTGGGGCAGGATCTATAATCAAAGTAAAACCAAAACAGTAATTTTGCATATGTGCTTCATAACGTTAAGAAAATAAGTACTTGCTCAAACACCTGCAATGATTTCTCAGATGCAGGAGAAGAGTGAACATATTGAAACCTGCTTGGTTTCGAAATTCAGTTCATTTGGCACATCCTCCACTTTTGCAAGAAAACAAACAGCAAAGGCAGACAAGCCATGGCATGAGCAGCCTGCACTCTCCTGCCCACCTGCCTGAAGCCCAACTCAGAGGAACCTCCCTGGCTACACCAGCTTAGCTTCATTTCTACACTCAGTCCTCAGCCTGCCCATTAAAATGGTCAATAGCAATGCCAGCTGAGAAATGTCCATCACTGGGATCTCCTTTTTACAGGTCACTGGCCAACCAGACAACAACAGCTTCTAGCCATGACTGACCTCTCTGCGACACGAGCCGCTGATTTCCAGGAGAAAGACAAGCCATGAGCCATCCATTTTCTTAATCATAATTAAAACAGAACCAAAACCACTCAACTGTCTCTGGATGAATTTGTTTGTACAAAAAAAAAAAAAAGTGCAATCATCCTTCTATGTTTCTGGAGACTGAACACTAACAGAATAAGAATCTGAATGCATTCAGTTCATCTACTGTTGAACGAAAGCAGCATCACAGTCTGGGTAACAAAATGTTCTGCTGCACAGACCTCCAAGTAAGCTGACAAAACAGATTCAGATGGGTGTGTCTTATGATGGAAAAATTAACTGTGATAAAGAATAAAATGCCCCTTAGATATGTTGTTTTCAAAGTCATTAAGATGCAAAGGAATTTAAAAAAAAGCTGTCTCCATGAAGTTCAAGCACACATATGAAAAAGCAAACAAACCTGCCTGGATGACTGACTAATTGCAATAGTGGCTCTGGCAAAACTGACTTCTTTAGCTGATCAGTCCTGCTCCCACTGTGCTATACAGAGCTGTATGATGCAAATAGATCTACAGCTTTTAAGAAAAATGGAGCAAAACCAGCACAACACACACTGAAGTTCATATAAAAGAAAAAAGCACAACACCAGTTATTTCCTCTTGCAAACATTTGAAATGTCTGCCATTTGCAGAGGTTCTGAATCAGAGACAGACTGCATCTTGTTTGATTCCAGTAAAATGTCTCCTGAGAAAGTCTGCTTTGATCAAAGATTCTTATACTTGGGTTTTAATTCCCAGTCATATTTACAGGAATCTGCTTCCTCCAATTTCCTAATTGAGAGTGCATGGCTTGAAATATGCCTATCAGCTATCATATGACTGCAAATCAACTATCAACTTAACCAAGAGACACACATTCTCAGGCTTCAGAAAATAATTAGGCACCCCATGTTTTCCTGCAGCTTCCAGAAGAGCAGATGACAACAACCACATCAAGCCCACAGGTCCCATCCAGCCTCGCAGCTCCTGTACCGACGGCTCAGTGATTCACAGAATTGCTACCACACTAACCAACAAGATACATGGAAATGACACAACAAACCCACAATTGGCTGCCTGTGTCCAGTTTCTGCTCTGAGCTGAACTCTACTCACCAGGCTCTTGGTCCTTTGTGGATATGCACTCTCTGATGGACTCTGTTATGCCAAGGCTAGCGGCGGTGGGCAGTGGGCCAAGCAAGGATTCCAGTGCAGGGGGTCTTACAAGAGTTTCATTTCCATTTCTGCATTCCCCATCTTCATTTCTTTTAGCTATATCCTTCTCACTAAGTTCATCATAAAAGTCCTTGTTTAAGTGATTAGCAGCTGCTTCTAGTTCCTCATCTTCTGCCTCCTCCTCTCCAAGTATGCTAGAGGCATTATCATCTATGGAATCTGTAAAGGGAAAAAACCCAACAGATCATTGCATACCATCTGTTACAGAAACTAAATAAATAGAGAGGCGCTCACTTAAAGAATAAAAATCTTTAGAGGAAATCTGTAAAAGAAATGCACAATATTTTAGTTCAGTGTATGACTACATGGAGTTTCCAGATGCTCTTCAAATTCATTACCTTGACTATTAAAATGTGTTCTCATGACTACAGTCATCATTTAAAATAGAAGCATCATTTTATCATATTAAGTAAAAGGGCTTTGTGAGACAAGTCAGCTATTTCCTGGTATAATTACAAATTAAAATAGCCAGTTCAACCTGCACAAAGCCCTTCCATATGGGAAGTCAACTGGGGAATTTGGTGACAGAAGGGCCTAGATATTGGTCCACTGCACTTTCAGTGATAAAAGAAACATTCTCAGGTGCCAGTGCCAAGCTTATACTGCACCAGGAAAGAAAAACAACTGAAATCATTACTGAACTATCCCTGCAATGAACAATGTGGTTGTTTTGAAGGCTGATCTACAAACACCTATTTGGCAGAGAGAACCCCATTGCAAGAGATTTTGTACTATGCAAGCCTATATATGATCACATTTATCACCATAATGTTCATGCACTTCAGACTGCCAGATCTGAGCTCAATACTATTTAAGGAGTCATAAGACTTTATAGACTTACCATCTTTAGTGAAATTTGCAAATACACCTTTTGCTTTCGGTCTACTGTTTTCTAATTCACTCTCTATTTCATCTTGGTAGCTCGATATTTCTCCTGTGGTGTTGAAATAAAAATAAAACTCAGCAATCATTGATGTAATATTGAAGAAATGAGTGATATGTTACACTAAACACAACTTATACCTTCAAAATCCTCCAGCTTTTTTGATAATGCCTTTTCAAGCTGAAATGACAATAAACAAAATAAACATGAAATTACTAAAAAAATATGCACAATTTTAAACTGTTTGTCAACTGTACATCAAGACATAGAATAGCAGGGTATTTCAAAAGCACAAGCAGGTAAAATTGCTGAAATTACTTTGTAGTGTCAGATAGGCATGACTGGCAGGTCTCAAAACACTGACCAATTTTGAATGTTATCTCTCCTATCTCTATACTTCAAAAGGAGCCTCCACTCTGGCAAGCTGTAAATAAAAGGCCTCATTCTCCAGCAGTCAGAGTCTGTGACTGGACCTGTAGAAGTGCAAGGACAGTGCTGAGACTGCAGTGCCCACACCAGACACACTGGTGTTACTCATCAAAGTAAATGGGCTATTGTTTTCATATCTATTTAAAAAGAGTTTTCTGTAATGACACTTCTCCTAACCATAGATATCACCTTAAAAACAATGCATGGTTTCTGATCCCGTGACATTTTTAATTGGGAAATTATTCCTTTGCCAATAAACCAAAAAATATCTTTAGTTATTGGGTACTATATGCACTAATGCTCATCCCTCTCTCAAGAACCTCAAAATAAATGTACTAAATCTTACCAAGGACTGGTCAATTAGGATTTAGCATTAACTAAATTCAAAAGGCAATGCACAGAGGGAGGAGAGAGGAAAGAACCACAGAGAGCATCCAATTCAGAATTTACCTGCTGTATCTTCAATTTTTTTTGACCAGCTGTAAACGAAGGAGGATCACATTCTTCTTCCAAGTCAATCTTCATAAACTCATCTATGGTTAGTTGGCTGGTTGGTGTATCTTGAAACTCTGTCAACCTACCAAAGCACACAGCACATGACCAAAACATCTCTAAGAACTCCTATGAAAGAAATACAATTTGCAATCTGCCAAGCTATGTCATCCTTAGCAACTCTGCCTCAAACACAGACTACACTAAAATTGAGTGCTACTAATTGTTTCATCTGCTGCAAAGAAAGTATCTTTTCATATCCCAAATTAGCTTTTGATTTACTTGAGTATGTAGCATACTTTTTCCTTGATGAACAAAGACTGAACAGAAATACTGCAGCCCCTACAGTCAGTTAAGTATAGACAAAACTAAGACAAGAAACACAGCTCACTCCTCTCCTCTTGTTGCTTGTTATCAACAGCAACAACAAAATGAATCCACCAAATAAAATATCTGTCATCCTAGTTTAGAAGTCTGCTCAAAAATCTTCCTGATATGTCAGCATGATTAATTTACACAAAGCAAATGCTAAACTAACATCTCTTCAGCAGGCTGGAGGAGGGACAAGAAATAATCTTCCCAGGACACAGAGAAGCAGTGGTAAAATAAATTGATCATTTGCATTTCACATAAATGAAATAAATGGATGAACATAATTTGACAATACTAAACTTTGTATTTGTTTAATGTTTTCATTTTAAAAATTCCTACATATGTGAGAGATAGGACTGGCTCCATGGGGAATTGCCATGAAAGCAGATGAGTCTTTGAGGAATTCAATCTTAAATAAGACCACGTGGTCATAACTTAATCCACAAATACAGCATTTTATACAGGTGGCTGAGAATAAGCACATCCATTTTACAGATGGAGAAAATGAGACAAAAGGTTAAGTACAAAGCCAGGTCAGGAAACGTCTGGCAGAATGCTCCTCTGACAGAAAGTGCCCTTTTAATAATATCAACATTTTCCATGGGAAAATGGCAATGATGGGTCTGCAGCTGCTTTGCTGGAATATTCCCATCTTTCAGAGGAAGCAGAGCTGACAACAGCTTCTATCTGCAAAGCTAGGGAACTAAAAATGGTGATTCAGTGCTCTCAGCACAGGACCTTTCTGCATTTCTCTCCCCCTAAAAAACAGTTGTGGTTTTCTCCTCAGTTCTCTCCTCTACCTCTGGTTGCAACAAAACTCCTTCCAAAGAAGGAATTGTCTCTAGGACAGAAAGCAGTTTCTAGCCAGCACCAGGGTCAAAGCCAAGAGCACAAGGCCACATTCTCCTGCTATATCCTCATCAGCCTCTGTGTTTCTTCCTTTATAAATTGAGGAGCAAGACAAGACAGCCCATAAGGAGGGGTGCAGGCAGGCTGCAATTGCAGGACACTTTGCCTGGAGACATCCCACTCCTGGAGCAGGGGCCAGAGGCAGCATCTCATGCCATGAAATGCATGAGAGAGCCAGGCACCTCTGTGGGACTCCAACAGCAAGTAGCACACAAAGCCCATGCATGGCTGTGCCAGCCAGAATTAGTGCTGCTGAGGAGAAGAAAGCCTCCAAAAACTACACTTGCTTTTGGAATTTAAGCATCTCCACAAAGCCCCAAATTAGCCATGTACTTAAGAGTGACTGACAGCCCAAACCCTTCCCTCAGAGTACCAGAGACCAGCTCCCTCCTCCTCTCTTTCAGATCAAATTGGAAAGGAGAGGAGGATGCTGTTGGCAGCAGCAGCACCCAGCTTTTAATTAAAAGACTAGAAATCTTTCTTGACATTAAAGGGCTTCCAGCATGCAATACCCACCTTCCAGAAGGGAGCCACATCTATCAGGTTAGAGGGAAAACCTGGCTAGGGCACCAGTATTATTATTATTATTATTTTCATTCAGGATTCTTAATGCCAAGTCCATGTATCATTTGAGGAGCATGGATCTTCCCAGTCACATTCATTAAAGAAAAGCCATCCATCTCTCCACGAATGAATCATGTACTGACAGGCAGCCCCACTTCAGCAACACTCTTCCTCCCAACCAGCCTCACCTTTTTAAAATATTACTCTCCTCCCAGTGTTAAAAGCCAAGATGCACTTTGGCAAAGACACCCAGGTTGTTTATCCAACACTTGCTCTGAGTCTGAACGAGCTGCCAGAGCCCCACCAAAGCAGCACCACCCCTGCGTGCAGAGCAGCCAGGAAAACACCAGCAGCAAAACCCATGAAGCCAGGCTGGGGACAAGATGACCATGCCTGTGTGTCAGCAGCCAACACCTGCAGACACCTGAGGCTCTGTCTGTCCCTCTCCTGCCCACAGTGTCACCTGACTCGTGTCACATACCCTGCACCCATCAGACATCAGCCCTGGGGTGAGCCAGTGTGCTCCAGCCCAAGCACCAGCTTCCACCCCAAGCCAGAACAGCAGCAGGGTCTCTCCCAACACCTCCAGTGTATCTGCACTAGCACAGGCACAGTTACATCGTGTTTACTGCCAAGGAGCTCAAACCCACAGCACAGCACGGGTCAGCCATCTGACCAGGCCACCAGCACCCACTCCCCCCTTTTCCCAGTCCTGATCCAAGCCTGCAGGGAGGGGAGGGCTGCCAGCATCACACTTGAAGCACAGGCTGGTGGTGATGCAAATTTAGAGCAGTACATTATTTTTTCACTTCTCTCAAGTCTTGCCCCCAAGGCTCTAACCCTTCTCCCAAAATGAGGAACCATCCCTGATGGTCAGGACCCAGCTAGAGCATCATCTGTGCGGGAGAGCAAGCTGCACACTCAACATTTGCTCCTTTAACTTGATATAAATAAATACCTGCATTTGCCAACCACTCAACATTTTACCTTGGCTGATATCCTGTCTACATATTTTTAAACATTTCTTTAATTTTATCCACTGTTTGGACACATGCCACCAAGGCAACAAACTGATGCTGCAGCAGTCTGCACCACATGAAACAAAGCAACATTAGTTTGGCAGTTAAGAAAAACTGAAACAACCTTAATTATAAACACAATAATTTCAGGGGTAAGGGAGTGGCTTCATGAAAAAAAAAAAGAAAATAGCTACAGGCTATTTTTAAGCCCCACATAAAAATGCTATCCAAGCTCATTTTTCAGTTTTGTTAACCTAAAAAAATCTAATAAGAGTTGCCACTTTAAGTTATGCACAGACAGAGGGAAAATAAACAGATATACAAATTAAAATATTATTTCCTTGGCACAAATTCAAAAATACTCTAAAAATTGAAATTTGGCAGACAAGGATTTTCTATTTATAGTCAAAGCAGAGGCAACCACTAAAGCTCAGGCTAAGATTCAACTTCCAGTATAAACCATCCTCTTACAGTTTCTCACAGCAAACTCTTTCAAAAAAATTCCTTTGGGAGAACAGTTTTTCCAGAGCCTGGTGTCATCTGCCTCTAACCCCAACCCTTTTTTACAAAGGAAAATTTCCACAGTTGTTGTTTCATCCATTTAGAGACAAAGCCACACCTCTGCTTCTGATAAAGCACTTTTGTGCACAAATCAGTAAACTGATTCTGTTCACACTTAATTTAACTCCCAATAAGGGAAAATGGGTCAATCATTTTGAAGTTACATGCAATGTCCTTTTTACTCAGTTTTGTTCCAGGGACACCCTCCAGAGCAGACTCTTGAATCCAGTCTACAATGGAAAAAGCAGACTCATGTGTGCAGCTCAGGGGTCAGTTTTAGTGTTTAATTGGGATTCTGCAGCAGTGGTGTGCCACAAAGCACATGAAAGAACAAGGACTTCTGGAGTCCAGCTCACAAAAGCTTCAGGAGCCCAGGTTCAAAGCCCAAGAGGGACTTCTGAGCAGAGTCCTTCTATCTATACACAATCAGCATTGAGCTCTAGAAAGCAGGCAGCATGAGCTGAGCTATGTCCACACAGAAGGGCAAACAAATTATAACTTCAGAGACAGTTGTTTTTTTAAAAAGAGAATGTGCAGTTTAGCCTGAGCCATCAGCATTGAAGTTACCTGTTGTGAGAGGTCTTTTTAAAGTACTTAAAGTGTTTTATCAATGGATTAGAAAAATAATAAGCTGAATATGCCACATTGTTAGCAGAAATATATGAAAAAGAACCTTCACTGCAAGATAAACTGGTGCTAGTAATTAAACTCCCCTGAGTTTTCCCAAATTAACAATATAATTAAAACAGTAAGTAATAACTTACATGATATCTACATCATCCTAACTGAAGTAACATTACTACAAATATTCTAGCAATAGATCACCTAATCTGACACCTCAGACAATTCCAAACCCTGGAAACACAAGGGATTTACTTTTGTGTCTTTGTGAGGAACCAGAATATTGCAGAACATCCCCACAGTTTTAATTTAACCCTCATCAGTGCTTCCTGCCACTCCAAACCTGTGCACTCACAGCAGAGAAGCTCAGGATTCACACTGGTGTTCAAACCATCACTGTTTCTATACTACAAATCTAACAGTCTATTGCATCATCCTTCTCTCCTTATTTTTTTCCAAGCCATACAATGTTTACACAGGAACTATTTATGGAAGTATGTAAACACATGCCCTAAAAGTGATACTTAATACAGAACACATATCTGAAATAGTTATTAAATGCTTCCTTCATGACACAACAAAAAGTTTTCCAGTAGCCACCAGTAAATAAATAAATAGAAATCTCCCGGTAAGTAAACATTGCATATATATATATAATTTTACATGTACTTGTAATAATATAAAAGGTATTTTTAAGCATGTATGAATGGTATCTCATTACTAAAGGTAAGGACAAAATCAGAGGTGATCCAGTGGCTGTGGTTTTACAACTTACAACTTACCACCTGAGCTGTGCTAAATTAATCTGTCTGTTCCCAGCCAAATGCAACTGTTAAAGAGAAATATTCTCACCTTTACACAACTTCCACCATTAATACACATCACCTCTTTTGGCAATGGACTAAGAGCATGCACATAAAGTCATTTACTTCCAATTAATAGGTGACTGATAATTTATGGGGCTCATTTGCTGGCAACTCTGATGTTTCCCTAAGTATTAAGAACAGGTAACTAAAGATTGTACTACATAAAGCACCCTTTAGAATTAGTTCCTGTTACTTACACCAATACAGTGATTTAAAACTGTCTCAAAATCATTAGCATAAATTTTAAAGCCCTGATTCTACAAATGCTTACACACAGATTTAAGTTGCATTAACACTTGTGTCCCACAGATGGATAATCCCACCCCTGGCCATCCCAGAACTCTGTCAGTTCAAACCACCTGAAAATTTGTCTTTTTTTTCCCCCCCCGATTCAAATGCTCACACCATGCTAATGAAACAAAATGTGTTAGCATTCCTTAAAATTCTGCTTCATTAGTGTGGTTCCTCTGCTGTGGTCTGTCAAAAGCATTCTATGATCTCCTGGAAAAGAAAAATTGAGCTGTTTGATTTCTTAGCAGCCACTCAGATGAGGAAAGTCAGACCTGGGAAAACTATTTACAAGATCTAAGCTTGAGATAGTGCAAATAAATTACTGGTTGTTTCAAAAGTAAGAGACACCAAATAATTTTGAAATTATATTTTTAAGTATGATGTACTAAAACATATTAGGAATCTAATTAATGTATTAACTTGCTAACTGTATAGAAGCTGGATTTATAAACAGGAACATTGCCTGTGAAATTGGATTTCTCAGAAATAAAACCTTTTTTTTATTAAACCAGACAATCCTACCTACAAAGGTATGCAGTATCAGCCCACGTGGATCAAGTTGTATTTTATTCACCATACTAGAAAGATTTCTAGAAATCATCTGTAAGCCACTTAAGTTGATTTAACTGGAGACATGAGCCATTTCTCAATTTAGCTTATGGCAGCAGCAGCCATAAGGAGCTGCTTGGCTGCTGAGCTGAGATCAGAGCAGACACCACCACAAGGTCCTTTACATGAAATAAATATCCTGGCATCCTAAATGCTTCTCTCCACATCACACTTCCAGCAAGAGCCCTTCCATGACTGTGACACTCTGAGCACCCTCAGCCCCTCCATGCCCAAACACCTCAGGTGGGCAGCTAGCACTGAGTCCTGTACACCCCCCACAAATTTCAGCATGGCTGTACTTGGATCACAGCCCATCACCAACCTGTCCACACCTTCCCCTTCACTCCTGGCCTTGATAGGGCTTTGGTGTTTGGAATAACAACAACCTCCCAGCCACCTCACAGCTACCCATGTCCCTGTTTCCTTCCCTTCTCACCCAGACTCAGGTACTCCAGGCTCTCTCTGCCTGCTCTGCCCAGCTTCAGACAGCACTGGGAGCTTGGACACGAGGTTTCTGCCAGCCATGTATTACAGAAATTAAAAAAAAGAAAAAAGAAGAAAAAAGAAAAGCTGCAGGCAGTATATTCAGGACATTTATCTCTATGCATAAATCTTTAATTTTTCCAGAAAATTACCACCTCAGTCATTGAAAGAGCTGTAACAGGGTCCCCAGGATATAAGCAAAGGACCCCATTTATGAAAGCCCCTGCAGCATCTACAACTGGCAAATGAAGCTCCTTCATAACAAATCTTGTCTTCCTTCCCAAAACACTATGATGTTGTGAGAAAAAAATATTCACCTCAAAAACCTTAAACCCATTCCAGCCTTTCATTCCAATTTCTTCTAAATGAAGCTTTACTGCTTCTGAAGTTCATCACAAATAAGTTTTTTAGCAGATAGTACTTTATGGAACTGAGAAGAAGTATTTTTTATGCAAAAAGCAGTTCAATTTAAGGATAAAGAGCACAAGTCAAAGCAGCAAAATGCAAATGTTAAGAAAGATAAACTGATTTTAAGAAAAAATTCTATGGAATAAGTGCCTAAGTTCTTCAAACAGGCATAAGGGCTGCATTGTATTAGATAATGCACAATGGACAAGTATCACAAGAATTATTCCTACTGAATGTCACACAAAATGTAGAATGCAGAGAAAGCATGCAAGAGATGAATAAAAAGAGGAAGGGGCAGAGTATTTAAAGGTTAAAAAGACAGAGGCAAAGACAGGTGCATTGAACACAGGCACAAACGTGAGGACTGAACTAAATAAAAGGACTGGGTTTATTAAAAGTTAATTTCTGCTACCTCCACGGGTGATTACATAGAAAATAACAATTTGACTAATTAGCTAATATTTGTACAGTACTTTGAATATATAAAGTGATATATAAGTTAATACAATTTCAATTAGACTGGAAATGAGATAGAATTATCATTGCATTTATTAATATTTAATAAGTTCGCTTTCAACAACAGCAACAAGCTTTACATTTTAATTGTGTGCTTCAAAACATAAAGCCAGAAGGCCCTGCAAAGTGACTACAAAGTTTTCTCTACCAATATTACTGAAAACCCACTCACCTTAATAATAAACAAGCAGTGCTTTGTAACCAAACTGATGCCCCAATTAAGCAATTTGATTGGAAGGTGAGTGACAGCACACATGGGCCATGCTTTATCACTTTTTTTCTTCTTTATCACTTTTTTCCTTCCCTTTATCACTTTTTTTCCTTCCTTCAGATTCTCCTTATGACCAGGTCGTGAATTTTTATGAGCTGGAGATATTTCACATTTTTGTGAACCTCCTCCAGCTCAGAGCTGAAAGGGGGCACATCCTCCAGGCACGAGGGTTTGGTGCTCTGCTGCTGATGGACAGCAGGGAGAACTGATCCAGTGCAGCAGCTGCATAACAGTGCCCTCCTCACAAAGGCCTGACACCCCTTGCTGAGGGTCTTCCCCAAACATTCCCAGGACTTCCCAATGAGGATTTCTCAAAGAGCATCATTCCTGCACCCTCATCCGGACATTCCTGTCCCCCCCAGGCAGACACACACCACGTGGGGTCTTCCCTTGCAGATTTCTGCCACGGGCACCAAAAGCAAGCCCAGCTTCCAATGGGCTGTGCTTCCCCAGGAAGCCAACTGGGAGTTAAATCAGACCACACAGCAGAACCTGCAGGCTGGAAGTGTCAGCATGATCTGGATTCATGTTGGGTTTCACTTCCAGAGCTGTCAGGGCAAAGCCATCAGCAGTGATCACAGCATCCAACACCTTCATAAAACACAGCAGCAGCTACTCTTTACCAACCAGAGTAACTATAATTAAAAGGAAATAAAACTGCACATCAAACTGAGAAGCAAAGGAATTTTTAAGAATGTGAAATAAGTTCTTATTCATTTAGACAACCTCTATTTGATGGCATTTTGAAAGGAATTCTTGAAAGAAGAGGAAAAAAATCTGGAGTGCAGAAAGAGTTATTCAAAGGTATTTTTTTTATTTGCCTTCGTTAAATACTATATAACGTGCTCTTATTTGAAAAACATCAATCAAATTTATAGATTCGTGATAAATAGTTGTAATTATAGCTGCCTGAAAATAATTCAGCTGTCACGTTTACCCTGTCAAAGTAAATAAGGCTGTCATTTTAGTTGATGTGTGTGACTTGAGTAAACATTTCAAAGTATGAATTTTGAAGTAAGATTTTCTCACTTGAAACAATTGCTCAAATTAATTTTCCTTCCAACTCTAATTTATTATGCTTATTTTCTTAGTAAGTACAAACTCTTTAGCTATTTTGGAGTAGATGGTGATGTATAACTCATTAATCATACAGAATGCATAACTGAAACACGTGACCTTCTGGGCAGAGAAAAAAAAGTGGCATTGGTTCTGCTCCATCCTTATAGTTGTAATACCTTGAAGCATTTAAAACACTTTAAATTTATCTCTATACTGTTCATGTATAGCTGGAAAATAACATAATTCCTGTTCCACCAATGAAGATCTGGGGCAAAAACATTTTCCACAATTAATAAGTGAGTATTTTAAGCAAGTATTAGGCTCAGTTGGATGTACTTAAGCTGATCTCAGCAAGGTGAAGAGAGACACTAAGGAAGCTTTCTAAAGACAGAGCAAACATCAGAATATATTGGTGATAGAAAAATTTCCAGCTGTGGGCAACAGAAATCATGGTATTTCAATTAGGTCATTTTTAACTCAACCTATGCAGAAAGAGTATGCCACAACTTTTCAAAAGCAAAATGACAGAAACTGGGTATCTGCTTACATCATTAAACTGTGGAAAATACAACCTGATCTTTAAAAAAAAATAAACACACAAAACGTACTTGGAGAATTCCCCCTTTCAGGGGATCCTTCACTGAACTTATCATTAGATTCACTGTGCTATCTTCTATTTATTAGCACTGCAACACTACCAAAAATGAACATTTCAGCAAAATATTTTGAAAAGTTCAATAACAAACTTAAAGACTTGAAAGCTGTTCAATAACAGCTTAAAGACAAGACTTTTCAACACTTGGCTTCTGCATTAATGAAAAAAAACAACTCTCAGAGCAGACGGTCAGCTTTGAAAATCAATAAATTATTTTTTCTGAGGACATGACAATACTGTTAATATTACTGACACAGCATTATTTTGCCTTCAAGTCTTAACTTGTTAAATAGGCACAGTGCTCCTTATCATCCCTGCTAAGCATCTGAGGCCTTAAATAAGAGGTGAGGGGTTAGTACTTTAAAATGACCAGCTAAAACACATACTGATTTGATTCCCAGCACTTATGAAAATAACCTGGTTTTCTCCAATATACATTTATTTTAGACTGTATCACTGTTCAGTACTGTAAGTGAAAGATAAAAGCAGTGAGACTGCACTGACCTTTTCCTTAATGTAGACTCACAAACCTTCACCACCCTGATGACCTCCTTAACAGTCCGTCGGAAATCATGCATTCTTGCTGCCACTAGCAGAGCTAGAGAACAAGCAGGGAAAGTTAATATCAAAAAGAGGGAAATTTCCTGAAGGAAAGCAGAAAATAGCCAGGTAACTATATCCTCTCTTGGACCCTGGCTTCAGCTAAAGAGCTGTAAATGCCCATGTTCAGCTGTGTCGCTGAATACTGGTGATAGACTTGACTTCACAAACTTTGCTTTCTAGCCACTAAGCCATGTGCAAGTTGCACCTTGAAAAATTCTGTGCTTTAACATCTGGGAAACCATGGTTATCTACAGCACAAGAACATTTCAAGGATCACTTATTTTCAGTTACCATCTTTTAAGCAGAACTCACTGAATTCTGTCCCAAATAAAAAGATCTCCAGAGAAACACTGAATGTGCCTAGACTGGTTACTCACTGCTGCCATTACTATCCCTGTCTTGCTGGTGCCCAAGTGCTCTCCTGCAACAGCCTCTACACAGCCAGATAACCAGCTGCATTTACATGGGGTGTTGATTCAGAGCATCAGCTCTGTTTTGAAGCACCACTCCCACTCATCATAGAGTAGCTCACTGAACAGAGCAGTTTTAAGCATTAAAAGTGCTTTTTTATGGAGGAAACTAAACCAGTGCACCACTTCTGGTATATGTTTAAACTGCTCCTAACAGGAAAGTCAGGGCTGAGCTAATAACTGGTCATTCAAGCTATGTGTGGCACAGACTTTTAAGCCAGGGAACCAAATTAAGCCCAGCCCACAGCCAAACACGTGAGCTGCATATTGCATGGATGGATGGAGGGGGCTCAGCACCACCTGCTTCCATCTATTGATCTGTGTCTGTTGAATTAAATTACTTGCTCATGTGGATAGAGTCCATGTAGTGCATCAAAGAGCAGACTGCTCTCCCATAGTCTATACTCAAATTTTTAGCAATGTACAACAATCAAGTACTATTAACAAAAAGGGGCTAGAAATGTCAAAAAAATTGCATAGTCCTGGGTTCTCAAAGGTTTGAGCATTACTTCTCATTCATGCATACACATGTAAGATCTTTCAAATAAAATAAAGCACATACATGAACTCTGTGACTACCTACACTCTTTGTTACTGACCCCAGTGGCTACTATCCTTTAACCTGGCCCTCCCAAATCCACAGGTTTTATGCAAGCATCATGATAGTGAAGGATCTCAGAAAAAGATGAAGAAAGAGAGAAAAATAATTTCACAAAACAGGTCAAAGAGGGCACTTCTTGCATAAGACTCTGTGTAAAGACACAAATCAAAGTGTTTGCACTAATGGTGTCATTTTAGCTGACAAAAAAACCTTTTAGCAGCTAGAGCCTGCAGAGTGGGGGCAAGAAAAGGACCAGAAAGGAGCTTAAAAAAAAAAAATTCAAACTGTAAGCTACAAAGGGTCTGAGCAAGTACTGTAGGAACAAGGGCAAAAATGAAGTTATAGTTTCAGAAACTATTTCGAGGAAGTCCTAAATAATCTGTAGCTGCCTGATAGAACAGAACCCCTAGAATGGGGTATCACCAGTGCCAAGGTGCTCAGACTTTGCCAGCCCAGGTGCAGGGAAAGGCTGTGGCACACCTGCCCCGCAGAGCCCCGAGGGCCGGCGCCCTGTGTGCATCCAGTCCCGCTTCATCCTCTGCAGCAGCCTCAGCGCCGTCATGGACACCTCGTGGTTCTTATCCCCAAACTCCAGCATGTGAGCAAAACGGGGGATGTACAAGCACGGATCTGCAACACAAAGGAACAGGGTTATGTCTAACCCTAACACGGATTTGGGAAATGCAGGGCAGAGAGGCTGCTGTGCCCGTCTGGCTTCACCTCAGCAAACACAGGCTGTGCTGCTGGGCAGATCCTCTACCACTAAGCTTTAGAAGCACTTCTTTAGATAACCTAAAACAAAACAGTTTCTTGCTCTATAGACAGATCATTAAAGCACTACACAAACACTCTTATACATTATTCTTCTCTTTAGCATCCAAGGAAGCACACACTGACTGTGACGCAAGCAGTGTTACTAGTATCAGGGAAATCATGCCCAAAGTGAAGCACTTCCAAAAGCTTTTGCAGAATGAGCAGATGATTTAGGCCCAAAACTTCTAACATATCTCTTCTAACATCTCTCAAAAAGAACAAGGTAACTTGCATGTTTCGTCTCAAACCCAACTAAGCTTGGAAAAAAAATTCATGCTTAAATCCTCCCTAACAAAAATGTAGTTACCTTCAAAGTTAATTCCAGCTGCTTCTCAGACTCATATTCCAAGAACACAAAACACAGTTTACTACAGACACGAAGGCAGACTTCCATCAGCATAAAGTACTGGAACCCAATTAACATCATTAGCACTAAGACAATTTACATCAGCCACAAATCTGCCTCCAGATGTATAAACTTACTTCAAGCATTGGTGCTATCAGCTTCAAACTAACCAAAATATGTCAGTACAGATTGTGCTCTGCCTAAACCAATTTATAATTTATCAAACAATCTTGTAAAAGCTACACTTAACACATGTTTACTCTTAGTTGAGATATCAATTTCTCATTTCCTGCCAGCCTTTTATCACTTGACCGAAAATCCATGATGTACGGTAAATTGTTAACTATTAGTCTCAACTCAATTTCCTCTGCTGGTCCCCTATGCGGGCACTTAAACCGATAAAAATTCAGCTCAAAACACTGGAAAAATCTTAGGGATTTACAACTAATCAAAGCAGTTTCATTTAGCACCAAGTTCTAACAATGATGCCCTGTTGCTATCCATAATTACCAAGATCACACCATAGGTGATAATGGTTGTCAGCCCCGGAGAAGCATTTAAATGAAAGCACTTAAAAGGCAAGAACTTCCAACCTCAAACTCCCTCAAAGCTGAAGAAATTCCAGGCTGCAGTCCCCTCCCAAACATGACCCCAAAAAATCAAAGGTTTAGGAGAACTTTACCAATCCCCACGATTCAAAGGACAGGTGTTCTGCACTTCCAAATATGATTTTATGAAGCTCTACTTTAGATAAATTACATATTCCAAATTCAACAACAAAAACCCCAACCTTTCAGAAGCCATAGCCTGGGGTTCAATATACACTTAAACTTTGTTGTTGGCACTACAGGAACACGTACAATGTTACAAAGCAATGCCTGGTTTGCTTTTCCATCTCTTCTTAGCCGGAGAGTGCCCAGCTCCATGGAGCAGACAGTATCCTGGCCTCACATTGTTTTAAATATGCATCACTTATTTCCACCTCCGCATAAGGTTGAGAATTACAAAGGTAAGGAATTCCAGCATCAATTCAAAGGATGATAATTGAATATCTTCTCTGGGTCTGGCCCTTAATCTTGCCAAAACCAATGGTAAGAGCCGTATCCGTGGCATTTTAGTCTTCAACACCAGCTTCAGAAAGTGTTTCTTTATTTCTCCATTCATTCCTTTAACCTGGCTCAAGTTCTGAGGTGCCAGGGAATATGGAGGTTCCATTTTTTTCCTAAAGCAGTCAGAACGCCTGGAAAGATCTTTTCTGTAAAATGAGTTCCCCTATCTGAGTCTATGGGTTCCACAATCCCATATCTCGGAATTATTTGTTCCAAAAATACTTCAATAATTAATCCTGTAGTTGCTGAAACAGTTGGAAATGCTTCTGGCCACCCTGTTAGCTGACATACTATTACCAGAAGATATTTAAACCTTGCCACTTGAGGCATTTCAGTAAAATCCACCTGGATTTTACTGAACGTCTTTGGAATGGTCATACAGCCCAAGGCATTCCTCCCTTGGCAATTTTCTTTGTAACTCTGTTATTTGCTTTAGCACAAATCAAGTGACCTTCAATAGCTTGCTTTGGAGAGGTACAACAACTACACTTACCAATGTTAGGGGTACCCTCTAGAATTGGAGTGAATTAATAATAGTACACAGTGCAAACAAATAGGCTCAACTTTAGGAAAACCCCCATTCCAGTTATCACACGTCAATCAATCCATTATTTATGTGGAGTCAAACTTTATCAGACCAAACTTTGGCCAGTTTAATAACACTACCAATTGGACCAGAATTACTGCCGTTCTACAAAACATGCCAGATGTAAACTCACCACATACCTCACCAGATCGCAAGGAGCATCTCTCAGCTCCCTCTCTGGAGCTGAGTTTCAGAGCTGAATTTCGGGAGCATTTACACATTTGCATTGTAGCTATTCAGACATTTCTGCTGGCATTCATGCCCACAGGTCATTTGACAAAACATTGCACATCGTTAATTTGAATTCTGAAGCTACCAAACAGACAGAAAATGAATACGTGGGTGGGTTTTAAATAGAAAGCCTTAAAGAAACCAAAAAAAGTTAACAGTGTATAGATAAATCAGAGGCTGAATCCAGGTTAGCATAGACAGGTCCTGCATGGATGCAAACATTTGAAAATAAATGAGTAAGAAATGTTAGAAGCTGCAAACGCCAAACACATTGCTTCGTTCCAGGGACACCAAACCAGCACGGGGGCACCGAGGGTCCGCTTTCCCTTTGGGTGACCTCTGGGGCGGCAAGCCCTCCCTCCAAACGCGAGCAAGTTACAGTCGGGCAAAACCCCCTTGGTTTTCCTCAAAGGGAATATTGGGGCCCATGAAGCAGATCACAAGGAAAACATTATTTCATGTTTTAAGTGAGGAGCATGTATTTTGCTGAAGACTTTCCCTTCTCTCCTGATCCAAATTTTTATTTGGAACTTGGACTTTTGGAGTAACTTTGATGCCACACAGTCACTAAGAAGGATGTCAGAACAATTTCGAGCTGTGCCCGAACGAGTCCGTCCTCCCCAGGGAAAGCGGCAGGGTCCGCAGCGCGGCGGGAGCCCATTCCCAGAGAACGGGCACAGCGCGGGGGACATCGCTGGCCGAACGATCCCGGAGGATGGGCGGGACGGCGGGCAGGGAGG
Source organism: Erithacus rubecula (assembly GCF_903797595.1). Lineage (NCBI taxonomy): Eukaryota > Metazoa > Chordata > Aves > Passeriformes > Muscicapidae > Erithacus > Erithacus rubecula. The sequence goes on from NC_136688.1 coordinate 53,775,333, forward strand.
GCGGGCACGGCGACAGCGGGGAAAGGGGAGGAAGGAACGCAGCAGCGTCCCTGTGCCGGAGCAGCCCCGGCGGGCCGTGCCCCCGGGCCCCGGCGCAGCGCAGCTCAGCGCGGAGCGGCGGCGCCCCCGCCCGGGCCGCCCGGGAACGGCGCTGCGCTCAGGAGCCGCCCGCTCCGCGCTGCCCCCGCGCTGCCCCGCGCCCCTCCGCGCCTGTCCCGCTGCGGCCGGAGCGGGCACACCGGGAGTGGGGGGCGCCCATCGCGGGGGGACCGCGGGGCTCGCTGCCGGCGGGCTCCAGGCGCCGCGCACGTAGACCGGGGGGCGGATGACGGGCAGGGGCCGGCGCTTTCCCCGCCGCGCCCCGCCGCTCGCCATTGGCCGTGACGTGCAGTAGTCGCTGCCTCTTAGTGCGGGAGGCGGAGGCAGGGCCCGGCAGAGCCGCGCTGAGCCCGGCCGCGCAGCGCTGCGTCCCACTGCCAAGGGAGCGCCCAGGGCAGCGCCGCAGCGCTCCCGCCCGCCGCGGAGGAGCCGGGGCGCCCCGCGGGCAGCAGCGCCCCTGGCGCGGGCGGGAGGAGCGCGGAAGAGCAGCGGCAGCACCAGCGGCGGCGGCGGCCGCGGAGACCGGAGCAAAGTTGGTGCGAGCGGCGGCGGGGCCGCCCGGGAGCGGGACTGCAGGGAGCCGCCGCCTCGGCTCGGCCCGGCCGCCGCGGATGTGCCCCCGCCGGGCCGGGAAGGACGGAGCGGAGCGCTGGCAGCGGGGATCGGGCGGCTGGCTGCGCTTCACCCTCGCCGGGCTGCTGCACTCGGAGGATTTGTGGATTGACTCTCGCTCCTGACCCACCTCTTTTGCCGGATTCCTGGGGTTTTGTTGCTGGATTTTTCCTTTTTTTAATTTTTTTTTTTTTGGTCTTTTTTTTTTTTTTTTTTTTTTTTTTTTTTTTTTTTTCTGTCCCCGTTCCTCGGGGAAGGAACTGCCTGCCGGCCCCGCTCGGGCTCCCCGCTGCAGTCGTGGCAGTGCCGTGGAGGCTGGGACCCCCCCACAAGCCAAGGTGAGCGCTGGCACTGATCCGACACAGCATCACCCCTTTCCCCCCGGAAAGGTGCGTCGGGCCGGTAACCAAAGAGCGGGCACACATTCCAAAAAAAAAAAAAAAAAAACCAAAGGCCACCCTGCATCTAGAAGCGTACAAAATATCCTGATAGTGGGACTCGCATTTGGGATCTGTTAGTTCTCTTGCTCATGCCACTGCCCCATGGTTGCCTCAATGGCAGGATCATGAAGTGTTTGACTTTTTTTCTTCTGCTTCCAGAGACCTTAAAGAAGTCCAAAAAGAGTGTGAGGTCAAACGGCAAGGTGCCAGGATGCTATGAGATAGTGCCCCTGTCCCTGAAGAAGAAGATGGCTGCAGAACTTTACCCTGCCAGCACCAACACTAACATTGCAAACAGCAACGCCGCCGCCGCCACCGCTGCCAACAGCAAGAAGAACGCCCTGCAGCTCCAGCAGAGCGCCCAGCCGCCCCCGCCGCCCCAGCTCCAAAACCTCAACAACAACAACTTGGAGAGCGCCAACTGGCAATCCTTCCATCCCACGCTGCGGGAGAGGTAAGGGCCAGGCCCGCCGGACCCTCCCCGGGCGGGCGGGAGAGAGAGAGGCGCCCGCCCTGTGCACCTGCGCCCGGCCGGGCGAGAGCGCAGGGACGGGCGGGAGGCTGGGGCACCGGGCGAGGGCAGCCCGCGGCTAACGGCGCTTCTCCCCCTCCCCTGCTTGCAGGAACGCGCTGATGTTCAATAACGAACTCATGGCTGACGTTCACTTCATCGTGGGCCCGCCAGGGGCATCCAAGAAAGTTCCTGCCCATAAGGTTTGTGCAGATAATTTTTGGCTTTTTAATGCTGCTGTGCAGGTCGCCTTCTCCCCCTGCCATACAACGAGGTTCCAATTTTTTTTCCTAATTATAGCTCTTGTCTAATCCCAGAAGTAATTCACATACGGTGAAATTAAAGGGAGCAGTCTGAGGCAGTGTTCTGCTTCCACTGCAGCTTGTAACTTTCGCTAAATGTAGCTTTTAGGAAAGCCAGCACGCTCAGCTGTTCCTGATCCACGTTACTGAGGCTTCTCTCTCTTTATTTTCCAGTATGTTTTGGCAGTTGGTAGCTCTGTCTTCTATGCTATGTTTTATGGCGATCTAGCAGAGGTCAAATCTGAAATCCATATACCAGATGTGGAACCTGCAGCCTTTCTAATCCTATTAAAGTAAGTGGCCACTACAAGTCTGCTAATTACATGGACAGAATCAAAGTAGCTTATAAAATATACATCTCCTAATTGACATTGTGCAATGTGCACTTATTGCTGTTTACTTAATGCGCTGACAAATAATGAATGTCACATTCACTGCCAGCAAAGACTATAGATTATTTTCATGGCCTACTTTTTTTTTTCCCCTGAGAAACTAATTTTTTTTCACCCCCCCGTCTAGATACATGTATAGCGATGAAATAGACCTGGAAGCTGACACAGTTCTGGCTACACTCTATGCTGCCAAGAAGTACATCGTGCCGGCCCTAGCAAAGGCTTGCGTCAATTTTTTGGAGACCAGCTTAGAAGCAAAGAACGCTTGTGTCCTGCTGTCTCAGAGCAGGCTCTTCGAGGAGCCAGAGCTGACGCAGCGCTGCTGGGAAGTGATTGATGCTCAGGCAGAAATGGCACTGAAGTCAGAGGGCTTCTGTGAGATAGACCAACAAACACTAGAGATCATTGTAACCCGGGAAGCACTCAACACCAAGGAAGTGGTAGTTTTCGAGGCTGTTCTCAACTGGGCAGAGGCTGAATGCAAAAGGCAAGGGCTGCCGGTTACGCCACGCAACAAGAGGAATGTATTAGGGAAAGCTTTGTACTTGGTGCGGATTCCAACCATGACTTTGGAAGAGTTTGCCAACGGAGCTGCCCAGTCCGACATCCTCACCCTCGAGGAGACTCACAACATATTCCTGTGGTACACAGCTGCAAATAAACCCAAATTAGAGTTCCCCCTGACCAAGAGAAAAGGACTCGTGCCTCAGCGCTGCCATCGGTTCCAGTCGTCTGCGTATCGCAGCAATCAGTGGAGGTACCGGGGCAGATGTGACAGTATTCAGTTTGCCGTGGACAAACGGATATTTATAGCAGGACTGGGATTGTATGGCTCAAGCTGTGGCAAAGCTGAATACAGCGTCAAAATCGAACTGAAGCGCTTAGGTGTTGTCCTTGCTCAAAATCTGACAAAGTTTACCTCTGACGGCTCCAGTAACACCTTCTCTGTGTGGTTTGAACACCCTGTGCAGGTTGAGCAAGACACGTTTTACAATGTAAGTGCTATTCTCGATGGGAACGAACTCAGTTACTTTGGACAAGAGGGAATGACTGAAGTGCAGTGCGGGAAAGTGACATTCCAGTTCCAGTGCTCCTCGGACAGTACTAACGGAACTGGAGTACAAGGAGGACAAATACCTGAGCTCATTTTCTATGCATGATGCATTTCACCTTGATTGTATTCCAGTGCTGCAATGATGCACATTAAGGGATTTTTTCGGTTTTACTACGAACTCTGCAGCAGTATGGAATGTTATGCTACTTACCTATCTGCTACATCAGGCTATACAAATAAGTGAAGGAATGCTCTTGAATTTAATCTTATTTTATTTATTCATAAGCTATTTGACTTAATAATTAAGACTGCAACATGCAGAAAAATGTTAAATTTTGCACGTACTGTGCATTTATTTTGTATATAGATAACTAACTTGCAGACTGCAGCTGACTCAAACAGAATGTTCTAAACTAGAGCAGTTTATGAATCTGTGAAATATAAAACATTTTTACTTGCCCTAAATCCTGTGTACTTGATCTTTGCTGACCTTATGGCTCGTGTGTGTTAATTCATGTACTGCTAACAGGGGTGATGACACTGTAGTCTGGTCCCTGTGTGTATCCACACCCAGCAAATAGGAAGGTTCCCTCTCTTGGTAACTGAAACTATCCATCAGCAGCCTTTATTTTCCTTCATGAAAAAAGGAGCTGACATTTGAGGAAGCTCAGAGTTTTTTGTGTGTTGCCCAAGCTGAACATAGACAAACCATCAGTGTAATCAAAGCTGATCACAATAATCCTGTGGTTATATTTGAAAACTCTTAATGCCCCTTCACATGAAGCATCTCTGTTACCCTCCAGCCTGCCCACCAAACAGCAACACTGCCACTTGCACCTGTCAAACTAGACCCCCCCTTTGAATGGCCAGAGTCAGTATACACAGATGAAGTTAATTAATTCAGCAGCATCACAAATTTAGCCCAGGGCTGTATTACTGGCAGACACTATCTGAATTTATGTCCCATCCTCATACAGAGCAGCAGGCAGTAGAAAAATACTTGCAAGATGGTGTTTAGGTTCACTTAAGATTTCTAATTAGAAATAAGCCACCTTAAAAAAATACGGGCTGCTGGATCTTTCCTCCATCTTTTTTGGAAACATAGTCTCAGGCATTATCAGCAATCATTTTATGCTAGTACTTTTCTCAGAAAGGGATGAAAGTACTTGTTTTTTCTCAAATGATCATAGCAGAGCCAATTAGAAATATTTACTGGATTTTGTAAATCTTAGGATGAGCTTGGAAGAGAGTACACAACAGTCTAAACCCATATTTTTTCCGTGTACAAGAAGAACCTCAACATCTAACGTGTTTGCCTTTTCCCAAGCTGCATTAATTTTCACCTTGAAACTAAGCTGCTATGCAAATCCTGCCTGTTTTCTCTCCCTAAAAATGAACAGACCAAAAAAAGTGATGAAAAATAATAAGGGCAGTGAATGAGTGAGAACAAGACCTCTGTAGCAGAGCTGGAGCTGTGCAGCTGTGGGTGCTGCTGTAGTGCTGCTCCCCTTGCTGCAAAGGCAGCAGTCCTGTGCCAGCCCTGTACTGCTGAAGGGGTGTGCCCAGGTTGTTCTGCAACACAGCCATCTGATTCTCTCAGTGCAGATTAAGGAGAGTGGGAGTGAGAGTGGGTAAAGATGCAGGCAGATAATTCCTACACAGAGGTGGATAACAGTCACAAGACCTCACTATAAATGCACTCTTTTAACTGGGATTGGCACAAATCCCCTTGGCTTAAACCCACAACCTAGAGCATGGCTTCTGTGCCCTTTCAACAGGTTTAAACCCACCTTCCTATCACAGTTATGATTTCAGTCTTTACTTACTACAAGTTATTCACATGTTTGGAAAAAGTTGCTCCTCATTTTCCACCAAGCCACTTGTATTTCAAGCACTCAACAGCTCAGCTACAGGTGATGGACAGATAGTAAATTTGGGAAATACTTATCAAATGTTGCATCTGTGGAACTGAAGCGTGACAGGCCTGTAGGAGCTTGCTGACACACAAATTTGTTATGCATCAGCCCATTGTCGTAGTATAGCCCAAATTACTCTTGGAAAAAGCAACAAAACTATTTGCTAAAGAAAACAGCATCTAGTTCCAAAAAAGCTCTTACATAAAGGAGAACAGGCTCTTACAGTCAGCAATGCTCCTCTGCCTGGATTGACTCCAGCTTCACTATAAAGTTACTACTTGGGTATTAACATTCACATTCAATACAATGTATATATACATATATACATACATACATATTTTTTTCAAGTAATCATAGAAAAAAAATATTCAAACAGTCAAAAGTCAAATCATTAAAAAAATACCTATGGCTGGAGCATTTATGCAGAGTTCTCTGGCCAACACAAGGAAAGTTTTTCCCAGCACATAGACATTCACCTATTAAAAGACAAAAAAGCATTATGTAAATTTTAAACCACAAATGCTTTTAATAGAACATTTATATAGAAAGAAAAAAACCTCAACTTTTGAAATCTTAACCTGCTTAAAAAAATTCAAGTTATACAAGCAATATTCATATGTACAGGATAATACTCAGTGCTTGTCAAAATCTGCACAAATTAGCATTGTAAATCAAAGCATAAGTTTATGTTGAAAAATTATAAAAAGTTGTTCATCATGCTCTTCAGTGGGCTCAGTGCTGCTCTGTAGTACAGAGTTTCAGCTGTCAGGTTACATCATAAGGCATTAAGTAGACTTCAGTATGATACCAGTCCATATAAAGTGTCATTTATGTTGTACCATTACAAAACCTGAGCAAATACAAGTCAGTGCAATTTTCGGTTCTGCATGATCATCTGTAGTGGCATAATTAAATATTGCACAAGCACACACCAAACTTTTCATCAAATCAAGGAGTGGTGCTACATGCCCCAAGGGTTATTTGTCATATCTTGTTTGGACATTGCTTCCAATCACACTAAAAACATTAACAACCAAAAAAGAAAAAAAAAATTAAAAAAACCCAGGAAAGCCCTCAACCACACCAAACCTGCTCAGGCACCAGGGACAGAGCCCTGCTCCCCTCCCTCCTTCACTGCAGGAAGATGTAAAGTGAGGGGAGGAGTTATTTATACTCTGATTTTCAATTTATATCACAGACAGCAATATTGGTATTTTACAAGTCTGAGGAAGTTTTCTTTCTCTATCTTAAGATGTGTTTTTGTGGTCAGCAAGAAAGGCAGGATATACTCCAGTTCCCAATCAGTCTCAAACATTCCCACAGAGCTCCATGAACACCTTGCTTCCCCCAAGGCATATGTAAAGGTCAAGGTTAGTATAAAAAACTCCATCCTCCTACACTCCAAGCAAGTAGGTTTTTGGTTTGTTTTGAACCATGGTATTTACTCTATTGCTTTTCTGGAACAAAAATGTCCCTCTCTTTCCTATGCCTGGATAGTGAAGGTGTTTACTTAGCTGTGAATTACACAACCCAGTGATGATGATGCTACAAGCCTATGGAATTAAAAAACTATTGCCCTTTCCATTTCATCAGAGCTTTGCCAACATTAGTTTAAAAGCAGTCTTTCCTCTCAAGTGTATAGATGGTTCTATCAAGCTAGCTAAAATATATGTATCTCAATAACAACAACCAAACCTCCAATCAAGTGACATGTTTTCACCCAGCCCTTCAGAATGTTTACATGAAAATGTTCTTCATGTGCATTTTTCTCAAATATATAAAATAATCAGAAATTAGAACTTCAAAGAAATCCTCAAAATGATCACATATTCTGAAAGCGACTGTGCAATCAATTATACATGATAAGATGGTAATTCATTCCATATTTAGTGAAAAGTGAGTGTATTCCATGCTGTGTCTGACCAATGGCTGGACTGGCCTAGTAGATGCAAAAATACAGCCTTAAATTTTACTGCCCTTTTTCTTCCTGAAATAGCATCTAACATAGAAACACTATTCTAGGGGAAGGAAAAGAGCAAAACATACCCTCAGAATGAGAAATCTATTTTCCAGGAAATAAGTCACTAAATTTTATACAGAAAAGAAAAAAGCACCTACCAAATCTGGCAATTCATACTGAAGCCTGAGTGTGTGACTTTCCATGAGCCCCAGTGACAGAACAGATCTACTAAAACGTCTACTAAAATGTCTGCAGCATTTCAATTGGCTTTAGACTCACTGCAAGCTCAAAATGGGCTGTTTTGACCTTTTGTCTAAAAAATATTAACATAAAGAATGAGTGTTTGGCTGTAATTTCAGCCTTCTAAGCTGGCTGACCAAGTTACTATAAATCTTCAACCTCATCACTTAGATCCTGTTCTGCAAGGACGATTTCACTGCACAAATCAATAAAGTTACTTCAGTGGAGCAAAGTACATATGACGTTTCCATTAGAGACTTCACAAACTCATCCAGTTCTCTCATATTAGTCTAGAAAAAAAAACCACATAAAAATCTAATCCAAACAGGTATTTTTCCTTCCAGCCTTTTTCCTTGTCACGACATCCAAATACTTGATGTTTGTCACCATCAAACCACGTCCCTCTCTAAGAAACTCTTCCCAAGCAGACTTTCCATAAATGCAATAATAAAGAGCAAATAAATATGAATAGGCATTAAGAGGCAGGTATTTTATTCTAGTGAAGTTCTAACAATCAAAGTGATTGCCAAATTAAATCTAAAACAAAGACAAATGAATAATAAATGTGCTCAATGACTACTTATCCTTTCCTTGGCCTAACTAAAAGTCTCCTGATCTATGGTTTATATGAGAAGTAATGCACTTAAATCTAACCTGCTTTTCCACTTCACCCACATCATCAGTGTTTTATGATTGACATCAAGGTGCAGGCAGTGTATTTGCACAAAATAATAAATTAAAATAGAAATGGTAAATGAGGGAATTTTTTCTTTTGCTCACAGGTCTATTTCATTGCAGTTTCTGGTTACTACCAATTTAGACAGAAAGCAAAATATACAGTACAGTCCATGTTCTATATTGTTTTCCTCACGAAGCTCACACATTTTTAATGCCAAGGTCACAAAAAGAATCAGGAATATTTAATTGCTTCCAGTTTTTCTGGCAAATCAGTAGGAAAAAAATACTTCAGGCCCTCTCAAACATGCTTCTCAACTCTAAAAGTTAAGAGATATTCACAGGTTCTGGGGCACTTCTCATAAATGAAAAATTGAAGATGGCATAAAGTTCATCCAGAAATCTGTAATGCCATTGAATTCCTGATACATGATATTTAAGATCTCCTGGGTTTAGTGGAAGGTGGCCCTTTTACTAAAATTTTATTCTGCTGTCACTGATTTCAGCTATTACTCACACACATGCACAGATCCTGTGATAGAAGAGATATGATATAAAATAAGCATTTAGAGAGGGTCTTTCTTTACTCTCATCATTTGGTTTTTCTGCACTCCATTAAGCTTAGAAAATGAAGAGAATTAATTTAGAGGCCTACTTTAATTTCTAGTTCTTTCTTCATTAAGAACTTCTTATAAAAATTCATATACTCCAATCCATCAAAAGCTTAACGTTCCAAATTTAGAATCATATGACATTTGCATTTATAAAACCTAATTTTATATGAGTTCTTAGAATGTTGAATAAACAAAAATGCCCTTCTAAAAGGATGTCTCTGGCTTAAACTTGAATTGGTGCAGCTTTAAAGCTTTACCGTATCAACTTCAGCCTCTTTTCCCCCTAATTTAAAAGGATCATACTGAAAAACAGTATTTTTCCAAACTCTCCCCAATCAAAACAATTGTTTTATACACTTTCAAAAGACTTGTGCTCTTATTTTGCAGATTTTTCACCAAATATTAAAATTTCCTAAATTTGATGCAATCACCAGGTTTAAGCATCAACATCTATTGCAAAAGAGAAGTGTTTTCTCAACCTCTGCTAGAGGGGAGATTTTAAAAAATCTGCATACCCTGATAGTTTTTACCATATTCTCTTACATTCAACTCATATTTAACAGAGTAAGTTTACAAGCATGTGGACCCATCACAGATATTTTTTTTTTTATTTTATAAAAAGGCAAAACAAAAGTATGTGCTCACCAAGGCACTGCAAAAACCTCTTTTTATACAAGACCTTAGCATTCTCTAAGATACTGTCCTTTACCAATAGTTAATTTCTGTTCTCATTATCAAACTCATTATGTTAATTAAAAAGGGCATTTAGGGAAGGAATGGCTTCCAATTATTCAGTTACATCTTCACAACAAGATCCTTCTACTTGCTATGCTCTTTGTCCTTCACAGTATTTTTTGGAGACAGTCTTTTCATTTCACATCTGTCAGTCATCAGACACTGATTTCAAAGGGACACTTCCAGAGAGACTCTTACCCTTTCATAATTTCCTCTTGCTTTCACATCATGCCTGATCTGTTCACAAATACCAATATCATTCCACTTTCAGAAGTAACAACACCTCATTTCCAGTAACACAGAATTCATCAGTCTAACACCTTCCAGAATTTTAAACTCTCTTGGGGAAACAGGGAATCTCCCATTCATACAGTTACCAGGTCACATTAACTTCTGGACAGTAGCAAAAAATAAAGCTGCCACCATTGAATGGAAGTTTTTGTTTGACTGTAAGCTCCATAAAGTTATAAATCAATAACCCTTCTACAAGCAATTTCCAAAAAGGCTTTTCAAGACCATAGTGTGGTATTCTGGCAAAGTACTCCAAATGGTGACAGTGGTTAAGATATTCCTCTGGAAAGACAAAAGACTGGGCAGTTGGAACACGATGAGAATTCACACTGTGAAACATCCATGGCTGCTTGCCTAAATAATTAAGCAAGCATGAAAAGCAAATGAGTTTTTAAGGAGAGTGTCTGTTGCTGGGGAAAGAGGCACCTGTGGTTATTTGATTCATTATTAACATTTCTAGTGTAGTAATGCCTGAAGGTCCCAAACAGGTTGTTTAAATTAACTCAATCAACATCAATTTGCATAGGGGCAATAAAGGCAAATACAGTCAACATGTTAATAATTTTAAATGAACAAAGGGTATTAAAAAACTGAAGCAAATCAGTACAGTCTTTAAAAGAATACTCTATTTTACCTTTCTCCATGCAATAAACTGAAACTTCCTAAATTTTTTTATCGATACTGCACTTAGACCAGTCAAAAGGTAACACACAGAAATACAAACAAGTACCAAACTCAGCTTGTCAGGCTGTCATTCAAAAGAGACACAAATCAAAATTAAGCAGCTTCCCTTTTATATTGGGCTTTAAAGCACTGCCTTCAGTCTGGGGACTCCAAAGGAGATTCTCCTGCTGATCACATCCATGGCAGGTCTGGAGTTCTTCCTCCAATACCACAGCAGTACAACAAGCCATTATCAAATCATCTATGCAAGAAAGTCAAAGAGTAATAATTTGTGACAATCACAGAGGAGTCAGGAAGCCCAGTGCTGCCTTTAGACTAAATAAATTAAAACAAGAGTTCAAAAGTAACTCACAATAAAAATCCTTCTAGACAAGCAAGTACTGTTACTTGACTAGACTGCAGACAAAGAAATAGGGGTGAGAGTGTGTTTTGAAGTGGAAGAGCAAGTACTAGTTTCTGATTTTCACTTCTTGTGCATCCTCTTCCCTTACCTATAACCATGGTGTAGTTCAGGTTGGAATGGATCTCATCATGTCTCCAGCCCAACCTCCTGCTCCAAGCAGGCTCAGCCGCAAGAACAGACCAGGTTACTCTGGATCTTGAGAACCTTGATGGATAAAAATTTCAAAACTGCTCTAAACGACCAAGTTTCCACACTTGGCTGTCCTCTTTATGAAAAACCTTTTCTTGATATCAAGCAGAGACATCCCATTTTAATTAATTACATCCACTGCTGGTAATTTTCCTGCTGCACACTTCTATAAAGAGCCTGGCTCTTCAGATATCTAAGATCTCTTCAGTGAACATCAGACTTGTTTAACAGCAGGACACACCACAAGACATACTAAAAATTATATTCTACTAGGCTGAAATTGAGGATCAGAGCACTGCCAACCCCTGTCCCCAAAGCCTTTTATGACCCCACTGCAAAGACCATGACACTGGAGATGACAAGAGACTAAAAAAACAATTTCTGAGGATGTGAAAGGCAGCCTTTCACCACATCGAGATGAAACTTCAGCCAAACAGTTCTCCAGGTGCAAGGAATGGGATGCTTGGAAAGATGAGAGAAAACCTAAACTGTTCAAAACTTGGCCAAGGCTAGACAGGCTTTGCAGCTCTCCTAAACAAGCCAGGCCTGTCGCTTACATTGGACTAACAAAAAAGCAAACAAAAGGCCTGATTGCAGACCTCTCTAAGGACTGTATTTGCAAGTAAAATGCAGGATCTGAAAATATAAGCAAGTACTCTCCCTGTCAGAGACTGATGACTGGTCGTCCTTCCAACTCAATCAACAAGCAGCTCGACTGCTCGGCGCAAGGAAGGCGCCGGATTTGTAGCAGTGCTCTGGACATTTTCAGCTCCTTTCAGATCAGGCTTTGAACTCCAAATCTATCACAGGCATTCTGGATCCAACAACACTTTCAACAGGAGATTTCCAAGATGCAAGATGTATTTCTCATGAAGGTAAAGCATCAAGGAAAATGCCTTTCCAATTAAAAAATAAAAGAAGACTTTCTGCGTTTTCCCAAGATGGCAGAAATTTTGAAGCTCCAAAAGTTGTTATGAAAAATGCAGCAGTTCCCCTGTGGAACAAGACAAACTCCCACATCTCAGTCATCAGCAAAAGAGGAAATCTGGTATTACTTTTTACACAGACTGCCATTAACAGTGAAAATTAGTCTCCTCTGTTGATAAGTTTTAGCAGCACAATACTATCCTAAAAGCACATTACACTTTAGGGGACAGCTTTTTATTTTTTAATATATTTTTAAGTTCCAAAGCAACTCAAGAAAGACAGGAACAAGGGTTGTACAAGTACAAACCAGAGCCTAAGAGGTCATGCTTAGGATTTCCTCTGCCACTTCAGAAAAAAAAAAAAAAAAAAAAAAAAGGCTAAACAGATCAGCAAGAGAGAAAGAATGTAAGATATATTATTAAATACTGAGTTGCAAGTAACAGCAGATTTAGGAAATGGTTTAATGGTGGACATGGTGCTGGTTGATGGCTGGACTTGGTGATCTTGCAGGTCTTTTCCACCCGTAATGATTCTATGATTTTTTCACCCTCAGATGCACTGAAACCTATTTCAGGGTACTCAGTAATTCAGTCAGTAGCCTCCATGAAGTCAATCTGTAAGGATGTTTCATGTGGTGACTTACAAAATTCCTGCAGCCAGATGACAAAGAGCCCTGCAGGTCCCTCACCTCCCACTGCACCAGGAACATTCTGAAGAAAAATCTCAACATTTGCTATTAGTTTCTGAACCAGAGTTGGAGCAGGTCAGCAGTAGCTCATTTTTGAGATTTCAGATGTGATTTTTTTTTTGCGTTATAAAATCAACACCTTTCTCATCTCACCAAGAAAAACAGTTACCTGGACTACTATGACAAATTTTGTAGATGAGTATGAACAAATTAAATGCTTTGGAAAGATAATACTGCTGCCACTACTACTAATGCTCTCAACTCTTCTTCCTTAAGAATATTTATATCCCAACTTCAGGATGGGAGAATAGTCCTTGAATAAAAGAGGCACTTCAAGGTAAAATAGTACCATCAAATGAACTATTTTTAACAAATTCTTTTTTAGGTTTTGTGGGCAAAGACTGATCTAAAGCAGAATGTACTGAAATTTTCTGCCTGGGCCACAAATGTTTTGCTACCAAGGTGGTGTGGATTTTTTTTTTGGGGGGGGGAGGGGGGTTTGGCTTGGTTTGTAGTTGTGGTTTTCTGTTTGGTTTGTGGTTTTGTTTGTGGGCGTTTGTTTGATTTTTTTTTTTTTCAAACTTGGGGTGGGAGAAAAAAAACATCAAGCTAGAACCTGAAAAACTCATTTATGTATTCTTAAACAGGACTTTCTGGATAGGTAAAGCTAACAGTAACATTCAACATTCCTGTTTGCTCAGATTCACCTTAAAGAAGCCATAAAGTAGAGATCATCAGAAGACACTGTGGGATGCAAATCAAGATACTGAAATCTTGGATTTTTCTCTTTTAGGGGTTGATTATTTCCCTACTACTAATACATATTACTAATGAATTTCTGTCTCTCCCATCTCCTCAGCTGCCCCTCTTTAACCTTTTGGTCCTCATAAGTCCCATCTCAGAATCTTTTCTGTCTGGAATGCACAGAGGGGAAGACAAATCATTTAATCTTTCTTGTCTGTTTCTGCTGACAATACATCTTTTCCTCTTACAGATACAATAACCTCTTCTAGTTCACATTGTGACTATTCTTCATACTACTGTGATCATTCTATTTCAAAACCATCACCATGAAAAATTACCTGTGTTTAGAAGGAAACAAATCTCCCATTCTACACACGTACTGTTTGGTCATGAGCAATCAAAATAATTCAATCAGAGTTTAGAAAGGAGAAGAAAGTTACTAAATTTCAGAATTAAAGATTCATTTGGTTATTGCAATTCCAGCAGATTGCTTCAAGCAATAAATAGTCTTCAGAGGGATGCCATTTACCAAGACAGCTGGGAGGACAAAAATAGATGCAAGTAACCCACTCGCATTGTATGTAAAACAGTTGTAACAGAGAGAATGAGGGTAAGACAACATATGTCAGCAGAGCTTTCCATTTCCACAGACAGAGCAAATTCATATTTCTCTCTATATACATTTTATAAAACACAGTTCTGAAGTGCACAAATACATTTATACAGCATTACCTACCAAAAAAGTTATTTCTGTCTTCAACAACTGTTGTTTTAAAAATATGCAGCATCTGACCCTGTGCCACTGCAGTGACTCTGAATCCTGATAAAAGGATCATACCAACTCTTGTTATGTTGTTTGCAGTGTTAAAAGCAAAAAATTTTACTGAAAAATTACTCAGGTTTCCAATCCTAGAGATTTTCCAGTTAGAATTTTTAGAGAAAAACTAAAATATCTTCAACTTCAACAATTAAAAGAAGAAGTCAAATTAAAAAAGGGTACAATACCTGAAGAAGGTCACTGAGGTCAAGTAACATATCTGTGAAAGAAGTCAAGGAATATACACACTTCTTGAATGTGACAGTAATTCTTCATTTAATTTCATTAGCAAGCCAAAGAAAGGGAAGAAATAAACCCAGGTTAACTGTCAAAGAAACCAAATATGGGTTAGGTCACCTCTTATGCTAACAGCCAACATCCAGTTAATTGTCCAGCTGCCTAAAACACCCTGCCAGCACCTGCTGAATTTACTGCTCAAGTTGTCTCAAAGAATAAGCCAACAACTCATGTCACCTACAGTACTCACCATATCCTGCAGCCAGTGGTAAGGGGCTCCTGTGCTCTGCTCAGACCCCCCTGCAGTGCTGCATCCAGCTCTGGGATGCCAGCACAGCAAGGACACTGAACTGCTGGGGCCAGTCCAGAGGAGGCCACCAGGATGATCAGAGGGATGGAGCAGCTCTGATGTGAGGAAAGGCTCAGATAATTGGGGTTGTTTAACCTGGAAAAGAGAAGGCTTTGGGGTGACCTAATTGCTGCTTTCTGGTACCTGAAGGGAGCCCACAAGGAAGATGGAGAAGAGGGTGTAGTGACAGGACAAGGGGGAATCAAGCTGAGAGTAGGGTTAGATTGAATATTGGGAACAAATTTGTTTGTGTGAGGGTGGTGAGGCCCTGGCACAGGTTGCCCAGAGAAGTTGTGGATGTTCCATCCCTGGATGTGTTTGAGGGCAGGCTGGATGGGGCTTGGAGCAACCTGCACTAGTGGAAGGTGTCCCTGCACGAGGCAGGGGGTGGAACTAGATGACCTTTAACTCCTGCCAACTCAGGCCATTCTATTATTCTGTCATAACTGAAAATAGTAAAGTATCAAGATAGAACACCCATAGTACACTTAAGAATATAAAGCACCATCAGTCTCCTGTACAAGCTTAGAAGCCCAGAAACATGGATGTAAGAGCAAACAATGAAAATTGAAATAAGTTTATTTTGTTCTTTTCTATGAGGACACTCAAAGAGCTGGGAAGTGAAAGCTGCTTTGGCTGCTCCCTTTTCCAGCCAAGTGAATCAGCTGTTACCTTTCAGTTTTCACTCCTTTGTGATCTCCTGTGCTGCTGCAAAATATTACATCACTATCTACTCATTATGGGCACACTTGGAAAACATAATAGTTAAAAACAAGCCAAACCACTACAAGTTTCCATTAGATTTAACAAGCAAGCATACTTATGGATGCATTGTCTGAACAGTATCTAAAATAGAGGGGGAAAAGAAGAAAAAGCAGCACAAAGCCCAGGGTGCAAAGGTAACCCTTGTGCTGCTGTTAATGAGCACAAGCCGGATGTGTCCTATCAGCACTCAGGTGCTGTAAAAGGGTTCTGGTTTTATTACTAAAAGGATTGTCAAGGTAAAGTGTGAGACAAGGGGAGAGACTGAGAAAGTGAGGCAAGGAAAGAAAACATGTATGTAGGGCTGATGTGAGTTAATGTGTTAAGAAATCCTGCATTAAATAAAATGCAGGGATAGCAGTGTAGCTCAGTGCATACTGTGGTAAAATGAGTATTAGTGAATGTTCTTCAAGTAAGCCAGAGTAATACAGTGCACATTTCTCCTAAACATTATCAGCTGTGAAAGGAGAGTAATTCAGATAACGTAATCAGTTTATACATAAACATTTTCCTTGTTAAGAACTTTTATCCTTGAGCATTCCTACCCTTAGTTTGCATTTGAAATTGTACAAATGTACTCCAAATTTGTTACAAAACATAATACATTATGTTAATATTATTTGGTGGAAATTAATTTCCACATTAAAAAACACAGCATAGCTGGGTAGTTAATGAGCTGAAAATTCAGTATGGCTCTGAAAAAAAATATCAAAAATCCATTATAGGTAGTATTATGCAAGACATTACAGTAATCTGAAATTTTAACACAGTAAGGAAACTGCTAACAAAAACCATCTGTAAAATACACAGTTTAGAAATCTACACAGAGCAATACTGAATTCAGTGCAAATTTTTTGTAAAAGTGAAAAAAAGAGAAAATGGAAAGACTTTAGCAATACAATTGCCAAGAAACCCTAATAATTGTCAGCTCATCAAACAGATCTGGGAAGAAATCACTATGCCAATTTTGTGCTCAAGAAATATTCTAATTCTGAAAATGTTCCCAGCTCATTATTGACTTGAAGTGCCTGATTATTCCATGCCCACCCTGACATACTGTCCCCAATGAGACAAAGTAAAATTATCATTCATATCTGATAGATCTCACCACAATTTAGGAGGAAAAAAAACCCTGAAACACCAAAAGAAAAGCATCTCATAGTTTATTGAGGCACTGAAGTAAACTGAGTGGTCCTAGAGCCTGGCTGCTGTCACTGGAGACAGGAGGAGTCAGAAAGAGCATCAGTGCCAAATGCTAATTCAGATTTTAGGTGAGCCAGAGAGGTGCTTTTCTAACCCAGGCAGTTACAGTCATGAAATCTGTATACCCAGAGTATTCTTCAATCTCCTCAAACTGTTAAAACCCACTTTGGTGGAAAATCTAAACTTACTAACACAAAGCTTAGGCTTTATTACTGCAAGGAAAACAACTCCACCTTTTAGTCCAAGAAGAAACAGAGAGCATGGGATGCATTTATAATGACACAAGATCAGAGCTAAGCAATTGGGAAATTCACAAGCAAGGTTCAGGCAGCTCTGAATCAATTTAGAGCTACACTATAGATGCTTTAATATACAGTTCCCTTGCTCCTTAGAGAAGTCAGTTCAAATGTCCACTGAAATTGTAAGCAAAGGTCACACTAAAAATGTGGTGCTTCTGGATTTCATTTAAGGTAGCCTCCAGCAATCTCTCTCCCTGATTAGACGTGTAGCTACTACAGCAAAGCAAAAGGGGAAACTTGAGTCATGCAGTAGCACAGGATTGGCCTTTACTGGGAATATTGTGGGCACGATTATCAGCAGGAAGTGGTTGTAAAAACAGGCTGTTGTTTTCCAACTCCTTTTCAGAGTTGGAACAGTTCAGGAGAACATACAACAGCAGCTGAAAACAGCAGATAATACTTAATATGTATTCAAAAATTATACAATCGTAAGATAAATGTTTGCTTTGAGGCTGGAACAAAACAATGATCATTTCACATATGGGGACTGCTACCCACATGGAAAAGTTCCTAAAGGGATGGAAAGCTACTGGTACTTTAGATATGCCTATGCAAATAACAGGACACAAAGGGACTTAGGTTATAAATGCCCCCAAATTAAAAAAAAAAAAAAAAAAAAAACAAAAAAAAAAAAAAAACAAAACTGGAAAAGAAAAAGCTTTAACAGTTTTAACTGCTTTTTCTTTGCTATTAATTCTTTAAGCAAGTTTCACCAAGGTATGCAACTGACTGCCATCTCTAGAAATGTCTAAATGTCTAAATTAAGAAATGTCTAAAGGCATCATTTCAAAAAATTAAATTCAAGGGAATCCTTTGGCCAACATGATGCAAAAGGTCAGATCGAGTGGCCAAAATTTTCCTCTTCTGCCTTTAGTATCCAAAAATCTGTGGATAATATGAGAGCTCCATGATTCACAGCAATAATGATCTCATTCTCAACACCAGAGGAAACAAAAGTTCATGAAGAAATGAATACTGGACACCTAAAACCCAAAATACCACCAAAACAAGCATGCATTTGTACTTCAGAGAGACCTACATTTTACATATTCCAGCAATCCTAAAGTACTTGTGCAGCAAAATCCCCCTGGTTTTCAATAATAACATCTAGCAAGAGGCAAATCTGCCATTTGCAGGAATAAATTGTGCAAGATGCCATTGAAATAACCACTATAATTTACAATAAAGTAAAAAATCTTTTAAAAATTGTAATTTTTAATGTCTGACAATCTACAATAATCAGGAAACCTTGAGATTATTTCACTCTACTGTTTCAAAATTCTTCCACTGTGTAGGATGTCATATCTGGGAGACACAGGCCTGTATTAAGAAGCAGGAAAAAGGGTCTAGTATTTATTTTAGTTAGTTAATTAGTTTTTTAAGTTACCCTTTGAATATTTTTTTACTTATTTTTACAAGGTTACTACAAAAGCAGCAATACCATGGAAGGAGGACTAGTGCCAAGGAACTGTGACTGCAAGCCACTCAGCAGAAATTTGACATCCATAGAAGTCCTGCTGACTGTAATGAAGTGTCACCTTTATTCAGTTTAAGCTAATTTGCTTTGTTTCTCACCAAAACTAAAACCAGATCCATTAAATATATAAAATATTTAAACATAATCTCACTTTCTGTACTCAACAGCAGCAATTTTGCTGGCTGCAAAGAAAGCAAAGCTTAATAGGAAACATGTCTGAAAAGCAAAATAAAAAAAATCTGAATATTAAAACAAAAATTTCTCAAGTTCCTAATGAAAAAAAAAATTTGCAATTTTGCAAATAACAAATGAGAACTTCCCAGCACTTTCTTTAACAAACACATGGAAATAAGACAAAAGGGAGGGTGAACACAGAAATAGGGTGATAGCAGGGTGAAAAACTAGTGATAGCATTTGGCTGGCCCAGAACCCAGTTTTCAACCTTCCAGATCAACACCCAATTCACAACCTTCCCCTTCCATAATTTCATACACCATATGACTTCTGATTATGACTTACCACAGTTGTACCTCTGCTGCTTTACAAACTTTCACCATTTTAATTAGCCATGAATTGAGACTGACTGACAATGCTGATTGTTTAAACATTTCTCTTTCCAATGACACTGAACTAGAACAATTAGAAAATACCCAAACTCAATTCTTTCACAGAAAACTCATTTCTGACAACTCTAATGAAAGCTTTGCCTCAAGGCTGAATCCCCACACAGCCAGCTTCCAAAATTTCTTCAGTCTCCAATTCTGCCTCTGCAAAGAGGTCCACACAGCACAGCCTGCACTTGAGTACACAAACAAAAACAGCACTTAACAAATGAAACTGCTCAGCACAAATGCTGGTTTTATAAAAAGTAATCTTTATTTATGTGTAGATTAATGCATGGTTAAAAAATAACTGCATTTTGGTCTGCAGGGCTTTTTTTCTTCTTTGCTCACAGCTGTATGACTTTCATAAAAGCGTATTGCTCTCAATTCTGTACTCTAAAATCCCCAATTTGAGAACAAAAAGCAGTGTCCCACTCCCTCCCCAAGTCTATCAGGACATTTCTGCAGCAGCTCTCTTTCAGCATGTGCAGCCTCACTATCCTCACAGCCAAGGCAAAGTTAGCAGCAGTAATTCAGCATCGTGCAAGCACAGGCAGATCAAGGAGCAGAGAAGCACTTGGGGCTGCTTCCAGCCTGCCTGGTTCCCTGGCATTCACTGAAAGGGTTAAAAGTGTGGCTGTCTGGCTCACCTGAGACCTGAGCAGCCTTTGACACCAGCTCTCCAGTGCATCTCCTGCAGCTGCAGACAAATCCAGGCTGCTCAGACAGGAGGGATCCAGGCCTGTGAGCTGCATCAACCTTCAGACTCCAACACAGCTACAGTTCACTCTTTCCTAAATTACTGCTGCAGCTTTTCTCAATAATTGTCTTCAGAGTCACTGCCATTTAGAGGAACATCTTCCAAAACACCCAGACTGGCTGAATATGCAGTGAGAGTCCAGCACTTCTGAAAATGCTGCTCTTGGAGAACGTGGTCTTCAAAGGATTGGGGCTAAGCTGTGCTCCCAGTGTTACTGACTTCAAGTAAAAAACCTGCTTTGTGGGGTAGTGCCAAGTCACATGTAAATTTATAACAGAGCACAACACAACAGGAAAAAAAAGGAGAAAATACATTTCTTGTCTCAGAATGCTTGCACAGTCAACTCACAATTATACAGGGTATCAAAGGGATAAAATATGCAAAGAATATCCATACTAAGCCCCTGAAAGATAATCTAGTTAGTATATTTGCTTAGGAAAAAGAAAAATTAGGCATAGAACAAAAATGTAAATATTAATTTAAAAGTTCTGAGAGACATGAGGTTAATCTTCAACTTGAATGATGTGGTCATGTATAAATAACAGTTGGCTATATTCAAACAACAAGAAGTCTCCAAACAAGAAAGAGAGACCCCAGCCCCTGAACAGTAAATTGAACAAGCACTGGTGAGGGAAAACAAGAGAGGTTGCTAGGAGAAGCAAGGTTTAAGGAAGAACTTAAAAGAAGAGCAGGGCTGGCAGATGAGAATGGGAGAGAGGCAGCAGGAAAGGAGCAAACCCCGAGCTGCAAGGGGAAAAATAAACCGGAATTCATTATAAAATCACTGCAGAAAACACAAGCAGGTATGAAAGTGCACAGTCCAAAAATCTGCACTGAGTGACAATTTGACAATATAGTGGGCTCTACAAAGAAGTTGGGAAGAAGGACATTGATAGTAAAGCTTTAAGTAAATGTAAAGGAGTTCAGTTCTCTCTTTTTTCTGTGTGTACAATGTCTATAAAGGTTACGACTCCTGTACCAACAGTGAAAGAAAAGTGCCAAAGAAGTCAGAGGTGCAGACTTAGAAGAACTATTCTGAGATGGCTCTAAAGTATTCAGCACAGCAGCAAGGCACACATTTGGAAACGTGAAGTAGCTGGCTGAGAGAAGCAGCAGGGGAAAATCACTGCCTGCTCAGAGGTGGCAGAGGAAAACCAGCAGAGTCATGAGCCTGACACAGAAAACTCCAAATTCAAGAGTTTGAAAATATATAAAAATATGAAAAAAAGAAAAAAAAAACCCTGCCATAACTAGCTTGATTGCAGTTCATTACCACCCCCTCCCCATGGCTGCTATTTGTGCAGCAACATGGCAAACCAGCCAAAGGAACTGCCTGAAATTGGTTTTTCTTTGCGCTTTTTTTTTTTTTTTGCCTGTTTTCAGCTGGATTAACTCCCCAGTTTACATGTAACTACATGAACACCTGGGCTGATAGAAGGCAGGGGACAGACTGAGGGAGGACTGAGAAAGCAAGGCCAAAGCAAGATAACTTCTTTTTAAGGTTGTGCCAGCTCACACTGGTTTAAAGCCTTCTCCAAAACTACAGCCTGAGACAATCTCTCTGTCACCCATCCCACCTTCTCAATTTCAAATTTCTCTTTAAAGTTTGCAGTTGTTCCCAGCTTGCTCCAAAACACAAAGACATACCTTATCTGAAAGAGAAGCCTTATTTAAAACAAGTAAGGAGAAAAAACAAGTAAGCAGTTACTGCAGAGTAACTGCTTTATAACAAACCAAAATGTTATAAAACTGATAACACCTCCCTTGTTTTGAGTACAAGCACAGTCCCTGTGTGAGAGTTTTCACAGTACCACTCTGGTTTTACCCACTGTAAGCAGTCACCTACACTTCTTTAAAAAAGTAGCATTACAGTGCTCAATTAAATAAGAGTAAAACCAAATTCTGTGGACACAGAATGTTTTGCATTTCCCACGCCAGAAGCCAAGTGTTACATTTTAGCTTTCATACCCATATTGAGGTGAATGCACTGGTATTAAGTGCTCCTGGGTGAATTATCTCAGCAGACCTTTGCTGGAATGGGAGCATGGCAGCTGTTGTCCCTGCACTGGGACATGCACACAAACTCAGATGCTGCTTTCCTGCCAGGATCAGTGGACATGATTTATCCAGGCATAGGATGATCTAATATCATCCACATAAAACAGTCACTCATTTAGGGAAAAAATAAATAAATAAATAAAAATTCTGACACTAGAGCCTTTAAGAGAAAATACAGTTTCAGAAGGAACAAATTGCATCCTTGCCCTTCCAAGGCTGCTGGCTCCTTAATGGCCCTTGGTGGGAAGTACAACAATGGGATGTGTGAAATTTCCCACTCTCCAAGGCCTTTGAGAAAACCATCTCTGCATATATCACATAACACAATGACAAACCCTGCTCTGTCAGATGCCCATGGGCAGATACCTGCAGAAACCTTCCATCACCTGCACTGCACCAAAGGGAGCCCTTGTGCTCTGCAAGTGGGCACTACAGGAATACCTTTCTCCCTTCCTGCTGTTCAGAAAACCTCACCTGGGCAGGTGGAAGAGCTCCCTCACACCCACAGCCCTCCACTGGGAAAATGGCAGGATGGCTCCATGGATGGCTGGCTCTCTCCTGGGGCATGGGTGGAGTAATGCTTCCACAGATGATACCAAACTGTTAATTACTATTCTTGCAGTAATCAAAGTTTAGTTAAAGAACTCACAGCAACTTCCCCAATCACCTGTGTTTTCACAGAACTTGAACTCAGTGTGGAGCTGGAAACTGGGCTCTCAGGACAAGCTCACCAGCAGTGCTTGGAACTCAGGACAACACCCCACTCTTACAGGGGCTGAACTCCTCAAAGTAGCCTGGTTTAGGTATTATCAATAAAATTAATACAAATACATGAAACTAAACTGATGCACTGCATTGGTGGGTTGAAAAATCCTCAGCCCATGCTTTCAATTTAAGAAATGCCTACACTAAACCTAAAAAAAGATTCCTGCGTGTTCACTGTAGCAGAAAACTACGTAAGTCATAACAGCACTGAGGTATGCTGAATTTGATTTTTATTACAGAGAGTTGCCTTATGGTTCATAAGCAGCAGCATATCCCAAATGAGTTACTAATAAAGCATTTTACCAAATTATATAATAATGCATGCTGCACTTTAGAGTACCACAGGAGGAGTGTTCAAGGAAGGTTTATTTGGCAACAGGAGAGTAGAAAATTCAAATTACCTCCTTGGACAGCTACCCAGGTATCTTGGGATATGATAACAGACAGAAGCACTGAGTTAGCACGTCTGAATTTACCAACCTGTGGAAAGATGCAATATGCAAACACTTCTTCACTTCTGCTTCCCAGCAATGCACAAGTGAGAGATTGCTTTTAGCTGTCACTGGCAGGGTAAAAAGATACTTTCACTGATACTTTCTGTTCAGCTCAACTGAGCAGAGCTCAAAAAGAACTGCAAAAGCTTTTTTAACTTTCAAAATACCAAATACCAATTTAAAATACCTTTGAGGGCTAGGGATAAGTGATTCATCGTGTCTGAAATGAATACAATTCTCAACATGACACATTCTCTTCAAGGACCTAATAGACTGGATTTTAAAGTTAAAACAAATTTATGTCTCGAAAGGTTGTCTCTAGAACAAGATTAAATTTGGTCCTTGAACAAGCATAATAGAGCAGGTGGAGGGAGGAGTTTGCATTTCTGAGATTTTAAAGGCAGCTAACTTTTCAGAGCTCAATTACAAGAATAAATCTTTGAGGTGATCTATTAAGCAGGGAAAATACAGTCACAGGCATTTGATACACTTTGTATTTTATCTACACAAAAGGATGGGAAACAAATGCTTCCCTTTGGGAATCTATCTTTCCCAAGAAATTGAAAGGCCCAGAGGGACTCTTGGCTGTACCTCAGGACTCTAGATTTCTGATTCCATTTTTGCCACTGTTCAACAAAAAAAAACATTCCATCCTTTATAATGTTTCCATAATGAAGATAACAGTTACCCCTTCCTTGATAAAAATGCTCTGAAATATCCCGATTACCTTACTACAATAATACACATTTTGACTCTGGGCTTCCCAAATCTCCCCAAAAGGTCACAGAAACAAGTTTCCAAATATATTTCAGCTATAATACCCCAGCAGGCAACTAACTTTATGGGCAACAATTCTTTTTCAGACCAGCTCCCTGCCTTTGAAAGACCCAAGCTACATCCCTTCTCTGCAAATCAACAAAGAAATTTGTCCCCCTGTGCAAAACACACAAAAAGGCTCAATAGCTAAGAGACATCCTGAACTTCTTACAATAAAGAGATTCAAGAGGTATCACAGATTCAGTCCCTCCTTTCAAGTACAAAAGTCCTAATTTTCATGCTTCTATTATCCAACACGCATAGCTAAGCACCTCCTACATAACTTTAAAATCCTTTTATTCAGTTAAATATTTAATTTGATTTTGCACCAATTTGCTCTAAAATCACTTTGTAAGCACACATACCAATTTTCAGTGTTAAAAAAAAAAGATAAAGCGAGTGCCAACTCCTTTGTTATTGGTTACACATCTTTATGGGGAGATCACTAAGGATAAAGGAAAACCCTTTACTGGGGCAAGGTGTATGCAGAGAACAGGGTAGGAAGGGGACAGAATACCCACACTGATATCTGACTGAAAACTCAGGTATTCAGTAAGCAATCTGGTACAATTCACATGTCAAAGATATTGGAATTCTGTTGGCATTACTGTCAATATTTCCTTCACTTAGGTAGGAACTCTCAAAGCATCTCAAGACAATGTTGCACAGCATCAGTTAGTGAACATACTGAAGTTAATTTACTTGCAAATGGTATTTCTCATATTCTTAAAAGTTAACAACTTTCATTAAATAGCTTTAATCAAACTGGAAAATAAGGTTTTTTCCTGAAGTGTCATTTTAAACCTTTATCCTTTTATTATCTTCTTTTGAATGCTGTAGCAATGGCAAGCACTTATCTCACGTCTCTCTTACAGCACAGAGACTGCTCTGTCATTATCAGTTTTTAAGAAGCTGTAAACTTATCTCAGCGGCTGGAATTCTCCATGAGAGAAAGAAAAAAAAAATCAGTAATGATGTACATATCATCTGCCTCTGGGAAAATAAAAACTGCCAGTGATATGCTGGGAAAGATCTCCTTAGACGCCTTTCATGGCGTCTTGCAGCAGTTTTATTGTAACCCAGCAGTGTGATTTCAAACAACATTATCCAGCACGCTGATGGCAAGCTCCTAAAATACAGCTCTGCTCTGAACAACAACTGAGCATGCTATTGTGAGCCTCATGTTTACAGCTGCTCACTGATTGTGTCATATTTGCAAAGCTTTCAAGAAAAATGAGAACTTTTTTCTCACCATTGAGATTTATAAATTCAGCTTAGAATTTTGCTAACAAGCTCAGTGCAATACCAGGGTTAGTGCAGAACTTGCTCCTCTTGGAAATTTTAGCTAAAAATTCCAATGTATTTAGCCAATATACTTGGAAAAGTACAATCTGGTGTCTTAGAAAATTAAATAGAAAGCAGTATTACAACAGAGCTCCTACATTATGGGAGGCAGCAGTGAGAGGTATAGATGCACACAGGACACAAACATATCTACATCTTGATGAACAAGTAATTTTGTTCCCTTTCTACACCTCAGTGTCTCCAAACAGAAGATACCTTCTCCATAAATTCTACACCTCCACCAACAGGACCCTCAGTTGGAAGGAGGTAAATTGGAATTACAGTCCTACTGCCACAACAGTTTATGCTTTAGGTCAAGAGAATAATATATAATTAATGTATTTGTAAAAAAGGACACAGGAGTAACCTTAGAAAAAGAAGCTGAACTAGGTACACCCCCTCTCTAAGCCTGGTCATTCACCTACAAAAGATTCCACTTGTTTGCCTTTCTCCTGGCCTCACAATTCTCATGTTTCAGATTGCACAGCAACAGCTTCAAAAGGAGAATGGGAAGTGTTTGGCCTTGACTCCCCTCTCAGCCTTTAACTCCCCTTACAGAAGTGAATCTGGGGTTGTGCAAGCCAGGAGCAGGCTTCAGTCACCAGTACTTTACAAAAACCTGAAATTAAATCAATCAATGAGCACCTGCTGTGTTGCCCATCAGAAGACAGATAGCTCCAGACTGAGAAAAGAGAAGTTCTCCATGCAGAGCACCAGCCAAAAAATCAGCTCTGTGCACAGACACAGCAGCAAAGTGACACAGCACAAAGTGTCACCTACCCATCAGTGTTACATGGCCCCCAACCAACACCAGCTCAGGGACACTGGCACTGCCATGGAACCTGCTCACTGCAACTTCAGCAAAGCTGAACATGTGTCTCCCACAGTGTTCTTAAAGCCAACTTGTTGAGACATCATGGCTTGGCTTGCTGGCCTAGGCAAGCATTAAACTGGCTGGACTACCAGGTTCAAGGGCTGTGATTTATAGCACAAAGTCCAATTATCAGCAGCTGCTGCAGGCACCCCCTGGGGTCAGTGCTGTCCCCACCAGCAGTGAGACAGGGAGGCAGAGGCACCCAGGCAGGTGTGCAGATGGCACCAAGCAGTGCTGCAGCACGGGGGGGCTCCACTCACAGGGGCATTAGCAGGCTGGAGAACAGGGCTGACAGGAGCTGCATTGTCCTTCAACTTCCTAAAAAGCCTCACACACACAGACAGAGCTTTGCTACAGTATGGGCTGGGGCTGACCAGGGAAAGAAGAGCAGGCACAAGGGAGCTGGATGTCCCCACAGAGCAGCTGAGCAGCAGCCAGCAGTGGGCTCCTGCACTGAGAAAAGCCAAACAGGTACTGAGCTGTGCAAGCAAAAGTGCAGCCAGCAGTCCAGGGAAGGGGATATTCCCCTCCACTGACTACCAGTGAGGCTGCACCTGGAGAGCCTTGGTCAGATCTGGGTTCTCATGTACAACACAAGAGTGACTGACATGGCTGAGGGGCTGGAACATGGGATTCACAAGGAAAAGCTGAGAGAGGCAGCCTGGCCTTAGGAGACACCTGACACTGTCTGGTCAATGAGAGGGTACAGAGAATACAGAGCCAAATTCTTCTCTGAGGCAAACTGTAGCAAGAAAAAAATCTATGTATTTGGAAAAAGAACCCTTTGGCATGACAGCAGTGAAGCCCAGAGAGAACATGACATATCCATTGCTAAAGACAATCAACATTCAACCAAAGTAGGGCTTCAGAAATCTACTGAGGATGTAAGCAGGGAATAGAGAGATAACTTCCATAAGCCCCTTCTAATCTAAATTATTCTACAATCCTGCTTAGGGCACAGGGTTTTCTACATATTTCATCACCTTCAGATACATTACCCACACAAACATTTTCCTGTATCACAGCTCTGACTGCTGGAGAAATAGTGGAAAATGCACTGTATTATCTCTGGTCCTACCCTAGAGCTGTCAGTAGGAAGTACTGTTGTAATGAAACACTTTTGCCAAGCTACATTTTGAAGCTTCTTTTTTTTGATGCTGCCCTCATGTTGTGGATACTACCTCAGTCAATGTTCCTGCCTCCTGATGGTGCTCCCAAATTCTCCAGTTGAAACAGGAGGAAAGTGAGCAGTTCACAGATCTGCTGGCAGGGCTGCCAACATTATCAGCAGAAATCAAGAACTGGAGCATTCTCCTGTTTCACCATTGGATGACTGTGAGAAACAGCTGAGACACTGAAGCCACCCATTCAAATCCTGAGGAATGAGAACAGCAGTAGGCAATACTTGAACTGCTTTCCTCTGCCACAGGGAGAGTTTAGAGCCAAGGTGAATGATAATAAATATGAAACTGGACATTGATAAAAAATATTTTTCCACTGAAAAACTATAATCTGAATATGCACTGGAAATAATTATTGGCAATGAATTGGGTCCTACAGATGTGACAAGAATGCAGTGATCTGGGAGTCCCACAGATCAGCACAGCACAGATGCAGTCCATCTGGTGCATCCTCTAGAAGACTCATCCTTTAAGGATCAAAAGTTTTCAAATGGAAAAGAAAATTCAGCTTAGATTCTGCAGAAGTTATAAGCACTCACGTGGGAAAACCAAACTTTGAACTCCAAATAAATATTTGGAATTGAATGTTCTCTGATCCCAGGTACTAAGTGAGAGGCAGCAGCTGAAACCTCATGATGTATCTTTAAAAGAAGAGTTCTTCAGTAATGACTAAAAATTATTTTGCATTTCTTTCCTCATTTCCCTGGAGATCAAAGATGGTCCACTGGTGATTTCCATGGCAAATTTCAAAAGAAATAGTCTCAATTTAGATAGCCCAGCTCTTTTGCCCAAAAGTGAGAGTCACAGCAAAGCATCTACAATCTCAGAGCTTCAGAGCTGGATAGGCAGAACTGCATTACTCTGAAGCCATGGATTCATTAAGGAAAGAAAAAAAGTGCATTTTTAATGCAAGTGAACTAGAACAGGGCAAAATCCTTGCAAAGCAAGGGCACAGTGGTGCTTTCTCAGAAATAAGGAGGTTTCAGGTAACCTCTCAATTTTTGTGCAGTCTAACTTGAAACACCAACTCCTTGTCTGCCCTAGAGTTGTGCCCCCCATTACAGCCCCTGAAATGATAAAACCAACTTTGTTTTCCCTTGGAAGATGCAAGGCCATTACAGGCACAATAAAAAGTTTAAAAGACCAACAGCAGAAGGAAAAATACTGTGAAACAGATAAGGTGAGAATTTCTCCTGACAATAAGACAGAGGCAATGTTTGGAGTTCTGGTTTTTATGTAATAAGAAGTTTTCCATTTGGGTTAGTACATGTCATGTTGCTGAATATGCATTTACACTGCACAGTTTTCTCTCCATATTAAAAATATTATAGCCTAGTAGAGGTTACATGCTATTCTGTGTCCACACTGAAAGGCTTCTTTTTTCAGTCCATATATTTCCCCTCTTTAAAAAAATTCTTTCCATTATGACATATGACAACATAAAATACATTGTTCACTATTCCTCCTTGCTTATCAACACAAAAGGAATCTGAAGAGCACTCAAGATTTCTACTCCCTGGCGAGGCATAAGCTAAAACTTTATTTTTGGGAGCCAAGCTGCTTCTTCATTGAAGAAACAGCAATATATCTCCATTTAAAAAATACTGATTAGCAAATATACCACTTAACTACCATATGCAGCCAAAACATCACTGAGACTACTGTGTTTCTCCCAAACTGGAAGGATGTTGAAAACTTAAATGATTCACTTACAGCTGATCTAAAGATGAGAGCTCTGCAATTTATGTTTTATTGTCAAATGTTTAAAGGATTAAATCTAAATAAAATACACAATACACAAGCTTCAAAGCCCACGTTATCTTTAACATCTTATTTCCAATTAGCAAGTCAAAATAAAGAAGACATGGGGAACATCTGGCTTCAAAAGAAAAGCTCTGGAAGAAATCAAGATTTTAGTTTTTTGGGCCTCATTTAAGGCTGCTATTTTCCCAGACTCTTGAAACTGGGTAAGATGGAAAGATTATTCTCTCTCTCAAAGAAGGGAAAATAGCAGACATACCACCATGTGATTGAGTATTACATCATTCATACTTCCAACAATACTGAGCCAGTCTGGCAGCTGAACTGAAAAGACATTTTGCCTTCAAGGAAGGACACGGAGTTGCCGTAAATGCAGATGAACAGGGGAAAGTTAGAAAAGGCTCAGCTCACCATTGTACTTGGCAGGAATTACAAAATGCTAAAAATGTTTCATTGAGAAGAAGGAATTCCAGTATGAGGTTTGCATATGAAAACTACATCATGCAAACAAAATCCTAGTGACAAACATCTGAAGGAAAGAAGACAGCTCTTGAGAAGGACTTTTCCCATTTTTAAAAGGCTTATATTTACTAGGATGTAAGAAATCATTATCAAGACCTCTTTCAAGATATAAGGCCAGGTCAGATGTGAGAATGAATCCTGTTTTTACAAAACAAATTTGACAGGTGATATTGTTTCTCTGATACACCCTCACTTTGTTCTTAAGACATCAAAAACTGCAAGATAGAAAAAGCTGCATACGACTTAAGAATAGGATGAAAGTGTACACAGTTTGAGGAAACCTCAAGCTAAAATATTTGCAGATAGCAAGCACAGAAGGGCTTATAGGTCTGGCTTTTGTTCACCCTATTTTGCATTACTGATCTTAATTAATCTAATAAAATGAATTTGTGTTCTGAGGCAGCATTCTTACTGCATTAAAATTCAAATACAAAATCTTCTCTTTTAATGAAAGAGAGCATTTAATTTTCTAATTGACTTTTAAAGTATTAAAATGCATAAAATATTAGTCATGGCTACAACCAGGAATATTTTTCAGTGACTGAATCAAAAACATTAACCATAATTGATCATGTTTGCTATCTGGATTTTTTTAAACAAAGCATCAGATAACTTTTTTTCTTTCTTTTCTTTCTTTCTTTTTCCTTAAGAGGGGTGTGGCCATGCAGGGAAGGGGAAGTGTCCCCTCCTCATCCCACACCATATCCAATATATCCTCTGACAAAAGCAAGAATGTGCTGCTCAGTGACTGGCTGTACCTCACTGTTTTTATTTAGCTGGTGTTAGCAACATATTAGCTCCCATCAGGTCAAAACACCACCCAGTTATAACTCTGGTTTTGCTGACATAAGCCCCAAAATTCAGATGCAGAGATAAACCCTATTAAGCAGAGAGCCAACCTAATTATTTCCTCTTTTAAACAAGCTTTAAGAAGATTGTTAAATATTTATTTTCACAAGCATGCAAGGATCACTGAAGGTCAAAGACATCAGAGGTGTGATCCCTTCCTTATCATCCCTGCTCTGTATTTATTTCCCTGGAAGGAGGCCTCTCTGCCATCACCCTTCCCTCCCCTCATCCATCACCCAGAACATCCTGACATTGTTCCTGTGGTTATCCCCCATGCCTCTGCCACCCCCTCTCAGTGCTGCCCAGTGAGGGCTGTCCCTTGCATTTCTACCCCAGAATTACTGATGCCTTTGTATCTCTCCTGCTCCCTGCTTCTGCTTTTTACCCTCATTTCACCTTTACCATGAGAATGTCTCATCAGTTCAGACACCTCAAACTGGGACCAAATTACTGAGAGGACAGACCATGCAATTCATTTCATTAATTATTATTTTTATGCATTCAATAACAGACCAGTATTGCACACATTAAAAATTTGGCTCAGATCCTTCTGCTGTAAGTATTTTCTGGGTTACACAAGGTCTGACATGGTGATGGAGCACAGGGTTACCAAACACTTCTCCTACCCACTCATCATGTAATTGAAGCCCACAGTGACAAAGCCTTCAGTGAACCTACTCCAGAAGCCTGACCCTTCATTTCAAAAGGCAACAATGGTTCTTGTTTGTCCCAACACAGGAAGGTATGATGGGCAAGGGCAAAGGAGCTCAGAATTAAAACAGTGTAGGTGCAGCAGCTCTACTGACTGCAAACCCCAAGGTTTTCAGCTGTCATAGAACATCCCAGATTCAAAAGGACCCACAAGAATCATCAAAGTCCAACTCCTGAGCCTGCACAGGACACCTCAAGAATCACACCATATGTCCAAGAACATTGTCCAAATGTTTCTTGTGCTCCATCAGGCTTTGTGCTGTGATCACTTCCCTGGGAGCTGTTCCAGTGCCCAATCACACCCTGAGTGAAGAATTTTTTCCTGATATCCAACCTAAACCACCCCTGACACAGCTTCAGGCCATTCCCTTGGGTCCTGTCCCTGGTCATCACAGAAGAGACACCAGTATCTGCCCCTTCTCCCAGGACACAGTGAGGTCTCCCCTCAGCCTCCTCTTTTCCAGGTTGAACAACCCACAAGACATCAGCTGCCCCTTGTACAACCTCTCCTCACCATCCTCATAGCCCTCCTTTGGACACTCTAACAACTTAATGTCTTTATTTTATACTGTGGTGCCCAAAACTGCACCCAGGACTGGAGGTGCTGTACTTTGAGAAAAAACTGCCCAGAAAGAGACTTGAAAAACTCTGCTCTATAAAGCAATAAAGTATTTCTGCAGATGGATTTCAAAAGAGTATTATTTTGACCTCTACTGTTCAAAATTTCCCTTAAATGAGGAAAACAAAGCTATCAACACCAGCCAAAATTTGTAATCTTGAGGCCATCTTGTGACCCTGTCCCCCTCTCCATCTCTGCAGATGGTTTGTTTAATGCTGCATTATGGAAAAGCTGACAATTTGAGCCACCTGCTGTGTACCAACATCCTGAAAGGAAAAAAGTTGGTCACCCCTCTACACAAAAGCTGGTGAGAATTTCATCAGTGAATTTAATGGAGCATGATCAGGTTTCCCCTTGGCAGGAGCAAAGGTCAAGCTCTATTTTATCCAGAGTTAGTAACAAGTGAACAGAAAAGCAAATTTTCAGAGTGTGCAGTTCTCAAACAAAACACCAGCCTGAGCACACACACATGCGTGCAAAATTGCAGCCCTCCTGCTTCTTTTGGATGATATATTTAGAAATCCTATTAGCTGTAGAGATCAACATTCTTATCTGAATTTCCAGGATGCTGTAACATGCAAAATTAGAGCAGCTCTCTTAAGTGGGTCAATTATCACTACTGCATTTACAGCAGCTTTTCCCCTCCCTCCCTGCAGCATCCGTAATGGGCATTTAGCACAAGGATTTAAACAGTCAGATGTTGAGTTGACACACACCACAATGCAAAGTTCCCTTCCCCTTTTATATTTCCTGAATCTTAGAGGAACAAAGGAAATCACTCAAGTACAGAATCTCCACATTAAAATTGCAGTCTCCCAGCAGAAAGCTTTGGTGACTTCCAGAACAGGGCACCCTGCAGGATAATTCCAGTCAGCAATCACACTCACTGTTCTCCTGCCACATCTGAGTCACACACAGGTAAGGTTTATGGCTTTCCCCTCCAAGGGACAAGAGGAGAACCTGAGGCTCACTAACCATGTCCCCAGCCCTGTCCTCCAGGGTGAAAGGCCACACAACCAGTTTGAAAGGCTTCAGGTTATTACCTCAAGAAGGAATTCTCTTTAAAAAACACTGCAAACCACCAGACACAAGTGGAGCAATTCAAGCACCCAGCACCACTTCAGACTCTATGAAGACATCCAGAGGACCTAGGGAAACACAGGCTCTCCTGTAACACAGCTGGAGGCCAGGTGAGACATCTGAAAGGCTCCTTCTGCCTCCCTGTCCCACTGCTGCCCATCCATGAACAGCCCTGGCACAAAGAGGATGCAGCAGGGAGTGGAATATATAATGTCAATGAGCACGTGAAAAGGAAAATTTTATTTTCCCACCAACTGGAAACAGGAAACACGTCATTCTCTCAGCACCACACTTGCTTTATACATTCTTTATAGGGAAAAAGATTGTGTGAGGCAGCAGTGCAAGTGAAAGATAATATGATTCTCCTTCCTTCCATGGAAAAGCAGACTGGATATGCAGGCTTCAGGTCATGCTGTTGAAATTCAACATGTCCAGCCCTGGCTGGAGGAGAGGGTGATGGGGAAAAACTAAGGTGCAGAAATTAAATTTCTGTTGCTGTCCTTGGCTGCCCTCTTCCCTACATCTCCAGCATTTTCTTGTGTGGTACTAAATAGGAATGATCACAAAAGGCAAGCATTACCAAACACTTAACTCTTTGGAAATCTATGCAAATGACATGGGGCAACAACAGTCACACCCTATTTAAGGCAGTAATTTTTTCTTAATAGATGAAACTCTTCCAGCTAAAATCCATCTGCTGAAAAACAGAGCAATTTTAAAACTTCATTTTGAAATTAAGTGAACAAGACTTTTGCAAGCCTTCAAGTCCAAGCAAATGCTTCATTAGGAAACATTTTTTAACCAAGAATGTGGTCAAACACTGGAACAGGCTTCTTAGAGAGGTGGCCAAAGCCCTCAGCCTGTCAGTGCTTAAGAAGTATTTGGAAAATGCCCTTAACAACATGGTATAATTTTGGTCAGCCCTGAATTGGTCAAGCAGTTGGACTGGATGATCATTGTAGGTAAGTTCCAACTGAAAATATTATATTCAACCTACTGTGAAGATCTTGGCATCTCTTACCACACAGTGAAATGAAGTAATTTGCCTTAGTAAATATTATATGTATTTTAACCGTGCAATTTAAAATCCATTTCTATTCTCACATGTCCTTGTCACACTCCACACTTGAACAAAATACATTTTCAATGCAACACCAGTTATTAAAAAAAAGTGAAAGGTCAGTTACTAAAAAGAAAGTCCTTAACCAGAGAGAAATAGAAAGTGGTTTTATTAACCTCCCTAAGCACAGCTTTAAAATTTTCTTGATTAAAGCCTAATTTCAAAAGTTAACTTTTTAATCAGGAACACCAGGGCCTGCTGGCTCCAGGAAGTTTTACTGGAGGTCAAAAGATTACTGGAGATCTAATTTTTCATTTCTAATAAAAAAGGAAGTCTTGCCCTTTTCCTTGCAAAGACAGACCTTGAAGTGTGAGTAGAGAAACAAAGAATGTATCCATCAAAGGTTCTCATGGCCAGGCTGTACAAAGCTTCCCAAGACAGCATGGAGCTGACAGAGAAGGAATTAGCTGAATTTCTCCTGCAAAGACCAACACAGCAGAAAAGCCCAGTAGCTGCTGCCTACCCAAGGATTAAAGAGACCAGTTCCTCATTCCATCACAGATTTTCTGGGTAACACTGAATGTGTCACTTAGCCTAGTTCTGCACCTGGAAATGAAGATAAATACTCACAACTTCCCTTTCTGTGACATGAAAATAAACACATTAAACCAGGAGACTTTCAAATAGCTTGGCAATAAAGTAAAGTACTGCAGACAGATAGGAAATAACAAAGTGCTGCCCCATTCCGCTGCCCAGCTTTTTCCCAAACCCTTCTTGCCTGCTGGGATCTGGCAATGCCTTCCTGATCTTCCCTCAAACAAAAGGGAGGTTCACAGGGCAGAGGAAACCAGGGAGGAAAAGCTCCTTATGCTTTCCCACCCAGCTCAAGTTTACATCTGAAAGACTTCAAGGCACCAAAGGTTCTCCTGACAACTTTCTGCTCCCAACGCCCAGACTGAAGAGGTTATTTTTCTTACACATTTATCAGAAATGTTCTTTTGCAAACAGCTCAGGAGAGAGGCCTCACTTGGCTGCTTGTCTGACTCTGGGAGGATCCCACCTCTGTCCTCTGACCAAAAAAAAGCTACCAAAGACCTGCTGAATAACTCAGCCTCAGTCTCAGAGGCTGCCCAGCTCAGAGCCCCCCATCATCAAGACTGATCAGCTTTACTGGAAGGAGAAAAATCTGCCCTGAATTTACCTTCAGAGGCAAACAGAGGGATATTTACACAAGATAGCTGGTGAGGGAACTTTGCAGGGTCTCTTCTCATGTGAAAAAGGATTTATTTACTATGCTCTGACAAGACAGGATTTGGTTTACAACTAAGGGTGCATTTTTTCAGAGAGCTTCAAAGGAAAAGAATAAATAAATAGTATAAAAAAGGTGCATGTGTGTGGGATAAAAGACATTTACAATGTAAAATGCTGCTATAAAAGACCCTAGGTGGTAGCATTGGAAAATACTCCACAAGAGTGGACAGTTGCACAGTTTTTCTAACCTCTGTGTACAGTAACAGGATTACAAACAGAATGAACTGTTCCTGGATTAAAACAAACTGCTATCCCACCTGGAAAATCCTGGCCAGGCTGTCATTGTTCCTGAGTGACCCTGGGGCAGCCACAGGTTACAGCTGAGCCCATAAGTCACTCAAACACCCTGCCTGGCTCTTCCCAAGTTCCCTCTCTCAGGAACAGAGAGACCAGCTAAAGCGCCCTTTGTTTCCATTCTAGCATGTGTAGGGGTGGAAAAGCTGCTCAAAACATTACAGAGCAACAACTGAGGGCTGTTACTATTCCAAGAAACAAATTAAAAGCCAGAGTCTGAACTGCCCGGAGCGCTGGCAGTGCCAGACAAAGTCACGTCACTGGAAACCTCAGCATCACTCAGTCCCTGGGAGGGGGACAGCAGGTTCCATCACACCTGAGGGCTGAACAACCACTGTCTCAGTAAGATGTGCTTTTTGCATTTTATCTCCTCTTCTGACACTGATAATACAGACACATCGACACATTTTATACAGAGAATAATAAATTGAAGTTTTTATAGGCGACTCATCAGAAGGATGAAACACCTCCCAGATCCAGCTAATAGTTAGCAAGCTGTTTTCCCTGGAAAACATTAACACTGACAAGCAATAAAGGAAGGCGAATGAAAAGCTATGCCAAAGTGGCTGAACTGTGGGGGCTTGTGTCACATAATCTAATAAAAACCATAAACTGATATAAAATCAATTCACATCTCAAATAATATATATAAAACTTTCCAAAGATTGCAAATAAAAGCTGCTCTTCAGTTAAATAAATTTTTATTTTCTCCATAAGTTCTGGAACTATTTTTTGAGATAAAAATAATTTGAGTTACCAGAATATTTTGCATTTTTGCATTAATTAAATAATGCATAAGAACTAAGGAGAACATAATGTTTTCCTATTTCAGGCTGAGGTTTATTCAGGCATAATTCAGATTGCACTAGTAGACTTGGCTACAGTATTCTTCACATTTTCACAGAGGCTGGCTGGCGACATGTACATTATGAAAAAAAGAAGAATAAGCAGATAACCATGTCAGATAAATGCATTCCACGCCCTCAAACTGAACTCACAGACACAATTAAATTCTCTTTTCCCTCTCCAAATGCTTCCCACTCCTCTGGTTCTGCCACAAGAACACAAGATTTTTTGTCACTTCAGTCCCTTACTGCATCTCCCTGTACCTCCCCAGGCATTTTTGCTCTTCTACCATGCAGCTTTTTAAGAAATGATGTCTTCCAGTGCTAACACCATTCTGTTCCCAGGTAACATCTCTTGCTTCCACAACACCCAAGTCACTCAGATAATTCATTTGGTCCACCCACTCTCAGTTCTGAGGATGTTGCTGCCCTTCACTACTCCTTCCATGTCACCTTTTTGCTCTACAATACTTTCACCAATCCTCAGCCTTTAACTTCCTTTTCTAAATTTCTCCCACATTTCCCTGTTAGATTTCTAAAATTAACACAATGACAATGAACACTTTAAACTCAGGAACTCGGCTGAGCAGTGTATTGAAATGTTGAAGTGTTAAAAATACTGCATGTCCTTCTCACAGAATTATCCAATGTACTGCTCCTCTTTCCAAGCCTTACTTGGCACCTTCTCCAGAACACCAAAACCAAGTTCATTACCCTGAATATGGATTTTAATCCTTGTTCAAACACTTTGTCACAAAGCTATCATCTCTACACCTGCTCTTGGCCCCTCTGCTCCAAATGCCCTGGGAACAGCCCTGCCTCCTGTGGGCCATGTCTGCACTGCCAGATGTGAGCTGGGAACAAGTAGAACATGCTGATAATTATCATCATAATTAATCTATGGAGCCTTGAACACATTCTAATTTCAAAGGTCAGCAATTTGCACCCCTAGCCCTCGGGTTTTCAAGCTTCTCATTAAAGGAAAAGGTAACAGAAAAGGAATTTGTATTTCAGTGTTGAGAGTCCATTTTTTATTTGGGTTTTGTTTTTTAAACTACACTGGATTTTAAATAGTAACAGAAAACAAAACGAAGTAAATAAGCAAACGAAACCACAGTGGAACACAGGCAGAAGCTGAATGAACTCCCTCTCCCAAAGTGAGAAAGGTCAAATTCTTATTATCAACTACAAAATAGATTTTTTTTAAATAAAAGCACTAAAAAAATTTAGCAGTATGGACATGCACAACAACTTTTTCATTACCAGGTAGCACAGTAACTGTGCAAATGAAGGTGGAGTATTACTGATATAGAAAGACAGACCTTATCTTTGCAGTTTTATTCATACTTTACTCCTAGTATTTTATGAGAAGTACCACACAGAACATTATCTCCACTTAACAAGGAAAGCTGGGAAACTCATTTAGGTATTTATTAAGTGTCAACCAGGCCAGTACATCTTGCACATAAGTGAGATACATGCTGAAATAGTTTAAAGAAGGTTAAAAAACAAGTAAATTATTTTTGCTTTATTTGTTTCCTCCACATTAGTTACACTTGCTGCACAGATGGCTGTACATTGCAGTGCACCTATCTGCCTCTTACAGCCCTCATTTCTTCAAATGCTTTTTATCACTATCA
Organism: Erithacus rubecula; assembly: GCF_903797595.1. NCBI lineage: Eukaryota > Metazoa > Chordata > Aves > Passeriformes > Muscicapidae > Erithacus > Erithacus rubecula. The sequence goes on from NC_136688.1 coordinate 53,813,539, forward strand.
GTGGGGAAAAATGTATTTGCATATTACAGCTGGGCTATCATTCAGAAGTATCAAATAACAACTGCAAATAAATTACTTTAAACATGACATGAGCATAAATATAACACAGAATCACAAAAGGGATCTTAGAGATAATTTATTTTCAACATCCCTGCCATGGGCAGGGACAGACCAGGCTGTTTAGAGCCCAACCTGGCCTTGAACACCCCCAGGAATGGGGCAGCCACAGCTTATCTGGGTAACCTATGCCAAGCCCTCAGTTCCCTCACTGTAAAGAATTTTTTAATAGCTAATCTAATCCTACCCTCTTACAGGCAGTTACCCGGAAGATACATTATCAAAATATTGGTAACACCTTAAAATCAACACTGTTTTTATAGCAGTGATAGAGTGGTACTGTTCAAAGTTCACATGGAGACTTCACAGCAGGAAAAACCAGTGTTATAGGCAAGCCTGCCTTTTAATTCCATTATTTCTGCAAAGCCACATTTTTTAAACATGCAAATACAATGGCCACAACATTACTACATGATCTGAAAGCACTACTTTTAGAATACTGAATCTAGTTTCTGAAACTACAAAAAAAAAATCATCTAAATCTTAAAAGGAAAGCTAAACTGTTCAACTGCAAAAATATAGAATGAGAGCAGCAATCTGGAAAAAGCATCAAATTAGAATACTGAAGATGTGGACATACTATTTTAAAGTAAAAAGGAACTAAACACAGAATTGTAGAATGATAAAATGATAGAATGGTTTGGATAGAATGGGATTGGAAGGGGCCTTAAAATACATCCAGTTCCAATCCCCCTGCCATAGGCAGGGACACCTTTCACTAGACCAGGCTGCTCAGAGCCAGAGCAACAGAAGTAATTGTTTGGTACTAAGCTCCAAATTCCAGCAGCTAAAACACAACATAAAAGAAATAAAAAATATATTTAAAAATTTAATTTGGATGATCATCAGTATTTAAAGCTTATGTGGGTCTTAATTAAGTTCCCCAAGACAAAAATAGGGATGGTAAAGGAGGGACCAGTTACTTGGAATCCTGTCCTATGTGTGCACCTCCAGCCACTGATTTCCTGTATGATTTTTGAGCAAATTTCAGAATTTATCAAACATCTTTTTTTTCCAAGAACTAAAACAAGAGTAATACTGTCCTTCCTGCAAGTATCAGAAGAAGGAAATCCAAATATGTTGATGGAAAACCTACTGGAACTCTAATCTGTTCTTTTATGCTAACACTGCAGGAGGTTTGGGGTTAACTGTCATTTACTTTAAAAAAGAAAAACAAAATAAACAAGAAAATACTCCATAAATAATAAACCTTAGCAAAGTAGAGGGAAGTACAATTTTATACTTGAAGCAAATGTTGCAAAAAGAAATTCAGAGTTATGATGAGAGGCAGAGTGACATTTATAGCATTAAATACTAAGTAATGTACATTTAGAAAGGGAACAAATTTACTTGAACAACAGGAAACATTCCCATTCACTTCACTGTATAAAACCAACAATGACCAAGTTAGCTCTTAAACACTTACCTTTTCACATTTTGAAACAATGCCTAATGGGATAGCAGACTTGCTAAGAGTCTTTTATTTATTTACATTTTATAAGAGTGAAAGGATACGAGGAGTTCCTTCTGTCCTACACACCAGGTAGAGACAGGCAGCAATGATGTGGGTCCTCTTTCTGCCACGGGTTAGATGTTTGCTCACAGCCATCTTGAAAAAATTAAAGGCAGTATCCAGACAATGCTGATTGAGTTGAAGCTGGTTTCCCAAGTGGTGAATTTGACGCTTCCCTAGAAAAATTAATGTGGAAAAGAAAAGCTTAACAATGATACAGTTAATGTACTTTTATGTTGGGGTCTGTTAATGTTGGGCTTTCTTTTAAAGACAAAATTAAGGAGGCATTTTGGATTTCATCTCTTTGTGAAATACAATGACCTCTCAAGTTTCAGGAATTATTTAGCCTCAGTTCCTCAGGACAAAAAAAATAAAAAGCCTTGTTTTGGACTGCTAAAATTGAAACATATGCAATCAATGAGCTCTGGAACACTAAGCCACAAACATCAGTCCCACAGAGGATCCAAACCATAGCCAAGACTTCTCAGACAAAAGATTATGCCCCTCTCCCTTAACATCATTTGCTAATTAGCACTTGATTAGCTGTAGCCAAAAACCAGAGGTCATTATGTGTTTGACATTGACGTGCAAACAGAGAATTTTGCTGCAGCTCTCCAAGAAGTGATGGAGTTTGCTTTTGCTCTGACCACAAATGAAGTCCACAAGGAAAGAGCTCTGCTCCTGGCTTGCCCATGATCCCAGAGATGGGAGGCACTTCCTTCCTCCAAACACGTGTGCACCCCAGCCTTCATTTGAGGCTTGTCTGCCAGACTACTTAGGTTAGCTTGTGGCTTCAGGAAACAAATGTGCCTTCACCCTCAAATAAAACAATAAAAAGAAAAAAAGTGTGTTTGGGATGATTCATGGCAGGAAGTGGTCCAGCTGCTGGGACAGATGCGGGAAGCAAGGTCCAATCTGTCCCCACAGCTCCAGCTTCAGAAGAATGTGCCGAAAAGACAGCTAAGAAAAGAGATGGGGGAAGTCACGGGGAAAGCAGAGCACTCGAGCTCCTCAGCATACGGGGTCAGACAGCCCATCAAGAAAAATCCTTTAATTCAATGTGCTGGGCAGATGTTTCCAGCACACGTATTTACAGGAAACTCATCTGCTCCCTTCAGAGATGACAGGAGCAGCTTGTGGAAGGGGCACAGAGGTGCCTGCCATGCCCACCACTGCCCACAGGAAGTGATGGCAACCACACAGTGCTTCCCAAAACACCACAGAGCCTGCACAGACCACACATCTTGATTTTATACAGATCCCTACACCATATCGCTAATAATATGGTAAAAACACTTCACTCTGAACAATCTTTTGCCAAAGATGCTGGTTTTAACAAGAAGTGACTCCAGCCAGGCAGCTGGGGTCAGCAGGACTCCAGCCAAACAGGAGCTGCCACAAAGCAGCAGCTGCTCCTTCCTGCACACGAGGAAATTACTGCACTCACCACCAAGATAAGGCACATTGGTCAGCCAGGTGTAACATGTCTGGATGTGAAGCAGGAGCAGAGGAAGGATCCATCACCCTCCATGGGAGGTGTGGGCTTGATAAGCTACTCAAGGGTAATCCAAAGCCCATCAGGTGAACAGATTTTCCACTGCCATCAGCAGGCCCTGGACTGGCACTCACCAGCCTCAAACACAAATACTACATCTTCCTAAAATTAAGGTACTAACTAGCACTTAGTCTTTCCAGAATTTTATATCATACTCTACAATCTGTATGTTGCTTCTTCTGTCCCTAAGAAAAAGTCAGTTTAGACTCATTTGGGAAAAAGAAGTGCACTTGAGTACTAAACACTCATTTTGCAGTGGCAGCAAGCAGCTTCCCTTCAAAAACAAAGAACATACCAAAAGAGGGTAAAAAGAATAACATACAGGAAGATACTTCTTTTTAATTTCTTTCATAAGCTATTTTCACCCCTGAGCTGCTCCCATCCCCAAGCTCCCATTAATATTCTGAGTATTTAACCTTTTCTTAATTTCAAATGTTGAAATAGAATTAATTCATCATAATCCATCCTAACAAAACAGTATGCTTGTTTGAGTAACATATGCATTTTTAGCTGAGCTCTCCATCCACCATCGATATTTTAAGGTAGAATTACTTTAGAGGTTATTGTCTACTGAAAAAATACCAAGAGATCTAAGAGAAATGTACTTGTCTACTCAAGAAATGTTATTTCTCTGAATGTTTTACTCAGACTTCTGCAGACCAAAGAAGGTTTTAATTCTGTATGCTAAGACTCCCTCAAGCTGCTCTGTGGTATTATATCAGTCATACAGTTTGTGGAAAAACAAGACAACTGTTACACTGCTGCTTATCCCCAAAAAGAACAACTTAATTCAGGACAAGAATCTTCCTTGAAATTAAGTGTATCTTGATGACTAACTTGGTTTTGTCCTTATTTGTGAGAAGAGAGAAAGAAATGTACTACTTATAGCATCATCTAAGATAAACATTTACATTCTGTAACCAGTCTCCTATTTACTAAAGAAAGATCAAAAGCTTTGTTGTTTCCCCATCACCACCTCCGCCCCTTGAATTTAACATGACAACAGAATTCTATTTTCCTGGTATCTTATGTAATACTAAGAAAAAAATAGCTGGAAAAGTTAGCATTAGCAATTGTGCTTCTAGATTTCTCTACAGGAAACTTCAAGATACCTTTTACTCCTTCTGGTTCCTTCCCAGGTTCAAGAATGCACTCACAGAGTCCAAGAAAAGGCAGATATCAGCTGGATGGGTGTCACCCCAGTAGTGCAGTACACAACCAAGCCATTGTAGAGTGCCCTCACCCCAGTCAGATGACAACCAAATGTATGTCATTTTGTGACTTCTAACCTTTTCTGCCTAGCTGGCCAGTATGACATTTCCAGAGCTGAAAAGTGTGTCTCTATAACATTTTATTTAACTATAAATACAGAGATTTAATCTGTTGGTATCTGAAGAGCAGATGTTCATACATAGAGAAATTGGGTTTAAGAAAACAACCGATCAAAATAAACTCTCTATCCAATGCTCCATTTACTGCTGACAAACAAGAAAAGAGTCCAAATACTCATTCATACTGCCAGTCCTGTACATGAGAAGCCCTCAGAACTGAGCAGTGGGAGCCTCAAACCTTGCTCATCATTGGGATCCTGCTCCTCCAGCAGCAGGGTCAGTGCAGGGAGGAGCTGCCGAGCAGCTGCAAGCCCCAGGGCTGGGAAAATGAGCAATTCCCTCCAGCAGACCTACAGCACTGCATCATGGCCATCAGCCTTGAACATCCTCCCACTCCCACTGCTGCTCTCTAGCTGGGTGGCATTTACACCCTTGCAGTTGCTGTTTGCCTCCTGTCTCCATCTCTGCTCTGACTGCCAGCGTGGCCCCAGTCAGTCCTCAGGGCTGCCTGCACTGCTGCTCCCACCCATGGTCCAGGGAGCTGCTCCAGCCAGCTGCAAGGATCTGGGATCTCAGCCACAACAGTGGGAATATCCAACACAATGCAGTTTATTAGCAATCTGCTCCACTCAGTGTTCACCTGATTCCATCACAGGGCTACAAACTCCAGTGAATTGGGATTCTCTACTGGATGGAAAAGAACTGATACACTTTAAACCCTGTCATGCTCTGGGTTATAGAACACTCACAATCTTCCTGACTTTCTTGTCCATTTTATCCTGCAGGACAGTTTTTTAAAAATTTCAGTGTGACCCTGCTCTAAAAACCTGCAGCTACAATCTCAGTACAATAAAGGAATATCATCACATGGAACAGTCAGAATTAAGTATTGCATTTTTTTTTTCCAAATTGCTATGAAGAAGTACAAGTTATAACACAAAATATACAGGGGTAAACCAAGTCTCTTAGTAGGTGCATCTCTTATTAGTAATTTGCAATAAGCATTGTCTCTTTTGGGCCTTACAAGTTTTTGACACATGCTGGGATTCTTTTTTTAAACCACAAGAAATAGCACCTTTGAGGTCAAATCTTACATTTCAAGCTGCCCTTGCAATTTAGCAATGGCAAGAAAATTGGTGTCTAAGTACTTTGGGAGAAGGGCAGGGAACACTGTCTTTTTAAAAAGGCAGGACAAGCCCAACAGCAAGGTTTCAAAAACCCTCCCCCTTCCCTCACCAGTAAAACAGTAACAGATTTTCCTTTAAAGAGCAAAAGAACAAAAGTCTAGAAACTACAGAAATTTTGCACTGCACGGAGCACACACCACGCAATTCCCATTTATTTCTCAAAGGCTCATCATGCCATCGGGTGGAGGGGGAGGCAGGGGGAGAAGTGAGAGAAAGAGAGAAGTTTGCACTTCTGTAATCAACACACAAAATCAAGTTCCCAGGCTACCAAGTAGTAAAGTTTATCACGCTCCTGAATCTGCAGCAAAAAACAAAAGGCTCTTTTCAGCTTTTAGTTCCAAGCCTACTAAAAAAAAAGTGTTTCTACCCATCTACTCCCAGCATGCTGAAAGAAATACCATCATCTTCTCATCCGATGCCAACTTCAATGCTTTGAACTGGCACAGCAGACCTGAAGTGACAAGTTCACATAGGACCACTGAACACTACTATCCTTTTATTTCAGATAATTTCCATTCTTTTGACAGAGGAAACAGTGGTTATTACAAAACAAAATGAGTAGGCCAGAAATCACTGTCAAAAAAAATAGAAGTGCAGAATATCTTGCTTCTATTAAATGCTTACACAAGAGGCAGTTGAAAACAAAACTGCAGCTTAAGTTATAAAAGAAGCAAAGTAGAAAAAGAGGGGAAAATCAGACATATTCTTTACAAGCAATTTTCTCTCTTTTATGATCTCATTACTAGAGAAACATCTTGTTCTCTTCCCCTGTGGAAGAGGAATCATACATTTTTTGAACCCCTTAAAAGTCAGTAATGTCAAGCAGCTACAGGTCTACATTACTCTTCTCTGGCTTCTGCCTGCTCATCTGCAGCCCTTCCTTCAGCCTGACAGAGGCTGTGACACTGCTATTGCACAGTACTTGTCAGGCTGAAGCATAAGTTTCTAGGGAAATAACGGGCAGTACAAAGCCAGAGCCTAAATGAATTGTTATTACGATACTAAAGTACATCATCAAAATCCAAGATATTAATTTTCCCCCCTTTTTGCATTTTGCTCAAGGGGCCCTGAAAACTAGGGCTACCTGAAGCAGGGAACAGAGTTATGTTAACAGCACTAATCCTTCTTTTGCAAAAAGGATTGTTATGGTAACAAACACTAGATTCTATTAAAAGGAACATTTTGGATGGTTCTCGCTTGGGTATTCATTTCCAGCATTTGAATTACTTTACCAACTGAATTTTATGTGCAGATTTTGTTGTGCATTCGTGTTTTCATTCCTTTTCTTTCTTTGAAAAGGCTCCCCAAAAAGAACACCAAAAAAAGGGGGAAAAGAGCAGTTTTTATGTGAGCATCCCTGCATGCTTAGTCACATCTTTCAATTTCAGCAACTCCCAGTTCAAAGCCTGAATGAATTTCCTGCTCTTTGCTCCATGCCAGGCTTCTATGTTATTTGTATTACAAATCAGTAAAACAAACAAACAATGGCACAACAGGGACAGTCCAGTGGAGCTACACTCATGAAGGCTGGTCCCAGCAGCCTAACCAAGGGGAGAATCCTGTGATCAGAGACAAGAAAACATTTAAAGGGAGGGAGGGAAGCGGGGCGACGGCTGCAGCGCTCACAGCGAGCATTTCCAGCCACACATGCAATTCTGGGAGCAAGGAACAGCTTCATCCCTGTGAGCCTGTAAGGAAAAAGGCCAATGAGCAGTAAAAGTAGCAGCACAGCAGGACACTGCAGCAGTGCTGACCCAGCACAATAACAAGTTTAATTTTATCAAGGTTAGCTAAGAGTTATTCCAGTAACACCTAATTGCCCGTGAGGAAAGTGATGACCATGCTGGCCTCGTGCCATGCTCTGCCTAACTTGAGCCTAGCTCCAAATCCCCGTCTTGCCAACTGGTTGTGTGGGCACCCCACATCCCCAAACCCAGGCTCTTCCACACAAGAACTCCCCAGCTCTTCTATGGGATGTGGCAGTCCCAGGCTGAGCAATCTGGAGCCCAGGAACACTTGGCTCCACTACAATGGATGCATCCCCAGTGCCTGTGTCACCTGGCAGACCTGCTTCAGGGGCTGCCCAAGGGTACACTCTGTTCCTGTTATCTCAGCAGAATAAAACAGTTCCTGGCCCTTTCCCTGCAACATTTCACCAACTGTGCCAGCAAAACTGCTTGTGGTAATGAACAGAAAACCAAACCAGTAAACTGACCTGTGTTAAAAATAACCTTGTGAAATAAAAAAGACTTAATCCAGACCTGTTTACTGAAGGATTGATGCCTCCTCTTTATCTCTGTAGGGCCAGACCCAGACTATCTGAGTGCAGAGACCTGTATTCAATTTCTCTGCCTGCTGACAACAATCCAACCCATCTATTTTGCCTCCCATGAGAGCAGCCCATCTACCAGGTGCAGGTCCCTCTGTCCTGGTAAAGCCCTTCCAGAGCACATCAAAGGCACATTCACTCATTCAGCTTAAGAGAACAACCATGCATCGTTAAGATTAATGCCTTAAAAATTCAGATGGTGGTCACTGCTGCAAACCACTTTTTAAATATTTGATACTAAGCTACTTTTCTTTCACCTCGAAAATTTGCTGTTAACATCTCTTCTCAGAACTTAACCGTACTTCTTTAAGTATTCATTCCCTCTAAATTGGCCCCCGTATTCCATTAATGCCAAAACAGGCCTGCAAAGCACCCACAGAACTTCTCCCACCCCCCTCCTCAAGCACGTTTTCCATTCCCTGATCCTATGATACCACTCCCACATGGAGAGCCTCTTTGCATACACAGTAACTAACCATTTGAATTAATTTGTTTTAACCACTCTGAAAAATCTGGCATCGCAAGTGACTTTCTGCATGCAGTTCCTGGAATTCTGCTTCCCTCACAGGTGGCACTACCACTGCTGCCATTTCATTCCCATTATCCATCTAACTGCTACCCACACTTAACAGACTAGAAGCCATACGGCTGATGCAGAGGCTGCACTTAACCTATTGCTAATCTTGCTCATCATCCTCAAGACAGCAGCTTGCTCATTTCTTAACCCTGCTTAATTATTCTCTTCAGCACAGCTAAAGAACTGCTTGCTCACAAAGTCCTTACTGAACTTCATTTAAGGTGTCACGTTGGGAAACCATAGTCAAAGCTGACATTAAAAGCAAACAAAAGCAAGAAAACTCCAACAAAGCCCTTATCTGTTGATTCACCATCATTGAAGGAATTGGATCACAACTGTTTTAAGTGAAGCTAAAAGCCCAAGCTGTTCCTGCAGACAGCATTCCCATCTCCAACATGACATTTACATGGCCACACACTGATACAGATGAGGCAATTTGCAGTGCTGAAAATCAACCCAAACAACAAAAAGCTGAATTTTCATTTGGACCAGTTCCCTCATGTAACTCATCAAGCAGCCCCCCGAGCCCTAACGGCGGCAGAATGTGGCAGGGGCGAGGAGAAATGCTGTCAGCAGCCACATACACGTGGATCAACTTAAAGCAAATGTGAGACTGGAGCCTAAATGGGTCAAAGAGAAAAGTACACACTATCCCTGTGCTTCCTGCTGCTTCCCTGCTACTGCTCCCAGCCCTCACTGCTCCTCCTGGACTTACACAAATGTCTGACTTAGCACAGTTTAAACAAATGCTATCGTGTTAATTAGTTATTTGTCTATTAGAATGATTCAGGTCATTTCAGATTCATTTTGGAAGAAAGTAAATAGGGGATTTTTTACATCCAAAAGTTTAGCTAACTGAATTTTTTTACTTGCCGAAGATTTGCAGCTGTTTCAAAGTTGAAACAGCTGGAAAGCTGCACTACTGGCAAGAACTGTGAGCACATGTATGATTAATGTGGCATAACCCTTACCTGTCTCACATTAAGGGAACTGGAAAGAAAAAATTAAAATACCAACAAGAACTTTTAGATAGTGGTAGCTTTTAGACATGCAGGATTTCCTTCTGAAACCACCACCAGTTAGCTCTTGCTTTAATCTTCCTCTGTATTGTTTGGACAGCGATTTTATTTTTTAAATTACATTTCAAAGGACAGTTATTCTTAGAGATTTTTCTATATCTCTCTACATGTAAACCTTTTCCCTCACACTTATCAATTACCAGTTGTTACTCCGTCACAACAATAAATGGAACATTTCTGCTGTCACACAGCATTACTGCTGATCCAAGCACTACCTTCAACCCCCCAAAATCATTTTTACACCACTGCAAGAGTAAAAAAGAAAAATATTAGCTCATGACATAATCTGACAATATTGAAAAGAACACATTTTAAAAGTTTTAAAAACCTGCAATTCCAGCACTATGAGAATTATAGAATTTATACTTTTACAATGTAGAAAGCATTTAAGTAACATGCAACTGCCGTCTATCTACACAGCGAGAAAAATTAATGAAAACAGCACAATATAGGAAAAAAATTTCCCTACCAATTGGTAAAAGTTACCAATATCTTTAAAGCAAAACAGAAATGAAGACTGAACACAAAGGGATCCATTGCTGCAGTGGAAAACTTTGCAGATGCGAGCAGCATATAAATCAGTGCAGTGTTATCTGCTCGCTGACAGCAGCTCTCCTGCCTTCCCTGCAGACTGGGCTTTCACAGGCACACCAGAGTGAAAGCTGACAGGAGCCATTTCTCAGCCTGGCAAACACCACGGAGGCCGACAGGAGCTCCGGGAGTCACCGCGCGTCTCCCGGACGAGGGGGATGCAGGAGCTGATGGCATCCCTGCCAGAATGCCACTGAGACCCAGGGACAGGAGCAGAAGTAATTGAGTTACCACAGCTGAACAATTACCACTTCCCAGCTGCACTGCAGCAGCCATTAGATAAGGTCACACATGCTAAGATTGTTTAAAAAAACCCCCAAAAGCAACCTTCCTGTTTAATCCATATTCCCTGCTATAAAAGCCAGTCCAGCCTTTCCCTTTTCCTGCCAAGAGGCGCCTGTATATCCCTGCGAACCTTCCCTGCTTTCCTTGTCCACCTTTAATACTAACCTTTTATAACATGCCTGAGCATTTACTTGTTCCTCAGAACAATCTTCCTCTGATAGAGTTCAGCCCTGCTCCTCTGCACACCAGTTGTTCTGTCAAAATACAACTGTTAGGGGGAAGTTATTTCCACTCTCCATCATCCAACTGTGCAGGCAGGCAGGACCATACAGACAGACACCAATACTCACTCTGCTCTCAGCCTCTACTTAAGGTTGCTGCTGCTTCCTCAGGACTGAAAAAAAATCTGTGAGCCCAAAGCTACTTTTGGGCTCTGCTTTTCATTGTGGGAGTTTGTTTTTAAGGCTTCAGGGTTTTCTTTCTTTTCTCTTCCCCTATAGCTCCATGTTCACATCTAGCAAAGCACACTTTCCTCCCATCCAGACCCTACCCAACTGGCAATCAAAGAAGATGACACAGTCATTTTCCAAGTAAAAATTTCATAAATATCAACTAATTGGAAAATTTCTTACATCATCAAAAAGCATGGAAATACAGTGAGAAGGCATCAAGGTAAAAGGATGCAGAGAGAAGTAGTTGAGGGGGTGAAGAAAAAGAGGGAGTTATTAGAGATATCAAAGGGATAGGAGATAAAACATGATCTAAAAATGGAAGCAGAAAGAGAGAATTGAAATCAAGCAGGGAAAGGCACAGAGCTGTTACAAAAGCAAGAAAGACTGTATTAGGTTAATACTTATTTAAGGTATTTTTATATGAAGCTGACGAGTGGTCAGATACTTATTCCTTTATACAGAAGGGATAAGAAGCCTGTCAGTTAGGTAAGACAGCATCAATCTTTATCCAGGCTGCAGCTAAAGAATTAAATTCTGCCCTTAGCTTGTCCCTGGCAGCTGAGTCCATCAGCTACAGCATTCATGCAAGCAGTGTGATTCTGCAGGGGCTGCTCTCCTTTAGCACCACAAACGGCCTATTTAGATCAAAGCTACAGCTGCCCTTGGTAATTGCACCTCTGTCCTGCCCAGAGATGATGGAAGACATTATGGACAGGGCTTCAGCCTCAACTTTGCATTTCCTTCCTTTTTAAACTGAGCATAACTGAAGGTTGCCACAAATCTCAGTTTAACCATGTAGCGAATCGGAGATGCCATTTATCAAGTCAGTCTCTCGTGGTATCTACTTCAGCCTGGAGTTGGAAAGAGATTTATGTTCAAAGAGAGAATGCACATATTTCAGGAACAGCCTTGTATTTCTTTAAACAATAACATTTATGTAAGTCAGACACAGACTGGTTCAGTATAGAATTAAAACTACAATACCATCCACATATTTCTAGAGAGCCAATGTGGCCCTCTTAGAAAGTATTTGACATATCTGAAGAATATTTATCTTTATGTTTGTGATGCCTTCCATTTATATGAGGCTACTATTTATGTATGGGATGCCATATGTCAACAACTGTTTGGGATGAGGAAATTCTCATTAGATTTTGTTCATCTCCTCTGGAGCCCTGATCACCCTAGAATAAAAGATTAAGAGCATGGTTGGGAAATAGGAGGTGGATGTTTAAAGACCCAGAGACTGAACTTAAAACCTTCACCTAATTATCAGACATGATTTGTTAAGAGAAAAGCAGATCACTAGACCTCTGGAAGATGAGGGAAGTTTAAGCCATAAATAGATACAAGCATGAGTTCATGCCTAAGGGCTAATAACATGAAATTAAAGGAAAATGTAAGCACTATGTTAACAGGACCTTACAACAAAACTCACTGGACCTCATAATAGTTTCCCAAGGGAACTGGTGGAAGCTCCCACTGCTTGGAACATATGAATCCAGTAAGGGCAAAACACAAGAAAAATTCATTATATGGAATGATGCCATATAAGAAAAATGGGCTAAGATGATTTACTAGGTTAAAGGAAGTTTTTATGCTTTTTGCAAAACCATAACCTTGGGAGCGAGGCTGCTTTGCATGACAGAATCATTCTGTATTCTGTGTGTACAGAACAAGGGGAAAAAATCCCTCCACCCTTTCCTCCCCAAACAGCTACCACTGCTGACTTGTCCAACAGCCTTCAGCCTGCTCAGTTTGATACAGATCAACACAGACCAACTGTCAGACACACAGAACAGCCTGACCTGGACAGCAAAGATCCACCTGCTCAGGTTTCTGCCTCTTAAATTTTTTCTTTCCAGTCATCACTCCATTCTAGTTTTCCTAAATTAAATATTTATTAAATTGGCATTAGTTATTTATTAAATACTGTATTAACAGCACATCCCACAAAAAAAAAAAAAAAAAAAAAATCTCAACACTTGTTCATGCAACAAAATCTGAGAAATTTTCTCCATAACCAAATCTTAAGACAACAACTTCCTTTGCTGTTCTAGATGATCTACTTACCTCCTGTGTGCCTATCTTTAGTAGTTAAAGAAAATTTTAGGTAAGCACAATTACATTTTTTTGCTCTTTATGTGCTGAACCTCAAAGATCAATTACAACAGGGCATTTTCTGTGCAGCCTGACTCCAAGATAGGATGTGAGATCATCCATTAAACATACGTATCCAAGACTAGATGCATTATTAATTCCTTTTCCTCTAGGTAATATGGTATGGTGAAAAATAGCTACCAGAGAACATACTGACTACTAAAGACTTAAACAGAAATCAGTGGGTTTATGTGATGATTGCTATGCAGCAACCTAATGGATCTCATTAAAGCAGACATGGATTCTTCTCCCCTGATACTGACACTGCTCCTACAGGATCCTCAACACAAGAAAGATTATTGATTGCAACAAGCCCCCAAAATAGTTCTGAGACAAGCTGAGAGAATGATGTCTCCAATTTAACACTGTTCAGGTCTGACTATAGACAGGTCTAAATTTCACAGCATTTTCTGATTGGTGAGAGAGTGAGATTGAGTGTTTAGAATTTTTTTTTTTTATTTTAAATAAACTGACTATAAAACATAACCTTCCTCAGAGCTTCAATCAGGCAGGTGCTGTGAACACCAAAATGAGCTTTTTCTTTGACTTTGTGGAGTTGTAATCAAAGAAGCTGCCTTAAGGAATCACTTAACATCAGCATCATCTTGAACCTAACTAACATATTGCTTCAATACAGTCCACAGAGTAAATTCTATTTACTGACCTATTTCAAGATCCACAAAAACAAACACTTCAATCAACTGCCTGACTCAGACCAGTTTATGCTACAAGCAGCTCCACACTGAAGGCCTCAGAAGTTCTATTGCTACATTAATCAGCCTCAAGGACCATGTTTTCCCTCTGCAAAACAATTATAATCTGGCCCTTCCCACCTTTTGTATTTCACTTGAGTGTTACAAAAAGCAGACAGGCTGATGAAATTCTACCTGGCTTTGTGCAAGATAATCTTACATCCACGTATCCATGTCCCTGGCAGCTACAACAGCAACAGCACACCCCAAAGTTCCCATTTCTCTATGGTGAAATGCCATCCTACTGCACTGTCCTACAACAAGAAGGTGCTGCTCTGTTTAATCCAGCCTTTATTATCTTAAGCACTCAGCTCCTACCGAAGGCCATGCTCCTATGGATGGGAAGCTGAACTTGGCACAATCAAACATTTCTGAGGGCCTGAAATCAACTGTGGTGTTATCCTCTAGGAGCAGTGCCTGTTATCATTTTGAAATCAGAGCACTCAAACTTTAACAGCATCTTGTTGCAAGTGGCTGTTATTATGTCATCTCCCTTTTATGCTTCCTACAGACTGAATCAGGAATGGATATCTGACACAAGGATCCTTCTTAGTTTAACAGGGAGTGAGTGCTTCTGCAGATGGAAAACCACACACAATTCCTTATGCTGAGCCATGGAGGCTTGTGACAGCCCTTGACTTCTGCTGCAAAATGCAGAGGACACAATTAACTCCAAATCTACTTTTTTAAGAACTTAATTTTCATTTCCATGTGACACTCCCGTATGCTCCCCTTTATCTTCTGTTGAAGTTTTCTTAAGATACTGAATTTGGTATTTAATATTCAGTGTCACTGTAATCTCACAACTTGACTTTGCTAGCAGTACAAATCAGTCTTTCTCAGAAATCCAAAATAACCTCAAAGCTTTTTTTCCCCTCTATGTCAAAGAACCTTGATCAACATCAAGTTTCCTCTTCTTCTTAAAGCTGGGATCAAACACTGCAATGATCTCAGAAAGAAATTTGTCATACATGTCAGATCAAAAGTAAAGAGCAATGTTGGGGGAAACAAACTGCCCACATGTGCAGTAGGAAAACCGTGTAGCTGATGGCAAAAAGAGCATTTGAGCACCACTGCAATCCTGGAAAATGAACATTTTTTTCTATTCCCAGTTCCCCCAGATCTATAATAGGGTGCAAACTACCCTTGAGGAAACCATCTGCCATCAATGCATGGTGGACTCACCATGGACAGAGAACACAAAGAGACAGAAGCATGTTTATGATCCACAGGATGTCTAACAACTTTATTTTGACCAAAGCTACAGATACCCATTTGCTCTCAAGAAAGAAGCTGGCAGCAAGCAAGAGTTAACTTTTAGTATAGGGCCAGCTGGAATAACACAGACCACTCAGACAACAAACGTCACCTCACAAGCACCCTGGATTTGTTCCAAAAATCACTTGAAAAGTGGTATTCTTTCTTGACACGCTCAAGGACTGATTCAGCTTGCACCAGAAACAGTATTTTTTTTTCCCAGTGCTTGTCAGGAACCATAGTTTCTAAATCTACTTTGAGATGCCTTTGAATAGTCTCAAGATACACGTTTTCCCACAGTATCACTAAGCAACCTTGTAAATTATTTTCCTTGTGTTTAAGTTTAAAAACAAGATTTCATGTAGCTAAATATGTCAGATTATTTCCCCACCTCCTACTTTCTAAAAAGAAGAAATCTTTAGATATACTTTTTTAAGGTGGAAAGGGACTGTATTTCCAAAGCTAGTCACCCACATTAGTATTGCTATGAAATCACTTACAAGATTTCTGCTGACATTCAATAATTTTATTTCTAGCTATTTTCCCTGAGCTTTCACAATGAGGGAGCAAGCAAACATAACACCTGCCTGGATTTGGCAAGCTGCATGGGGCTCAGGATATAAGGCAACCCCTTTAAAATCTTCTAATTTATAGATGATGATTTGCTGACAATAGGACAGCTTCACGTTCACCTTTGAAAGTGAGGATGAATTTGGATTAACAAATTGTAAGGATTCATCTCACATTTAAAATGGAGGCTGATAATTAGAGAGGAGTGAATGATAAATTAAGAGCTATTAGTGATTTACTGCATTTTCATATAAAGTCTGTCTTCCTCTCCTCACTCCACAGTAAACATAGGGTAAAAAGCAGGAGAGGACACACAGAAACCTCAGCCTGAAGACTAGAACACTTCCAGGGATGGGGCAGACACAAATCTCCAAACAGCATCAGCCAGTGTCTTACCACCCTTAAAGGAAAGAATTTGTTCCTAATATCTAATCTAAACCTAACCTTCTTCAGTTTAAAGACACTCCCCTTTGTCCTGTCACTACATGCCATGAGCATCCATCTCCTAATATAATTTACAAATTGTCTTTTCCCATGTAGAAGTTTTTCTATGCATCTGAGCTTGCATGTACATGCACATGTGCCCAGTGGAACCAGAAATGCATCACCTGGCTCTGTTAAACTCTGGAAATAAGTACCAGGATGACTTTTAGGGATGATCACCCAAGCTCTAGCACCTGCTTTGAGTGTGTCTGGAAACCACAGCATTTATGTCTCCCTTTTAGACAAGACAATGTGATGCTTTCTGAAAAGGAAGGACATTGAAGGTGGATTTGTCTTTTACATCAATTTTGTAATGACAGGAAACAAGAAACCTCAGGTTCCTCAGTTCTATATTGTTATCAAAAAAAACCCTCAAGCCTCAAACCAGACCTAATGGCCAGTGTCTGCAGAGCAACCCACTCTCAGAAATTCATCCTAAGTGGATGGACTACAAAGCAAAGTAGCAAATTCATGATTCCTACCACAAAAATGCAGAGTGCCTTCCCTGAATACTGATTTAGAAGAGCAATCAAGTAGCATATCTAAGGTACAATGGAAACACTAATCAATACATTCTCTCTGAGGAATGACAGCTATACAGGAGAAGGTGTGGGTGTAATTCCTGTACATCCTAAGTGATTCCACAAATCCAGCTCTGTGTATACCTCAGAAACTGGAACTATGATCCTAATCTGCTTTCTTCATATTATGCATTTCATAATATACTACCCAAAAGTACAAACAATCAACTGACTGAGTGGCATTGGGGCACATAAAGGAAGAGTATACAGCTTTCTTCTAAAAATCCCATTCCTAATTGATTTTATTAAAAAATCATTTATATGCTCATTCAGGTAATACAACTTCTTAGGGAGTCACACATTTGGATATAATTAGCCACTTTTTTTGTGGCATTCAGTGCTAATGACCTTTCTTTGAAGAAAGATCCATGTTTGATTTTTCTATTGTTCAAACTTAAGAGAAACCTCTTTGGGTTGACAACGCAGGAATCCTCTGAACTGAATTTAAACACCTAAGCAATCAATGGCCTTTGCAATTAATTTTCACTGTGTTTGTTTGGGATAGCTTTGTTGTAACAGCATGAAGGCTTTAAATCTTGGTGATTAAAGCTTTCTTCTAGGTACATACTTGGTGTCCCAAACAGTAATATTAGCCAAGCAAATACAGCTCCTGCTGACACCCAGGGCAGGTCCACACAGCATGGATCAATACCAGGCTTAAGTATGCTAAACCCAGCTTGCTACACTGGAGCCTGGGTTTGAGGAGATCACACTGTACTTCTCTCCCTCCTTTTTAAGTGTCATTTGCTTATAATTTCTAATAGAAAACAAAGTTAAAAGAAAAATCTCTGTGTAGGAAATAATAACATTCATTTTTCAACTGTTACATTCTTAATGTAGACAATTATATCTAAAATTACAGCAATAATAATGCCTTCAGGAGGGGGTATGCATTTGAGAATTCTTCCCCCTCCTGCAATTACTTAAACTTCCTTCATTTCTATCTACATGTTTAGCACTACTTAAGTTTTAATCTAAGCAGCCTAGTACTTAGATGTTTTTATTGTCCAAAATGATTCAATTATTTGAGTACAAAGAAGGGGAAAACATCTTCATCTAAAGGAATAGTTTGAAACTTTAAACTTAGGATTTCCCATTCCACATTTAACCATAAACAACCAGTTCTGCAAAGCCTTAGGAAAAAAACAACTTTCTTTACAACTCTAATTACTTTACAACTACTGAAGGAAAAAAATTACTACATTTTATAGATATGTTGCAAAGTTTTTTCTCAATAAGAGAAAAAGCATTACATTTACTGAAGACATTTGAAAGGAATTGTGCATTAGAAGCATGGATTTCTTTTTTTAAAGGGAGTCTTTCCTGAGCAAACTGTTCTTGTCCCTCCAAATTCACCAGGTTAAATTACATCTCATTCATGAAACAGGTTATGTCCAGCTTATGAAGAGACATCACTCTTCAGCCTTTCATCTTAATTAGAAAATTCAATACTTGCATATTATGCTCCTTCATTCCTTATTGCAAGTCTTCATAATCAGCACCCAAGAAGGAATCACACTGGCTACAGCCCACACACCCAGAATCCAACCTCCTAAATTACCCCATATAACATTTTTACATCAAACATGGTCATAAACCGTGTGAGAGAAAATTCTGCTCTGAGCAGCTCTCACAAGAGCAAACCCAAAATTTTCAGGACAGACTCTACTTTAAAGACATGGCTAAAGAAAGAAATTCTCTTTCTCACCACTCCTCCCATGAAATTACACTTGAGAAGTACAGCAATGGCAGAATTGAAACTTAATTTCCAGGCATGTTTTGAGCAGTGTGTAACAGCACCACCTGGTGATTGAGGCTGCACAGGATTTTCAACACATCCACTAAGTTAAGGCATAGTCATCAGCACAGAAGAACAGCTTTTAAGCCTGGTTGTGTATAATTTGTCTCTTTTTTCCATTAAAAATACATGCAGTTTTTACAAGCAAATGGTAAAATTTTGTGATTCTGTTGAAAAATTAATCCAACTCCTCAGACCTAACATCAGCTGACTTCTGATGGTAAGTAAGGAAAATTCTTGACATAGGAACATTCAGTTTAGTAAAATACAGTAACTGGCTTAAATGTTTTAATACACTAGGTTAACCAAATGATTGTTTAAAGGTTTGCTTTGTAGTTCAGACAGGTAGAAAAGCCACTTCAGAACCAGAAACAGGCAAGCCTGGTTTACTAAAATACTTGAAATATATCAAACTGGATGTCATGTATGCTCTATTTTCTAAACTGATTAATATATAAATATTTTGGTCCTAAAATGCATTACAAATTTTTACTGCTGCTCTATTGAAGCATTGCAGAACATCTAATATACATTGCTGGAAAAAATCCTTCGGGATCCTGAAATGAAAATGTACTCCCCAAAGATGTCATGAGCGACAAGAATTCTATTAGAGCTGAGCATTTCTTCTCCATCACTCCTTTTTAAGTTGTGACTAAATTAGCACAGCCTGCACACTCCAGGGTGTGTGCTGGGAGGAGGGAGGGGGAGAAAACGGAAGATATCAAGGCCTGAGGCACTTCAAGCGGAGAGTATCCATCTGCCAGCAGCAGTCAATGAACAGAACATTTCTAAAAATATTCCCACTCATATTAAGTCAAGCCAAAAGAACACAAAACACCTTCCTTCACTCTGACTGTGCAGAACTGAACATAACAGGACAGTGGGTTATAAATAAATGTTTAAAAAAGAAAAACACTGAGAGAAAAAAGCAGAAGAGGAGCTCACTATGCAGCTCTGCGTTCAGCCTCTCCTGCTGCAGGGTTTAAGAGGCTCCTGCTTATCTCTACGTCACCCATTCCCTCCTCCAATCCATGGTGGCATGTGGAGGAGTGAAATGATAAAAGGTAAACAAAAAAAAATTAGGGTTGGTTCTTTTTATTTTTTATTTTGCTTGTGAAACCCAGATGTTTTCACTGTCACAGGAAAGAGGTGCATTGCCCAATCTAAGGCCCAGCATATTTGGAGGAAGGGGCAATTGAGGGATGGGAAAGGCTGGGATTGAACTGGTTTTGCTGTTACAAGGTGCCTGTTGTGGAACTGGACTCCAGAGCTGCAGGATTCTGATGGCAGTACCACTGAGAGGAGTTCCCAACCCTTTCCACATGTGCTCCCCACATCAGCCTGCAGGGAGGGCAGCAAACCCCAGGACTGCAATCACCCTGGTCAGAGGAATCTGGCTTGCAAGCACAGTTGTTGTTCAGGCTGGGACCAGATTTTGGTTTTGAGATTTTTGGTGGTTTCTTCTTTTGAGCAAGAGGCTGTCATAGGTCAGTCTGCTAATAAATTTGCTGGTGTTGCTGTACTGGATGCAGGAAGCTCCCACTGACACACACTGCACACCTGATACAGAACCCAGTAGTTTCTAAATTTTTTCTGTTGTTATTTCTACAGAGGTCCAGAAGTTTAATGCTGTGGCCATATATCAGAAAAACAATCTTCCAAAAAATTGCAATAGCTCCAAAAGCAAATCACACTTGCACACCCTCAGGCTTTGGGAATTCTTTCCTTACTGTCACATCACCTGCACTCCAATTTATTCCACAGAGCAAAACAAAAAGCACTTTCAACACAAGAACTCAGCACTATCAGAGAACACAGCATTAAAAAGCAAAAACAACCTTCCTCCTCTCAAGTTTTGAGCCACAGTGCCTATAAAATGACACAAATACTTCAAAACTCATGTTTCAATGCTCAAGACAGTCCTATTCCACAAAAGTGACATACATATTCTTTCATTATCAAAAAAGAAAGCAGCAGTTACATGGAACTTAAACCAAAGCTATATTACCTGGTGTATATTTTAAAGCTTGTCTAACAACATTGCAAAGCCAGAATGACTTAATTCAGATGCCTGTTAGAAGAGGCACATTACTAGGGCTGAAACTTATAGATATTCCTGAAGGGGGAGGAAGGAGAGAGGCAGTCACCTATTTTCTGCTACACTGTACAAGAAGGGAGATAAACCTATTAATACCCAAGTTCATTTCCTTGTGAATAGTACTATAAAAAGCAAATGTTTTAAAAAACATTAGCCTAATAGGTAAACTATCTTTAAGTACAGGATTGCTCTCAAGAGAAATGACAGGTTTCAATTATCTGCACAAGGCTGCAGGGAGATAAATCTCCATCAGTGAATTCCACAAATGGGATCAGTATTGTGCTGCTCTTGTGCCACAGAGAAACTGTCAAATTTAATAGTGAGAAATTTGGAGACGTAAAGGCCAAAACTTTAATATCCAAGCAAGAAATTTCTCAAGCATGCAGAATTTCTTCTCGTTTGATAAAATGAAGGAGAGATTTGTGCTTCCCAGCCACAAAAGTTCTCTTGCCCACAGCCAGCTAATAAAGCAAGAGACAGAGCAGAGACCAGAGAGGAGACAGAGCAAAGAAATCATGAAAGATGCTTTTAACTCCAGAGTCACAAACAGGCCAGTTCAAAGCAGCTGAACATGCAAATATTTCTAGTTATTAGTTAAGACAACACAAGTCATGTTAACTCATTTGATTAAAAGTTCTTTTTTTTTTTTTTTTAACTTCAAAGACAGTCTTCAAAATCAAAAGAAAAAGTAACAGCAGAGATTGTCCTCAGCCACAGGACAATCTCTCTGTTTACTCAGTCACATACAGACTGAACCAACACCTCCAAGGAATTTTAGAAATGCCTTTTCTAATTTTTCCTTTTTCTGGCTAAGCAAACACAGGAACAGAGTGAGGAAGACCAGCAAAGCTTGACTCACATATTTCAACACAGTGGAATGCTGTACTCAAAGTTTTAAGTTGTCAATCAGCCTGTGGACAAAATCTGGGCATTATCTTCAGCAGATCCTCTACTCTTAAAGGATCCCAGATCTTCTTCTTAGAAACATAACAGATCTCATTAAAGGATATATGGATTCTTCTCCATTAAACTATCCCTATAAGGATAAAGAGCACATCAGAAACATCTTCAAGATAGGTACTTTATTCATCATTCCCTAGCTGAAATTCATCAACTCAAGGAGAAACTAATCAATGTATAACCAAAAGGTTGTCCCAGATCAGCTGATGAGCTCAACTGGTCTTTTAACAAAGGTAGCTGGAGATGATGAAGTACAGGGTCTCATTAGCAAAATGAGATTGGAGAGATTCTCCATGTGCTTAAGGAGAAGCCAGAAGCCAGAGTACCAGAAGGATCTCAGCTTCCTCAGAGTCCTCTGAATCAAACTCTGGAGTGAACTAGGGAAGCCCACACTTACTGACATCCATGCAAGCCTCAGAATCACAGAGGTCCAGAAAGCTGGAATTCAAACACAACAGCCCAATAACACCAGGAAAGTTCCCTGTTGGATTGTTATGTGATCAGTAATAGCAATCACCAATGTGAAAAGGCAAACAAGCGGGGAAAATAACATTCCTTTAGAAATTGTTTGATGAAGAAGTTAAGGACCAAAGAATTAGCATTCCAGGTCACAAGTTTTCTGCATTCCTGGCTCTGGAGCATGTTCTGATGAGACAGAAAGAGTAATGAAAGTCATGAAACACTTATTCAAGAAACAAATATGTGAGTGTTATGGCTAGGACACATCCATGGTTTAGGAGATGCTGGAGAGGGTGGATCTACAAGACAGGAGGAAAAAAAGCTGTGAGTGGCCTCAATGGGAAGAAGTTTGAACTTGTTAACATGCAAAAGGGCAGAACAGTTGGATGCAATTTGTAGTTCAGTTTTGGCCATGTTAACTCTATGTCAACAAGGAGATACAGAAATACAGACACATTCAGCAGACACCAAAGCCCACGATTCATCACCCTTATCTTCAGAGATGAGTGACTGGGCTTAGTCAATATAGACTTCCTTTCAGTGAGTGAAGAGAAACAGACGCTGCAGAGAATGAGTCATTTACTTCCTTTCGGATTAAATTAATCACACTCTAAATCTGTGTGCCTCTATGCACAGCCTCTGAAAGAGATGAGAAACAGGAGCTCACACAGACATTTAAATTTTGCCACCTATGTCCAACCATGACATAGGACTAGATAGAAGAGGTATGTTGAGGTTGAAGAAGGGAAAAGGGAAAAGGTTGTAGTTGAAATATCAAACACCACACAAAACAAACAACAAAAAATCCACCATCCAACAAAACACACCCAAGCACAAAAAATCATGTAATATCATCCCAAATAAAAAGAAGACGTCTCCCCTTATCCTCCTTCAAAGAGAGATGCAGGAAGTTAACACATGAAAGGTGAAGATGAAGGAAATGGATGAGAGAAATTGCTAATGGTAACAGAGGACTCATAAGGAACAAGGCAGTAGACAGGGTAGAACTGAAGCAATGATCTGGCTAGAAGAGAAAGTCTTTCAAAGATTTAGTGAGTAAAGAAATTCAGGAAGATACAAGGCAAAACCAGAAAAGGAGAACTTTAAGCAATGATTAGTTTAAAAGACAGCAAGAGAAAACTTGATGTGGTGCTAATAAACACAGAGATGAGAGGATTAGGATTAGCTTTATCACAACAGAAAAGAAGGCAAGAAGGACAAGGTAATGGCAGAGTCTAGACTAGAAGTTTCATTATTGAAATCAAAGCCAGACACAGAAATTGATACAGGAGGAAGAGTAAAAAAAAAATATTGCATCTAACAAAGGAAACAGTCTGGAAGACTTCAAAGTCTTTGCACAGCTGCAAAACTACAAATTCAGTGGGGAGTTACAGACGCATTGTGGAACAGCTCACATGCCTGGAGTAATGAGATGGATGGTTGCAGGCTCCACAAGAAGGACAGACAGGGAAGGTGGCAGGGATTCATTCTGTACAAATAAACAGCCTGAAAGTGTGAAGCTCTGCTGAAAAATGATTGACAGGCCAAAAAAGAGTACACAGGTCTGGATGAGAGGCAAGGCCAAAGGAAAGAGTCATGAGCACCTACCATAGACCACCTGAACCTGAAGATGAAGCCGCCTTCAGAAAGC
The DNA here is from genome assembly GCF_903797595.1 of Erithacus rubecula. NCBI lineage: Eukaryota > Metazoa > Chordata > Aves > Passeriformes > Muscicapidae > Erithacus > Erithacus rubecula. The sequence continues at coordinate 53,837,324 of NC_136688.1, forward strand.
AAGGAGACCTCCAGGTTCTCATGGTGAACTGCATCCACCCCAGCAGCTGCTGTCCAGGAACCATAGTGGGTCACAGGCAATCCAGAGCACATCAGCAACAGGTCAAGCAGAAGCTGTGATACACCTACCACTCTTAGGAAAGGAAGGAGTGGTGGAGGATGCAAAGTCTGATGGCAGGCTTGGCCACAGGAACCCAAGATAAAGAAGATTTTGAGGGGTGTGAGGAAGATGGGTAGCATAATTATAACTCTGGATTTCAGAGGGTTCAGTTGGTTCAGAGAAGAGGTAGGCAACTATCCATGGTAAAGAAAGACTGGACAAGGGCTCCCCTAAGCACAGTCTACATAGACAAGTTAACTGGACTTGATGGGATACATCTGAGAATGCAAAGGGAGATGGCAAAAAAAGTAATCTCTGCCATCTTTAACAAGGTGTGGGAATTCAAAGAGGTTCTCTCTGACTAGAAGGCAAGTATCAGGCTCCTCTTCCAGAGGGAGAAATAGGACTCCAAAGGTGAGTGATGCTCCTCTCAGACTCTTGGAAAGCTACAAATCTACCTGGAAACCATTTCCAGACACACAAAACCCAAGAAGGTTACCAGGAATTGCCAGCACAGATTCAGTGAGGGTAGATCATGCCCATCTGCAACAGCTAGAACGCAGTCAAGATAAATTCTAACTACAGCTCTTACCTCATCCCATTTCATCATTCTCCCTGGTAGCCAAATTGCAGAGATCTGGACTAGGCCAGTGAATAGCTTGGGTGAAAGGTTGGCCTGGTTCCAATAGTAGTGGCTCAGCACTTTCACCATCAGACTTCCAAATAGGATTGATACTGGGGTCAGTAGTTTTTAATGCCTTCATTAACAACATGAACAATAGGCCAGGAGGTTTCCTTTGCCAGCCTACAGATGACATCCCATTGGAATAGTGTTCAATATGCTGATGAGCAGAGCCACTATCCAGAGGAATCTTAAGATGATGCAGAAATGAGCTGACAGAAGCCTCATGAGACAAATGCAATTTTTCTGCACATGGGACAGAAGAACTGCAGGGCAAAAACACAGGATGGGGACTGTTTGACTTTTTTTGCAGAAAAGGGTATCTAGGTTTCTTATGGACAAAAAGCTGAATAAGGCTCAACAGCACCCAGTGGCAGTGGTGAAGGTTAACTCCATCCCAGAGCCACGTTATTAAGACTGCAGCCAGCAGGTCCAGAGGAGTGATTATCACCCTGCTGAACACTTGTGAGACTATATTTAGAGTACCTTGTCCAGTTCAGGACTCCTTTGCAGAAGAGGCATTGACATATTGGAGCAAGCCCAGCAGAGAGTCCCTATGGCAATTCAGAGACTGCAGCACGTGGATGAGGCTGACAGATGAATCTGCTGAGTCTCAAGAAAGCTGATGGAGAATTATCTTTGGTGCCTTCAGCTTTGGAGTAGGAGATTATAAAGATGGAGCCAGAACTGCATCACCAGAAATGCACAGCAAAAGGACAAGAGACAGGAGTCACATTTCATCAGAATAAGTTCTGACTCAACACAAGGAAAAAAATTCTTGTGAGAGCAGGCCAACCATTGGAAAACAGGTATTCCAGGGAAATTCTGTTATATCCCCCCTTGGTAATAACTGGAGCTCAGCTGCCCTAGGCCCTCAGCAGCTTAATGCAACTTCAAAACCATCATTCTGTCAGCCTCCAGAGGTCTCTTCCAATCTCAGTTATCCTACGATTCCACTATTCTCCCTTCCCTTGCTGTTTTAGTTTTGTTAAACATGTTCTCTGTTCTTCCCCTTTGGATATTTCTGTTCTTCACATGTGTAATATATTGTCTAATTCACAATGTATAGTTCTGGGAGGAAGCAGAACCCTCCATAATCACTTGTAACAAGCCAGCTATGAAATGAGTGATGACAACAAACGTTAAAGAATTAAGCAAATAGTTTAAATGTAAACAGTAAAAAATGCATTACAGAACATCCTCAGAAATGCTTTCCCATTTAGCATTGAAATACTGTTAGCTACGTTTAGGTATTTAAGAGGACTGAAGGAAAACACATATTATTTAAAGAAATAATTAAAAACACAGCACAACAGTTCAGAAATTGGTTTAAGCTAGATTCAGCTGCAATCCTCAAACTTAGTTTAAATCAAATTTTAATATCTGCAACTGAAAACTTCAATAATCATATAATATATATAACAATGCCATTGACCCTCCTACCCCCATCCCTTCTATTCTTGGCCACTGAAGACTATTGAAAGTATCAGAGCTCCAAGTCAAGAACAACTCTCTTGTAACAATGGCTCTGACACGTATATAGTGAGAGCAGATTGCCTGCAAGGAAACAAGAATAAACTGACTATTTAGACAGATTATGTAATGCAGCACAGAACTGGAAAATGGTATTTAAAGAGATATCACACTGCATTTCAGGCCTGGAAGTAAATGTAAGTGTTGACCAATACTGTAGAAATTTAAAGAGGCTCAGGAATAGAGGAAGATGTCTTGTCAAAGAGTCCTCCTTCTGAGCTGGTATTTTATTCATAATTCTTCTTTTTCACAAAATCAGTAGTGTTCAGCTATTTTGCCCTAGCCCTTAAAACAAAGTTGCAGCTGAAACACCACATCATCTCACAGGTGTGCAGTTCTTACTACAAAAATGAGGTCTGAGTGTACACATACAAAATATTTTGTGGGCCTGAGCTTGTTGAACTTGTGGAGCTCCATACACTCAATTAGCACAGTACTGCACTCTGAAAATCAAAGTGATTATGAACAAATATAACAGTATTAAATCTTCTCTGCATAAATATTTTAGCAAGTGTAAACAAGACTCTAGTTTCTGTAAGCAGCCAATTCCCAAACAAACACACACAAACATCAGCTGGTTCAGCAAAGAAAGGGAGAAACTGAAAAGCCATGCCCTGCTGCACTGCAAATAGTGAGGAAAGGTACAGCAAAGGCTTGTGTAGCAAGGGAGACAAGTTCTGTGCAATGGGCTTCCTTACACAAACTTGAAAACTACAAAATGTTCAGGGGTTGCCCATGGTTTTGTTCAAAGCATAAATATACATATTAATAAAAACACCAATGCACACCATGATTTTGTACAAGAGTCCAGAACTGATGAGCAGCTGCTGGGAAATTTTACTTTTGCATTTTTTAACTTTAGAATGCATTAAAAAAAAAAAAAATTATTACCTTAAGCATTCTAATGCAAAACTGTTCTTCATCTAATTCTAAACATCCTTTCATTAAAAGTCTCAAAAAACCAGCAGCATCATACATTCAGCCAAGCCCAGCTGCTTTGCTGATAATTAAGTAAGAGACAGTGAGTCCAGATCACCTCCCCTGGAAAGTGAGACTTCAGAGTAAGGAAGAATTTGGCCCAAAATACATGGGGAAGGAGGAGGGGGATGGAGAGATATCAGAGGGAGGTGGTTGTTTTTTAAAACCCAGCAGTCCCTGCTCCAGGATGGACTTTTCCCCACACCAAGTCAGGCCAGCAGGTTGCTGGCAAGCAGAGCAGGCAGGGAGAGCCCTGCCAGCATTCTCAGACCACACACAGGCTCTCAGCTGCTCTCCAGCACTCTGGGGACTCCATCCACAGCCCATCCCTGCTTCCCAGAGCCTGGCTCTTCCTTAGCCTGCATGGAGCACCCACAGTTCAGGACAGAATCATGTGTCACAGCACTGAAGGCAGGACCAGGCTTCCTTCACAGGCTGTCCTGCACCAGCATCCCCACGGGAGCAAGTTTCAGCAGCACAGTAACTTTGGAAATACCAACATAGTGGCACCAGCAAATAAATAAGTAACTCAGTGCTTTTTTATAACTGCTTATATTTCACACAGCCAAACTACCTGTGCACTTCAGTTTCACTCAATTAACAACTCCATACCCCTCCTTTAAAATATGTACAGTAAGTTCATTTACCTTTCCACACTTTCAAGTCTAACCATGATGGATATTTAACATAATTTCACCCCCCAAAAAAAAGCCATGATCATGGGCCCACAGTGACAGGGTGAGATTTTGTAAGCTCACTGCCATAGCTCAATTTGCAATTAAAAACTATGTAAAGCCAGAAGTGTGATTAAAAGCTGCAGACAACCAGCTCATTATACAGTGGCAGAAAAGAAAAGCCTTTCAAACACCAATTGCTCTACCTGAAATATCAGCTGCTGTTGTCATGCCTGGGACTGAGCAAGAACATCACTTAGCTCCCTGAAAAGAACTTTCCCAAAGACAGACTGGCAGCATGACAAATGTAGGTTGGCTACAGAAATCAAGAACCAAATCCTTGCTCCTAGTATAAAGGACAGAAACAAGAACAAAACTAATGGAAGAAAACCTGCAAAGAGCTTCAGAGAGGTGTAACTAAAAAGACAAATTATTTTCCTGTTACAAGACTGTTTGGGAAATAAGTTAACTTAAGCAACTAAAATTTCTCATACACAATACTGATATACTTTAGCCAAGTCACAATCATTGTTTTTGATCAGGGAGGCCCCTACACAAAAGCTGTGGGGAAGGAAGATGCTCAGACATATTCCCCAGCAAACACTCATCCAAGAAAAAAGCTGTGTTTAGATTCTAGAAAAACGCCTACACTGTCTTTACTTGTGATTACCTTTTGGCATAACCAAAAGGGCTTTTGAAGGATTCAAACACTCCACGAAGCAACAAGACAGATTTCCTTCCATCAGCGTTTTACTTTTCTACAATTACAGACAACTGTGAAGTTCTTATGCACAAAAAGCCAATTTATTTTTAAAATGCCTGTTCAAAATTAGTTTTGATTAAAGTGCCTTAATCCAAAACCAGACTTCATTAAGTTTAGTGGCTTTATCCTTCTGCTTATATAGGTTACATGTTAGACAGGAAATTTAAAATTCCTAAGATAGCAACTTCAGACCTGACACTGACACTAGCTCACCTAAAGTGCAAGCTTTACTTTGCCAAACAAACAGGGCTCAATACTCTTAAGTAAAAACAGCTGAATAAAACATTCTGTGTATAAAATAATCTGCATATACATCAGCTGAATAATGCTGAGGATAGTAATCTGACTATACTTCAATGACACAGATCAATCTCAACCTGTCTATACCTATGAAGATAGATCAATCTTACTCTTCATATACCTACAGAGACATAATACAGACAAGATTTTTCTGTGTTGAGTTGCAAATGTAAGATTAATTTGGGAAAATACCTTTCTCTAAAATATATCCCCCAAATGAGTACCTTATCAGTAAAACCCATTTACATCCCTGGTTAATTGCATGTCAGCTTCTGAGACTTTGCTATGACAGTCCATCAGCTGTCATCTCCCAGAGTCATGAGACAGGAGTATTAATTAACTGAAAAATGACAACTCCTGTCCCTTGATATGAGCAACAGCAAACTGGAAGACCATTCTGCTCCTGGAATAAAAGCTGGTTTTATTCACTCTCTTAAAGAGTGTAGAATATGGAGATCTCAATTAAAATGTAAAGTGTGTAATGAGAATATTTATTTTAATGTTATCTGTGTGCTAAAACCTTTTTTCCATTTTTCCTCTCTCTATTCAACAATCCCATATTAAGCACATGATTACTTATATGCATTATCTCACACTTGTATTGCCTAAGACCAAAAATATTTAAAGAATTATGTTTAAAAATAAACATGAATCAAGCATTTCAAGAGCCCTGAAAAAGGACTAAATAAAAAGCCACAATAGGTTTAACAGATAATAAAAAGGTGCAATGGGCATGTCAACCTTGAAAAAGCCCTTTTAAACCACAGTAATACTGTCAGGTGCCATTACCCTTTGTCAGTCAGCTACATGAACTCATAAATCAGGCGTAGCAGCCAAATGAGAGCACAATGAAAAATCAGCACTAGGCAGACTTGTCCACTTAATAATGAGGGGCCTGCCAAGGTTTTGAGGTCACATTCAAAACTAAAAATTAATTGTATCAACCATATTAATAAAAAGAATTCATATCAGCAAGACTAAAATTTGCTAGTACCATTCTGGAGAGTTTTTGCTCGTGACTCCTTTCCCAGATTGGCGTGGAATCCTCCTCCTAAAGTTGGTGTTTTCCCTGCACCTATTAGGGGAAAAAAAACAAACATCAGACATGTCAAAGAGAATAACTTAATTAAAATATTAAAATAAAACTTATTGTGCTGATATAGACAGTATCTGTATAATCTACAACATGCCAAACTACATGAAAAATGTCTTAAAATACTTAAGACATCAAGTACCAATACTGTGCAAATTATTTTTTTCTTGGGATACCATAAGAATTACATGATTCCATAAGCCCTCCCAAACTCAGTTCCAAAGAAACTACAAAAATTTCTCAATGTCTAATTTAAGCAGTTAAAATATTAAAATAAATGGTAAAATATTTCTCAAAATAAAGGAGGAAAAATTGCTTAGTATTTTCTGTCTGAAGAATATTAAATTAGGAATTTGCAGGATTTTAATAGTTAATTATTGGCATTAAAGAACATAAAACATGTTTAGTATTCAACAATGACTGTGTTGGCTACTAAAGATGTAACACTCATTTTAAAGTAACTTCAGTTTGCCATTAGGTAAACACAGCAACACTTAAGCTATAAAAATTGCAAGTCTGGAACTGCTACTTTTACACCCTGAAAGGTTGGAGACTTAAAAGAGGTCTGACTTGTAAATCAGAATAAACTAGAGGCTGGTTTGGGCATCCATGCCAACGCTGAGCAGCCTGAATGCAGAGATTGCTGGAGTCAGTGGAACTACTCAAAAAACCAATCTTGCAGAACAGAGAATTAAACTACCGAGGACAAAAACAGTCTCCCACTAAAGCAGGAAGGGTTTTTTTTAAAACAATCAGGGTACCTCAAGCAGGATATCTGAATCTATCAGCTTAACAGCAAGTGAGACCAAAAAGCTGAATTGCACAGGATTGAAAACAAGCAATTTGTTAGTAATTGGACTTCTACTTAATTCAAGTAGTCTGGTCTTCAGGATAGGTTATAAAGCAATCTTGTTGTTTATGATGCCTACAGCTTTTCCTCAGGTTCTTGTGGCTGTTTTCTCCTCTTAGACTAGCTCTTCAGAACAAACTAGAATGGCTTTGGGAGAGACACAGAGAGGGGAATGAAGTGGCTCTTTAAGGCAGTTCAGGGCATTTCTTGTACACACCTGAATAAGGTACTTCCATAGCAGGTATAACTGATGAGAAAATGTGACCTAAACTCTTCACTCTTACCAGACTTTTTTAGTTCCAGTCTCCTCTCAGTTGCACTTAATGTGCAATTATACTGAGATAAAAACAAAAACAAACCAAAACCAAAGAAAACCAAAACCCAGAAAAACAAATAAGCTAATATTCTGCTGAAATTACTATCAGCCTTCAAAGCTTATTTTTCCATAAAGTTTCCAGTGCTATCCACAACAGAAAGAAACTTCACTTCATTAACAGATTCTTTAATAAACAACAATCAGCTCTCACATAAATGCCCACAGATTAAGCACTTCATCCTAATAAGTGGAAAACATTCAATAGTGATCTCCTCACTGGGTACAGAGGTAACTCTCCCAACTCTGTGTTTGACTATTAGAGACAGCAACATCATGCCATTCTTACAGGTACAGACTTGTATTTCCAGAAACACTTGAAAATAAACCAATGCAGCAAACCAGAGAGAGGTTACCAAGCTACAAAAGAAGGCATAACATTTTTGGTGTACATTTAGCAAGAATGGTTTACCTGGCAAAAAAGCATCAACGATGGCAATAGTTTTACATTCCTTTTCTTCATTAAGCAAATCTAAACAGAAATTCTGCTATTTTCCTTTTTTGTTGTTGTTGTTTTAAGGTTTGCTTTACTACACTAGTCTGATTTGCAGCAGGAGAGCTCATCACTCACATCAGTACATGGGAGGAGGACACCAGCCACAAGGCAGGAGCAGGAGTAAGGCAGGAGACTCACCCAGCACTTATGTCAAAGGCACCATTGCCCCCTCCTGTACACAAAGGCTCCACTTCCCAGACCCCTCTATCCTTGGATATACCAAAATACTGAACTGCTTTGGATTACCATTGGCAAAATAGCACTTTTATATGTTTCCCTGTTACTACTAAAAAGCTTGCACAAAACAATCTTACAGTGGTGATAAACAATAACTAAATAATTCAACTTGCTCAAGAATTAAAATCCAGAATAATATAAACAAAATAAAATTGAGATTTCAGTGATTTTTTTCTTTAAGGCTCCTTTTCATTAGACATCAAGCTATAACATCATCCATAAAAGAAATTTCTTTCCAAGCTATAGAGACTGCAGCAGATACCAGCAGAGCTATCTAAAAGACAGATTCTTCTATCAGAATTGATGTACCCATTTTACAGCAAGTTAGCTGTAAAGGCTGAACATCTCTACTTAGCATTTGTCTTTGAAAACTGACAGAAAACTAGTCTGTTGAGCACTTGCACTCTCAGAACTGCAAACTAATGTTGCCATTGACTATGTAGTCTCACCATCAGCTTTAATCTTACAAGCAAAATGCAAACCAAACTCATTAACATAACTGTTCGGCTGGGTAATAAAAAGATAAACTCTTTAAAAAAGAAAACTGAAATCATCAAATTCATTTAAAGACAAAAATCCCTACAAAGCTAGCAATTTAAAAAGTACAAAGGAAAGGAACAGCAATTGCTAGGCACAACCAAATTAACATCCCAGCTTAACTGCAATTTTTACATTTCTTGACCTTTTCCATTCTTCCCCCACAACTTCAAAAGTGAATTAAGCAGGCTTTTGGTTTTTCACATTCAGCTTTCAAGACATACAAAAATACATCCAAGAAGCACTTGGTGTCTTCAAGTACTGGCTGCCAAATCTTGAACATTAACAGTACCATTTCCCTAAGGCAGTTCAAATGCACTCCTTCATGGTGCCTCCAAAGGTGCATTGCCACTGCTGAGGAGGGCCAGCCAGGTCCTGGGGGCATCAGGGACAGCATCAGCAGCTGGGTGAGCAAGGGGATTGTCCCACTCTGCTCTGCACTGGGGCAGCATCACCTCCAGTCCTGGGGGCAGTTCTGGGTGCCACAGTATTAAAAATGACATAAAGCCATTAGAGTGTCCAAAGGAGGGCCATGAGGACAGTGAAGGTGAAGCTGAGGTCACTCGTCTGCTCAGCCTGGAGGAGACTGAGCTACAACTTCCTCGTGGGGGGAAGAGAAAGGGCACACACCAAGCTGTTCTCCCTGGTGACCTGTCACAGGACCTGAGAGAACAGCATGAAGACATGTCAGGGGAGGTTTAGGATGGCTTCTAGGAAAAAGCTTTTCATCCAGAGGATGGCTGGGAACTGGAAGAGGCTCTCTAGGGAAGTGGTCACAGCAACAAGACTGGCAGAATTCAAGAGGCAGTTGGACAATGCTCTCAGACATTTGCTGTGATTCTTAGGATGTCCTGTGCAGAGCCAGGAGTGGGACTTCCATGATTCTTCTGGGTCCCCTTCCAACACAGGATATTCTATGACTCTGTGATTACTTTTAGAAACTCACTCAGATTCGCAGCTTTGCATAACTGAAGTTTCCTTTTCAATACAAGTTTGCTTTGGGCATTTACATGAAATTTTTGACAACAGAAGATGTGGAGAGGTGTTAGGCAGCTCAGAAATACAGCTACTCCAGTTTTTATGGGCTCCTGTCAGTGGGCTACACTGCCTTAACATAGAAGAACTGAAGATGCAGGAGATCATGTCTGGAAACTTGATGACATTCAGCCAAAGCTCACACAGGTGCAGATCCAGACCATAACCCTGCATCATTCAAGTGCTAAACTACTTGTCAGAGCTGGGGTTAACATCTGAACTCTGCAATCTTAAAGGTGATTTCCAACTAAACAATTATATGGTTCTTCTACAGTGACTATCCCTCCATCAGCCAAAAGCAGCCATCCCCACTCTGCTGCTCACAGCACAAGCACCTCAGCAGTTTCTGGTTGGCTCCACCGACTCCCTAACAAAGTGACATCACTCTGCTTCTCTATAAAAATGCTCCTCAAACTGTAAAAGGTGCAAACAAAGTTTGAAGTCTGTGATAATCTTCAACAGCAACACAAACCCACAGGTAACAGGAACAGCACTTAAATCACTCCCCACAGTGGAGGCACAGAGCAGCCACTTGGGCCTCTGCAGCTTAAAGGACACTTTTCTGTCAGGCAGTGACATGATGAGTTTCAGATTCAACACCTGGAGGAGAAACAGATTCAGTCCCAGAATTACAGATTTTGCTTTCTCCACATAAATGAGCAAGTGAAGACAGGGAATGAAGCTGCTTGTAACCTGAAATGCACCTGCTATCTCATAGGACCAATCCTACCAAAATCCTTCCCTGTAAAATTAAGCCCAAAAGCCACTAGTCCTTTCTTCAGGCCAGGGTAGGGGCAAATCTTCTATTTCAAATATATGTATTTACAGACCCAGCATAAAATCTGGTAAAGAATGCAGAGTGCATCCCACCAAGGGCTTCATAACTGGGAAAGACATGATAATCTAATATAAAAAAATTAATGAACTCCCTACTGAAGTTAGACCATAAAAGTAAAAAGGAGGGTAAGTAAACCTCCCACTACAATTCATACCTATAAAAGCAAAATTATGTGATTCAAATTCTGAAGTTTGTAACTGAAACAATTTTTTTCTCATTTTTTCCAGGGAAATTAACAGATCTGCAGGCACCAGAGCCTGCTGAAACAGTCACATAACTTACATAGACAAACTTTAAATCTCTTCCATCATAGCTTATTTTCATAACTACCAGCTGTAGAGATAAATATAGCTGCATCCACCACAACCCAGCTTAGGACTGCCCAAGTCTATGAAATCAGTCTGCATGCAAGTTATGTGCACTATTCCATGCACTGCCACAGCTGACAGCAGCACCCTCTGTTGTTGCCATCCCAAGGACAGTATGGAAAAGGCTCAATGCCAGAAAAAGCTTCATATTAACTCTGGTGCACGATTGCCACCTGGAGGATTTGGGGAGAGAAGGAAAATTGATTTGATTCATCTCACTAAAACATATAGGAGATAATTATTTTAGGTTGAAGTTCTCCCTCTTTCTTCCCAACACAGCATTATTATGAATTGGTTTTGTAATGAGAAAATCTGGCACAGAATAAAACAGGTAAATACTCTTCAGGATTTCCATCCAAGGGTCTGGAAATCCAGCATAATTTTACTTCCTTTCTCTGTATTGCAAATGACATCATGAGCACTCTGAATAACTTAAAATTAACCATGAATTAGTGTTATCTCTAAAAAGCTGGGCTACACATATATGGAAACTTGCTGGTATTACTATTTTAACTTTTCAGTATCCAGTGTTTTTATTATAAGTTTAGCATGTGTATAATTTGCAGAGACCAGTTCAGGACTATTTGAGGCTGCACTGTAAGAAACATTTAATGTCAGGACTTGGTCTATCAATATCTTACACAGAAACTGATTAACAACTACCAATTAAAAACAAAACCCTTACTCCTTTCACTCCTTTAATATTTGATAATACACAAGAATCCTTTATTGTACATAAGAACTGAGTAGTCAAAAGCACAGAATCCTATACAAATACCTATATACCTAAAACACTGAGCATACCACAGCTTTATTGAAGAGGTAAAGATACATTACATCTGTCATGGGACACTGCACAGTGAGAGCACATATTGAGCATTTGTGGCAGTGCTAATGGGCCTCTGTAGTAACTTTTGCAAGTATATTGTAATTTATGTGCAAAAGCCCCCTGTAATAGTTGAAAAAAACCTCTTCCTTGATGTTCTAAAATTTGAAGCAGGCTACTTACAAATGTTGTGGAACCTCCTACACCAAAAACTTTAATAAACACTTGATGGTGTGTCAAGGATTACAAGTTCACAACTTCCCTTTCCCCTTATGAGCAAAATCAAGAAGATAACCTCCTACCAGCCTGAAATTAGTGCACTGCAAACTCATGTACATTTGGAGAAGCAGAATCTTAATGCATGTTTGCTGTACCAGAGCCAGAGATCCTGACTCAGTGCTGAAGAACTGATGCTGTCAGTGCCCACTGCAGAATCCTGTTTCTGTGACTGTGTCTGTGTATTTGTCACTGCCCTAAAACCTCCAGGCTCAGTCACTAAGTAAGTTTAAAAACTTATTAATAATTCTCATTTAAACCTGTACCAGAGATGTGAATCTGAATTCTACAGCAGGGCAGGGAAAGGCACAGAGCTGAGGGCATTGGGCACCTCTGTGGGTCCAGGGATTAGCTGAGGTCAGGCAGGACATCAGACTGCACATGGGGGTCAGGGTCAGGCCCAGCAAGGGGACCAAGGTCAGACATGGCACCAAATTGGACATAAGCCTGGCTCTACAGGGCCCATGGGTGGGCAGGGCAAGGCAGTGGGGAGCAGCCCTGCTGTGCAGTTCCTGGGGCAGGGGCTGAGTTCCCTCAGGAGTGGGATGGGATCCTGGGCCACAGGCAGCCTTGGGGGAACCCCAGAGAGAGCTGTGGGGGACAGCAAGAACCAGCAGCACCTGGTTTGTGACCAAGAAGCTTATCAGGTCTGTTTTTCTCAACTTACTACCAAGCATTTAAAAGGAATTTCTGGAACAAAAGAATCTGAGCTTCCCCACACCGTTTGATTGAGGATCACAAGCTCAGTACACCCTGCAGCATCATGTCTTTGTGCTGTATTTCTCAGTTACATCTTCCAGCTTGCTGCTGTGCTGCTTGCACATCAGCCTTCCCAGGTGGGACTTTTCTTCTCCTTTGATTAGCATCAGAAGTCCCAGACTTCACCTTTCTCAACTTCTTTAAACAAAAACCTGAAGATGGATCTGGGCTGTCAGGTTTGCTCCACGCTCAGCTTTCTCTCACTCTCTTCAGCTTGTTCTTCCTACTGTCAGCTTCAAAGAAAATACTTGTGAAAACAGTTCCTCCCAACAGCTACCACAAGACAGGGGACTCCCACCCAGACACAATGAAAGAGCATTTAGAGAACTCCAAACCTTCAGACATGGCACACAACTCTTAACTTGCCTTTCTACAAAAGCAGCAGCATCAAACCAGTGCAAACTGGCAAAAGGCTCAGTGTAACTCAATCTTCCAGGAGGCAATTATAGCATCATGGAGAGGGAGAAATGTAGCTCACTCCTAGACCCTGCTGTACTTCCTGCTGGGATGTGTTCAAATGTAGTGAGTGAAAGGCAGAACTGCTAAGAACTTGGGGATGGAGAAAAATAAAAAGTAAGACACATTAATTCCAATTAGCAGGATTCAAAAGATCTCCAAATTTGTTAAGTCAGAGCAAACAATCTCTGGCTAGTCTGAACTGGCTGTCAATTATAAAGTGAATAGTTATTGTTCAAAACTAGATTCAGCTAAGGAAAAGTACAAGTCTCAAACACTTTCTGTGCAACCAACTCAACAGAGTCCCTTGGAGCTAAAATAGGCATGATAACCCTTCCCCACTAATACCTGACTTACCCAGGGTCAAATCAGTCAGGTTCAGAAGCCCAATTTCAAGGCAGGGCCTTCATAATATAGTAATACAGGCAGGTAGAAGTGTTGAGGCTGGATTCTTCCCTGACTGTGATCACTCACAACAGAATTTAGATTTACAACTAACTAGACTAGTATGGGGCATATCAAAGCTTTCAGAGGACTTTTTCTCTCCAAAAATCAGCAAAACAATACATAGCAGCCCCTCCTAGAGCATGAAGGGGCTGTTCCCTTGCTAGTGAAAGAACTTACCAGCTCACGACCCAGGAAGTGACAGGTACCTTGCAAGAAGAGCTGACTTGCCAGTCTTTCAGACAGACAGCATGGAAAGGAATGGTGGGATTAGCTCTGTAAAACTCAAAGAACATGATCTTTCTTCCAAAAGAACAGCTGTGCCAAATCACACTGAAAGACTAGTGCAGTATCCTACCTCTGAATGAGAAAGTCCATTAATTTACATGCCTACAAGAATAACACAGAACAGAGGAAAGCTTGTTGTGATAGTTATTTAGATATAATCTCCTGGTGTCTAGAGATCTGTGGCCATTGGATTTCCTCAACCAGAAATAATGTATTTTTTTTTAATGGCCATGACATGTTTTTATTCTGTCTGCCCAATCATTTTAAACTCATGTAAACTTTTTAACATCCACAACTTCATTTTTGCACAGGGGGTTTTCTGTAAAAACCATAACCAACCAAACAAAACCTCCTAATGCTTCTGAACCTCCTACCCACTACTTTTGCAATCAGCTAGCTGCCAGATTTCTTAGCACTCCCTAGCTTTTGCATTGTGATCCTGAGCACTCATCCTTGCTGTGTTATTTTATTGCACTTACAGATCTCTACTCTTTTCCAGTCTGAAGAGGCTGAGTCTATTCAGGCATTCTAACTGAGAAGCTCTTCAGGAAGCTCTCCTCTTAATCACTCCATCATCCTCTCTGTATCTTTTCTAGTTCAATTAGAGGTTTTCCTGAGGAGGGGGAAGACAAGAGAAACCCACCAGAACTGCACACAGCACTTCAGCTAGAGCTAACACTGTGAGTATGTAACAGTGTACAGACATGCTGTATATTCTCTTTTAACTTCCAACATTCCCCTCCCCACTCAGGTTTCTTTGTACCATGAATGAACATTGAGCAATATATTTTTATAAAGTTATCCATTATGACCTAGGGAGCTCCTTCCATTGTTACCCTAGCCAGTCAGAATGTAGAAGAAACCATCCCACATGTGGAAGAAAGGAACAATGCTACCTCTCACAGCAACTCTTGATCCCATCTGCTATCCTACCACCTACCTTATCAATGATAGCTTACATTCTAAAAAAGCTTCTGGTGAAGGATCTTGCTGGCCTTCCTTTGAAAATCCAACTTTCTGCTTTGTCCACTTACCAAAAAGGCTTCTGGTGAAAAATCTTGCTGACCTTCCCTTGAAAATCCAACCATCTGCTCTGCCCATTTACCAACTTCCTTAGAAAGCTCTAAAGGATTTTCAAGGCAAGCTACTTTGCCAGAAAGCATTGTTACCCTGTATTTACCTGTGCAGAACACATATTTTGTCCTTCACTGCTTTTACCTTCTTGGCACATCCTGGGCATGCAGATGTGGCAATCAGGAACGTGGTTCAGTGATGGACTTGGCAGTGCTGGGTTAAGTGTTGAAATGATAATCTTAAAAGTTCTCCTACAACTGAAATGATTCTATGATTCTGCCCTTTTGTCCAACACTTAACTAGTCTGCATTTTCCCAAGACTTCATGGAGAGCAAAGCAAAACCCCTAATTCATGGCCAAGCACAAGCCCACACTTTCTCAGCACACCAAAAGCTCAGTTGCTAAAACATCAAAACAATGGAAAGGAACAGACTCACTCACCTGCTCTGGAAAACAGTGGCTACACCAAACTTCTCTGTCAAAAGCATCAGTGTTGAGGCTTTCTACACCAGGCACATCATTAGCTCAACACAAATACTGCCAGAGAAAACTTAACTGTGATCTCACACTTTCCTCCCTGAGAGAATAAAAGAAGGGATTTCTGATGTTTTATAGGGATTCTACATGACTTATTAGCAAGGACTCAGCCACTTTGTGTTACTATACAGAAGTGGAGGACTCACTCCTTCAGTAAAAAGATGCTAAATTCTGGAATCTTAACATGCAGCTTGGCAAAATAAAAAACTTTGCTACATGTAAAAAAGAAAAATCAGTGTCTCAGTGCTTTCCACTCCATTTTGCTTTTTTATGATGAAGGTGAAAATAAATTATTAATAAATGCATCTGTATTCAACATGTGGTAACACACAAATAGAAGCTGCTGTGGATCTTGAAGGGATTTGAGGAATATTGTTGCACAACCAGTAGCTCTGAACTCCACAAATACCAAAAGCCCTGTACAATCTCCAGCCCTGCAGTAAAGAACCTGACACCCTCATCCTTTGCAAACCTTAGACAAGACACCCAGCCCTACTACTAACCACGAGCCAGGGACCCAAACACAGCACCCCAGGCACCTCTGACACTGCAAATGCTCCACACAGCAAGACTGAGATCATCAGACCACAGCCCAAGCCTCAGACCAAGGCATTTCATTCAATTGTGGTGGAAATTTACTAATACAATCAGAAGTCATTGAAAGGTGTAACTTACCAGAAAATGCTGCTTTCAGCAAGTTCATGATTTCTGACTTACAAGAAATATACATTCCTTTGTAAATTTTCCACCCTTTGGACAGATTCAAAGTCCTTTCTACACAGCAAATTATTTTTCTCCCCATTCTAGATGATTTTAGTCAGTCATAAACACATTAATAGACAAGCACACATGATGAAGACACTGTTATTGCAGCAAAAATACATCTTTTCAGATTAGTCTGCATCACTCAATTTATGTTGAAGAAAAAAAAATTCACAACAGAAGCCTCTCTTTTGCAACATAAAGAATTGTACCAGCATATCCTAATTTCCTTAAAGCATTTCTGGTGTGAAACAGGACCTGCACTCACAGAATCACAGAATGATTTGGATTGGAATTAAAGATCATCCAGTTCCAATCCCCCTACCCTGGACAGGGATACCTTCCACCAGACCAGGTTGTTCCAAGCCCCATCCAACCTGGCCTTGAGCACCTCCAGGGATGGAGCATCCACAGCTTCTCTGGGCAACCTGTGCCAGGCCTCACCCTCACTCACCTTTGCAGTGCCTTAACAAACCTACAAAGAGCATTGTTTTTAAAGTTCTGGTCTGTCATTTCCAAAAACACTTGCTAGAAGAACACAGTGTGAACACACAGTGAATCCCCTGCAACCACACCTTGTGCCAGCCAGATAAAACCACCATGAGCATGTTAGAATGTGCTGCACTCACATTTTCATTTTTACACACCCACCACCTTTAGGGTGCCTATCTGTCTTTGTGGGCACTAGACTTTGTTCTTCCAGAGTAACATATACCAGGTAACTAACTATACAAGGGCCAAGAGTTAATGTACTATCCAGGAAAAAACGATTAGCCAAGAGCAGCATCTCAGGATGTACACAAAAAAGAAAGGCTACACCTTAAAGAAATTTTGTAAAGTACTATGCAATTCATCTAGAAGGGTAAAAAAGCCTTAGTATGGTGCATATCTCTTTTCCTTTAGATTTTTTTTTTTAAGGATAAAGGCATCCTAAAATGTGCTCTAGCATGCATTGCCATCTGTCCTGCATAATTTTGGGTGGGAGGGAAAAAGCAGAACAAGCCCTTAAAAATAAAATCTCCACATCACAACAGGAAAAAGTGAAGGATACAAGAGCTGCTTATAAGCTATAAAAAAACTAATGCCAGCACCCTCAGTTGGAAGACAGGAATGGCATCAGACAACTCCTAGCCTACAGTAAACTCCCAAACTCCAATTTGCAGTACTGCATTCTCCACCAGAGAAAGAATTCCTCTTTCTTCCCCACAGCCATGCAATCCACCAGAGCCACTTGTTTCACTGCTAAGCTCTCTCCCATGTTTTTGCTTATGTTTTGTTTATGCACATTGCCCATACAGATTTTCCATCTCTCCCCTTTCAAACGCTACATCCTCCCCACATCCATTTTCCTTCTCTCCCCTTCTAATTGCTGTGTCTCCTTGATGGCCTTTTGCCATTTTTTATCCTCCAGAGCATTCACACAATCACCTCAATCCAACTACTGACAGGATACCCTTGACCCTTCACATCCAGCCTGTTTCTCTTCCTTGTGCCCCATGCTCCCTCTACCCATTACACACTGAACCCAACCTTTCCTGTCCTCTATCCCAAATAACTTCATCCACCTCCCCATTTCCTGTGCACTCAGCCCTTCCACAGAGCCCCAAACCTTCTCACACACCTGTCCCAGCCCCTCACACATTCACTCCATCACACTCAGAGCATCTCTCTCATCCTGCACAGCTCTTTTCTCCTACTCATCCTGGCTTCCCCCACTCCATTTCTGTCTCACCCTGCACAGCACACTCTCCTTGTCCCCATGCATTGCCTCTCCCATTTCTATTCTGCACAGCACTAGCTCCCATGTGCACCATTCATACCCCTTCCTTGCACAACAGGGTTTTCCACAGTCTGTCCCTCACAGCCTTTGCACAGCACCCTTTCCCCTAAACATTGTCTTATCTCCCAGCACAGTGTCCTTATCTACCCTATACACTGTCCTCACTCCCCCATGCAGCATCCCCATAACTCCATCCATTTGCACTGCACATCCCTGTCCCTCTCCCAACACTGCCCACTATTCCCTCACCCCCATGCCCTGTCCCTGAACCACGGAATCACACAATCAATTAGGCTGGAAAAGACGTCTAAGATGCTTGAGTCCAACCTATGACTGAACACCACCTTGTCAACCAGACCATGGCACTGCGTGCCATCACCAGCCTTTCTTTGAACACCTCCAGGGACAGTGACTCCACCACCCTTCTGGCCAGTCTATTCCAAAGTCTAATCACCCTTTTGACAAGGAAATTCTTTCGAATGTACAACCTAAACCTCCCCTGGTGCAGCTGAAGACCGTGTCCCCTGTCCTGTCACTGTTCCCTGGGAGCAGAGCCCGACCCCCACCTGGCTCCACCCTCCTGTCAGGGAGCTGAATGGTCCCCCAGCCTCCTCTTCCCCAGGCTAAACAACAGCAGCCTTGTGCTCCAGACCCTTCCCCAGCTCTGTGCCCTTCTCTGGGCACACTCCAGCACCTCAGTATTCTTCCTAATTGAGGGGCCCAGAACACAGCACTCAAGGTATGGCCTCAGCAGTGCCCAGTACAGGGGGATGATCACTGTGCTGGTCCTGCTGGTCACTCTACTCCTGACAGAGGCCAGGATGCCACCGGCCTTCTCACCCACCTGGGCGCGCCCTGGGCTCGGGTTCCGCCGCTGTCCATCAGCATCCCCGGGTCCTTTTCCGCTGGGTCGCTCATCCCTGTGCTCTGCCCCTGATCCCACGCCGCTCACAGCACTTCACCCTGCCCCTGTCCACGCCTCTTCCAGCACCCTTTCCCTTCTGCCGTGTGCCCCATCCCTCAGCACCTCTCTTCACACACCGCCCGCTATTCCCCACACCCTCCCTGTGCCCCCGGGCACCCTCTCCGCACACCGCCCTGCCCCGGCCCGGCCGCACTCACCGTCCAGCGACACGAACTGCCCCACGGCCGAGGAGCCGCCGCCGCTGTTCTCCACGAACTGCACCTCGGACACGATGATGTTGTCCTCCAGCACGGACCCGCAGCCCGTGCACACCGCGTCCCCGCGCGCCGCGTCCACCTCGATCTCCGCGCACCCGCAGGCGCCGCACACCCGCCCGCCCGGCATCCTGCCCGCTGCACCGGGACGGCCCGGCCGCCGCCGCCGCCGCCGCTCGGCACTGCCCGGCACAGCCCGGCCCGGGCCCGGCGCAGGCCTCGCTCGCCGGCACCGGCACGGGGAGGAGCGCGGCAGCCGCCGCCCCGCCCGCTCTCGCGAGGCTTCGCCCGCCGCTCCCGCCCCTCCGCAGCGCCCGCTCCTCCCTCAGCGCCCCTCCCTCAATCCGCCCGCCGCTCCCGCCCCTCCGCAGCGCCCGCTCCTCCCTCAGCGCCCCTCCCTCAGCCTGCCCGCCGCTCCCGCTCCTCCCTCAGCGCCCCTCCCTCAATCCGCCCGCCGCTCCCGCCCCTCCGCAGCGCCCGCTCCTCCCTCAGCGCCCCTCCCTCAGCCTGCCCGCCGCTCCCGCTCCTCCCTCAGCGCCCCTCCCTCAATCCGCCCGCCGCTCCCGCCCCTCCGCAGCGCCCGCTCCTCCCTCAGCGCCCCTCCCTCAGCCTGCCCGCCGCTCCCGCTCCTCGCTCAGCGCCCCTCCCTCAATCCGCCCGCCGCTCCCGCTCCTCCCTCAGCGTCCCTCTCTCAGCGCTCCCGCCCCTCCCTTAGTGCCTCTCCCTCATCGCTCCTCCCTCAGCCCGCCAGCTGCTCCCGCTCCTCCGCAGAGCCGCTCCCTCAGCGCTCGTCCCTCAGCGCTCATGCCCTTCCCTCAGCCCGTCCCGGAGATCGGTTGCTGTGCGGCGCCTGTCCTGCCGTGGGCAGCCGTGCCTTCCACCAGGCCAGGTTTCTCACAGCCCCATCCAGCCTGGCCCTGAACATTGCCAGGGATGCGGCATCTGCAGCTTCTCTGGGCAACCTCAGCACCCTCTGGGAATCAATCACGTTCATCAATTGAATTAATCAGTCAAATCAATGACAAAAATGACTTGTTTATTTAGAGGCACACTGGGGTATGCCCCAAAGCAATATCTTTCCATCCTGAAAGCTGAACGTCTTATAGGCCTCAAATTATGTCATTTGCCTAAAAGTCTGAAGGCTCTGTGCTTTTGAAAAGAAAAATAGCAACATCATATTGGAGATTGTACTGCTATGTACACAGCACTCTTTCTTTTTATTTTATTCACAGAGGTGTATTTGTTAAAATAAGAACTTTGGGTCTCTCCAGATTCCTTCTGCTTTTGCAGGTTATTTCCTTCCTGAAGTTCCTCCTGCTGATGGTGAGGTAATGAGGACCATAGTAGCCAAGCATGATCTCACAAAATCATACATTGTGTAGATAATATCAGGGGAAAATTATATTCCTGAGAAACAATCCCTGATAGGCTCTGACAAAGGCCAGCACGAACACAAGGAATCCTGCAGTGAGCAGTTTTGAAATACCTTTCCATTAAAAAGTTTCTTATGACCTCACTTACGTAGAGACGAATGTAGTCCTGTCCCAGGAGGAATTAGGTTTTACATCTCTTTGAAAATTGCTGGTGCTTCAATTAAGTGTTGCAAGACTTTTCTGTGAGTCCCAAACAACTTCAGTGTTTCACTTCAAATGTGAGCAGCAGAGCCCTTGTGAAAGCCTGAGAGACAACTGCTGTCCAAAGAAAGAATCTCATTTAATGTCATACTGAAGAAGGATGTCTGTTCTAATTTTTACCTTCTTATAAGGTGAGATTAATGATGATGAAATAAAATGGGTTCCCAGTCCAGAAGACTTCTGTCTTTGCCTCCCACTCATGAAAGTTTTCATATACAACACCCCTTAAATGTTTCAAACATTTCCATAGGACTGTTTTCTATCAGCCAAAATATAAGTAATTTTTAATCTCTGTAAGTTCTTTGCCCTTTATGCTTGCCAGAGAAATAACTAAATTTCTTTTCACCTACAGCATTGAGCCTGCTGAATTAATAACCTCTAGGTTGGTTCACTTAGGCTAAAAATAACCTTAGTAAATTGTCCTAAGCCTGAGAGTAAGAGCTGGTCATTTAAAAATTTGTATTGACAAAGCTCCTTTCCATGCATTATTTTGCCCTTGTAGTTAAGAGGAGGAAAGGACCTGTTTTCCATTTCACCTACTCATATTTAATATCTCTTATTTTCACTTCTAAGTGAAAAAAAAAAAAGTGTGCCCAAAAGTGGTGATCAGGATGTCTGTTAGCACAGACCAACCAATTTCCTTCCTGCTGTGCCTCCAAAAACATAAAATACAATCCACCTGTGGGTGTACGGTTTTGACATTCAGTTGTTGAGGTTTCAAAGAGAGGAACTGTTCTCATTTGCTTGAAAATTATATTTTTTCCCTACTACTCTTACAACATCAGGAAGAATGCAAATGGGCTGTACAAATCCAGCCTGGAGTGTGAGGGAATCCCACTCTGCTCCTGCAAATGCACCACAGGAAATACACCAGGGCAAGCTGATGGCAGATTACTGTATTTTCATAAAGATGGGTCCTCCTCTATGAACATGAAGATTGGAAGCAGATACGTCAGTGTCATATATTGAAAAAAAAGAAAAAAAAAAAAGCCAGAGCCTTTCCAGCATTTTGGTCGTAACTCACCTTTCTGGGCACTGAGTTTCCCAACACACCAGCCTGAATGGGAAATATTTTCATATTTGAGGTGAACAAAGCTTAATCCCTTAATTTAATCAGCTTCTGTGAGCACCCTCAGCTTTCTGGCATTTCAGCTGGAATTGTTCCTCTTAAAATCATGCCTAAGAGCATTGATGAAGTCACTCGAGAAGTTTGAAAATAAACAAAACTTGAGGCAAAACACAAGCAGAGGAAGCCTTTTTTGGTTTTGGACAGTCCAAGATAAGGAATAAACTACACACTCAACCTGAAAATTTACACTTTGGAGATGAAGTCATAGGGTTACTAGATAAAGGGGTGGCAAAAAAAGGATTTCAAAATGAATTAACCTTATAAGGTGATAGCAAGTGGATGTTTGGGGGTTTTGTCTGTGTCAGTTCGGACTGCAGCATTTGGCTACACTGGTGATGGACACAAGAGGGCACCCAAGGAAATGAAATCATCGAGGAGCTGCAGTGCTCCCCAAGTTCAGGCTGAATTTCCATCTGTTTTCCTTTTTTTTTTTTTTTTTTTTAATATTTTGTAATTATCTCCTCACATTGTTTTCATGACGCTCCTCAATGAATGCTAATTGAAAAAGCTTTGGGGGGAGCATTCTGAGAATAAAGGATTTTGTCATCTATTAAATCACATCACTGCTCTCCAGAGATAGCACTTGATGGCTCAGCTTGATTCCTGAGAATGTGGCAGAGACCCCGTGCCTTTCCCAGCTACTTTCCCAGGATCTGTGCCTGCTGCAATTCTTAGTACATGAGGACAGCATTCTGTCTCTTAGAAAATCTTCTGAAAAATTAGCAGAGGAAAAGTCCAAAGATATTGAGCACAAAGATCCAGAAGCTACCACCACTTGAGGAAATGTCTCGTAAGCTGGAAGCTGTGAGCAGCTATTTTGCTCTGCCCCTGCCAACACACCACTTGAAGATGCATGACTTGTCAGTGGGTGCTTTTAAGAAGGATGTAAGCAAAGTAAAAATAGATGTGTCCTCCTGGTTTGTAGCAATCTGCAGCTTAAGGATTCACCAGCTGAAGGCTCATACACATTATCTGATTTTTTATCTCTTTAAGCAATTTTTTTATCTGTGTGTGCTTTCAAGAACCACAACATCTGGTGCTTTGAGGTATATCACAATATAACTGGGTAGCCAGTGAAAAAGTTTAAAAATGGCCCAAACATTTCACTTGACAATCTTGAGTTCTTGTGCTATAGTCAGTGGTGAAGAGTTGCTCCCATCACACCTCTTTCATGTCAGTTAAGATTTTTTACTTCTCTTTTATAGCTTCCCTCAATCATGATCACAAAAGCATCTCTTTCTCCAGATAAGTAGTGTGATACTGATCAGACAGTCCTACACAAAATAATCTGTTCAGGGAGTCATTTAACAGGAAATCCTTTCTAGTGAAACACTGGTTATGTTCTGCACTGAATAACTGCAGGCCTCCATCACTTGGGGACATAAGCACAGGCAAATATTCCTGCAAATTGCAATTCTGATTGTCTGCAGCTCTTGTATTCTGAAATTTATTTATTAAATTATGAATGGATTCATTACTCACCATCAGAGAACCATTCCAGTCAGCCAACTGTCTGTTTAAGGAACTGTCTGCAGAAGGAAATTGAACTGAAATGAGGAAATTCCTGGTTCCAGGTCTCATTTTTGTGTGCACACTTGATACTTTGATGCCATATATCTTCTATATAGCCTAAATATTGATACTTATGCACAAGGATGAAAAAACAGGGACTTGACACTGAATAGTTCAGCATACTGAAACACAGAAGCAAACCACAGATCTCACAGACAGTTCCTATTGTTTTCCCAAATTTGGAACAGAAAGCCAGAATTTCAGACTAAATTAGTTAGAAGCATCAAAAAGTAAATATGAGCCTCCTTTAGTTCTGAAGAATAAGTTTGAAAAATAGCAGTGGTTCATTATCTGCTTTAGCATCAAGGCAAATTCAATGCAGTAAATTCAGTGCAGTTACAAAGTGTATGTACTATAAACTGTAAAGTTCCTAAAGTAGTGTTGAACATTTATAAATTATGCCTGGCAAGTTAAAAATAGGATTAGGAGAAATGACGGCCACTAAAACAGAAGTTCACTAGCATTGGATCAGGAAATTTAAAACCCTGCTGTCATCAGGCAGTATTAATAAATAAACTCTTTTTTTTATTGGCATTTCTTAGGCAGAAGTCTGCTATAAGCAGAATGAATGTGGTTATACACTCATCAAAGTGTATAATCGAATTCTTCGACTGCATTGAAGACGAGCATGCCAGTCAAGTGTTATTGAAGAGCCTGAAATGCCTGTGTGTCAACAGAGACTCAAAAGTGTGTAGTTTTTAATGTCATGAGCTGTTTGGCCATCAGGGTCTCCCTTCAGACAAACCTGCAGCAATAAGAGAGAACATTGCTGCAACTCCTGCTTTTGCCAGCATGGAAGAGGGGCTGGAGGCAGGACAGGGAACACAGTGTCCTTCACACAGCCCGTTAGTACTGGGGAAATGGATGGAGCAAGCAGCTTGGGGAAGTACAGGCTGGCCTGTGAGTGAGGCCACTCCTTGCCTGTTTGGGTCATAGAGGACATCAAAGAATTGTCCTTTGAATGAGCCCTGTGTCATTGTCTGCTTTTCTGACAGGAGAGTCCCAGTGCCTCAAATAGGCCAAAGTTATCCAAGTGCCAAAGAAACCATCACTCAAAACTGCAAGCTGCTGTCTACTGCATAAAGCTATGAGCAAGCTAAATAAAAACACCATTAGACTTAGAGAAGTCTAATTTCCTGTCACTGGAGAATTTTCAAGAATTTGGCAGATTTCCTAGTTTGAATTAGTTGAATAAATTAGACAAGTAACATTTTTCAGAGGGCAGACATAAAAATACCTTGAGTAAATCAAGCTGTTTCATACCAATAATTTGAGTCAGCCTAAATTAAAAAAAAAAAAAAATCACTTATATTTTCTTTAAGTTGGAATTATCAAAGGGAAAATCTGTCACAATTTTCAAAATGAGAGACATTTATCATCAGTCTATGTCTCAGTGAGTACATTTTTTTTTAATTATAAAATAGTTTAGTGCTGTGCAAGCCACGTCTCCTTCCCCACTCTTACCCCAAGGTAGGAAGTTTCTTAAACAGGATCCATCCCCACAGAGGCAATCTTGCCATTTCTTCAGAAAAAATGAGCACATCAGTAGCACAAAGGGAGAATGCTGTCACCACAGCTGTGCTAATCTCTGCTTTACTCAGAAAGATCTGGGATCATCTCTCTCCTCTATATTTTACAGTTTCTCTTACTTAGTTGGAAATTGGGAACCATTGAACTAACTGATGGTGTGAGTAAGGGACAGGTCTGGAAATTAATATTTGCCTAGGAGGATCTGTTGGTTCACATCTCTTGGCTTTCTGTTTCCAGGTGCTGCAGATTCAGACTGCCACCTGTCCCCATTAAAATCATGGGTTTGTGTTCTTCTTCCCCATCTCATGTATTTTTTTCTGTAAATTAAAAGTGGGAATCTGATATAACAATATGCCAGTAAGATCTGGAGCCTTTGGCTTGCCCTTCCATTGTCTGTGCTTCAATCAGTCAGCTCACACCAAGATTATAAAAAACCTGACCCAGGAGTTTACAGTCTGAAGCCCAAATTGAACAGAGCAGTCAGCAGATTATATATTCGACCAAACAATGAGGTCTTCAGTCCCTTTTTGAACCAGTTTTCATTACAGGGGTTATGTTTGTATCATATTGCTGAGAATTACACAAAACCATTATTTTTGAAATGTGTACAGTAGACAACAATGTTGTCAATAATGCAAGTTGTTAGTAGTGTGTATATTTATAGCAGCATGAGAAGTATTTCAGAGAACTCTTAGCATGTTCAATTCCACATCCACATGCATGCAACATTTCAGAAAATGTAAAGCTTAACTATATGCTTTCCTTTGGAAGGGAAAGCTAGAAAGGATGTTCCCATACATTTTCATCCTATGATATTTTGCATATAGAAAGCCTCTACAGAAAAGGTCTTTATATATGATGTCAGTAGAAAGGATGTCCAAAAAAAGAATAAAATTACAGTGTTGACATTTCTAACAAATAAACTAACTTCCCTTCCTAGTTTATCCCATTCTAAACAGTAACTGTGGAACTTTCTTCCTAATAAAGCTTTAGAGCTACTACCACGACTTCTCACCCATGCTACAGAAATACTATCCCGATGACCAAAGATTTTGTAATGCAGCAAGCTGCAACAAATATCCAGCTGAAACAGCAGTTTAGTGGACTTGGAGCAAAACCTATTTTCATGGCATATAAAATTATGACGAGCCTTTCCCAATATATACAGTGACTAATGATCATCAGCCTGTACAACAGTGACACTTTAGCCACTCCCTCTGTGGTCACCTTTCATTTGCAATCATCAAGTCTGCTAAAAACAAGAGGAGAAATTGCAATTTAAAAGTGAGATTTTTATCAGTTTTCCCAGACAGAACTTGATTGGGAAAGAAGAGAAAAAGAAAACTTCCTCATAGTTGAGGGAGTAAATGAACAACTAATAAACATTCTGATTTAATAAGTGCACATATCCTGCTTACAAATTTTCTTTTGAGTAACAGAACTGAAAGGTTAAAGTAGTGTTTTGATTTTGGTTTGGTTTGATTTTTTCAAAAGTAAGTCCCACAATTGAATTATAGCAATAATGAAAAAAAATTGAGCAATGTGCACATAAAGTTTAAGCTGGGAAATCAGAAGACAAATATTCATTTTTCAGTTTGGCAATAAAATTCTAACCTGCTGTTTTACCTTCCCTCCACACCATTTTCACTCAGTGAAAACAGCACTGTATTGACAATTCTCTTGGCAAGCCCATGAACCTTGAGCAGCATTGCTGAAATCCTACATTCTGCCATAACAAGCCTGGTGGCCTGGAGAGAGCTGATGTGACTGGCTCCAGACACGAATTCTCCACATCAACAGAGCTTTGCTTTCCTATACTGACATGGGGGATGCTGACATGCACAGCTTGCCCTGGGTCCCCCTTCATTGGCCCAATCCAATCCAGCAGCTTCTGTGATTGAAGGTGAGACTTTTTCAGCCAAACTCCTCTGCAGATGAGCTCACAGTACATGTTCTGTGGTATCAGGGCATGGCCTCTTTCCTTGTGTACCTCTGCCCTCCTGCTCCACCATCCATGGACAGCTAACTCTGCACTGTGGGTCTTGGAGTGTCATCTAACTCCATGTAATCCCACTGGGTAGCTCATGCATTGTTTTCAGCCTCTAATTTGCCACAGGATCACATCCATCAATTTTCCACCATCCACAAAGCTGCCACTTCAGCCTGTCACTGTCACATAATCCCCACTAGGTGACATTTCCTCCTGGATGTGAGAGGTTTTCTACTAGAAAAGGTCCTGAGAGACTGAAATGACAAAAACTAACCAGCCCTGAGGAGGTCTGGGAGAGCAGCACAGGGCTGATGAGGACATATAACACTGTTGAGTCCTCTGGGGAAACTTCATCAGAATGGGAATCTTAATCTTAATGTAAACAAATGAATACTTTTGGATTCTTCCAGCCCAGCAGGCCAGAACAGGTAAATATTTACTATCTCAGCATTCCAACAACTATTAGAAATACACAGATAGGTTTCAATCATGCTTAATAATTAACAGTAAGGAAGGGAGTTTCAGGTATTGTGTTAATCAACAGGTGCTAAAGGATTATGACCTTTTTGGAGGCAAAGTTTGGCATCACAGTCAATTTTTTCCATGACACATACTAGAAAGCATAGAAATACAATCAGCAAGATCACTTTCTTGCTTCAAGTCTCAATGTTTGAACAAATGAGTCACTGATACATACTTCAGATATTCCTACACTAAAACTAGATTATAAGTCATATGTATGAAATCCACTCCTGCACCATAAGTTGCCTGTGACAGCTTTTACCAAATACTCACCTAGGGAATGTCTGGTATGTTCAGACTGATCTAAGAAGTCTGGATTTTATATTTATGATCCCAATTTATAAGCTCATGTCACATAAATGGGCTTGTCTCAGTACTGATTTCAAGAACTAAGGAAAATACAGCAACAGAAAAAGCTCTGCTGGTCCATTGGCTGAAAAGCAAAATTTCATCATATATGCTTCCATTGCCTTAGTTAAGGAAAAACAGATTTTTCTGGCAGCATCTGAGTACAAAATAAAGAGTTCATGACTGAAACTGTTAAATATGCACTATTCATTAGTACATACAGGGAGAAGTGTAGAAAAGAGCTGTTATAGGTTCTCTAATAACTGAGATAAGGGTTTAAGATTCAGGAAAGCTGGATATAATTGCAGGCTCTGACACAGACTTCCTTTATGTCCTTGGGCTACTCACCAGATACTGCAAACCCCAAGTTATCCAGCTGTATAATGAAGATATGTTTAATTAAAGCCCCCCACTCTATTTTGATTGGTTGGTTCTCCTATATTGTTGCATGAGACGTGGACCAAAAGGATTTCTTTGACCATGAAGGAAGGGAGGGATGAGATATATGTGATTTAATCCAAGAAACAAGCAAAGCACAGCTCTGACAAGCCTGGGGGCTGAAGGAGAGGCTTCATCCATGCAGGTGGCATGGAAATGGAGCTGGAGCTGAGGGACAGGGATTGCTGTTGGGGACATTAGCACTGTAGGGATGACAGACCCACCTGGGAGGAGGGTGTAGGTTTTACTGTCAAAGCCAAACTCATCTCATTTGACTTAGATCAGAGCTACAACGATTTGCACTAGAAAAACTGCTGGTTCTGAAACCAAAATAGCTCCTTAGTCAAGGGCATATTCCAAGGCTTGAATCATCTTCAGCAAAGGAGAGGGGCACAGTGTCAGAGAGTTTGAGAGGGAACATGGGAAAAGCTAACTGACCTTTATGGAGAATGTCAGCACAGGGAACCAAGGCTTAATCCTCAGAAAGCCCTGAGGTATCACTCTCATTGGTGCCAGGAAATTTTTGCCCCTCTAAATAGGCAGGCACACTTTCCAACAGAGCATACAGGTCCAGATGCTGTGTGTGCCTTGATTATTGCATAATATTACCAAATAGGATTTTTTTAAAACCTTTAAAATGTCCTGCTTAAACAAATCCGGCTTCATTTTTCAGAGGTCAGTAAAAGGACCAGCTCATTTCTTTGATGTAAATATTAACTGAGTCTGTTGAATCTGCTCTCTCACAGAACCACTTCTTTCCTGAAGAAAGTAAACTTATATGTTGCAGGACACAAAGAATTTCCCTTTTGCAAAACTGGAATACCATCACTAGAGCATTGAGTGGATTGATCTGGGATAGCTCAGGAAGCACCTTTAAAAAGTGCAGTACCAACAGCGTTGCCTTGTAAGGATGAGGAACCCTAGATCTCCAAATTTCTATAAACTTACTTGATTCCTTGTAAAACATTTTAATTCTCTTGGCAAAACCACTAAGCCTTTATGGGGATGCCTTGGTGACTTGCCTTTTTGAGCTCCATCTCCCTCCTTCTGTTTCTTTTCCAGGTAAGGGTAAGCCAGGAATTACAGAGTTCTCTGTTTCGCTGCTGCCATCCCTGGACACTTTGGCACTGACAGGGACCAGCTCCTGCATTTTGCTCATCACTACAAGTGCCATTGCATTGAGAATTATTGACATTGCCACCGAGGGAGCTATAGCTGTGTGAGTATAAATAAACACAGTGCTAGGAAAAGGCACTCAAGGATAAATAGCAAAGGTAGTGCATTGTGTGAGACCAAAATAACTCCATGCTGTTCAGTGACAGTACCTTCCTCTGGCTGTCGTGTACTGGCTATTTCCATCCAGGGCCCTTGTCTTCTCCTGAAAGGCAAAAAGCATGTGTGGCTTCAGAAGCCATGGGGCTCCTCTCTGTCCCTCCAAGATGGTGACACTGAGAAGCTGTGACCCTTTGAAGTACACTGTGAGTAGCAGTGCTCAATATCCAATATCTGCAGCATTCTCAGAGCTGTGAAGATCCCAGGTAAAGTTACCAGCACCCCTATGGACTCTTCTCTCCCTCCCTTGCAGTCACAGTGTCTCTCCAGCAGGGCCTCCTCTCTGACAGGGCCAAATTTGGGGCTTTCACCTATGTTCTTTGCCCCCAGAGGAGGCTGATGGATGGCACAAGGGAGCTAAAACATACAAATGATCTCACTGAGAGCATGACAAAGATTTGGGCTAAGTCAATTGGTGTATGTTCCCTCAATGTCTCTCACCAATTTGGGTGAGAAGAATGCAACAGGTGCACAATGTCCACGTTTTGATGCAGTGGAGGGCTTGAGTGAGAGCCAGGGGTGTGTTCTGCAAACTGGACCAATTAAATACCAATTTGATCCTAGACTAATGGGTGTTGAAAGAGCCACATTCCTGGCACGTGACTCCATTGATATTAATTCATCAAGGATGAGCTTGGCTTGGATGATATCTCAGATGAGAGCCACAGAGAAGTATTTTGTCAAAATACAATATGTGGATAAGTTCCTGATCTTCAATGGAACTTACAGAGATTCACATTTAGAACTCATTGGAAAGCTAAAACAATGTTTTGGCATTTATAATGGTGTTTGTAAATGTCTTCTTAGCACTTGATTTATGTTATTTTACTCTACAAAGTTACTATTCCAGTGATTCATTTTTTCTGTGTTCTATTTTAAAGTAGAATATTCTGGAGAAATCCAGAACTCAAAGCCAATTCATCCGTTTTTCTCACCCTGGTACAATGATGTTTATTTTGAAAGGAATCTTTTAATGATCTTTTCCAATTATAAAATAATTAAAGAAAGGCAATTCTTATCCTGCATTAGTTATTGTATTACATGTAAGCCCATTTAAGCAGCAAATCCCTCATGATATTAAAGCTAGATTCTTGGATTTTTACCCAACTTCTCTGCTTTGCTACCAACCTTCTGCTCAGTGTAGTACATCAGTTTTCCCTTTGAAGAAAATGTCCCCTCTTGAGTGGTATTCTAGTCACAACAGTCAGGTATTTCAGACTGTGAAGGGAAGGTCAAAAATTTAAAAATAATGTAGTTCTACTCATGCCAAGGGGATAGTAACAGTGATCAAACCCTATTTGGAAATGAAATTAGAATAGCACAGAAAGCAATTATTTTAATGCAGATATGCTCTCAGCTAAGTTTCTCATCTTTCTGTAATCACACAACTTCTGCTGAAAAATTATACCTGGGACATTTGGACTGTCATCAACCAATATGTCATCAGACTCAACATTAAGAAGTAATACTCTTCAAAGAGATTATTTTAATTGTCTATTTCATTTCTTATAGGCACATGCAACTTTGCCCTGCTTAAAGTTACATCCTCACTACAACATTAAGCTCAGTTCTTATTAGGTTTTGCTCCACCAGATTTCATCATCCATCATCCACAGAGATGGTTCAGAAATACTGAGATTTTTGCTCCAGGACATTCATGGCTCCATGTACTCTCTCAGCAGGGGATGCAGTGTCTTGCTTGTCCAGATACACATCTGCTGCTTCAGGCCTGGAAAATCTGTTTGTGCTTCTAGCCAGAAGTCTCCAGAGGATTAAGTAGCCTCCAGCAAAACTCTTCTGCAATAGTGTTGAAATAAAAAATGTTAACATGTCCAAAACACTGATTAAACCCAAATTAATCATGAAGCAGTTATGGCAGCCCTTCTGTGTGTATGAAGCTGCTGAACCAGCAACTGTGCAACATCTGAAGCAGCAGCCATTCAGGGACAAAGCAAAAGCATGACAAGAAATCCCAGGTCTGCTTGGGGTATGTTTCAGAGAGCTTGTCTGCAGCTAACTCCTAAGTGGCAAATCCTTCACTTATTCTGCTGCCACAGTAACCTCTGTGAGACAAGAACTGATCCACCATCAGCTGCCACAGTTGGTCATGTTGATGTAATTTTAGTTTTAGAGATGTCTCAACTCACCCAGGACTCTTATTAGATCTGCTAGGAACTCGTGAAGTCCTTCACCAACAGCTTGAGTGAGCACTGGGAGGGTCAGGACGGGAAGTCCTGCAGTACCTACAGCACACCTGAAGGGTGGCAGATTAGAGTGGAGCACAGAGGGCTGCTTAAACCCTGTAATCCTCACAACCACAGGTTAGAGACCTTCCTGGCAGCTCTGGTTCCTGGACCACTACCTACCACCCTCTCATTTGGACTGCCATGTCACATGGGTGACTGGGGGCTCTGTGGCATTTAGGACATGCTACAGGCAATGTTGCACAATTTAGGGCACATTTTCAAGAAATTCAGCAGAGGAATTTTCTTGGGCTTCCTTTCACTACTAATGTACCTGTAGAAGCCCTTCCTGTTGCTTTTCAAATCATCACCAGCTGTAAGATCAAGCCCAGTTTTGGCTTTCTTAATCCAAGGAGCAGTTCTGCACTGCTCCTTGATTGCCTGTCCCTGCTTCCCCCTATTATGTGTTTTCTTTTTATGTGTGAGTTAGTCAGTGGTTCTCTGTGCACCCTGGCCTCATGCACTGCCTTCTTAACCTCCTGCATGACAGCAGGGATCATGCCTGGGCTTTGAGGAGATGGCCCTTGAAGATCATCCACCCTAAACATCCCTTTACTCTTCACAGCAATATCTCATGACAAACAGCTTGATAGTTTCCTGAGCAAGCCAAAGTCTGGTGTTCTGAACCCAAGGTCATTTTTCTGCTGCTCACCTATCTCTGTTTTCTCATGATTTTAAATTCTAACACTTCTTGGTTTCTCCAAGGCTACCATTGACCATCACAACCCCAACTATTTCTTCCTTTTTTGTGAGTAGCAAATCAGCCACAGCATTCCCCTGCTCAGCATGGCCAGCACCTGTGTCAAGAAATCGTCCCTGACCCACTCCAGAAATCTGGATTTCTCGCCCTACAGTGTTTCCTGCTCCGCAGATTTTAGATCAGGCAATAAATTTTACAAAAGCCAGAGCTTGATACAGTGACATGTCTTCCACTAGTGAGAGAAGGCTTCATCTGTTTTGTCTTCTTGGCCAGGTAGCAAAAGTTTACCATGATGTTCTGTGTTGGCCTTCACTCTGCTCCTGGCCATCACACAGTCCACAGCAGAATTCCAAGCATCTGGGCTGCTCCTCTCTGTGCAGAGCACAACTGTCTTCCACATCTCACCTTCCTCCTTCTAAAATGCACATATCCACCCATCCCAGCACTTCAGCTGTTCCAGTTCTTACAGTGTCTAAGTATGAAGGAGCAGTGGGTGGGTCAGCACCCTGCCTATCCAGGTCTGCAATACTGTTGTGTCTCCCAATTCAATCAGTATGGAGATCCAGCACAGTCTCAAGATGACTTGCTGAAACACCTAAATTAGATGGTGCACCTTCATCTCTTAGTTATTACTCTGAAAAATGATAATAATAGCCTTGGGGCAAGGCTTTAATCCACAATCCCCACACATCCCATTATAGTTACAAACACGTCATGCATACTCTGTCGGGTGCAGTAGAAAGAATAACTATTCTTTTCCAATGCATTAAAGACAGATGAACAATGGAAGCCCTCTCAGAGATCTAGTTTCCATTTCCTTCACAAAGTCAAGGACTTCCCTGTTGGCCCAGATACAGTCATGGTTGATGTGCTTTTGTTGGCTTCAGATAGGAGAGAAAAAAGGAAGGAGACACGCAGAAGGGAATCCATTTGAGGTCAGACTTCATCAGGACCAGCAAACTTGGGAATTTGTGTCCAGAAGTGACTTGTTTGTGTTTGTTTCTGCTGTATTCAAGGAAAGGGGAAAAGACTGTTTATTCTTCTGTAAATGTTAAGAGCACAGGGAGAAATACACTAGATTTATATGAGCATTGTCTCTTCCAAATAGAAATGCTGTGACAGGTGACAGCATACTTACAGCCTCTTCCTTGAGCCTTAGTATGATCTTTTTCACATAGAAGAAGAATTAGGGTAAGGACATCTTGAAATTCTTCAAACTGCAGTTTGCTTTCTTTCCTTCAAGCTGTAAAAATCTCACTGCAGATATTTACAATTCAGTTGGAGCTACAGGAGCTGTAACTAGTTTGTGGTCCTTCCAGTGCAGTTTCTTTAAAGGATGAAGGTCTTAGTCCCAGCCAGCACAGGAGCACATACCACCAATATTTGGAAGCAGGTAAATCCAGAAAGGAAATTCAGATTTTAAGGAAATCCAGACTGACAACCTCTCTTCCTGCAGCAAATCACTGCCTGATCCAGTTTCCAGTTTGACTGCTGCTCTTTCCTGCAGTACACCTGCAGGTAAAAAAGCAATACAAGCAAGCAACACACCCATTGCCAGGTGAGGAGCAAGTGAGGTGATGGTGCAGCTGTGTTTGTACAAAGGAGCTGCTAATGGTCCTCCTTGAGTGGAGGATGGTTGGTTGGTTGGTTGGTGCAGTTTTGGCTTTGAGAGGGTAAGGGAGACAAACTACAGAATAAACAGGAGCAATAAGAAGCATCTTTAGAGCTCTGTCAAAGAGTGCTTTGTCTATCTATGAGGGGAACTAAGTGGATGAGCTAAAAAATATTTTTCCCCCAGGCACAGAGGAAACACTGGTGGGATCAGGAAACATGACGGCATCTTTAACTTCTTCAGTGCCCATTTTTAGGGACAAAAATGAGCCCCCATTTTTAGGGACAAACAGCCACATTCCTTAATACACATAGAAGTGTTAGTCCACTGGTCTCACTAGAGCTTAGCACTACAAAAATGTCTCTATGTTTCCAAGCAAAAATGAACAAATAATATTATTTTGCTGATGAAATGCTGGTTTTGGCCTGCACAGAAAAATGTGCTGTCCAGACTGCCTTGGTATTCCATATACATCAGGTACTGGCCCCTAACAGGACAAGAAGAGCTGTCTGAACCAGATAGACATATCTGGTTCATAGACATATCTGGATATAGGGAACATGCAGGACCTCCAGGTCCATGCTGGCTCACAGAGAACCTGCTGAGCACAGAGGGTGCTGCCTTCATAGGCTGCTGCTCCAAACCTTCCCTTTTTTCCATACCCCAAGACACCCAGCTACACACGATGGGCACCCCAAATCCAGCTGCCTTCCCTTGCTACACTGCCCCCTTTCTCACAGCTGCAAAGTCTGAAACTCTCAAAGACAGAGTTTCTTTAATTAACCATCAGGCAGACTTTTTATTTTTATTTTCTCTGTCTCTTTTTCCATTTCTGAGTTGCAACTTTTCCTGCCAATGTTCTGCTTGGAATGAATTTCTACAACAGAGCCATACAACTTCTGAAAATAGATACTTACACTGGAAAGCCTGACACACCCTATATGGAGCCTGTGAGTGGCAGAACCATAATCAAAAGAGAGTCAAGACACTAGGCCGTGCTAGCAGCATTCAATTAGGCTCTGAGCAAGGCAGCCCTAAGAGAAGAAAGTAAATGGGAACTCTGTAAACGCCTCCAGGCTCTTTTCATCACTCAAAGGCATTCAGTTTGTTCTCTTTAGGGTGACCCTAGCTCAGACAAGTTGTTCCAATATAGCTGGTACATTCAGAACCCCTTGAAAAATAAAAATTCTTGCAAATAACCAACTGTCGTGATTTCTTGATATGAAACTGCATGTAAAACCTATGGGGGGAAAAGCCAGGAGTCATATGAGATGTCTGAGCTCTGCCTATCATTAGCAAGGGTGGGTTTTTCAGGATAAAATTCTCCTGGGCCAAATAACAGGAGAGTGATAAATAAAACTTGTCAACTGCCCTTTCTGACTCACTCTCTCCTGCTCAAGGGTGACTCACTGTCATGTGTGAAAGGCTGCCAGGTCCTGCTTACATGCTGAAACAAGCATGGGTTCTCTGTGGTAGACACACATAACCTCAGAAAAAGCAGATGCTTGCTGCTGAGAAGGCAGCCCTGGAAAGGACTCAGATGACTAAAGGACCTGAACTTCAAGGTATTTCTCAACCCTTTCTGAAAAGTTCAAGGTTGCTGTTAGATTACCACAAAAAGCTTAGATGCAAAGCCATGGCTGAGGACTTGGCTGGTGAGTGCAGTGTTTTAAACCATGGCTTACCAGGACCATGAGGATTTATGCAGGTAATTCCTATGCAGTGAGCCAGCCAGCAGGTTCTAGGTGCAGACAGAAGTAACCAAGACCATCCTGGTCCACAGCTCCTTTTCCCCAAGGAAAATGGCATGAAAAAAGCAGTTCCTTGTTGCTCACTATTTCATGAGGCTGCTCCCTCAAGGAACCTGTGAGGAACCTGCCTTAAATCTGTAGAGGGGCAAACCAAGCACGCTGCACATCATCTCTGAGTGCTCACTGACTGTCCTGAGCAGCACCAGCAGTGCTCAGCACTCCCTGCTCTCTGCACTGCCAAGGACCTTGCAGGTGAGTGGCCATGCCCAAGAAGCTTGTTTGCACCCAGGAGCTTGGCTGCCTACGTGAGTGTGTGCTCCACCCTTTGCTCTTCTCCTGTCCTCCCGGGCCCACCGCTGGCCAAGTGCGCAGCTCTGAAATCTCTGCCCCGAGCA
Organism: Erithacus rubecula; assembly: GCF_903797595.1. NCBI lineage: Eukaryota > Metazoa > Chordata > Aves > Passeriformes > Muscicapidae > Erithacus > Erithacus rubecula. Next base: position 53,873,757 of record NC_136688.1, read on the forward strand.
CTAATAACAAATCCAGTTATTAGCACATACCACAGTCTGCACTGCCCTGCAGACAGGTGGCAAAGGACACCTTGTCCTTGCACTGTGTTGTGCTGTGACAAAGCAAAGTGCTTTTGCAAGGACCAGCGTGCTGGGATGTCAAGCCACAGGTCCCAGAGGGTGCAGCTGTGTCCTTTGGCACACAGAGGACTCCTAATGCAGGAACTGACAGCTTTCTCCCAGACTAAGAGGGGAAGATGTTCCAGAGCCTTCCTCAGCTCCAGGTATTGGCCAACATCTTGCTGCATCATGTAGGGAAACCCTGGTGCCACAGGGCAGTGATACCACAGCTGCTTCCTGCGTGTTCTGCCAGGCATGCACATTCCAGGAGTCTCCCATGCAGCTGGGAAAGCCACTCACACGTGCTTTGACCCAGAAAATCTGCAGCTAAACCCCATCTTGAAGTCTCACCACCATTTTTCAGATCATATGATCACTAACCTGTCTGCCTGAAATGAAGGTCTAACCTAGAAATGCTAATTTTGAATAGAATCACAGAATGGTTTGGGTTGGAAGGGACCTTAAAGATCATCTAGTTCCAGCTCCCCTGCCACAGGCAAGGACATCTTGCACTAGACCAGGTTGCTCAGAGAACAAAGAGTGTACTATTATTTATATGATAAAATACAGAAACCACACACAGTTGTAAATATATATTTTGTATTTATTCTTCTCTGGGAAAAGGTTTCCATCCCCTAAAATTTCTAAGAGGTTATATTAAAATATTTTTGCTGTGTACCAGAACAGATGTCTAATAAAAAGCTTAAGGGGAAGCTGCAGGCCACAATAGCCTCATCCAATGGTGAAAGGACTCACCTGACACCTGGAAAACAAGCTTAGACCACAATGCTATTTAGGCATTTAATATCACATGTACCAGTCTCAGTGAGAAGACTGAGTATTAGCTGTGAACCTGCACCCCAAGTGTCTGTCTCAATAAAGCAGTGCAGGGCTTTTGGGCTATTGCTTACTCCAGAAGAAATACATTTCTCATCATAATTGTGCTGCAAATTTTCATCCTTTTAAAAACTGAACCACATATTGCAAGGGTAATATATTTGTATTCTTCTTATCCAGTGTTCATATATTTTACTGAAAAACTTCCAAACTGGCAGGAATGTGTCAGATTTCTGTTCTTAGCAATGATGAAATATTACACCTGTGGTTTTCTTCCACTGTGTAATCATCCATTATATTTCCATTTATTTTTATCAGCTATGACCAAGTCAGGATTTCATCCTAAATTTTCCTTGCTAAAATTTCCATGCTAACATTTTAATATTTGGCAGGGACAAATAGTTTTGTAGGTAAAATAGGCATAATTAAGGTTAATTCTATCCAGGGAAAAAAAAAAAAGGAAAGAAAACTAAATAAAGAAATAAGTAGACACAATATATTAGAAATTCTGAAATAGCTTCCTTCAGAAGCAATATTTCACCAATTTGTTGGCTCTACTAAGTCATGTCTCCTGGTTGTTTTGCTAAATCTCTAGAAAAACAGGGTTGACATTGAAATCAATAATCATATTCATCTGCAGGTGTCAAAGCAGTCATCAAAATCAGCCAGGAAAATAATCTTCTCAGAAATGTCCCAACACAGACATTAAGATGAAGGACCAGGAATTACAGCCTAGATCTCCAGTCACCCAGCCCAGTCTCTTGTGTGTCAAACTGCCCCAGCTCTGACAAATGGGTTGGGCATCTTAAGCTGCAATTTCAAAGTGATTTACAGAGCAAAGTGAAACCATGCTGTCCCACAGGCACCACTGCTGTGATTGCAGCCACCTTCTGCCACTGCTCAGCCTTCTCTGGGGGCTTCTCAGGGTGGCAAACTGAAGTCATCTGCCAGGAAAAAGGAACCACTCATCCTTATTTTTGTTCTTCCTCTTCTCCTCCATTGTCCCATGGGGTGTGTTCATCCAGGATTTTAACTCACTACAATGAGCTCCAGTGATGCCTGCCCTGTTAAAAAAAAGATCATGTTAATCTGCTTGACACAATGAAGAAAAATAGGAGAGAGGGATACAGGTTTGTAATGTTTCCTAGGCAAACCAGCAAAGAACCTTGCCTCCTTTAGCAGAGAATCCCTGCACAAATATCTGTGCTTGTACCCTCAGCACCTTGAAAACCCATTGTGTTCATGTCTGGAGTGAGCATGCACTCAGCATGGATTGCAGACATCCCAGTGAAGCTCCCTGAGAGTTTGGCTCCTTTGCATACCAATTACAGGACTCTGTGCATAATGTATAAAGCCAAGATGCTCTGGATGCACCCAATGATCCCAGAGCATGCACAGAACAATTACAGGAGCGTTTGCAACAAATTTCACACTCAAGAAATACCAGACTCACTGGTCATGTGCTGGAGACATGTCCAAATATTTTGCATGTGCAGTGCTGTAGCATTCATGAAGGCAATTCTCAATTTCTCATTTCCAGGCAAAAGAAGCCTTAAGTCTTAAAGGAGCTTTTCATATGCTTCAACAGAGAAAAACTGAATTACTGATAACTCAGTAGTTCTGAGTTACTGCATTTAAAAGTACTGCAGTGATACTGCTGTTAACAGCTGGATGGGAAATAGAATTCCTCTCTTCTGGCATGCCCAGGTGTGAAAGATTTTGTGTTTATCATAAATCAGGAGAAAAGGTTTTATTTCTATTACCATCAAAATTGGATGTTTAAAGTACAATGTAGTAACAAAATTACTTCTTTGGATTAAAGTGTATCAGTAATTTCTGATTAGAAATTATTAAAAACTAAAAGTCAAGAAGACTTAAGAAATTGGAATGAATCATGAGCAAGGAAACAAATCCCATTTTGATTTACAGAAATTTGGAATGATTTCTGCTCAAACTTATGTCCAGGCATATTTCCTTTCCACAGAAAACTTATGATTTTTAAACAAGCACTACAACTGGTGGCAGGTGCTTTGCCATCAGATAACCAAGTGAAATATCTCTGCAAGCTTCAGGCTCTCTCATGCCCCTCAGAACCTGCCCTCCTGTTCCTCCTGTGCAGACCAAACCCTCAGTCCAGTGGCCCCTCTCCCAGTGAGAAGAATTTAGGTTTTATCCTTCCTAGCACTACCAAATCCATGCATGCACCAGTGAAGATTTGAAAGCACTGGTTTTTTTAAAGGCATGAAGACAGATGAAGCTAGAAACTGAGTGAGCTCAGATGGATTCCATCTTGCTCAACTCTGACCAGTTTGGAGTAGTCTTGGCTAGTCTGACCTGAGATCACCACCCAGTTTCCCTCAATAATCAATGGACAGAGACTGATGGGATGAGTCATCTGTGGGGGTTCCTATCACACACATCTGTCTCAAGAGCCAACAATTCTCTGGCTGAGGTTCTTTATTCCACAGTGGCTGTGGAGGCAGCTGAAGGCATGGTCTGACTGGACAGAGAGTGTTTAGGCAGCTGCAGGTAGACAAAATGATCCCCACCCTGAATGACAGCATTATTATCCCAGAAAATATCACACCAAATACCAACTCATTGCATCTCACATCCAAGTGTCTGCTTGCTGATTAAAAAAATAAAATCTGGCTTTTCACTCCTATGTAGCATTTGTCATCCCTGGCATCAGCTGAATTAACTCCCTGTAAATCTGATCTCTACCAAGTCTGTTCTTGAAAAGATGGCATCACTGGGACTGCTGGATATCCTTGGAACTGAATCCACAGTTCCACTCTGTCAAGGAAAAGCTTCCCAGTTTATGAAGTACAAAGTACAATTTGGGCCCAGATATTCTGTATTGATTCTGCTACAAGGCAAGTGTCACAAATGCCTGATGGAGCTGTATGTGGCAGGCCAAACAGGAGCTTATTGCCATCTAGAAAAGTCACCAAGGGCAATGAAAATGAAAGACTGTAAAATTTCTTACCTACAGAGACAAAACTATGGGGCCAATGATGGGAAGAAATCTGTAGAGAAAACTTCCCAGAGGGACCCCAGGTTGTGATGGGAACTGTCTGGAGTCCAAAAAGCACCAAGGCACTGAAACTCCCCAGCTTAGGGCTCCAAGGGAAAAAGGTTTGGGCTGAAGGGCAAAGAGATGGTATTTTACAGGGACACCTAGGCCCTGGAGGTAAAATTTTATTCTATGCATTCTGCCCTACAAATAAACTACTGGGGGAACCAAAACCAGAAAGGAGCATTTGGGTGTATGAGCAAGGGAGGGACACACTCTGAGCTGACACTGTCACACTCTCTGTTTATCTTTGTGACTTTTTTACCTCAAAGCAGCTTTGTGCAATGATGTTTTTCTCCTAAGGCAGCAAACAAGAGCACAAAATTAATAGCAGCAGTTGTCCTTTAAGTTCTCTGAACAGAGCAGTGAATATGACTCATGGGGCTATGCCAAGCTGGCATTCCACCAGGGCAATAAAGTTGTTGCTGGTGGATCCTCATTAACAGCATGCAGAGACCCACTGCCCAAGTAAAAGATGGGACTTCTGCATTGCCTCAGAAGCAGAAAATGCAAAATCTTGTATGGCTGAGTTAATGAAATCCAACAGAGAACAAAGCTGGTTGTGATGAGCAGGCAAGGCTCCCCTGCTTTGCTATCTAGACTGAGCTCTCTGCACGGGCCCCTCAAAAGTGGTCAGCACTGATCTAACCCAGTTCCCACTGAAGTCAATAAAAAATCTCTTCCTGACATCACTGGAAGAGCAACAATCAGAGTTACAGGGGGCACAAAGCCAGGACAACACTGAGACAATAAACTTGAAAAGCAGGAAGGAGGTGCCTGATGTATCTCCAAGAAGAAATGTAGAACATGCCCAAGAACAACAAAGGGCCTTTGTTAAAGAAGCAGCAATTTGCCCAGTGGAAGCCAAAGAGATGCTGCCTCCACCCCCTTGAGCCCAGGATGGTCACACAAAGCCAAATGACCATCACTGGTGGAAGTGCCATCAAGCAGAGGGTGATGCACACATCCCAGCCCCCCTGGAGATGGCATAACTCACCCTCATGGGAATGCAAGCACATTTTCCCTGCTCAACTACACATCCCCAGAGCTCTGGCTTGGTCCTGCCAGATGCACAGGGAAGCAGCTCCTGATGTGTCCCTTACCTTCCTGATAGCATCAAGTGGTCCAAACCTTGAGGGGACCCCCAGCTGCCAGCCCCCAGAAATATCAATGCAGGGTAGTCATTGAAGATAATACATTCCAGCCCTTCAGCTTTATTTACCATCCCTGGACTTCTATTTACTGGTTTTTTGATCAGGAAAACCACATCTCCATACGTGGTTCCCACCAGCCACAATCCTGCTGATATTTCACATGTATACAAGGGAAAAGAGGCCTGACTCTGCATGCACAGCATGGCCCTTTGCCAAAGAAAACTCCCAAAACAACTCCAGTGATTTGGGTTCCTTATGGATTCTGGTAAAGAGCAGCATTCTGTTTTCAGAGTACCAAAGAAGAGAAACCTAAAGTGACCCCGTGTTCTTAAACCTCAATATGAAACCCAGATTCTCCTTTTAACATTATACAGCTCGTGTGGTGTCTGGAACTAAGTTCTTAGTTTAGCAGTGAAGTCAGGAACAGAAAATAACACTAATAATTGGAGACAAAGAAGTTCAGGGGTCTTCAGCCTTTTTTCTCCCAGTGCTTTCTTCCCTGAGGTGAGGCACTAAGCCAAAAGATGTGAGTGAAGAAAAGTTTCCTAAAATATGTATTGAACTAGAAGGCACCTCCCAAGTCTAGGGCACAGTTGCTAATTAAGAAAATAGAGAAAAGGGTCAGGAAAACATCCTAGAGCAACAAGCTTCAGGACAGGACTTGTAACAAATTTGAAAGCGTGAGCAGAAAGCATCATGGCTTCTAGTAACCCAACAATATTTATTACAGAATTGACATAGCAATATTGATTTCTCAGAGCTGTCAAGAGGACAGGGTGAGTTCAAGAATAAAAAAAAGAGGAGGCCAGCACAGCCCTGTTTGCCCCATTGAAGCAGCTTTGGGAACACTCTGTATTTTTCCCATCGTGACAAATGCCCATAAGGAAACTGGCACTACAGAAAGGTTGCACAATCCTCATCACTTAAAAGGAGAAAGCCAGACACACCTATTCCTTCCTTAGCATTGGAGGCACAAAAGGACTAATGCTAACATACACAAATAACAGGTCTGCAGGAACTCTCAAATTCCAGTCTGGAATAGTGTCAATATAGGATTTTAATGCTGCATTTTACAAATCATGTAAGTGTTTAAGCTGATCCTCACCTAAGCATCTCTTTTTACAAATTCAGGGAAAACACTTCGTGAAACATCAGTAATTTCATGTGAACACACAGATATTTGGCAGATCTGGCAGAGAAAGCACTTTACATAGTATAAGATTTCATTAAAATGTTGCTATGGGGAATTGTAATCAGAAGCAACAGCTTCAACACCACCATGAACCCACAGCTGGGTTATAAGGAAATACAGCAAAACTAGGGGTGATACACCATTAACAGTGTCTCAGATTTTTAATCTAAACATTTTTCATGTTAAAAAATAGCTCATCCAAAGTAACCTTCCCCACAGTTTCCCCTTCATCCAAACTCCTGTGTGCTCAAAAAAATTCCTAACCATCTTATAATTTAAGAGTGTTAACCAGCTCTGTCCTTTAGCTCTTGTACTTGGCTGTTCATATAATGGTCTGGGAGGATCCAGATAACATTTAAGGCTGAAATGAGTCAGGCTGGAAAAGATTATGTTTATATAATTGCAGCATGGTATGGGAAGTGCCCTATATTATAACAGGCTCAGCATTAGCCTAACTCTGAAGGCAGCTGTAGTCAGCCACCCTGCCATGAGTAACTCAGTGAGCTCTCTCCTCACACAGCACCTGCCTTACACCATGAGGGATTTAAAAGTACAGCTCTTTTCCAGCCTGTGTCTTTCCAACATCCCAACCCAACCCAGCCTCCAAGCCCCACTGGGATGGAAATATTCAAGAATCAGCCCTGAATCTTACTCCTGCCACTTCCACTTAACTCAGTCTTGAAAGCAAATCATTGGGTGCCTGCTGGTTGCCATTTATGCCTGCATAAATTTTCTCTTGTGCCATGTTTGAGACAGCATAAAGGACAAGTCTAGCAAGGGAGGGAGACAGAGTACCTGAAGGGCAGCAAGTGCAGGGAGCAGAGGTAAGAAGGGGCTGTGCTTGGGCATTAGAAGGGTAGGATCCCACCTCTGAGAGGTGCATGGCTATTTCAGAGTGGTGGGGACCAACCAGGCTTCAGCAGGGATGGTCCCAGCCATGGGCTGAAATGGGATAGTGATTTGTGCCCTGCTGACTTTCATGTTGAGCCCATTAAAGTTTTCTGCTTGGTGTATTCAGCAACACTTTTGCATGCCAGGGCTAGAGCTTTCCAGTCTGGTACCCTGAGCTCTGCTGCAATTTATTGTGGCCAAATCAGTTGTCAGCAGCTCACCAGAAACACTTTTGGGATTGGTAATGAGGTGAGACAGAGCTGCAGGAAGATCAGGACATTTGTCTGTCTCGTGATCCCATAGGTCTCTGTGACTCTTTGGCTCACAAGACATTTATTGTCCTGGGCATTCACCTGTGTCATGGAACAGAGACCTTGGCCCTGGGCTGCTGAGAGCCCTGAGAGTCCCCAGAAGGGACTGGCTTGCTTTGCACTGGGCAGGGGCTGCTGCTGTGCCATGCCCTGTCTGAGGATGAGGATACCTTGGCAAGGTAGACCCTGGAAACCCTTAACTTCACCAACACCTCTTCTCCAAAATATCACAGTCCTTTTTAAAACAAAAAGGCAGCAATGTTTTCAGGGAAGGGGCTCTGGACAGTAGGATGCAGAAAGAGTGACTGTTCCTGAGAAGTCACTGTGGATTTTAGGCACCCAAACCAACGTGGCAGGATCCCTCTGGAGCACAGCTGGGTTCAGATGCTTCCAGAGCAGCTGGGCCACAGGGGCTGGGGCTTGGGCTCAGACAGACTTTCTTGCCCCACACAGTGTATGAGCTGCATGCCCACAGCCCGTCAGGCTGCTGCCTTTGATCCTGCAGAGCTGATGAGCCCTTCCTGGGGCCAGCAGAGAGCCCTGGGCAGGGATCCCCAGGGCTGGCTTTGTCACAGCAGCCTGGAGCTCTGGGTCTGGCTCTCCCGGAGTCACCACTTACTGCTCTTCAAACAGGCCCAGGGAGTGCTTTTGGGACTGCCACTGACACTGCAAGCCTGTATTTTAAACCAATTCACATCAAACACTGAGGAAATTCCAAACCAAAGGGCTTTCTATTTCCTCTGCTTCCCCTGTAATCCAGCCGACTGTCTGCTGGTTCCTGGGAGTGCTGCTGGCCTGAAAGCTTCCAGCTCTTCTCACACACAGCAGACTTGGCTTTATCTGCCCCTCCTTGATGGGTCCCAGCTCTAAAGCTTCCTACCCAACCCTTCCTTAATAAATTGGAGCAATTACTCTGGGCTCCTCAAGGATAATTGCTAATAAAATTCAACAGATTTCCCCCAAAAGACATGAAAGGGTTGGAAGCAGAACCAGAAACTAAAGGAGAAAGAAAATGCAGGACAGAAATAATAGCCCTTGTTCCATTAATGTCTCATCCACTGCTGGTGAGTTTTTGTTCTTAGAGTCACATATTTCAGAGATGAATCCTCCCAAGCTGTCTCCAGTGGGGAAATGCCTCATGTTCAGTGCTTTGGAAAACTGGTTAGATGGTTTTTAAAGTTATTTTACAAGATTTTCTTGAATCTAGAAAAAAAAATCATGAAAGCCTCAGGCTTGGATTTCCAAAGAATCAACAGGACATCAACAAAGGACAAAGTCACAAGAAGCAAAAGATGTCCAGATTCATCCTGACTTTCCACATCCTGACAGGACGACCTTCCAATACTTTATTTTTCAAAGACAGCTTAATGCACAGAGGCAATGAAATCTGAAGCTTGGATGGTCTTAGGTGTCCCTTGAGGGACTGGGGTCTCTAATACTTCTACAAGTATCAGTAGCTTAGGTTCAAGACAGCAGAGGAGCTATTCAGATCATCAGGTCTGGCTCATTATGGACAAAATTAGACCCAACAGATGAGTTAAGCCTCTCAAATAGGCAGCCCAAGTGGCAGGAACCCCCAAACCAGGAGCAGGAATAACCAGGCTTGGCTTTCTGTGTTACATTATCACACTGGGCCTGCAAGAAGAGCTGCTGGAGGACTTCACAGCATTGGATGTGCCTGCCACATGGGAGCAGGAGGCTGATAAAGCTCTGGGTGGGTCACCAAGCCCTGTCTCCCAGTAATCTGTCTGTCAGTTCAGCTGGGAGCAAATTACAGGCACCACTAACGAGAAACCTAAAGTGGTACTGGCATGTCTTGCCTCCAGTCTGTCTCTCCTTGTGGCACATTGCCAGTGCTACACAGGAAGGCAAAAGAGCCTCTGAAATTAAATTATATCTTGGAGGAGAGGGGGAGGAGTTTTGTTTTTTTTTTTTTCCTGAGCAGGCCACGAGCAACAGCCCTGAGCATGGGATTTATGTGGGATAGATACAGGAAAACAAATGACTGCGCAATCTTCTTTCACATTTGCCCAAATACATCAGCATATCACAAACCCAAGGATTCTTATCACAAGTGTAATTTTATGTCATCCTGATTCTGTAATTATGAAATCCCTTTCAAAAGCTCTCAGAACTCCACCTTCAGAAACACAGTAGTTTTCTTGCCTGCCCCCACTACTTTCCAGTGGGAGATCATTCCAGAATTTTACTCCACATGAAGGGAAAGACAGTCCTTGCTACATTTGATTTTAAATAAAGCACATATAAATCTGTAATTAGACCCTGTTGACAACAAGAAATGGGAGGTTTTGAATAGAAAAAGAAGATATAATGCATGAAAGCTCTTCACAGCATGACTGACATCCCCCTGCTTCTCCAATTCAGCTAAGACACTAAAACAATTAGGGTTGAAATTCAACATTAAATAGGACCTAAAATTGCCTTTTGTAATTTTATTTTCCTTATTTGTATTTATAATTCAGTAGATCAATATCCTGAATTCCTGCTTCTGCATGGTAAGTACCTGTTCTTTAATCTTCTCTTAACACTCCATTCAGATAATCCTGACAAGCAAGCACTTCCCTTCAGGGATGCTAATGAATCTAAATAAAGCCCTATTGTAGAAAAGGACAGTACTCAGTACATGTTTCCCACCAATAGGCAGGACTCACTTTGAGAGCACTGCATGGCACAATGCACTGAAAAGTCTCATCTGGCAGAGTTTATCCAGCAGCTTATAGCTGATCCCTACTAACCAGAGGTCCCTTGATCCAGGAAACATAACTCTATATTGCAATAGGTCTGAACTCCCTGTTGTTTCAGTCTGTTGCTGCATTTGCCTCACCAGTCAATGGGTCTTCTGACCCATGGCCTGCTCTCCTTGTCCTTTACCATCCAAAAGCAAGGGAATTATTTTGTGAACTACAGCCCAGAACACCTCAGCTGAGTCTATGGCCTTTGTGTGCTGAACTGTGCTGATGGTTTTCTTTATTTATAAATTGTTCCTTGAGCAATGAAAGAAACAGCTGTAAGTCTATGGATGTAGAACAAATCAATTCCTTAGGGACACCAACCCTCCAGCACTATTCTTCAATCCAGATAAATCTGCCTGCCTTTGTATCAAGGCTTCATGAGCTGTGAAGCAAGTAATCATCAAGTTTTAAGAAAATGATGAACCAATTCCAGAAACTATTACAGACTCCAGAAAATCACAGAAGTTTGTTAGAATCATAGCTTGTAATTCTGCAGTGCTTTCTCCCAAGGCACATAACCCTCTAACACAGCAGCTCCTGATCTGCTCCCCTGGCATCCCCACTTCCACTCTGTAAGGCAGCAAAGTCACACACCCTCACTTGGGAACTGCTTTCCTAGCACTTATTCCTCATGCTGTAACATGTTTCTAGCACCTAAGAGTCATCAGAACCTGCTTTGCAAAGTATTTAGAAATGAAGTCTTAAAGCAATGTCACCCACAGCACAAGTTAACACCCAGCAGACTCAGTTGTGACTATTTGCTGCTCTGTTTTGCAGGCAGAAATGGCTGGATGCTAATGTTAGTCCTGGGAAAGGGCATTAAGAGATGGTCATTTGGTCCAGGGGACTCAGGGGACTGATTTATTCAAATCACCTTGTGGACCCAGATTATCTGGTGGCCCCATTGCAGCAGGGCTGGGCCTTGCCACTGTCCTGAACAGGAGCCTGTGGTGATGCCATGGCACGTGGACAACAGAATTCACCATCAGGGAAGGGCTGGGGCACAGCAGAGCTCAAACCCTGACAGAAAATCTGCCCAGCCAGAGATGTCCTGGAGAGCATGGGACAGAGACATGGGAGACATAAATGGTGAGACCAAGGGGTTTTTGTAGTATCACATATATCCCAATATAGCAAGCAGTTCCTGCTCACAAGCAGAATCCCACTGATTCTGACCCAAAAGACTGATCTGTGATTCCAGATTTGCTGAGGGAAGCTCTGTGTACTTATGCCCCTAATGTACTCACAAAATCAAGGGTCTGTATTCCTTTTTCAGGTAATTCCAGGGCAGTTTTTCCCCGGTGTAAAGGTAGGTAGAAGAGCAAGGCCATGAGGAACTCACCTAGTTCCCATTCCTACGTAGAAGGTGGAATGGTCACTGTGAAGTTTACAGATTTGCAGATAGAGACATCACCAGACCATTATGAGAAAGAACAAAGTCTCTGCTCAAGGGCTGCATTATACCAAATATTAGCAAAATGGCTGAGAATATTTGTAGCAAGCACTCCACCCCACACTAAGACTTTGAAGGTTTTTAGAGAATTACTGAAAGTCCAATAGACATGCTGAAGACTGGATTGAACTGGGTATTCAGTTCTGGAAATACAGAGCTATTTTCAAGAAACATATTTTCTGCACTTCACCTTCTTTTAAGTAACAATAGAAACTTTAAAAATGGGTGATAGAATTATTTCTTTGCATGTGTTCAAGACAACATGAATTCAGTATTGTTTCCCACTGAACTGCACAGCTGAGAGATTTTAAACCTCCAATATTTTCCATTCTGCTTCTCAATCAGGAGAAAGGTCCCTCCACATCCAGCTACACACAAAATTCTCGAAATGAACTCTACATGACATATACCTCATACCAGCTACTAAAGGTGATGTGATGTGAGTCATTCACTTCTTTCAAAAGTAGAGCAGCATCTGAAAGCATACAGAGGAGCAAAACAGTATTTCCTCCAAAAATTGTTAGTGTCAGCAGAAACAGCTTTCTAAATTGTAGAGGCAATGCCTTGCTGATGTGAAATCCCAGCAATTGCTCACATTTTACATCATCCAACACCAGGTATTCATGTTGTACCCGCTTGGACAGCCTATGCAATTCTCCTCCTTTGTCAGGCAGCCTTCTCTCAGGGAGCATGGCACTGCAATCCTCTAGGAGGATGCTGGTGGTTGACCAATATACAACATTCAAGCACACAGTGCTCATTCCAGACTGAGAATATTGTCTGCCTGGTACATGTTCTCTTCACTGCACTCAGTTTCAAAGGGACAGGCAGTGAAATGTGCTTGGCAGGAATCCTGAACTAACTTTCAACTGTTAGCACTGCAAACCAGGCTGGGGATGTTGAGAGAAACAGGACATTTCCCTTCTAAGCTTGTGTCTGAAGTTGCTCTTTCAGTTGCTAATGTAATAAATTGCAACTGTATTATTTAGATCAAAGAGGTTTTAAGTAATGGATAAAAGTCAGCTATACCATGTTGTGAATTTATAAAATTAATAACAATAATAATAATTTAATCTTTGAAGTGCCTTACACAGATGAATTAATTACCTCACAATACTCTTTGGAGTAAATGAGAATTATTACCTCGTTGTGAGTGATCTGGAAACAGCAACAAACATGCTGAATGGCTTTACCAAAGTCAGAGCAGGCTGAGCCTGAGCTAGCATTCAGCACCAGGCATGTCTGGCTCTGTTTTTGTGTTCAGACCACTCATCCACCCTGTTGAAATGACAGCTGGCTTCCTGCTTCGTGTGCTTTGTTCAGACATGATCCTCAGACAATGGGTGAAAATATTCCCACCCAGATGATCTTGTTTCTTTTTGAGCTAGGCTAGTCGAATTGAAATATCTCTTTAATGTCTTAACATGCATTTCCTGAAAGAGAGCATTTTTTCCTTCCTTGAGGTTTTCCTCAGCTGCTGGATTGGAGCTGAAATACAGAGTATGAGCATGCAGCAGTGTGATTTTAAATTATTAGCAGCAGTACGAAGACATCAACATCCCAGAACATGAAGATATATCTATTTTGACCTCTAGCTGACACTGAGAAAATATTTTTGGGTTGTGGTGAGGCCATTGTGAGATGCTGCTTTCAAGAACACAGAAGCAAAGAACAAAGGGGCTTTTGGGGGTCCTTTTGCTCTGCTTCCTGCCCCATATGCCCCATGACACATAAACCCTTCCAGCAGTGTCTCACGTGGCTTTAGGAAGATTTCAGATGCAAACTGCCCAATTCCAGAGCTCTGGGATCCAGAGTTTGGGATCACTGAGGGAAGATCAGGCAGAGGTCAGCACAGAGCCTGCACCTCTCCCTGGAGAGCTGCCAGGCAGAGTCAGCAGCTTTCCCAAGCCCCGTGGAGAAGCTGCTGAGACACAGACCATGAAAGGTGCCTGCTGCAGCTGTGTGACCAGGACAGGGGTGAGCAGCCTGGCTCCAGCCAACAAAATCCTGGAAAATGCCCAGCAGGGCAGGAGGCAGCAGCAGGTACACTCCCTGAGGATAGAGCAGGGGGATACTCTGGGTGGCTTCAGGCTTTGGGGTTTTCCCCCCTAATGGTTTCAAAGGCCTGCTAATGCCCTAATCCCCACCTGCCACAGGCATTCAAAGCAGAGGCAGGTGCACTTTTCCCCTGCAGAGCTGCAGTCCTGCACTGCCCACCCTTGCAGGGTCACCCACACCCCAGGGAGCATCACTCCACTGACTCCACCTGGGACACCTGGGCTGGCATTTGGCCCAGGGTGTGGGGCACATTTCTGACACACAACACACAATTTTAGCTGCCCCTCTGTAGTTCAGCTTGAGAGAAGTATGGAGTAAAAGTGTATTTCTTCTTTATTAATATGATGTAAGAATTTGTCCTGCAGTTGATGCTTGGGTAAAAAAACATACTAGACTGAATTTACTTGGAATTGCTGTATTTATCAAGGCCTAAAGCTGCATAATTTGAAACCAAACATAATTACTTTACCTTGCAGATTCAAGGGTGTTAGTATCAGCTTTCCAGTATCACACACCTCAAGTCAGTTTTATCCCCTGCAAGGAAGCAGTGTATAAAGTGCATGTCACAAATCTATGCTCAAGTTCTCAGGCCAACAAAGTATTTATAATGCAAATTCTGCTAATACTGGGCACTTTCCATCATTCTTAAGCTTGCTTTTCCCCCAGATATTGTTTGAATGTGAGCTATTTCAACAGAAGTTCTCAAAGGTTGCCAGTGTAAGAAACAAAAATGTGTATTTTGTTCTTTTTTGTCTTTGAGGTTATGAATAGCTAATGAGAAATTTGCTAAAGGAATCAGTTCTTTGATTGCCAGTGAATCTGAAAAGACTGAGAAATCGAATGAAATTAGGCATTAAACAAAATATTGCTTTTTGGGTTTTTAATAATATTTATGTAATTGTAGAATCTAAGTATCAGGAGAAAAGAAACTTTTGCTAAAAGATGGAATATATTATTTAAGTTCATCATATTCTGAGAACTTTAAATAAACACCAGATAGACTGTTCAGGGGACACTGGACAAAAGTACTAGTAACAGCATTTTATAGCATCTATATATTTTTAAAAATTCCAAACAAAAATATCCCCTGGAAATAAATGAGGTCTATTATTCCTTTCTTAATTAACAAGAGAGACTTGCAAACCCTTAACTATTATTTGCAGGTCACCTTTAAAGCAAAATGACTCTTATTGCTGAAATCCCTCTGCCTACAAATTTAAACCAGGTGAAACTTTAAGCTTTCCTGTGACTTTTTGCCAGGTACTATTCAGCCAGGCAGCCACAAGGATCTCACAGATTCTTACTCAATCCAATTTGGTATTAGAGGTTGGATATGGCACAACAGAATAATTTCAAGTCAGCAGCCCACAGCCCATGCAGTGGTTAGACCACAGAGATGAATATGAGGAAATCATGGCTCTAATCCTTTGACAAAAAGTGGTTATTTCAGCTTGCCTGTTCCAGTCTTCAGTTCCAGCTTTCTAATAGTGTTTTGCCACTCTTGGATGAAAAGGCCCACGCAAATGCTGTACCTTTATGTTGCATTATGAGGCATGAAAGAAAAATAGGAAAGGTGGTAATCCAGCATAGCAAGACCTACCAGCACACCACAGTAAGGAGAAAATTCCACCCCTGTGTCTTCAAAATACATCCCAGCTGCATCTCACTAATGCAAATGGCTGCATGAGTGTCCCAGACACTGTGCTGGGGCAGCAGGACAGGTCCCTGCCCAGCCATGGAGCCTCCTGCGGCCCCTGGGACCTGCTGCAGCAGCAACAGGATGGAGCTGGGAAAGGTGGGGAGGCTCCCAGATGGCATAGTGCTGCCAGGACACCATCAGGAGTGAAGGGGACAGGGTGACACTGCTTACAGGGGTGACCATCTGCTGTCCCCTGGGAGCTGCAGGTCCCTCCAGTGCAGCCTGCTCTGGGTGCTGGACTCATGGCCAACGTGCTCTGCTCCTCCCAGCTCTGCTGAGCAGCTTCCCTGGGCAACGTCTTAGTCCAAACAGGGAAATGAGCTTTTTCCCTTTGATAACATCTCCACAGCCACTTATTTATGCTTATTGTGGCATTGATGGTCAGGAGCTACAGAGATTTTCCTGGTTTTCCCAGGACTGGCAGCAGTGAGGGCAGTTGGTCCTGGTCCTTCTGTTATGGGCAGTGACAGCACTGTCAATGTTAAACACACTTTAGCTTTGGCTTTTACAAGATTTCAAAGTATATCCATCAGTATATCACTATATTTATGTGGCATGACCTAGGTCCTTATGTGATAGTCAGCTCAAGATTTGGAAGCTGCACCTGGAAATAAATTCCATATACTAAGGCAGGTCACTTTAGGGCATGATTTTGAGGCTTAGAATCTTTGGGATATTGTGAAACATTTGTTTTTTCATGCAGACAATCTCTCACACATCATTCACAGCAGGTCAGTGTTGTGTATCACTGGTATTGCTTACATCACACCCAAAATTGGTACAAGTTTTGCTGATAAATCACTTTTTGCCAATAGAAGTCAAGTCTCCACCAAGGGTGAGGTTTCACATTGCAGCTAAACCAGCCTAAGAGCCAGTTGTTAATCAAAGAAGCAGTCTTGATCCCATCAAAATTTCCCCATCATTTACCTGTGTGATAATTCTTTATCTTTGACCCCACAGCAAGGCGGCTCCCTAAACTGTCAAAAGTAGTCATCCAGCAAAAAAAAATGAGCAGCTTTCTGTTTAGTTAGCATTTTATATCAGTTCATGTGGAGTCAGACAAGGGCCAGTGGAAATACAGGTAAATATAAGGAGATAAAGGAAGGGCCACACCTTGCAACAGACCAGGTCAGCTGCAACCTAAGAAAATGTTGCTGCACTATGGTATATGTTGAAAGGATGAAAATACCTGATCTAAGACTTTTAGACAGGTCAGGTGAGTAAAATAGAAGGAACATTCCCTGTGCTTTCACCTCTCAAAAATGGCATCAATCATTTCTGCAGTAGTTGCTAATTAGAGAAAATAGTCCTGAAAGTAACACAAGTGTTCATGACCACACAGAAGAACAAATGGACAACACAATGTGGGGAAAGAAGATTTCCATAAAGCAACCTGTCCCTAACTTCCCTTATTTCCAAAGCCTTCCAAACACTCCATCTTTGCTCTTGTGGGTACTATTTCGAGGCGTATCCATGCAAACAGAATCAGCCCATGGATAGGTAACCAAGGATCTCAAAACAGCCTGAAAATTCCTCTCTGGCTCTGCTGTCTGCAGCCATCTCTTTCAATTTTTTATACAATTGCATTGTGTATGCTGTGTTTCCAGTTGCTATTGCCAGCTGCCAAGTACATATCTATGACTTGGCAGCCAAGTCACATATTTAAGAGGATGAGAGAAGCAGGTTTGAGAACAATCTCAGATCTCATCCATGGCAGCCAGGCAGCACTGTAGAAACAGGGGAAAGAGAATGTATGGAACTGATGGCTCGTTGGCTCATCTTTGGAGAGTAGGGCTGTCATCAGACCACTGCCCCATCCTGGCTCCAGAAAAAGTTGTGCTAAAAGAATTGGCAAAAGTAAGGGTTGGTTGCAGACACTCAAGGCTACCTGTGTTAGTGTTGCAGTGCAGGAGGCAGGGGAGACAAACCTTCCTCTGTAATGGAAATCTGCTTTCAACAAGAAAAGCATAACACTAAGCTCTCTGAAAAAATCAGCTCGTTGGCATTTCCAGTGGAAGATGCCATAATAGACACATGGCATTTGGCTTTTGCTGATTTATCCCCTTCTTTCTTATGGGAATTATACACATCTAAATGGTAAAAACTAAATAGATAATGTGAAGCAATCAAGATGTGATGGGGACAAGTTCCACATTGCATCCTAAGCAATAATTCTTCTTCAGACCTGGGGCTGAACAATACACAGTAAAAAAAGGTGTATGTTGAATCAGAAACTACCACCTTCTTAGAGCTTACACTGCCCATTGTGTGCACTGACTGAGGCAGGTGCCCTGCAGAAGAAAAAAAATTTAAAAACCTGTTAGTGCATAATTAAAAACTGGGTTATGAGGCATAAGCACAAATAAAGCAAGAAACAGCCTTGCTCCCATTGTCATAATTCTCAGCAACTGACCTTGAACCTTTAATAGGCTTCTTTTAATGGTTTCTTGTGGTGTTTGTGTCCATGAGCATCCCAGTAGCTGAGAACACTCAACAATATGTATATGTACCCATTATTTAGGTATATCTAATGTTTAATTTGGATATCACACCCAGAAAGTAAACAAATGCATAAACTCAACAAAAATATCACTGACTCACCATCCAGTCATCCACCTCTTCTCTGCCTCTTGTTTCTTCTTGCTGTGTCAAGCCTCTGTCTCCCATACCCATTGTATTAATTTCCCCCTCTTTTCCCAGGGGCTGGTAAATGCCAGCCCTGTTTTCTCTGGGACTATTAGACTCTGTATGTGCATTACTGTTTGTATTGGACACACAAGCACAGATTTCAATTTCACAGTAGCTAATACTGTCCATGACTACACCATTTACCTGCCAAGTGCTCTGCCTGCTCATTAAAAACAGCAGCATGCTGTGTGAATGGAACAAATACTGTCCTTGGGCAAAATACTGTGAACATCAGTGCAGGTTTTCAGTTTTGTGCAACATGGAAGCTCCTAATTCCCTGTTTTCAGCAATTTGAACAGTGCATTCCTTGGATAACCCAAAGCAAAGGGCAGTTTGGTAGCTGCACTGTAATTTCTGGAGAGAGACCATGTCCAGCTCACATCCAGCACCAGGTGTGCCCCAGAACAGGAGCCCTGTGGCCTCCCAGCCACATCCTCAGCTCCAGACTGGCTGAAGGGGAGACAGGCAAAGGCAGAATCAGCTCCTGAATCCACAGCAAAGGTCGAGGGGAGCTCAGGAGGCAGCAACTGCCTGGCAGCACTGACAGCCACACAGTCTGATTTTGGAAAGCCAGAAAAACCAGCTGCATATCCTTTTACTGAACTCCTCGTGCCATTACTCCCTCTGCGTGGTTTTATCTGATGAGATTATTGAACATGAGCAGTTGTCAGCCCTTTTCACACAGCCTTGCACCCCCAACAATCAACCTTTTGTTATTAAAGTGCCTCTGACAGTAAGGAAGAATATTAAAAGGTACCTCACATTCAAAAGGTATTTTCGAAATTTTGATTTTGATTCTGTATTCCGAGGTGCTCAGAAATCCACAAACCTTACCAAAAATCCCATAGCCTAATTTCTAGTTCTTCTCAGGATACAATAGCCATCTCCCTGCTATAGAAATAGTGGGGGAAAGGTGAAAACATAATATAGAAATGCTATAGACAAGATCTTCTCTATTCAATTCTGCAACTTTGAAGGAAATTTTAAGGAAATTATGGCAGAGAACCTGGCTTTTAACTTTTAGTACATTACAGAGACTTTTTACATTTTCACAATTTTAAAATTACTTATCTCTCACTTGTAGTGCTGGGGGTAGGACTAAGGACTAGCTACAATCAAATGTCTTTAGCCAGGCTGTGTTGGAACGTCTGCAAACACAAATTCAAATGAATGAGATCTTCAGATCTTCAGCAGGGAAATAAGGAGTCTTCCAACTGAGAAATAAATGTAATTTTGAAAAAAAAAAAAAAAAAAGTGTACCTTTTTAGATACAGCCTGGCAAAAAGAAATTCTGCTTTCACCCATGACATGTGATTGCTAGACTGTCAGTGCAACAGTGCAGCAGCTCTCACAAGGATTGACAGAAAGTGTTTCATGATGCTTGGAAGTGAATATAGAAAAGCAACCAAGACCTCCTAAACTCCTAGATGTTTCTATAGAGGGCTGCCAAAGTACAAAACCTCTAGAAGTGGTTTTGTATCTCTAATCTTATTCAAAATATATTTTTAACTGCTGACCTGCGAATAGTTTGGAGCAGTGACATTTTTAACTGCTCCAGCAGGTAAAGTACAGGTGCTGCCAACTACTACCTAAGCATTGGCAAGAACAACCTCACACTCCTTGGTCCAGGATGCAACAGAAATCTGTCAACTTCTGCAGAGGCCAAAAAACAATTCCTGACTGGTGGGAAAGAATATCTTCAACAATGGAAAAGGGGCAAAAATTTCCTGCACTTTCTATTTTCTTTAAGACTACAAAAAAAAAGTGTTGGCTCTTAGAAGGAAATTTCTCCTCTTGCTGGTGCTGTTACTGGGATGACAAGGGGAACCAGCTTGTCTCTGTCTCCACCCTCTCGATGCAGGAGAGAGTAAAGGCAAATGGGTCATGCAAGGGTGGATCAGGGGGTTTTAATACTGCTGTTTCATATGTGGAAGTGAAATATGTTGTTGCATCTGGAAATGCTGGCCTGCCCAACTCTATAATCACCACGCTGCTGCGAGCAAAATCTGCTCTGGAGGCAGGTCTGTGCTATAGGCTTCTGCCTGCATAAATACGTGGAAGAGAGCAGCAGAGAGATGTGATACCTGACCCACATAGGTGTGCTAAAGAAGCTTTACTAGCATAACTTGTTTTGCTGTGGGGTAGGGAGGGGTGATAACTTTCCTGTGATGAACAACTACAGAACGTAATTTTGCTGCTGTAAGAGCATCCACATGCTTTGCTGGTTTAACATCCCAGGATTTTGCTGGTTTAACACTACACTTGTGTGCCAAGTGTACCTGACATAGCAGAGATCAGACCACCCTGTCCTTTCTGAAGGGACACAGTAAGGGAAAATCATGTCAGGCACAGGGCCAAGGAGGAGAAACAAGGAACACCTTTGACATAAGTTGAGTTGGAAATGCTATTACCTTGCACTGCACTGACAAGACTGAAAAAAAGGGAACTTTAAGTATGCGTGCTGGGTGTAAGCCCATGTTTTTTAATGGGACGCCTTGCATTTAATGTGAGTGCCAAGACTGGAAATGAGAATTTCCTGAATATTTTTCTCTTTCTTCCTGTATCTGCAGAAGTGGCTCACAATGGAGAAGACAAAATGTATGGTACAGTCCTGAGATCCTTCATCTCCTACCTTGGCTGCACCCCACAGAGCCCCAAACCTTCAAGGAGAACCTAAATGACAGAGAAATGCTCCCCAGCCTGCAGGGCTCTCCTGCCGGGAGATAAAAGGCAGGCTGCTGGGATGTATTCATTCCTGCCTTGAAGATGGTATCACCAGCAGGGCTGCAGCCTGTCTGCAGCTCCTGTGAGCACAACTTCAAACAGACGCTGCGGAGCGGCGGGGCCGGGCTGACTCACCCGCCTGGGTGGACACCGCCTGTCCGAGCACGTCCGGCTCCCCCTGGGCTGCCCTCGCTCGGCTCCTTGTCCTCAGCTCCCTCCGATGTTAGTCATGCTTTCGGCTTTGTCTTTTTTTGGCTCTCCCCTGTCTCTCCCCTGCAGAGCAGCGGTGGGGAGTTGCAGGGTGAACTGCACCGCACGCAGGATGCAGGGCTTTGCTGTAGGGGTTTAATTTGGGTGATTAAATTCGCAAGTATTAATGCCACGGGTGTTCCTCTATTTGAAGTAATATCATCCAAACTCAATCAGAAAAATATATGAAGCCATCAAAAGTTAATGCAGGAGTTGCACAAGTGCTAAGAAGTTACCAGCATTTCAGGTTCTCCCTAATGGGCTTTGTCCTTCTTGCACAGCCTTGTTGCAGGGTGGAAAAGTTCAGAAACACAGGCCCAGGATTTTGACAGGAGCAGCTGGCTTTCCTGTGAGCCAGGACAGTGTACAGGAGGAGAAATGCTGAGCACAAAAGCAATGAAACTGCAGATTTTAGACCAGATTACTTTCCTGGCTTTGCCAAATTCATTTGAAATGTGCAACTGCTCCCCAGCAGGGCATGTACTCACCAAATGCACCTATCTGCAAATGAGGAGCAGCATTTGAGAAATTGACTTTATTTCTTTAAGAAGCTGGGGAGGGGGAAGAATAGAGACCCACTGGAAGTTTCCACTAGCAGGATCAGAGTTCAGTCTACAGTTAGTACAACGTACTGAAAACCGACTTGAAGTTATTCTTTGTTTTATAAACTAAGTGAATGAATGCAAGGAATCTAGCTCTGAGCACTTCAAGTTTTCTGCCTCTTGCAGGCTGGGGGCTTGTTCACATATTTGAAAGGCTACTTTGTGCCTTGAGACTACAAATCTTTTCCCAAGCATGTAAGTCAGCAGAAGTTTCCAATCCTTTACATACCCCCCCTTTCCCCCCCAACCTTAGGTGTGTCACACCAAAAAACACTTACTTTGTAGGGAAAAAAAAAATACAACTCTTCCAGTGTTAACCTGCTGTTGTCCTCAGCCACTTTCAAGATGGGGACTCCTCATCTCTGGTGTCTTTTTCCTGACTGTCCCACTGCTGGAACAGGCACAGAGCAGCAGTGGCTGCTCACCCTCGAGGTGAGGGGAAGGACAGACAACAGCACAGGCCTGTGACAAACTGTCTGCTGTGTGCATTTAGCTACATTAGCTCTGCAAGACACTTAAATAACAAAAAATTGTTTTTAATAACTGGGAAGCGACACTGAGGAATGCAAACCAAGGGCTGAAAAGTAAAGGAAACTATGTGGCAAGGGCAATTACCAGCTGGTTAATAGAAAAAAAAATAGTTCAACCTGCATTTACAATGAAAATGGGTGCTACCTATTCCTTACTGTCATCCCATCTTAGTTAGATTTTGGTTAGGAATAGGTTATCTGACAAAGTATTAGAGTATTTTCACTTACAGACAATCTAGTGCCATTCATAAACATATTTATCTATTAGTTCCAAGGGGAAAAATAAAATTAAGTCACAGTATCTTCTCATTTCCAGGGGCCCTCTCAATGTTAGAGCCTGGAAATCAAGAGGCAGTGTACCTGGAAACAGCCAGGAAAGTGCTCTGTACCTGAACACCAGGAGCCTGATTGCTGCACTTGGAGATCTCACTGAAGCCTCAGCAGGTGCTGAACTTGCTGCAATTGACTTCTCCAATCTCACTGTGATGGCACTGACATTTACCTGCAAACCACTCGATAAACCCGAAGTGGTTTTGAGTCATTTGCAGCAGCAGCTATCAAACAAGCTTTTTACAAGCCTCACATTCCCCCCTGTGATGACTGCAACCCTCTTCTGCAGCTAGTGAACAAAAAGTCAGTGAGTGAGTGCCCTGGAAAGCTATCTGAGAGAAATCCATGTAGTAAACCAAAAAAACTTTTTTAAATATACATCACTACAAGCGTAAGGAATTAGAGTCCTAAAAGCTGTTTGTAGCAGGGAGAGCTGGCAGGGCAGCACCCACCACGGTTCCCAGGACAGCAACGCTGCCCACATCCAAACAAGCAACAAACCAAAGCACGGCAGCCGATTGCCTTCAGCTGCCCACTGCTCTGCAGTTTTTTCCCTTAAAGGATAAGCCAGTCCGAAATGAGCGTGCCATCAGGCTGCTGCAGGAGAGCTCATTAACTCGCAGCGCCTCGGACTCACAACGCTGCCTGCCAGGTTTTTTGTTTTCTTGTACAAATGAAAAGCTCTGCAGACAGTTTGCAGCAAAGCCAGACAAGTTTAACTACTATAGATTTTGCCTATTCTATTAAGTTCAGCATACCAGCTCCTTACTCAGCACTCAGTTCTGGGGGTGTCCTTGCCAGCTCTACTTTTGATTGTCTGAAGAGGAGAAAAACACACAGAAAAGTATTGAAACTCAGTGCATACACAAGCAACCCAAGAATAACTCAGCACTTTACAGCTGCCCACAAACCAGTCTCTATTTTATCGAGCCCCACCACCTGTCAAGCAGGACTATTTCTGTTGTCCTCATTTCCCCAGTGCTCTCTCCCAGCCACACAAACACGGTGTATTCCCAAGCTAGGACCTGCAGCCCCAGACACCAGTTGCAGGTAGCAGCAGGTTCTGCCCCAAAACAGGACGGGCACACAGCTCTGGAGCATTTTCCCCTGCTGTAAAAACCCCAGGAGCCGCACTCCCACTGCCCCTGCCAGGAGGCTGAGGGGATGCAACACCAGAACACCCCCTCCCCAGCACCCATCCCAAGCTGGGCTCCCCTCAGGAAGCCCCTGTGCCTCTCACCTGCTACTCTAGGGGATCACCCACCCCTCCAGAGCCACAGACACCACCAGAAAGGTCTTCCTCACCCCCCCCTCCCCCCACTGCCCCTTCACGGAGAGGAGAAAGAGGATAGATTTATGCTTTTAATACATTTTATTTATAACCAAAATTTCCAGAAGCCAAATTTGGCAAATTTTTTTTTTCATTTTCCGTAAAGGTTTTCATGCATAACTTGAAACTTGTCAACTGCAACAGTCAAGTGGCAACTTTAGAAGAGACAAACATCCAGAATACAAACAGCTGTATCTGAATTAACAACATTTGTCTATTACTAACCTTATAAAGCAGGACGTGCCTTCCCTCTTATCAAAACCAAGCTGACAGATCTGCCTTTATACACACCCAACAGAATAAACTCTGTTATCGGCAAGGACGTTTTCTTTAAACGTTACGAAAAAAAATAAAACAAAGACAATGGAGTGACTGTCCATAAACCAGTCTGTATTTCAGTTCTCTTTAATCTACTTCTTCGATGGTGGGGCCGCCGGAGCCGCCCGCCCCAGCCCCTCCATCTCCCCGGTACAATTTTGTGACGATCGGATTGCAGAGTTTCTCCAGCTCTTTCTGCTTGTGCTCGTACTCTTCCTTCTCAGCCATCTGGTTGCGGTCGAGCCAAGAGACCACCTCCTTGCACTTGTCGAGCACTTTCTGCTTGTCCTGGTCACTGATCTTTCCCTTCAGTTTATCGTCCTCCACTGTCTGCTTCATGTTGTAAGTGTAGGACTCGAGGGAGTTCTTGGCTGCCACCCGATCGCGGTTAGCTTCATCCTCTGCTTTGTACTTCTCTGCTTCTTGCACCATACGGTCAATGTCGTCCTTGCTGAGGCGACCCTTGTCATTGGTGATGGTGATCTTGTTCTCCTTACCCGTGCTCTTGTCCACGGCACTGACGTTCAGGATACCATTGGCATCGATGTCAAAAGTGACCTCGATCTGGGGGACTCCCCTGGGTGCTGGGGGGATGCCTGTTAGGTCAAACTTGCCCAGCAAGTTGTTATCCCTTGTCATAGCTCTCTCGCCCTCATACACCTGGACCAGGACGCTGCTCTGGTTGTCTGAGTAGGTGGTAAAGGTCTGAGTTTGTTTGGTGGGGATGGTGGTGTTGCGCTTGATGAGAGCAGTCATCACTCCTCCAGCTGTCTCAATGCCGAGGGACAGAGGGGTGACATCCAACAGCAGCAGATCCTGCACGTTCTCAGACTTGTCTCCCATGAGGATAGCAGCTTGTACGGCAGCACCATAAGCCACAGCCTCATCGGGGTTGATGCTCTTGTTAAGCTCTTTGCCATTGAAGAAATCCTGTAGCAGCTTCTGGATCTTGGGGATGCGTGTAGAGCCCCCCACCAGCACAATCTCCTGGATCTGGCCCTTGTCGAGCTTGGCATCACGCAGAGCTTTCTCCACCGGCTCCAGGGTGCCACGGAAGAGGTCGGCATTGAGCTCCTCAAAACGGGCACGGGTAATGGAGGTGTAGAAGTCAATGCCCTCAAAGAGAGAGTCAATCTCAATGCTGGCCTGCGTGGAGGAGCTGAGGGTGCGCTTCGCCCTCTCACAAGCCGTGCGCAGCCGCCTCACCGCTCGCTTGTTGCCACCGATGTCACGCTTGTGCTTGCGCTTGAATTCTTCCACAAAGTGGTTTACCATGCGGTTGTCAAAGTCCTCCCCACCCAAATGGGTGTCACCAGCCGTGGACTTTACCTCAAAAATCCCATCCTCGATGGTAAGGATGGAGACATCAAAAGTGCCCCCTCCCAGGTCGAAGATGAGCACATTCTTCTCTCCAGCCCGGGTTCCCTTCTTGTCCAGGCCGTAGGCGATAGCGGCTGCAGTGGGCTCGTTGATGATACGCATCACATTGAGGCCGGTGATGGTGCCGGCGTCCTTGGTGGCCTGGCGCTGGGAGTCATTGAAGTATGCTGGCACCGTGATGACAGCGTTCTGCACCTTGCACCCTAGATAGGCCTCGGCAATCTCCTTCATCTTGGTGAGCACCATGGAGCTGATCTCCTCTGGGAAGAAGGTCTTCATCTCCCCCTTGTACTCCACCTGCACCTTGGGCTTGCCACCCTCATTCACCACACGGAAAGGCCAATGCTTCATGTCTGACTGCACCGTGGGGTCATCATACTTGCGGCCGATGAGGCGCTTGGCGTCAAAGATGGTGTTGGTGGGGTTCATTGCTACCTGGTTCTTGGCAGCATCCCCGATGAGCCGCTCCGTGTCGGTGAAGGCCACATAGCTGGGTGTGGTGCGGTTACCCTGGTCGTTGGCGATGATCTCTACCTTGCCGTGCTGGAAGACACCCACGCAGGAGTATGTGGTGCCCAGGTCAATGCCGATGGCCGGCCCTTTAGCAGACATGGTGTCGGCTGTCTGTGGTGCTGTTGGCCCGCGTCCACCCCACCCGCTCCCGCTGCCGCCGCGGCGCGATATGCCCAGCTCGCGCCTCCGCCGCCCGTTTTATACCCGCCGCTGCCGCTTCTGGAACCTGCCAGAACCCTGACGGCCAATCCTGGCGCCCCTCGAACAGCCGTTCGGCCAATCGCCCCCGCGAGCCGCCGGAGCGTGCCCGCCCCCAACGCTCCGGCCAATCAGAAGCGCGAGCGCCTACCCGCCAGCCCGCCCCGCGGAGGCCGCGATTCTTCCGGGTTTTTCTCGTGCGCCATCAGGCTCAGCCAATCCGCGCTCGTGCTGTCCGCTAGCCCCGCCCCCGTCGCGAGCCTCAGCGAGAAACTTCCAGCTGACATGACGTTATGCCGGGGATTGACAGCAGCCTTGTCCAATGGCGAGCGGGGACGGACCGGTGGGGTGGGGCTACGGGCCGCCCCCGCGCTCCGCCCGCTCGGACCCGCGGGCTGTGGGGGGTTGCGGGTTCGCAGCCGCTCGCGCTGTGTGCTGTTTGTAATTCCTGAGCGCTCGGCCCGGCACTGGGGAATTTGCCCTTATTTGGTCGCAGGGCGGCAGAAATTTCTTCCTCCTTTCTTGACACAAACACACACACCTCCCTTCAGCCTCCCCCCGACTGTCAGGGCATAACGGCCGCCACTCCTCCCCCGCCGCGGCGACCCCCGAACTGTCATGGCGGAACGGCTCCCCTCACGGAGCTGCGCGCCCTCCCGCTGAGGGAAAGTGCCTGAGGGAAACCCCCGCCGAGCCCGTGTTTAGCTTTATTTCGCCCGAACTCAGCCACCTCCGCCCCGTGTCTGTCCCAGTACCCAAACTCAGGGAGTGGCATCGGGCTGTGCCCTCCTGTCCCCACACCAGAACTCAGGGAATGGCCCCGCTGCAGCTTTGGGGCCCTGTTGCTGCGTGTTGCTGCGTGGTGACCATTCTTGAACCGCCTCCAAATTCTTGTCTGTTGTGCTAATGTGAGATGTCGTCACGCCTACGTTTAGCAAAAGCTATGGAGCTATTAACTCGGAGCTAGGAAAGTGCTTTGATGAAAATATATTAAACATGAAAATCCGCTGTGGTTTCTCCAAATTATGCCTCCTTAGTCTGAGACAAACACTTCAAAATACTCCAGTTCTAGTAGTAAGGAGGACAAAACACCAGCCTGAGATTTTTTTTATATACAGTGAGTCTTAGTGAGTAGCTCCTTTTCAGCTCCTTTAAAAGTGTTGCTAAAAGTTTGCTGTCCAGACTTTAGGGATTATGTGAGAGAAGGATTAATGTCGCTGTATACTCAAATCCTTTCATTAGTTTTGGCCCCAGCCTTCAGCAGTTTGCTATACCTGGCCTCATAGAAAACGTGTTACAGATTTTCCCAGTGATTTGTATTCACACAATTATTACAGGCACTGTAACTCCTGTTCAAAAACATCCTTGTTTCTATTAGTGTGTTTTCAAAGCCTTTTTTACAAGACATGAGAGCTCCACCTCTTCTGTGCATGATGTGTGTAGTTTTGTGATGGAAGTGCCTGGATTTCTGACCATACGTATTGTACAAGTTTAAATAACTACCATTCTTCCACAGATCCTGGTCCTTTTTTTTTTTTTTTCACACGAGTTCTGACCTTGGAGCAATCCAAAAGAAGTCACTGGAAAATAGGAACCATCAGCTGTCCCTGCCTACAGGAGCTGCTCTGTATATCCTGTGTGCATATTTCTTTGATGGGAAGGGTGTCGGTTTCTCTTGTAGTTAGACCAGTGACTGACTCATCACTGAACCATCTCTTCCTGTAATTCACTGCCACTTCATTCAGTTGATTGTATTATGTGGAACAGGGAGAAATGCCAGGGCAATACAAAGAGAGGTGGATAATAAATTCTGTTTCAGCTGAAAAGTTAATGTTGTTTATTATTTGTCTCCTTGTGAGGACTGTCCCTAAGGAACACCAATAATGCACAAGAACCCTGTTTTAATAGCTGCAGTACAAACTCTGACCCTGCTATTCTAGAGTAAAAAGACTCCTGCCTCCTGCCTCAAAACATATATATAGAAACAGTAGATGGAAAGAACAAGTGGAGTAGGAAATAACACAATATCGATTAACACAATAAACAGTCTTGGCAGCAAAATTAATCTGATGTCTCATTTCACTATAGCTGTAATTGAGTAAGGTTAATCCAGTTTAGAAGTGACATTTCATTTATTTGGCCCAAAGCTTTTAACTATTTTTTATCAGTCCAGACACAAAATATATACAACAGCTCCAGACAAAACTTGTTTGGGGTTTCCTTGGCCCAATAACTAGTGTGGCCCTGATATGGTTGTGCTGATACCTACATCTGCTGGTAACCTGCTGAAGAGGTGTTTGCATTGACTGGATTACTGCTCACCCTGAGTCCTATTTATTTCATCATTTGAGATGTTTTGCTGTAGTAAATCTGAGGAAAAGATCTTGGAGGAACACATGAGCACACAATTTTAATGCTGCTGGTGTAAAGAGACATCCTAAGGAGAAATCCAAAGCTCTCTGCACTGAGGCTGTTTAGCTTGTAGCAGAAGGTCATTTAGCCTGTTGCAGAAATATTTCATTACAGCTGGGCACACAGGTGCTGTTTTCTTCTGTACAAAGATATGTCTAGGTCCCAGCTGCTTTTTAAGCTTTCAGTCAGAAGTTCATGTGATATTCTTGCATTCACCTCTTACTGATGTCCTTGGAGAAAGTCCAGTCTAACGAGAGGAAGCAACCTCTAAAACCTCATTAGAGTTTTCTCTCTTCTCAGCAGAGCTATTACCAGCCTGCTTTTTGTCAGCAGTTTGTGAACCAACTCATCCATGCAGTCATCCGCTCATATGGGAAGAGCCACATGATTCCCTTTTATGTTGCTTCATATGCAATCATGGTACAGGTGAGCCAAACCAACTGGTTCAGAAATTAAAGAGCGAGCTTTATGGGGAGGGCTTCAGCACAAGTCTGATTTTCCTTTTAACAAAACATTTGCTGTTATTCCCTCATCCTGAATCTGTAAGCCATATTTTCACAGCAACTTCCAGAGCAGCCATTTGGCACCTCTGGCAGTGGCAGGCCTCTTTCTGATCCGTTTATTTGTGTTTAGGATCAATTATGCACCCATGCCTCCTGTTTGGCAGCATTATGTAATATGCTGTAGGCTATTCTCCATTACACCACCCAGCCAGAAATGAAGATGATATTTAGATTTCTTCAGTGAAGCAAGAGCTCAGTATCTGGATCAGAACTGAGAACTCAACCCTTATCTTTATCTTGATAAAAGGAAGATTTTTCCCCACGTGTTTCATAAGGCAACGTAGTATAAAAATAGGACTGAGCCCAAGCTACAGTCCAATCAGACATCAGGCACTTGGATCATTAAGATAAAGCTGAAATGCAATGAATGATTTTTTTTCAGGTTTGGCAGTCAGAAGACCTTAGACTTAAATTCTGGTATTCATTTCCCTCGTATCCATTTCCCTAATACCCATTTCCCTTGTAAAATTATCCCAAAAATTGCATACATCAGATCGTATCATGAGAATGGATTATTTTATAATACAGCAATCAGCTCAGAAAAGTCTAAGCAACTGTTATTCTAAGATCAAGTAATACTTTATAACAATACTTTTTCATCACTGAAGTTTTTAATCTTGTTTATATTTGTGAACCTATGTCTGGTACTTGGAATTCAGACAAGAACTACCAGTGTATAAAATGACAAGATTCTTCTAACAAGGTTGCATTAAAAATCATAGTGTATGTGGGGGGAACTACTTTGTATTTATATATCTCCAGGTTTTGTGCACAGCTGCTCCTTGTTAATTTAAAGGGCAGCCATAATACATCATCTTACTTAAATAAGTGCTCCTTTGTTTTTGTGAATAACAAATACAGTTCTGCAAATCTGTATAACGTGGTTTTTGGCAAATGACACAAATGCATGATCAGTACTATGGAAATACTCAGAACAGCAGAATATAGGGCACTGTAATTTCATACTGCCAAACCAGAAGTTCAAAACTCATGAGTCAGATCTCCTAAAATTATAAACCTAGTGGCTTTATTCACCTTCTGGCTTTTTCATCTTTACCATATGTTCAGATTACACTTTTAGGATATTCCATGTAATTTGCAGGTCTAATTTTTTTAAATAAATAAATAGCTCATTACACCATCTCACAACTGAAAGCAGGCTGCCTCAGATTGATTAGACTCAATAAAACCATGGAAATTGTCAGCACTGATTAAACTAATGCTTGATGCTTCAAAGAATAATTATTTTAAAATTAAGTGGTTTTTAAGCACGTTTATTTACATAGACTTCTGACAGTTTGCTGAGGCATGATTAAAAGCTGGAGTTAGTATCACTAGTGCTAACTAGATAAACTGGTGTGCTGTGCATTTTAGGCAGTGAGTTCTTTATTCCTTTAACTGCAGCCTCCTTTTCTTGCAGCCAGTACCAGCTCTACTGACAGTCCTAAGCAAGTGACTTTAAAGCAAAACGTTTTCCAGTAATGACAGAACCAGAAAAGGTCATTTAGTCCCATTTTGTGTTCAAACAAGATTTCCTGTTGTGCAAATCTAAGGCAATTATTTTTATTCATATTGACTGTGGATATGAGAAACAGTTGTGTCATTTTTCTTTGCAACCAGATTTTATATATGAAAGTCATTGTATTTTCCCTCTACCATCTCTTCTTGTAAAATGACTTAAAATCACTCAACTTGTGTTCAGAAGCAAAATCTTCTTGGTTTCCAGACATTTACTGCTATCTCCTGGATTCTCTGCATGCACCTTGTATCTTAGTTTTCAAGTGCTATGCTCAAAACTGGAGATGTTACCAGCTCTTGCCTTAATGGTTCTGAAGGAGCAGATGATACTCCAGTTTCTACATTTCAGTTTTTACCTTTCTTTGCAACACCATGATGTTGCAGATTAATTTTCTGAATATGATCCAAAATATTGCATCAATTATTTTCTTTTTGCTTTTTCAAATTTCAACTTTTCAGTTCAAATTGAAAGGGTAGATTTAGTTTAGATATAAGGAAAAAATCCTTTACTGTGAGTGTGGTGAGGCGTGGCACAGGTTGCTCAGAGCAGCTGTGGCTGCCCCATCCCTGGAAATGTTCAAGGCCAGGCTGGATGGGGCTTTGAGCAGCCTGGTCTGGTGGAAGGTGTCCCTGCCCATGACAGGGGGCTGGAACTGGATGATCTTTAAGGTCTCTTCCAACCCAAACCATTCTAGGATTCCATGAAATTAAGTAGCTGTTCCTTCACTTGCACAGCTAATGGTTCCAGCTTGCACTTTTTCCTATTAAATAATGTTTTCAGGTCCCATCTGCACCTTGCCAGGATTATTCTGAATTCTAATCTTATCTGTTAATGTAGCTGAACTCTGCTTGGTCTTGTTTGAAGATATTAAAAGGATATTCTATATGGTCCAGGGAATAAATATATGAAAACAGACAATTTTATCTAGAACTGCTGTGATGGTGTTAAACAATATACTGCAATTATTGGCAGTAACTGTAAAGCTGTAAAATTATGCTAAGTCTTAAACAAGATAAATGGTGTACTGTAAACACAGGCAAAGACCAATACTTCTTACTCAGAGATCAGTATGTGATTAATCTCTCAGATTTACTGATATGCCTAGTGTGAACAATTTTTATACTAATTGAATGGTAGCATACTATGAATTTCTCTTGTTTTCTCATTTCTATGAATATTGCATATTTATTCATCTCTGCTTTCCCTCTTGCCATTAGCAGATGAATGGGAAAAACACAGGAGCTGATGAAGCAGGTGGTAACTTCACCCTGTTGCCAGGACTGTTATCAAGTCAGGTATAAAATGGAATTAAATGAGAATAATAAGCAGATTTTTAAGAGTATTTTATTAAAGATACTGTTGCAAAGCACAGAATAAGCTTTAAAGATAATGATAACTAACCTGGAATGTCTTTACTGATACTCTACATAGACTAGAAGTAATTGCTAAGTTACAGAACAGTCACAGCCTGTTCAAGATGTCCTACACTTTATATACTGTCGAAGGCAATGCTAGAAATGTATTCCCTTCTCTCCTCTGCTTTGTGATGGTCCTGCTCTTAAGGTCCTTCATGTTTTCTATAGAAAGGACATCCCATTTGCTCTTGGATATCTTGTGCCTTCTCCCTGCAGAGTCCCCAGTGGTATCTGGCTTTGCCCAGATATTCACCATCCTCCCCTTGGCTCCATACAGCCACAGGGACTGAAGTGTCAGCACTCCAGTGCTGCACTGGAGGCTTTTAAAATACCTACATTAATGTTTAAGGGTTATGTGTTAATAGAGCTGATACCTTCAACATGTATCTGCTGAAACATTGGGGGGCTACGTAATTAGATTAAGCAACCACATTCAAAGATATCTGAACATCTTTTCTTGCATTTGTATAGTAACTTTATAAACTCAAAAAAGAGTAAAGCAAGCACAGACAACATGCCCTATACAAGCTGCAATACAGACAATATTGTACACACTTTGTAACAACAGTAATGAAAATGATGCCAATTATAAATAAAATTGTAGACAGACTCTTCTTGGGATAACAGTTATAGTGAACAATGAAACATCCTTTTATAAAAATGAGTAGAATTAGTAAGATACGTAACTACAGCAGAATATAATCAGTATGTTAGGTCTGCTTACATGTCTTAATTTTATCCACTGTTGTCTGAGAGAAGCAAAAGAAATTAATATTTTTATAATTCATGCTTTCCCTAATTTAGAGCATTTACTGCCTTATTGCTTTTTTTGGTAAGGGTTCCCCCCTCCCCCTCATTAATTTAGCTGGAAACATTAGCACTCCTAAAATGTTCAAATCTGAACATGAACGCCTGATTCTCTTCTTTGAGCCAGCTTTTGCAAGGCTTAGCTCCAGCACAAGGTGCACTCTGTGCCCTGTGAAGATTATTTCACATTTACTCATCTCCTTGATGGTAAGAAATTTTCAGCATTCTTTTTAAAAGACCAGAGCACCATTTCTTTACTCTCCACATAGAAGCACTGTGCTCCATGGAAGGTCCTCTTCAGCTTGCAAATGATGATCATGGCAGCAGGGGAAATCAAGTCAGCTGGATCTCTCTCACCATCCTGTCCTTCCTCAGGGACCCTCTGTCCTCAGTTTTAAGGGGTTTTTTTTCCACCTCTTACTCTTTTTTTTTTTTTTTTCTTTTTTAACACTTGATAGTTTAGCATTGTGCATGAGTATACTTGTAATGTTTGAACTAAAAAATCTACACAGTTTTTGACAGCAACTCTAAGAAGCCTCATTTCAGAAAAGGAGCACTCCAGCGTGTGAATAGAAATTTTGCAAATTCATTTCAGTGCAGCCCTTAACACCTGGCATCTGCCTCTTTTGGCTGTCTGCTGCATGAAAGACTTCAAATTTGTTTTTTGCAGCTGTAAGAAATAGTCACAAGGAAGTAAGATTTATGATACATAGAAGAGTCCAAAACAACTTTTACTGCATGTTCTAATTTGACTGCTTTGGTGCCTTTTGCGACTGCTGCAGTATGTCAAAAAAGCAAAGGTGGTGCCAATTCAGATCTGGCACACGAGGTTCTGAGTTTTTATGAAATCTTTTGCCGACCAGTTCTTCCTCATGTCTTCTCCAAATCTGGTTCTCTCAGTTGTTCAGAAGCTTAGAAGTCCCTATTTCACTACTGCCATGCAGAAAAGAAATGCAAGAAAAATATTAAAAGTCAGAAGCCCACACTGCAGTACTGTATTTGCTAGCATGATGTGGTCCCTCCCACCTCACCATGTGTGGTTTTGCTCTAAATACCCATCCTTCAGTTATATTCAGAGCACCCACCACAGTCAGGAACTCTTTAAAAAAAGCCATACATTTCCTTCAACCCCTACCCCACCAGAACACGACCTTAAACAATGTTGTCATCTTGTTTCAGAAACTCTTGCTTCTTTTTCTTTGCCTTCCATTTTCAAAACAGCTACAGATTTGCTGAAGAAAAACTTCACTTCCCAAACCTCCCAGAAGTAATTTTTCATACTGTATGTGTTATTTTTCAGCAGTGGTTTATGGCTTGGCTTAGTGGATGCTCAAAAAATTGTATGAGTATTATTTCCCCTCAGCCACCCATGGCTTGGAACGCCCCCACTCTGGAATACTTCTTACTGCTTCATATTTGACTGTATTTTTGGTTGTGGGTTTTTTGATCTTGCCTAACTCAGAGGTAACTGTTATGAATTTACTTGACACACACACCCCCCACACACCCCCCAAAATCTTATTTCAGGCTAAATGCAGATAAATTGTATAAATATCTACAATTTCTGTAAGTCTCTTTCAGCCACACTAGTTCATGACAAATACGAGCAGCTTTGTGTCTGATAGGAACAATCAAGAAACAGGAAACGCATGGAGGACAAAACTGTAACTTGAGGACAATCCTCAGGGTTGTTGGTTTTGGGGTTTTTTTTTCTTTTTTGCACACTGACTTCTTTCTCTGGATCTACGAATCACATTGTATAAAGTGTATGAGTGTGCCACTTCTGGACAACTTACACCTGGTGTTTCTATGAGACTGTGGCAGCCCTGGCTCAGGTGGTTGTGTCTACTCTGCAGAGGCTGCACATGAAGCCAGGTTTGGCAGCTCTTTGCATTACTTACCTGCCAAAGCATCCTCAAGGCCAGCTCAGGGCTGAATTTCCTGGCTCACCTTGGAGAGGAAAGCCTCAAGTGATGCTCCACACCTCAGTGTGCACCGTGGCCAGGCTCTCACTCACTGTATGTGCCAGGCCCAGGTTTGTCTGGTATTTTATCTGCCCTCTGTGCCATGTCAAATACTTAAGGTGGGCAAAAAGGCCAGCTGGGACAAAGGGCTTTTGTTTTGTGCCACAAGGGCGATGTGAATGGTGGAAACAGGTCTTGGGCAAACTGCTACCTTCAAAGTACTGCTGGTTCTGGCAGCAAGGCTGTGTGTCTGCCTGCCACATTCTTAAAATCTTGGAGGGGAATTCACTGGAGTGGTGCTGTTATTGCAAAGTAACTCTTACATGACTAGCTCAGAAGTTTGTTTGTTGTTTTTTTTTTTGTAAACTAACAAAGGAGGAAAAAAAGATGTTCTAACTACAGTATGCATGTGAGCACTGTTTTTCCCCAGGCAACATCAGTGTTTACCATTGCTGTTCATTACCATGCCAGCCTGCACTTTGCAGTCCAAAATCTCTGTCGTTTGCAAATCGCACACAACTCACACACACAGCTCAGCTGCATTCCACCTCCTCCCTCAAACACATGCGGGATCACCTCTGAGCGCGGGAAGGTGGGCTGCCCGTGAATATTAAAAGCCATTTTTCCGATGAGGCAGCAGAACCGCCGCTGCTCAGCGCCAGCTGCGGTGGGGTGGGTGCAGCCCGCAGGAAGGGAGATGAGCGATAAACGCCGCGCCCTCCTCGCAGGCTCTAAACCCGCCCTGAGCGAGTTTCTGTGCGGGGATGCAGAGCCGGGAGGATCCGCTTCACCTCCTCCCCCCGATCCCGAGCGCCGCAGCCCCGGGAACGGGGACGGGCCACGAGATGGCGCCGGAACGCGCATCCTGCATCCCGAGCATCTGCGGCGCTCCAGCCCCGCCAGAGCTCACAGGGGATGCGGCTCCTGCCACTTCATCAAAGTCAGAGGAAGTCTGTGATTAGCTGCATGTTTACAAATAAAAGGAGGATCTGGAGGCAGATCAAAGACGACTCTCCAGATTTGGCCCGAGATCAGGTTCCTGTGCTAACAGCATCTGCATGGATTCCTTTCTTATGTTCAGTGGCTGAACTTGATGCATCTCATCATGCATTAATAATGCTTTTTCAAGGCTTAGTGCATTTATTAGAACTCTGAAGATTCAGCCAGCTAAGGACATGAAGAAACAAACAAAACAACAACAACAAAAAAAAAAACAACACTACTCAGCCAACAAAATCTTCCAGGCTCCATCTAAGAGAAGCACCCACTGGGCTCTTCCTCACCCTGCTTCCTGCAATGTAAAGGGAACAAGAAGCAGAGAAAAGCACTGTTCCAAAATCCAAAGGATGGAGTACTTCAGACTCAGCAAACAGGAGCAGTAACTCCTCTAACAGCCCAAGTAGCTTGGATGGTTCAGTCACTCCAGACATGCTTTTCACTGAGCAGGTCTGTAGTTCACCCAGGATCTCTGACTTTGTCACAGCCCAAGGACCAGGGACAGAAGCAGATGGGGGATAAAAGATGTGGTGTGTGAAATACACTGAGTTAATGTATATCTGCTCTAAGGGACATCTTTGTTTTGACTCTGTGTAACAAGCCAACATAGCTTGTGAGGTCTGGAAGGCCACAGACTATTCCTTCTCTCATAGTAGTGCTCTGTTTGAAGTTGGTATTTCTATTTGGGGTCTAAGCCACACTGAACTTGATCAAATAAACATTCCCCAAAGGAAACTGCCTTTGAACTATTTAACTCTTTGCACAACAAACTAAAGCTGAAAGAACTGTAACCATTACTGTAAAATCTCGTGTCTTGACTGAGTTATTTTCTGGTTTTTAAGTTATTGTACATCGGGACCTCTTGTCTTTTTTGGCAGAACTGACCATGTCAGCAATGGCCAGTAAAATCTAAGTGAAACACAATCCACTGAAAGCAGACTAGGTGGGGCTAACCCTGAGACTTCCAGGCATGCAGAGTATTAAGTGTCATATTTTACAGCATATGTAAGTGTACACAACTTCTATTTAATTCACCTGATAACAATGTTGCTCAGACATCTGAGCTCTCTCCTGGGCTGTGAGAGGTACTAAGACAATTTCTTGATCAGCTCCAAGGGATCCTACCCTGTATTTCCTCTTCCTACAATATTACTGTATCTATCCTTTTCCCAAAGGAGGGATACTTTAGATTTTGTCTCTTAAAACGTTTCTGATTTGTCTTAAGCAATTCAATAACCAATGGCTAGAAACCAGAACCTCAGTAGTTTGGAAGCTGTTACTCTGTACCAATAGGTACCAGTAAGAAACCCAGAGGCAGGGAAGAAACCAGGCTGCCATCTTTAGCATCCTAAATAAAAGCCCTAACTAGGACTTGTGTAAGAAGAGCGTAACCGATACCAGAAGTCTGGTGTGTCTGCTGCCAAAACCAAAAGCAATTTATGGTATTCAGCAAAACTCTATTTTTAGGCAGCTTATCTGCATTTCCACAAACTTTAATGGTCTTTGGGGCTTTTGCCATGGAGAGAAGGACAGTGTGTTATTTTTCCCTTTCATTTTCTGGGGAGTCAGAAGCAGAAGTCGCTCTGGTGACCATCCGCAATGTAGTGGGATGGTTACCTAAAAAGGAGAGAACAGGTATTACTGAGTTGTGTAGGTTCAACTGAACATGGGAGAATTATTAAAAAAGGCAACTTCTCAGCCCTAGTCATTGCTGTAAAACAGGAAGAAAGCAAATCTTCCTTTTCAAAAAACAGAAGGCAAATAAAAGAGCCAAAAGGATGTGTTTTTAAAATAGCAACTCTGTCATCAGAGGAGATGGGGGAAAAGAGAGGGGGAAAGACTGATTTTTGCATTTTTGTGTTGACAGTGCAGCTGCTACAGAGACCTTGGCAACTGCTGATATTAGTAGAACTTTGCCTGACAGACAAGTTGAGAAACTAAGGATATACAACAGTCCTGACTTCCAGTGGATTTCCTACAATCTACACAGCTTCCAGAATTTAGAGATCTGTAAGGGATGCATTCAATCCCTGTGAGGAGTCTTGGGATATCTACAGAATTACAAGACATATTTATCTGAAATCACATCTTACTTGAAGATGAAAAAAAGTACACCCCAAAATCTCATTGATGCAAATGACACCTCAGTTTGAGTGAAAACAATAAATGCAGCAGAACACTCTCAGAGGGAAGTTCTTGAACCATTTCTTTTTTTTTTTCCTCCCACCGGAAATTCTAGATGCAGCATTGTTTTTGTGGTTGTAGCTGCAAGAAGATTTAGTATGGTTTTTAGTATGCCAGAAGGCACAGGAAAGGATTAAACCTTTTCATTTTCTTGCAAGAGAATCAAAGATCCTGACCATGTCTGAAGCTCAGGGCTGCTGGGGTGAGGTATGCCACGCTGGCTACACAAAAGAGACAAAGCCTGGCCTTGGACCATCTGAGGATTCCTCATCTCATAGTTCTGTTATGTTCCCTTTAATATATTAATGTAAAACTTTAAAAATCTATTTCCAACCACTCTTACACAGGGAATCTGCATGAATTACTGGAAACCATTTCTCTAAAAGCATGATGAATGATGTTGTTTTCTTATGTCTTAAATTAATTTTAAAATCCCCACCCTACAAGATATTTGAGGGCAAAAATAACCCAAATAAAGATCTGATAGCATTTCTCCTATGAAGCTGGCACAGGCCATTCAAGTACACGGAAAGAAACATGGGCTGTTTGTTTCAGAGCTGAATATTTATAGTCATGATGAAGTGATTCCTGAGTCATGAGCTATACTGCCCTGTTACAAATTAAGATTTGTCTTTCTGCATTAAAAAATAAAATCACAATTAATTCCAGAATTGTGGAAGTGACTGTAAATCAGCAGAAGATACTTAATTTATAAAACATGTCCTGATTCTGGCATCTTTCCCCTATAAAATCTCAGCCTACTCACACATCTCAAGAATACACTGCACAACAGTATTTTAGGAGTTTTTGGAAGTTGGAAGAAAATACAGAAAAGTGGTTTACAGCTGAGAACTACAGAAATGTCAGCTTTTGAAAACATGTTCCTAATTTCTAGCCTTCAGTAGACTTTATAAAGTCAAATTAGTCATGCTTCATCTTGTAGGTCTGTAAGTCTGCAACAAGCATCAAAGCAGCTGAGAATTAGGGAAGTCAGAAGATTTGATTTTTAACCCTCTGAGATTGAGCAGAACTTAAAAGTCAGAAGCACACAGGGATAGTAACAGATACTGCCAGCATCAGCTTAACTTACACATGGAATTACCCCCAGCTTTCAGCATTAGACCAAAAATGAGGGGACTGTCTCCCCTTGCTGGGAAAAGCACAGGGCAACAGAGCAGCCCCACAGCTGCATCTGGGCCCACAGCTGGAGGGCAGGAAGGCCAGAGGAAGGTGGGAGCCATTCCTGGTGTTTGGCCAGACAAGGGGCCCAGCTCATTCCTGGCCTCGGGCCAGGCCAAGCACACAAACCCAGTGGTGTGGAGCAGGACCCAGTCTGCTGCAAGAAACACCAAGAAAGCTCCAGAGCATATTTGTGGGATGAGCTGAATGCAGGAAGGTTTCCAGTTCTCACGAAGAGGGCAGATAGCAGAGATGTGTCTCACTTGGAAGAGGTTGGGCTGCCTTTTTCCTTATCAGGAAATAGGAGATGAATGTAAGAGCTCAGCTTCCCCGAGGATGCTTGGGGGAGACAGAGACCGAGTTAAATTCAGGATATGTCTGAGTTCTGTACAGCATGTTTAAGCAACCCAGCCACTCATTCCTCCTCTCGTGCCACCCCTTCTATTGTGCTTGCACAAGATCTGACACAGAGATGGAGAGGGAAGCACAGCAGGGAACTGATCCAGCCAAAAACCAGCCCCACAGGGAATAGAAAAACGCCCGTTGTTTGATTCAGTTCATTGTGAAGCTACATAGGTCTGTGCTTTTTGACAATGCAGAGGGTGGCACACGGGGGAGAGGAGAGCTGAAACTCATGGGGAGAAGTAAAGGGCTGCTAGGGCTCAAGGTGGCACAGCCTCCAGGAGCAAAGTCAAATCCTCACCAATAGCTCTGAGATTCTTGATTGTTTACCACTAGAGTATTCAAATACAATCGTGAAGTCAAATTATTCACTTTTATAACAATATATTTTTAATACATTCTCCAGGGCAATATACTTTCTGTCTTCAGCTTTGAATAAAAAATAAGCTGAATTATGTTTTACACCAATTGATAATATTACATAGAGAAGTCCCTAATTAAAGCATAAATTCCTAGAATTCCATTATACTCTATTTATTGAAATCAAGATATCTCCACAGACCTGTTGGCTACAAATACCATTATACACAAATATAAATACTTGAACTAACAAGTCAGCAGGAAGCATTTACGAGTATATATATATATATGTATATAAACATTTTAAACATCTCCTCTGAAACTGTAAAAGAAGCTCAATAGCTATTGTGATATTTTAAAGCTCATATCAAGTCTTCATGAATTCCCTCTTTTTAACTTTCAGTAAATCTTGAAAGCTAAGAGCTAGGCTGGCCACTTATAAATTCTCAGGATCGCAGCCCATAGCACTGCCAAGATGAGAAAAACAACAGAGCAGAGAGAGGTCCTCCAAAAATAAGAATAGCAAATCACTTAAAAATATAACTGATGGCATCCAGCAAATCTATTTCTTTCTGGCTACGCCTTGTGCAATGCTTACACCTCCAGTTTTAAAGATCCTTAAGTGCTTTTACACGCCAATATTCACTAAGAAGATGCAAAGGAACAATGTTATGGCAACAGAAAAGTACAAATTAGAGGAAAAGAATTCTTAAATATATTTGCTTCTCCTTCACAATCTTTCAAGTAACAGCAAAACTTCTAGGATAACTGCTGTGGATTTTTTTCATGTCAGCTTTTGTTCTGTCTCCACACTAAATCATTTTTGTCATGGTAGGAGCACTGAAACACCATCATTTCACCCTCCTGGAGATGTTGTCCCATTCTGGGGAGAGCATTCAGGAGTGGCCAGCCCCAGGCTGCCTCAGCACCCAGAGCTTCTCCCCTTTCACAGCAGCCAAATTCCTCCTGTCACTCCAGGCCTTTTCTCTAACAGTCCCATGCTGCTCCCCTGCACGCTTTTACATGTCATCTGAAATACTCATCTATTTAAACACCCATCTACTTGCAAGCCAGGCTGACTTGTTTATGTTCTCCTATACTCCCCTTGATCACTTCCCAGGCTACTTCAGTCCTTCTGATTTTTTCTGCCTACATGTAAGTAGATCCACTTTTAAGCTTCCCTGCAGTGCAATTCATGCTCTTCGTGAGCCTTAGCATAAACTATCATATATGTGAACTCCAGGGCACTGAGTTTTGTCTCACTAGAACAGGAAAAAACATCAATTCAAGTTCAGTTGGAAAGGTTTAACAAACTTTACTTTGAAAGGCTACTACAACACAGCTTATAATTGAAAAACAGAGCTACTCAGGGTGTTTATGAAGTTAGATAGTACACGTAAATACCATCATTCCCAGTTTCTCCACTTAGCTTCTGTAGTTGGCAGGTCTACTTACACTAGGAATTCGCATTCTTTAAGAAACATTTTTGGGTCAAGTTCAGACCAGCAGGCTGTAAACAAGGGCTCCTGATCCTGAGCAGGAGGCTCTATAAATCACCCTGAGCCCTTCACCGAATGCAGGGCTGATCCCTTACATGGCAGAGGTCACTCCTGCTCCTCAGCAAGGTCTGTTTGGGGCTGAGCCCGCCCGGGCTGCGGGCAGGGCCGGCCGTGCTTGGTACGCGCCCGCGTCTGTCCCTGAGCTCATGGCTCAGCCAGGCTCCCCTGCCAAGCTGAGTCATCCTCGCTCCTCTCCCACAGCCGGGACATTTTATCCACTCCTCCACCACCCCCTCCATGCCACCTTGGGGACTCGCTTCCCACTGCACAGCTCTAATCCTGCTGCCTGCCTCTGCTGCTCCCTCCCACTCAGGATCTCTTTTCCCACTCAGGATCTCTTTTCCCACTCCCCATTGTCACCAGACCCTCCTGCCAGCTCTCTCCAGTTCTCCTTCACTTCCCTTGACTGCTTTTCCCAATCCATCTGATACTGAAGGATAATCTGCATGTCAGGGAATCTCTGTGTGCAGTGTATGAACCCCCAGCTCTGGAGTGCTGGAGTGTATTTATGCCTGTGCTCTTTTGGCCCCAGTGCTATCGAGGACTTGGCTGACTTCAGCATCATACAAGAAAACAAAGGACTGAGCAGTTAAAGCAAAACACTAAAAGCCCACTAAACTGCACCCAAAGCAGCTGTGCCTTGGAGCAGCTGCTGGCTCAGGACCAAGGGCGGGTGGGGAGCCTTCTCCATCACTGCAGCAATGCACACGTGTGCCAACCAAGAGAAATCCTAATGCACATTTAAAACTGAATAAATGCAAGGCGACTCACACTACTTTTCACAGTTAAAGTGGAGATTCTGAATTGTATCCACTCCTCTCAATTGTCTAAAATTAAAACTTGATATCCCTCATAATCCCCAAGAAACCAGGAATGAAATTAACTCTGACAGAAACAAGCACATGAAAGCCCTGGACGAGACCGTCGGCTCCTGGCTCCTGTTCTCAACCCCACCACTGGCACATGAGGTGATAGAACATTTCACTTGGAAGGGACCTGCAATGATCATCTACTCCAACTGCCTTAATTGCTGATCTAAATTACTCCATAGCTCAGTGGGAAATAGCATTACCACCGTCTTTGATAAAGTGAGATCTGCTGGGAGAAAGTACAACTAGGTTTTATTTCTAAATTGTTTTCTCCACAATTACATATTAGGATCCTTTCCTCCACCCCATCACAAATCACACACTTAACAAACGTTTAGACAGCTGGTGCCTAAGAGTCAAAGCCAGTTGCTCTGTCAAAGGCCAAAGTACCTCACTGAATTGATGTCAGCTGGTACTTAGTAGGATTTTTAAAGTCAATTAAATTAAGAGACAAGCTGCATAGACTCTGCTAGAATCAGAAAGGAATCTTAAAAGGCATAAAATATATATACATTTATTAAGCAAACTCTGCAGTCTTGTTATATTCTTGTTGAGAAACAGAACATTCATAAAGTATCATGAAAACAAGAAGCAAAAAAAACCTTAAGGTCCCAAGCAATGGGACTATCTCCACACCCACCCTGCTTTTAACTTTCCAACACAAGCAGCAAGGCACGGTTCACAGCTAGGCTGAAAATGCAGTCTTCAGTACACATGGCCACACTGCATTCCTAGCAACCCACCACAGCCACTCCTCCCTTGTATGTTAGGATAAGCAG
Organism: Erithacus rubecula; assembly: GCF_903797595.1. Taxonomy (NCBI): domain Eukaryota; kingdom Metazoa; phylum Chordata; class Aves; order Passeriformes; family Muscicapidae; genus Erithacus; species Erithacus rubecula. Next base: position 53,917,150 of record NC_136688.1, read on the forward strand.
GTTAAATATACCCACGGAGGTACAGACAGTCAAAGAAAGGCCAATATTAGTTGAACAGTTCTGCTAGGAATTTCATCTGGAAAATGATCATTGTGCTGGCACCCCTTGGTTATCCCGACAATCATTAACTCCCTTCCCCCTGGTGCACAGCACTGAGCCTGCAAGGGTTAACTGAGCCTGGGAAGCACCTTCCAACAAAACCAAGAAGCAGGAGCCAGGACAGCCAGCTCTGCCCCTGTAGCAGTCAGAGCCCAAAGGATTATTTCTTGGCATTGTTGGTTTGGGTCTGTTTTTCTTTTTTTTTTTTTTTTTTTTTTTTTTCATTTTGAAAATTAATTTGGGGATTATGAACAATTATGCTCTTGCACATTAATCGCTGGGATCTAAAATTTTCACATGAAGAAACAACACATGGAAATATTAAAGCACTCGTCTTACGGAAGATCCGAGAACTGTTTAATAGCAGTCAGTGAAGGGGTAACATTGTGCTTTTAATCTACAGTTTAAAAATAATGATTTGTATATCTACGTAGTAAAACAATAAAATTAAGAACAGAAACTGGTATTAGGAAACAGTGAAAATGTAATAATTAAACACATGATGCTTTTCAAAGCTTTATACTTAATGAGCCTAAACAGACACCTATGGTTAGGAGGGTCTTAAAAAAATAATAAAAAAGAGACTTATTTTCAAATTTTTTTTTCCTTTTCAAATTTTTATACTATACTTATGCTTTGCTTTGGTGTTCTCTCTGCTGCCAACTTAATGCTTTAACAGTATGTTTATGCTTATGTTCTTTTCAAATGCTTGGCATTATAGTGAGATCTCATATCTTTCCTCAAATTAAATTTTGCTCCACATACTCCACATGTATACAGATGAACATCCCTGTGCTGCTCCAGTTGCTCATTATTTGGGAATATCTGAAAGCAGACCTGGCATATAGTCTCTCCAGCTGATAAGTGAGATATCATATGCCGTACATGGTCATGTTTTCGGAAGTTTCCTTGATCACAAATGGAACAGACATACCTGGCCATGCCTTTGTGCATATCATTGTGGAGCCGCAACTGGCGCTCTCTTAAGAACTGCTTCCCACATGTCTGACAAACAAACTGTTTTTCCTTGGTATGAACGGTATAGTGTTCCCGCAAGTGGCAACGCTGATAGAATCCTTTCCCGCAAAGGTTGCAGAAATGCTTACGCCTGTGATCCCTCTCGTTCTCTTCCAGCATGGAGTTCTTGAACAGATCTTGCTCCAGGCAGTTTGTCATATGTTCAACCACTAGGTTTTCAGTATCAAAACGCTGGCCGCAATTAGGGCATCGGAAAGGGCAGGCAGAATGCTTGTACAACTGGTTTTTTTGAAGGCTGTTCATTTGGAAGTGACTGTCCCTGAAGTCCTCTAGCATCTCTGCAAACATCATGTCCCTTATTTCTGACTGCTCCTCGGTGTTTTCTTCCAAGTCCATTTTCTCCTCAGAATTTCTGATCCCGTTCATGGTCAGATCCTGGGGTTCTCCACAGGTCTGTGCATGATCCTGTAGCTGCTTGCCTTTGACCAGTATTTGACCACACTTGCCACAAGCACATATATTTTCTATGTGTTTGGATAAATAATGAGAGGACAAATCTTCCTCAGTGATTGTTAGCCCACAAAGTTCACAGGGAGCATTCTCCACATCTTCCTGCACTGAAGAAGCCTTGCTGTTAAGGTGCCGTGGACTTTTCAAACACTTTCTTTCATCCTCATCCATGGATAAGCGAGGCTTCAGAGTCTTCCGAGCATTTCTCTTCTCTCTCATCTCCTCCTCCACGTAGTATCTGTAAAGTGGCTCTTCCTGTTCATCGTCTAGGTCGTCATTGTCAGAAGACTCATTGCAGTCTTTATCTGCTACCTTGATAATATTAAAATCCTTCAGCTCATCTGTAGGATTGTCCTCTGGCTCCACCTTGATGATAATCCTCTTCCTCTCAGAGGCTCTACTTCCTTCTTCACCTGATGTTTCAGAGGCAACCGTGCTGCTTTTTCTGCTCGTGACATTTGACACAGGAGATGATGAATCATCCACAGCATGGTTCGAGTCCCCCTTGTATTTCTCTGTTTGCGTGGAGATCATTTTAGAAGTAGAGTTCTTTTCACTAAAGTCCATTTTCTCAGCACTGTAGTACCTGGCACTTTGGTAGGAATGCCTGTTGGTGCATGTTAACACGTGCTCATCCAGTAGCTTTTCGCAGCTGAAACTAAACCCGCAGCTGTCGCAGGTGAAGCTCCTTCCAAACCGGCGCGAGTGCGACACGCGCTCCTTCGTGTGAGAGAATTTGGACGTGGTGCTTTTTTTGCAGACATCAAACAGTTGCTCAGGGAAGCTGTTGAGCTGCAAAGTTTCTTCCTCAGGCTCTTTGTTATGGGATGTATTTACCGTTGAACTCGGTGGCTCCATGCCCCACCTGTTTGCTTCGCTGCCATTTCTAGCAAGTGCGTCTTCATACATTCTCACCCCAAATATCATTTTACCAGTCTGGGTGCTAGAAGCAGGAGATGAACATTTTAAACTAGATGAGTCTGTATCCTGTATATCTTCTAGACACTCAGGTACATTATATAGCTGTAAATAGTTCATGGCCACTTTAAATTGCTCAAAATTGGCAGGGGCTGTCATTATTTTTCCTAAATACATGAACTGTAAAATAAGATCAAAGCATTCAGCGCTAATCTTCATGTTGCTTAGATTCAGCTGGGCTGTAGTGTTTTGATGGTTCATAAAAAACATCCTAAAATAGGCGCTGCAGGCAGCAAGGACTGCTTTATGTGCTTGAAAATAAATATCATCGATAGCGATGCAGCAGTCGCACAGAAAGCCCCACTCTCTTTGCTTGTTTAGCTGCTGAAGGACATAGTTGCTATGGCTGGTTTTTGCCATCTTGTACTTCGATTACAGCCCTGCATAAAGAAAAAGGTATCTGTTAAATCATGAGCACAAAACCCAAAGCCTACTTAAACGCAGGGAGGAACTGCCATCTCTTTTCTCTCTAGATCTTCCTATTCTGCCAGTCTGCGGTACAGCTTCCTGTCTGGAGATCTCTGCTGGTAACTACTTATGAATATTGATGCCAGTGAAAACATCCATAATTCCATGTGCTCACCACTAGACTTACAAGACTAGTAAACTAATAAACATAACCAGCACACACGTCAATCAGAGCTGCTAGAATATAAATTAGCAAATCTATCTCAAAGTCCTACAGCCAAGGTTTTCAGATATTAATTCTGAATGCAGAACTTCAAAAAACTTCACAGGGTAGACTTCTGTAAGATGGCCCCAGGACAACACCTATACAAGGTGAGCTGGCTGTCAGAAACCACTCTTCAGTCTCAACTTGCCTTTTTACCTGCCAGTCCAACGGGCACATGATGCAACGCACACTGGAAACCACGCCAGGCTCAAACTGGTCTTTCCCTCCCCATTAAAGGAAATTAAGAGACAACAGAGCACCCACACAAGCTACTCCACACATTTCACTCTTCGTGGCAGCTGAGGGACCATCTCAACCTTCTCTGCAAGGCGTCCTGCAGACCAGGAACTGCAAACTGAAACGCATTCTGAGAAGCAGAGGGCAGCCGGGCTGCGGTGGCACGTCCCACGTTCGAGCCCGCTGCAGATGGTGACCAGGCGAGCTGCGTGACAGCCACAGGGACTGCAGAGGCAGGAAGTGGTGCACGCCGTGCCTCCAACTGCTCTCAAAACCACTCGTTCAGAGAGATGAAATGTAACCAAAACACGTAGATGGGAAACCGGACAAAGAGAAACTCGGCAATGGAGAACTGAGAGAGCCAGAGGTGGAGCCATGTGAAATGAAGCCTCGGCAAAGAGTGGAGAGAAAGGTCTGCCAGTGCTGGGGGCTGCTCTGTGTGAAAGGACTAAGTTGTTCTCAAGAGAAAAAGAGGAAGAAAACATCACGGTTTATGTTAACAAAAAATATCCAGAAGAAATGCGCTGTGTATAGGAGGTGTGTGTTTGATTAAAGACAAACTTCACCGAGTGTGGCCAACGCCTAATCACGACTCACTCTGGAAAACCTTTACTGATACACAAAAGCTGTTCCAACTGCACAGGCTGAGGGGGTGAGGAGGCAGAAAAGGGTATAGAGAACATCCTAATTGAAATGAAAAACATAAAGATGTAATGAGGATTCTTAACATTTTGAAAGGTTATTGCAAACAATGCAAATAACTGTAAGAGGTTTGTACAAATAAAGTACAGGCTAGCAAATAACATATACCAAAGGGCATTTTATGACTCAATGAAATGCATGGTTTGATTTGCAACCACTCTTTCAAGTGTCCAAAATTTAAACACAATACACACACAAATGCTCCATTTTTCTTCTTATTTTCCTAACAGCTTACATCTCCTAGGGGGAAAAAATGGGTAGAGAAATTAAATTCCACAATTAGTGTTGAATTCGCAAGTCCTAGGCGTTGCCTGGCTTGTTAAGCAGCAAACCTAGCATTAAGTCCCCGTTCTTCATTCCACAAAGGACTGCCAGGGCAGCAAGGCTCCCAAGCTCTCCAGAAAAGAACGTGCTCACCCCACCCAGCAATATTCCCTGCTGCCAACTCACACAGCAGCTCCTATGGATCACCACCAGCACAAGATCTTGTCTGGCAACAAGAAGCTTTGGGTTGAACAAGAAGATTTGGGTTGAACTACACTGATGATGAGCATCTGAATGGCAGCTGCTCCTCTCCTCTCAATACAACCCTCCACATCCAGAACTCCAGGCTGGCACCCTGCCATAATAATCTCAGATTGGTTTGGCCCAGTGATGCCCACTGCAGAAATGCAACTCGTTGCATGGAATTCACTTCTCTTTTTCACTGACTTGCAAGGCAGTGGCTTTGAAAGCAGGAGAACCTCTGAAACAACTTCACACCTTTTGTACAAAAACTGATTATTGTCTGTGTCACTGGGTGATTTCAGATGTTTCTGTGAAGAGCAGCAAAGCTCTTCACATCAAGTAATAATAAAAGGGCACTTCATATTCTTCCAAGTGGTAAAGTGTTTTGGATTTGAGGCAATTCATTAGATGCTTAAATGCAACTCAATCTATTGTATTAAGAATGGCAGCTGCATCATGATAAAGAATTAACTTCAGCTTCCACATTCTAAGAGTGAAAACCAATGAGAAAATGAGATTTTGCTGTCTAAGGCATTATTGGCCTCTTGGTGTGAGCTGCCAACTGAGAAAAAGCTCAGGACAGCTCATGTCAACTTCCCCATCCTCATAAAGTGGCAAGTTCTAAATGTTTCATTTAATTGTGGTTTTTTTACATAGATATACTCCACTGTGTCCTCCAATAGAAAAACAGCAATACAAGCAGCAAGCCACTAGAACAGGTGGCCACAAACTATCTGCAGGCACCTGCAGATGGGGTCATTTCCAGATGGTGGGAACAATGAGTGACAGCACACAAAGTCACCTTTTTTCAAATCTTCTTCTTTAAAAATGGTAAAAGGTATTTCTCCTTTTGACACATGAATTCCTGCAAAGCTTTCAGCACATGGATCCTGACATGCAACAATGACCCCCTGGCAGTGTCACCACTCAGGGAAAAGGGTGGAGCACGAGGCTGCTTGAGCAGGATGGCAAAGTTTTGGGTTTGACATGTACTTGGTCTCTACCACAGGTGTTAAAACAGAGTGTATCAGGTTATTTGTGTTAATGAAGTCCTGGCATCCTCCCTCTGGATGCTGTATTAACCTGCTGGATGTCACTTCCCACCACTAGAGCCTGTGTTGGGCTATTTAAAACTTCAGCACATTTCAACCAGCAATGGCAAAACTTTCCTTCTGAAACCTTGGACTGATTACTTTTCCCTCCTCCACAGAAAAGCTCAGCCAAAATGGTTCCAAAAATGAGGCTGAGAAAAATCATTCATGTATGCAGATTATTACTTTTTCATTTAGAAATTAGAAGTTTCTCTTCCAAAATCTTTGAGGAGAGACGTTATGTGGGAGAAAGCATTATGGTTTAGATGCATTGTCACAATATAAAAATCTGCCCAAATTTGGCCAAGCTATATGCTTGAGAGGGAGAAGATACAAATTATCAGTTTATTCACACTGAAGATTCTTATTAGTTGTTAAAACTTCGGATTGCAGCCTCGCTGAGAACATTTTATCCTCTTGCAGCTGCTTAGTACACAGGGGCCTACCTGAGCCATCCACAATGAAATCCCCTTTTGCACAGAGCTCTGCCATGGTTTTAAACTACATTGATTCAGATAGAGGGAAGAAATTTTTTATTATGAGGGTGTTAAGACCCTGGCACAGGTTGCCCAGAGAGGTGGTGGATGCAACATCCCTGGAAACACTCAAGGCCAGGCTGGATTGGGTTCTGAGCAGCCTGATTTTATTGATACCCCTGCTCATTGCAGGGGGGGTGGACTAGGTGGCATTTAAAGATCCCTTCCAACCCAAACCATTCCATGATTCCATGTGCCACCTCCACAATAGCACAGCTGATAGCAAAGCCTCCTGGAGGCTGCTCCACAGCACAGCTCACCACGGGGTCTCAGCTTCCCTGTGCTGATGGAGAAGATGCCCAGTTCTGGCTGAGGGAGAAGAGGGAATGCAGGGAGAACACAGGGAGAATGCCAGAAGGATGTGATGGAAACCCTCTGGAAATCTGGAGAGAAGAAAAGGGCAGATTGGGAATGCAGTGCTGAGCCAAGAGCAGAGCACTGGGAATTAGGAAGCAGCAGTGGGAATTAAAAAGGGGTGCAATGAAGGGTCTAAAGAGTGAAGAAGCCACTTGAGCAAGGGGCTGGGAAGAACCAGGCTGCAGAGCCTAGGGCAGAAGGGGAAAAAATACAGACCAGCTCTTTCTGGGGAATGGGTGGAAAACAATTACAGCATTCACACCCCCAGAGCAGGAACTGCACCCCAAATTCCCAATCCTGCCATCCCTTTGCCATCAACAAGCATGACAGCCTTGCTGACAAACTCCTTCCCAACAAGAACAGGCTCTCAGAAAATGCTAATTTTTCATTATTTTGTTAATTGCTAAAATGGCAGCAATCTGCATTTATCACTCATGTGGGTGGATCAAGTACTGCAAACTATTTTTGAAGTTTGCTTTAGAAAAAAAAGCAGGACTTTTTACAGAAAATTCAAGGTATACACATATATTATGTATATATTATAGTGTATTCTTCCACCCTTCTTACCAAAACCTCCCTTACTCAGCACATCCTCTGGATCAGTCCAGGATCTGAGCAGTACAAGACAAGATCCCAGCTCATCTGGCCAAGCATTTGGTGGACGTGAAGTGAATGAAAGGTGAGGGACTAAAAGGAGCTCTCAGTGCCAGGACAAGTAATTTCAATCTTTCTGTTTTGGTTCTTTTAATAAATCTGGCCTGCATTTTTTGGATGTCCAATTTATTCACACAGGTAAACACTACTGGTGGCAAGTGAGGCCAGTGGGAGCCATCCTCTGTATGTATTAAACAACGATTATCTTGGAAAATTAAAGCTCTATGCAGTTTGTCAATCCAAAGCTTTTAATTATTTCTGATCCTCTTTTTCAAAGAGAGGAGAATCACAAGCCACTTGCCCAATGGACTAGCACACTTGGTGAAGCATCCAAATCCTGGAGGCACCAACCTCACAAGTCCATGTGGAACCCAAGTAACTCCATCTTCAGCAGTGATTGATTTGTGCAGTAAATGCAGCACAGGCCATGTTGTCAGCAATTCTGAATGATGCAGAGGTGTTCTGAGAAATTGTGCTAGAAAAGCATCTGATATGAAAATGAAAACTGAAGGTATCTGACTTGGGTGTTTTCACTCAGATTTTCAAACTCCAAATCTCCATATGCATTTTATTTCCCTAGAAAATATTTATTTTTACACAGCCAAGCTTTGATTCAAGCTACTTGTCTGCCATGAGGCTTTTCTTTTGAAGCACCACTTAGATATTATTCAGATGTGGCCATGAACAAGGTTAAGTTGCACTACTACACTCACCAGTTACGTTGTTTGTAAGTCGGGTAACAAGAAAAAACAGATATTTGCTACAGCTCCATGCCATAATTTCCTCACACTCAAAGTTTTCTGAAATGTTTTAAAACAAAAGAAGTAAAACAAGTCCTCAAGCAAAGAAGTAGTGAAGTTCTTTTGCTAACTTCTCTGTCTTTAAAACAGACATACCACAAGGTTCAGAATTCAGGAGCCTTTCGGCTCCTAAAATTAGTAGGTGGTTTTCAAAACCCAGCATTTCCACTGCTGAGCAGGCAAAAACATAGCACTTACATGCTTAGTTACTGGCTGCTTTTCTTTGGAAACCAAGAACAGGCTGGACAAAAGTGTAATAAATGAGTGGGGAATTTGGTGCTAATAGAAAATGAGACGGGAAAACCTCAAAGCAAACAACGCCCAGTTAGCCAAAAAACAAGCACAGGAGAATCAGAAAGCAAATCCCCCATCACTGTCTGCCTCCATACCCCACCCTGCTGTGGGTTCCCAAGAACTCTTCCCCCTAATTTTGCCATTGTGGGTCAGATCTACAAAAAAAAAAATGGATTCCTAAATGATAGCATTGATATGCTGCAGAAAATCCTACAGAACACGTAGAAATTCTCCACACAATGCCCAAGAATTTAATGTGTTTGGCTACTGCTCTGACCACAGAGCTGTTAAAAGGCTACAACTTCTACCTAGATATACTCAATAAGAAGCCACAGAGATTGCTCTGGGTATCTCAGTTTACACAAACATTGAAAAAACAGCAAAGAACTTGGGGCCAGGTGGTAATTGTTCACCCCAACAGTGAGTAGGGATCAGTTTGCATTGCAAGCATAGTCTTGATCATAAATTAAAACAGCTATGGGAATTCCATGTAGTGGCAGGGAAAATGTAATTAAGTTCCATTATTCAGGCTATGAAGGACTAAAGGTATAATTTATCCTCCTCTCCCAGCCCTTGCAATCACCTGCCTTTCAGGCATGCCAGTTGGGAAGATGATTCCAATGGGGCAGATACTCATCTTCAGACACATCCCAATGGCTGAACCAACTCAAAACAGACTCCTGGACAAAGAGCAAAACCAAGTTTCATGGCATTTGGGCTAGATTTGAACCAGGGGAAGGGAAGATGCTCCAAAGCTTCCAGCAAGAGCTGTCAGAGCTCCTGGATGCCCTTTTCTCCACTGCTCAGCCAGCAGCTCTCTGCTGATTCAGCATCCGTGCCCACAAATGAGAAACAGACGTCAAATTTTAGCAAGTTATGCTTTTCAACTGCTAACTGGAAGTTAGTTATGATACATTACATGGTCTTAAGTCAGAACACTTCTCAAAAGACAAGGAATACAGCTTGACAGGAAAAAATAACTGAATTTGTGCTAAAGCCCCATATCAACTTCAGACAACTTTAGATCAGATTTAGGGAGTAGAAGTCCTAGAGAGACCTTATGCACTCCTTTAAAGTAACTTGCTAGCCACAAAGGTTGACTCTAGAAAGTCACAGTTATCTTTTATCTGGCACCTTTACAGCTGTCAGGCAACATGGTAATGATATGTTTAAAAGAAACAATTAGTGGGGGAAAAAACTATGACACCCAATTTATGTTTTGCAGCAGAAAGATGAGCCTTTTCATCTTGGCTCTCTTGAGTTACACCAACTTTCAACTTCTGGAGGCATCTTGGTGGTTTAACCACGTCTTGAGACCCTCAAATGAAGTCACAGGTGCCTTCCAGGAAAGGATCCTTGGATAAATACAGGTTGCACTTCAGTGTAACAAGTTGCTGGATGCACATGAATGAAGAACAGTAACTTGTGACACACTGATCAGACTAAAAGTTTTCTTGACTCTTCCTGATCTTAAATGTTTCACATTTTACTTTCAGCATACTAAAAATAAAAATAAGGATACTAAGGTCTCCATCCAATGAAATAATTCTTATATGGGGAAGAAAAGGCAACAGCCAGTGAATTCTGGAGTTTTGCAGTGACACTGTGTGCACAAATTCAAAATTACCAGACCAGTGTGAGGATATAAACGGTCCTCATGCAAATTATGTCAGCTGTTGTGCCCACACACTGTGTCCACAGCAGAACTCTTTGGGTGAGGGTGTTAACCATTCCCAAGCAAAGGCAGGGCAGAATAACCCAACTGCTGGAGAACCACTGCCCAAACTGAAAAATTAACACATGGCTTCTCACTCTACATGTGTGTGAGGTCCAGAACAACTCTAGTAAGAGGCCCAGCTGTAACAATTAAGAGAAAAGACACCGGGCTTGCATCAGGAAACTTTCACTATCTCAGTTCTGAGCAGCTATTCTCTTCCCATCCAGAAGGTAAATAGCTACTGTGGCTTTGTCCATCCTGGTTTTTCACAGCTCTCCACTGTCAGCAAGACCAGAATCCTGTGAAAGAAGCAGCCACTCACATTCAAGTAAGAAAGCATCTAAAAACCCAAATCCCTGGTTGGCATGAGCACTCTCAACGTAATCACTGCTAATTCCTGTGCCAGTGACAACAGTGGTTGAGTCTGATGAAGGGAAAGACTTGTGCAAGCAGAGCTGAAGCATCTGTTAAGTCTGTGATCTTATTCCACACAAAACTTTCTGGCTACTAGGAAGAAGTGGCTTCTATTATTTCTCAGAGCTTCCCACGCAGCACCAACCCACATTTTCATTACCTTCATCCGACCCCCCCAGTGGGTGCCTGTTGGTTCCCTGCAACCTCAGACATCAGCAGAGTGCAACTAATACTACTTGTTACTCCTCTAGGTTTTCTGGCCAGTTATCCAAAAATCTCTCCACCATCATATCAACTCACTGTGCTGCTGCTGCTGCTGCTTAGGAAAATCTCTGCAAGCGCTCGCGTTTGGCCGGTTTTCCCCACGGCCATATGGTCCCAACGCCTCTCCCCCGCTCGCCATGAAAGCTTAACTTGTAATTCGGCAAAAACGAGAAGCCCGCATCACCCCGTTCACGGCTGCTCTGTGGGTTTTTCCAAGAGATGTAATGAGGAATGTTAAACAAACACCTTTAATTAAAGGAATGTTTGTTTAGTGTAATTAAATGCCTAAGGAACACCGCACTGTTGCAACCCCGGATAGTTTTGCAGTGCGTGTTGTACCTTGCGATACTCGAGTGCGAGGGAAATAATGCAAGCAAATGACAACCTGGCAGTAAACACCCAAATATTAAGCAGCATCCAAGCCATGCTACCCGTTCACCAACGCCTACACGTCAAGAGGAACCGGCACTCCTGTATCAGCTGAAACAGGGTAAACTTGAGAAACTGAGTTACAAAAAATCCTGAAAAATAGAGAGGAATAAAACCCCAGCCTCAAACTCACAGCGTTTTCACTCCCATTTCCTCTACTCTCTTCAACTACCTTTCTATCCGAGCAGAAAAGAGGCGTCCTTTAAAGAACGAGACTTTCGACACCGCTCCCGGAGCGGCAGAGAGCTTGTTTTTTATGTGACAAAAGTATTCCCCTTCCTCTCCAGCCGCCCCCACGGCGATCCAGCGCACTGCCAGCCCCGAGTGAAACCCAAGTCTCCCGCCTGGCAGGGTGGAGCATTCCCTCCGGGCTGCAGCTCCGCTCCGTTTTTCGCTAAACTACCGCAACTCGCTCGAAGTTTTGGGGCGTTTATTTTGTGCAGACAAAAGGAAGAGAAGCGGCGGGACCCACGGCGGGGGCCGGGGCCAGGCGCGATAGCGGCACTCGAGATGTTTACCGCGACTTCGAGCCACGCGGGCGGCGCGGTGCCCTTCCCTTCCCCGCCTGTCGCCCCTGCACCTCCCTAGGCCGCTTCTCCCTCTCCAGCGCCGCATCCCCCGACCCCCGCCCCGCAGGTGGGGCGCGCCCGCCGCGACCCCCGGAGAGAAGGAGGGAGGGCAGCAGGGGAGGGAAAAGAGCGATCCGGAGCCGGAGCCGCCGCCGCGGCGCCGCCGCTCAGCCCCCGCGCGGTTCCCGCTCCGCTCCGCGCCGTGCCCTGCCCGGCCGCCGGGAGCAAGGTCACCGCGCCGGCCGCCGGCCAGGCACCGGCCGCGGCTGGAAAGCCCCTACCTGGCAGCGCCGCCGCCACTATGGCGGGCCGCGCCGGGCCACGCCGCCGCTCGGCACTTCCCACCTCCCGCCGCCGGCGGAGCTGCGGCCGCCTCCCGCCTCCTCCTCCCCGGGTCCCGGCGGCGGCCCCCGGGCCCCGCTTACCGCGGCGCGGGGAGAGAGGCGGCGGCCGCCGACGGGGAGCTGTGCCCGCGCCGCTCCCGCCGCTGCTGCTGCTGCCGCTGCCGCCGCGGCTGCAACAAAGGACTTCCGCCCCGCCGCGCTGCCGCTGCCGCAGCGCCGGCTCCGCCGCGACCGCACGGAGCCGGACCCCTCCCCTCGGCGGCCGCGGCTCCCGGCGCCGCCGCTGCCAGCGCTGCTGCGCCGCCGCCAATGCCGGGGCCCGGCGGGCGGCTCCCTGCCGCGCTCCGCTCTCCTCCCATGCCGCCGGGGACGCGGCGCGGCGCGGGCTGGCGCTGCCGGAGCCCCCCTGTGCCCGGCTCCTCCCCGTCCTCCGGCGGAGCCCCCCGGCCCCGCGGCGGGGCAGCGCCCACCGGGACCCCGCGGCCGGGCTGTGCCGCTCGCTGCTCTCCCGGGCCCCCCAGTCCGCCCCTTCCCCGCGCACCCCGGCTCGCCGCAGCCAACGGGAAGTCCCTGCTCTACCCCCGAACCAGCCGCGGCCGGTGCTGGCGGGGAGGCTCCGGTCACCCGTGTGGGTGTCCGGCGATGGAGTGCTGCAGCCGCAGCCCCACGGCCCCCGCCTGGGGCAGCTCGGCTGCGAGAAAACCACTGCAAGCTGCGTGAGAAAATATTTCCTTCTCGCTGCTATTTCACACGTTAATACCTCCGCCCTCCCGCCTGGAGCTTCACGGTGATGCAGGAGCACAGGGCTGGCAGCCACCGCCACGCTCTGTCACAGATCCCGAGGACAGCGCTTTTTTTCATCCTTCCAGGAGCTGTCCCAGGCCTTCTTCCCACCAGTGTCTGGACCTCTCCTGTCTGACAGCATCCAGCTTTCTCCGGAACTATCCCATGTGAGTAAGTGGGATTTCCGGCCCCCCTGCTATCTGCCACAGATCTAAGGGAAAACATAAGCCAGGTCAGGCTTTCCTCCAGGTCTTGCCACTTGACTTTTCCACCCCCAAAATGGCATTTGTCCTTCAGCACAAGCATTGTAAGTGTTTAATCCGCACAACTCCATCATTCAGTTTATGGAGATCCCATTGTTTTTATGGTGCTGCAACTGACATCTCTCCAAGTATCTGACAAGCCAAAGGGGAAAATGTAATCATAGCAAAACTGAGAGGTTTTATTACATATTGGAAAATGGCAAAACTAACAAAAAAGGGCAACAAAATAAAATGCCACAATGTTAAAAAATGTACCGGCACCTATCCCTGCTTCAGTGACCCCGAAGGTTTTCGTGAAGCATCCCTCCACTGTGTAAGCAAACAGGACAAACCCAAGTAACACAATCCAAGTTTCCAAATGGAGGATCAGGCTTTCCTTCTGGGTCTGCTGGGGATTTTCTAACCACTACAGAATAAAAGCGGAGCCTTCAAAATAGATCTTTCAGAATGTGTCTAAAAAATCCCCATTTTTCTTCTCACTCTGCTTCAGCCTTGCCTCAGGAGAGCGTAGCAGTGCCAAGGGGAAAAAAAAAAAACCTGTGGCTGTAAGACACCAGCTCCCACAAGGTGGAGGGACCCCCATACTACAGCTACTTTGTAGGTTTTCCTGTTTTATAGGAAGTTAAATAAGTGGCCTCCATAAGCCATCAGTCGTGGTTTTCAAATCACACTGAAAAGCTGCTTCTCTTATGGTTCAAGAGTCTTTTTCTCCCCACCTCAGGAGACACCTCAGGGCAGCACAAGCCAAGAGTGCCCATGAGGGGCTTGTGCAGCCCCTTGCTCTGTCCCTTGCGTGTCACAGCGGCAGCTCCTGCCACCTCCGGTAAGGTGGGGCACGAGGCAGTCCCCCTTTCTCACCACCCCCGTTCCTACTGCCCTCCCACCACACTTACCTTTCCAATTTACTCTTAAAAAAATTATTATTTTCTGACCAAAGAGAAGGAGGGAGCAGAAACACCCATGAAGAGAGTTGTGGCTTATGTCCCGATGAACTCCTGACCCACCAGCATAGACTGTGTCACTTTGTATTGGCTGAGATGAGTGATATCTCCTGTGTTTTACAGCAAAACGCCAAATTTCATTCCTCACCACTGCTTTCATCAGTTTGGCTCTGGTTTCTCTGAAGCTCTTCAAAGTTCTCTTTGGACCAGAGTCAACCTAAATAACGTGTAAATAATTAATCATTTAAATAAATAACATGCCATCTGCAAATAGCGACTCACTCTGTATGCAGGTTAATAAATATGTTAAATAACCCAAAACAGAGTACAAAACCTTGAGCCACCTACTGCCAACCTTCTTTGAGGAAGAAAAGTGGCTACTGATATTTATAGGAGCAGCAGGATTATAGCTCCATGATCTCTCAATTCTGCTGCTGTGCAAACACAGGAGGGAAAGATGGTCCCTGAGTCCTGTGAGCTTTATATTTAAAATAGAAGAAATAAAACGTAAGGCAATGGAAAAGATAAAGCTATGTTGGTCAGTGGGATAAGCAGCAAGCAACACATGGATGAAAATGCTTTGGAGCCTACGCTTTGTCATCTCAGCCCATCTTCATCATCCAGCCAGGCTCAGGCTGCCTGGAAACAGCCCCATAAGCTGATGCATTCTGGTGGCCACAGGCATTACTTGTCTTAAATATTCAAGAATTGCAGTTATGGGGATGCAATAAGAAAATGGACTACAAACTATCAAATGCTGAGAGGAAACCAAGAGGGATGATCTCAGGCACTGAATTTCTTCTGCAGAGGCCCTGAGTCAGTAGAGATGCCACGGAAGAGGTGGGAGTGATACATCTTGGAAACTGCACCAAAATCATGACAAAACCACTCAAATAGTGATTTTCACCGCCTTTTCCAGCTGGAAAAACAACGTGTGAACATCAAACCAAGCCCGTGGCAGCAGGACACTGTACGGACTGGGGGTTTGAACAAGTTCAGGGTGCAGTTTGGTAAGATTCACGGAAGGACCGCTCGGATGCACTGAGCGCCAGGGCGGAGGGTGGGGCTCAGGGACCCCCGGGAGGGGCTGCTGGCGGCCCGGCAATCGCGGCGGGGATGGGAGTGCCGCCAGTGCATCCTCCTCTGCCCGGCACAGCTGCTCTCACCTAAAACAACCCCGGTTCAACATCCCTGCGCGCCTGGAGGAGGCCTGGCACAGCCACGGTGCGTCCTGAGGAGCCGCGGTGCTTAAAGCAGCACAGAGGCCGCAGACACTGGTGAGGAAGCCAGATCCTATCTTCTCATCCATTCTCATGAGCGGCCAGACCGGGGAAGCTCCTTCTAATTTTTTTTTTTTTTTTCCCTGTTTCTGTTTTAAAAAACCCAAAACCCAACCCAGCCCAACAAACACCCCTCACCCACTTTATGCCGAGATCTGAGGCGCTCAGCAGACCACACTCCGCCACTGGGCTATGAAGAAGCCAAGCCCCCAGCCCAGCGCGATGCCTTTGGAAACACGCACCCTCCCCAGAAAATCCCCACAGCGCTGCACCCGCTCTTTCCCTGCCTCCCACAGGCGGGCAGGGGCCGCGCCCACCGCAGCGCAGGGGCCGCGCCGGCGTTTCCCGGGAGAAGCCCATCCCTGCCCATCCCTGCCCATCCCTGCCCATCCCTGCCCACCGCTGCCCGGCCCGGCAGGAAGCGCGGGGGGGCAGCGCCCACCCCATCCGCCGGGCGGGCGGCGGCGGCGCTTCCGCGCGGGTAAGCGGCTGCGCGGGCGCGGGGAGCGCGGGCCGGGAGGGAGCGCAGGGCCCGCGCCTCGGGGAGGCCGCGTTCACCGCCTCCCGCTGCGCGCCGTGTCTCCGTCCCACCCACCCCCCGCAATAATTTTGTGCGGAAACAATAGCAAATATCAGCGTTTATTTGCGCAGGGGCCGCTGGCGGGGCGGGGCGGGGCGAGGGCGGCTCGGCCCTCACAATGGGGGCTTTGTTGGGCGCACAGCGCTGCTCTGTGCCGGGGCCGCCGCGCTCGGCCCCGCTCCCCTGTGCCCCCGGGGCAGCAGAAAGCACCGACAGGTCACAGGGAAAACGCCAGCCAGGTTTAAAGTTAGTGCTGACACCCCACGGAGCATACTAAATCAGCGGGAGAAGCATCTCGGAGTGTAGCTGGCAGATGGAAAAGTCCCCCGGAGGTCTTGGGCTCGTTGATCGTGGGTTTGAGCTCCAGCGGTGTTATCGGAAGGAGAAACTGTTAAATTGGGGTGCAGGCACTATCTGGAGCAGGGAGGAGGCTCCATGCCCGGCGTCCATCCCGTTTCGGTGGTGAGCAGTGAACATTTGGGCCTTTGGGAGCTCTCAGATTTCTTAATGAGATGAACGTCTTGTTCCCTTGCTCCCAGGCACACCATGGATACCACCGGCCACAGCGTCCTCCTCCTCCAGCAGCTGAACATGCAGCGCGAGTTTGGCTTTCTGTGTGACTGCACAGTTGCCATTGGAGATGTTTACTTCAAAGCCCACAGAGCGGTGCTCGCTGCTTTTTCAAACTATTTTAAGATGATATTTATTCATCAGACGAGGTAAGAACACACAGCTCGTGTCCTGCCCTTTTACCACTCTCAAGATTCTGCTTTTTCTTCTTTCTAAAGGTATGAAGTCTGAAAGAGTACAAGTGGGGATGTTAGATGGCCTGAGATTATTTTCCTAATCCAGCACAGGCCTTGGCTCTTTTAACAATCCCAGTCCAGAACATTCTACCCTTTAAAACCACTTTCTTAATCAGCACATGGCGACATCAGACCCTGCATTTTGGAGATGAGACATTTGTGTGACCTGATAAATAAAGCATGTAACTACCACCATCTTCCTGCAGTGACAACCTTGCAGATTTGGAATCCAGGGATATCCTGGTACCTCCTGCCCGTGTGCAATATGTCCAGTACTTTGCCTTAGGCTGTAGTCAAGCTTGCTGGGTGAGACTGTCCTTTCTGGCAGGATCCACAGGCTTGAAACAATCAAGAAGCTGTGGCCTTATCACAGTTCTTTGCTTCAGGCTTTTGCAGATAAGAACTGAGACAGACATCATCAATTCATTTCAGCCTGTTGTTCACATGCTTCGCCTGGCCAGGTCAGGAGTGGTTCTGCAGGTATAACAACAGCAGTGCCAAGGTCTGGCCTCTGACCTGGGGTTGGCTGCTTAAACCCTTCTTCATTCCCCTTCCTTTCTGAGGGTCGTGGCCTCCCAGCAGCTGTGTAAGATAATCTTTAGGATCAGCTGCATTGCCCCCTTGGCTGGAAGTGAGAGGAATTGACTGCTTTTCCCTGTGGATGTTGTTTGTTGACACTCAAGTGCAATGCTCATAAAGATTACACAGTGCTGACAGCTGAATTTATTACTTCAATAAGTGGAGTGGCACACACTGGTGATGCACGGCTTGCATGGCATCGCTGCAGTGCCGTGTGGGTGCAGCTGGCTCTGCATCGGAGGGACAGGGTGGCCAGGGCTGGTCACTTGCACCAGCCTCAGCTGCAGTTGTGCACGTGGTCTTCAGAATCACAGGGATAAACGCAGACTCAGGCACTTGGCTTTGCAAACGGAGCTTCTGCACTTCTGCAGGACTTGGCAGGGAGTGCTGCTTGTAAAAGCGCTCTCACAGCAAATGGGCAGGTAATGGATCAGGATTTGGATGCCTTTATGTACTTAATCATCTGTTTTGTTTCAGCGAGTGCATAAAAATTCAGCCTACAGACATCCAGCCTGACATATTTAGTTACTTGTTACATATCATGTACACTGGGAAAGGGCCAAAGCAGACTGTCAGCCAGAGCCGACTGGAGGAGGGCATCCGCTTTCTGCACGCAGACCACCTGTCCCACATCGCCATCGAGATGAACCAGGCCTTCTCCCCAGAGCCCGTGCAGTCCTCCAACCTGTACGGGATCCAGATCTCTACGGCACACAAGCTGGCAAAGGAGCGCCTGGGGGCGAAGGAGAGCGTGCCCAAGGCGGGGAGCAGGGCGGCGGCGCAGGGCGATCACCCCCAGCTGCAGCTGTCGCTGGCCATCGGCCTGGACGACGGGCCCCTGGAGCAGCAGGCCGCGCGCCCCGCGGCCCAGCCCGCGGCTCTGGCCAAGCCGGCGGAGGAGCGCCCCAAGCTCTCGGTCTCCATCAAGCAGGAGAGGTGCGACTCGGAGCCCGTGGTGTCCCAGAGCTGCACGCCGCCCTCCCCGGAGGTGGCCAGCCCCGTCTTTGCCAAGGGCAGCCTCAGGGCGCACCTGTGCCACTACTGCGGGGAGCGCTTCGAGTTGCGCGAGGGGCTGCGGCAGCACCTGCACACGCACGTCTCGGGCTCGCTGCCCTTCGGCGTGCCCGCCTCCATCCTGGAGAGCGGCGACCTGGGGGAGGTGCAGCCTCTGGCTGAGGACAGGGAGCCTGCCGACGGCCGTCGCCTCGGGGCCTTCCTCCTCAAGGAGGATGAGCATCAGCTGGAGCACCCGAGCTGCAGCGACCTGGAGCCTCTGCAGATCGGGCAGCTCTCCCTCATCTCCAAGGACCACGAGCCGGTGGAGTTGAACTGTAACTTTTCTTTCTCAAGAAAGAGAAAGGTCAGCTGCACCGTGTGCGGCCGCGCGTTTTTCCGGAAGAGCCAGCTGCTGGAGCACATGTACACGCACAGAGGGAAGCAGCACAAGTACGGCCGCTGCCAGCGGCTGGAGAGCCCCGCCAGGTTCCACCCCTACTGCGACAGCGAGAGCCTGCCTAAGAGCTCCAGCCTGTCCCAAGACCACTTAGATGAATGCATACTGGAGTCAGATCTCATCCAAGAAAGCGTTGATACCATCCTGGTAGAGTAATTCTGCCCCTTCAGGTGCTGAAACTGGATGTCTTGGCATTCTCCACCCAGGGAGCTCTGTGCATCTGATTTCTGGAGTCACCATTCCCCTCACCGCTGAGATAACTGTGAAGGACTGTGTACTTTGATTTGTGTACTTGCTTTTTTTTACTTCTCTAACTTTTAAACTTGAGCTAATTCCCGTCTAAGTCCTTCTTGGAAACCTCCGTGTAACTCAGTTATGTTTTTCCTGAATGTGAACTTAGTCCTACTCTGCTTTACTGGAGTTAAGGCTGTATTGCTGGGTGTGAGGTTTAAACATTGTCTAGTACTCTGTATGGTGCCTAGGACTGTTTGTATCCCATAGAATTGCTCTTCTGAAACCAAATGGATGGAAGTGTAGAGGGAAATACGTATTGTGTTTCCCAAACAGTTTGTTTTTAATGAAAATAAGTATCTCAAGGAGATGAATCCTGAAGTTCATGTTGTTCATGTAACTGCAGTTAATAAATCTCTGCATAAATATTTGCAGGAGCCATAAGGCTGCTCTTTTCAAGGGAATTGGCAGTGTTGATGTAGGGGTGGCAACCTTCATTTTGACAAGCCCTGGAGTCCTCATCTGTCTTCTAAATTTACTTTTAAACTCTAGGGATTTGCATGTGTTTTTCCTCCTTCCTACTCCTCCCTCGTTCACCACTACAGCATAAGCAAGGACAGATTTTGATGCCTCTCTAGGACCATGTTGCATTATTGGACTGTTTTCTCTGCAGGGAAGAAGGAAACCTGCAAAGGAGTGTCCTCTCTTCTTTGAGAGGAGACATACCCTAACTTAAGTCTTTACAGGACCAAATTCCACACACGTATTTTCTGAGTGAGAGTGATTTCTGACTTTATAAACAGCTTGGAGTAAACACATTCTTTAATATTACAATCTGTATATTTGCTCAGAGCAAATACACAGCGTGTTATTTTTTCTCTGTTTGCACAGCCACTGTGAAATGGTAGTGTGCAAGTTTTTTTTGCCTTTCATATAATCTTAGAATGGTTTGGGCTAGAAGGGATGTTAAAGATTATCTAATTGCAGCCCCCCTACCATGGGCAGGCACACCTTCCACTAGACCAGGTTGCTCAAAGCCCCATCCAGCTTTTCATTTATGATTTGTAATCTGAAGGGTAATATCCAAGAAGAGGTTGAAACGATGCATATGCCTCTTGAATTCATCGTTTGTCCCTCTCTAGTTTTTCAACTGAAATATGCCAGGCTTCCCACCAGAGGGGCTGCAGATCACCCCTCAGAGATGCTGTTAATCAGAAGGTCCTGAGGAGGCACACTGAGTTCTTGGAGAGCAGAGGTCTCTTCCACACCACAGAGCAAAAGCCTCGTGAGCTGCTCCCACAATCTCAGTTTTTGAGAAACTGGAGGCTTTCTGCCAGTCCTGGTGGAGCCTTTGGAAAGGGGGAGCCTGAACAATGGTGAAACAGTTTGCTGTCAGAACTCCTGCTCCAAAGCTCTTTGAGGTCAGGACTCTTGAACTATCTTTGATATTGTCCTGGAGCAAGAGCTGCAATTAAATCACTGCTGAATTAAAGGACCATCTGAGGTCTTTGTAAGGGCGGCTGCTGCTTCCCCTGGGCAGGGAGCTGCACACTCCAGGGGATGGATTGGCCACTGAGGGCTGCCAAATTGTGTTTCAAGACAAAGGGGCAAAACAACCAGTCCCTGAGCCTGCTGAGAGGGTGTTGCAAAATGCAGGCTGTGGTTTGGGGTGTGCTTCCCCGCAAAGCCCAGTGCTCCTTCTGCTGCGTGTACCCATTAAAGCTGCTCTGGTGTGAGCACATTTGAACTCTGCTTAAAAAGCAGAGTTCTTTAAAACAAGCAAACCAACAGAACCCAGCTGAGACTGGGCCTGTGAATGCTGCATCTGAGCATGGAGCCATTCACACTGAGCATTTCCTAGAAGAGCCTTCTTCCTCTCTCCCAGCCTAGTTGCATCAGCTAAATCACATCCAGCACAGGCTGCTCATAACTGGGCAAATGCCCTCTGGCTTCCATTGACCTCTATTTCTGCATGACAGGTTAAAAAAAAGGGAAAAAAGAGGTATTTTATGGTCATTCCCCATTTGCATGTGACACTTTACTGAGTGGGCTGGCTTCTCCGGGTGCTGCTTGCTTCCCTCAGCTTCCTACATTTAATTTAAAAACAGAGAGAAGCGTTTGCAGGGGTGGCTAGAGCTGTAGAGATGAGCTGTAGAGGGACTGAATATCTGCTATTCAGTCGGTAGATAAGCACCTCAGATCGTCAAATAGGTGCCTAAATTGCCTGAAGTAATTGATATTGAAAATCAAAGGGCTCTTGATGTGCCTGCAGAGGTAACAGGGTAGTGGTAATAGAGCTCAGTATTGGGGACAGCAAGCAGCAGTGCCCAAGGCATCTCTGGGACACGCTGCTCATCCTCAGGTGCGTGGGCTGGACTGTTTTGTTTGCTTCTGGCCCATTAAAAAGGAAGCTTTTATAAAAGCTATGATCTCGGGTAAAAGCCAAATCACTCAGCTGTATGTGCTGTAGGAGTGACTCCATGGCACTGACTGCAAACACACCAGCAAAGCCGAAGTGAGACATAAACCAGGGCTGTGTTCATGACCGGTGTATCCTTGAAAAGATACAACTTAAATGATTGTTTTCTGTTATCCTCAAACCCTGTTTCAAAGGTGCACTTTTGTTAACCTTTGTGGGACTGAACATCTGTGACATCAAACATCTGCCAAAGGCTTCTTTTTTTGCATCATTTGCAATACAAGAAATGCATTTTCAGCAGTTTTCCAGTGCAAGTGTTAAAGCTCTGTTATAATTAAAGCAGCAGGAAAAGCTGGAGACAGAAGTCATCAGCTCCGAGTTATGTTAACATAAAAACATCATTCTCTCCAAGTCTTCTGAATAGAAAATAATTTTACAGGGCAGTTACATTTGCTAAGCAAGGGCAGCAGCTGCTCCTGGATAAATAATGAGAAGTTTTATTACTGCTTGTGGAAGACACTTGAATTACTGAGTGCTTAACCTTTATGCCGGTGCATGCTTGGGAATCTGCCTGACTTGCACAGCTGGATTTGACAAATACTAATTTCTTGTTGAGGTTTGATTTTTTCTTTATAATAAAAACCTAAAAAATTTTGTCACAGTGTACAGAATAATTATACTAGTGATTCCTTATAGATATCTATGATTGGTTAATAGATGCACATGGGCTTAGGCTAATAAAGCCCCAGGGTGGGAATACTGTAAGTCCCAAAGTTTCAGGGGATCCTTGGGGATTTGCATTGTGCTCTGGAGGGGTCCCATCATTAGGGGTACTGTGCTGATGAACCACAGTCATTGAAGTGCCTTGTCTGTGGGCTCTGCAGCTCTTATTTTATGTAAAAATGGGAAGATCTGGGCTCAGACCCCCCCCTGCCAAAGCCCCTGAGCATGAGAAGAGTCCTCAGCCAGCTCAAGTGAACCTCTGAAATGCCACTAGGTGCAGCAGAGGCTGTCATCATGTATCTGGGTGCTGGCCCCAAAATGCTGACTGTACACTAGCTGGCTCAACCAGCAGAGCATG
This sequence comes from Erithacus rubecula, assembly GCF_903797595.1. Lineage (NCBI taxonomy): Eukaryota > Metazoa > Chordata > Aves > Passeriformes > Muscicapidae > Erithacus > Erithacus rubecula. The sequence continues at coordinate 53,939,719 of NC_136688.1, forward strand.
AGGAACAATTTCAAGATAGGTAATTTGAAATATTTTGAAATATATCTAGTGCTCTGATGCTGCTGTGTCCAACAGGGTCTATGTTTCTCAGGCTTCTTAGAGCGCAGTAAAGTGTGTGGAGAAAAGTATATTTATGCCCCTCTGCAGTGTGGGGTCTGTTTTTTTTACTGAGAATCTTGCTTTTGTACACACTGAGAAGGTTGAATAGGGAAATAAAATTTGCTGTTGGAATATAAACCTGAAACAGTGAGCATTATAGTGAAAAATAAGGCCATGAAATACTGCTATCATGACATTTCATTTCTTCAGTGTAATGCTGATACTAAATAGTTTTCTGTATTTTGGAGGCAGAAGGTATTTATCCTGTGTAAGTGAAGCTTTCAGAACTGCAGTGAAAAGCCACCTCAGCATATGGAATTCAGCATCATTGAATGGGACCATGAGCTATCAGTGGCCAAATTTAATGGCTTATGGAAGCCCTCCCACAGCAATCAGCCAAGCAGGTTGTGCCATTCCTCTGCCATGATCTTCAGGGTCTCTATTTAATAAAACTCAGGCTCTTCCTGTCTTGTCCAGGATTGCCAAAAAATACTCCAACAGAGTGGGCTTCCCAGCAGTCCAGCACTAGGAAAATATATTCTGAGCAATAAGAAATCATGAGGGAAAAGATAATGAGGATGGATGTGCCCTAAATTACATGCCAGTTAAATATTTACAACCAGAGCTGTGTCAAGACTCAGTTCCCTGAGATGTAATCTCAGCATCTACAGGATTTGCATGTTTCATTAAGAAAAAGTAATGACACAACTTCAAAAGCAGCCTACGAGAGGAAATGTTCTCCACCAACTATTCTAAACCAGAGGCTGCAACCTCGGAATAAAGGTGTGGCAAAGCTCTCAGCCTTCTCTGCTGCACTGGGTTTCACCCGAGTGAAGATGGGAAGCTTTGGGGATTCCAGGCAGCCCGTGCCTGTGAGGTACCTCCCTGCAGGGCAGTGCAGCGATGTGAATCCTCCTGTTAGTGGCACAAACGCTGCCTAAAGCCCTCTGTCCCTCCTGGCACTCCCTGAGATTTGCACCCGTCTGTTTTAGGACATAAAGCCAGCTATAGGCGGTAGGGCAGGGAAACCGTGGGGGGGTGATGGATGCAGGAGAATCTCGTGGGAGGCAGACAGAGGTGTCAGCCACGGAGACAGGATCCAGCTCCGGCCGGAGCTGCTCGCCCCCGCTTTGCCCGCAGCCGCCCCGGGAGGGAGCCGCTCGGGCAGCGCTGCCGCAGCACCGCCGGAGCCAGCAGGGCAGGGAACCAGCCTGTCATTAGGGCCGAGCATCCCCCACCGGGCTGCTCGGGTGATTCGCTTACTCACGGCGCTAATGAGCGGGCGCGCCGTCCTGCTGTTCCTGTTGCACTCGCCAGCCGGGCCCCCAGCCCGCAGGCTGCCCCAACTCGGCAGGGAGCTTCGGGGCGGGATTCTCCCAGCGCCTCGGCCTCCCCTGCCTTGCTCCAGCTAGGAAATGGAATGCAAATTGGGATTCAGGCTGTCTGGGCTGCGCCGGAGCCCGACGCCTTCGTGCAGCGCAGTCTGGGGTTTGGCAGGCAGGAAGCGGCGGGGGATGCTAAACAGCGGGGCCGCTTCTGCATCCCGGGGGATGCTCAGCAGCACCGGGGCCGTTCCCCTTCCCCGGGGGATGCTCAGCAGCAGCACCGGGGCCGTTCCCCTTCCCGGGGATGCTCAGCAGCACCGGGGCCGTTCCCCTTCCCCGGGGTATGCTAAGCAGCGGGGCCGCTCCTGCATCCCGGGGGATGCTCAGCAGCAGCGGGGCCGCTCCTGCATCCCGGGGGATGCACAGCAGCACTGGGCCCGTTCCCCTTCCCGGGGATGCACAGCAGCACTGGGGCCGCTCCTGCATCCCGGGGATGCTCAGCAGCACTGGGGCCGTTCCCCTTCCTGGGGGATGCTCAGCAGCACCGGGGCCGTTCCCCTTCCTGGGGGATGCTCAGCAGCATTGGGGCCGCTCCTGCATCCCGGGGACGCTCGGCAGCTCCGCAGGAGCCGCATCCTTGCGCTCCCCACCCCGCTGCCATCTCTCCAGGCTCCCGTCACGCCGAGCTGTCACCGCGCTGAGCCCTGACAGCGGCACCGCGGCCTCGAGCCTTCATTAAAATGCCAAATGCTGAGAGCAAACGTGACGCGAGTGACATCCATCCCTCTCCAGATGGAAATCTTCTCTCGGGGACAAGGACAAAGTGATGCTTGGTGTGTCCGTGCAGCGGTGAGTGCCTGGCACTGGAAAGCACCTCCCGAAAGGACAGCGGTACCTGCAGGAGGGACCCTGCTGGAGCACCCATCTTGGCAGGGGGTGTCTCCTCTCCCAGATTAAAGAGGTTTGGAAGGCAGATCTCTGCGAGGTCTAACTTAAGGACTGACAGGGCGACTGCCAGCTTGAGCTGCAGATGATACTTTCATCTTAACAATCTGAATTGCAAAATATGTTTTCTTACCATCTCCCTCCCTTTTTGTATCCAGCCTGTTTGTCAGTTTTTATATAACAAAACCTACTTTAAAATGCTGGGTTTGGGTATTTTTGCTGAAATCCACTTTTTGGCTCAGTGGACTTCCACCCCACAGCAGAAAAATCCCATCATTTGGCACAGAACTGCACTCTTCACAATCCTCTGCAAAAAGAAAGACCTGTGAAAGCTGTACCTCCTAAAACACATTAACCTATATTGTAGCTTAAATAACTCTGTAAGAGATAGCATCATCTGATTAGTTTTTATTTTAAGTCACATTTAATGTTAAGATTTCGTCTGTTTGCAAATGTAAAGTATTTCATTGTTTTAGTACTACCCAACAAGAGCTGACAAGAACCATTTCTCTGGGAAATAAAACTGCAGAGGTAAAATCATATTAAAGCAATTATTTAAATCAATCTGTTTCCTTGGAGCAGTTCATTTTGAGTTACTCATGTTGAAAGGTTCTATCTGTAACACAGGAAACATTAGGGCTTCACTGCCTGTAACATGTGGGTCTGGCTTCCATCCATCCATCCCAAGTGTAAACCAGTGTATTTTATGAATTTACTCCATTTCTTACATACATTGGTGCAAAAAAAAACCCCAACCAACCCAAACCCCCAACAACAACAACAACCATATCTTCACTTTTATATATGTTGCATATGAGAATGTCCATGATTCATGCAAGGATTGCACCTTGGATTCAAACACCAGATTCCTGGCTGCTGTAGAGTCAGTCCTTTTAAGCCTAAGGAGCTGCTGTGACCTTCAGCAGCTGGAGATCTAGCCCTGTGCATTTCCAATCCACTTCTGGTGTGCCAGGGCAGGAAAGAAAACACAATATTTGTTTGTGCCATCATTGTCTACTGGCAGTTTTCACAAGGAACTTTTCAATAGATACACTTGTTTTCTGCTGGGCTCAGTGTTGACTTAACAGAAAAGCTTTTTATCCCCCTGGATGCCTTTCTGGGTATGAGTTGTACTATTTAAACACCCTTTTCTTTGCTGCTAATATAAAAAAGCTGTGGGAGATGAAAATATTCAAAATGACACAGCAAAGCAAGGACAGGGAACTTATTGGATATAGAGCTGAATGTTGTCCCCACTGAGGAGAGCACTGGAAACATCTGGGACAAAAGCAGCAGCACGGGCTGTGGGGTGAGCAGAACCACTTCCATAATTCAGAGGGCAGCAAGCAATGAATGTCTGGGTAAGGAGCCAGGCAGCTAACAAGCAAGCTGAATGGGGCTATCAAAATTATTAGATATCAGGAAAAAAAAACTTCCCTGAGAGGAGTGTCCAGCATTGGAACAGGCTGCCCAGGGCAGTGGTGGAATCACCATCCCTGGAGGGATTTTAAAAATATGCAGATGTGGCACCTGGGGACATGGTTTAGTGGCAGCCTTGGGGGTGCTTGGAGATCTTTTCCAACCTGAATGATCCTGTGATTCTGTGATAATTCCAGATTATTTCAGCTGTTGGTGAGGATGATGGTCCTAAAGTCAGGCCACCCTTTGGTGCTCTGGCACATCCCCACAGGTTCCTTGGCCTGGCAGTCTTTCTCAATAGTATAATTTATCATTCCTTCTATGAATGAATAAATGTTTTATTAATGTTCTACTCCATAATCATAAGGAAGGAGTCAAGAGTCTTAATTAAGTCATTAGTGGCTGTTATGAGCCTATATTTTGTTCTGTAAACCTGAAAGAGAAAATAGTATTAATACTATTAAAAATGTATCACTTCTTTCCCCTGTATTTTGTGTATGTTTTAAAGTGTCTCAAGAAATTACATGAAGGACATTATGCAAAAAAAAACCAGTTAGGGTGTGGGACTGATTAGATCTGTCACAGAAAGTGCCAAAGCACCAGATGTGCTGCTCCCCCTCCCAAAATACCAGCCCCAACCTGAATACTGTCAACACCAAACTGTGCAGGGGCCAGCAGTTTGCAGAGAAAACCAAACCACCTGCATGAAATCAGAGCTGAGCCATTCTATGGGCAGTCAAGGGTCAAACCCTTGTCAGTCTGCAGAACCTCAAACATTTTCCTGTGGTGCCACAGGGTATCTAACAGGGAATTTACCCATGGGGCAGCAGGATGGCTTTTCTTAGCTGCCAGAGATTTGTGATCCTTCACACATTCTTTATAACAGTCCCTGGGCAGCCAGGACCCTCTAGTGGAAGTCACTGACCAGCAACCAAAAGGAAATGTCATAGAAAGGGCAGAGGAGGAGCAAACCTCAAAAGAACTTGGATCTGTCCCCAATATTAAGATTTCTCTCTGCTCACTGTATGGCTGCCTGAAAAAGCTGGACACAACAGAGCACCACTGTGAGTCAATCCTTCCACATATAAAATCCCTCCATATCTGCCCACTCAATCACAAGGCAAGAAAACAACAGGTACATTCAGCTTTAATGAAATAATCATCAGTTCTATGTACAGCTGTAACAGAGGGAAAACCAGCTACAAGAGAGGATGCAAACTCAACCCCCTGACATGAAGCAAGGGCAGGGCTGGACTAAGCATTTCTGCCATTCTCCTCCTATATTTGAAGATGTGTTTTGCCTAAAAGGCAATATTGAAATAACATGAAATCCTCCCAAAACTCAGCTTAGCAGGCTGACAGAGGATGACAGCCTGGCCCTGTGGGGTAATTTTGTGTTTATTTACTAAAGCTTGGACATCCTCCTCTGCAGCTGACTCCAGTGGGATCCTACAGCAATGCTGCAGCCCTTTGCTCAGCACCAGCCTGCCAGAGTGCCCAGAGTAATCCCATGAGCCACTCCCAGAATCAGGATGGCTCTTCCTGGGTGCTGCAGCAGCTCCAAAGGTACACCTAAAAGTCCTTAAAAAGTCCCTTTTCCAGAACTGTGGCAAAATACCTGGAAGGATCATTATAAAGTACAAAGCCATTAAAATTGTACACACTGAATTATCAATAGCTGATAACTTAAACAAATTCACAGGAAATAAAAAGACTTTTTTTTTTCTTTACCACCCTCTGGGTTTTTTTAAGTTTTACTTGCACAGAGATGATCTGTGTCTCTTGCTGCTCACCATCCTCTTGTGACATTGAGGAGATATTTTATCAAGGTTTAAAACAGTGTTGTGCACCAGGTACGAGGGACAGGAGCAGCCCTTGTGTTTTAGCAGGAATCCAAAGTCTGTGCTGGGAAGGGGAATCTCAGTGCATGGTCAGTGAGCAATTGCCAAGTGCAGCTGCTATTTCTGTGCTGGCTGAGGAACACGCAGGAGAATTTTCCCAGAGGAACACACTGCCTTGGCCACAGCTGGATGCAAATCCCAGCCACAGATGCAATCCCATATTATCAAAAGGCCCCTTTCTCCTGGAGATCAGGTAGCTGGGGGCAATGCTCGATGCTCACACACGTTCTAGCCTGTGCAAACCCCCTCAGGCAGGGCAGTTCGGGGGTCTGACAGCAGCAGGCTTGTCCAGGCATTTTCCAGCAATGTCCTCAGGCCCTCATGTCTGCATTTTTTTTTTTCCCTGAGGACTTTGGTAAGATTGCTCCAGCATTCCCCTGCATGTTTCAGAGCGAGCTTCATGGCGTGCCAGAGCCTGGTGGCAGCGAGCCGGGCATAATGCAGGATTCCCAAGGGATGCCTGGGCTGGATGGAGGCAGGAGGGCTTTGGGAGCAGTGTGGGACAGGCTGCTGCCAGCAGCCAGGGATGCCAGCAGCACTCTGAGCAAACCAGAGCCATCCCAGCGTGTGCCGGCAGCGCACTGCAGCCTCCCAAACTCTGCTGACTGCTAACACGCATGCAGCTCACTGCTATTTATATCACACGCCATGTATAAAAGATACATCTGAGGAGAGCTTCACCACCACTGCGGGATGGGGACGGAGGAAGGCAGGGAGGACAGGGGCTGGGCTGCTCCCACGCCAGGGATGCCCGATGCAGGAATTGAGCCCGAGGCAGGGAACTGAGCCCGATGCAGGGAGTTGTGCCCGATGCAGGAATTGAGCTCAATGCAGGAACTGAGCCCGATGCAGGAACTGAGCCCGATGCAGGGAACTGAGCCCGATGCAGGAGTTGTGCCCGATGCAGGAATTGAGCCCGATGCAGGGAGTTGTGCCCGATGCAGGGAGTTGTGCCCGATGCAGGGAGTTGTGCCCGATGCAGGAACTGAGCCCGATGCAGGGAGTTGTGCCCGATGCAGGAACTGAGCCTGATGCAGGAATTGAGCCCGATGCAGGAATTGAGCCCGATGCAGGGAACTGAGCCCGATGCAGGAACTGAGCCTGATGCAGGAATTGAGCCCGATGCAGGAACTGAGCCTGATGCAGGAATTGAGCCCGATGCAGGGAACTGAGCCCGATGCAGGAACTGAGCCTGATGCAGGAATTGAGCCCGATGCAGGAACTGAGCCTGATGCAGGGAGTTGTGCCCGATGCAGGAATTGAGCCCGATGCAGGGAACTGAGCCTGATGCAGGAATTGAGCCCGATGCAGGAACTGAGCCTGATGCAGGAACTGAGCCCGATGCAGGGAACTGAGCCTGATGCAGGAACTGAGCCCGATGCAGGAATTGAGCCCGATGCAGGGAGTTGAGCCCGATGCAGGAACTGAGCCTGATGCAGGGAGTTGTGCCCAATGCAGGAATTGAGCCCGATGCAGGAATTGAGCCCGATGCAGGGAGTTGTGCCCGATGCAGGAATTGAGCCCGATGCAGGAACTGAGCCCGATGCAGGAATTGAGCCCGATGCAGGGAGTTGTGCCCGATGCAGGGAGTTGTGCCCGTCGAGTTCAGTGGTGTGAGAAAGGCTCCCCCAGCAAACGAGGCGCTGTGGCTTTCTCGGCACTGGCGCAGCCGGGTCAGCAAGGCGAGGCTGAGGCTGAGCTGTGAGTGCCTGGAGATGCTCAGGCTGCTCGGGTATCGTGACAGGGAGAGGCCATGAAGGACAGAGCTCCTGGAACCCGCTGGCTTTGTGCAGCACAGTGACCGTGGCTCCTGGCACCTGTGCCCAGCAAGGGCCTGTCCACAGCACAAAGCAACCTGGCACTGATGTTTCCATGTTCACACTGCAGACACTTCCCCCGTTCTCATCTGCAATAAAGCCCCAGCAAGCCTCCAGCTGTATCAGCGTGCCCCCAATCCAGCCTAGCAGCAGGTTGGGCCCTAACTGCCTCTCAGGACCTTTCTTCAAACACAAGGAATGCACAGATCTACAGCATGAACAGCGGGCAAACGGAGCATGGGTGATGGCAGAAATGTGGTCTTGACATAAATGTGCCAATAAGTGAAAATACAGTCACTGTAACACCTTAATTTTTCCGCAGCTGTGGTCAGTGGCGCTGTCTGAAGCCCCAGGGGACACGCTGCACCCAGCAGGGCCTGCCCATGTCCCAGGATCTGTTTCACATAGACACACAACTGAACTGGACTGAACATGCAGAATTAACTCCACCTCGGCCTCGGGAGCTCTCCGACTTCTCCACACACACGCAGGCCAAATGGAGCTTGAAATCACTCCCTCTGCTCCTCTCTGGGGCAAGGCTGCCATCACAGAAAGCTGTTGTGTTTATTCTGTTCCAGGGCCATTTCGTTGACCAGCTGCTCTATGGATGACTGAATGGCTGCCTTCACGAGGGAAGAGGCGGTTTCTACAAGGAGCAACTCGTACTGCTCCCCAGTTCTGTGCCCCTGGTCCCCCAGAGCTTTCTCCTCTGCCTGGGGACCGCCACCAGCCTCGGAGCCATCTTTCTGACCAACATCAGCACTCCTGTTTGATTTTTTGTTCCCTTTTTGCTTTTTTTGGTGCAAAACTGGGGACGGCTCATAGGCCTGGTCAGAGTCGTTGTTGTCAGAGTCCTCAGCTTCGGTGATGGTGATGACGATGCTGACACCAGCACCTGCACTTGCTTCTAACACCTGATGGCTGGAGCATTCCTGCACACTTGCTGCATCTTGCACACTTGCTGCCTCCTGTTCACTTGCTGCATCCTTCACACTTGCTGCATCTTGCACACTTGCTGCCTCCTGTTCACTCACTGAATCCTTCACACTTGCTGCATCCTGTGCACTCACTGCATCCTGCACACTTGCTGCATCCTGTGCACTCACTGCATCTTGCACACTTGTGTCATCTTGCATGCCTGCTGCATCCTTCACATTCACTGCCTCTTGCACACTTGCTGCCTCCTGTTCACTTGCTGCACCCTTCACACTCGCTGCATCCTTCACACTTGCTGCCTCCTGCACGCTTGCTGCATCCTGTGCACTCACTGCATCCTGCACACTTGTGGCATCTTGCATGCCTGCTGCATCCTTCACACTTGCTGCATCCTGCACATTCGCTGCCTCTTGCACACTTGCTGCCTCCTGTTCACTCTCTGCACCCATCACACTCGCAGCCTCCTGTGCACTCACTGTCTCCTGCATGCTTTCTGCATCCTTCACACTCACTGCATCCTGCACACTCACTGCATCCTGCACACTCGCTGCCTCTTGCACACTCGCTGCCTCTTGCACACTTATGGCATCCTGCACACTCACTGCCTCTTGCATGCTTTCTGCATCCTTCACACTCACTGCATCCTGCACACTTTCTTCCTCTTGCACACTCACTGCATCCTGTGTGCTTTCTGCATCCTGCACACTCACAGCACCTTTCACACTTGCTGCATCCTGCACACTCACTGCATCCTGCACACTTGCTGCCTCCTGCACACTTGCTGCATCACCTCCAGATGCCAACTCACTGAAATCAGTTACAGCCTCCTTGGCTTTGCACTCTTTAGGAACATTTATGCTCTTTTCTACTTCATCCCTTTCAGGCATCTCTTTGCAGATATTAGGGATTTCTTGCCATTCTATGATTTCAGGGGCATTGTCAGGTTGATCTTCAGAAACAGGTGCTTCAGGAACAACTTCCCTGCCCTCCACGTCATCAGTGGCTTGGGACAGGCTCCCTTCCTGCAGTTTGTCCTGGGCTGTTTCATCACCTGTCTCTGAATCAGTTATCTCCAACTGAACAGTGCACTCTGAATGTTCCTCTGCATCACGTGAGGGCTCTGTCAGGGGCTCACTCTTCCCAACAGAGGTGTCACTTTCCTTTACTGTATCGTGGTCCTCTTTCACTGTATCCTGGTCCTCCTTCCCTTTATTCTGATCCTCTTTCATTGTATCCTGGTCCTCTTTCATCCTGTGCTGCTCCTGTTTCACAGTATCCTGCTCCTCCTGTGCAGAGACTGGGCTGAAAGATTCAGATTTGTCCGTCGGGGCCAAATCCTCTGGCTCTTCACTAGCCTTATTCACAACACCCATCACTTCATTTGCTTGAACACTGCCCTCTGACTCCTCCACTGCTTCAGAGGGGCTGGGTTTTTTCTTGCCTCTGGAGAACCTCACACAGGGCATCTTCACCCCCGAGCTCGCCCGTTTCTTTGGGAGCTCTTGTGCACAGCTCTCCTCAGCATCCACCTCCAGCCGCACTTGGGAATCAGAGGGCACCTTCTTCCGTGAGCAGGACTTCTGCCTTTTCCGAGGTCTGGCAAGGTTTTTGATGGTTGCCCAGGTTCCTTTGGAGGATTGTGATGGATTGGAAGCTTTTGCCTCCTCTTGGTCAGCGCTGACACATTGGCTTTTCTCCTCTGAGGCTCCTTCGCACGCATCCTTCACAGTCAGCTCCTTCTTACAGGACTTCTTCCGCTTCTTAAAGCAGAGCATGGAGGGTTTTTTCGCTTGTTCCTCTGGCGGGGAGCATGTGGCCCCTGTGCTGGGACTCTCTGCCTCTCTTGGGTTCTCCATTTGAATTTCCTTAGCTGCCTTTACCATATTATCTTCCACTTTGTTGGTGCTGTGCTGCCGATTTTCCTGATCGATGCTTCAGACACAACAACCGCAGAGATGCTCAAAGTGCATTTTTTCCTCAAACAGATTTCCAAATAACATTAGCTGCTTTGTAACGAGCGTATGTGCAGTGAGAAGTTCTGCTGGAGCTGTCGCATCCACTTTGTAACTCCCACTTCGCCTTATTACTCACTTTATCACCTCTCCAAGGAATCCCGGGTAGATGTGGAGTTGAACAGGCTTCTCCTTGGCTCTGCTGGCCTCAGTCACTCTCATCTCCAGAGCAACCCACTTCCAGTTGTGCTTGGTCTAACTGTGTAATGGCCAGTCTGACATACCTTTTTTTTCCCCCAAAGGATGACAAATCAAGCCAAGAGTTAACAATTTTTATTCACCCCACGGACCTGGAAGGAACTTGCACTTTGTGAGCTCTCTGCAATTCCACATTGCTCAGGGAGTTTGATTGAAGCACCAGTGGAACCAGTGGCTGTTTTCTGCCCCCCAGTGACAAGGTCAGATGTTGCTTTGCCTTGACTTTGGTTTCTGCTTCAGTTCCTCTCGCGTGTTACATGAAATTTGCTGCAAAGCATGACTGAGGCTTTCATCTTTTTATCTGGAACACAGTAAATGAGTGATAAGACCCGTAGAGAAATTTTTTTAAAGTACTTTAAAGTTTTTTCTCCCTAAACACTTTATTTTGGGACGCAGAACAAGGCTGCAGGCACCATAGCAGGTTTTTTTCACTAATTAGCATCAATATCCAAAGGCAAAATAAGGCCACAAGATGTCAACCCAGTGATGCTCCATCACAGAAAGTACTGTTTTGTTATTTCATGTGGTAAAAAGGGACTTTTTTTATATAACTGCCCATATTATGGTGAATACTTATTACACAGGCACACACATATTTCCTTCTCCTACGGTTTGCTAAATCCTTTCCCCACTGCTCCATATGCACTTATAGTTCCAGATAGGGAAATTACACCCTGAGACAGCAGATATTTTTATCTTTAATGCACCATATGACAATATGCAAAAACAGAGAATACAAAAAGGAGGCCTGAGGAATACAAAAGAGAAATCACATGGCAAGAAGGGAGCTTATTTATACTACGTGCATGCCTCCCATGGCAACCTCAATTAACACCGTGTGTGCTCATCAAAGACACGATGTTGTAAGATGTGTGTCAACCATAGCAAAAAAAAAAAAAAAAAAGAAAAAAAAGAAAAATCTCTTCGAAATACCATCAGAACCTTTTGGATAGAACGATGCAAAAAGGTGTTATCACAAACACACCAACTTCTGCAGGACGGCTCAGGGGCTCCGGGCAGGGCTTTACACCGCATTTCATGCTCTGCTTTTCGGGAGTAGCGTGTTTAAAGGGGGTTCCGGGGCACGCTTCCCCCGCAGCACATCTGGGGCTTTTTAAAAATTATTATTATTTTAATTAGACTATTTTAAGGGAAGCCGAGCGGAGCTGTCGGAGCCGTGTCGGAGCGCGCACCCGCAGCAGCGGCGCCCCGAGCGCATCCCGCCGCCCCCGCGCCCGGCAAGTTTTGGGGGCGTTCGGGGGCGCGCAGCGCGACCCGCCCGGGCCCGGGGACCCGGGACCCCGTTAGTGTGGCCGCCCCCAGCCCCAGCCCCGCGCCCCCCGCGCCCTCACCTGCAGCCAGCCCCGCTCCGCTCCCTCCGCTCCGCTCCCGCGGCTGCGCTGCCGCCGCCGCCCCCGCCGAGCCGAGCCGCGCCCCCCGGGCCGGCGGGGAGGGATGGCGCTCCGGCAGCCCCCCGCCCCCCAACCCAGCCCCCGGCCCGCCCCCCGCACCCAGCCCGGCACCTGCTCGCCGCCTCCTTCCTCCCGCGGCACCGCATCTCTGCCTGCGCGCCGCTCAGCATCCCTCTCCTCTGCGCCCTACACCGCTCTTGGGCGGGTAGCAGCTCGCAGGGCAGGGCAGGATCCCGAGCCCGCTGGCAGAGTAACCTTCCGTCCCCTCCCGGGCTGTGCAGACCCGAAAACCACGAAGTTCATTTGCCAGAAATGGAGCTGCGGTTTGTAGTTTGGATGCCGGTGGCAGCAGGAGGCACTGCGAGGGAGCGCGGAGCGCACCCCGCAGGGAGGAGGGACCCCCGGGGCTGTCCTGGCTGTGTGGGAAGGGACGGGGGTCCTGCTCTCGGCAGCTGATTTTTCTGTCCCACCTGAAACCTTCCACAGCTTTCAGCACTCACTGCTGGAGGTGCTGCAGGAGCTACACCTTTGCAGGTGGAGATAAGGACAGCCAGCTCCTGGCTCCAAACTAATCCACGCCCAAAACAACAGAGAAAGTGCCTCTTTCATAGGAGCCTTTCTTCTCTCCAAAGCAGCTAAGATCTGACTTTAAAAAAATCACGTCTCCAGCTGTGATGATTGACGGGAGAGCCTCCAGAGAAAGGACTACCCCGTGCAGCTGATGAACTACAGGAAACTGGGGTTGAGATGCCCAAACGTCCCCATTCATCTCCACGGGGAGCTGACGCCCACAAAGGCTTTACAGGCATGAACTGCTTCACAGCACGTTTGCACACGAGAAACTGAGCAAAGCAGCACTCTGAACCTGCAAGTGGCTCTCAGTGTAGGCCAGGCTTAGAAAACCCCCCTTCCTCAGCTCTTCATGGGAAAAAAGGTACAAAATGGGTTAGATGGGCTGAACTGCCAGCCAGGAGGGCGGAAAAAGTGCATTGAGCATCACAAGGAATTGCCTTTTTAAAAGCTCCCCTCTGAGATGTGTTTGCTCGCATTCACTCAGGATAATGAACTTCATTTGGAAACAGCTTCTCTCCTGAGGTGGGTGGTGGGTTCTAATTATGATCCACTGCTTTATTAAAGCCAAATGAGGCCCCACAATGCAAGGAGCTTTTCCCTCCTTGCAGTTGGAGGCAGGAGGGAGGGAAGCAGACAAGGAGGATGGCTAATGTGAGGCTGGGGAATGCAGTGCTGTGATGGAGGCAAGCAGTCATGAATCCCCTTGGGAACACTTTGCATGGAATCCAATTATTCCTGACACTCCAGGGGCAGATGGTAGCACCAATGGCTGTGGTGAAAGGGAAATAAAAGGCAGGGTCAGCAAAGGTCAGAAATTGAGTAAGCTGGACAGAAGATCCTGGCCCAGATGGATCCTCTTTTCTTTCTGTGGGGCTGGTGACATGCAACAAGTCAAGCAAGCAACACCTTCTCCTCTTCCTAGTCACCAGCACTACTTAAAAACATGAATCTGTTATTTCTTGCAGGATGTGATGCAGCACTCTCACAACAGCACAGCACAGCACAGGGGGTGGATGGCCATAACACCAGCTAAGGACCAGGCCCACAAATAGCCCACTGAGAACAAATTTGTACATAATTCGTTTTTTCTCTAAGCAACAGGAGAAGAGAATCACTGAGTACTTAGCTAAAAGAAATTAAGTGTCCTGTGTGTCCTATTTGATAGGACAAGACCTAGCTGGCACCCTTAGCTGTGAAGGAGAATATTAAAAAAATAACCTATTTATGTATCCATCCTGCAAGAGAAGAGAGAGGGTGGAAGTGCAGGTTAGAAAACATTCCCCACTAATCTTTGGAGATGCTTGGGGCTATTTTTTGGCTCTTGTGCTTTGTTGTTGTGCAGCAAACCCTTTAACAGCTCGTGCCTGATCCAGTGCTGTGCCTCACTGCAGGAGGGGGACTAGCAACCTCTTGAACCATCTCTCTCAAGCACATGGCTATGATCTCATGCTAAACTAAAAGGAGGCTAATCTTAGCATAAATTTGCACTTATCCCATCTTTCATAAGCATAAAATGAAGGTGGAACACAGAGCACTCACAGGAAAGCAGTGTAGCAGAAGATTAAATGTAGGAGCTGACAGCAGACTTGGCAGCATCTGCTCGGGCACCCTCTTCCAGGAGAGGCTGGGCCAGGAGCTGCAGGTGAGGAGGCACCTCAGCCAGCTGGGGGCTGGGCAGCAATGGGGGAACTGCCCCTGACCTCCCTGCAAAGGGACAGAGCCTGCTCTCCTGCCTGCCAGGAAATCCTTGGCTGCATAACCTCAAAAGGAGTATTTCAGGAGGCTGTGAATGCATCTCAAATGCTCTTATGGCTCTTTAAAGTGTTCTGTTTGCTTGTGTCACAACCAGGTAACTTGTATGTAATTATTCTCCCCTCCTGAATAATTGAAGAGATAGAGATTTCTTTCTCTCCCCATATATATATATATATATTCACACACAGTATCTGTGTAGTACAGATGCTCTCCTACGTTGGTGCACACCTACATCCTGATCCTCCCAGTTCTCACCAAATTTGGAATGTTTTTAAATTCAGTTCTGATACAGTCAGATGGGCCTCATGACTGTTAATTCAGATATTCTACAAACAGATGCAAGTATCTCACATTCACAGAATAATGCAGGTATTTTATTTCCTACAGATATTTCCATCATCTAGGGAAGGAAACCAGAATAAAACACACACCCTGGTGCATTGCAGGCTACTTACTACTGCAACAATCATCCTACTTGTCAATACAAGGATTGCTGTTGTGTGTAGTTAATCACAGAAATAAATTCTAATTCAGTAATCTCAGTGCATACATTAAAACCCAAAAAGCACTTGAAGTATTTTCCAGTTTATTTGTATTAGTTAAAAAATTGGCAGCAATGCTATCTTCATGTTACAAAATGATTTTTGGCCCGTTGACAAAACCTGCTACAAGTCACTTGATCACTATTCATGTTGTCTCTATTGACCAAAAAGGTACCTTCAGAAACAAGACTTGTCAATGGTGTAACTGCACTTATGGCTGAGCAGAAAATGGTTCAAAGGACACATTTGGTGGAAGCCAGAGACCCAGTCCCTGCAGATCTGATATCCAGAGGTTCCATTCCATTGACAGAAGAATGCAGCAGTTGCAGCTGGGCTTGGGGTATCTGACATGGCTCAGGTGCCTGCAGGAATAACTCACAGCAGAAGGCAGGGTAAGCACTGGGAGAGTGCTGGGAAGTGAAGGGGCTCCTCCTTGCTCCTCTGAAATGCCACTGGTGCAGTGCCAGGGCACAGCAGGCTCTCCAGTAGCACGAGAAGTGGAGCAGACAATTCCACGTGGCAAATGGGAAACTGCAGCCAACTAGACTTTTAAAGATAATATATGCTGCAAAACCCCCTTGGTTAAGACAATTAAGTCCCAAGACTGTTTCAAACAGCTCCAGCTTTAAGATTTTTAATTATTAAAATCATGTCACTGAATCAAAAGAGGTCATTAAAGCCAAGCTTCTGTATTCTGCTTCAGCTATGATTATGAAGCAGGAGGTCTGCAGAGGAAGTATGCTTTATATGCTCCATGTCAACTAGCTTGGAACACAGCAGTTTAAAAATTATTACAGATTAAAAGTTAGTGGTTGATTCTTCAGCACTCCTCCTTCCAGTCACTTCTTCCACTATATTCTCACTGATCTCTTGTTCTGACTCAAAAAAAAAAAAAAAAGATCAGAGCACAGTTCCATTTACATGACTCATCAGGTGTTCTTCTGGGAGCTAAAAACAAAAATAAAACTTAATTACTATTATATAGTACTGCAAGCAACTTTCAGGCTGAATTATCATCAAATGTCATTTGGAAACATATGGCATAATATGGGATTGGCTTAACTCCATTATCTCAAGATATTTGGAAAAATAAAGCCCAAATATTGAAGATCTTCAAGAAGGCACCAACCTGTGGTTAATCATTCCTTTCAGAAGAGCCCATTTACTTCTCCTGACACTGAGTCCAGGTCTATATCATAGAAGCAGGGTCTTGTAGGAAGTCCTGGCATAGTGCTCATCTGGATAACAAGAGATAGACTGTTAAAACAGCAGCAGCATTCTGTGCACAAGATCCAGTAATGAAGACTTGGATGGCAACAGCTCCCTGAACACCAACAGACCAGAGAATGATGGTCATGGACTGTTTTGAAGCATCCCATAAGAACCAGGAACTCTTGGCTCAGTAGACAGATAAAAAGTTTTTGCTTTTTATGATAGAATTAAGTTTGGTTTCTGCAGCTGCAAGTACTG
Organism: Erithacus rubecula; assembly: GCF_903797595.1. Lineage (NCBI taxonomy): Eukaryota > Metazoa > Chordata > Aves > Passeriformes > Muscicapidae > Erithacus > Erithacus rubecula. Next base: position 53,956,123 of record NC_136688.1, read on the forward strand.
AGCCCAAGATTTGGCAAAGTACTTGGCTGTGCAGCTGACCAGTTGGAGGAGTGCTCATGAACTTTGCTATGAGACAATTACTTCTGGCAGTTTTCTGGGTACTAAAGTGAAGATACAAATTTTAATACAACTTTGCCAGCTGTAAAGTCTTAGTTGATTACAATGCTTTGAGAATCTAGAACTAGACATGTTAAGCAATTAGGAATAATTACTGTTGAGAAGACATTTTAAACAGTTTGGGGTTTGTTTTGTCTTTTGTAAACTGGGATAAAGCAGAGATGAAGAAGTCAGTTCTGAGTGGAACATGCTCAGAAGGGCTGTGCAGGGGCAGAACTGAAGCTCACAAAGCAGCTGCCAGCCCTAGTGCCCCAGGCCAGCCCTCTGCACTTGTCCCACTGCCGAGTACTCAGTTCCAGGGATGCACAAGGCTGGCAGGAGCTACACTTGGCCTGATTTATTCTTGCAGCTGACAGCATTTCCCCTCCCTTAACTCAGCATTTAGCCCAGCAGCACACACAGGCTGAACACAGACTCTACACGGGTGGACAACTTGTGACCATGTTTGGTAGTTTGCATCACTGGTCATTAAGTGCTTCTATAAAAAGGGAGAACTTGAAAGGTCTCATTTTCTATCTGCATCACCCTGCCTCAGTTTTCACAGTCAGTATTGTTATGCCTGTCTCCATTAGATTAAAGATCTCTTTGGCAACCTGGTATTTTCTCCCTGAGCAAGTATTTTGCACGCTAATCAAATTACCTCCCCATCTTCCTTTTGATAATAAGCTAAGCAGCAAGAAGGCAAAGCTCTGTTGGTCTTCTGAGGTCTTCTCTGCAGTTCTCAGAACTGTTCAGGGAGCTTTTGAAGTCCCAGCCCATTTTCAAGTGCTAACACCAATCCTACATGCACTGTACCACTGCAAGTCTTTCATGGGTTATACAGAGGTAAAAATCACTTGAAGTCCCCTCTTTGTAATGAATTCTAGGGCTGCATTAGATTTGTATGAGCCACTGCCTTCTCAGACAGAGAATAGGGGGTCCACAGAGAGGGCCCCCATTCCTTGACTTTATGCTCAGCTGTACAAATATTTTACTCTCAAGGACATCTCAAGAAAGTATTAAGAGGTTCAAAGTATCCAGAGGGGTTCTTCTGTTCTCAGCTCCCAGTCTCTGGCCACGAAGAGCAAGAAACTTCCTATTTATTTATGTGCCACTGGAGAGTCATGGAGCTTTGCAGATCTCCACCTCCAGATTCCAAGGGCCACAGCAGGAGCTGAGAGAGTGACATTCAATAGAGTAGGAGGTGCTGAAAATGTGCCTGACTTTGCCATTTCTTGCACCTTCTATTCTGAAATGAACAGTCAATTTTTCCTCCTTTCCTATCCAGAGGGCAGCCCACAGTGGCTACTCTGCTATCTATTACTTCAAGGCAGTCTGCTTAAACCCCAAATTTCCATGCAGTGCAGAATAATTTCCACCCAGGCTACTAATTTTCTGTACAAGTGTCTACAATGCTTCATGCACTCAGTTATTTTCAGAGCTAAAGGAATGAACTTTTTCTCATTTATCCTCCTCCCCTTTAATACCACATGTTCTCAAAAAGAACACAGGCCAATTCACACTATTTACTTACAAGAAAAACTTAGACCACATGGATATAATCAAACCCCTTGCAAGATTTCAAATAAAATTAATACGAACCAAACATATTATTTGTTGTTTTTGTGGATCTTTCAAAATTAATGCCATTTAGGATCTAAAAAACCAGAGCTGAATAACAGAATTGTTTTCAATTCAGCAGCAGCACCAGAAAAAAAACCAAATCAGAGTCCAGTGATTTATTTCACTTTAAATCTAGACAACCTTTCCTTTAAAATCTCACATTTCATGGAGGTACAACAACTTCGAGCCAGAAAGGAAAATTCCAAAACTCAGAAGCTGAGAAAAAAAATAAAGTGTGAAGTGCCTTTGTGATTAACTTCAGATAAGAAGAATAAGGCACACATTGGTGATTAATTTCACCTCACATTTATCCTAAAAGCTTCTGCATAGAGCTATGTATTTGGTGCATTTTCAGCTCACAGTTCAATGGCTGCTGCCAAAATTTTTTTCTGAGGCTAACACATCCCCTGCTGAATGGGTTTAAAATAGTGATCTGATTCAAAATGTCCCAGATTGCTTCTCCAAAGGACATCCATTCCCTGGGTTTTAGACACCACAGAAGAGTGATCACATCCCAGCCAGAAGACTTATTGTTAACTCTGGCAGAATTAACACCATGATTTGCTACATGGCCAAGAAAACATTAGGAAATGGGTGCAGGAGCAGAAAGGAAAAAGTCCAACTCCATAGAAACTAAAGACATCAGAAAAAGAGCCAAAATGTTAGTTTTAATGTCTGAAAACATCTCTCTCTTGTTTACTCATTGATGCAGTGTACCCTTTCCTTCTCCAATGCTTACAAAATAAATAATAAAATAAATCATTGTTTGGACTAAATCTTGGCTTGCAAAAAATGCCATTTATAACAGGAACAGGCATGCTATCTTTCATTCTATCCCAAAACACACATTAGTCTTTAGAACATGGATGAGCCAGACTTTAATCAGGATGTGGTTACCTTATTTATGCTGGATAATCTGGGAACCTTAACTACCTTTTATTTTTTAAAGAATTAAAAGAAAAAGGCAGCCAATATTTGGCTCTAGGATCCAACTATTAAATCAGCAAACTCCATCAACTGAGTCATGGACCCCTAATGCTTCTGAAACTTTATTATAACAAACATGTTGCCATGAAGACCTCAGAAAAAGATTCAGCCTAGTAAACAAGAAAAAGAGCTGCTTACTCTAACTGCCTCATGCCCTAAAGTAATCTAACTAGATACTCAACATTTGCCCAGAAAAGATTCCCCAGGTAAGATTTCCAGTGGATCCTTTCATCTTAGTGCTGTTTCTATAGATGCAAACCCAAATGTGGGTTCATTTTGCAGATAGCTCCTCTTTCTGCCAGGCAATTCATATCAAAGCTGTTCCAGGATCCTGTTTCCATTGTTGCTACTCTCTTCCCTCTCAGCTGAAATTATGCCAATCATATCAAAGAACAGAAACTAAAAACTCAAGGGCACACTGAAATGAGTTGTTGGAATTGTTGCAGGCTGAACAGCAAACAGATGGTCAGCAAAACCATGAGAACTGAAGTGGAGGGGAGCCTGATAAATGATTGATAGCACAGCTCAGCTTTGCTTTGTCTCATCCAGAGGCATCTGCTCTGTAAGCTTAGGAGGGGTTGCTTTGCTCTGCCCTGACCCACAGGTGTACACAGAGGTCACCTGCAAAGGGCTTTCACCAGGAATGCAAAGTCACAACAGCAATCAGTGGGCCAAGGATTTCTGCCTCTACCAGACTGCTCTTCCTACAATTCACTAACTACAGAGCTCACCCTTTTCTCAAAATTAAGGAAAAGAGAAATGTGGGACCTGAGGGATACAGCAGGGGCTGCTAATTATTCAAATGTCAGATGGTCTATTTCAGCCTTCCTCTTCCCCCTGAGAAAAACACCTATTGAAGAATCTACACTGGACTGTTAAAACACCAACTGTAAATGACAAGGACCCTCCTAATTTAAGATACTTAACAGGAAGTGATCCCTGGGATGCACATGAAGGTTTTTCCTCACCCCACAGCTCTCACATACCGTCCCCACTAGTGGATACAAGAATCCAGCCCCAACGCTGGCCCGAATGTCTCGGATTGGCAGAACAAAACCTGTGGGTGCTCCTTTTTGTTCAGGGTCATGAGACAATGACAAGTGAGTTTTAGCCATGCAGATTGGTAGGTTTCCAAATCCCTGGGAAAAGAGAAAGAAAAGGAATGACATAAGTGGAAAAAACAGTAATTTTTCCAGTACAAAAATGTAATTGCTCTATTGTGCCATTCTCTGCAGACATCAGGCATTTTATTCCCAACAAGTGCTTCATCCACAGCCTGTCAGATCCACAGATCATTCTACATCCCCATTCCTTCTCTCTCAAATTCTCTCACCACTCCCCATTCAGTACTAAAGAAAGAAGCACCATGTCCCTTGGCACATCCAGCAGAGGAAAAAATTAATGGTATGGAAGTGCAGGATATACAACCTTGACAGACAACTTCCTACTCGCTTTCCAAAATGTTAAACAGCTCAGAGTCAAATTTTTGTTCAGATGAAGTCAGTTAATTAAAAATGTCTGATCAATACAATTGCAGATGTGAGGAAGTGGCAATTGCATACCTTTGGGATTTTGATGGACTTTTAAAGGAATATATAAGAAGCATGAAATTGAGAAGCTATATATGCCAGTAGTAAATGGACTGCAAAAGGAAAATTGGTTACAGCACCCTGCAACCAATGAATTGACACTCCTCACTGCTTTTCTCTTCAAAGACCTTTGATAATGCAGAAGCAGGTAAATTCACAACAGTGTCATGCTGGAGAAAAGCAAAAGCAACCAGAAAACATTGAATTCAATCAGATGGCAGGTTCCACAGTTAAAAAACTTTCCACATCAAGTCTTGTATAACCCACAGAACTCTTTCCCCAATATAATTGTGACTGACAAAAATCCACATGGAGTCAAAAACTGATTAGTGGAACTTGATCTCAATGGAACAAGACGAAAAAATAATCAGAGACTATTTAAAACCAGCATAATGATTTGTAATTCCCTAATTCTCTAAATGCTGAAAGACTGGAGAGTATAGTAAGGGAAGATCACTAAATTTTCCTACTTTTTCTCACCAAAACCATCACAGATGGGTACTGGATGGTACTGGGCCACATGAGTGAGCTCTGTCTTCCTCACTAGAAGACAAAGTCAGTTCCTCCTTTCCCACATCCTTTTCTTCCTCTGCCATAGCAGCATTTAATGAAGTCTTGGATAAGGACACAATTTGAATAAGGATTCCCTTCAAACACAGCTTGAACACCACCAACCACTATGATAATTTTGACTGAAAAGCACCACTGCTACCAGGTAATGTGGAAAACTCACCTGCTTGGTGTACAGGGCAACTTTCTCCTGTGCTTCTGGAAGTAGCTCAATGTCTCTTGCCCCATAGACCTGCTGGGCAATAAGCCTGATCTTATCCACAACAGGCAGCTAGAAAAACAAAAAAGACAGGCAAGTCAGTGTGGCCAAAGTGCAAAGACTTGCAGCATCACAGCAGTTTCAGATCCTCCCCACATGCTGTCAAGTCCACATCTATAGACATAAGGTTTAATTCCATTTGCTGTAGAACAAAATATAGAGCAATTTGAGGATTCTCAAAATGTGTTTCAATATTTCAGTGGGTATCCAAAACAGTAAGAACAGATTAACTATGTCTTTGAGACTCCTAGAATCAAAGTTTATATTTTAACACCTCATTTCTTCTCAATTTCTCAGGCAGCCTTTTAGACAGCACTAAGCAACTTAAGTTAGTGAAATCAACTGATATAAACAAAGCATCTCTGTAGTAGTGCAAGCTCCTACCTCCACATTATAGAGGAACCTGAAGTTGCTAGGTGCCTGGGATGCTCTCTGAACAGCTTGGGCCAGGGCCAGGGCTCCTTTTCCTCCCTCTGCCCAGTGAGTGCACTCCACAGCATCAAATGCTCCTGCCTCCTTTGCATGCTGTACCACAAGGGCCAGCTCAGCCTTTGTATCTGTCCTGCCAGGAGAAAGTCTGCATGTTAGTACCAGAAGGCACACACAGTAAACTAATGCTTGTTCTTGCCAAGATCCAAAACATGTCCAAAGAAATCAGGAGTCATCCATCACAGCCTCCTCCTTGGCTGGCATCAGCTTTAACACCACAGTTCAAAGTACTTCTGTGCATAAAAATACTACACAGTGGTTGGTTGCTGTGCAGTACAACACATAGAGCCCAATTCATGCATTTTCCAACAATGCAAAATTGTGGCCTTCCAGTATCTGAAGAGAGACAAGAAAGCTGGAGAAAAAACTTCTTCCAAGAGCATGTAGTGACAGGACAAGGGGGAATGGTTTCAAACTGACAGAGTAGGCTTAGATTGGATACTAGGAACATCTTCTTTACTGTGAGGGTGCTGAGACACTGGAACAGGCTGCCCAGCAGGTGGAAGTGCTCCTGAAAGTGCAAGCCCAGGCTGGATGGGGCTCTGAGCAACCTGATCTAGTGAAAGGTGTCCCTACTCATGGAAGGGGAGTGGAACTGGATGATCTTTAAGGCTCCTTCCAACTCAGGCCATCCTATGGTTTTATGACTCTATGGAAATGCTGCCAACAACACATCAAGAGCCCTGAAAACAAGAGTTTGTGTTAAACACAGTACATGAAGTGCCACAGTGTCACAGCCCTGCATCACCTCCCCATCCCAGCTCACTCACTTGAAAGCATTGACAGCCACGACCACGGGGACACCGAACATCCGCGCGTTCTGGATTTGCTTCTTCAGGTTGCTGCACCCGTTTGCCACCAGCTGAAGATTCTGTAGTGGAGGCAGCAAACAGGAAGCATACTTTATCAGGGGCAGGGAAACTTTTGTTCCAAACCTACTAAATCCAGAAGCTAATGGGAATGAAACCACAAAGGCAAATACCCAGTGCTGCTTTCGGAACAGCCCAGACCACTGCAAGCTCTGGACAGGAGATAGAAAGAGTGACTACTTCTAATGATCACTGGTTTCAGCTCTCAAATCAAGGAAAGAGAAACCATTTCTTAGCACTTTTTGTTATGCTTAAAAAGTTAATACCTGTTTTCATTAACTGCCCTCAGTAAAGCCTCAGTTTCTTCTCTGACACATTTCTCTTCATATATTAAATATCACCAGCAGTGAATTTCATGACATCCATTTGAAGTCTGTGGCAACAGCTTTCAGTTTACATATATTTACATTTTGCAGCATCAGAGACTATTCCTGGAAATTCAGACATTTCATTTCTTCCTTTGCAAAGGATAATATATACAGAAGCTCCACAGTGAAAGAGCCACAGCAGTGCAAAGAGCCTGATCAATTATCCAGGGTACACAACCATTCAAGGCATAAGGATGGAAGGTGAGACTTCTGTTCACTTTCCTCGCTTGCAAACGAGGGGGATAAAAACAAAAATGGTTGCTAAGAAGACAGTAATTAGACAGGCATTCTGGATATTTTCAGACATTATTTCAGCTAAGCAATTACTCCACATTGAGAGGGTTGGGGAAACAGAGTAGATATTACTATGAAAAAACTGAGCACACAGACAACTGCGTGAGTTAAGGAGAAGAAAAAGGCTCTGAACACTGGCTAGGTCAGGGACAACAAGTGTTTGAAAGAGCAGAGCCAAAGTAACATCACTAAAAAGAAAAGAACACTACAGCTTGTATGGCAAGTGGCATAAAAGTGGCTGTGGCAGCTAAGTGACATACTAATAATCCAGGTATGCACTGCAGGACACCATCATGTCATGACCACAGCTGGTCACTGTTGGTCTACTGTCACAATAGCTTAAAAATTACCTCTTCTGTGTATTCCTTTGGCAAAGGTACCCCAGCAGTGACCTGTGGAAAAAGGGAAAGAAATGGAGCCCCATAGGACTTTTATTCATGACAGCAATCCCTGCTTGAGTCTCATTAAATGGTATCAAGATACAACATTCTACTACATGCTCATCCTTTTTATTTCTAAGACAAAAATAAAAGGGAAAAAAAAAAGTGACAGTATAATAAACTACATGACTCACTCTGGGACTGTTACAAGGGGCCCAGCATGCAGGCACTTCACCAGGACAATAAAATGAGCAGGTATGACCCTGTAACATTCTACAATTAAGCTGTTGACAAACAGGGAAATATAAATTCCTTTTACAGCTCTGAATTTCAAGCTGATCAAAAGCTACAGGGCTTTAAGTGACTGGAACAGAACCACAGGAATAGCCCCTCAGGCCTACTGAAAACCTTCCCAGTACTTACTGCAGGTCCTCCCCCATGCATTTTCAGAGCTCTGACAGTAGCAACCAACACCACCACATGAGGCCGGAGACCAGAATAGCGGCACTTAATGTTAAAGAATTTCTCCATGCCTATGTCTGCACCAAATCCTGCTTCTGTAACTGGAGTAGGAAATAAAAACAAGTTTGTAAAAGATTTCTGGGTGGACAAATCATACTCTGATTATATAAATCAGAAACTTCTTCCAAGGGAAAAAAAAATAAAAAAGCTAAGGACAGTAACGATAAAAAAGGGCAAATAAAAATACCCCACACTTCACACACTTACCAACAAAACCATCTTTACCCACAAGCTTCAATGCTATTTTGTCTGCCAACACTGAGGAATTTCCATGTGCAATATTGGCAAAAGGTCCAGCATGAACAAACACTGGTGTTCCCTATAACAAGGAGAATGCAGGAAAGAGAGAAAATTAGAATGTGCAATTTTGCAAATATGCAGCATGTTAGTAGCTAAGTACTGTGGTATCTGAAAGTAAAGAAAAACACTTTTAGAAGGCAGATCTAAAGCCTTCTGATCAGACATTTCTTATCAGCAGTAAGGACTACAGGGCAAACAGGATTATTCTAATCTCCACAAGTGGAGGTATTAATCCGCTTAGGAAAAGGATGGCTAAATCCCAGCAACTCTTTGTCATTCTCCTTCATCCACACCATTTAAATTCCCAAAACACTTCTTGACATTAAAGACAACAGACCAAAGACGCAGCAAAGTTTAATGCACTTCCTCAGGGTCATCCCATATGCCAGTGGCAGACCTAGAAGGAATCCAGCCCTCTCCCCTAGCCCTGAGCATGAATCCACAATAAACCCCCAACTCTGAGCTGAGCAGACCCCACTGACTGTGATGAATGAACTAAACCAGTGCCTTCTCAGAGCCATGAAACAAATCATCTGTGCTCACCTCCAGTGTCTGCATGAGGTTTGGCTTTACAGCATCTTTCATCAAGACGGCCAGAGCTCCAGTTACTCCCTAAAAGAAAAAAGGACAATCAGTTTCCAGACATACCAAGACCTTGAGATGGTTCCTATGCAGTGTAAAGGCTCTGATTTTCAAAAGCCTGGTGGGCTTTTGAACCAGAAGTTGCTCAACAAAGAACTAACTCTAGTCAGGGCAAAGCAGAAAAATGACCTTTAAATTCCTGTAAGAGCATCTGTGATTTCTGGTGGGAGCAGCCTCTTGGTTGTGACCTTGCTGGGCCATCACTTTGTAGCAAAGGCATAAAGAACAATTAATTAATGTTTCAATGCTATGGCAAGGTTAGCAGGTAAGAGCAGCAAGGGAGTATTTTTTAGGTGCATTTGTCTTGGATTTTCTGCTTTCTTTTCAGCAACTTCGTCTACATGCTGGCCTTAAAATGTCATAACAACCTGCTACATCCTACTCAAGTCTCTTGTGCAGAAATAACTTTTAAAGTGAACCTCTGTGCTGATGAGAACAGCCAAGCTGACATGAAAGGCAAACACTGGAGCCCATACTTCCTCCCAGGTGTAGACATGTACCCTGCTGAATTCTGCTTCCTGTGTAACAAAAGCTTGTGATTTCATCCCCATGTGCTTTGGGAAGAAAAGATGTGAGTTTGGTAATTTTTGTGACTGACAGTCCAGTGGAAACCAAATCAGCTGTTATCCAGCACTCGAAAAAGTAACTGAAATTGCTGTCATGAGTCCTGAGCCAAATGCTCACAGCAGTTATGAAAACCTCGACCCATAATCTCTTTTTCTTCCCTTTCAATTTCAACTGAATTGCAGCACTCAAAGATATGAAAGACTATTTCTTTATAAGACATTCACTGCTTTGTTTCATTAGTTTCAATCTTGCCACATGAAAGCTTATTTAACATTTAATGGATAAGCTTTAAACTCCAGTCATCTCCACAATAATGAAAACAGCAGAGCAAGATTTCCATGGTGACATTTCAGACCCGTGTGACTCGGGGACACTTCGATACATCCCATCTCTGTAGCCAGTTTTTGATTCCATGTTTCTTGAATTTTTTTTTTTTTTTTTTTTGCACTTCCTGGTAGCACACTCATGACACTGGTTGCATCACAGCAGCAGGACCCAGCCTGGTCTCTGCAATCACATTTCTGCCTGCATGAGGAGTGGGGAACATGGTCCTACCAATATGAGCCACTGGCTACCATCAAGTGCAAACATATAACAGACAAGAGAACCTGTTGGATGTCTGGTATCATCCTCCTGCAGGTGGAACGGACAGAATTAAATATAAATAGAGCTTTTAAAAAGTAAGAAAAAAATTTGAGATGAAAGACTTCTACCACCTGGACTCTACAGTAAAGTTGAAGTAATTCCCAAGCCAAGCACCATGTGCCTACATAGCTGATGGGCAGTAAGAAACACTCCTGTTTTCCAGAAAAAGGGTATAACTCAGTTACTTTAAGTTAAACTGGCAGCATGCTAGGTGTAGGAATTAAAATCTCAAAGCTGCCTACAGAACTTTGGCACACGTTCTTTCTCATTCCCAACAAATGTATCACATAGGGATTTACAGATAAATTGTTCCAGGCTGGCCCTTTTCCTGCAAGGCCAGAGTCAGGCCATCAACCTCCTGTTTCTTAGCCTTGTCCTGGGAGGAAGTAAAAAAAACAGACAACACTCCCACATCCCCCAAAACATAAGGAAACAAAAAGCTTGCAGCAAGATAGCAAGAGCTGGGTAAGCCTTAATGCCCTGTCCCACCTAGCTGGAAACACAGGTCAGGAAGGAGTGCCTGGGACACAGGGCATTGCCCTGAAACCATGCTAAAGCACCATTTTGAAAAATGCTATTTGACACACTCCACAGACCTGCTAAGAACTAACAATTATTGGAGAGAGAGCAGCAAAACAGTGCTAGAGCCTGCAACTGCTGCCTAGGGCTGCTCTACACACTGGTAACAGGCATCACCAGTGCTGTGACATCCAGAATTTCATGAAGAGAAATTATATATTTGTGTCCCTCAAAGGCTGCCTTACAGAGAATGCACACTTTTTGCAAATGCTTTGGCTTTTACAGCATTCACAGACTCCCAGAAGAAGATATTTCACTGTCTGTAATTGAATTTGCACAATGCTTTGTTCCTGCTCAATGTTTTCCTCACTCCAGGGAGCCTAAGAAGCAGGATGGCCAGCAGGATGCATTTTGAGTTGTTCTGATTCATAAACACAAGTTTTATGTAGAAGCCACCACTTATTTCCCCCATAACTTCTCTGGTGCCAGTTTCAACTTGACACACAGCACATCACACAGGACCCTTGTCCCTGCCCAGCTCACCCACAGCCTCTCTGGATAAGGTGGCAGCCACACTGAAGGAAAAAAACCTTCATTAACTGCAGGGGTGGGGATTTTATCTTTCATCTTCTAGACGTTAATTTTTTTTTTTCCTCACAGAACTGTCTCTCTGCCTTTTAATCCAAGGATGTTTAGAAATAAGAGGAAAGAGGATTTAATGGCAATGACTCTTACAAGGTCATCTGCAGTAACTGGTTGTCCTTTTTTGCTGGAAGCTACCACCATTCTGCCAAATCGCTTTTTCATATCATCCAACCCATCAGCCAGGGCCAGGACTGCCATGATTTCACTGCTCACTGTGATGTCAAACTGAGCCTGCAAGAGATGAATGAAGGATATGAACTCATTAAGATTCCCTCCCAGCAATTCTTACCTCTGCTCAATTCTTGAAACAAGGCAAATCATCACCATTGTAATAAAAAAAGAAAGAAAAAAACCCACAGATATATAATACACAAGAAATCCAAAGCATTGCTTTCAGAACATTTCATTTAATTTGGCCATTTTAAACTGGCTTCTTTTTTTCTGCAAAATTAAATAAAACCTACTCATTCTGTCACTATTACGTGTCTCTCCTGGCACGTACATTAGTGATTCATGGAAGAACACATAACACTAACAAATTATATTTTTGAAGACTGAGCTCACTAACTCATCTGATCATTGCTGAACAATACAGTAAAAGATAAAAAGCCCACCAACAGAAAAAACAGATTATATAGGAAATGAAGGATAGAATTCATCTGACATAATGCAGATACTTCTACCTTAGGGAAGCTAAGCACCCTAAGGACATTTCAAGTCAAAAGAAAGAGGCTTTTCTGAGCACAATTCATTAGAACTATAAATTTGACAGTTGCTTAAGGGATGAGGGGAGTCACAGCCCAATTGCTTTTTTTACTCTATTGATTATACAATGAATTTCGACAAGCTCAGATACTGTGTCCAGTTTTGGCCAGATAAACCCCACCCAAAACACCTGCAGTACTGAAGATGAACCACTCTCATGATCACCTTCAGAAAGGACACTCATGCACCACTGTTATGCCACAGTCATCCCAGTTTGGGAAGCCAATATTCAGGAGACAACAGGGAAGGAGAGAAGAGACAATAAAACTAAACACAGCATTGGTATGACATTTAACTGTTTGGTTGAGAAGACTCTCTGCTTTCTCTTTAACAAGATAATGGTAAAAGATGAAAAAATAGCTGGAGTTACAGAAGCTTCCTTCAGGAACACCTTTTTCAGAGTCCTTTTTAAAACAGGTGAGAAAAGGGAACAATTACCGTCCGAGTGAAGCCTTTCTCTGTCACAGACTGTCCAATTGTGATTTTCCTAAGGAATCTGTCATTTGTATCCAGTACTGCAAGGAATGCAGAGAGGTAAGATGTCACATTGCCAAGTCATAAATTCACATCTTTGTCCTGTGACAAACACCCAGCCAGGTCACCAATGAATGGAAGATGGCAGTTTGAGAAACCATCCTCTTCTAAAGAATGGCAAGTGCTTCCCAACATGATTCTTACACAAAAACTGCAATGAAATTAAGTATCTTAAGATACACCAGAGCCTGCACTGCATTCAGAGGGAGTCTGCATCCCTTTGTGTGCATTAACCACCAGACCAAAGCTTCTCTGAAAAGCAGAACTGATAATATTATTCCAATTGATTTTTCACCATCCTTAACTGATATGAATCCAGGAAATTATTGCAGTCAAAAAGAAATAAAATTAACACTTTATCACTTAAGTGATAAAACAGATACTATCATTTAGTGAGAATTGTTTCACGTAGATCCATTAAGTGAAATTACCTTGGTAACACAAACTATGAAATACTGGCTTAAATTTGCTGTTTCTTTCTATATGCTTGAAATATTCCAAGTGTTTTATGAAGTATTTCCCATGAGGCAGACTACTTAAGTCTCATTACAGGTTATGAAGCAAATTCTGGAGAATACATTTCATACTGTATTTTAAAAGAAAGAAGAAAAAGCAATACTCTTGGAGCCTAACTCAGGAAAAAAGCCAGCTTTTAAAATTCTTTTGATAGTGAAATATTAAATCTGCCAGACCAGAGAATAATTTTACCTTCAACTATCCTTTTAAAAAACCTGGTCTTCATTTGCTGTTAGACCCCCCACAGAGCAAGTGGGTAGATTAAAACTGAGTTTAATCCTAGGGCAGAATCCTCTCCTTACTCACAGAGCAGTAAGGTAAAAAGGCTGTTGGCTACAGTTACCAAATTCAACTCTTTCAGTGACTGACAAATTCAGAAACACAAACTTGCACCCATTAACAAACTCTTAATGTTTGTGAATTCAGAGGAGATTCAAGCCCCTGTGTTAGACCCTTTAGAAATGGAATCCCAGCTGCTATCCCACCAAAATTAAGGAAGGAAGAACCAGCTCTGCCCTCTTTCCCACTTCTCCAGGAAACACGGTGTCAGCTGCAACTGCAAATATCTCTTTTGACACATTTTCATTGATTTAATGTCTCTAGTACCTCTTTGCCATGTTATGGTGCCTGGGTCAATGTCCAATCTCACAAATGCATTTACTTCTTCCTTTGTCAAAGCCATAGGATCTGTTTTGTTAATGCCCAGTTTCTATGGGAAGAAAAGACAAATAAGAGGTATAGTGAAAAGATCCACAGCAATTAACCTTTTACTGCAGCATTGAGGCTGCTGCAGCAGCTACAAAGTCAGGAAAAAGGAGGGGCTGCCTTTTTGGGACTCTTTCTTCCAGCCTAAGATGATCCATATCAGCACACACTGGACAGAGCTTGCTGCTGTCCAGCTTGGAAAGGGCAAGGCAGACAATGGAACTCATTAGGGCAGGTTGTCACCAAGCTTTGTGCAAGGCACCTACAAAAAGAGTAAGAGACAGCTCTGCAGTTCCTTGCACGCCTTGTTCTTGTCATTAGTCTCACATGCTTACATCCATTTCTCATTAGTTTGCCTGGGGTCACTGCACACAGCCACACATATTTAAAGCCACTGCTTGCAGCATGCTGGTTAAAGCAGCACAAAGGAGGAATTAAACAATTCAGTCACAAGGCTGTCAGCATCCCAGAAAGCTGATCTTGAACACACTGAGAGGATGGGCAGCTTGCCAAGTTGCTTAATTGAGAGAAGAATTATCTCAAGAAGCCTGATACAAGCACAAGCTTAGGCATGAGGGAAACGATTCACTTGATTTATGAACGAGCAAGGTTTTTTTAATTAACTAGACAGTTAAATTGTATTTTTCTCCTGAAGAACAGCAGGGAAGAAGAAAGTCTGTTCTCTTCCTCTTCAAGCATATAATTTAGAAACAGAAATAAACAACAACAATGACAGAGAGATCATCTTTCCAAAGTATTAGCCTCCTGTTCACATCTTGACATGTAATAACCAGAAGAGTGGTTAGGGTAGAGTTCCCTCAGCAGTCCATCAGGAACACCAAGCTGTATGACATCATTTCTTGCTCAGCAGTGGAAGCAAACCACGAATTCTCTAATGGTTAAGACATTATAGCCAATTAATATGTCAGAGTTTTACCTTCCTAAGTAGTCTGACTATTGCTCCTGACTTCTAAATGGGCAATTGATCCAGCCTGAATACTCTACAGAACAGGCTTGTACCTTGAAGGAGCTCAGCAGGGCTCAGTCTGTCCTCCCAGCTGCAAGGTTTGAGCCCAGCACAAAACTGTTCATCTGCTAATCCTCATTTTTGCAGGAGCCAATGTGAACTTGCACAAGTCCTTAAGTTTTAAGGATCAGAGGAGCTATGGACTGCTCAGTGGCTGCCATTCAATGACAGAGCTACTTATCTAACCAGGAATTTTATTTTTTTCTTTTGCAGAGGACAAATTGGCCATGTAGGGAACAGGTTGTTTTTTTTCATTTTTCTTTTTTTCTCAATCTGGGTAAGACAAAAATATATGTTCTCTTTTTGCTGAATTTTACAAATTGCTTTTTTCTGTGCTGCATTATCTACACAGCTGTCACATGGGAACCACTAATCTCTAGCTGTAACTGTGTGTTAAGTACAGAGACTGATTCTGGGTTTTTCATAAACTGCATTAAGGACACTGAACTGACACCACTAATAAAGGACACTAATCTCTGTCTCTTCCCACTGTGTTAATCACAGAGTATTTGACAGAGTTATATCAATGATTCCTCCCCTTGGGGGTGCATGTGTTTGCTGTGCTGTATGAAGGATTACCACACTTTTGCACACTTTATGTAAAAAATGAATGCCAGAAAAATGACCTAAGGGACAACACAGGTGTTTCTGTGACACAGCTCTGCCTACTTAAAGGATAAGTAAATGGAACAGAACCAGAAAGCAATGAGGAAGCAGGGAGCTCACCTGTAGTCTTCGGATCTGAATGTCTGAGAACTTCCTGACACCATTGACAGATGGCACCAAACGGTTGTAGAGAGCCTTGCAAAATGAAACAAGCAGTTAAACAGCACTGCTGGAACACCCAAAACAGCCTGGCCAAAGTGGGCTGGGATCAAATGCAGGGTAAGCAAGGATTGTACCTGGTCAGACTGAGTCAGCTCGTGGAATATACGGGCATCAATAGCAGCAGCGACCAGGTTGTTGGCTGCAGTGATGGCATGGATGTCACCAGTGAGGTGAAGGTTAAACTGGAGGACATAAAACATATCAGTTACCTCATCCTGCTGCAATTTTCATTTATTCCAACTCACCGTAGACAGATGGAAAGAGGAGTATTAATAGTAATGTTAAAGTGGGTGAGGGTGGAGGGGGAGAGATTGCTCAGCGCAGTATGTGGAAGAGAGGAAAGAATTTCTCTAAAACATAAAAATGCCTCCCCCACATTCATGTCATTTCACAAACTTCTAAAACAAAGCTCCCAAATAAAAAGTTGTTTGTTTTTTTCTGTTCCCCTCCACCAGAACAGTTCTCACAGGCTCCCTGGCACTTAGAAGACTCAGCACACTGTGCTCTGCATTGCTCCTCCTTCACCTTCCTACTGCTCCCCTCATTTGCACAGCAGGTTTCACACATACATTAGCTGAAGTGGCTGCTGCTCCCACAAGGCAATCTGAGCTATACTGGAACTAGAAACCTTGTGCAGCACTAGCAGTGGAGCTGTGGCTGCACAGAGCTCTGCTTAAGGTAACCACCCAAACACAGAATCACAGGCAGAACTTGTAGACCACATACTACACAGTGACACTGCTAATAGTTTTCTTAGTTCTATCTCATTAAAACATAGTTTGAGTGGGTTTGCCTACATGAGTTATCTGGCTGCACTGTAACTGTGAAGCTGGTGAAAGATCTAGATTGGGTACAAGGGAAAATTTCTTCATGGAAAGGGGTGTCAAGCACAGGAACAGGCTGGCCAGGGAAGTGGTGGGGTCACCACCCCTGGTGATATTTCAGAAACATGCAGTGGCATCTGGGAACACAGTTTACTGATAAGCTTGGCAGTGCTACAGGAATGGCTGGACTTGGTCTTAAAGGTCTTTTCCAACCTAAATGGTCCTATGACTATGGCAAGTGAGTAAAAGGTGTGGTTAAAACAATCCTCTTCATCTCTAGCAAAGCAGCAAAGGAAGAAGATAAAAAGGGGATATTAGAAAAGGTGATATGACAAGAATGCCTTACAACATCATTTTCTAGAAGCCTTTTTACTGTGGTCTCAAAAACCCAAAAAGCTAAAACAGAATGCAGCTAGTCACACACCAATTATAAATCCTAATTATGTTGCCTCATTCTGCATACAAGCAACAAGAAGCAATTATTACCACCTTTGTTCTGCAGTATGAACTCAAAAATTTTTCACTTGCAATTTTTTTTTTCATAGGATGAAAGCTGCATGCAGAATTATTAAATGATGTATCAAGGTCATTATTATAACTAGTAACTCCAGATATTTTAATTTTACCAGACATACATTGACTAAAACACCCCCATAAACTATGTGTATTTGTACCACGTGGGTCATACTTAAAAAAAGTCATTCCAGCCAGTTTGGTACCTAGAGTGGAGCTGTTTCCCACTGCAGCACATAGTAAGGTATTTTGGCTTATCTTATTAACACTCCCAAAGAGGAGGAGGTTATTCTTCCTGTCACATCTATCCTTCACACATGTTCTTGGCACAAGACTTAATCAATATTCTGCCTCCTGAATATCTTTTTTGGACTTCCTGCATCAATTACAGCAAACAGCCCTTTTGATTGTTTCTGCTTTTCTTCCTGAAATTGTCCTTGTCAATCTACAAGGCATGAGACAAAGGTAGAATTCTACAGGCAATTACTCTGAGAGCTGAGAGAGGCAGAGAGCACATGCTACACGTGCTTTTTAATTCCCTTCCTCCAGACACAGAATTTTACTTGCTGCCAAGTCACACCAGAAATATGCTCCAGTGCCAGCACCCAGAGGTTGAGGTCTTGGCATTGCTGATTCCCAATTCCCTCTTCCCAGTTCATGTTAGTAATATAAAACAAAAGTACACCAAAATAGATCATGGAAAGAGTCAGTGGCCACCACAGCTGACAGAACTATGCCATATTCTTCCAAAATGCATTAAGCCATTATCATCTTCATTTCAGCACTGGGAAAATGAGGCACAAGATGTACTTTGCTACAGGGTACACAGCAACTCGAGGCAGAGAAGGGGAAGGAAGAGAGGAACTGGGAATTCCTAGCTCTGTGAAGCTCCCTGACCACAAAAGCACACTTCTGAAACAATACAAGGATGGTTGTTTGCTAAAAAACAAAGCTTTGCTGAAATCAAGCACCCAGTTCTTTCAAGTGCTATACTAGGTCATAAACCCATACATTTTCTAAGTTATCTGACTGCAGTATCTCTTCAAGGTCTGTGAGCTGTGATTGCAATGAGGCTTGGTATAAAGAATTACCTCTTCCATGGGAACAACTTGACAATAGCCACCACCTGCAGCTCCACCTGCAGAGAGACAACAGTCAGACCACACCAATCCAGGTGTCTCCAGCCCAGAGTGCTATTCCATCTGTTTGCTTAATGGCTTCAAGAGGGCAGCTACCACTGAGCAGCTGAGTTTAAATCCCAACACAGTACCTTGAAGTCAAGAATTCAGCCAAAGCTCTTTCTTCCTAAAATAAATGCACTTGTAATGAGAAATAATGTAAAGCTACAGTGCAACAGAATTTCTGGATGCCATTTTTGTCCATTTAGACCAACAGCAAGCAACAGAACAATCATACCTTTTATGCCAAAAGTTGGCCCCTGAGAAGGCTGTCGAACACAGGCAAAGACATTCTGGTGAAGGTGTGCTCCTAAGGCTTGGACAAGGCCAACAGTGGTGGTGCTCTTCCCCTCTCCCAGAGGAGTGGGAGTTATTCTGGAACAAACAAAGCAGAAGAGACAATTACAACCATGTACTGTGAGAATCAAGTCCCAGGGATAAAACAGTCACCCAGTGATTGCAGATAATGAGAATTCAAATTCTGAACTGGCTCATACTTCAGCTATCTTCACCAATTCAAAACTGGAAAGAGATTGGCAAATTATCATGTAACTGCTGACCACTTTCCTCTGAAACAATTTGCTAGTTTCTACTGAAGGCAAGCCACTAGACCAGGAATAGGTCTAGCTAGGAACCAGTCTACTCTTCATAACCCTGATCTGTAGACCAAAACAAATCATCTGCTGGAGAGCAATGTTAAGCTGTGCTCCCTCCCACTGGTTGTCACAAGTGATCAATCTACTTCCCAAACCATTTGATTTTCACAGTGTGATTTACTAAAAACACAGAGCACCCCATACAGTCTCCCTACCAAAAGACAACTCAACAAAAAGCCATGCTAATAAAATTTCTTTTCATCTTGTAAGTGATGTCTCAGTTCAGGAAGCACCTACCCAGTCACAACGACGTATTTTCCATCTGGCTGGTTCTGCAGACGTTTCAGAACTGAGAGCTGAACCTTGGCTTTAGTTTGGCCATACAGCTCCACCTCATCAGGAAAAAGGCCAACTTCTTTTGCAACTTGTTCAATGGGTTTGGGCATGCAACCCTTTGAAATTTCAATATCACTTAAGGAAAAAGAGCAAGATGAGTTTACAAGTCAAAGATTTCTCACAAATTCCCCATTTCTGGATGGAATAAACTATAAACACCTAATCTATATTTTAGAAGTCAATTTTTAAATCCTCTTGTTAAAGGAATCAATTCCACCAGTAACAGGTACATTAGAACATACATCCTCAGAGCTGCCTTTTGAAAAATGAAAAAAAATGCCAAACCCAAAACAAACAACAAACCCACTCCCCAACCTCCCAGTTTTCCCAAATGGCTTTTGTAGGCAATGTGTTATGACCCCATAAGGTATTTTGCATATTTTTAGCTGCTCCTTAGGGACTTGACACCAGCAACTCCTATTTGAACATGCGAGGGTTTTGGCATGCCAGACTGAAAATTTTCCAAAATTATTACAAGTTATTCTCTAGCTCTTGAATCAGCAACCATCTAGCTAGCCTGAAGTCTGTCAAAGTCCAAGGAGATCACACTTAAGAGATATTACAGCATCACTGCAGCTTAGCTCTGCTTCCTCAGGAAGACTAACTGAGAGTGCCTTCACTTGAAAGCATTACCTTGGAACAGGCCTCTGTAGGGTAAGCTGGTTGTATTGGATGGTCCATTTTCCAGGCTGGAACTTCTCCAGAAAACGCTGTGCACTCTCCACAGTGCTCTAAAATGAGCAAATTAATGCATTAAAGCAACCACCACTGCATGAACTGCACTGGTTAACAAAGAGACCAGAAAGTTTTGCTCCCCCTATCTGTCTCAGTTTGGGATTAAACCAAAGTGCTTTTACTAAAGCATTTGCTAATAATCCAAAATGAGATTCTGCTTGTTGTTTTCTTAAAAAGAAAAAAATCCCACCATATCTATCTCTGCTGATATTCCAGCAGATTGGATTTTTTTGGGTGTTCCTTCTTAAGGAAGGTTCCTTAAGCAAAGCATGGAAACAGGGAGCTGATTTATACTGCTACTCTCTTTTTTATCCAATCACCCTAAGGATAGTTTCAGAATTACAGCCAGAGCATTGTAAGACAAGCCCATTTCTTATGGTTTTGACTGACCATACTCAAATATCCCTATAAAAAGCCTCAAAACTGACCAACCAGAAACCTCTGTTCTAACATTTCCTCAGAGTCCATCTTCTTCCTCAGTTAACTGAACCCAGATTATCTGGACTAGAAGTTCCAAATCCTAACTAGACCTTTGCAAGATCAAAAAGGGAGCACCAGCTGCTTTGGCAGTGTGCTGATGGTCAGCAGCAACACCCCCCAAAGCAAACTCAGAGGAGATGACCACAGTGTGCTCAGTACCTGCATTAACATGGCCACAGTCATAGGCCCAACACCACCAGGAACTGGGGTGATGAAGGAAGCTTTTTCCTTTGCTGAACTGTATGCCACATCTCCCACAACTCTTTTTCCACTGGCCTTTGTGCTGTCTGGGGATTTAAGGAGAAAAGCAAGTTACACATCACATTTCACCACAGCAACAGAGACAGCACTCACTGAAGCTGAAGTCTTTAATTCTGCTGGAGCAAACAAAATTGAAGTTGAGTACCCAGAAAGCTGCAAAGAAAGATAAAGCTAGACAACATCACAAGATGAAGCTGTTATCATACTTCACTAGCAGAATGTCAACAGCTCATGCAACACATCCTCCCATTAAGCACAATTTATCCTCAGCCAGACAAATCTCCCTGTCCTGGAAGATGCAAGTCTTTTCTCAGTGGCTCATGGCCCACAGGGCAGTTTGAATGAGATCTAAAGCAACAGTCAGGAAGAAGTGAGAGATGAAACATGGCTGACTTGTTCCAAACCCCCAGGTTTACATTTGCTCTGTTCCATTTTGGAAGGCATCTGGGCCTTAATATTAAATAAAATCACCTGCTTTTACAGAAACTAAAGGCAGAAAGTTCTGAGCTTTTCAATTACCACTGCTAGTTTAATGATGGACCAGTAAATACTGCAGTTCACAGAGCTCAGTCTTGTCAAAACAAACTTCACAGGTGGCTTAAGAAAGTGTCAGTAGGATAATCTTTCCCTCAGGCAATGTATTTTGCTACATCCTGCTGCACTACCTGACCTGACAATTCAGAAGTAGACACAATCCTTTTTTCCAGTGCTGACCTTTAAATTCACCCATAAAGAGAGGAAGAGACAAAATGAATTAGGAAACTAGCACAGGCATCTAAGGAAGTCACTGATTACAGCACATAATATCAGAAAATTTAAGTTGCTCCTGGAATGGTAGATTGTCACTTCAGATAAAGGACTCTGAGGAGCTTCTAACCAGCATGAAAATCTGAAAATAGATTTTAATGTTGTTATATTGAAATATTATGTTGCATACAATAACTGTATGTTTGAACAGAACACAATCAATAACTTTCATATACATCTGGTGAGGGGGAAGAGTGGAAGAGAAATCAAACTCCTCAACAGCTAATTATGCTAAAACCAAAGACAGAAAAAAAGCAGCTCCTGCCAACATTATTTTTTAGCTGCATTGTTACTGACAATTAGCAGCTTGGATGCTTTACTGTGTGTTTTAAGCAACACTACTTCTCCCTAAAGCTCAAAGCTTGAACAACATCACAGCTGGTAACCAATGTTTCTGCAGCCACTGTCAGCTTGCTGCCTGAACTGCAGACCAGTCTGGCCTTCCCCCCCTAGAGACCAATTTAATTAAGGCTGAAAACGATAAATAATGTCATTTTATTTTCTTCCAAGGATGCCAAGCAGGCTCATCAGCCATCCTGGCCCAAGAAGGAGGAAAACAAGCTGGCACTCCCAACTGCCTCATCTGTTCCACAGACAGAGAGAGGAGCACATGCCAAACAATCCTCCAGTCCCTGCATCTGCACCTCATGCCAAGCACTGCTGAGCACAACCTAGGAGCTATTCAATTACCTGCAAAATATTCTTTTGAAAGAAAGCTCACACACAATACTTGCCATCTCTCCCAATAATTTCACCTTCTCAATATTCATCATCCCACTCTTAAAATATACAAACTAGTTACAGGGAGTATCAGTGACACTATAACCATTTTGCAAAAAATCTGCTCTTTGCTTTCTCCATCAGGACTCAGAAAGGGTCATTCCAGAGACTGCCATCTCTGGAATATCCTCTATCCACACTGTTTTCCCTTCCTGTAGCAAAGCCTGGAATAAGGTGTCCAGAGTATTTGCTGGACCAGCCCTCCAACTGCAGCAGTGGGGAGAGACAAATACAGCACAGTTTGGAGAGAGGCACTTGTCTGTTGTAGTAGAGGTTTCAGGAGATTGTTTTTCCTCTCTGTCTACCTGGAGGGAATGCTGTTCATTGCAGTGCACAAAGCTAGATGTGGCTGAGGTGTCTCTTCCAGGCCCCAACTGGCACCTTTGGAGCATTCACAGCATCCTCCACTCAAAAGCACAACATTTGTATGGTGCTACATGGTTATAAGTAATCCTAACCCTAGCTTGGCAAGACTGCATGAGGTTAGGTCCTGATATATCAAATTAGCTGGGTGCACTTTCACCTGTGGTAAGATATATATGCTCTCACCCTATCACATTCAAAGCACCACCACAGCTAGCAGCAATATCTTATTTGTCCAGTGACTTAGCTGGAGAAGCCAGCAAGCTGGCTGCTGTTCTTTCTGTAGCACTGCAATTCCCACAGTTCTGGTACTCATTTCCCAAAAGATTAATCTGAAAACTTTTTTGCAACATATCAAAGGGGAAAAAGAGTCAGAAAAACTCAGCAGCTTCAGAAAAACCACAGGAAATAAAAAAAAAACGAGTCTGTAGCATCCATCATTTCAAAATGTGATAGTTTCCATGATACTCTAGCAAGTCTCAATTATCAAATGTCAATGCCATTAAGTGTATTCCACGTGACACTGACTGGGTTGGGTGCACAAGAAACTCAGATGTCAATGCACTGCTCAAGGCAGGCAAATTGCAAAGGAACAAGATGTGTCCTCAGAGATGCTGTTCATGCAAGCCTGAAAGAAAGGTCATACCACCATATATCATAAACACAATGGAGGTTTTATTTGCAACATGTCAGCTGGGGAGACTCCAGCCCATTCTGCTTCATGCACATCAGCAGTGACCCTGTGGGTTTTGGCAAATGGCCTAAGTTTGGGTAGCCTGGAACAAAAACATCAAGCAACAAACAGCAACAGCAAATGACTTTTTAATTTTAATTAGATAGAGGACTAATGTTTTTAAAAGCAGCCTAATGTCAACTTTGAGTAACCGAACCACTGAACAGAAATTTCTTTACATTCTGTTAAATAATGGCAACAAAATGACTGATTAATTATGAAAACTACCTTTTAAAAGCCTTGTGGGTGTAGCACAGAAAGTATGACTAATTTTCCATATCATTCAATATCTGTAATTTGGATTTAAAATGAGATGAAAACAGAAATTGCCAGACTGTCTGTAGCATCTTTATAAGGAAGGAGCAGCTAAGTGAAACCTTACCCTAAAATCCATTATGTTAAAGCACTTTATTCTATGCCTCAGCCATTGTCACCAATACTCTTGCACAATCTGCTTTGTTTCAAGACAACAGCCATTCAAGGCTAAGAAGTTAATGCTGTGATTCAACAAATCCACAGCTACTTTAAGAGACTTCTTGTCATTTCTGTACTTCAAAGGGAACAGCTTCATCAGATCCAACCACGAAGTAATGACAGCAAAGCTCTCAAAGCTCTGTGCTCTGAAGTGACAACAGCGACAAGACTTCACTATGTAGCTGGGGCAAATTAAATGGATATTCTGTTGCAATATTTCATGAGCCTCCTCTTTCTTCTATTAATCATCAGCCTCATGGAAGGCAGACTCAAAACTGCCACTGATCTGATTTAGCAGAGTACTTCAGGCCAGTGCTTCCTTTACTTTGGCATTGTCAGAGGTTGCCATCACTGTTTAAAGACAGACTTACAGGAAAAAGAAGTCCAAGTGGACCAGAGACACCAAGGAAACAGTATTCATGAACTTAGCAAATGAATTTATATACAACCAAACACACCCCCACGTGTTATACATTGTGCACGCACCTGGCACATGGTTAATTCCACAGTCTATCACGATTGCACCAGGCTTGATCCATTCACCTTTTACCATTTCAGCTTTACCAGCTGCAACCACCAGGATGTCAGCTTTGCCAACCTATAAAAAAAAAAATTAAATACAACAAACAACTGTATCTCACTAGCAATGGAAAAATGCAGAGTTGCTTCTGCAGCAAGTTAGATCAGCTTCAGCTGCAGTGAAACTGTGCTCACCCATTGCCATTGGAGGCATGGAAGGGCACTCTCAGCAATTAAAGGTAGTTGCCAGCTCCTTGGCAAGGACAAATTCCTGCAGCTAGAAATAATGGCCTATTTTCACACTCCTACCCCAAACTATTGCTAGTCAACACTTCACAACCTCCTCTGAACTCCTCCATGATTCCCAAGTGGATCATACAGGCTACATTTAGATAAAATTAAAGCCTTCTGAATATTCTCTTCCTTCAAATATCCCTGCACATTCAGTGCTAGAAATATACCCAGC
Source organism: Erithacus rubecula (assembly GCF_903797595.1). Classification (NCBI taxonomy): domain Eukaryota; kingdom Metazoa; phylum Chordata; class Aves; order Passeriformes; family Muscicapidae; genus Erithacus; species Erithacus rubecula. The sequence goes on from NC_136688.1 coordinate 53,980,987, forward strand.
ACTCATCAGACAGCAAGAACTCATCTTGTTCAGCCAAGAACAACCCCTGCACAGAACTAAGCAGCACTTCACTTGTGACAGCACTGTCTTGTGCTTTTCATGTCCAGGACTACATAACACACAACTGCAGGGGAAGCTGACTGAATTCCACCACTAATATCCAGTCAGAGACTGCTCACTAAATTTGATAGATCCAGTAATGAAGCTGGTGTTAAAGACTCTGACTAAAGCTTGTTGTCAGTTCTTACACTGCTTCATTCACATTTTCTTAGGAAGCTGCTATCCCTTGGAATTTTCTTCTTTTAATCTTCAAGAGAGATAAACTATTTTTAAGATATCATTAAGTATTAGCACTTCAATTTTTAATCAATGTACTGATGGTCTTACTGAACAGCAACTTAACAGCGTGAAGCATTGCAGTGTTTCTGATCTACTTTGCAAGTTACATTCAAACACTCCTACTCCCTTTTCAGCTTTAATACTTGCCTACAGAGCCTGGCAGTGCTGATGGCTCTACGAAATCCAAGTAGGTGGCAGCACAGCAAAACACTATTTCTGTCACTCTCACTGCTGAAGAGGAAAATGGTACCAACTCCCTGTCACAGAACATCGACTGAATAAAATAAACCAACTGAGAAATCATTTGGCCTAACATTTCTCAGCCATTAGAGAAGACGACCAACTGGTCCTTTTGGTTAAAAAAAAAAAAAACAAAATAACAAAAACATATGCTGTTTTGCCAACCCCTACATGGAGATTAGGAAGGGATGATTAAATTCGCAGCACTTGCTCAAAGACAACAAAAATAGTAATTTTATTGTTCTAATTAAGTGCCAAAAATAACCAAACTCCTATTCCAGTGGAAGCATTTACACAACCATGCAATGAACAGAACTGGGAAACCAATTCAGATTAAAGACACCCCAGACCTAATGACTCACAGCAGCAACACACTGAGCAGCAATGTGTATGGAGCAGCAGTGGCCTGGAACAAGTAACTACAGCCTGTCCTTACCTCCTCAGCCAGGGTGGAGGTCTTGGAATGGCATGTGGTGACTGTTGCATTGTTCCAGAGCAGCAGGTCGTGCATGGGAGCCCCCACGATCTTACTGCGACCGATCACCACGGCTCTCTTCCCTGCCACCTGCACACCTGCAGCACAGAGACAGGAGAGAGCAGAGAGGAGTCACTGTGCAGCCTGGCACACACTAACTCAAACTGCTCTGGAGTCCTGGTCAGTTTAAGTCTGGCCCTGGTACTTCAGAATAATATGCTTTGCTGTGTGTGGTAGGGAGGAAGGAAAGACCATTTTAATTTAGTTCTTTTACTAAGGCAGCAGAGATGAAATGTGGTACCTCAGCAGAAGTTGTGAAGCAGAGCCTTGCAACGTGTGTAATTTCTACTCTTATTGAAGACTATGCAGTCATGAATAATGCATGAAACCTCCTCACCTGTCTGCCTGATGAGTTCCATGCATCCCTTTGGTGTACATGGAATAAAGCAGTCTCCAAGGTCCCCTCTAGAGAGTTTCCCAGCATTGATGCTACTTAAGCTGCATTTTGAAAGAATAAAGGCCAAGTAAGATACCCAGCCTCACTGTTCAAAAGAAAATAAAGAAAAAAAGTTTCTTTCTGGAGTAGCTGCCATGCTCTCCAGGGATGAAGTCAGTTTACCCATCCACGTCCTTCTCAGGTGCAACAGCATTGGTTATTTTTTCTGTGTTGATGGGTTTATTGGAGTCAAGTGGCAGCTGCACTATAAAGCCATGAACAGCTGGGTCTGCATTCAGAGAGGCAATGCACTTGAGCACCTACAACAGCAAACACCAAAAAACTAATGGCTGATGAACTGAAATACAAATGATATAAAGGAAAAAACATAATCCTATCTGGATTAAAAGACACAAACTTGCATTTCTTTTTTCCACCCAAAAGTATAAACCACTTGCCTTTTTATTTAAAAAAAATAGATCCTAAAGTCTCTAAACCTTACATTGTAGTGTTTTCATTTTCCTCAAAAAAAACCCCCCACAAAAACATCTCAGCAGATTCAAATTCTTTTTTCATTAATTAGTATAAATAGGCAAGTAGTCTTTTTCTATACAATTACAGGGCAAAGATATCTTAAGCTCAACACCAAAGTGATGTATTTTTTCATCACTGGCTATATTACTTACATCAGCTTCTGTTGCTGTGTTTGGCAATTTTATGTGGTTGGCACTGATCCCAATCTGCAAATGAGAATAACAACAAATCATCTAATTTATGAATTGACATCCAATTGACCTGGCTAATCTCTATATCCAGCTAAATCACAACTGAATTCTGTCACATTTCCCAAGTCTATCTCCTGTTACTAGAGCTTCAGGCCCTACAATTTAAAAATAACATCAAAGAAAGATCAGTGCTTTGCCTACTCAGTCTGTCCTATTCACCCTTTGACATTAACACCATCAGCTTTGCTTGACAGCACACTGCCTTCAAATGCCAGGTATCACCTAGGGAAAAATGCATTCATCTGTGTTCCTGCCCTGCTGAAGCATGTAATGTTCTACCTGTGACAAGCACAAGGCAACTGCAGGTACAAGACACTCAGGGAAGATAAGGACAAGGCCACAGATCAGGAAAGACATAACACTTCAGACAAGTGTAATCTATGATGATCACAGAAAAAGTGCCACCAACCCACACTGCTATGACTAGAGAACCCCACTTGACTCAAGTTACACACCTACACTAGATTCTTGCAACTGAGAACTCAGGCCAATGCTGCTTTCTCCAATACTAGCAAAACTGTTGACTTGCATCTGATTTTTCATATTCAGATCTGACCAACTGTAGGAGGGTAAAAAGTAGTCCTAAAAGCCCAGACATTACCTCAGCAGCAGCCTTCAGCTTCATGTTAATGTAGAGGTTTGAATCATCCCGATTCCCAACCTAAGGATGAAAGGACAGTTGAATCACAGCACACAATAGAGACCCAGACATAGGCTGAGATGGGCTTAACCCTCAACTTCCTTGGATCTACATCAAGGAGACAGAGGTATTCCTGAAATACTGTAGAACACACTGATAGAGGATATAAGCAGCTGGAGCTAACAGAAAAGTTCTTTCAAGTACAAGGCAGCTAAAGACAAGTTGTCTGATCTCCTGCACAAACACCATTTGCATCTGTTGAAAAACGTTAAAAACACAGTGGTCTCCAAAGCCGAAAATACTGCTTGCCTTCTGATCTGAGAAAGTTCAATCCTTAGCTAATTAACATGATCAGCAGGTGCTGATAATATTCAATTATCTAATTAAGGCTTTCAGAAACATTGGGCATCTTTGATACCCAGGAATCTTAATTTTATGTACACGTGTGCTTTGATGGAGATATTTCTTCCACTGCTGTTTTGAACCTTGAGAATTTTCCTGCCAAACAAAAAAACAAAACAAAGACAAAGTGATGCACAAACAGAAGGCAGCAAGTGGAATAAATGGCTGCAGGTTTTGGCAGTACTGGGTGTTTACAGTACAACTGCAGCCCAGGAGACCACTTGCATCATCCAGTATGTTTTGTTAAAGGTAATACTCCTTCCAACCTTAAGAAAATAGGTGTCAAATAAGGAAAAGCTGATAAGCAAGCTCTTGAAATCCTGTTCCCTGGTACTTGGGAGCCATCCCTGGTTCTCACATAGGCTACAAGCTGCAGAGGTGACTGCATTACCTGGTCACCCAGAATACAATGGTTCTTCCTCCCTAGGTAGAGATAAAGGTGCTGTCTCCCCTGTAAAGTCTGCTGTGACTTTAGGAAAACATTTGCTTCATACAGGGCAGAGAAGGAGGAGATGTCAGTAGTTTTGTGAATAAGGAATTACTGACTACAGGACAAAAAAAATAAAGATTAACTTATTTATTCTTTGAGCTCAGAGGACACCAGATGCCTCCCAAGAACAGAGCACATAACCTATGGTGTGCTACAAATAAGAAACTGCTCATTGTCACTGAAAACCAGACAGCTGCAAATATCAGTATTAGGAGATGAACTCCAAGCCCAGACTGTTTGGCAGCTCACAGAAGTGTCAGAGAGCCAAAGTGCAAACAGGTTGTAAAGGACTCTGAGACAATCCAGTACCAAATACAGACCCACCATGAAAACAATCCAGTAATTCCACAAGACAGCAATTTTTGAAGACAGTTTATGAGGTCAACATTACAGCAGCTTTCATCAAAGCACTACTAAATTTTTAGACCCTCTTTCCCTCCTTCTAAGCATCTGCAGATAAATTTTCAGTAGAGACAACCAACTTAAAGCTAACAGCACAAGCACAGATTTGTTCCTGTCATCTAAGAGGAGCATGGCCTTTGTGGGGCATGGTGGTATTAGCACTGGAATCCACAGACAGGCACCAAAGGCTCTGCATGAGCCCAAAATACTGAATAAGGACTGCTCTAAACAGCCACTTACATTCCCTCAATCCTTTGTGGACACACAGTTCCTTCCTATTGCATGACTTGATACTGCTAGTCACCTTCTGACCTAAGCACAAAGAGTTTCCATTTTTTATAGCTGCAAAGGAAAAAAGATTCTGCCAAACAGGTCAAACCCCCCTACTTGACATGTGCTTTTCACCTCTGCAAGCCTTTCTGTGCAGGCCAACACTTGCTCACTTCTGAGATTTATCCAATTCAGGACAGGATGTTGTTCCATCCCTTGCACTCAAAGTCATTTTGGTCAAAGGTAGTTTTAGTTTTGTCTGGGTTCCCTCCCCTTCTCTGCCCCCCTTTTGTCCCCATGTTTTGACATAACAGCAGACCAAATCACTTAATAAAATCCCGTGGAGGATTTCTGGTACAAACACATCTCTGAAAGCTGCCAAACTTCAGGGCTCACTCAAGAGCAGAGATTTGGAATAGACTCTACAAGGACTTCTTGCTCTTAATAGGCAAACAGCTTGATTTCACTATTTCACAAACACAACACTCCAACAGAGAACAGGGTCTGAAAAAAGAAATAAAACAACTGAAAAAATAATAAAAAAAATTGGGTCCTGATACTTGGCAAAAAGACCTAACAGGACTGTGTTACCATCCCACAGAGAACACTGTTCCTAATAAAATGCTACCAATTACAAGGCAGCTCTGATGAAGCTCATCAGCTGTGCCCTTACCACTGGAAGCAACTCATATTTTCTGTAGTTGTCATTAGAGAAAACAATACCTGCAAAATGGCAAGTCCTGGTCTGAAGCCTGGAAATTTCTCAGTCATCTCAACAACTTGCTGCTTTAGTCTGTCTCTCACTTGTCTGAAGAGGGAAAAAAAAAAAAAGAAAACAAATACAAGGTAGAAGTTAGTAATAGGGCTGAATTCTAATAGAGTGATGCAGTTGTTTTGATACAGTCAGGAGTTGTAAAGGTGACAGATGGACAGAATGGCAAACATGTATTTATGCCTCCAGTACACAGCTCTCAGCAATCTCCAGATGAGACTGATGTCCATAAATCACTAAGACACTCTGGAAACAGGTTAATTCAAATTTATTTAAATAATTTTTTTTTTAAAGTCCACACTGTGCTTCTTCATGGTCTCATAGGATACAAGGGTCAAAAAAAAAAGTTCAAAATTTGGCATGGAAACTCCTGGGATTTCAAACTCCTTTCTCAAAAGGAAATTCTCTTTCTACCTATTTTGTAACTAAAATTACCCAAATCTCAGAGGCACCAGTCATCACTGTCACACAAGCTGTCCTGGTAAAGGATTATGAATCCACAATGGTAAAATTCTGGGAAATAACTAAACAAGCAGGAGGTATCCAAAGATAAAGCAGGGATGAGAATGGGAGGTGGACAGGTGCAAGGAAAAGTCACCAAAGCCTGGTACACACCTCAGGTCAACTCTTCAGTAAAGGCAAGTTTTAGGATAAAACTGTAAAAAACCACAACTTTGAAGCAGAGCACTGATTAGTTTTTCTAGTTCAGATGTGAACTCACACCCAGTTTACCATGGAATGTTTTAATAACAAGTATTCAGCACTGAAATTAGCCACTGGCAGCTCAAAAGCCACTGTTACCACCTTGGCCCAGCCTTGCACTCCTCTCTAATTTGTCAACCACTCTGGCCCCACACACAGTCCTTAACCAGGGAAGCTGCCAAGCCCAACTGCTCCATCTCCTCACAACAGGCAGTCAGGATTCTGAAAGAACTGACCAGTTCTGTCCATCTCACAGCACTGGAAGGAGGCTGTGGCACTGCATTGCAAATGTAGGAGACACTCAGAACCAAAAGCCAGGCAAGCAAAACCTCACAGGACATGAGGGGCTTGACAGGCATGTTCTTCATGTCATCTCCATCCTGGGAATGTGTCACATTCCCATTCTCAGAGATAAGAAGGTGCTACCACCACACTCAGCAAATCTACCCTGCACCAAACATCCTTTTGTTTAAAACACACATCTCCTTGTGCTCATCTACCTTCAGATCAGCATCACCAGGACTTCCCAAGTGGGACCAGACTCCCCAGACTGGAGCAGGTGCCAGTTCATTAAAAATGTGAACAGCAAGGGTACAGGAATGGGGTACATAGCTGATGCCAGCTGGGAGCTTGTGATTGCTGCACAGAGGGAAACTTCAGGAAAACAGACAGCCAGTGAAGCAACTCTACCCTGCATCTATGAGCTCCAAATTAGAACTGCCAGGGGCAGGAAGACAGGGAAATGGGAGCAGCACACAGCTCTCTCGAGGCAGCAGCACTGATCCCAGGGGACAGCTGCAGCTGGCCCAGCTAGAAGCAGCCCTAAGGCTGTTTTCAGTCTCATCTCAGAAGGAGTCACAGCCTCTAGCTACATCCCAAATCATGCCCCTCTCCTGCTGCATCCTGAATCACATGGTCAGAGCTCTGCTGCACCTGAGGAGTGGGATCAGGGTATTTATAGGTGTTTGCATCCAATCAAGTGGTTCAAAGTCTCTTAACAAGCCTCAATGGAAGCAACTATTTTCAGCCTTACTTAACAGTGGTTCTGAGCCTTCCTTTGGCTGTCACCTATGTAGAAAACTTGATATCAAGACTAGCTGATGAGCTCAGAAAACAGTCTCATAGCAAACCTTACCACAGCAATTCTTTGTGCTTAAGCAACAAAAATTCATCTGCTGGGAAGCAAAATCCCCAAGTGCCTCTCCTTACACCCCAGCTGTAAACCCCTAGGGAGGCACCTGAGCTGGCTCATGAGCAGCCTCTAACAACAGCACAACGATCTCAAGGAGCATCAGAAACCCCCTAAAAGTGGCCTGTGAATGGGGGATGTGGGCAACTTGCCAAAGGAACTCTTTCTGAGGTCTCTGGTGTTGTAGTAAGGAAAGGCCAGCACTGGCTTGTGGCCAGCAAACAAAAAGAAAGGCAAAGAAACATGAAATATGAGAAAGGGTCCCAGGTTTAGGTATTAATTATATTCTAGTCTTCTCAGCTGAAGTGAAATGAGCCCCCCCCAGTTTCCTCCATCCTGTGAAGCAGGGCTGTGGTGTGCTTTCACCCCCAGCAGCCACAACTATTCACACACTACATTGCTGTCATTTTCTGTAATTAGACACTAGGTCACTTCCCCTTCAGCTCCAGAAGAAAGGTAACACCCACAAACATACAAACGTGGTGCTGTCAGTGCAGTTTTCTTTAGGAGCCTTGAATCAAGAAATCACTTGCTAGACAGCCACCTAGCGTTGGGTACCACTGCTCTCCAGTGCTCACAAAAACCACAGGGGCAAAGGTTTGAGAGAAAATTCAAGGAAAAAAAGAAGAAATCACAGACTTACAAAAGCCATAAAAAAAATCTTTGCAAACCAGCAGCCATTTAGTTATATTGTCTGCAAAATTCTATTGTGGACCTCAGGACTTCCCAAAGATAAAAGTTCTTATTGATAAATCAATACCACTTTTTACTAGCTGAATGAAAACTCTTTTAACTCTTCAAACAAAAAATTTGCAATTCTATGTGACTGCTTCCCCAAAAGCCTTCTCTCTGGCTCCAAGCCCCCTCCTGTGCCCACGTGCCCTTCCACAAACAAACTCATGCAGCAAACAAAAGTCCAGGGTCCACACAGGTTAAGGACAGCACACAGTTCTAAGCATACAATGCCAGCTCCAAAGATTAAAGAACTTGTTAGGATTTCTTTCTGTAGACTGCAACAGTGAGCTGAATTTAAATTTATTAAGTGAATGTCCCAGAAATTTAAACAAAGGACAAACCACACTCCTTCAGCTCTGTTGGAAATGGAGAGAACAAGGCTCCCATGTCAGCAGAACCCCACTGAGGGATTATGGACACAGCATCGTACTGGAAATGACATCAGGCTGTGTTTCTGTCCCTTCTGTGAGTAACAGGGTCCAGGGTCTATGCAAATAATGCCAAACACAGGACCTGGCAAACACCTCCTCAGAGACAGTGATGCTCCAGTCCCCAAAGGGGAGGGTGTGGCTTTACTGCCTGGATCACAGATTCCCCGAGGGCTCCATAAACATGCAGCAGAAATGCTCCTGCTGCAGCCCTTCAGAAACAGCTGCATGAGGCTGATGGTCCTGCAGGTCCATTCTGCTCAGAGCTGCTGTCCCTGCAGCCATTCCTCCTTACAGCCTGCAGCACTGACACTGCTCATCTCCTGTTCCTCCCATGGGAGCATATTTTTCCAACATAATGTAGAAAAACAAGCTTTCCCATCTCCAAACCACCATGGCACCACATCCTAGCTCAGCACAACTGCATTATCTTAAAATGCTGGGAGGGGGCTGCAAAGAAGAATGTCACAGTGAACCCAAAGGAGGCACAGAGGAGTGTCTTCTGGCTCAGTGAGTGGCACTGGGATAGGAAATACCTTGGGAAAGACCATCTGAACACTGCTGGTACTTCAACAGATGGCTCCAGTTGCAGGAAGACATCATTTAGAGCTGGAATAATTTCATATGTCTCCCACTCTCTTATTTCATGCTCCACTGCTGCATGCTCCTGGCACACTGTCATTATCTCCTAGGAAAAATGCCTGCTACTTTCTACCATTTCCACATTCACAAGGTTTTTTAAACACTTTTTAGTTGTGTTGATGGCTGGAAAGGCTGACCTGGAACATAGACTAGAGTAAAAGGAATAAAATAGGTATTTATTGAAAGGATACAGCTTGGGCAGTGCAAGAGCCTGGCCAAGGCTACACCCATTTGTCAGCACAAATACATGCATGAGCTCTCTCCAGACCAGATAAACACAAAAAGCCACTTCTGGTTTTTTAGATGCTTTTTCATCATGTCCAGAATTTCAATCCAATGTGGGTCTGAGAGAGGCAGCAATTGAGGCACTTTGCAAATGTGGATGACTGACAACAGAAGAGCTTAACACAAAGCTGAGTCTTTAAAACTCAGAAGAACTTGCCCCAAAAAAGAGTTATGATACCACATTCCCATGCTGCAATACCTATGACACTAACCAGGCTGGCTTCCCCAAATGGATACTGTATATAATACCCTACCAGCAGGTGATTTCATCAGAGGAAAACACAAGAGCAACAGGTAAGGACTCAATCCACCTTTGGGTGGCTGCAAGCACTCCAGACAATATTCTAGGCCCTATCTACAAAGGTTTGCCTTCTGAAGGAATGATACTGAGATTTTCCTCATTCCATGAAGGGGACATGGCAATCCCTGCAAATTCTTTGCCTTCCCTGTAGGCTGGGGCAGATGTGCACAGATCACAGATCTGTGGCCTTGCTGTCCATCAGACAATATTTTCTTCTCTCTTATCAGTTCTTTAGAGCAGGGTCCCATTTTTTTAAATTGTATCTGCACAGCACTGAGCACAAGGGGTTCTTGCTCACATTTGGGCCCACCCAATAGCACTGGCAGTTCACTTTAACTCAGCACATCCAGAGCATAGTGCAAGCCTGACCCATTGTGGGTAGGATCTGGTAAAAGAGAGCTCAGAGATCAGGGAACTTTTTCCACTTCAGACTAGAGTTACCTGGAGTTACAATAGAACTCAAAAAAAAAAAAAATTAAGGCTGAGGATTTGTTTACTACACTGTTACCTCCAGTTTTAAGTTCAGCCTGATCACCACTTTCTTGAACACTCTAAACCCAAAGCACTACCTGGCCCATCCCTAGGGGCTGTGAGGGGTGCTAAGTCTTCCCTGCCATCACAATTCATCAGCCACTCTCCCAGAGCAGAAATATTGGTCCACTCCTGGTCCTACCAACCAATCTGGGCCAAGCCAGAGGTTTCCAAACCTGGGCTCTTTCAGATGGTAAAGCCTGAACACAAAGCTCATCACGATGGACAAACTGTAAAGAAGAGCCACTACCATATTTTGCTCTGATTATCTCTTTAGAAACAGAAACAGAGATTGATTTTTCTTCAGGGAATACCAGCAATAAAAGGTGGAGAATACAGTACTTTTATTACCTAAAACCCACGATATCTTGAATATTTAAAGCACCGCTTCTCTTCCTCCCGTGAGTCATTTGTTTACTGTACTGTTATACAGTAACTCATCTTTTGTAACTCATTTGCCAATGAGGCAAATTTAACTTGGAGCAAAATCTAAGGCAGAATTACTAAACAGCCACTCAGAGAAGTAGAGGAAAGCCACCCTCAGCCAACTCAGCCAGCTCAAATTGATGCAGAACCCATCCAATATTTGATATATTTCACAAACTGTGCAGGCTTGTTTGTACTGACAGAAGCAGACTTAGATGCATTTTGATGTTGATGCATTAACATCAACACCAAAATCCCACAGAGAAAACAATGTCTGCTGTGTTCTCCTTCCTATGCCCAGCCTAACCACATTTTCCATCCTTACAGGTAATACTCAAAGCCACTGAAAATGTCCATTTTCCTTTGTACCTCTTCTGAGCTTTCCAAAGGTGTGAACTAGCTTTCTAACCTCATCAAATTTTCCTTATTTATAGAGGCAAGGAAACTCTCTCAAAGTATTTATTCTCTTTACATGTTTCACAAGAATAACAGTGCCAGTATCTACCTGAGTTTTGTTTAAATAGCTGACATGATTGTGAATTAGGTACTTTTTCATCTGTTTTGAGGAAGGGGTGCTTGGTGGTTGGAGGTTGATTCAATTCATTTGTCAATATTTGACTGACTTACAAACAAACATTTTTCTTGATTAAAGGGTAAAGTAACAAAATCCACCCCCTACAAGATAGTAACTGAAAAGGGCTTGCAGTTGATGTAAAATCAGGGACGTTCCCTTTCTACAACAGGCAGTTCAGTTGAAAATTCCTAGAAAAACCACATGCCTATCACTTCTGCTGCTGCCAGACTCTTGGCATGGAGGTGAACTCTGGACAAGGAGAATCCTTTGGAGCAGCACTTCTCTAGGGGTCTGGAAGAAAGGGACAGCTGTCTTCAGCTTCAGTCCTCATGATTCCTTCAATTACTTTACCAGAAAAAGACAGAACTACCTAAGGCCCATGGAGAGCAGGTGATGCTTTTGCTAAATTGAACATAAATACAGCACAAATAAAGGAACTGAAGGACAGTTCAAACTGAACTGAACAAACTGCACTTATTTTTTCATTTTGTGGTGTCTTCAGGCCAAGATTTGATGACTCTGGAAGACAGAGATCAGCCAGACACCCTAAGAGGTATGCTGGAAGTTAACCAAACCTTTCTCTTGTATGAGCCTATTAAATGCTCACACTTCTTCTCAGGTATTTGCACATCATGAATGTCCTCTGAGAACTGCTAGTTTATAGCTGCTATTATAGTACAGAAAACAAACAAACAAACAAAAAATTCACTTTTATATATTTAAAATTAAGTAAGTAATGTAACATGCCATGCCAAGGAAGCTAGAAGTTTTAATGTGAATTAGCATTGTACCCAAACTAGAATCTTTCCAGGACCTACTGCACTTCAGGGTGACTTTCTGTGACAGGAAAGAAACCCCACAACAGGCAAATCATGAAATCCCACCAGCAGCAAGCACAGGCATTGCAGTGTGCTGGCCCCAACACTGCCAAAAGGATCAGGTGGAATGAAGCATGTAAGACTGAGACTGCAATACACAGGTGGTACTGGATCCAAAATTACCAGGTAGAAAACATGTAAGCATCCTTTCCTCACAGATATCCAGATTCAAGGTACATCAGGCCTACTTTTCAGAACTGCTCCACTGCTGGTTAGATGTAGATGTGGCATACACAGAAACACTCAAGAGAAAGACTGACTGCTTTGCTGATATTACCTTATACCTTTCCAAATGTAATCTGTCTTAATTCCCTGGCTATAACAACAGGAGATACCCAATGAACCCACCAAACCAAACCCTGTTTCCACAGGGTATAACAGAACCATTACACTGCATTTTCCCCCAGACTAGGGAAATTTATTTGGCTTTCTTATCAAATGTGTATGTTGAGTGGCATAAGGAAAAACAAGCAAATTAAAAGACACAATGCAGGCTCATCTATACCCAGGGCTTGCCAGCTAAGTAAATGCTGAAAACTACAAGAACACACCTTTTTCCTTCAAGGTCTCCCAAATCTTTTCAATAGCTTTGGCAGGACACCTGTGAACATTCAGCTATGTGTAATCCAACATGCAGATAAACTTTTGCTTGTGAAGTATGAAAAGAGAGCCCATACCTAAAGCACATGTTCCCAACTCCTGCTCATAAAGCATCCCAGCAGCCCAGCTTACACTCACAGCAGCTGTAGGTCAAACCAGAGGCTCTCATCTCACCCATGCTCAGCAGCCACCAGCTGCTTTCTGGGGAAAGAGACCCCACCAGACACACTGCTGGTTTCTGGGGAGCACTGACAGCACTTTGCATTCTCCTTCAGACCTTTCATATTGTACTTCATCTAGTAACTCCCAGTTTGCAGCCAGGAAGGAGCGAGCTTTGGCTGCAAGGTAGTGAAAAAGCTTTAGGGTGTCTCCAAAACCTGCCTCGTCCATAGAGCCAGAGTGAAAGCTCGCCACAACCCATCCTGTTGCCAGCACACCCGGGGACCGCCGGGCACCGCTCAGCTCCCGGCCACACCGGCACTGCCGGGGCACCGCTCAGCTCCCGGCCACACCGGCACTGCCGGGCACCGCTCAGCTCCCGGCCACACCGGCACTGCCGGGGCACCGCTCAGCTCCCGGCCACACCGGCACTGCGGAGCACCGTTCAGCTCCCGGCCACACCGGCACTGCGGAGCACCGCTCAGCTCCCGGCCACACCGGCACTGCCGGGGCACCGCTCAGCTCCCGGCCACACCGGCACTGCGGAGCACCGCTCAGCTCCCCGGCCACACCGCTTCCTTCCCGAAGTCAAAAGCCCCGCGGCTCCCAACCTTTCCTGCCCGAGGGAACCCGGCCGAGCGCTGCGGGCAGGGCGGCCCCGCTACGTACCCGGAGACAACCTTTCCGCTGAGGATCTCGGCGGGGGCCATGGCTGGGGCTGGAGAGCGGGCGAGCAGCGGGCGAGCAGAGGTGATCGCGGCGGGGCTCCCGGAGCTCTGCGGGACGCGCTGTGCCCGCTCCTGCCCCACTCCCGCCCCACGTGGCCCCGAACTTTCGGCGGCCCCGGCCCCGCCGCGCAAGCGCTGCCCCCGCCCCGCCTCGACCCGCCCCGGGGCTCCCTCAGCGCGGCCGCCGCTCCTGCTGCCTCCCGCGGCTCGGCCGCAGCGAAATGGCCGCCAAAGCGGCCTCCAAAACACCCTCCAAACACCCTCCAAAACGCTTCCGAGGCCGCGCTGCCGGGCCTGCCCGGCCCCTGCTCCACGCAGAGCGGGGCCGGCGGGAGGGAGAGGGCAGCCCCGGGGGGAGCTGGGGCTGAGGGGTGCTGATGCTGGGCTGTGCACGGCGAATGTGTAGGAAAATCTCACATCAGTGTGAGAATAGGCTGTGTTTCTTGTCCTGTGGTTGTCATAACTGGTTGTAGCAAGAGGAGATTCATAGATTGACAGAATGGTTTGGGTTGGGAGGGACTTAAAAGATTATTTAGTTTCACTCCTCAGCCATGGGCAGCGGCACCTTCCAGGCTGCTCAGAGCCCCATCCAGCCTGGCCTTGGGCACTGCCAGGGATGGGGCAGCCACAGCTGCTCTGAGCAACCTGTGCCAGGCCTCGCCACCCTCACAGCAAAGAATTTCTATCCATTATCTAAATCTACCCACTTTTCGGTTTGAAGCCATTCCCCCTTGTCCTATTGTTACATGCCCTTGTAAAGCATCCCTCATTCTTACTTGCATATAAATAAATAATTGTAGTTTGTAGGATTTCAACTCATTTGTCCAACATAAAGTCACCAAACCAGTGGCTGACCAGAAAGAGGGCAATGAAAAGGAGGGAGGGATTGTGGCCCAAATTCATAGGAGTTTTTCAAGAGTGAGAAACAGTTCCCTAACAGTGGCACTAAATAATCCCATTAAAACAGGTGAAGGCATTAGTTTCCTGTCAGATCCATGCAGTTGTCCACATGTACTGTTATTTGCATAACCAATACTTTCCTTACTCTGCAGACCAGTGCTGGTGTTTTAGGACCTTTCTTAGAGAGCTGGATGTCAGTAGTTTTCTCACACATATGGCACATGAGTGATGAACATCCAGCCAGAGCTGGGGATGGAAAAAGCAGATAAATATCACTGAGACAGACTTGCCCAGGCAAGATACTGCTGTGACCCAGAGAACTGTTAAGGAACTCATCAGTGTTCCCTGCACACGGTTAGGGACCAGGTCCGTGACTCAAGAAACTGGTGATAAAGTTCTGGGGCAGAGAACTGGCAGATGGGGATTGATGCTGGGCTGACCCCACAGTGTTGGATTGCTGTTGGGGAATAGCAGCACATTCCTCCAGTAAATCGGTGCTCTTACTGTTTTTTGGGACCTAGCAACATCTGCCAAGTGTTGTCAGTACAGCAAAGAAATGGGATAATCTCACTGCAAACTATCAAGCTATGGAGAATCAGGACTGGATGTTAGAACAGCAGTGTTCCTGCTGAGAGTTTGAGGCTGAAAATGCCTTTGTGAAGTGCTTTCACATAGACTTTTGCTTTACATAGAATGCATAGGTCTGGAAAAATTAAGTATCTGTTCCAAAGAGTTTGCTGAGAAAGTTTTCAATTCTGCTACTATGAAAGATCACAAAGGGATTTGGTGATTTTGAGAAGAGAGAAATGCAGGTCTTGCAGCTTCCACCTGGAGTATAGAACTGTGAGGATAGAAATATACAGGCCCTTCTTTTTCAGAAGGTCACAGGTTTTAAGGCTGCCTCTTTGGCATTCTAGTAGGGAAATATAAACCATACATAGTTCAAAACTCATCTGAGTTTCATTCACTAAAAAGTGACATCTTTTCTGCTTTTATTTCTGCTTTTTTTTTTTTGTTGAAGTTAGAGATTGCTACCTGGAGTGATTAAATTACCTTAAGTTGACAACGTGTTGTAATTGCAGGATAAAAGGTCAGAAATTTTTCTTTAGGAGTGACTTGGAAAAGAGAGAAAACATTGTAGTTTAAGTCTTTTATATGTTAAATAAGAAAAGCCATAGGAATAAATACAAAAAAGCTAGAAAAAAGCTTATTTTCACCCTTCATTATGTATTCCCTGTATTTCCTGGAATGCAGCAACAGGCACTTGCAATATTATACAATCAAAACTAAGATTATGCAATTGGTCAAGAGGAGAGATTTGTCTAGTCTGCTTAAAATTCTGTACCTTAGTTCTTTCTTCTGTTGCCTTTATCTGAGGCCTGAATGAACTCTTGGAGGGGGAAATGCCCCAGTGTTAAGAAAAAAAAAACCAAACAAAACAACAAACCACAAAAGATGAACTCCTTCAGATAAGGAGTTAAAACTACGGATAAGCTCACAAAAACAACTTTTGCCAAAAATAGACCTAACTCTCAGGATTACAGTGTGAAAATATCAGGCAGGAAAAGAAAAAAAAAAAAAAAGAAAACTCTTTTGTTTAAAATATCCAGGTGACTTAACTTGCAGAGTGGGCTGAAGATACTGTTGCCATCAGGGGCTGGAGATTCCTACACAGAATTGCTAACTTGCATGATTTACATGAGTGTGAGCAATAAATCTCCCTTCTTGCTTTTCTTAATGCCTCAGCTTTTGAATAATACATATGTCATGATGACAGATAAAACTTCGAATATTACCCAAATTTATTGCAGGAAAGGAACTAAGAATACTTCCAAACAACTTCTATTACTTCTTTAGTTTTGCTCCAGATTCTAATTTTCAGGGAGGGACACACTCATGAATTTTAAATATACTTATGCCAGAAAATCAGACTAACCTTTTTTCTCAGAGCAGGAAGTCCTTTTGTATTTCTAACTTGTCTGATGTGGCAGTCAAGCTGGAAATTTTCCTCAGCAGTTTGTGTACATCATGTCTCTAAGTAAGAACATGCTCTTTAACATTTATTCTTAATTTTCATTCTGAGATCAAAATGCTGGAAAAGGTGATGGAAAGGAACAGAAAAGGGATTATGTGATGAGAAATGGCTGAACAGACCGTTCTGCCCAGCTCAGAGTCATATCCAGCCTTGAAATGTAAAAAAAAAAAAAATTAAAAAAAGTAAAAGAATTAAAGTTTCTATTCATGTGTAGGAATTCTCAGAGAAACACAGTGTAAAGAAGACAAACATTGTGAAAATATTTACAAAGTTGACAGCAAAATCTTTTTTTTTTTTTTGCATTCAGTATCAAAGCATGCTTACTACTTAGTGGTTATTAGGATAAAGAGAGATAAAAACAGTTACTTTGGGATAGGCTGAAGCCTCCATATAAGAGAGTTCTCTCTGCTCTGAATATTGCTCCAGCACAGCCATTCTCCCTCCCTCACCTCCCTGCCAGGATCCCTGGGTTTGATTTGGCAGCTCCCACAGTGTGACTGTTTACCTTTGCATCCACCCCCTCTTACCCAACATGTCAAAAGTTATGAAGCTTGCTCTTTAAAAAAACCCTGAAGGCTGCAAAATACATGCCAGAAAGAGCAGAAAGTTACTGGTGAGCTAACAGCTGTGCTCTGATCACACAGGGCCCCAGAACCTGTGATTTGTCATAAGAAATTGATCCCAAACCATCAAAGTAGGAAGAACTTTTAGCTTTGCTTTACCCATTGGGTGGGATGCATAGGGTAGGACATTGTCTATATTAAATGGGAGGAACAGATAAGTTAGATTAGTTTTATAAACCTTGATCAGAAAAGGGATTTTGAGAAAACCTGTTTTCAGGAGCACACCAGAAAACCAGTGTTAGACTTTGATACTTCAAATGCTTATGGGGAATCTTTGGTGCTTAAAGATGGCCCACTGAACAATGAATAACATTACCTAAGAATGTACCTTTATTTTTTTGTAAAACCTGTGAAGGGTACTTTCAGTGTAGGTGTTTCTGGCAGGGAGGTAAAGCTGGTTGTGCCCCACAAAGTCACAGTAGCAAAAAGACCTCTTAAATGCTATCCTGGCCCTGTCTCCAGCTTGCTGATCACTTGCCTGCCATGCAGGGATTTTGTATTGACCATTGTTTATCTGTTACTCTAAAGACAGCAATAACAGTTCAGATTATCTCTGAATTTCCACTTGTGTTACTATGCCAATGACACAAATTTTTACATAGTTGAGTGAATTTTCCATTGGCTGTTTTTCTTGTTCTTCCAGCTAGCCTCCTTTAGCTACATCATCTTACCTTCACACACAAATCCAACCGTTCCCATTGACCTCCTAGGGATGCTGCATAAGGTCTTGGTAACAGTTTGAAGAATTTTGTGTCACACTTGATTCCACTGAGAACAGTGCCAGAGTGCTTGATAAATGTCAGCCCTGGGTTGTCCCAACTCTATGATGTTAAGAGAGAATTCAGATCAAAGAGACCATTTTCTAAGTAGCTCCCTCTCTTACATGGTAACCATACCTGATACTTCTACAGCATGTTGGGACACTCCATGCAGTAAACAAAAATGAATTCACTGTCCCAACCTGCCTGTGAGTCATGCATTACCACATTTTTCAGATAAGGTAGCTGAGAAAGAAGGGAATATTGATTGCCTAAAGCAGAATACAAACTGAAGCAATGGAGCTGTGATTAACTACCTTGACATTTCCACCTCCTCCTAATTCTCTTTGGCTAAAAATTTTTAGTTAACAGTGTGTGCCTACAGAGGACTTCTCCCTTCTTTGCCTAAGAGCTGAGTAATTTGGTAGTTGCACCAAGAACTGCTCCATTAATAGATGAGGCAGAGCCTGGTGAGGCACGTTGTTCAGAGACACATTGCTAATGTTCACCCTGAGGCTGTGGAGTGTGTCCCTTCCCTCATGCTCGGCTGCATCAGGGAAGAAAAGCAGTGACTCCAGTGATTTAATCTCACAAGTCTGCAGAAATCTAGTGCCTGTCTTGCACACCTCTGGGAGAAAGATTTCTCAAAAGAACAGTAAGGCTTGCTCATGTCTGCTACTGTGAGCTCTCTCTGAGCTTTCTGATTCATAAACCAGATGGAGATCTTGTTAGAAAGTCTGTGCCATGAAATGGTCCATCCTTTATTCCTGTTTCTAAGACCTTTAAATAATCCAGCAAGGCAGTGGTAATATTTTGTCCTGTGTCAGCCATGGCTGGCAGGAAGCTCAATAAAGACCTTTCTGGTCCTCTCTGTTGTTTTGAAGCTTTGGATATTGGACATCTGTAGCCTGAGCACCCTGGTGCAGATGCTTGTATATGTAGTAATTCTGTTTTGCAGATAAAATGAGCCTGTGAGTGATGAGCTGTGCTCCAAACTGTTCCTGAGACAGAGACAGTGGCTGGTGCTGCCTGGAAGCAGGAAGCAGCAGAGCCTGTAGACTTGCAGTAGAATGGAAATATGGTGAGCTCAGCAGGGAAAAGACTGCTTGGCCTGTGATTCCTCTTTATGGCCTAAAAGCCAGAAGAAGAAAGTGAATAATCCTTCCAAGAGGAGCTGTGCCAAGCTGGGATGTTGCTGATGTCCCTTGTGCCTGCCAGACAGAGCAGTGTAGGACTGGCAGGCAGATTCTGGAGGATCATACAGGATCAGCAATGACATGATTGTAGCAACGAGTCAACAGGGCAATGAGATTGTGCCCTGAGACCTCTCCTGCAGTGTAACATCAACACCAGTGCAGGCATTGATGCTGTGGACATTCATGATGGGATGGGAGAATAGGAAGAGATGAGCAGTATGGTCTGAGTTGCTGCCATGGTTTAGAGCAGTTTAATTTGAAATGTGCTTACCAGCTGATGTTTCTGGATGGTAAGGGGCACAAAACATGCTGAGACTTAGGACTGTGAAGAAAATTTCTTATTTCTTTTTCTCAGCTTTGGAAAAATATTAAGCCTACAGCCTGCACCCACAGTCATGAGAGCCCAAAAGTGGCTTTGACTTCAAAGGATCAGGCCTTGAGGATGGAGTGGAAGAAAGACCTTTACTTCTACAGCCATGTGTTATCCGTAGTCTTCTGTGGGGTGGTTTGTGCCCCCATGTCACCTTCCTAGGTGGATGCAGTACTGTTCCATCTCCTGCTTCCCATGGAGATCCACAGCTCTGTGAGAAGAAGGGGAACATCCCAGAATTTGTAGGATGGAACATCCAAGGGTCCTTCTGTTTTAGTTGTTTGCAGGAATACCTTTCTGTTTTGGGAAAGCACTTTGTAATGTGTTTTTGTCCAAGGTCCCTCTCAGGCAATTCTGGCTTAGCTGGACCAAAGTGCTGTTGAAATCAGTGAGGGTGATTCTGTGCCTGTTGGTTCAGGAAATTTGTGTCATCATGTCTTCACCTCCTTATGAGTGGATTTCTCTTGAGGTGTGATGTTATTGTTCATCATTATTGATGTTAGCTACATTAATGGCATTTTAAGAGTGAAAAGTACAAAACATAATAATTGGTTATCCTATAAAGAGAAACACCATCCTGATCCAGGCCTTAGATTTTGTTGAAAAAGAGTCTGTCGATGGCATTATTAACATAAATATTTCAATTAATTTTATATAGATAACTTTTTATTTGCACCAGTAGCAGAATTAAGCTCTTTAAACTCATCATATTCAGCCATGCTGCTGCTGTACATCAGGGCTGGATTACTGGGATTTTGGGGAAGCCTTTCCAGTCCTATGACATTGACAGCTCTCACAGTTGCAGCTGAAGAATGATAAATTCAAGCTAAAATAACTCTAGGCTGGAATTGAATCAACCAATCTGTCAATCACCTGAGGTGTTTATCACACAGGAAAGGATTCACGTGGGGTGCTTTCTCTTGTTGCCTATGGGGAAGCCTTAGGGTGGAGTAGGGGTGTGTATCCTGAGAGGTCAGGGGTTTGTGTGGTTGCAGGCAAGAGTCTGGGCATAAGGAGCTGTTTGTGCATCTTCACTACCCTCAGCTTGTGTCTCAGCAGCTACAACTCCTTCCCCACCTCACTGCACCCAGTGGGAAGTATTCCACAATTATCTTTTAAATGTAAGAACTGAAGCTGGTAGCTCTCACTGTGAGGTTTATTATCTTTTATTTAAGTGTGGTTATTATGAGGGGAAAACATCCATGCTAGAGCTAAAATTGCTTACAAATGCTAACATACACTCACACTTCCCTTTAGTCTCCATGATTTACCATTTTCAATTGCCCCAGTGCTGTTCAATCAGCTGGAAAAAGAGTTGGGATATGGTGCTTGGCTTTTATCCTGGCTGTTTTTCACCAGTACCCATCTTACAGATGATGCAGGCTTAGACTTAGAAGATTTGTATCATGTTATTGAAGAGGGCTTCTGTGAAGGAGAATTGGCCAATTTGTCTGCTTGCCATTGGCCAAATGACATCTCCTGAAAGCCCTGGGAGGTAGGGAATGGAGGAGTCTGGTGGGTTGCTGGTGTCCTGCCAAACTGCACTGCAGGGTACGTGTGGCAGAGCCTGTGCTGAGCATCTGGATGAGCTCAGGCTTTCTTTCTAAATGTCCCAAATATCACCATGACATAAACACGTGCTTCTGAGCTTGGGCTGGAAACCAGGCAGCTTGATTACAAGATGAATTTGGGCTTAAAGCTGAACAGACTGTCTTAGAGTGGGTAAATAACATTACACATATAGGTATAGTGGATGACCCTATCTGGGTGCCAGACACCCACCAAATCCTCTCTCACTCCTTTCTGCACCTGGACAGAGGAGAGAAAATACAATAGTGAAGATTCCTGAGTTGAGATAAGGACAGAGAGAGATCACTCACCAAATACCGTCACAGACAAACTGGATTCCAGTTAGAGATATTAATTGAATTTATTGCTGACAAAATCAGAGCAGAATAATGAGATGTAGTATAAGACCTTAAAGGCACCTTCCCCCCCACCTTTTTTTTCCTTCCCAGCTCTACCTCTTCCCCACCAGTGGTGCAGATAGGTGGGAATGGGGTTATGGTCAGTTCATCACACGTTTTCTCTGCCACTGCTCAGGGAGAGGAGTCCTTCCCCTGCTCCAGGGGAGACAGTTCTCCATGAACTTCTCCAATGTGAGATTATCCCATGGGCAACACTTCTCTCCAGACTGCTCCAGAGTGGGTCACCCTTCCAGGTTGCTGTCATGAAGGAAAGAGGCTAAAATTCAAGTCAGGCTGTTTACTTTTCAATCTAGAGTTTACTGAAGGCTTTGTATACTCATGTTAAGTGCCCAGTGAGAGCTGATGTTTCTTATGGGAGGAAGAGGAATTTTCCTGAAGATACAGACAGCAAATACTGCTCATGACAATGCTGAAGTAAAAAAAAATTTGTGCCATGCCCCAGTATTAGCAGATCTCAAATACTTTCTTGTGGCAGGTTAAGAAATGAACAAATTGAGTGATGTGAAGAGTACCCACAACAAACCCCATCCTTGGGCCAACCATTCAAGCTTTGACCAAGATAACAGGTTAAAAAATGTTAAAAAGTCTCTTGTTTTGTTTTAGGTGTCCCTGTGCTGTGGCAGGATCCTAGGATAGTGCTGTTCCTGCTGTGGTGTTGTGATGGAACACGCTGTGACATCCCAGCCCACTGAAGTGGGTGGGAATCTTGCAATTTGTTCTGTGACAGTCAGTGACTTTTGTTTTCACAGGTGAAGCAATGTCTGTGGTACAATGATACAAACGTCACAATATAGGTGCTTGACCCAGTGGGAAAAAAAAGCAAACAGTAACAGTAGCTGCCAGCCAAGGCAAATAAAGCTTGGAGAAAGGTAAGTTGTTTAGGATTTTTTTTTAACTTTTATGAAGTATTCTGCATGGACACAGAATTTCTATTCTTGTTAAATGGCTCTGAACAAGAATTAGTCATCTTTTCTTAAATAGTGAGAAACATTTTGGTTATACCACAAGTTTGAAGTAAATGCTCCTCACCCAGCAAGGGCAAGAATCAGTGCTTCTTTCCTGGAGAAATATAAATTTCACAAAGAACTTCTTTAATTTTACTCTGTGAGGTCGAGATGGGGTTACCTGTCAACTATGTCCATAGGCTATTCCCTGTGGGCTGAGCCCTCTGAAAGTCGAGAGGCCGGCTGAAAGAAATCACTTCAAATGTGGTTTTAGACTTTCTGAATGTGTCCCTGACTGCACAGGTATGGCAGATACTGCACTTGGTAATGGTTAAGGTCAACACAAGCTGAAAATCTGCATGGAGCAGAAAGGACATTTAAAGGTGTATAACAAATGTCACAAGCTCACAGTCTCTGTGCTTTTACACAAAACCCCAACAGCTGTGTTTAAACAATCCTGAAGGACACTCTTGGTAAAAGGCAGTGCTGTCGCTTCCAGTTCCGAGGGAGTGATGGATATGAAGGGAACCTTTCCCCACCTCCCATGACAAGTGGCAGTGGCAGCACATGCTGAACACATTCAGACAGTGGCAGTATTCCCAGTGAAGCACATGCTCCCCTGAGCTTCAGGAGCAGAACTGGGCAGACAGCATTTTGCCCAAGGCCTTTCTATGCTTCCAGTTCTACCTGGAGGGAGCCAGTTATTTATAGAAAAGCATGTGAATTCTCCTTTTTCAGTCTCTTCCTTGCAAACCATTGCTCTTCAAAAAATATTTTGATAGTGCCATGTCCTGCAAGTAGTGATATTGCCAGGACTCTCTCTTGAAAGAGTTATTTGGAGAGTCCTCTACACCATTCAAAAAAAAGGGGAACATGTTAGACTGAATTTAACAGCCTGTGAGTTAAGCACAACCTGCCACTCAAACCTGCATTATGATATTAGTTTCCATTAACTTGAACAAGAACTTTGTGGATCTAAATGTTTATTCTGCCACTTGCCCTAGTACCAAAACCATTTGTGGAATTAACCTGGTAAAATCTAAATGTTAAAAGGCAAAGCAGTTTCCCAATGCCTGGTGTAAGATCTTTAGACTGAAAATTGACAATAGAGTGTTTTTTCTTGCCAGGTGACCTGCCTTTAGTTTTCTCCTGAGAACCTCTACTATAGCTGTGAAAATAGATTACACACTTTTCTATCAGAGTGTTTCAGTACTGTGTTTACACTCTAACATGCAATTAATATGCTCCACTGTACACTGAGTTTAGTGACCACATGGCCCTTGCATGCCAGAACCGAGAGACTGGACCCGAGGTAGATGCTTAGTAAATTGTGAACTAAAGCTGTTATTCAGATGTTCAACACAAAGGGGAGCTCTGGTAACAGAGAAGAGCAGCTTGGCCTGCATCATCTGCAGATACTGAGCGGGAAAGGATGGTGTAAGGCTGCTCCCAGCATTAGTCTGGTCCTACGGCTTTATTTACAAAACCTAAGTGTATTTATCGCATTTGCTAATAAAGAGCTCTTTTTGTGCAGGCAGTTAAAGCCTCTACAGCTGGTGAGATAATCGCCTGTGTCTGTGTGATACAGAACTCCTGCCTGTGTGGCTGAAGACAAAAGATTTCTTTCTCATTGTTTAGGTTTCAGCCTCAGTTCTACTGACTACAGATTAGTTCAGTCCCTATGACTCCTTGGTTTGTGCTGTCTGGAAAACAGGGTACATACTTTATCAAGGTCCTGTTATAAGATGATCTCATATGTATTGCCCTGTTGTTCTTAACAAGGGAAACAAAATAGTATCATTTAATTAATTATTTTCTGGTTTTCTATAGGCAGAATAAAGGCAGAAGGAAAGTTTAAAATTGCATAAATTTTTTGGCATTGCAAAATAGTTGTCAGGGAGCAGCAAGGGCTAGTTGCTCCATAAGGGAAGGTGAGCCAGGAGCAGAGGGTGATTCCAGCCTGGTCAGTGTCCTCACTGATGGCTGAACTTAGAACCACAGAATGGTTTGGAGAGGAGAGACAAAGACAATCTTGTTCCAAACCCCCTGCCATGGGCAGGGACACATTTCTCTAGACCTGATTTCTCAAAGCCCCACCCAACATTTGAATCCAGGAATACGGCATCCACAGCTTCTCTGGGCAACCTGTTCCAGTGCTTCACCACCCTCTGAGTAAAGAATTCCTTCCTAACACCTAATCTAAATCTCTTTTCTTTTAAAGTCATTGCTCTTTATCCTATGACTATCTGCCTGTGTAAAAGATCACCCTTCCTTATTTTATTACACCCTTTAGGTACTGGAATGTGCTCTTAAGTTCACCCTGGAGCCTTCTCTTCTCCAGGCTGGACAATCCCAGGTCTCTCAGCCTGTCTTCATAGGAAGAATATCTTCATGTCTTCATGTCCTGTCTGAATGTGGTGGACAGAGATGGATGATGTTAACAGAGTTCATCAGCAGCAAATCCAGGGTCTAAACTCAGATCCTGAGCAAATGGAGACAGGGCTAGTACATGGGTCCAAAGTCCATCCAGGATTCAGGGATGGGGACAAGTTAAATGTGCATTCTTGGGGTCCATCCACCTATGGCACATCTCCATGGCCTGTCCAGGACACCAGCCTGAGACTGGACTGGGAAGATGTTTGAGTGTAACTCAGTTGGGCAGGGGCTGCAGCCCCTGATGAGGCTGGTCAGGACTGTTCAGGTGTGGTGCAGGGCCAGCAGCCTCCCCTTCCCTCAGAGCTGCCATGGGGAGGCTCTGCCCACGCTGTGGGACACACCAGCACAGCCTGTAAGGAACAGCCTGTCTGGCTGCTGAGAGCACACTGCCTTCAGAGGGAGATCTATAAAATAAATATTGATATGCTGCTTTAGGGATTACAGATTCTTCAGAGACTTGGTGGAGTGGGGGGAAAAAATCATCATTTGGGCCGTCTGTAAGATTAGTTTTAGTCATGATAGTGAAAAATTATTATTAATCATGGCTCTTCTGGATTTTTGTCATTGGGCTTTTAAAGCATTGCAATCTGCATTGCAGGCTTTCCCTAGCAGCAGCCTGAATGCCAGAAATTGTTTCCTCATTTACAACCAAATGATAACTTGCTTAATATTTCTCATTTGCTATTCACCCAAAGAGCACAATGCATGAGAAACAAATTCTTAAGCTTTTGGAAGGAGTAGGACTTAGTTCTTTTACAGAAGGCAGTTTGTTCTAACTTCATGCTTCTTGCAGCATCTGGAGAGGTTTGGGCAAGATATTAAGCAGTTACCTCTTGGTATGGCAGATCATTTATTATCTTGTTATCTTATATATTTTGTACCTCAGTTAGCTCAGTAGGACTTGTCTCCTCTGACTGTCCACATTGGTTAAGGAAGATAGTGCTCAGTGTAAGGGTCTCACCAAAAGCTTTTATCTGTGGAAGACATTTCTAGAGCCTGTAATCAACAAGATGTGATGGTTTCTTGTTTAGCTAGTACTGTCTTCATCACATCCAGGAGGTCTCTGACATTTTCCTGTGAGTCTCACAATCCTCACATTTTTTCAGGTGGAACTGTGTGATTGGGCAGGTAGCAGGTAGGGAGATAATGGTGGCTGCATGAAAACCTGGTTAGTTCTTCTGGCAAATAGGAATTTTACCTATGAATTAGGTTGCTTGTGTCCTCCCTGTTTTAGATATCCTGCATTTCCAGTAACACACCTCTTATTTCTGATACTAAGCCATGATTGCTTGCTCCTGTTATATGGATTGCACCTGTCCAGTTAGTAATTCAGATACTTCATTTCACCTTATGATTTTGGGTTTTCTGGAATTTAATAATTCTTTTCATAGGTATGTTGCTACATTAAGATTAGATAGACAATTTCACACCCACAGTCTTCCAGATTAAACTTGTATATCATCTCAGAAGTGAGAATTTCACTGTTTTTCTTTCTGGCTATCTGCTAGATCAGCTTATTGAAAAAGATCCCACAGAGAAGCACATTTATTTTTGAAACTGGGACCAGTATTGCCTTTTGGACCAAAAAAGTCCTGGATCATCTGCAACTGCTCTTCTTTCCTCTGGCCAGTGGATATTACCAGACTGGCCAAGGCTGGTAGGACCCAGCCAGACCTGATCCAAAAGAAAAGTGACTTTTGGATACTCAGCAAGTGAGGAAAGCCAATCTATTGTGGTATGACACTGGTCTTACTTCATCAAAAAGGCAGCCAGGAAATAACTAGGAGCGACTGATTGGATTTGGGGCTCAGTAATGTGCTAAAATAGATCAGAATTTCAAAAGAACTGCAGTAGCTCTAGCAGATTCATACTACATCAATTATACAGAGATATGATAAGGAGTGGTAATTTGCTACCTGGAGGCTGTACCAAGCACCTCACACATGCATGGATTGAAACTCATTACTCCAATGAGTGCACCCAAGGTATAGCAAATAATCAGTGGAGGGAAAACAACACCTATCAAATATTGTATTTAAAAAGTAGAAGAGGGAGGACACTCGCACACAAGCACTGTTTCTCGGTTTTTTTTACACAAAACTGTGATTAGTTTAAAAGTACCTACTTCTGACACCTGTTTCCATGACAACAGGAGCAGCAGCTAGAAATGGCATCCTTGGAGTTCTTGTTGGTTGTACTGGCCCAGGAAACCAGAAATATTGTATACAGGCATTGGGACCATGCAGCAGACTGTTGTCAAGAGATAAGGAAGGTTTCATGGTGTGTTAAAATCTCTTAGCACACTTACAGGAACTGCCTACAGCTAATATTATTGTTATTCTTAAAAAAAATTAAAGGCAATTTTCAATTTAAAGCTAAAATTATCAGTGAGAAGGACATTTTGCCTGGAAAAACTGCACCTCTCAAACAGCTAATAATATGAGCCTTGGAAAGGAAACACTTAGTGTAACAACATTATTGTATTGTCCTGTGCTTCTAAAACTGCCTGATAGACACTTACTTGCCTTTTATCACATCCTTTCCTTAATGGTATTGCTTTACAACTAATTTCAATATGTGCTGGCAAAACATCTTTTTATGTGTTTTGTTGTTTTTGTTGTGTTGTGTGTTGTTTACTTGGAGTTTGTTACAATGAGCAGTCTTATTTTTCTATGTGCTTTGCCTAAATATTTTCTTGGACCAGAAGTGTTTTACAATGGAAAGCTTAGGCATGAATTCCTGTTTAGTTGGGTAATACTGTAAAATCTGGAAAGGACTATCACCAGTATGATAGAGTGTTCTACTTCTGTGGAAGTTGTTGTTCAGATGTTTTCCATGTAAAATGGAGCTGTGGGCCATTTGTACAAAATTTCTGAATATTTGCAGAGTATCAGATCTGAGCAGTCTTGAATTAAGCATGACAGCTTCCTGCTTCTTTCACAAATTCTCTCTGTCTCCTAAGAAACATAGACCATTCCTTCATCCAGAAAGTGTATTAAAAGCATAACTTATGAGTCACAACACCTATGACTTAATACATAGTTCAGAATAAAGTTCTACTTAGAAAAATATCTTGGTTTTATTGTTGATCAATAATTGATGTAGAACAAAACGTGTGAGGAAGGGTTCCTGTGTGGAGTGATCCTTCCTTGTTATGACTACTTCTGGCAATCAGTAAACTAAGTTTAGTTTTTGTGTGAAGTATAAACCCCTTTTTTCCTGTATCTGGTTACAGGTACTTATTTGTGCAATCTCTTTTCCTAAGCTCATTCTTCAATAAGTTGCTGTATGTCACATTTAACAGGATTGAGTTAATTGGCAACTAACTTTTTTATCCTTTTTTTTTTTTTTTTCTGCAAAGGGAAAGAAAGGAACAAAGCCTTGAGGTTGCAAGTAACTCATGTGCATGCTGCTGTTTTGCTTTTAATTAATTATTGGAATCCTGAAGCCTGGGATTTTTGAACTTTCTGTGATTTCTGACACTGACCCCCAAGGGAGCACTGCTTTTGACTTGAGGCCTTGGAAAAGGCTTCCAAAATTGAGTGATGGAGTTAGAATCTCTGGTGTGTAGCTTGAATAGAACTATGTAATATCACATGGGGACGAGTTTGAAATTTGGAGTTTTAGAATGTAGTAATGGGCATAGGACAAGATGGACATTCTTGGGTGTTGGCTTCTTCTTCCTTCTTCTTCTTCTTGATTTCAGGTAATAATTTTTGGTTAGATAGAAAATCCCACACTATGGATCACAGGTGTTTGGTCATTGGGATAAAAGTATAAATAATATAGATGTTAGTTTTAATTAGATAGGCCTTATAAGATCTTGTAATGAACACAATACAGCTCCATTCCCTTCCCCTGGAGTGGTACATCAACACAAATAGTGCTGGCAAGCCCTAAGGGCAGGACACAAGAAGAGACAATGTGACAGGATGCAACTTGTTAGATCCAGGCTACACCATGGAAAGCAGCACAGGAGGTATATGAAAATACTCTCTCAAACATTTGCAGAGCATGGATATCTCATAATTTGATATTGAGTGCATTTTACATTTAAGAACTCTTGCGCTACCAAAATATGGAGGGATTGCCTCTGACTAATAGAAGTGACTGTGAGAACAGAATGTGAACAGTTTAATTTGCTGTTTCTTCTTAGGAGATGAAATTTGAACAATGTTAAACTCTCAACACTAACCAAAGCAATATCTTAACATGCATTTTCAAATATTTTAATTCAGAATAACTGTTATGGACTGCTATGTATAGTCTTAGACCCAATATATAAGAATATTCATTATCTTTGGGAAGATCTAGGCTACAAAGATATTTTAGCCCTCACATACAGGCTATGCTGAAGCTCATTGGAAACAAAAGTAATTATTCCTTGAAAAGTTTTCCCAATTTAAATCAGCTTTCTTAACCCTGAGAAGCCAAATATCCAAGAGATGTGCCATTTTTTTTCTTGATATTTGCTTATCCCCAGATGTCATTTGCAGCCAATTTTGTTCTGACGAGTGCTCATTCATATTTTATTCTTGATATCCCTGTAGAGGGAGGAAAAGAAGAGCAGCAACAGCCTTAGAAGAATCTGAGAAGCCAAAGGCAGGTTATCCTCTTACATGACGTTAATGACAAGAGGATCTGCTGGGATTTCTGCTAATAAAGGTGAGGGTATTCAAGTCCCTCTTTATTTGCAGAGATTACAAGGAGAAGCATTATAGTGACTTGCTGTGGTAGTTTTCATGGCTGTGCTTTTCTGTACTACCAAAGGAAAGTTTTTTTCCATTAAACAACTCTGTCCAGAGGGGACATGCTTTTGTTGTTGTCTCTGGTCAGATTCTTCATTTTATAGATAATCAGGGAACTTTTGTGTCCAGCTGAGAAACTCCAGCAGATGTGGAACTTATTTCTATCATTAGATGCAATTGACTTTCAGCTGAAATAATGATCCTTCAGGGTGACAAGGACTGAACTCCCTGCTGTGGGGTTTTGAAGTCTGGAGGCTTGGCTATTGAGGGGTGAGTTGTGATAGCCAACTGTGAGTGACATACAAGTACAGTCACAGGTGAATTTAAAGCCTCATGCTCCAGCTTTGCAGTGGCAGTAAACACACCCATAGGCAGTAACAGCTGAATGGAAATGTGAAAACATGCTCCTCATCATCTCTCAGCTGTTAGTGCCAACTCCCACCTGAGGCCAGTGCTTCCTGAGAGTGCACAAATGGATTTAGCTGTGGGTTAGCATTCCAAATCTTCCTGTACCTGCAGACTCTGGAACCAAGACCTCAGTAGGTGTGATGGGAATCAACAGCTCCTCCAAGAAACCAGCAGTATCTCCTCTATAAATTTGAAGCAATATGTCTCACCTCCTGCCTGAGGTGAGCTCTAGGTGAAAAAAATTACAATGCTGGTAAGGCATCCATGGTACACATTTTTTTTGGTGCTGAAATAAAAGGTTCTAGGAAAACCTTTTGAAGCATTATGTGCATGGATTCCTTACTGCAACTGACATGTTCCTATACAGTAATTTCCAGCTGGTGAAATGTTCCTAGAAAATACATTCTCCCCAGCTGCTACAGGTCAGAGTAATCAATGGCATCTCAGAGGTACAAAATAACTCCTTTGTTGACTTGCCACTCACTTTTTATACCCAAAAGTCCATTAAAGCTTTTTGTAAATAATGAAAGGAGTTTACTGTTGAGTGACAATGGTGTTCCCATATTGCATTATATCCTGTTCATTTCTTTTATTCCTCGACTTGAGCCATAAGTAGGACAGCAAAATGTGTCACTTTCCCTGCACATCTGCCTTTTCTAGCTCTGTGATTCACAATACCTTGAAAGAACATTGTCTGGGGAAGAGCAGCATTGCACTCTTTAAAAGGCATTGACTATTCAGGAAATTAAACTGTAAGTTAGTAGAGAAGCTAAAGTGCAGCTTTAGAAGAGAAATAAAGTGAACAAGCAACAGTAGCTGGCTTCATTGAACAAGTGATACAATGAAAAAGTAGCAAATTCTTCTTATTGATCTCACCTGATTGCTGTCAGTTGGCTACATCATTGTGTTATTTAGCAATGAAAGGAAAGCATGATGCCCTTTTTCCCTTGTGAGAAAAATAACATTAATTTATGACTCCTTGGACTCCTACCAGTTGATGTTCAAGGAAGTGCTTATCAAGGGCAAAGTACCCCCTTTTCTCAAGTTTAAAAGTAGGTCACTTTCCACTGTTGTTGGGTTTTAGTGCTCAAATACTTCCTGGTTAAAAAGTTATTGGGATACTGGATGATGCAGGAGCTGAAACCAATTCTTCAGGAAGGAACACAAAGAACAGGTATCAGCCTTGCCACAGACAGGAGCAAACTGTTCTGGTTTTCTCAAATAAAACAAACAAACCAAAATGAAACAAACATAAATATCAAAATATTGTGAAATGTAAAAGGGTTTTTATCCTCTTTGAAGATGTGTGACCTGCAGGAAAACAGTACCTTTATGAAAATTGCATTGTGGGAATACTGGTGTATTTAGGAGTCATAAAAAGATTGAGCAAAAATGTACAAAGTCACAATCTTTCCCTGAGAAAACACAAGTAATATGCAGTATTTAATAGGCAGGATAAATAATTGCTGTTTTTCTGAGTGAAACTGGTAGTTGGTGTTAGTTGATCATGACCACCTTCACAGCCTGAGAAGCAATGCCTGATGTAGTTTTGTCCTGCTGACAGACATGAGGCTGTACTGACCATGCAAAATACTGAATGGAACAGTAATATTTTTACAGAGATAGGTAAAATGTTTCCCAAGGTTTAATTCCACAAAATTTAGATAAAGAGGAAAAGGAAAAAAGCAAAAACCCTAACTTAAAATTCTAATCTTACTTTGATTTGCTACATTTATGAGCCACAGATTATTGCCAAATTGAGACCAAAAATGCCAAGAAAACTGATACAATAGTTCTGTGGCAGTGAATATTCCAGAAATCTGCAAGATGGATCTGTCCAATTTAAATTGCAATTTCCCTTAGGATTCATAGTAAGTTCTCAAACACAGTCTTTTAATATTCCATTTGAACTGTGGATATGTAACTCTTCTGGCATTTTACTGTATGAATAATTTCCAATAGTATTTTAACTGCTGCAGTTACATGAGTTTGAAAAATAGAGCACTTTTTCTAAAAAATCAGATTTTCTCTGTCATTCTTAATCATAGTTTTGGGAAAAGCTGGTCATTCCCAGAACCTGCCCCCAGGAAGGACTTCTAGGGAGCAGGAGCAGCTAGTCCTGCAGTGAAGGCATGTACAAAGAATTTTCAGAAGCAAACAAACCAGGAGATGACCAGCTGAGCTATCAACTGATGTGAGCACAAGCCAGTCATAAAATCATAGAATCCTTAAGGTTGGAAAAGACCTCCAAGATCATCAAAACCAGCCTTAAGCCAAATACCATTATGCCCATTAAACCATTCTGTGAAGTGCCATGTCTACTCATTCTTTGAATACTTCCAAGGATGGTGATTCAGCCATTTCCCTGGAGTAACTGTTTCAGTGTGTAACTACTCTTTCAAGTGAAAAAAATTGTTTGTAATACTTCACTCCCCTGGAACAGTTTCACTGTACTCAAAATATTCTAAAATTATATATATATATATTTATATATATATATAAAAACAACAAACAAACAAACAAAACCAAAACATGGCAGCCTTGAATATGTATCACTGAAGATCAGCAGCACAAGGTTTGGACACCCAGCATAAGGAAGGAGCAGAGACGTTGCTGTCTCATGACACACAGGCTGTTTTCTCCTGTTTGTAGCACAAAATCTGGTGTTTGCTGTGAGGAGAATGCTGGGGGCTCCCCTTGCCAGCATAATCTTTCTGCCTCTTTTTAATTAAGCTTGAAAGGCTGAGTGTATGTGAGGAATGAGAAAATGAACTAATCAGGTTTGAATGAATAATTTTTTCCTCTTCTAAATTTGCATATGACAGCAAAGCTGGGAGCCCTGGCATGGGCAGTGGCTTTTTGAGGGATTAGAGCTTCTCCTACCCTTGTCCTGTCCACACAAGGCATCACTGTGGCTCCCATGGCAGGCTGCAAACTGACAGGCCTGCCAGAGTTCATATTTTCCTTTTTTCCCCAAAGCACCTCACCTTGTAGCCATAGCAACTTGCTGCCAGGAACAGGCAGCATCCCTTCATGAGCCACAGCATTCCTTTGTGGTCCACAGCATCCTTTCCTGGGCCACAGCATCCCTTCCTGGGTCACAGCATCCTTCCATGGGCTGCAGCATCCCCTCCTGGGTCACAGCATCCTTACATGGCTGCAGCATCCCTTCCTGGGTCACAGTATCCTTCCATGGGCTGCAGCATCCGCTCCTGGGTCACAGCATCCTTCCATGGGCTGCAACATCCCTTCCTGGGTCACAGCATCCTTCCATGGCTGCAGCATCCGCTCCTGGGTCACAGCATCCTTCCATGGCTGCAGCATCCCTTCCTGGGTCACAGCATCCTTCCATGGCTGCAGCATCCCTTCCTGGGTCACAGCATCCTTCCATGGCTGCAGCATCCCTTCCTGGGTCACAGCATCCTTCCATGGCTGCAGCATCCCTTCCTGGGTCACAGCATCCTTCCATGGCTGCAGCATCCCTTCCTGGGTCACAGTATCCTTCCATGGGCTGCAGCATCCCTTCCTGGGTCACAGCACCCATCATGGGTTGCTCTCACATCTGTACCAGGGCTATGGAGCTAGAGATGCTGGACAAGACTCCACATTAAATCTGAGCAGGGAAATTGATCTGCTCTCTTTGGAATGGCTGTTGCCAACAATTGAGTTTGCCGCTGTCACAAACAGCCCCGTACCCACAGTGCACATTCTGTCTCAAAAATAAAAAATCTCAGTTGAGATGTATTCTGGGCTGAAAAAGGAATCCGATCCTTTTCCAGCAGCAATGTTAAATGTGTTAAAGGGATGGAGTAACACAGCTTGGGATTTTTGCCTAGGTTTCTTGCTGTTTGCTATTGTAGACATTTGTTATAGCCTGCACTAGTAGGGTTGTACCTGACTAGTAAAGTATCTTTTCATTACAGCAGCACTCTCCCTCAGAGAAAATTTCTTCATGAAGACTTCTTCATGAAGATTTCTTCATGATGAAAACCCTTGCTTCAGGTTCCCAGTAGGTTGCTCTTTATTTACACAGCAGCCCAAACCCTTTCCTTTCATCGTCTCGAAGCATCATCCTGCTTCTGAGGGCCTAAGGAAAAAGAGGAGGTAAGAGAAGAGCAAACCCCCACACCCTTGATTCTGGCAGCACCTTTTTAGGGCTGGAAGAAGAGGTGGGGGCAGCTCCCTTGAGGCACCATTCTGAAGTGATGGATGGAAACCTCACTGGGCACATCCTGACCTGAGCCAGCATGAGAGCAGCCCGATGTGTGGTGTGGCTCCATCCCTGCTGACACCTCCTGCAGTTCATCTCCTGCTGCCCAAAAGCACCATGTAACCAGGAGCTGCTGCTCCACAGGTCTCCACATTGATCCCTGTGGAATCATTCTGGCTTTGCTGCAAGTGGCAACGCTGTGCTTGCAGAGCAGTGTGCCAAAAGCCAGCAAAAAGGCTGCACTGGAGTCCCAGATCTGCACTGCTCATAGTCTGCAATGCTGATACTTCTGTGTGCCCAAGTACCCACCCCTGGGTTTCACAACAAGTGTTGTTTCTCATATAATGATATCCCTAGAAAAGTGCAAATCTCCAGGTTCACACAAGCATTATGACAGCAGAAACAGGGAGACTGGACTGGCTGGAAAGAAATGACACTGTGATGACACTTGTAAAAATAGAGGAATCCAGAGGGTTGTATTGTTCCAAAGAGAGGAGTCTGTTGGTAGATTGCTGCTGCCACCACATAGAAACTTGTGCCTTCTGGCTCTGCACAGATGTATTTAACTTTGTGAAGGTGCAAAAATGCTTCAAAGAACATGGACTAGGGACCTTTGACAACATATTCTTGCTTCCAGCTCCTGGAATCGTTTTGCTCGCCAAATATCAGCTTGATTTCAAACTCAGAGACATCCCGTGGGAGACCAAAACAGCGGGCTGTGATGAGTTGAGGAGGCTCATGAAGCACCTCTGGCCTGGCTGGCCAGAGCAGCAGAGTGACCAGGACCAGGGCTGCTAGAGCTGTCCAAAACAGACACTGCCAGTGCAGTGTGGAAAGGAGCGTGTCCTCTGCCGTGCTCTCCTCAATCTCCTGGAGCAGGCGAATCATCTCCTCACGCAGATACACCTCACGCTCCAGCATCTTTCTGGCTATGTCCAGGTCACTTGGCTTATCCTTCAGGACGGGCTGGACAGCCAGCAGAAGCAGAAACAGGGTTGTTATCCAGGACATGGCCTGAAGGAGGTGAGAGGAAAGGGAGCTCATCAGGGTGGGAGAGAGTAGGGAGCTGAGGGCACCCAGCACATCCTCAAAGTCTCTCTGGGCACTCAGCTCTCCCTCTGGGTTAGAAGCACCCCTGGGCATCACCCTGGTCCCCCATCCAGCCCAGCCCTTCCCCTGCATGACAACTTGCCAGTTGCCCAAGTCCAGCTGCCGTGGGGCTGAGGCTGCCTGTGGGTACTCCTGGTGACAGGTCCCATCGTGCTGCATCCTGAATGATGTCACAACCAACAGAGCCTCATTTCCTGGCTGACAAGAGGATGATGTCCCTGCTGGAATCTCCCATTGTGAGCCATTCCCTGTGATGTCACAGCCATCAGAGTGACATCACCCTGCTGGAAGCCCCAGCCTTTGTCCTGCCCAGGACAGTGGGTCCAGGGCATCACCACCCCAAGTGCAAACCCTCCTGAGGAATGAGTGCCAGGGGCTCTCTGCACAAAGTGGGCAGACCCCCCAAAGCTGTAAATGAAACAAAATGCCAGTTGTGTCCCTGGTGCAAGTGTAAAAGAGCCACCACTATACTATGTCCCTAAGTGCCATATGTCTTTTAAGTTCCTCTGGGGATACTGTCTCCGTCACTTCCCTGGACAGCCTATTCTTCAGTGCTTGATAACCCTTCTGGGGAAGAAATTTTTCCTTGTATCCAGCTTAAACCTCTCCTGGTGCAACTTTAGGGCTGTTTATTTGTCCTATCACTCGCTACCTAGGAGGATGTAGGATGCTACCTGCATCCCTGCTGCTCTTCAGCCTTTCTGATAAATCCTAAAGCAATATATCCTGCATGATACATGGTTCTGCTGAAAAATGCTTAGTCTCCAAATGTCTGCCCTACTAGTTTTTGGAATGACCCTGAGTGACAACAGGCTAAATTCATCTACAGTAATTTATAGTCTATAGTATACTCATGTATAGAAATTTCACAGATTATGAAGAAAGTGTATAATGGTTATTTTTCCTGAAAACCCTTGATAAAGATATTACAATAAATTAGTTCCTTTCATAGAAAATCATTCAGTCTTCTTGTTTTTCCCTAGAATTCAGGAAATTTCCTTTTTTTCCCTTCCCTTCCCTCCATCAGTTTTTACCCCGTTCTGTTGCTTTCCCATAGTGTCCTCAAAAAAAGACTTTATTCCCTTTCCTTGTAGCTTTTGGATTAAAAACATTTTATAGAATACAATCATTAGGTCAGTTCAGATACTTTTTTCTCTCAAATTACATATTTCTTACATTAGGGAAGGGATAGACATAAGCATGGAATGGAATCACTTTGCCTTAAATTAAGAATGTCTCTTTAAAAATATTTTGTGAGTCTAGAATAACAATGTTCCCAGTTGGTGAAATGTCACTGATTTTATTTTAGCTCTATCAGAGTGCAGAAAGATCCCTTAACTAATTATATTTTTCCTGAAAGTACTTAAATAACATTTTTCTCAATGATTTGAGTCCTTTGTCTCCTCTTCCACACTGCATTATAAAACAAACAGATGAGTAATTGTGTAATATAATTTTGATGAAACCATGCTAGAAATAAGACATTTAGAAATTTTTTTGCCATTTAATCTACTGCATTTGCTGTTGTTCTCAAAAGTTTCATATTAAAAACAACTCATGGCCACTTTTCTGTGAAATTGATGAATAAAATGCACTCCTACACAAATTAACATAATGTCTGCTGTCCCTTAATTAAAAATAATTATCTTCAGAATGCACAACGTAAGTTTCTGGTAACCAGAAATATGCTGCCTATAGTGTTTAATATTGGACAGCCAGTCTGAAACATTGTGAATGGTTTTATTTTCCTTGGGGTGTGTCTGAACTGCACATGAGAGATCCTACAGA
This sequence comes from Erithacus rubecula, assembly GCF_903797595.1. Taxonomy (NCBI): domain Eukaryota; kingdom Metazoa; phylum Chordata; class Aves; order Passeriformes; family Muscicapidae; genus Erithacus; species Erithacus rubecula. The sequence continues at coordinate 54,017,930 of NC_136688.1, forward strand.
CCTACTGGAAACCAACTGGCTGTGGCATCAGAGAGGTTGGAGCTTCTTGGTGGTGAGGGTTATGTGAAGTACCAGGTTGTCACAATTACATGCCCCTGGAACTTTGACTTATTAAAGCTATTTTGGATATATAGTACAGACAAACAATTTGATAAACAATTTGAGGCAGAATAAATGAAATAATGGGTCATTGATTTTCCTTAATACAGCAGCCCACTGTTCCTGAACCCCTTGACTTCTGGAGCAATGCAAGAGTACTTTGGATATTCTCTAGCCCATCTTGTAAATGCAGATTAATAAAGGCAGAGCCCACCAAATGTCACCAAGATGATTAAAAGGATGGAGCAAATGATCAGAGAAATTTTGGAATGAGTTGGGTTGGAAGGAGCCTTAAAAATCATCTAATTCCAGTGATGGACAGAGACACCTTCCACTAGACCAGGCTGCTCAGAGCCTCATCCAGCCTGGTCTTGGTGCATGAGGAAAAGCCAAGTGGTCAGGAATTGGTCAGCCTGGAGAAAGGAATGATCTTTTCAATTCAAATGCATCTATGAACACCCACTAGAAAACAGCCAGACTCTCCATTCATGTGAACATAGAAAGGACAAGAAGCAACAGAAAAAATTACAGCAAGACAAACTCCAATCAGATATAAAAAGAAAAATTCATCATGAGACCCAACCAGCACTGTTACAAGTATCCCAGAGGGGTTCTTGGACCTCTTTGGAGATACACAGAATTTGATTGTGCTGAGGAACCTAATGTAACTGCTTTAAACAGTGTGGTTGGACCAGGTGACCCACATTATTTAGTTTTTCTAAAAAAAAAATCCATCACTAACTGATACCTATGGTAGCAGTGACATCATTACCACAGAGCTCTGAGAACAACTTGTAAAGTCACAGATATACTACAAAAATATGAAACGCTGGGAAAAGGAAGCTTGAAGAAGAAAATTTGCTTATAAGAACAGACTAAAATGAGAGAACAAGATTGAAAGGAAAAAATAGTGGGCCATGTTAAAGGCACTGTCTAATTCTGGCAATAGCAGCCCTGACACCTCGCTGACTAATTTAAACTTTATTTAGCATTGATGAGGCAGTGACACTGAGAATAAAGCAGGAAGGGACCAGCTCTTAAGGCTCTGGCAGCTCTCAGATTTCCTAGGGCTTTAAAAACACTCAACACTTCCAGGGAGAAGTGACAGATTGTAACAAGGCAGAAGAAGAGCCCAGTGAGCAAATAACTTGGAAAGTTACTCTTTCCTTTCATTATGTTCTTTCCCTTAGTGCTTCTTTTAATTATTAGTCATGACTCTTCTAATTTATCTTGTCTATTAATTTTTCCAATTCTTCCTCCAATCACATACATCCATTTCTTATTATATGTTACACATGGTCTGTAAGAAGACAAGAAATAAATACACGTGGTACTTATGTTGATTTCAGGATTCTTCTGGCAGTATCCATCTTCTCTGTTAGCTTTGCTGCTGTACAGAGTACAAAGAAACATCTGATTATATTCTTTATGCCTAGGTACAGCTCTTAATTTAACTGAATAATCAAATAGAATTGAGATATTTCTGTTTCTTGCGTGATGTTTTGGGATTAGAGCTGTGATGACATTCCTTATAGATACAGAAGACACCATCTTTGTACATGGAATCTGAGATAATGTGCCTTAAAGGGGATTCTAAACAGATTTCTAAAAGATAGATTCTTTTAAAAAGGTAGATTCTAAACAGTTTTCAAAAGATTGCTGATTTCTTAGTAACCTTGGCTACAACAAGGGAAAGATTATGCTGTTTACTCTTACAATTTCTGCACAACACAAAGTAGAAGAAATGTGGTGGAGGCTGAAGATAAGGAAGTTGAGTTTATCAGTGCTCTGAGTTTTCTGGTGTTCTTGGAAAAAGGGGAACACCTTAATAAACAAAACCATACTCTGCTTGCCACTACTAATTGCATTTCTAACCTACAGGGAAAGTTAGTGTAAATTTTCAAGTTGACATGCAAAATTCAGTGTGATTGATTCCTCCTGTTTTAGGATGATGCATTACTGTTATCAGGAGGCTGCAATCTTGTCTCCATTGCTGTGATTTCATGGAGTGCCATTCAATAACTGCATGAGCAGAAACATAACCCATTGAGATGAATACTCATTAGTTAACATTAAAAATACTAACATCTATCCCCCTTTCCACTACAGACTTTTCCTACAGGGTACAGAAATCTGTGCATTTAATCTGCATGTACTTCAGATACAATATTGGGCCACAAAGCATAGTAAAGGCAACAATATGTTCCATATATTAATGCAAGTTTCCTTGAAGCAAACTTCAGATGAAAAATCTGGTGAGTAGAGTTGGAATGAGTACCAGTGGAAATTTAATCAGCCTAAGAGAGGCAAAGGGAAACAAATTTGTTTCAATGCTGAAAGTTTCTCAGAACCTCAAAACTCTCCATGGTTCTGAGAAACTTCAGGAGGAGCTCAGTGAAAAGATGGTGTCAAATCCACAGCTACAGCCTCAATTTACAATCTGAACATTAAGTACAGCAATCCTATTTTACTGATCAGGTAGAAGATATTGCTGCAGATTGCTAGCACAGTGGCACCAAGGCAATTTTTTACAGTTCTTTTCAAGTCAGATGACTGAGCACAATGTTACCCAAGTTAGAGCAGTGCATGAAAGTTATCTGCTGGTGCAGTTTTAACATTTTAACCCAAATCTGTATTAGCTGGAACAAGATGTTTCCATTTGACCACAGCAAATCAGTAGGTACAGCTATTTCTTCCAGCACCCACATATTTCACAAAATTTAGATAATAATTTCCAGATTTGCCCCATCCAATTCTTTCCACAATAAACAGCTTATTGGATTAATTACACCTAAGTCTGTCTGACAATACCACTAGCTTGGAGAACTTAGCTCCTTGTTCACAATTTGAATGTTTGAATGCAATTTCTGATTTATTTCCATTATTTAATGAAATGTATTTTGCAGAAAAACAATCACAGCAGAACCCTAAGTGTTTTGGAAGGATTTTAAAGGGCTAGAGAAAAAGAAGTATCTGGAAAGGTGGTCAGTTTGAAAACAGATCAAGGCTCCATAGGCTATGAAATAGGAAAAGATGAAGACAGCATATGCTGGAAGCAGTCACTGATGAGCTGCACTTGGCCAAAAGAGCACTTGAAGAAATAGCAAGATGAGGAAAAAAATGAGCCAGGTACTTTTTTCCTCAGCATTGCTATTACAGTGAATCATTAAGGTCTCTTAAGACCCTCTTTAAAACCTTATTAAACAGGTTTTGGGTGCTCTAGTTAATGCAAGTTGGCTCTCTGTTCGAATGATGGAAGCTTAAGGAGTTTTTAAGAGACTTCTTCTGCAATCTGAAAAAATGAGTTTTGTCACAGAAAGAGATAGAATACATTGCAGGAAATGAACAAAAGAATTGTTTGCAAGAGAGGAGTCACAAGAACTGTCTTGTTCCTTTAAAAAGCAATCAGCAGTTGGTTTACCGAGAGTTTAAAAAATGAACAAAGAACAATTTTACAAATTTAATTAAAAACAACTTTGATCTTTTATTAAAAATTATTTTAGTAACAGTCTCACTGCTTTCATACACTGCTATTACTATTGCTGGGGAAGAAATCATGTTCAGTGGTTCACTACAGCATGCTGGCTTCACAGAATATGTTATGAAGAAAATGTGCTTTATTAGTAATGCACTAATCATCTAATACATCTGGTATCAGATGCAAGCATTAGATGCATAGAGTAATACAGAGTTGCAGTTACTTGAAGAATTAATTACAGCTTGAACTGTTGGGCTCTTTAGCATCAGAGCAACTAGGAAATACATTCAGTAAAATCAGAGTTGTGATGGCAAGGACAAGTTTCAAGAGATCCAAATAGGAGTCCATATTCTATGTATGGCTCTGCTCTTATTTGCAATACACAGAGTAGCTCTCATATGTAAAAGCTGCCAGGTGGACTTCTTTTGTTTTGTTCTGCAGAACTATATTTTTAAATATATCTAGAAGCAAGTAAAAAGATGCATATAGATGTGTGTGTACATATATATTAATTGTATGTTTCAAGCAGCCTTTTTCTTAAGATGGTGGCTGCTGTTAAGATGATGATCTTCAGGTTCAGTTGGATAATGATGATGCAAAGGTGCTTCCCAAGAGAGAAACCTGGGGATTACAAACTATGTGGAATAATTTAGGATCACCTATAAAGCAGCAAGGAAAGGCTCACAGTTTAGAAAGTTGCTTAAATAAACTTGTATATTGATTAACATCTCATTTCCATTACATGGAAAATATTTACAGTGTACTTTTCCCATTAATGGTTGTACAAACTGTCTTATCTACTTTTCACAGTATGGGAAATTGGAAGGAACTAAAATGAAATAAAAACAAAAATGAGTGCAAGATATAGTCAGGAGATAATGAGGTCTATTACATGTAGGTCTAATACATGTAGTTTTTCTTCCCAAAAATGTAACTGAAGAAGTGGGAGGCAAGCCCAGCCCTACTGCATGCTGTATCATGGTATAACAGTCTTTTTCCACAGAGCCATGTGTTGTGACTTGTAGGGAAAATTAGCTACCTTTGGATCACCTTTCAGTTGATAAACTTTAGGTTATATATGTTAGCAGTGCATCCCAGGAAAATGTGTTTAACCAAGGCTGTTTCACTAATGAGAGTGGAGCTTGGCATAAGAGTGCTCTGGAGGTCCTCAGCCCGTGACTCAAGTGGATCTTGGGAAGTGGGTGCAGTCAAAGGAAAAAATGTTTGTCACTTCTGGGGCTGCTCTTGGAAGCCCTCTGGCACCCCTGGGGTGGGTTTAGTTTCCCTGAAGCACAGAATCTGTCAGAATCTGATTCTGTAAAATCAAAAGCTCAAGTGTTTCAGTGAGCTCAAACTGGCTTGAGGACATTTAGATTCTGGGGACCTGAGTTTGCTGTTTGTCTTTGCTCTTCTTTGGTTAATTTTGGCACAGAATGCAAGAAAAGCTTAGTCAATGGAGTCTTGGGATGATTCTGGATTTTGACTGCTGGTTTTCCTTCATTTTCATCCCATATGGAAGTAGTGATCCCAGCCCTGGTGAATACAAATAACAAGAATTCCACTGACTTCAGCAAGGACACAACTTCTCAGAGAGACCATGCCCTTCTACCAGTAACAGCTTCATGCAGCTAAGAATTTAGAGGCAGGTCATAAAAATATATAGAAAGGAGGTCACATTCCTGGAAAAGAATCACTGAAATAGTTTTGAAAATGATTTTTCCAACGCTAATAAAGAAAATGTAATAGACCATTTTATGCTCCTGTCCTTAGGCTATGCCTTATACCATGATCAATATAAAAGAAAATTATATTTCCTTGATTACTCATTCAAGTAGAAAATGAGTTCTGTTACCTGAAAATTTAGAAGTTTCCCAAGTAATTGGATAGCCTTTGTACATCTTCAATTTTTGATGTTATTGGGTAGTTCATGTTATTTACTAAGATGTTTTAGTCTAATCTCTTTTTTTTTGACAGGTTAAAATATCACTATTACAGTTGGAACATTCTCCTGACAGTGGAAACCATTTAACAAATTAGATGCTGAAGGCAATTTTCTGGCCAGCGATGCAGAATATACAATGCATGTGCAAGAAATAGTTTAAATATCAACTAGAAACTAACTATGTAAATTACACAAAAGGATCCTGCATTGTGCTGGCGCTTTCTCCTTCTTCCAAGAGTGCAGAAGACACTGGCAGGAGTAATTTGAGCAAATAAATTGTATAGAAATCCATCTGCTCCAGAATTACAGGCTCTTCTTTCAGTGCTGAGCACACTTAAAAAAATAGAGTTTAGGACTTGAAGGAGAGTGGATTAACCAGGAGTATTCATCAATTCTCTTTGATACTCATACAATAGTCATCAGTCTTGAGGGGTGTCTGCCAAAGACAGGCTGGTCCCCTTGGAAGTTTTGTAGGGAAGATCTGCCACCTTGGCTTGCAAGAGTGTCCCTGAGGCTACTGAGCCCTGGTGTGGCTCCTGTTTGGATTTGTGATTAGTGCACAGCAACAACAGCAAGTCAGCTGTGACAGAGATCTCCCAGTTCCTGCACCTGCTGAAATTTCAGCAGAACTGAGGTTTAACTTCAGCCCAGAACATCCCCACTCGCTCACTCTTTCTTCCCCCCAGCTGGTGGGAAGGGGAAAGAATCAGAAAAGTAGTAGTGAAAAAAACCTGTGGGTTCAGATAAAGACAGTTTGGTAGGGAAAGCAAGAGACACCTACACAAGCAAAGCAAAATGAGGAATTAGTTCACTGCTTCCCATAGTCTGGCAGGTGTTCAGCCATCCCCAGGGGAGCAGGGCCCCATCACATGTAACAGTGAGTTAGGAAAACAGAGTTTTGTTTTCTAGTTCATACACAGAATCACCAAAAAGAAAATCTGTGCCTTTCATCCTCATGTTTCTCCCCTAATCTATTTCTGATGTCATCAGGCTCTGGTGGTGTCTTCTTGGCAATTTCCCCACTAGCCCTAGACTGCATGTATCTTATCTTGGTTTTTTTGACTGTGTTTTTGTATCTACACAACTCTGGGGTTATTTTCCCCTCTAAATTTCTCAAAAGAGGTGTATTAGCCAGATGGTTTTAGTTTGCATATTACAAAGATTTCATCTGTATAGAATAATCAAGTAGAGTCATTATTTTGTGTGTAAAATTTGTTGAGGCATGGACCTCTCTTGAGAGGCCTATTCTATTCTTTCCTAATTTCTACCATCACTATTACTACATCTCTTCACAATGCTGCCCAGGCAGGGATTGACAAAACAGGAAAATAATTAGTGAGATGTCTCTAATGTTTTTTTTTTTTTTTTAAATCAATATATAATAACTTTGAGAGATAGGTAGGAATGCTGTTTGCATTCAACTGCACCCACCATTTCTAGTTTTTGACACCTTTTTTATTACATTTGTGACTGGTGCAGCAGAAGTGAGTGACTGCAGCTTCTGCTGTGTTCAGTATTCACAATCCTGTGAATTCTGTGGATAATCTTTCCTGACTTTCTTCCTGCCTCCTTGCTTCGTGTGAGGATCCCTCAGAGCTTTGCTCTTCATCCTGTACATGAGGAAAGTGTCAGAAAGAGACTAAGGTTAAAATGTCAGGTTTCTCTCATTTTTAGGTGTTGATTTTATGTGTCCAGGCCCCAATCCTTTCAAGTGCACTCTACATTATTGGACTCTCAGATAGAAGCTGCCCTTTGAAAACCAGCCATTGTTGCTTCTTGCTTTCTACAATCTTCTTGTTAAAAATCTCTTTAAGCTGATGGGTGAGCTGGTAGCTTTCCATTCTAGCAGAAAGTGGGAACAATGGTGAGCCCCTTTGTTTAACAATAATTGGAATATGGGAAGCTACTTCAGAGATCACTCTGAATGCCAGTAAAACCTGGAGCTGTTGATCTCCTTGTGGGTGGATGTGTGATCAAAATAAGCAAGGAAAGAGTAAACTAAATAGAGGAGTGCTTCTAGTATGAACTTGAGAGAAGAACAAAAATTGCTTGGAGCTTTTTGTAAAACATATTTCTGGAAGAATAAAATTAATTTCCAAATGGTTATTTCCCTGATCAGAGAACAAATGGTTTACATGCATTCTGCAAATAAATATCCAGAGAGAGACGACTGCAAACCCCACACAGTATAGAAGCATGGGCTTAAAACAGAGCCAGATCATAAACACTCACCAAAAAATGGTTTAATGAGTACTCAGATTAAAACCATGGTAGATTGGAACTGAGCTCATCCAGGACAGTCTTCCTTTACATGCTGTGCATCTTCTGTTTCCTTTAGCAAAGTCATAGGTGACATGTTCTCTGCTAATTCATTGGCAGCATATTTGCTCTAATGTTCTATTGCATTTAAAGTCTATTTGCATTGAAGACTTTGCCTAAATTCCTTGTGGTTCTGGAGAAAACCCACCCCTCTCTCCCTCCCTCTCCTTTTGCAGGGACAGCCTGCTGTGAAGTTCCCCAGCTGAAGTGGCTTCTCCTGGATCAGGGGAGCTCCGGGCCAGCATCAGGGACAAGGAAGGACAGTGTGGTCCTGAGAAGGCAAGAGGGGACACTGCTGATGCTGCAGCAAGCTGTCAGACAGGAGAGGTGTCCAAGCCAACCTCTGCCAGCAGCTGCTGCCATTGAGGACATGGATTTTGAGGGAAAATTAAACTAAACTTGCTGCAAAATGATATCTGATTAAGAAAACTGTACATTAAAAAGATATGTGGTTAGAGCTACCAAGTATCTTTATCTACCTCTTTGTGGTGACATTGAAAAGAGAAACAGCAGTTCACCACTGTGATCGTTGAGGTAGCAAGCTCTTAAGTACCTGCAAAGATCAAAAAATGAAGTCCAGTTGCTTCAATTGCTGTAAAAACTTTGGGAACCTCTCAGCCATTTCAGGTATCTTTGTAACTCTCTGCTTTTGTTCTGTGGCATCATCTTCTGTGTTTGAACTTTGCTTTGCTAGTTAGGCTTGGGTTATCTGCTGCAGACAGAAAACGTATTTCAGCTTACTTGAGTATATTTGTTGCCTCGTAAAGAGAGACTGAATTCAGAGTTCTTGTTCTGGATGTCTGTTGAAGAACTGTTGAAGAGCAGTGGGTGTGACCAATTTCACTCCCACACCAAAGCCACTTCATTAGTGGCTGCTTTAAGCCAACAGGTCTTATCTGTCTTGCCCAAATATTCTCTCCCCTCCCATTTCCTAATGTTTTGGTAAACTCATTGCAAACAGAGGAGGCAGCAATGATTTGCAAGTTTAAGTGGAGCAGATCTCATAAACAGGTGTATGACATAAGCTGTTATCTTCTGGAATTGCATGGTTCACATTTTGTATTGCCTGTCAGCTGCCTGTGAGGTTGTTAATTCTCTCTGCTGATTTTTTGTGGCTTTATGGAAAGAGCAGCCTTCTCCAAGGACTCCTATGCTCTAATGTACGTTTTTGGGGTTTGTTTCCTAGATTTGTCTAGCAGACTAAATGTAACTGGATTAAATGAGGAAGAATGACTAAAAGCCTCCTCAAAAAATACTTTTGACTTGTGTAGCTGTAGGGTAGATGGGAAATCAATCCATTGTCATTAGTTCTTGAAGTGTATGGGGAGGAGTTCCTTTAGGGATAAAGTAGCAGGCTGGGGCCCTGGAGGGCTTATGAGGTAGGTGAAAAAGAGAAGGAAATTAATATTAACTCCCCAGACAGGAAGAAAAAAAAAAAATCTTCCCCATAACCTAACCATGGTTCTGCATTGGCAATAAACAGTTTGAAATGTTTGCATGAAGGGGCTTAGTGTCTGTCATCTCTATGCCCCAGTTTCTCTGGGAGCAGAAAGGCTGGAGAAACAAAGTTTGCTTTTGATTTTGGGGAAGCAGAATTGCCTCCTTCATAACACCTGCCAGTAAGCTAAGATTCCAGAAGACAAGCAATGTTTGTTTATAGTAGTTTATTATAATGTGTTGTTTAATTGCTACTTCAGGACTGATGTGTCTACATACAGGTTCTGCTCCAGCAGGATATTCAAGGTCAAGGAGACCAAGGGAAAATGGAGGAATCTGCTGTAAAGCCATGAACCATGGCTGGGAGCTGGATCTGGAAAGATTTAAAACAGTGCAGAAAGGATTTTGAGCAGTGGTGGGAGGGGAAATCCTTTGGACCCGGGAGACCAAGCCTCTTATTTAGTAATATCCTATACTGTATGTGTGATGTGGAGACTGCTGAGTTTTTCATGTGTGATTTATATAGATGTTTTATATCCATGTTGAATCTTTGGAAACCCATTTAAAAACCAGCTTGAATTCAAAATGATCTATGTTGGATATGAATTTGAGGTAAATTGAAGAGAAGGAAGAAAAAGTCACACAGAATCAAGAAACACAAGTTCCACATTCTCAGCCAGTGACTGACAGCTCTTAAGTTTAGTTGTCTCTTGCCAACACTGCAACTAATTGAAAAGAGAACAAAATAGTGCAGCAATCTTCAATCCTAATGAATGTTGCAATAATTTAATATTAAATAAGTTAAAATTTTACCTGTTTTTTTCTGTGTGGTACTGGGGTAGAGGCTGTGGTAGCAAAGCAAAGTATTCACCCACTGGGTACTCAGAACGAAGAGAATATACCTTTGCACAAAACAATGCAGGGATGGGTAGTTGCCTTCAAATTCTCTTAGGTATAATTGTGTTATCTATTTCTGCAAAGGTAATGTTGCATCCTTCTTTCCCTTAAAATCTACATCATTTGATGGACATGTGAGAAAATGTGGAGCCATTTTACACCTATCAGCAAGTGTCCTTAAGGAGAATGCCATAGTAATTTAATGAGCCAAGTAAGAGCCTGTAACCACTGATGAACAGCACCCAGAAAGACCATTCCTGCAGTTCTGCTCTGGCCCTGCTTCTTCACTCCTCCTTCAGAGCCATCCTTTTACTATAACACCTCTAAAACTTGTGAGAGGTGGTAAAAATGTTCTTTGTTAAGTGAGTCCTCAAGTTAAGCCACTCTTCAAATTGCTTATATAGTGTGAATTTGCTGGACAGCCAAGTCGTGACTGTGAGACCTGGTGCTAAATATAGTGGGAGTGCTGAGGAGAAAACTTGGTGCTTTTCTGGGGATTAGATGGGCAGTACACACCATGGAATGGGCACAGGGTGTCTTGTAGTCCAAGGAACTGCTCAGCCTTTGGTAATTTTAGGTGATAATGATATAAGTAAATTTTTCTGCCAGGGACAACACAGTCATGAGGGATGGGCCTGGATTGTCAAGTGGGTAAATTTACCCATTTTATTCTCTAAACCACCTTTGTATAAAGGATCTGCTTTCTTAATCTATTGGAACAAATGTATTCTTCATGTACTTAGACACACAGGGGAGTGTAACATCCTGAACTACATCTGATTTTGATGGGTTTTTTTCTTGTGTATTGCCTCAAAGCTTCTTGTAGCTGGTCCCCATGTCTGCAAGGCAGGGGCTGCTTCACTTACAAACTGCTGCAGCTTGAGTCTGATCATCCCTTTCTATGTGTGAAAACTCTCACCTTGACAACTCCCCCCTCAAAAACCCTAGGTGCAAAATACATTAATTAAAGGCCTTCATTTTATATTGTTTTATGTTGTATAGGAAATACTAATTTACATTATATATACAAAAGAAAAGAGAACATGACTTATTTTTCTTTGTCTGCAGCCAACTTGTTCCTGATAATTTACCTAGATATTCTTCATTCCATTTGCTTATCTAACACATAAAATCTTTAAAACAATTTAATTCTCCTTGATTTAAGGGTTTTGTTTGTATTACCCAAAATAGCTGTGGCTCCTAAATGAGTCTGAATGGAGAGATGCAATCCACAGGTAACCCCTTCATGCTGCCCCCAAAGGTTATTTGGTTCCCAGGTATTTAGAGTAAAAGACTTACAGGACCAGGGTCTGGGACAGATTGTTGAGGGGCTACATCAGCCCTTTTATATGAAAAACACTAAGGTGCCCTTTTATAGTTTAGCAGAAAACCTTTGCTTTGTGTCCCATTAGCCCTGAGGGTGGCAGGGAACATAACCTTGTCCCTAAAAAGACATAAATAAGATTACATAGACACGGGTCACACTCCATGTAAGAACTAATCATCCAAAAGCACAGGCATTTAAATCCCCACCCCTCCCGTGCTTGCAAAAATCTAGCTTGCAGAAGGATTTATCTGTTAAAACAAAAGGAAATTCAAATTCAAAGCAGCAGTGTTTGGACTTGCAAAATAGTAATGTGAGGAGACAAGGAGGCTCAAGGAAAGCACAGAGAAACAAGGTAGAGACAAATTTGATACTGAGAAAAATTGCATTAGCAAAAAGTAATTATAGGAAGGGCTGACTGAGTGACAATGATATTACCTTAGTCTTGCAGAGAAGTGTGCTTGCAGAGAAGATATTGGTAGCAAAGGGGGCAGAGCTGTTTCAGATCCTAATTTTGACAAATAGTTTTGGAAAGTTGCGTAGACTTGAAGGTGTTTTGGCATCCAAAATGCAAGGATGAATAATAACATGAAGCTTTACCCAAGCAAATTTACAAGCATATTAATTTCTCTTGAGCAAATTAAATTAATCCTTAGCAATTAATCAAGGATTATGAAAGATATTGCAATGAATAGCTGAGAAATTGACCTTGCTGTGTTCAAATGTTATGAGTTTTTGTTTAGTTTTGGTTTTATGCTTGTTTGGTTTGATTTTGTGTGGTTTTTCGGTAAATGCTAACTCAGTATGCTGGTTTTGGCTAGGGTAGAGCTGTTTGTTTATTTTTTTCATAGCAGTTAGCATGGGCTATGCTTTGAATTTGTGCTGGAGAAGGTACATCTTGAAGCATCAGTGTGTGAGACCATGCTGGAGCACTTCCACTTGGAGCAGGTCCAACCCTAAGTGATTGCAGTTTGTGGATAAGTGCAAGCTGGAGCAGGAATGAAGGGAGGGGTCTGTCACAATGTTAAACCATAAACCTCACTCAAAGGGATCAGGACTGGGGATGGTGGTGGAAACACCTTTAAATTGTTGTAATCCATTACTTGAGATGCATGTTAAGGGAGTTGCTACAGCAGGAGCCAGCAGAAGCAGTGGAGGACAACCCTTACACCTGCAGACACCAAACCTGCCTTTGGTGTCTGATAACTCCCCACAGCACAGCTCCTCTCATGTGCTGAGTGAGCACCATACCAGATGGAGCACAAAATCGTGGGCTGAATGAACCTATTGGGCATTTTGTGGATGCTTGTGGTTTTCATGGACATTTTACAGACATTTCACAGGGGTGGTCCATAAAGGGAATGTTATCTATGAAATATATCAGTGTGAGAGAGGATGGTGGGTAATGATGATGTGTAGGACCTGAGCAAGATGTAAATGATATGCAATAAGAAGTAAAGATTGTGCTGGTTTGGGCTGGGGTGGAATTATTTCTCTTCATAGTAGCTACTATGGGGTTGTGTTTTGGATTTGTGCTGGAAAGAGTATTGATAACAGATGGATGATTTTATTACCACTGGACAGTGCTTACACAGAGTCCAGAGGAAACTGGGGCTGCACAGGAAGCCAGGAAGGGACACAGCCAGGGCAGCTGATCTCAGCTGGCCAAAGTTATATTCCAGACCACAGGGTGTCATGCTCAGCATATAAAACTGGGGGAAGAAGAAAGAAGCACAAGGACATTTGGAATGGTGGCATTTGTCTCCTCCAGTCACTGTCAGATGTGATGTAGCCCTCCTTTCCTGCATGCCCATGGGAAGGGATGAATGAATTCCTTGTTTTGTTTTGCTTGTGTGGGAGACTTTTGCCTTACCTATTCAATTGTTTTTATTTCAACCCACAAGTTTTCTCACTTTACTCTTCCAATTCTCTCCCCCATCTCACTGAGAGGAAGTGTGTGAGTGGCTGTGTGGTGCTTAGTTGCAGGCTGGGGTTAAACCATAACATGCAGTAAAACAAAGATATTATCCCAAATGGGTTCCAATTAATTTGCTTTTCTTAAAAATGAACACAGTTATATTAAAGAAAAATAACCCCCCCCTTTTCTGTGTTTGTGTATCTGGTATTTAAAAAACAATGCCAAAGGAGTTTATTTATTGTGCTGCCCAAAATGTCTAAGATGAGTATATTTCTGCTTCAGAGCAAATGTTAATTATTCTTCATGTTTTCCTGTGACAAAGATATAAAAAGTTTGATTTAGCCTTTTAAAAACCTCAGTGTTTGGTGCCAGAAATTGCTGGTTAATTAAACTTCAGATTTCTGTGCTACATACGAGAATGCTTGGCTTGTAAAATGATTCCATCATGTAAGAGCCTTAACTGCAGTGAACAACAAATTCAGAGGCTTGTTATGTCAGAAAGGAGGAGGAGGAACTTCTGTTTGGGTCTTGCCTTCAGAGGGAAAGGAAACACTGATAGTATCCCTGTAACCTTGCACTGATGAGCAGGCACCACATTGCTTTGGAAAGATTCATATTGGAGATCTGATGACTAAGTGGTGGTGGGCACAGCTGCTTTAGAATCAGAGATAAAGGAGAGAAGGAAAACAAATCCAGAATTGCTATGAGAAAACCTTGCTGACATGTAGTGCTGTCAGAGCATTTGTAAAGAGCAGAAACCCTATTCAGTGTCAATCAGGTACGTGCTATATTGAATGAAATATTTGTTATTGTAAATGTTGCCAAAGGTCTGCAGTTGATAGTTTGTGATTTATGAACAATAGCCTCTGTGGGAGAAATGAGATAATGAAATTATTGAGAGTATTAATTTTGATTTCAGTATAACTTTGTTCTTAAAGTCTCTCAGTTTATGCAGATTAAGTGATCTTCCAGTAGGCTTAGGGTTTTTAAAATATTTGTGGAGAGAGGGAAAATGATGGAAGTTTGCTGTATTTTAGGGTTTGGCTTAGGAATCTTATTAGAATAGGATTGCTGCACTGAGAGCAGAAGGAGTATTTTGGAACATACATTAGGAAATTGGTGTTTGAACATTTTTGGGAAATTCCACAGATGAATATACTAATGAAAAGTAAATGCCTCTTCTGAGCATCATAGCAATTGGTATAACCTGATCCAAACCAAATTTGGGTTACTGGAGATCTCTTGACTTTTGAAATTCTGAATCTCTCACTGATAAATGTCTCAGGTTTTGTTTTTACAGTTCTAAAGTAGTTTTCCCATTGAAGTTGGTAATATAGATTTACACTTCTTTAATAAGATCTTCAGCTTTGAGAAGGATCTTCTTAATTAGACAATGAGATCCAAGCTTGTTTTTTAAGTTTGCTTTTGGCACTGCTGAAAGGTCTATTTAACAATAACTAAAGATTGGACACCACATGTGTAAATCTTCATCAGACCCATCAGAACCTTTGCCTGAATGCTCATAAAAGACTTGACTAGCAATGTCAAGAATGATCTGATCTTTATCCTTGGATGCTTTATAATCAAGGTTTTATTAGAGAAAATAAATTTCAGCCTGGAGAGAGGATGGGATAAACTGCAAATTGTGCAGTTTATACCTTGGTATATGTGATAAATGTGCTATTTCTTTCTGGGAAAGGGTTCAGCCTTGCCATACAGAGAATGATGCACAATTGCCATTTGTGTGTAGAGAAAGTTTTGATATGATTATGGGTGGCATGAGAAACTGCTTTTGAACATAAAGTAAATTACCATTTGCTTCTGATGTGCTCAGTGTTACCAGCAATGTGTTTCCTCACCCACATCCTTGAAATTCCTTGCTCATCTGTTGTCCCCACAAGAGGGGGAGAATTTTAAGACTGGTGCTTTTACTGAAGCAACAAATACATGTTGTATTTCTGATTTAAAGCTTTAGAACTTTTATTTGGTATTTGAGAACTTTATTGAAATTCTTCTTTCTGCCTGTGAACAAAGTTCAAGCACTCCTCTTTGGCTGTCCTCCTTTTTGCTTTCCTTTCTGAACTTTCCTGCACCTTTTAAAATAAGATGTAACTTGCATTTTGCAGGCACAGTGACTGTAACACGGGGTTAGTGGAAGAGAGCTGGAGTGTCTTCCTTGTCAGGCTGGTACCTGTGTGTGAGTGAACAGCTCAGCTTCCTCAGGCTTTCAAAGGAGAAATAATAAAAATTTTGCACCTGAAGGGATGGAGCAAATCTGATGTTTCTTTGCACTTTAACTCTTCAGGGCTGTAGATAAGAATGAGTAAATGGAGCTTCAAGTGTTGCTGGAGAAAGTGGAACCACAAATTATTTTATATACTTGAGAATTTTTTGGCTGATAACCTGAAAAACTTTAAATATCACAGGAAGAAAATATTTATAGTTTTAAAGGTGTTCTTAAAATGTTGCAACTGCAGAATTGTCTTAAAGAAGTCAGCTAGTGTGAGTGTCTGCAATGATGTTCTGAACAAAAATGGACTAAAATATATGAATTAAAATAACTATAAATCCAGTTAGTATATGATCTCTTTAAATACTTTTAGTTCTGGCTCTTGAATATTGGCTTAAAGGTAAAAGTAGCAAAGAGCTTACAGTGACAAGAGTTGGTGATTCAGATTTTATATTCACTATTTTACTGTGCTCTTCTTCAGCTATCTGCAGCATGCTTTTGCTAGCAGCAAGAAATATTCACTTAAGAGCTTGCTGGTCCATTCCTTGACAGACAGACAGAACATAAGAAGCTCAGCAAGCAGAAATCCCAGAATAATTTCTCAGATTTCATTTTAATACAACTAAGAGGGCATTACAATTTTGTCTTAATTAGTATATTAGACAAATGTCCATCTGTGAGAATCATTGACAAAATTCTGCTGGACTCAGCTGAGACAGGATTTTACTCACAATAAAAGGCAGGTTTTCACAGGATTTTACTCACAAGAAAAGGTCTAGGTCAATGGTGAGACAAATCCAGAACAGCTTTCTTTAAGGGACTAAAACATACACAAACTTTTGTGACTTGTGGATGGTGTTAAACATATCAGACCTGGGATTTCATGCAGCATTGTGAGTGTTTCACAGCTTGAAAGGCAGAAATATGGAAAGCCTTGGTTTCTGTTCTCTTTCAGTGAATTAGTGATGGTGGAGAAAAAGTAAAGGCATAACAACTCATTTACTAGGTGCTTGTAAGTCTTTTAAGTCATCAAAAATCAGGTATCAAAAAACCGCATTGAAAAAACTTCATTTTAAAGAAGTTAGAATAAAATTGCAGATGAAGACATTTAGTCTTGAATTTGCTGTAAATGTGAAAATGCACAAAATATTCATACAATTGGAATGGTCCTTTACAGAAATTCCAATAAGGAAATCAATTTACTGTATCTAAAACCATATAAGCAGCCAAAGGAGTTCTGCATTTTGTACATATTCATACATATATTTCATTTCTATACAATTGTAGAAAAGATTACTTATTCAAGTTTTATGACTAAAAAGACTAAAGTTTTACACCTTGTATTTACTCTTTGGCTTCCTAAATTAATCCTATAGCATGAATCATTTGCATGGCAGAAAGGCTGTCTGGAAAAAAAAAAAACCCACTGTAAATAACACCATTTTTTTGGGGGGAAAGAGAAAGTAGAATAAGACATATTGCAAATTGGTCTGACAGGAAAAAGTCCACTGCTTTTCCTTCACTCTTTAGGTCACTGAGATCTGAAAAAAATTATTCCCTGACAATATTTCTGCAAGTAATGTTTTCCCTTTGCCAAAACCAGCTGTGGTTATCACCATTGCTTCTCAGCCTCACAAAACAAGAGGTCATTTGAGGAGCCTGAGGCGTGGCATGCTCAAGGAAAAGCCAGTGTCTGCTTAGCCAGGAGCAATGAATTCTGCATTTCCCGACACACATGCCAAACAGAAACTCCCACCCTGCTTTTGGGGCTATGGCAGGTCAGATCTGCCAGGGTGGTGGAGCATGAACTGCAGAAATAAATGAGCTCACATCATTTGGGGATGTGTCCCACTTTTCTGCCCAACACCAGACTTGTTGCCTATAGATTGCCAGGGGGCAGGTTTTAAGGGGCAATAATGACTTTTCTCTTTTGTCCATTGGCAAAAAGACTTTGAATCTTATCACAGGTCTTTATGCCTGGTGAAGGACAGCTGCTACTAGGGAAAATCTGATCTTTGCTTTCATCAGAAAACAAGGTAGTATCTCCCCTGAGAGTGTAGGAATTTTCAATTCCTGCTCTATCCCCATTGTCTGATTTACTTGTTTTTCTTCACATTGACTTTTTTAGCCACCATCTCTTTCCTCTCAAATTTCTGCCTGGCATAAGTGCATTGCTGCAGGCTCTGCTCTCTTCCTGCTGCTGTATATCCTCACAGACCTGAGTGGGGAAACTGCTGTGGGAAAAGAGAATAAATGAGGTGGAATTTTCAGTCCCCAGTTTATTTACAAAACAAGAGCTGTTGATTTGTTGTAAGAGTAAAGAGAAGGAACTTGAGTCAAAAAAATCTCAGTCTGTGCCAGCTCATGTCTATGCCCTGCCAATAACAGAGACAGTTATTCAGAAACCCTTCAAGCTGTGTAAAAGTTCTGCTGGGCAAAATGAGGCATTTTTCCATATGCTTTTTCTCTTGTTGAGGGCAGAGGATTGAGCATGGCACTCTGCTTCTCAGCACTCTAGAATTATGTGGCATCTTTGATGGTGACATGGTTAGTGGGATCTAGGTTTTCTGGTGACACCAAGCTCTGTGATGCAGTCTCTGCTCTGCCCTTGTGAAAACCCTCCTGGAGTGCTGCATCCAGCTCTGGGACCCTCAGCATCAGAAGGACAAAGAACATAAGATTCAGTGAGTCCAGAGGGGCCATGAAATTCATCAGAGGGCTGGAGAGCACATCTCATGTGAGCACAGGCTGAGAGAGCATGTAGAGCATGGAGAAGAGAAAGCTCTGGTGCTTCCAGTGCCTAAAGGGGCTCCAAGAGAGCTGGAGAGGGACTTTTACAAGGATGTGTAGTGATAGAGCAAGAGAGAATGGCTTCAAACTGAAGGAGAACAGATTTAAATTGGATATTAGGAAGAAATCCTTTACTGTGAGAGTGGTGAGACACTGGCACAGGGTGGCCAGAGAAGCTGTGCATGTCCCATCCCTGGGAGTGTTCAAAGCCAGGCTGGATTGAGCTCTGAGCAGCCTGATCTCATGGAATGTGTCCATGCCCATGGCTGGAGGGGTTGCAGTTAAGTGATTTTTCGATCCCTACCAGCCCAAACCATTCATAGATTGAGTTATAATTCTATGAATACACATTTTGCAAATGACTAGAGAGAAATGGAGTGGAGGAAGGCACATGTGTATTTGTTCTAGGACACTGTCATTAGGAGAGAAATGTTGATTGAAGGAATTAATTCCTCCTGGATCCAAGGAAGAGGTGTATTCCCTGCTGTTGGAACAGTTATGGTGTAACAATCAAAACAAGAATAAGTTTTTTTTAATTAGTTTCCTTAATTGGTATGTGCTGAGAGACCCAAGTGTGATTCAGAGATGCTGGTTACAGATGGACATCCCAGCTCCATAGAAATCTAAATCCCTGTGCTGCTCTTCCCTGCCCTTTCTTGCATCAGAGGAGATACTTATTTTTTTTTTTTTTTCAATAATGAAGTTCTTACTAGACAATGATCTTATTCTTTGTACTGGATTCTGCCATGATACTGTTGCTGATTGAAGCATGATTACAAAATCTTCAGACAGAGGATTTTGTAAATATAACTTATGTAATAGTTTTAATAGATGTTTCTTTTCCAGTGGAACCCACTAAAATTTTCATGCTGAAATGCAAATATCCTTTTTGACCAAAAAGTCCACACTACTTTAAATGAATTTTCTCAGTTTGCATTTGTATTCTTGAGCAGGACAGTGGCTTTTCATCTCTGGTGTCTGAAACCCTAAGCCTATGAAACATACTGAAAAGGTGCAAATCATAGGAAGCTTAAATCCACTCTCAGATCTGGTAACAATTTAATGGTCTACAAATTTAAAGGTTAAAAACTAGTAAAGTCAATCTTAACTCTAGTTTGAACTTGAAACTTGAACTTGAAAATATTTTCAAGTAATGGGAAGGTAGGAAGGGAAATCAAGAGAACAACTAATCCAGCACCCTGCTCAAAGTGGGTGTTTTTAATCTCTCCAAAGATAGGAATTTCACAGACTTTCTGGGTATCCCTGTTCCTGCACTTACTTTTCACTGTGGAGAATTTTTCCCATGTTCTGCTAGAATTTCCCTTGTACTGGCATGTGACTGTGATCTCCTGGTTTGTGCACTTTCAGTAAAAAGAGTCTGGATTTCTTATCTTTGTGACTCCAGGGGGTAGAAGACTGAAGTTGTGTATTCCTCTAGTGGAACAACTCCAGTTCCTTTGGTGCCCCCATGTCATATCCATTGAGCACTGAAATGTATTTATGAATGTTTAGAATAATCTCAGAGTTGTCAGTGTCCTCAGTAACTCAAAGGCTAAAGAATGCTCATTTTGCATGTTTCAAGTATTTTTCCTTTGTGATTTTGAGCTGCAGCATCTTATTTAGACTAGATCTTGATGTCACTGAGGACAGGTTATTAATTTTGGAGGCATGAGTGCAATATCTGAAGTTTGGACAGATAGCTGTGCTTGCATTTTGTTTCCCTATCTCTCCCCTGCTTGTTGCATCCAGTCCTTCTCAGGTAATAACAAACTTGTTTACTTGCCTGCCTTCTGTTGGCAATATCTGGCACTGCTGTGTTTAATGAGTAATAAATTTGTCACAAATCCTGAAGCACAAGTATCATCTCACACATCAGGAATGACTTTCCTTTGATAATCACTTTTCCAGAAGATGATTCAGTTTATTGTTGCAGTGAGTTCTGTAAAATATAACTTAACAGAATATTAATAGAATTCTCTGTGAGATGACTGAGGATCTCTGGCTGTGGGGTGGTGGAATGCACATTGCTGAATCACCTCTATTAAATCCAAAAGGCAGAATGATTGCACTTCAGTTTAAGCCTAGCAGAGAAAAAGGTCATCTTGATTCTCTATTGCAAAAAACCTTTACTGAAAATATATATAAAATGCTAAGCATGTTGCAGTGTGTGTTGATGGGAAGGTGCCTGAGAACATCCATCACTGCCTTGCTTTTTGAAGTGTTGTACTTTTCTAGGAAAAGCTATTTATTATGTTCCCAAGCAGGCATCCTGCCCTCTCTAATTTTTCCCCTTTCCAAAACTAAAAGAACCCCAAACAACCACACAAGCATAAAACTCAAAAAATTAAATTAGTTTTTTTCCAACAAGGCTTTTCAACAGGTACTTGGTATAGGTACTGTGCAATAAGTGGCTTTTGAGTTTGTTGAAATACGTCAGATGGCTTAATTATTTACCCATGTTTCTGTTTGACTATGACATCTAAACCATCTTGTGCCTCATCTGGTGTGTCTTGCATGGTGACTCTCAAGATACATTCAGTTGTTGCAGAGTTATTCAAAGACAAGAAACCTAAGTTTGTTTTTTTGTTGTTGTTTTTGGTTTGTTTGGTTTTTTTTTTTCCTTTTTCTGGAAAACATTGATAAATTCAGTTTTTTTGCTACATCCCCATGGATAGTGTGGATAGTGTGTCATCCTCTGAGTACTGGAGCTAATGAAGCTGCTTTATGTCAGAAGTGTATCCTGCCTGTAGTGTCTTAGATCTGTGAATGGTAAGTGCTGCTTGAGGAACTGGCCAGAATGGCTGTTGTTTACTTAAGAATGGCATTTCAGTTGAATATCTCACTAAGCTAAACTGACTTCAGTGGATTGAAACATTTGCAGGCTCCCAGGAGACTGGAGTATAAAAATAATAGACACCTGTTTTATCTGTGTCTGGCACAGATCTAATGCAGGGCTTATAGCCTGCACCTAAATAATGTATTTTATCATTGAGTCTTGCTTTTAAAATATTTTTTTTGAGGAAGAGGGAGAGTTGGGACAGGAGATCAATTTAGGAAGCAGTTAATTTCTGTTTAGTGAGTAGTGTTTAAGAAATGAGGGCATTATACCAGGATGGACCAAATTCATTAGCCTATTGCACTACTTATTGTAATCCTTGCATTAAGTGTGGTTGTGCTTCCTTCTGAGGTGTTTCTGAAGTTTGTTTTCTTGAGTCTCAGACCTCTGATCCTTCAGTCTTCAGTACTTCTTTAAGACACAACTTCACAGTCCAGCAGCAAATTTTTAGGACCTTCTGGCAATAATACATAATTTCAGCAGTTTCACTTTATTTGTGTGGCTCTGGGCTTCCCATTTTAAATTCTCTGAGTGTAAAGAAATGTGATCAATGTGACCTCATGTAGATCCATGGTCTACTGTGGCTAGACTATTTCTGCTACCCAAGTTAATAATCTTAGGTCAATACTGTTATTTTTTCACTACATTACAGGCTGCTGAAGACCATGAGTACAGTTTTCTGTAACCTGCAGGACCCCAGAGCCTCCTTCTCTTGTAAATAAGTTATGAGCAGTGTTTTTTTCAGGAAGGCTGTACTGACTTCTTATGCTTGTGTGAACTCCTACCCCTAAAACAAGCTTCCCTCCTGCTTCTGGTAACTTCTGTGTATGTTTCTAAATATTGTGTGATGCCCTTTGGAGACCATATCTCCTTCTGCTGAGCAGGCAGTTACCCTGCACACACATTAGTGGATTTCCTCTGCAGAAAAACTCAAATCTCAGCTGATTTCTGTTCATAAAATTTCGTAGTAGCAGCTCTGTGTTCCCTCTGCTTCCACAGTGTGCTGGCATTTATTTACTAAATGCTGAGGGAAACTACACAGCCAGTTGCCTGCTGCAAAAGCTGTGGCAGCAGAATGTCTCTCCTGACTGTGACAGGGATGCTGCTGTGATGCTGCTCAGGTCCTTCTCTCCAAAGGGTTTGGGGTTCCTGTGCACTTCTAAAGGAGGCAGAAGCACAAAGTAAGCACTGAGAGCTTTTGCTGGACATTGCAGCTCCTCTGGCAGAGTGCCCGTGCTCATCCTGAATACCTGCAGCCTCTGAGACAGCAAGGGGAATACAGCTTTGCCAATGCTGGATCTTTAAATTGTTAAATTGTTTAAAATGTTGAATCCAGTGTGCTCATAGAGTCCACTTGTAGTAACCCTTGAAAGTACTCCTAATTTTTTTATTATTGTATCATTTGCTTCTAAAAAAATTACCCACCCCACAATCTGTGAGTGACAGCACCTTTGGCTTTATCAGTGTTTTTTTGCAGTGAAGTTTGCACAGTGCCTGGTTTCTCCTGGAGGAGGCTGTGAAGCATCTGCTGGGGGCAGATGAAGCATGTAGGTTGTGTGAGGAGTGAGGTCAGAATCCCCTGCTTTGACTGCTCTGGAGTTCCAGTCCAAGAACTGCTGGACACAAACAGCTGCTGAGATATCTCATTTTCCTGTTTCCCACAAAGGAAAAAACAGCAGCTGGGTCTAAAGAGCCTGAGCTGATTTAAATGGGTTTCTGGTTATTTCTACACATATCTTCAGTTTCGTTGCCAGAGTGAGGAGGAAGGAAGGACTCTCAACTGTCCATTTTAGTCAAAAAGACTTTTCCTTGCATTTTCTGTTAATGCTTCTACTCTCAGTCCTCACCCTAGAGGAGAAAAACATACCAAAGCCCAGGGTGGCATACTAGATATGCTATTGGGCTGAGAAATTTGGGGACAGGGAGGTTGCTGGTACTTCAACAAACCCAGGCTTGAACCTTCCTCATCTTTATGGTCATGTGAGGCAAAAAAAAGGTAAGAACATTTAGCATCTATACCTTGGCCACTTGTGGCATAGCAAAACT
Source organism: Erithacus rubecula (assembly GCF_903797595.1). NCBI lineage: Eukaryota > Metazoa > Chordata > Aves > Passeriformes > Muscicapidae > Erithacus > Erithacus rubecula. Next base: position 54,041,246 of record NC_136688.1, read on the forward strand.
GTGGGTAAATGTTTAGTTATCCTGTGGTTTCTCCTGTTAGGATCTTATTACCATATGTAAAAGTACATTGCAATAACAGTTCAGGGGACTGAAACTTGCTTTTTGGATACAGAATTGTTTTGAATTGCAAACTAGGTCTGTCTTCAGAGCCAGAATGAATTGCAGACGAAATTCTTAGTGAAGAATAAAGAAAAATAATGCTTTAAAATGCCACAGTACAATAATGCTTCTAGGACAGGCGACTGTCTCAGGAGGATAATTTTGGTGGGCTTTTTTTTTTTTTCCTTTTCAAAATTCTCCTCTCTCTTAAATAATTTGTATACGCCTAAATCTAGCAAAGAGTGTTCACTGTGGGAAATTTAAGGTCTTTGTTTTGACAGCTGAGTCAGATGGAAGAAAGGACAGGGGGTAGTTGGAATGGGGATGGAGAGTTGCAGGGAATAATAAAATTTCTGTACCTTATGAAATCACTCAAGTTTTATTGTCAGCTTTGGAAATATCTGTGTTTTATGACTTCTGCTTTTCTAATGGCTCTGTTCAGAGGTGCCATATCCAGGGACCTCTCAGTGATGAAGTTGCACTGCTTGCTGACATCCACTACCTGTCTTCCTCCCCTCTGTAGAGGGATGTGCAGTGGAGTTCTGGATTTGGAAGGTATAGGGGATATGCATGGCTGTGTGTTTGTCTGTTCTCAAAATCCCTGCTGTTACATGTTTGTGGTGGAAAAGGGAAGCACCCTGAAGTACCAGGCTGAAGACTGTAGTGCAGTTAATAGCAGGAGCTGGTGAGTTGTTACAAAGAGAATTGATTTCTCCTCCATAGCTGTGGGCCTTGGGGTAATTTTATCTCTAATAAAGAGCAGATTTACCCTGACTGTAACTCCTGTTTAGATCCAAGTTGAAACTCTCATCTTTGTTTCAGGCAGGACTCAAATAATTTTCTTCTTAAAATTATTATTATTTTTTAAGAGAGTCTGAATTCAAAGTGTGTTTTAGCCTTTATTTTTAAGAATATTCTAGAAAGCTTTCTTTTTTAAAAGGTAGTAAATTTGTACATTTACTATCTAAGTGCATTTGGTATGTGATCTGTTTTAACGAGACATTTTTATGTTTTCTGGTTTACTAGTTCCTTTTTTCTTTTATAGAAAAGATGTAATGCAGAGCTTTCCTACTTTTTAATTTTTTTTTTTATTCTTTATTGTCTTAGGATGAATATTTAAACAGCACTCTTCAATCTTGCTTCAAAATGTCCCTGTGCACATCTTCTCACAAGGACTTTTCTCAGTTGCTGCCACTTCAGGATATTGGATGCAATAAAACAGAAATTAAAAATTCACCTGCTGGTGTCATCTCTCCAGCTCCTTACAGCTGCAATCAGTCCACACTGGCAGCAGAACACAGTCCAGTCTACATCCCCTCATCTTACATGGAAAACAGACACGACTATTCCGCAATGGCTTTCTGCAGCCCTGCCATGGTGAATTACAGCATTGCCAGCAGTTTTGGGGACCCAGAGGCCGTGGCTGCCAGGCAAAGCTCCAGCCCCAGCGCTCTGTGGTCTGCTCCTGGCCATCTGTCCCCTGTGTCCCTGCACTGCCAGTCCTCCCTGCTGTATGCAGAGCAGCCCAAGAGCTGGTGCGAGGCGCGGGCGCTGGAGCCGGCGCTGCCCGGGAGCAGGTCAGTGCTGCTGCTGCTTTTCTGCCTGCCTGAGAATTGCCTACAGCCCCCTCACCTCAACCCTCTCCTTTTTATTTGACTTCTGTGTGTTGGTCCCTCTGAAAAACAAAAAACCACCTAATCAGTCTGGGGGTATGGGTGTGTTGTTCGTTTATTTATTTATCTGTTTGTTTTTAATGTAACTTCTGAAACTGTGGTGGGTTTTTTTTTTCAATACCTCCTTAGAGTACTATACAGCAACACAGAGCATTACAAATACCTTCAGCCTGTGAACAATTTACATTGTATAAACAAAAGTTCAAGACTGCTGGGTATTATTTTGTGTAACAAGATTAATTATGCTCTGGCAGATGAAGTCCTTTGAATGAAAGAGGTAAAGGTTCATTGTTTTTGCCTTTTCATACAATGTTGTTTGAATTCATTTTTACCCAGGTTATTGTCTTTTTACTGTTTCTAATAGATGTGAAGGCTTTTGTTAACTTGAAATTCAAGGGAAATGTTTTCTTTGCTTTTTGGTTTTAGTATAAGCAGTCACACAGCAGCATGCATCATGATAAAAGGGGGCTGCTGCTGCTGCAAAAACCTGACTTTTCTTGTTGCTGCTGTTCCCAACTGACTTTGTAAAGATGTGAAGAGCAAAGTCACTGGCTAAATTTTCAGCTGACATGAAACTGTTTGCAAAAACAAATTCTTGTTCTGCTCATTTACTTGTACTGCAAACCCTAATCAGTGTCTGGATCATCAGCTGATGAAATTGCTCCATTCACAAGCACAACTTGTTGGATAGATAAAAGCTCAGGGTGTGCAGTGCTGTTCCTGCTTCAACAGCTGTATATTTATTCATAGGCCTCCTTATTTAACTTCAGCAGTCATTTGGATTATGAAAAATGATGTGTCCTGGCAACAGTTTTAGTTCAATGGTTAATAAAGGATTTGTGCTATTTTTGAGACTACCCACACTCCTTCTGCAATGGGTGGGCTTTATACAGTTCTGGAGTGCAAATAAGCTTTCAGTGTAGGTGTGTGGATTGGGAAAGACTTTTTGGGTAGCACTTGCACAGAGAAAAATTCCCCAAGCAGCTTTGATGTGTACAGGGGTAACACCCAAACTCTTTCCACTTTGTTTAAGGTTCCAAAACTTTTACAGCCCTGGGAAGGTGAGTGTTTGAAACTGTCCATATGTTGGGACAGCAGCTGGAATAACCCAGAAGCAAGAATACCCTGCCTGATGCTCTACAGTGCCCTCTCTATAGCAGACAGAAGGAAAAACTCCTCTCCCACTGAAGTTTAAATAAATAAGTTGTCAGCTATTTGTATAGATATATATGCTGATGATGACCTGACTTAAACAGAAATCAATAAAATCTAGAGTATAACCTCTTTTCCACAGAATGGTTTGAATTGAAAGGGGTCTTATAGACCATCTAGTTTCAACCCCTCTGCCACGGACAGAGACACCTTTCCCTGGACTCTGTTGCTCAGAGTAGAAGGATGACCAGGAGAAAATCACTGACTTATTACTTTAAAAAAAGTCTTAATTCTTTTTTAGAAAGATAGTATCTCTATATAGAAACCACAGTCATAAAATAGAGTGCCAGGAGGTATAAAGCAATAAATCTTTCACCAAGTGGTTCCTCAGTAGCTGCCAGAGTACATCCCCTATTTTCCTGCATCCTTTGGTACAGGATCATTGTGGGCACACGTGTGGTACGTGTGCAGGGTGGCTGTCATTAAACTTGTAAGCAAGGAAAGAAAAAAGTGCTTTTTAGGAACATTTGTCATGGCTGAGAGGTAAAAACTGACAATCCTCATTGAGATGTTACAGGGTGTGCTTCTCCTTTATTTTCATCCATAACCACAGTGCTTTATCAAGGGCAATAAACATTGCTCTCCAAAGCATACCAATCAGTCACAGAGAGGCTCTCAAGATGATTCTGAGCCTCTTCTGACCCTCACAATTGGATAATGATCCCCAAGTAAAGCTTTAAAACATACTACTACTATTGTGAAATTACACCAAATTACTTTTGCCTCCAAGTACAGGGGAATAGGAAGGAATAGGAAGGCTTTTCCCTCCTTGCATTAACAGCATTTTAGGCATGTGTGATATAGCCCCTTTACTCCTGGGGAGAGTTCTCCCTCACTGGTCTTCCCAGCAGGGCAGAGGGGGAAATAACTCAGTGATTCACCAACCCCTTAACAAGGTGTGTGTGTGTAATGAAAGACTGAGCTTGTTAAATGCTTAAACACTCCTCTGCCCTCCTGTATCTGAATGAATTAACATTTTTAAAAAGTCTCTCAGTAACTTGATTGTACAACAAGTACCTTAATTTTTCTGCTTTGAAATTTACTCTGAGAAGCACCTTTTCCTCCTTTCCAAATTTTTTACCCAGATATTGGAGCACATTCTCCTCCAAAACTTATGAACTTGATGATTTTCAGTTGCATGTGGGTGTGTTTGTCCTTACCTCCTGCCATGAAACCAGCACAAAATCTACTTTTAATACATCAGTTAAAGCCTCTTTGACAGCACTTTTAAGCATGTTTCCACATTCTGTTTAAACTTGCCCATGTTCTGTGGTGGTCATAAACCATGCTACCTGCTGTCTAATCCCAACTGATTTTTCTTCTCTCTAATCCTTCGGGAAGGTGGGATGAGGAGAATTCTAGAGTTCCTAAATTCTGCCTCTATGCTTAAGTTTATACCTGTAAGTTGGCTGTACACCATTCCTTTTCTCAAACTCTGAGGTGTCACAGTTTGCACATGACACTGTTCTCTCTCTGTCTAGAAATTGTATTGACCCTGCAAGCACAAAGTGCAAAATTCACCAAGAAAATGAGGCCCAGATAAAAAGTATACAATGGATATACTTCCTATACCTAAACCCATCATTACTGATAATTTAAGTTCCTCTCCACTTGTGCTTGTTTACAGGATCTTGGTGTCAGGAATTGGCTGCTTTTTCATGGTTTTTCCTGTTTAAATTTTAATCCAGTCATGAAGAATAGTTCCTGTATGTTGGAATTATTTGCAACACTTCAGGAATGTCTATATCTTACTAATTTATATAAAGCAACAATTTTTCTAACATATGGAAGTATTTTATTAATTGTGCTGCTTCTTTTTCTTTAGCATTATCAACAACATTATCAATATGGGCTGTCACCTTGAACAGAAAACTTTGTCTGACATCATGAACTGATCTTGTAGGCTGAGATTCACATTTCAGTTATTTGTCTCCAGAATGTCACTGAATGACAAAAGCCTCATGTAAAGGATTAAATACTTGAGAATGGATTTGTGTTGTAATTTTGCCTCACTAACAGGACAAACATCTCCACTCTGTTCATTGTAGCATTTATAATGTCAGTCTGAGTTCTCTGAGTTCTCCTTTCCCATGTGAAGCTTCCAAGAGGCAAGATCCACTTGGTTCTCAGATTCCTGGATTTGCACATTTCCAGTAGTTCTTCAAGATCCATCAGCATTCCATATAATTTTCCCAGGGTTCATGTGATTGAAACAGCAGCAGTACAGTTTTATGCCAAAATCTTTCTAGCATGTCATTGCTGAGATCAGACTACATGCTCTAAATTATCATGTCAGAAAATGCCTAGCAGTGTTTCACACTATCCTGTGTTCAGGAGCACAAAGAATCTACAGAGAGAGAATAGAAGACAGTGGAAAATTATTAATCCCTTTGCAGTGCAGTTTAATTTTTTCCTCTTTTATAACAGATGTTTTTCTTTTCTATCAGAGAAACGTTAAAAAGAAAAACTAATGGCAATGACTGTACAAGCCCAATTGCAAATAATCCTGGCTCAAAAAAGGATGCTCACTTCTGTGCAGTCTGCAGTGACTATGCTTCAGGATACCACTATGGGGTCTGGTCCTGTGAAGGCTGCAAAGCATTTTTTAAAAGAAGCATTCAAGGTAGGACAAACAGGTTTTGATTATTTTGCTTAAATAATCTGTTTCATGTGACCAGGGGCTGCAGCTGTTGACCTATTAATGAGCTGGTCTGAAATCCTGGTGTCTGGTGCTTCATGCTGAAAATAGAGCAACACATGATTTGACTGTTTTATCTCTTGGCTCTTGGAGCTCTTCTTGACAAGAGTCTATTGCCTGGAGCTGTTGAGTCATAGTGTACAATATCTACACACTCTGGAGGATGGAAGAATATGTGTAACATATATCAGGTACTGAGCTGATTATCATTAATGCTCAGCCCTCCACCCCCCTGAGCCTGCCCTGCAGTATCTCTCACTCTGCCAGATGTCTCTAAGACTTCCCCTTCCACGTTTAAATTCTTAAATACTTGGTATTTAGTTCAGGTTTGCTGTATGGGTGCAGTGTGGTGTAAATTTGGGGCTCCACTTTTGCTGTCACAGCCAGTGGAAGTCACTTAAACCCTGTACTGCAGCTTTGGGGCACTTCATTTCTTTAACCTTGGCCTAGTTATCCTGATCTTTGCCCTCCTCTGGGATCTTTTGGTGGAAAATCATTTCTATTGACTTTGGCTGCTACTCATGGATACCAATGCAGAAAATCCTGTTGCTCTTTGATCTTCAATGTTCCCCTTCCTCTTCTGCCTGCACAGCCTCTAGCAATCTTTGGATATTTTCTTTTTGTTCAATATGGCAGAGATGGTGCCACTAGGAGAATCAAACTCAATTTAGAACTTGTTTTGCCTTTTCAATTCATTGTGCAAATTCTGAAAAGCAATTTCTACAAGCTGGTGCAAGCACTTTTGATTTCTAAAATAATTGAAGAGACCTTTGTGTCCAGTTTGTCACAAATGGAGACTGAATTTGATCTCAAGGTGTTTTCTGTCAAGTAAATGCTTTGCCTGCTCTGTGCTGCTCACGTGCACTTGGACCACCAGCAAATTACCCACTGTGGTCTTTTGTACACCTCAGTGTACCCTGTCAGGTAATGGTGTTTGTAATTCAAATGAAAGAATAAAAACAGACCAATAAAAAAAAACCCAGTTCTTGGCATAAAACACTATCAAGCACTCAGTTGCAACGGTTGTTATGCAGGATATTGTGTATTAAAATAAAAAACTTCTGGGCCTGCCATAGACCAAAATGTCAGGCTCGTTAATTAAATTAAAATTAGAAGTATGACTGAGCAACTGTGTGTGGTCTCCTTGGCTGGTCTGAGCCACTGAACATCTGCCTGCAAGTTAAATTATTCCAAGGCCACAAGAGTTTTAAATCACTTTATACTCCTGTGTGCAACAGAGAGCTTCCTCCTCCTCTCCCTCCATGCTGTGTGAAGAGTGATAAACAGTAATTTGTTTTTCAGTCAGCCTCCAGTAGGAAATGGGACAAACTGTAACGTGATCTCTTCTTTTAAAAATTGTCAGTTCAAAAATTCAAGGTTAAAATAATTCTAATTTTGCATGGCAATAGTCACAAAGGTTCAGTTAAATAATTACTCTTGGGGATATGAACTCTTGGATTTGGACCAAGTCAAAAAAACCCTACTCTAGTAGATGTGTTTTTGCCTGACTTTATTCTTGTCTGGGGAAAAGAAACCCCAAACTAACTTAAAAAGCAGCCTGGGAGAAAATATATTAAGAAAAGTAAATGAATGAATATTTTTTGCATCCTTTGGTAATTGCTGCAAGAGACAGTTCCACTATTTGGCAGGAGATGATTCAACTGTATTTAGACCAGGAGTGTACCTAAGTCCAATTTACAGTAATAAACCTTTGGACCAGATTATTGATTAATAAAATACAGTAACGTAAAAGGGTTTGGGTGGGAATGAGGTGATATGGGAAAGAATAAGAAGAGAGCAAAAGAGGCTGAAGTGAAAACTATTGAAAATAAGATAAACACTTGTCCAGAATATCTAAAACTTGCACCTTTTATTTGTGCTTTTCTTTGTAGTTACAGGGTGCATTATTTCCATTATTTCATACTAGTCTGCTTTCTATCTTGGCCTTTTTTTTTTTTTTTTTTTTTTTTTTTCTGTTAACTTTGGTCCAGGGTCAATCTTCCAAAGGCTTCTTCATTCCTGGAACTCACCACGTCAGAGTTCAGTAAATAGAGCTGTAGTTTACTTAAATCTTTGCAGGACTGAAGCTGCTCTTTTCAATTCTGCTGAGGGGGAAAAAATTAAAATCTGGTGTCTGCCAGCTACAAACTCCCAATATACAGTAAGAAATTGGAGTTTGGGAGCAAATTTCCAGAAGAGTGTATGTTCTGTTTTAAAAAAATTAGGTTTGTGTTTAGAAGGTGCTTTTTTTTTTTGGCAGTCACCACTTTAAAGCTGAGCAATGCTGTCTGGATAATTTTGAGGCCACAGGCTGATGTTTAAAATACAGGATAAATATGCATTTTTACATCAATTAAATAAATGGAGCTTAAATATATGCACACCAAAAAGTTGAACCATTCAAAGTCAAGAACACTCCTGATTCGGGTGATGACCAGGATGGTTGGAAATGTTAAATTTTCCCTTCTTACCCCCTGCAGGACACAATGATTACATCTGCCCAGCCACCAATCAATGCACAATCGATAAGAACCGGCGCAAGAGCTGCCAGGCGTGCCGGCTGCGGAAATGCTACGAAGTGGGGATGATGAAGTGTGGTGAGTTTGGGTTGTCAGTTGTGAAATGTCTGTGTTCTTAGCTTGGGTTTTGCTGCTTTTGGCTTTTTCTTCCCTTGAGCCAATTCTGTGTCTTTTTTGCCTTGGGATCCTAAGAAGGCACAGCAACTGAAGCAAGGTTTAAGCAGGTTTTATTAAGGGATGAACTGATTCTTAAAGCTGAAGATTTGTCATTTTCAGAAGAAAACCCATGGGAAGGGGCAAGGTGCAGGTTAAGCCTGTGAAAACCATATAAACTCTGCAGTGCTTTGGGGGGATGCAAGTGACTTCCATGCCCTGCAGAATGGGAAATCAAGAGCTGCTGCTTCCAGAAGCTTCCAGAGCCAGTCTCTGCTCATGTGAGTAAAGGAGCCTGTGCTGTGCTCTGCAGGTTGGATGCACTGCAGGAGCAGCAGAGTCACATCAAAGCAGTCACTAATTACCCCAGTATGCCATCTCTGACAGTGGCAAGAGTGGCAAGAGCCTCATGTGGAGTGTAGGAATGAGACCAGCACCCAGGTGGAACTACTGCTCTCAGCTCTCAGCTCCCAAAAATTATGGAGACATTAATAGAATGACAATGAATTTCCATGGTCCCTCTTTTTAATCCCATAAAGGCTTAGCATTTACAACATTCCTCAGCAGCTTGGCCACCCATCCTGGGAAGAACTAGTTCCCTCCTTGCCAGGCTTTTGTGGGGGTTTGGTGGGGCAGAGAGGGGAAGGCAGTGGGAGGGCAGCTCCTTTTTTTGAACAAGCTGTCTTCAGATGATGCCCCACAGCTCTGCCATCAAAAGAACAGTTTGTCACACTGTTTGTCACTGCACCACTCAGAATTATCCAGCCTTTTATTTTATCCCTATCTCGTACTTACAGCAATGTGACTTCAGTGCACTTGATCATTTATAGATGATATTTTAAAAGTTACTTTTAAGAAAAAAAAATATTTAAGAAATGTTTCAATCTAATGTAAGTTTGCAGTCAAAGTTTGCTGTTTCTAATAGATTCCCCAATGTATAGAAACAGGCTGGGGAAATAACCCATAAGAACACTGGAGTGTACAGGAGAAGGTCCCTCTGCTTGGCTCTCCATGATTTGAAGGCATGCATCTTGTTTCATCCAATTTAATGTAGATACCTATTTCTGTTTCAAAACTAGACATTGATTTCTTCCTCCCACAGCTTTGATCTGAAGACTGTTTGCAAAATATGACTTCTTTCACTAGGAATATTCTTTAGAATTTCAGCCTGCATTTACTGATGAACAATTAGTGTCCATTTTTTCTTGCAACAACATTGTCCTTTAGAGTCTCCTCTTCTCTTTGTTGTTAATGGTGTGATTTTGTTCAAGGACTGCATCAATATCCCCTCACAACCTTTGTTTTAATTGGCTAAATAAACCAAGAAAAATTCTCTTGCAAAACAAACAGGAAAGTAGATGAATCTGGAAATCATCAGGGTAGCTTGTCCCTGCACCTGCATGCCCAGAATCATGGGCAGCATTCTGGTGATTCTCCTCACTGCAGTAGCACTGATACTCCTCTGGTGCTGCAGGAGCTTTCCTCTGCTCACAACCCAGAGTTCCATTTGCCATTTTCAAGGTAACATCATGCTGGCAGTTCATAATCACACCATGATCTGTTATGCCTGCAGCCTCCCTGCTCATTTCTAGCTGATAATTCCCAGAGTGGAACTGAAATTTCAGCAGTTCCTTGTATTGTTTTTGTTCTCCTGAGGTACATTTAGTTTATTCTGCTCAAGTCAGATGCATATTTCTATGTAAAGCTCCTGTCTTTTCCTGCAGTGATGATGCATCTCAACTTTATTGGTGTTTGGTCTTACCTCCAGAAAGGAAAGCCTTACACCTTTTCAACATCTTACTTTCTGAATGGTGCCACTGCCTTTTGGTCATTTCTATGACTCAGAGTTTTGCTCAAAGTTTTTCCAAGGGAGGTTTCTATAAAGCTCCAGTTCTGGAGTTGGAAAGGTTTGGTAAATATTGATTCCAGAATGATATTATAAGGTAAAACTCCATAAAGCTTGCCTTAAATTAATCCTTTTATTCTACCTGTCCATAAAGTCCTGGTGTGTGATTAGACCTCATAGGCACTGTGGTATTACAAGTAATAAATTATAGTATGCACTTATGTCCTAGCCTGTCTTCTCTTAAATCTTGTAACATATTCATAAACATGTTTTTTCTACAATAATGATTGTCTGCAGGATATTGATGACTATGCTAGGAAAAAAAATTGAAACTATAACTGAAAAAAACCCTGTATTTTAAAATAATTTGTTCTTTAAAATAGTAGCACTAGCTTGAAACTCTCAAGAATTTGAGAGTCTGAACAATTTATTTGCAGAAAAAAGAACATAAAAATTACTCAGAACTGAGTCACCTGATGATTTAAGTGGCACTGTGAGTAATGCTGATGTATGGACACATGGTGAAAGACATTTAAACCAGAGAGATTTTAAGACAGTATTTCTTGCATGAAATGTAAATGCCATTTCCTGCAGACCAGAGTGATTATCTCTCAGACATTTTCTCCCAAGAACTGTGATTTAATAAAAACTTCTTCTTGTAGAAAGCCATAAGAGAGAACACTTTGTTTTTAATGAAGGCTTTTCTGCATCTCTGCTCCTTTCTGAGGTCACTTAGAGAAAGGATTGGTTCACATCTGGGACAGAATGGTTTGTGAGTCCATTTTTGCTCAGTGGAGACTCGTGTCAAGCAGAAGTGATAAAAGGAGTCCAATTGCCACTTTGTAGTTTATGAGAGCTATTCATAAAATCTCAGCACCATTCCCATATCTTTACATCCTAACTTTGAATATTATCAATAGACAACTCAAGAAAAAAAACCCACCTGTAGGTACTTGTGTGTTTAAAACATACATTTTTGTGCCTAAATGTGATTAAGCAGTACAGGCCACCTTCCATATAGCAGGAGATGGCAGAGAAGTGTTGCTCTGCAGCTTCTTGGTCTGAAATTCTCTTGGATGTCATCTCCTTCAGAAAGGTTAAGAAGTCAACCCAACAGGTATTTTGGTGGAGGCCAGCCTGGGAGTGCCTTGTATTAAGGTGATATTGGATTTTCTTATGAAATACACCATCATTGCCAAAAACACAAGGGTCATAGACATTGCATCTGCCAACTCCTCTGCAGGAAATCCATGTTCCCTGCTGTTCCAAACAAGGAAGCTACTGCTAAAGTTTGGCAGTAGGATTCCTTACAGTGGCAGAAAAATAATTACCAAAAAATTATTTTGTCATCAGGAACAAAGAAAACAGAAGGACTGCAGTAAATTCTGCCCAGCAAACTTTAATAAATCAGGATCAGGATAAAACTGATCTTCCCTTGGAACATTCTGGTGTTTACCTGTGGTGCTGAAATGGACTCGTACTGTTTATCAAAGGCAGTGAAGAAGAGGGGAGTTGCTTCCTCACTTTTTCACTCTTGGAGCAGCTATGCCCTGCTTTGCTTTTGGTTTGCTTCCTGAGGCTCAAATAGACCTTCTTTCACAAGGATTTTTCATTTTCCCTGACTCCTATTTCTCTCCTCTGCCCTGCTCATATATCTTTTTCCCTATGTGTCAGTTCTCAACGTGTTGAAATTGTTCCAAAGATAAAGCTCCTTTCAGCCCTGAGTGAGGAGGCTGAGAGGCCACACTCAAAAGTGATGGAGAGATGCTGCTCTTGAATCCTGGCATCATTTGACAAGTTTGCAGGAAGGAAAAACAGATTTCTCTGTGGGCTGGTCCAGGATTTGGCTCTTTCTCCTGTGTGTTGCTGCTGTGTGCAGTTGAAATACTGTGAAATACTTTTCACACAGAAAATAAATGTTTCAAGACATCCTCTGGACATCAGATGTATTAATTGCATTTCAGCTTTTATAGCAGTCACTATAATTTCTCATGTGCACACAGGCAGATGGCAGCTCCTTTGTCAGTGGCTCTGCTCTTGAGAATTCAATTTGAGAGTCTGCTCTGGAATATGTACTCACCAGAACACTTACATTTGCTTCCAAAGGTGACTGGAGTGATAATGATGTATCAATGTGTACTGGAGCCAGTTTTAAGCTCACACACTTCCAAAAACTGATTAGAAAATATTCAGTGGTAGAATCTGCAGTTGCTACAGAATTAGTTAGTTATATGAGCCATTGCAGAGACCAAATCAGTATGAAGGGCAAAATGCCATGTAACTGCCCACCCTATCAGACAGTATTTGTGATTATCAGAGAATCTGCAAAGCTTGAAAAATAGTGTGTTTCACTGCCAGTAATACCTGCTGTGGTTTGTCCATGGCTGAGTGAACAATAGGCTCATTTTAAGGACCTTTTTTTTCAATGTGCCTTATTTCTTTTATCTTGGGGTCATTCACTCTTGTTCTGTGGTGATGTAGCTCAAGGTCTTGCCCCTGGTCCAGCATTCTCAGCTGAATACAGCAATTTTCTTGCATATAATAGTTCTAAATAAGGCAAGTGTGGTAGGTAGAATGAGGGATTTGATCATTTTGCACTTCTGCAATTTCCTGAATTACCTTTATAGAAATGAATATTAGGTATGAAGTACAGTTAGGGAGTTTGTGGTGAAGTCAAAGGCAGCCCTTAGTCTGGGAGGCTGTATTTTACTGCTCTGCCTTTGCACACATTGATCCACATCTCTGTATCTACTTAAGCAAAACATTAGGCTTAAACCATTATAATTATTTTTAATATATAGTTTTACAAACAGTTAAACATGTCTGTTGCATGCTAATACATGCATAGGTAAAATTTCTTGGTTCTGCCTAAACTTTGGATTGGAATAGAAAGAAAAGAAGCTCCTATATATTGCTGAAAGTTGTTTTAATTGGAAAGACTGGTGTTTTCTGCTGTGACAGTTGACTAGAAAGTTTAAATGTAGCTTTCTTTTTCTTTAAATGCAGGCAGAAAAAACTATAAAGTATTAATAGATGGTATCTCTTTTACGTATCTTTTATGCACACTGCCTGGTGATTTAGCCTACTTCTGCTTTGGCAATATATGGTAAATAAAAAATACCACAAAAAACTCAGAATGAGCTTTGGTTGGGTTTTTTCCCACCTTGTTTTTTGTCATCAGTTATATTTTCTTTAGTAGCAAGTTTTTGTATGGAGAAATGTAATATTCCCAGTCTGGCTTTCTGCACTGGCAATGTGATTATAGAAATTTGGTTTATGTTTTAAATGGAACATATTTTATATAATAAGAGCTGGTTAACTTGATTCAGTTAAATAACCTGAAGTCATTTAAAGGGGTTTGCTAATTCCCAGTAAGAACCCTGCACAAGTCTTGAGACTTTTAATACTCTCAAAATAATAACCTGACTGAATTATCTTTAGATGGAGCACTGAGTGCATCTGTGCAGATGGAAATTGTTCAAGATTTTGTCAATTAGAACAGAATGCTGAAGTACTTTTAAAATTGCTTTTAAATTTTATTTCTTCGATATTCTTAAATATCTGTGCAATTACCTGCGTGTTTATATTTTCTGTAAATTTATATAAGCTCAAATTTATATTTATAGGTTACAAAATGTTATTTAAAGATCTTTACAACAGTGAATTGGAAATGATAACTCAAATAACATATGTCACAGACTTGACTTTTATTCCCTCTGCTATTTTTCTTGGTTTGTATTTCAAGGTCCCCCTGGTAAATGTGCTTCATCTTTCTAAACAGTGAAAACAATGTACTTTCTTTTTTTGTGGTTATGGTCTCTCCCATGCTGTGGAGATCAGAGCCATGCATCTCTATAGGCAGAGCACCCTGGTACCTGGGCATCTCCTCATCTGTCTCCAGCTGTGCTCTCTTTCCAGTTACCCACCTCACTCTCAGCCTTTACTTTTTGTCTTTGCTTTCTGTGCATTACATGATCTCAGAGCAGTCTGCAGCCCACTGTGCCATTCTAGTGTTTTTTGGAAGCTCACAAACCACTTCAAGATTTTCCTCTTGACCTTTGTGCATTAGTCAAGAAATGAGGCTTGGCACAGAGTTCACTACATTATCCAGGTGCCTTTGTAGAAAATAGTCTATGCCTTGGTGGCCTTTGACTTTCTTCAGGAAGGATCTGCTCAGACTGATGGTGGAAGAAATTGCTTTGTTACTTCTGTAGTTCTGCAGGGAACCTATTTGGGTATTTTCATCAAGTCTCATTCCATGAATCTACATAAGATAATGTCTCACACTCTCACTGCTGGTATGTTATCTTCCCTTAGGTGCTGTTCGTCTGTTATGGCAATTTCTAGCTAGCTGTGATTTGGCTAAGTGTTTGGTTCTACAAATTAATTATTTCCTTCATTATTTGTGTAAATGTCCTGTGTGCACTCAGCCCATTTCATCATGTCCACATTCCATCTTTTCTTCAAATGGTGCAGGCCTTAAACTGGACTTGCAGCTGAACAATGCTTCTAGTTTCAAATGGCTTGGCCCCCTTGGATAGCTCTGTGCCTGAGGTCTGTTCATTGAACCAGCTTTGACTATTACTCTTCTTCAATCTCTTGGATTTCCATGGAAATCATGTTCTCCAATATTGAGAAATTCTTTAACTTTCTCCTGCATCCAGCATGATTTACTGAACAGGCAGCAAGTGAGAGAGTGAGAGCCATATGCAACTGAAATATCCACATCCTAAAAATCCTGGAAGACTGTGCTGGTCCTTCTTCAGTCAGGTTGCTCCTGACTGACCTTTTCACTCACCCCTCCCACAGACTGACCCAAATGCTGTTTGGCAGCTGCTGAAGATGTGACAGCACTATGACCTGAGCAGCCACCTCCACCCAAGGTTCCCCTGCCACATGATCCTGAGTATGCATTCACCCAGCATCTTATTCAGCAAGACAAAGCCTTGTCTACAGTATCTGAAACGAACTTTTTGTGCCCTCACTGCCCTTATTTTTATTTTGGTTTAGGATTGGACCTCTTTGGTAGCTGAAGTAGAACTATAGCTGAGTATTTTATGAATATTATGGTTTTGGAGAAGCTTTTAGATTTTTTCCTTGGAAGCTATGCAAAAACAGGTAACAGTGACGCTACCACTAACACTGACCAAGAATTGGGCAATATTTACATTTGTCAGAAGGAACAATTAATTAAATCTGGGAATGTAAAAGGACTGCTCTTTGCAACAGAAATAGCCTTTTGCAGACAGAATTCCACATAGGGAATTTTTTTGCTCTTAGTTGTAGATATCTGAATTCCCTTTGGAGAAACTCCTGCTGGCTTTTTGGGGCATGGGGAGAAAATGGGTTGAATCTTGTGAAACCCTGGCTAAAGATCCAGCTAAATTTGAGGCCCAGCTGTGCTTGTTCCTGAGGCATTTAACCTGTAACACGGCCCAGACTTTCAAGTCTTCTATTCCCCAATTTACATATAAAACAAAATTTATAATCAGCTATCTTTATTTGCCTTTAAAGATCTGATTTATGTGTTTTTGATGTCAATAGGAGTTTTCCATTGGACTGGACTTTTAAACCGAGGTTCAAAACCAAATATTTTTAAACTTTATTTTTCTTTAGTAGAATAAACAAAACCCTTCAGCTGAAGTCATTGGGGACAAAGTGCTGAACATCCTAGAAACTTAATGTTCCATATTAGAACATCCAATATTAAAGGGTGTTCTCCCCAGATATTTGTGTTTAAGGGAGTGTCCTGGTTTGGAGGACAGGTGTCTGCTAAGAAAGGTGGGACCCTCTCTTTAATATGGAAAATGTAAACCTCCTTCCTCAAAATTATTAAAATTTTGAAATTAAGGGGCTTTCAGGTAAATATATGGGAATTAGGAATAAGCGTTCTTTACTAGGAAAATTAAAACAGAAATACAGTATTACAAAGAACAATCCCAAAATGCTGACAGAATCAGAATCCAACCTGACACCACATCAGTCAGTCAGGGTGGTGACAGCAGTCCCATTCAATGGTGGCTGCAGTTCTCCTGCAGTGGCAGGTGTGGTTCAGCTGGAGCAGTGCTCCTGGAGAAGTTGCAGTTTTCCTCTGAAGGTCCAGTAATGATGCGGAAAGGCCTGGTTTTCCTCTGGGATCCAGTGGGTAAGGGCTGCTTTGGTGTTCCAAATTTCAGAATTTCAGTTTTTATCTAGGTAGGAAAGGCTTGGCTCCTCCCCCTGGGTGGAGCATCTCCCAATGGGATGATATAATTTTATCAGTCGTACAGTGGTACTCAATGGCCCATCAGCAGAAGATATCTTCCTGGAGAAAGGATGGGTTGTGGAAAAGATAAAGATTACTGCCCCACCTGTTTTTTAACAGATGGCCCATTAGCAGATAATATCTTCCATGGAGATAAGGAATCACTGTCCCACCTGGTTTTAACAGATGGTGATAGAACACATACTTTTGGTCACATCCCATATTACAACCTAAAACAGGGAGGAAAATCCTGTGGGCAAAGCCCTCCAATTCAACCAGGTGCCTCCCACCAGGCTCAAGGAGGGAGCGCTGCGGGTACCGGATCCTGCGCAGCCACCGCGGTGCCGAGGAGCGGGTGCCGTGCCTGGGCAGGGCCAGGAGGTACAGCGAGGCGGCCACGCGGGTCAAGGAGCTCCTGCTGAGCACGGCCAGCCCCGAGCAGTTCGTGCTGACGCTGCTGGAAGCCGAGCCGCCCCACGTGCTGGTCAGCCGGCCCAGCAAGCCCTTCACCGAGGCCTCCATGATGATGTCCCTGACCAAGCTGGCCGACAAAGAGCTGGTGCACATGATCGGCTGGGCCAAGAAAATTCCTGGTGAGACATTCGGGCTTGTTTTTTATTTGTTTTGGTCAATGTTTTGCCGTTAATGTGTCCCCCCTTTGCAGCATGGTACACGGTGTGGAAGTCAAGCTTTCTATCCTAAGTGGAGAGTTTATTGCTCTCAGTAATTAACCTGAA
Organism: Erithacus rubecula; assembly: GCF_903797595.1. Lineage (NCBI taxonomy): Eukaryota > Metazoa > Chordata > Aves > Passeriformes > Muscicapidae > Erithacus > Erithacus rubecula. The sequence continues at coordinate 54,058,427 of NC_136688.1, forward strand.
TGTTTTTTGATTTATATAACAATATAACCCATAGCTTGCTGTGTGTTCTTACTCAAATACTTGTTAATTTTGTTACAAAGCAGAGGTAGTGTTGTATGTAGTTTCTTCCTGTACTGGTCTGAAAGCAAAACTTGTGAGAGACTCCAAGTCAGAAATACAACTTAATAGGAAAAAGGAGGAAAATAAAATATATGTAATAGTACAAAAGAAAAACCACTGACAGAGTCAGAATACAACCTGACACCCCGCTAGTTAGGGTGGTGGTAGCAGTCCAGATGAAGTGTCTTGTTGAAGCAGTGATCCTGTAGAAATCCTGGCAGTGATCCTGGTAGCTCTTGTCCTCTGGAAACCAGTGGGTAAGGGCTGCTTTGGTGTTCCAAATATCAGTTTTTATCTAGGTAAGAAAGGCTTAGTTCCTCCCCCTGGGTGGAGCATCTCCCAGTTGGATGATGTAATTTTTTCAGTCACACACTGGGACTCAATGGCCCATTAAGGATGGGTCATGGGAAAGACAAAGAACATTGTCCCACCTGGTTTTTAACAGATGGCCCATTAGCAGAGGGTATCTCCCCCAGAGATGAGAATCACTGCCCCACCTGGTTTCAGCAGATGGTGATAGAATACATACCTTTGGGCACATCTTTACATTGTAACCTAGGACACTTCCTCAGCTGGTACATACCTGATTAAGCTGATTTAGAAGGTTCATTTAACACCATTTTTTTTCCTTGAGTCCTGATAGAAGGTTTCTAGTAGTTGATTGCTGGAAAATCCCAGCTCTACAGAGACAGGACAACTGAGAGGCATTTTAAAAGATTTTATTCCATTATCAGTCTCATTGAAGGGTGAAACATAAGAGATGCAAAACTCTATGCCATTCTATCCAAAGCCAACTTATTTCCTGGTTACAGTATCTTATAAATGTTTTTCAGCCTATTAGCTTTTGCCACACAATGGTGCTAATTCTTCTTACACGAATCACCTATTATTTTACCCCAAGTGGTCTTGTCCCAATGCATCTTTCACAGTTCTAATTCTCTAAAATACCTGGTCTTTTTGCAGGGCCATAGTTTGAAACTTGTTTCTAGTTCCATCTCTTAACAATGTCTTCTCTATTCCATGGCCTTTCTAAGTCAGCACACCTTATCTCAGAGTTTGCATATACATGTGAGCTTTTAGTCAGGCTTTGAGAATCCTTTACAAATCCATTTCTCGGAGTGGTGATAATTGAAGGGTGTCCAAGTCCTGGGTGTCTGCAATCATTTTATTTGACAGAGATGCTACAGAAAAACATCAGTGGAGCTCAGGATTGATTTCAGATTTATCATGTGCACTCCTTCAAACAAGAATTAGTAAGGGTTCTTTTGGTTATTGGCAACACCCAGAGCATGCACTGCAGTACAGCTGCCTGGAATGTCTCAAATATGTCCATGGCATCATGGCAATGAACCATTTCAGTTCTCACAAACCAGAAATGGTGAGAATTTGCAGTTCCCTCTGCATGAAGTACATGACTAAAACAGGCAGAATAAAAACTAAGTGAGCTAAAAGCATGGAATAATTGGTGAAGTCATAGCAGTACAAGGCTTGATCCTGAGCTTCAGATGTAGTGCTCTGCTGGGAGCCAGCACTGCATGGATCCTCTCCTGGATTTTGTGCTGAAGGATTCAGAGCATGCTGGTGTGTGCCCTGCCCTTGTCATGGTGTGCTCTGTGGGGCTGCTGCTGCTGGAGAACCCACATGGAAAACATGACAGGAGCCCTTCCCTCCAGAAACACACCGTGTGCACAAGAAGTAAACTTGGAGGAGAACATTTCACTTAATCCTTAAATCAGGAATTTAGTGCTCAGAGAAGCGCAGCCTATTTCATGTCTAGTGGAGTGACTGATGTGCTTCCAGCTCCAGCTGCTGAACCCCTCTCCCAGGGGCAGAGCAGTCTCAGACTCTGTGTTGGAGGGTCCAGGTGTGATGGTTTTGGGGTGTGCAGGTTCCAGGCCAGCTGCTGAGCTGCTGGGGGGGAGATGTTTGCACCCCAGAACATCTCCAACCACGCTGCACATCTGCAAAGTGGTGAGAGTTGTGGTCCTAATGTGGGATGTTTTAGAGCCCAAATCCTTCAGACTTATTTTTGTAGCTTAAGAAACTCTGAAAATAGCTGTGAAGTAAGTAATCATAAGGGTTTAAATGATATCTATTGTTATAATTTCTTGTCCATAAAAATCTGATTAAAAGGTGCCATTTCAGAGGACTCCACTTAGTTATGTTTATCTGGTAGGAAGGGAATTGTGAAGGAAATTAGTCTTAGAAAACTACCTAATTTTAACCAATATTTCAGTGGGAAAAAAAAAAAAAAACCCAACCCAACCTTTTCCATGTTCTGATTATATTAAATTCTATTTTTTAACTCTGAGACTTTTTTTTTTTTTTAAACAAAGTCAAACCCCCAAACCCTCAGCCAGTTAAGATTAATTATTTTTTACAAGATCAGTTTCTAAACCAACCTCGATTTTGGCATCAGTCACTTTTAGTTTATTTCCAACATGTGTCAGAAATAAAAACTTTTTCTTGGCAGTAAGATAACTGTATGAAGAAAACCCATTGAAGCAATCAAACCCCTTCAAAACAGTTCCTGGGAATGCTGATATAATCTCTGGGGTTTTTTCTGATCATTCCTGTTACAGACAACAGAAATAAACAGCATTTTAGAGGAGTGTCAAAAATAGATGTAATGTTTAATATGCACCCAATTGTAAGTGACACTGCCATATTACATAGCAGTTAGACCATTAACTTCAATGTAGATGGATTTTTTTTTTTTTTTGTTTTTCATTAGAAAGCTGTGATGACTAAAGCTCAGGACATGGAATTTTATTTTTCAAAAACTCTTACCTGAAGGTAATCATGTCCATCCCTACCTGGCTCCTGGAGGTAATGTTTTAGGAAAAATAGAGAGTTTTTGACTAATGACCCAGTGAGCAGTAATTTTGCTTTCTGAAAAGCTGAATATTTGCTTTTGTTTACTTGGGTTAGAAGCCCATTTTCATCTCTGATTTATAATTGAATATTTTGACACTCACTGGAGGTGAAAAAAAATTATTTTTCCTTATTGTATTCACAGTATCTTTTTGCATAAATAGAAAAAAAGCATGTTTGTATTTTGTGGGTTTTCATATTTAATATTTAATGACAGTCTTTTGTTATGAATTTTATTCAGTGGCTGTGTTTTGTTCTGGACTTTCAGCCTAATGGAGTATATTTTTTTGTTGCTTAGTAAAACAGAAGTTGACATCTGGATTTTTTTCCTTCTGAACTCCAAGTATTTTACTTCTCAGTTGTCAGGCACCAGAACAAAGCTTCTATAATTGCCTCTTGCTTTGTTGACCTAGTCCAAAGGAGTTTAACATGGTTCATTGCTGAACCTGTATTGCAAATCCATAAGGTGTTGTCACAATATTGAAATTTGGAGTCATTGTGCAGCCTAGTGTGTTGCTGACCAGAGCATTGTGTCTTTTTCTAGTTTTCACACATCCAACACAAGATTTTTTCCTTGTCTGCTGTAGCAAGTTCTAATTAAATGATAAGGAATAGAGCCCACAATCCAAAGGATGTGTAATACAGTCAGAGAAAAATTATTAGTTAAATGTCATCTGGAGGAAATGAAATGGGGCTCCTGACACTGCAGTGAGAGCTGTGGTGGTGGATTGCTGTCCTGGACCTTTGGAATATGAGATTGTTATGAAAAAGAGGAGTGGAGTCCTTCTGACAGCTGTGCTCAATGGCCATAGCTGCTGCTGACAATGTGAGTTTAGCAGATGACATCCATGGTAAATCTTTCAAGATTTCAAGAACCTGCAGATTGAGCCCTGGGACTTGGTCTGACATCTCACTCAACTGAGAGAGTTTCTAAACCTGATAATTCCTTGTTTATGCTGGAGAAATCAGTACATGCTGGTGTAAATGTTTATTTAAATATACTCTGAAATGTCTTTGGGTTGTTGTTTCCCAGGAAACTGACACTGACAGTTTTTGTACTATTTCACACTTCCCTGAATATTTTCCTAAAAGCAGTTTTAAATGATGAGTGTGTGGCAGATAATATGTTTGTACATTCTGTAGTAAATTCTGACAGTGGAATCCAGGAGGGAAGATGCCACTCCCAGGCTCCTGTTTACCTTTCTTATAAAATCAAAGGCAAGGCTGTACCAGATTTGAAAAGCAGCAGTGATAAAAGTAATAAAGTAAATAAAGTAATGAGCATTGCCCAGTTCATGTGTCACTGACTGTCTCCAGCTGAGTAGTGTAATAAGATTAAAATTACATGAAGCATTTGTATAAATTACTGCCAGAGAGATTCTTTGGCAGCCCAAATGTCCTGTGTGTGTTTTAAAACCTCAAACAACTGGGAAGAACTGCAGGAAACCTGGCCAGGCTTTATGGATTTGTCACTGTGCAGTGTCAGAGATGCCAGCTCATCTGAAATTGCTTTGCCAAGGGCCTGAGCTAAAGAAGCTCAGCTTTGAAAACTGTGGCCTGATCTTGTTTTTGATCACTGAGCAGCTCTTTATCATATCTGTATTTTCCTCCTTGATTGAGCAGTCTGTTTTCCCACTCATGTTTTGATAATTTACACTTCTGGTCTTTTGGTTTGGAGTGTGTAAGTTTTATTTCTCCTTTAGATATATATGTTTTGTTTTGTTTTGTTTTGTTTTGTTTTGTTTTGTTTTGTTTTGTTTGTTTTGTTTTGTTTTTCCCTCCAGAGGCAAAGTTGGGTTGTGACTGTCTACCTCTGCTGCAGTGTTATCTGAGTGTTATCTTGCTATAAGTTCTGGAGAGAAATAAATCACAGAATCAGGATCATGGAATGAGTTGGGTTGGAAGGGACCTTAAAGATTGCCTCTTTCCAACCCTGTGCCTTATTTCTTCTAACATCTCTTTTAGGATGAGAACATAAAGCAGGTGACTCTGCAGTCATTTGAGTTTCACCAGCTGTATGAGACTAATTGCACTAAAACACCCTCAGCTTTATTTCAAATATCTTGTGGAAGATGATAACAGCAAATATTTTTGTTCCAATGTGAAATGGCAGCCTGGCACTTTGGATGTCAGTGCTCCCTTATCTTCACAACCCATAGTTCTTTCTTGTGTTTTTTTTGTTTCTCAGATGCTTATTTTTCTTTATCAAAACTGAGCATTTAACAAGCTAATTTATTTTATGCTATTTGCATCACTTTAGGCTTCATTGATCTCAGCCTCTATGACCAAGTAAGACTCTTGGAGAGCTGCTGGATGGAAGTTCTAATGATTGGTTTGATGTGGAGATCAATTGACCATCCTGGCAAACTCATTTTTGCACCAGACCTTGTATTAGACAGGTAAGAGGAATACATTCCTTGAGAGCACTTTCTATTTGCATGTCTGAAGGTGGGCTGAATTGTAGGAGGAAGAGGATTAAACATGGCAGATGTGATTAATATTTCATCTAACAATATAATTTACTTGTGCTTGTACCAACAATGTCCTAAGGTTCCACATCCAAAGGCCTCAAGGAATGCTAAGCTTTAAAATTGTTGTTGAACTTGCAAATTCCTGAATTCCTGTAGCACTGAGTGTGAAGTTTCTCTGCATTTTTCCATTTTTTGGTGGTTTTGTTCTCTTTGTTCCAGGTCTCTAGATGCTGATACTGTCAATACATCAACACAAAGCACCACATTGTCCATTTGTCCCTACATCCCTCATTAAACAGAAGATACAGTGACAGGCAATATTTTAATTATTTTAAATAGGCTACCTGCCTGTTTTTGTTCCTGCCACTTCACAGTTAGCTGTAACAGTGAACACTGGAGCACTAGCCAAGAGGGGTTTAAAGACCCCTAGCTTGCTGTTGGATACTAAGAATATTTTTTCAATAGTACATCAGATTGTTTTCAAGTTTAAAGATTATTTTTCCATAGCATAGTGGAAGGATATGGATTAGTAAGGATGTTTTTCTACAGAACCTTAGAAGGATTTGACCTGAGCTTCACATTTGTAAAAAGTCAGGGAAGTAATCTATTCTCTTGGGTAGACTTAAAATATCTTTTAGACTTTTCAAACTGGAAAAATTCAGATTTGCACCAGTTCTGTGTTTTACAATCAACAATTATTGTCATAGGTACAGATAGGGAAAATTGGCTAATAAGAAAAAAAATAATTTATAGAACAGAGGAAATAAATATTATTTGCTCATATGAAATTCAATACAAGGACATGCTGCACTGTTCAGTGCAATGATCTGAAATTGATGAAAATAAACAATAAATTTAATTGCTCAGGAGTTAATATGTGCTGAATAGAGCAAGAATATTTGAAGCATTTCTTCATTTCCTCAAGACATGGCAGAAAGGGAGCTTATAAGTGTCTGGGCATGCTGTAATTTTATTCAGGACATCCTTGTATGAACCTGGTCTGTAATGTGATTGTTTTTATCTTAGTTGAACTTAGAGTCCTTGAATGGTTTGGGTTGGAAGGGACCTTAAAGATCATCTCATTCCACCCCCAGCCATAGCAGGGACACCTTCCACTGTCCCAGGCTGCTCAGAGCCCATCCAGCCTGGCTTTGAACCCTCCCAGGGATGAGGAATCAGCTGTTCTGGGCAGCCTGGCAAAGGACTCTGAGGTCTCCCTGGAGCCTTCATTTCATTCATAATCTTCGCAGACAATATTTCTCTGGAACCTCTGTCCTTGTTTTGAATCTGGCAGCTGCCTGTCCTTCTCTAAAGCATAATATTCTTCTTTGCTATGAGGAAACTGGGCAATAAAATATAATTTTTGCAGGCAGAACCTGCTGCCCCTAGGTGGTGTTACCTGCATGTTCCTGCCTCCAGCCTGGAGGCTCAGCACCTTTCTCTTAGGATCCAGTAAATTTTTTATTATCTTGCACTGTGTTTAAATCTGTCTCATCTTAAAAACATTATAGAGGAAAAAAAAAAATCCTGTTACAAAGACTATTAGAAGCCTCCCTTTGAATGCTGTTGTTGTAGAGCTTGATCACTTTTTTTAGTCCACTATGTATAAAACAAAACTAACAATAAAGCTTGAACAGCACTTTAGTTGTTTAAAATTTGCCACTGCTGAATTTTAAACAAATAGGAATTACTTGTTTGGGGTGTTTTTCAGACCTGAATATAGGAACACTTGTCATATCCAAGATGGAGAAAGTTGAATTTTGTAAACACTTGCAAATATAAAAATAACCAAACCACAAAACCACCAAAACCCCAAATACCTTTCAATACCTACACAGAAAAAAGTGCCAGGAAATAGGAACAAGAGTTGTTTTATTCTTTAAGACTGTCTTGTTATTCAAAGCAGCTTATTTCAGGAAGTCTTTCTTTTTTACCAAGTCCTGAGGCCCCCATTAAGTACAAACATTATGTTCTTGTTTTTGGGTAACTCCTTGTGAAACAAATATGGAAAATTATTTAAGGCAGCACTGTGCCCTGCACAGAAGGATTTGAAACTGATTATCCAGAATTATACAGGCTGAGAGGATACAGAAATGTGATTCACACTGATGGTCAATTCTGCTTGCACTTCAATGAGAAAATGAGTTTCTTATAAAAGCAGACCTTTCACACCAGTGTAATTTTCAATTTAGATTCCATGATACAGTCTTTTAAATTCTCCCAAAATGAGATAAGACAGGCCTTTTGCAGCCTCCTTCATGCTTGGACTTTTATCTGAGTCAGTTCCTTAATTCTTCATTTTTGGTAACACGTTGCTTGTGTTTCCATAGGGATGAGGGGAAATGTGTAGAGGGGATTTTGGAGATCTTTGATATGCTCCTGGCCATGACCTCGAGGTTCCGAGAGCTGAAGCTGCAGCACAAGGAGTATCTGTGTGTCAAGGCAATGATCCTCCTCAACTCCAGTGAGTATCTGCTTGGCTCTAACTCTCACCAAGCTGCACCTTTTGTTTTGAGGGTGGCTGGGAAATCAGCCTCAATAAACCCCAAATATCAAATGATAAAAAACTGCTGGATGAGAATAATGGGAAAGGACTTGTCTCTGATAAATTGTGAAGATTTTTACTCAGGAAGCTTCTAAGCTGTGTCATTTGCTGTATTTTGGGCTATGTCCCAAGAACTGCATGGAAGACCCCAAGTTCTGATAGCTTCTCACAAGGTGTGGCTCATGGCTCAGGCTGTGGATCTGTCCTTCTGAATGGGAAATTTTACTCCTATTACTGGACCCCAGTCATGTGCAAAGTTGCTGTACAGCCCTACAAACCTCTCCTTAATTCTTAATTCTAGTAATTCTAGTAGTACTAGTAATTCTAGTAATACTAGTTACTCAACTGGGTGATGATTAATGGGGCTTAAATGTTCCTATTTAATGGTAATGTGTTGACTAGAAATGGCTGGAAGTAATCAACAGCTCTGCAAGATGAGTTTCAGGAGAGCAGCTTTGCTTTGCATCCTCTCACACAAGGTGTTTGCTAGTTCAGAGTAGCCTGCAGTAAAAATTATATTTTTCCCCAGAACATTTTGTCAATATTACAAAAAAAAAAAAAAAAATCCCACAACAAAATAGCAGCTAAACTATTTACATCAACTGCTTTCAGCAAGAAGCTGCTGCATAATTCTTAGTCCAGTACTGAAGGACAGCAGTCCAGCTGCAATCCCACTTGTCTGCCCACTTGTTTGGGTGGGAGTGTTGCTCTGCTGGAGGGTAGGAAGGATCTGCAGAAGGATCTGGAAAGGCTGGATTGATGGGTCGAGACCAACAGCACGAGTTTCAACAGGACCAAGTGCTGGGTCCTGCACTTTGGCCACAAAAACCTCCTGCAGTGACACAGGCTGGGGGATCAGGGGCTGGAGAGCCATGGTGATGATGGTGATGATGATGATGATGATGATGATGATGATGATGATGATGATGAGAGGAAATGAGGTTTCATTATGATGATGAGAGGGACTGGCCTCAAGCGGCACCAGGAGTGGTTTAGATTGGATATTAGGAATAATTTCTCCAGCTAAAGGGTGTCAGGCATTGGAAGATGTTGCCAGGCAAGTGATGGAATCACCATCCCTGGAGGGATTTAAAAGATGTGGAGATGTGGGAGTTGGGAATATGGTTTAGTGATAGCCTTGGTAGTGCTGGGTCAAAGGTTGGACTTGATGATCTTAAAGGTTTTTCCAACCTAGATGATTCTGTGAATATCACTATTTCAACAGACAACAAAAGCTGCTCTTTCTTTTCCTAAAATATCTGCAACAAAAAACCCCATAACCCAGCCAATAAACCCCAACCAAAATCCACATTCATCAGCTATATTTCCTTCAAAGTTCATGTCTCAAAAGATCTGTCCTTTCTCTTCTTCTACTCACCTTTCTTGACAAAATTAATAATTTCCCCCAAATTTTCAAGGTATTTTCGAGCTCTATCCTTCCACAGGTATCTCTGGAGGGACTGTTGAGATTTTTTTCTTTCCCTTGTCCCAGATCTATTCTGCTTTATCAACATTGTTTTTATGTGTTTCCAGACCTTGCTAGTGGTGATTTCTGTTTTTTCCTTGTCCATACACCCAAAACTATTTGAATTTTTTTTTTTAAAGTTTTACTTTGGGTGGTTTTTTTGTTTGTGTTAGGTTTTGGGGACTTTTTTGTTTGTTTGTTGTTTGGGGTGCTTTGTGGATTTTTTTGGGTTTTTTTTTTTTGTTTTTGTTGATTTTCAAGGTTTCTCACTGCAGATGTGCTGTATTGTGACACCTTTAGTGATCTGTAGGGAGACCACGACCAGCTGGGTCACTCTGAGCAGTGTCACTGACATGTTATCCTCCCTCCTTACTGTATACTCAGGGAAAAGAGGGGTTTTTTTTGTTTTTTTTAGCAAGAAGAGATTAGAACAAGCATAATATTATAGTTTATAATAGTTCAAGAAAAAAGGTACAGAGGAAAAACTGGAGAATGGAAAGCACATCACATCCTGACTGAAGGCTCTGTGTGCAACAGGTCTTGGGAGGATTTGGGAGAATTGCTCACTTTGCAAATGATGGGGCCTTCAAGCTTGATGTGGCATATGGAGCATCATTTGTACAATCTTGAGGGGCAGATCAGGGAATTAATCTTCTCTAATTGTGTTGAAATATTACATGATGAAAAAATCTATAGTCGTAGCATTCTGTTCTGCCTCATTAACATCAAATGTTTCTTCCTCTTCTCTGGTCAGGCATGTTCCCCTTGTCAGCAGAGGAACCTGAAAGCAACAGGAAGCTGCACCACCTGCTCAATGTGGTCACAGAGGCTTTGGTGTGGGTCATTGCCAAGAGTGGGATCCCCTCACAGCAGCAGACAACTCGCCTGGCCAATCTGCTGATGCTCCTCTCTCACATCAGGCACGCCAGGTACAGTTCTCAGAGTGTGTGTCACACTTGTGTTGTGTCAGTGTTTGTTTATTACAGCAAAAAGAGATGGCTGGAACTCCAGAGCACTCCTGAGGGAACCCTGGTGCTGCTCTTCACTTCTCTCACTGTGAGCTTTCCTTCCTAGCACAACAAAACAGGCAGCAAACTCAAGTGCTTGCTGGCACTCAGTGATGTGATGATATTAAAATGCTGTCTTAACCTTATTACATTAAATTATTCATTATGTGTCTGCCTGAAATGTTAAACAATAACACAAATTGAGCCTTTCAGAAAAATGTCTCACCCAGCCATCAAAACCCTTACATTCAAAATGGAAATCTGTTCCAAAGCTGATCTGCGGTGTGGGCTTTGGTAGAGCAAAGTGGATTTTGGGGACCATGTGTTTCTCAGACCAAATTTATCATCTTTTATGTGGAGTCACAGAGTTTTTACCAAACGACTCATGCTGCAGCAATGTCAGGCTCCTGTTTGTCCCATGGGAAGTGGCTCCAGTTCCTGGACTTCCCTGAGGGGTCCATCTATGCTTGTGGTTCCAGCAGACTGAAATGCAGATCCTACAAAGAGAGGTTTTAATTTTCAGTCTGTCATTTTAAATCATTACCCAGAGGTCAGCTATTGGCTAGGCTGTCTCATGGCTTGCCTTTGGATTGTGTGTCCAGGGGAGATGTCCTGGATGGACACACAAAGCTGGGATGGACACATGGGCTGGAGCACACAAAGAGAGCTGGGCACATCCTATAGGACACTGAAAAGGGGATGGCCACCTTTGCAATGAGCTTCCTGGGAGAGCAAAGGGCAGCAGCAGGGCCCTGATGGTGCTGAAAGACAGCTTTCAACAGCCACTTTGTGGACTGGGAAAGAGTTTGAGAGCTGCCTTGCAAAAGCTCCAGCACCAGCCAGAGCTGAACCTGTCCCATGGCTCTGATCTCTGCCATCACCTGGACTGTGCTCTGTGATGTGACTCCACATCACAGCCTTGCAGAAGCTGTTCTGGCATTCTGTGAACAAACACTACAAATCTTTGTGAAATTTTGATATTTTTTCATTAAGTCAAGATCTTTTATACAGTGTCTTCCTCAAAGTCTGCTTCTTGTGTCCTGTCTCCTTTAGGTTGCTTGGTGCTGGTCAGTCAATTAGACTTTGCTCTGTAAATAATTGAGAGCTGGGTGTGGGAGAGGAGCTGCAATTTCTCCTTGCCCATTAACATGTTCATAACTCTTGAATTGCAGCAGAACCTCGTTTATCTGGAAGCACTGCCCCCTCCCAGCTCAGCTGTGGCTGTTTGCTGCTGGTTCCACTGGGATAGACCTGGTGTTGAGCAACACACTTAGATCTCAGCCCCAAACCCCTGGAGTATAAATATGTGTAACTGCACTGGCAACAGCCATTTAAAATCCAAACCAAGATACAGTGTTATTGTGTCTTACTTTTAAAGTCTGTAACCATCTGCAAGATCCTCTCACTGGACATGCAGGGAGTAAACAAAGTGCTTGAAATTAGCTGGGTAATTAAGTCTTCATACTCAGCCAGGTAGGAGAGGTAGGTACTCATTACTAAATTGCATGTAGTAAATCCCTTTTTGCATCAAGCTTCAATATGGGGCCTCCCACCTTTACAGCATCTAAGAGGTTTTACCTTTCATTTCAATAGGGTCAGTATATCTGAATTATTTCCTGAAATAATTTGTATGGTGCAAAACAAAACTTGCATCTCTAAATAGGAGAATATTCAGCCTTAAAGTATTGAGATGTTCTACTGTTGGTAGTGGTAAATGATCTCAGGAACCACAGCAGCTAAATCCTCTTAAATACAAATTTAAAAAGGGGCTCTCTTGGAACCATGAGCGTGTTTTTCTTCTCTGCACTGTTGGAACCAGAGTACTGAGTTGTTTTCTGTTCTCCTGTACAGTAACAAGGGAATGGAGCATCTCCTGAGCATGAAGTGTAAAAACGTGGTGCCAGTGTATGACCTGCTGCTGGAGATGCTGAATGCTCACACCCTGCGAGGGCAAAGGAAGCCCCTGGCCACACACCCTGAGTTTGGCCCTCTGGAGCAAATGGAGCCTGGAGACAGCCTGAGGAAGGGGGCACCCCAGTAATTGTGTCAAGACCTGGAAATGTGAGGCTTTTTCAGAGCTATGGGAGCAATCAGAGCTGCTGAGGTGGGGCTGCAGACGTGTGACCCAGTGTGAGTTCTCATCCCTCCTGGATTTGCACATGGGTGTCTCGGGAGAGGCTGTGGGGAGCTCACCTCTGTGATCTGACACTGCAACAGCTGCACTGCTCTAGTGCCTTTTCTGAGACTCTGCAAAAGCACCTTATGAAATCAAGCCTCAGAACAGAACTGTGGGATTGGGGATTGCTGCCTCTCCTTCTCAGAGGCACAACTGAGAGGGAGAGGTAAAGGGACAGGTTTGAGATGGCAGAAGAATCTTGGAGAGAGCAGGTTGGTCTGTGTCTCCCAGAGCAAGACTTTTAAGCACTGACTGAACAAAGTCCTCTTTCATCACAGGATGGGGTGAAATGTAGAACAGCATCATTTGGGACAGATGTTTACCTGTGTGTGCTGGTCCCTGGGGAATGCCTGCTCTGCAGCTGATCTAGATAAAGTGCCACAGTGTGAAGGAGCTTATTCTCAAATATGCAGTGGCCTTCATTTGAAGGTCATTTGGAATAGCTTCTAGGGTCAGCTCAGAGCCTCTGCAGAAAGTTTAAATTGATCCTGTGAGCCTGTTCTTAACACTCACATTATTATCTGCTTATAATTCTTCAGTGCTTTAAGCAACAACCAAATCGTTTGAATATTTCAGTCAATACTGACCTTTGAAATGTGTTTCGTCTGTGAGATTATCATGTTGTTTTATATATTTATTAATGATGTTAAATCTATTCTAATAATTAGGTACAAGAAGTTGCTCTGTGAATATTAACTGTTTGTATTTGTATATGATCTGCTGATCAGGCCTTGTGAAACCAGCTAGAAAAAAAAAAAAAAATCTTCCCACCCCTTTGCCTGGCGTGTGGAATTACATCCTGCCCACCCAAAACCTCTTGCAGGGGGTGAGGCACTGGATGGGAACATGGATGGGGATCTGTTTTTGTCTGCTGCCCTGAGGTTTGCTGCTTGCTTGTTCTCAGCATGCATGGCACCTTGTGCTGTGGTCTTCATATCTTTATAGGAGCCCTCAAAGAGCGAGGATGGGGATAATGGTCAATGTGAAGATAATGTGAAGATGGGGATAATGTAAAGCACTACTGTGCTTTGCAAGTGTGATGACTTGTGTGAATTACACTGAAGATGTAGTGGTTGAAACTTTCTTTTTGTGCTGATTTCTGCATGAGTTTAAGCTGCACTGAGTAAAAAAAAAAAAAAAAACCTGATTAAATGGCCTGGCTGATGACCTCAGAGATCAGCAGGGTGGCATCATTCATTCTGATAACTGTCTCTCTACTAGGAACCATTTAAATATAGCACATGCATGTTCTGGGCATTATGGTGAAATGAATTGGGATCACACCAAAAGTCAATTTTGAGCCAATAAGTCTTTTGCATTAGGGATTTTGATCAGTATGCCATTTGCATATTTTGAATATCAGTCAAACCATTAATCTTGGTGGTTTTTTAAAGCCAAGGACAGTATTTTTTATAGGAGGTTTTCAGTGAGTTACACATCTACTGTCTGTTTTGATCTTGTATGATACCAGATGCTGCTGCTGATCTAAATTTTTACTCTCTGCCTTTTTATTGTTTTTAAGAAACTGTAATATAGCAGTGTCCTTTTAAAGATGTGTAATATTTCCAATGAAAAAAGGGAAAAAATGTGAGTATAGTCTGGAATTTATTGGTACTTTCATTTTGAGAGATGTTTTGCTGTGAAACAAACCTCAGTATTTCTTAGGCTTGATTGTGTTCTGGCCTCGTTGCCTGTTGTGTTGCTCTTCCTCTGATTTTCCTTATCCTGTGTAATTTTTTTGGTTTAATACAGTTTTTCCAAGAAATGTTTCAGTGATTTGTTTGTTTGTTTTGCTTCAAAAGTGTTGAATTTATGTACAATCTTGGAACAAACCTTTTGAAGAGAAAATGGGAAAGACTGGGTATAAATCATGAAATTACCTTCTAAATGGAAATTTGCTGTGGATTGACTCTGTAAAAGGGATATGCTGCAGTTTTGTGCTGTGTGGTGGTGTTCCTATATGTTGCTATTAGTACTGTGCAAATAGGAAAATGATGTGATTTTAACCTACTTTTTGTCTTGTTGAACATAATTTTATTAAAAGTTGCTAATGGTGTTTTGAAATGGGTGAAAGTCACCAGCTGTGGAGTCTGCATTAATGTAGCTGTGCTCACACTGGGATGAGGAGATGCTCATCTCCAGCAGCACAGGGGGGTGTGTGATGTTGGGTTTGTTCTGGCTCTGGGTCCCCAGACTGACTCAGATGCTGGTGTGGACATCCCTGTGCCTGCCAGCCTTGAGCAGAGCTGTCACACTGTGACTTTTCCAGTCTCAGGGTGGATGAGAGGAGTCCTCAGGAGCTGCAGGGGCACTGAGGAGGGGCTGGTTTATTGCTTTCCTTCCCTGCTTGGCTGGAAATCAGCTGCTGCTGCTTGCAGAAATCGTGCTGCAGCTCTGGCATGTTCACAGAGGTGAGCAAACCTGGCTCAGGAAAGAGGGAGAAAGGAAAGGAAAGAGGAAAGGAAAGGGAAAGGGAAAGGAAAGGAAAACTTTTTAACAGCATGCATAAGGAAAACATACTGAGCTCCCCTTCTCAAGTCTGGAACAAGATGGTAAAACAACCTCGGGAGTTTTCGTTTTTTTCTCTTTTTTTTTTGAAGAAATGTGTTTTCAGACAAGTGAAATGCTTTGTCTCCAGGAATGTGAGACCTCTTCCACACCTCTGTCTTCCTTCAAATTATCCATTTTTAGCACTCTCATGTTTCCAGTCAGAAGAGTGTGGGGGAAAGATATGTAAATGTGTTGAAGCACTCTGCCTTGAGATAGTGCCCAAGAGAGTAAATGCTCCTATAAAATAGCAAACTGAGACAGATTAGCAAACTAAGCACCTGAAGATTTTTTTAAAATAAATATACATATTTCCATAGTCATATTATGTTAATTCCTTGCTGACTGAATGAGAGATCTATACAGGGATCATTATGGTGAAAGGAGAGCATCCTTTTAAGTGTTTTAAGTGCTGAAATTTTTAATTTTGCTCTTGATGAGCTGAGGAGTATGAAAGATATTTGCTGCATTTGCATCATTACAGTGGTTTAGCAGAGCCTAAAAATGCAGTGAGGCCCAGAAATTTGCCTGTTGATCATATTCAAGCTGTCACCAGCAATCCTCTTCTGAGGTAAGAAATTTTGTCTTGTTTGGACTTTTGCCATAGAACCATGGAATGGTTTGGGTTGGAAGGGACCATGTCCCCAGCCACAGGCAGGGACGCCTTTCACCAGACCCAGTTGCTCAGTTGCTCATCCAACCTGGCCTGGAACATTTCCAGGAAAGGAGCACCCACAGCTTCTGTGGGGGACCTGTGTCACTGTCTCAGTGTCCAGTCACACTTTGCCCTTGTCATTAGTCCCTCTCCAGCTCTGCTGTGGCCTCTTCAGGTCCTGGAAGCTGCTCCAAGGCTCCCTGCAGAGCTCCCCTCCCTGCAATGACCTCACAGAGCCTGGCCAGGTGTCTCCAGCCTCCACTCCATCCCCTCAGGAGCTTCTGGCTGTGGATTCTGGTGTGGCACTCACCATGCAATAGTTTTGAACATGCCAACCATGCTCCAGACAGGGAGCAGCAACTGCATTTCACCCTCTAATTTCTGTACTGTTGGGATGTCAACATAACTACTTAGTTTACTCAAAGTTTTCCCCAGGCTATCTTTTCCCACCTCCATTTCAGGCCCAGAAGCCATGGAAACACCTTTGCTATCATCAGCATCCATCTCAGAAAAAAGGGTTTGGCATTACTGAGGTCCTGTGAGGTAATGGGTCAGCAAAGCAGTTAAGATGTGCTCATCTGTTGTGCTGACTCAGTGTCCAAACCAATTCTAAAGAGATGTTGCAAATAGGAGCATGAAAAGCAAGTGGATTGCTTCAATATGGAATGTAAGTATTATTTACATTAATTTTTCACAGTATTCTACTACTAAAGGGAAGTGTGGGGCATTCAATGGCACTTTCATAGCTAAGATTTCATTTTATTTATGGTCTGTGTATTATTTAGCTCCATCTTTACATTTAGGAGTCACCTACACTACTCACACATTGCTGAGTGTTAGCAATTTTTATTTAAGTGCATGAAGAAAATGAGACTGCCTTGCTATAAAAATGCCAACATCTGCTGCTACTGTCTCAACAGACAAAACCTTCTTCACTCATGTCAGTGTCACACAGGAGCTGGCATGGCTGTACCTGTGCTCACTGCACATCTCCATTTGTTTTCCACAAAATGTTTTGTTCTGAGTCCTGTCATTTTAGTTTCAACATTTCACTCTCTGTGAGTCTGTAATGGAAAGTTTCCTGACTGAAAGTGGTGCCTTCTTAAGCACTTTATGTATATTATAGTAATGTGAAAACAACCCCACAACCCCCAGCCCCTCCCTTTTCCCCAGCTGTCTTTAGTTCTGTGAACTGATGGTGTTTGCTGCTGTGTTTCATTCAGTTATGATTTGCTGCAGCTGATCAAATAGGCACCATAAAATGTAAATATATGGCTTTTTGTTCTTTTCTCTCTCACAGGTGAGCTCAGCCTGGTCTCATGAGCAGGTAATGTGTGTGCTCAGTCACTGAGGACACCTTCCACCACACCAAGTTCCTCCAAGCCCCATCCAACCTGGCCTTGAGCACTTCCAGGATGGGGCAGCCACAGCTTCTCTGCACAGCTTATTCCAGCACCTCAGCACCCTCACAGCAATGAATTTCCTCCCAACACCTTATCTAAAGCTGCCCTGTGTCAGCTTAGAGCCCTCACCCTTTGTCCTGCCACTCCATCCCCTTGTGAAAAGCCCATCTCCAGCTCTCTAGCAGGTCCCTTTAGGTACCTGAAGTTGCTCTCAAGTCTCCCTGGAGCCTTCTCACTGCTGTTGACTATGCTGCAAGGGGGTAGGTACAGATAACAACAGAGGCCTCATCTCACTGCCAAAAAAATGAGACTTCAATTCAAAACTAGTTTTGGCTTGGTTTGATTTCTCAATGCATGTGCACAACCACAATGGGGTTGTGCTTGCTCTCACTACTGTGTCTGCCCTCTCTTTAAAATATTTTTTTTTTCCTTCCCTGGCCACTAACACCCCAGTCCTGAGAGAGATGATGACACAAAGAAATTGTTGGGGATATAAAATGACTTGTTTAAGACTTCAGTGTCAGCCTACAGTGCAGTGATTATAATCAACTGGAAATAAAACTATTTAAAATAGGTGTGGAAAAAATAAATTAAGCTACCTCCCAGACATTTTTTTTGACATTTTGAGATAATATCTTGAAAGCTCCACTTTTTATATATTACATCAGCTCAACAATTTGATATAACTGTTCATAATGAAAGGAAATTGTAGGCTATGAAATTTTCCTTAGACCTTTTAACATTGTTCCACTTTTCCCCCTGCACATGTTCTTTAATGGAAGAAGAACTGAATATCACATCAGTAACTGACTATTACTTCTTGGCAGAAAGGTCTGCATGGGCATTTGTGACAATCTGGCAATGAAATAATGGTTAGAGTTGGCTCACTTCTACAGAGGAAGAAACTTAAATGAGCTCCATCTTCAAGTAATTGATTTGAAAATATCAAATAATGATTGCAGAGGGAGAGAGGACAGTGTGTGTGGCTGTGTGCAGCAAGGGGTGAGTGGGATCCATCTCTGGATCCAGCCCCAGAGTGAGAGCTGTTGGTGCTGGAGCACAAGCCTGGCACCTCAACACAGCTTATGAATTTAGTTTAATATCCTGGAAATGAACCACAGTGGGTTTGTCACCATGGCTGGGAAAAAGATGTTGGTGTGGCCATTCTCTGAACATCAGGACAAAGCAGTTTGCTCCATAAACCCCTCCAGCCAGAAGATGGGGAATCAGCAACCACCAGTGGTGACAAGTGTAGAAAGGGTGGGAGAACTGTCACAGGCTAATCAGAGACCTTATTTTCTATGTGCAGTGCTCACCCAAAGTGGCTAATTCCTGGGTTATTCCATTAACACACAAAAAGCTTTTGACCAAAGCCCCTACTACAGTAATGAGCTCTCCTCCATGTACACTTCCCCACTCCTGCACTTCCACTCCAGAAACTCAGTTCCAGAGTGGGAAATAGTTCAGCATTTCAAACTGATAAGCATTACTTGGTTCAACTTTGTCTTCTTCCTCCAGGAAATCAGCTGCAAAGGAAAGGATCTGTGCATTGGAACACTGGTCCCACTGCTGGACTGTGACAAGCATGGGAGTGGTTGTGCTCCTTCCAGCACCACTCTGTCAGCAGGCAAAGAATTTGACTCTTCCAGGAGTGGAAGGGGCAGCACTGCTGGAACAGAAGCTGGCTCCCCCCAACTAGACACACCCACAGTGCTGCAGACATTGGCAAAATTTTAATGACAGTACTCAAACTGTACAACCGAGGGGCAGTGGCAATGCTGACTGTACACAGTGTTTTTCCAGCCACTGCCCCCACGCCAGTTTCATTTTAAAAACAAAGCTTATAAAAATGCACAATTCTCTCCCAAGGTACTGTACACTATTCAGCAGGTTAAAAACTGGAAAAAAAAAAAAAAAACTTTCATTAAAAAAAGTCATTGCACTATTTGTATACATCAGGGATAGTCTACATAATCATGTTCATCTAGAAAATATGTGCATTATAAACCATTTCCATGCAATGCAACAATTCCTTATTCCAAAGGTGGTATAAAAAGACAACACAGCAGTCCTAACCACTAGAACACTTTATGTCAAACAAAACAAATGTGCATCATGATACTGAACGTGTTAGATGAATAAAATACAGTAACAAATATTCAAAAATATGCTTTTTTTTTGCTTCCACCATGTGACTACAGTACCAAAAGATACATGTAACGTGAAGTGTGTGCAGAAATCATGTTAAATGAAGTCCCTCTTCACCTGCTTGTGTCATGCTAACTCAAGAGAAACTATGTTTAAGATGACTGTGATGTCATTTCTGCATCTAAGAACCCAGTATCCAAACACCTTGCAAGCTTAAGAGCACTGCCCCTATAAAATAGTGTATCTATTGCATCAAAGTATAAAGTGTGTTGCTTACAGTTTTTTTTTAAAAAAAAAATCTATAGAAAAAGTTTTGTTTTCCATACAAAAACGCTGAAATTTTATCAAGATGTACATTTAGAGATGTGAAACTGGCTGCCTGCCTGACTGTGGAGCAGCAGCCAGGAGTGTGCAGGGTGGCTGCAGGTGCCTAGGTCGGGGGGGGCCCGTTGGTGTAGCGCAGCATGGGGTAGAAGGAGCGGGCAAAGTTGTTGGCCTGGGTGCAGCTGTAATCCTCCTCAGAGGAGGGGATCATGCAGGCCAGCAGCAGCAGCAGCAGGAACAGCAGCTGCAGGGGTAAAGCTGCTCGTAACACTCGGTAGAAGAAAGAGGGAGACTGAGGGTTTGCCTGCACAGGTTGTGGGTGGCTTTCACTCCTGGAAAGGAGAAACAAACAACAGGAACTTCAGGGTTTGAGTTAAACAAATTGTTTTTACCTTATTTTCAAGTGCAAATTTCACTTCTCCCAGGAGGCAAACAGACCATTCCAAATAGGTGCTGAAGAACCTATTCACTGATAGGTTTTTCTGCTTCATTCACTGATGAGGTTCTTCTCTGCCCTGGCATTACTGAGATCTACCCTTTAACAGACCCCAATGTACTGGGGGTTAAGCTCTCCCTTTGTCCTTCATGGTCTGTTTGTACCAAGTGTCTCACAGGGGCAAGTTTCTTTTTACAGGCATGCTGGTGGAATTAAAGGAGGATTTAAACCTAAAATATTCCCCATTTGGCACAAAAAAATAATGCACCAGGACCTGTGGAGGTCCTGGTGCAGGAATGCTAAAGAAAACCATTCCCTAAGGAGCAGCCCAGAGCTGGTAGGGAGAGAGGACTCTACAGGTAGGCAGAAATCACCTCCACCCATGTGTCAACCAACAAGGAACAGCTGCCCAGGCTTCTGCTGGCACACAGCTCCTCTCTGCCATATTCACTACTTTTTATGAGATCAGGCATATATAAAATATTACCTTGTGCTGCTGCCATTTCTGCCATCTGCAGTTCTCCTGAGGGCCATCTGTTGAGAGAAATACTTTTAGTATTATCCAGGTTGCAGAAACTGCAAGGAATTTCTCTGAAAAGACAGTTGTAGACTTTAAGGTCCAATTGTAAATGCTGTATAAGGTATATGGACCTAAAAGGTAAAATGATTATACTTGAGGAACTTCTACACTAAATATGTCAAAATGCACTATATGTTGATAGCAAAGTATTAGAAAATAAATACTTGCCTTCTTCACAGCAGGGCTGGGTTTCTCTTCTAGATTATAGACTCCTGAGTCCAAGTCATCTGGAACTAGCAGGAATGTTTTGGTATCCTGAAAGATAATACCACCTTCCTCTTTAAAATGCACATTCAAAACTGACAATAAATTAAGTGCAAAGAACCACCTTTCACTGCCTCCATAGGTGCACAGCCCACTGCCCCTTCACATGAGCATAATCAGTTCCCCAGAATAAAGAAATGCTTTACAGTGCCCAACCTGACGGAATTACAATGGAATGGTGCATACAGCTATTAACTTGAAAATATCTCTGACAGACCTCAGGATAAGCAACCCATTGCTACAAACCTCAAATTCTGTGTGTTCATTACATACTCCTAGTGTGATACCTGGCTTGGATCACACAAGTTCAGGTTGGAAGGGACTTCAGTAAGTTCATCTAGTCCAACCTCCTGCCCAAAGACCTGCCCAAAAGTCTTACTCAAAGCTTTATCCTCTGCTCTTCAAAGCCCTCATGGACAGAGGCAGCACAACCCCTCTGTTATAATACTGTACTAGCCTTGGGGTTGAAGTCATTCCTACAGCCAGAACAGTTCTTTTTTCAGCTTATCAAGGTAGAAGTACTTAAGCTTTAAGTCAGTTTTTTAATAAATACCTTCACTCTTAATATGCTATTTCTTTTCAGTAAGAAGATCCATAAACAAGTATTGAAATTCCAACTCACCAGGTTCCCTTGTATTGTTTTTAAGTCATGAGAGACTTGTTCAATCAGCTGTTTCAGTTTTGTTCCAATTACATGGACTTTCTCTTCCTCTTCAATGTAATCACCATCTGGTTTCAGCAGCAGGTAAGTAGTGAGTTCTTGGAGGGAGTTTACATTAAGCTGCTGCTCCAGCAGCTCTTTCTCCAATTGCTGAGGATAAATAAACAAAAAACAGCACAACACACTGTTATCCTAAACTTTATGGATGTTCTCCCAAAAACAGGAACTCTGGAAGGCTTTGAAGAAGAACACAACCTGCCTGGGAGTCCACAAGGCACAGGAATGGTAATTGCAGCTACACAGGAAATGAAGTTCTCTTGAAGAGACTGGTTGTACCAGCTTGAACTAACATTCAAAAATAGTTCTAGCAGCAGGTAATTCATATAGAGAAGACATTACATTTTGGAAATTGGAAGTCTTACTCTAGCATAAAGACCTCTCATAAGCAACTTTATTATGATGTGTAATTATGGAAAAGTGCCTCGTAGAGGCAATATCTTGGTCCATTTCAAAAATCACCCTGAGTTTTTGACATGCCTGAGTACAGCAGGTCTGAGGACAGGCTGCAGACACTGAAACAAACATCCTGCTCTTCACTGTGTGGTGAGAGCTGAGGTGCTGCAGTTAAGACTACACTTACCATTAGCTCCTTCTGGCATTCCAGTATTGTATTGAGATCAGCATTGGGATCTGTGATTTGTGCCTCATTCCTTCGGCTTTCAGCACTTGCTAACCACAGGATAAGCTTTTGGCTCTGGTCATGGAAATCCTAGAGAAACAAGGAGATTAGCACATAAGAGAAAAAACACCTTTGCAGTGCCTTCACCTACAGACAAAATGCCCAGCCCAGATTAGACAGAACACCACAAATTCACCATTAGTGAGGGTACAGAAACCTTGTTACAGTATTCCACCTATGTAGCAGAAGGGCATTCATTATCCACTTGAAAGGTATTTTTACCAAACCGTTTCAATCCATCAGCAGCAACTTTATCAAGAAAAAAAAAAGTCTTGGATTGTGAGTGACCATTCTCCTGATGTGCAGGCATTACCCCTCTGCCCTCTCCTCAACAGAATCCCCAAGGGTTTTCCCTCACCTGGCAGTGCAGTAAAGCTTGCTGTAAGCCCTTCCTCCAGCTGTCCAGGGCACGAGTTGCCTTCTCCCAGTGCAAGTTGACCTTCCGAAGCCTGTTCTGCAGCTCCTTGAACTCTGTGCTGTCTGCTTTCTGGAATTCTTTGCTGCTCAGGTTAGCAGAAAGTAACACTGCTTTGTAGTTGTCAAATGCTTTAAGCATGTCCTGGTAGAAAAAGAGGATTAGGAGCTTTTATGAATGATGAGAAACATGTTTATTTACAATAAAACCACACACTCAAAAATATCATAGGTAAAGGGGAAGGATGTTTTAAACTGGTGGCTTTTCAATACTGCTAAGAAACATACTGAGGTAGGTTTATGTTGGGATTTTTTTAAGCCAAAACCTTCACTTTGAAGAAAATAAGTGTGACTGGGCTTCTGCTTCTCCCTAAGTCACAGGCATTAATCCACATCTTCCTTTCAATTCCTCTGAGCTGCCTCTTTCCCTGACATTTAGACAAACACTCCCATAGATCATCACATGGTATTTTCTCCTAATTGATAAAAGCTTTGCCATCCCACAATCCTAGAATAACATTAACAGGGACATCTGGAGGTCTGTACTTCGTTCTCCATTTGCACACAGGACCAACTTCAAACTCCAAGGAGGATGCTCAGGGCTTCATCCATTTAAATTTTCAGTCTCTTGCAGAATGGAGCTTCCCCACCCCATCTGGCCCCCTGGTTCCACACCAGACCATCCCACTGTGAGAAAAAATTTTTCTTCTCTCTGGTCTGAGTTCCTGTCAGCCCATTTCTCTTACTTTTCAAGGTCCCCCCAGAAGACAGTCATGCCTGCTTCCCTCCTCTCCCTTAGAATTGCAGGGGGAATAATATGGAATTTGCAGTCATGGTCATATCATCTAATCACCTTTATGATAAGGCTGAGCCTGTATTTCTGAAGGCTTTTCTTTAAAAATAGAATGCCAAACAATACCTTCCTTGTACCCTCCAGTTTACAGTTTGAATCAAGGGTACTCAATCTTTACAAGCTGCTCTTACAGTAGGGAAGTAAGAGCTGCAGGACAAATCCCACAAGCCACAAAGCTCAGATTGGTTTTCTCAGCAGCCTTTCTATCCAAGAGTGTCAATCTTTATATTCTCAAGATCCGAGTTCCACTTGTAGAAAACTGCTGGTCTGAATTACTTTTCACCCATCAAAAGATCCTGTCCCCCTCTGCTCCAGACAATAAAGTTTCTTAATATCAGACAAAGCAAACAGACTTCTGAACACCAGTAAGCCAGTCTGTAGGCAGACTGGCTTTATTTTTATCCCAGGCAATTGGGATGTCCTGACACTTCATGAAATTCACTGCTTAGAGCACACTGGCTCTTTTAACACCCCTCTAAAGCCAAACTGTCTGAAAATGGGATTTACAGCCAGCTGGACTCCTCTTAAGCAGATGCAGAAGAGAGAAATGAAGCTCTGCTCCTTGAGGAGGTCAGACATCCAACTCCTGGCTGAAGGGAAACACCTCCCTCCACTCAGGGGGCACCATCAAACCTTTCCTAGGGCTTGGTACCTAATCCAGATTGGAGTTGATCTTACTGGAGTGCAGAGTCATTGTCCCTGGCCTAATAACTACTCCAGGACATATAGCCTTAAGCCTACTCTCAGTATGCCTAAGAAATCCCTCCTCTGTCCTGCAGAGTCCTGTTTGTGAGCATCACCCTGAGGATGACACCAGACTGACCAGTAGCCTCAGGGTGACTCCACACTGGGCAGCTGGTGAGGGGTGAGCACACAGGGATTTTGCACTTTCACAGATTTTAGGAACACTTGCTCTCTCAGACTTCAACCTGAGGTATTTCACTGCCTGAGTCCCAGGGCCCCAGCACTTACATGTGCCCTGGAAACCTGCTGGCTCAGCTTGCAGAAACCACAGCTTTAGAGCAGATCATTGCCAGTCTCCTACTGGAATTACACCCTGCCCCCAATTCAATTTAAAAAAACAGCAGCCTAGACTTTGCAGCCTGTTGACCTGGCTAATTTTCAATCTGTTTCTGGTTTGCATAGAGGGGAATGGCATAATGAAAATATGTCAATATCACAGTGCAAGAAAACAGAAAGGGAGAAGTGGAGGAGTTTTTACTTTTGCCTGCCAATCTCTGTATATGAAGACAGAAGCACCTTGTCTAAGACCCTCTTTAGTCCTCTTAGCTGAGAGCAGTTCAGCTCCTCTGTGTCACAGGAACATTGCTATTGGCACCCATGCTGCCAACTGATCCCAGGAGAACACAGTGATTAAAAAACATCAGCATCCTGAAATCCCTCTTCTCAGTAGGCCATAACTTACTTTCAATTTCTTGACCTTTTGTTCCAATGCCTGCATGCTGGTTGGAAGCTTCACCTTTTGCAGCTCTTCCAGCTCTTGCTCAGTTTTATCAAGCCAAGCAGAGATGTCACTGAGGTCTGAGTCCAGCTGCTGCCACTGCTGCAATTTCTGTTTCATTCTAAGTTTATTTCTGAGGTCTTGAGCTTGGATGAGCTCCCACCTATCAATAATGCCTGCAAATCACAGAAGAAAACCCATTAAATCTTCACTAAAGGAAAGAATGTGTAAAACAGATGCGAGAAGTTTTGCAAGAAAATTATTCTCCATTCTATTTGAGACCAAGTAACTGCTGTAATGTATTACTGTCTTTAAGCCACATCTTTCCTTGAGATACTGCAGTGTCTAAATTTCATATTGTTGGTCAAGCTATCCACATAGTAATGCTACACTGAATTTTAATGACATTAATTGGAGTTGTTTTAATTCACTTGGAAGAACAGACCAAATACAATCCAGCAGTTAGGACTTGTGTTTGTGTTTTATGTCCATGTGGAGCTGCTGGAGAGAGCCCAGAGGAAGCCACAAGGATGGTGAAAGGGCCAGAGCACCTCTCCTGTGAAGACAGCCTGGGAGAGCTGAGGCTGCTCAGCCTGGAAAAGAGAAGGCTCCAGGGAGACCTTAGAGCCCTTTCCAATGCCCACAGGGGCTCCAAGAGAGCTGGAGAGGGACTTTTGACAAGGGCATAGAGGGGTAGGACAAGGGGGAATAGCTTTAAACTGATGGAGGGCAGGTTTAGATTAGACATTATGAAAAAATTCTTTATTGGGAGGGTGATGAGGCCCTGGCACAGGCTGCCCAGAGAAGCTGTGGCTGTCCCATCCCTGGAACTGCTCAAGGCCATGTTGGATGGGGCTTGGAGCAAACTGGTCTGGTGAAGGTGCCCCTGCCCATGGCAGGGGGCTGGATCTAGATAACTTCAAGGTCTCTTCCAACCCAAACCATTGTAATGAATGTGTGTCTCATCAATTCAGTGCTAAAGGATGGAGATGCCACCTGTGTGATGACTGACACTTTCTGAAAGCACATCTAAACCACTTATTCTCAGGCTATTCCTATTCATCCCACATATGGGACACAACCCTGAACTGTTTGTGAGACCAGAGAAACAGGCTAAGCAAGCTGGTGCAGGTAGCTGCAGCCTGCTTTTATCACATGATTTGCTTTTGTGACTGTTGTACAATCTCAAGCACCTGAAACCAGGAATGAGGTCCTAAAAGGTCAAGAGAACCAGCTTGCATGAAAGGACCACTGTAAAAATACTGAAGAACAGAATGCAGCACCAGCTTTGAAAAAAAAAAACATTTCTGCAAATAGGAGCTGTAGCATCTTGTTATATGGAATACCAGTAACTCTACATAGCAATCTTATTTTAGACAGAACCTCTGGTTTGAAATCTGATTAGAAGTCTCTGAGGTGTTCAGTATCAGACAAAAGTGAAATTGTTTCCATTTACTACTAGCAGCAAAGAGACAGAAGTATTTTATGGAAGAAAAATCTCAATTCTGGCAGAAAATGTGGAAGCTTTGAACAGCACACATGGGTTGGACAGAATGAGATGAGAAGGGAGCTCAGTGAAACTTGAAAATTTGACAAAATACATTAATTTCTTCTTTTGTTCCCATATATGCTGCCTTTGTGCCATCTCTACTTTGTCCTCCCCAAAGTCACAGGACAAACACCCCAAAACCACTTCTAATTCTCTGTACCTGATTGCTTCTCTGCTGCTGCTATATTCACAAGTTCTTGGTCCTCCTGGGGCTCCTCATCACTCATGTTGGCAGATGGAATTTTCTCCTTGCTGCTGCTGCTGCTTGCAGAGCTCAGCTGCTTCACCTGGAATAACATTTTGGTGGGTGAGCCCTGCAGGTTAACAGGATGTCAAAGGTCCAACCCAATCTGTGTTACTCTGGGGTGGCTGGGCTGCTGCTGAGCTCTTGCACATCAGATTTAGCACTGGGCTTCTGCAGCTTTGCTGACATTTTACCTTGGCTCTCTGTGCCCTTCCAGTAAACAAACACACACCATGGTGATACCAGCTACACTAGAAGAGTGGACATGGCAAATTAATTGCTTTTGCACTACATGTACCAGACAATGTACAACTGCTGATGCTCTTTGTTGGATAGTGGGCCTTAGCAATATTGACTCTAAGGCTCTGGGACTGGATAAATGATGACAAAAGCAGCCAGATACCAGTACCACCCTGTCTGAAAGAGTGGTGAAGCCATGGCTGGGAAACAGCCACCAAGGCTGAGGAATCAATGACCAATAAGCCATTCTGGCACATTTTTCAGTGCCTAAAGGCAGATTAAATGGTGTGCATATTAAGACCCCTCAAATTTGCTTAGGAAAGGGAAATATGTCAGTATCAAGAGATTCACACCCTGTCCTTTATGGGGGGTTAAATTCTCCTAGACTTGTCCTATGATAATAGAGGAAGGAAGTTCCTCCAGACCCTGACTGACCAGGAGTCCAACCTGAGCCACCAGAAATAATGCCTAAGTTTGTGTGAAGTGAAAATTCCCCACCTCAACTATTCTTTTCCTTGGAGAAGGGAAGAGGGTGGAGTTACACAGAACAACAAACAGACTGTGTAGCACAGGTTCAGTGCCCACAGAGCCTCCAACTCACATAGTCTGGTTTATAGGGAGTGCTTGTCTCTGGTCCAGACAACACATTTCCAACCATCTCTGCCTGGTTGTATCTGTGTTTCCTGCAGACTGGGCTACCTGGAGAATGCCAAGGATGAGCTTCTGAAACAGACTTTCCTGAAACAAACAGAACCAAAAGCACACAACATGAGTGCAAGATCTCACCTCCACAAGAAAGCTGTTGCTTTGTATTAAGTTAGAAAGCGCTTTGAATAAAATGGCATCAAGTTATGGCATAAAAATGACAGTTTTGCAGCTTTCCTTGCAAAGCATGCACATTTGCAAAACATCAACAGTGTTTCAAAGGTAATGAGATGAGAGCCATGCAGTTATGGGACATTCTGCTTTCTTCTGGAAAATGCTTGAATACAGGTTAGAGTATTCAAAAAAACCCAAAAGACAAGGCTGCACCATGGTTTTGTAAAGTTTGCATCCCAACAGTAGCTATCACACATCTGCAACATGTCAGAGGGAACAAGTTAGACATGTCCTGGAGAATGTTTGTTCTGGATTTAACAGACAGGACACACATAGTTCTGTCATGCACAAACCACAAAAAAAAATACTTGTAGAGCTGGAGCTACTGCCTTCAGTAGTTATGCAACCAAAATTAGAAACAACCAAAAACTGCTACTACCCAGAGCAAACCACCGAGAAAGAACCAAAAGACTTTGGATCAGTACAATGAAATGCACGTTAACCACCTTGGCATTTACCAGGCAAAAATCTAAATGGTGTGTTCTTGACTGCTTTTAATGTCCATGTGGATACTGCAGCTTAAGAACACCATGACAGGATGAGACATGGTGTCCACACAAGGCAGGAAGTCAGACATTACATATGAGAGAGGTTGAGGAATATAGCGTGCAGCACAGGGAGATTGCCATGTTCAGACACATGCATTAGCAGGTGCCTACCAGAAGATGCTTTCAAAGTTTTTGTGGTCATTTTAAGATATGCCTCAGGGTTTTCAGTGATTTCTACATCTGAAAAAAGAATAATGTCATTTTCCTCACTATTCAATATCTTCCAACTATTAAAAACAACTGAAACAATGAGGGACAGCAAAGACAAAGAACAAAGTGGTTGGTACCATTTTCAAACATTCTTAAACAGTAAGGCTTCTAAAAACTTCTTATGTTTCTAAAAGTAAAAGCTTGGTTTAGACATTACCATTTCCTTCATCTAAGAGATGAGTCTGCTCACATCTATTAATGGTACTTGAAAACCAACCAATGTGGGAGCAAGACCTCAATCCCCTCCCTTCCCACACAGGGACATTCTCCAGCTGTCCATGTCAAACCAAACTGCTGGACATTGGTTCTCACCTGACAGAGCACTGTAGTATTGTGCTTCTTCATCATCTTCATGAGAGGAAGAACCTCCCACGTCACCTGTGTGATCCCACTCAAGTGGGATGGAGTCAACGCTGACAGGGGTCTCACAGCCTGACCTCTCATGGCCCTGAG
The DNA here is from genome assembly GCF_903797595.1 of Erithacus rubecula. Lineage (NCBI taxonomy): Eukaryota > Metazoa > Chordata > Aves > Passeriformes > Muscicapidae > Erithacus > Erithacus rubecula. Next base: position 54,087,673 of record NC_136688.1, read on the forward strand.
TCGGGGGCACAAGGTGGCAAAGGGACTGTGGTGATGAGGGCCCCTCAGTCATGGCTTTCTTATGCCAGGGATCATTCTGGATTTCTCTGGAGTCTTCTTGATCTGTCTCATTTTCAGAGTTATCTTTTTCATCGTCCAATCCCTATAAATAAGTAATTATTGTATATTAATAAGATTTACAGGAGATTTTAATGAGCTAATGATTGAACCATATTGAAGTGGTACTTCTGAAGTACTACTTCAGTACTACTGAAGACAGTTTTGTGGTAAGCTGCAGCAACCATGTGCCTAAAATTTAAGGGAGATAATTTCTGCCTTCTTCCATTTTTGCCAAAATCAGTCCCCACATCAGGAACTACCTCTCCTTTTTCAAGGCATTCAACAACCACCACCATAACATCTCTCCAGTTTGCAGGAGGAGTGAGTACCCAGCTCCAATTGGACTTAACAGCTCAGTAAGGAAATGATGCTCAGGCAGGAGTGAACAGCTACTTATCCATGTTACCTCCTTTACCTGGCTTTCTAACAGATGCTCTTTCTTTTTGAGGCCAAGCAAACTGAAAATCACCTGAAAATTCCCAGAGAAAAGCAAAGTGCATGCTGTTCCCCATTCAGGGTTCTCACAACAAAGTGGACAGATGGAGTGGACAAAGAAATACATAAAGAGATATTCTAAGCACATTATTGATGGCAAGGAAAACAAAGTAATATTAAAAACACCAAAAATGTTTTGAAGTCTTCAAGCCACAAACTGTATCTTTCTGAACCTTATGAACAACCTCAATGCTATTATCCAGATTCTGCAGATGGAGAGGCATGAAAGGATTGGCAACAAAGATTTAGCAAGGCTGGCACATCTACTGCAGAGCTCCTGAGCCCTTGGGGCTCAAACAACTCAGTCAAGCTGCTAGGAATAAGCAATTGCAATTCAAAAACCAAAATAAGCATTGCAATTCAAACACCAAAATCGTGTCAAAGCATTGAAACAACTGTTGCTTCTTACAGGATCCCTTGAAGTCAGTCTTTGATGGAACCGGGCAACTCGCCCAAACACCTCCTGACAGTATCGATGAAGTTCTTCCAGTTCATCTTCTATCAGGATGGCATCCAAAGGCTCACTCTTCTGAATCAACTGCTCCCCAAAAACAATCAGCTGATCAATCTTGTTGGTGTTTAATGTTATTTCCTGCTGGAAACCCTATTTGGAACATACAAAAAAAAAATTTATTTCTCCATTGGCTCTTTCTAGCCTAAAGTTTGTCCCTGTGTTTTAGTTCACTGCAGTGAAAGACAAGCAACAATTGACTAATTTAAATTGGCAAATATATTTTTATTCAAGAGGCCCAAAGGTTTGTTTTATGAGCAGAATTACAGTTCCAAATGAAATGGCATTTTCCACCCATGTGTACCATGTATGGCTGCAGTGTCCTGAATCTACAGAGGATCAAAATACAAGAGTTCAGCTAATCAGGGTTTATTTTTCTGTTGGGTACACAAAATCTTTTTTTCTGTAGCCAAGAAGTCTGTTTGGTTGCTTGGGCCTCCAGCCTACACAACAGTAAATCTGCACCCCAAAACAATAACAGTGCAGGGAGAAGGGAGAAATGAGCATATAATATAGGAAAGAACTAGTATATTCCTTACAATCACTGCACATTCCTGATGTCTAATTTCTGCTAAAATTCCCAGCTTACAAACATGAGCTCCAAGGAGAGATGGGACTACAATGCCAATTCAGAAAAGATTTGCACCAGAAAATAATGCCTGAATTTAGTTCTTACTGTTAAGCAGCATCTGCTGCTTTCCTGGCCAGATACCACTGCCACTGACACATATTGTCAGGAGAAAATGGCATGGCAGGACAGAACTGAGCCTGAACACTGAATCTGAAACTAAATAATACACAGCTTAATCTTGATTCAGACAATATATCTTAACAATTTATTGCTGTCTTTAAACAAATATAGTTCTACAGAGATCTGGTGGATGCTGTGAAGTTACAGAAAATGGATGGTTTTGTCAGGCAAGGGAAGCCCAACAGGATCACTGGGCTATAGTAAACAACTGCTTCATAAGGATACGTACATTTAACTGGCGCATTTTGTCATCAAAGTTACTTTTTGAGAAGTGCTCCACATTTGTCAGCTGTAGGTCCATTTCTGTGAGCCAGACAAGGATGCTTTCCCTCGTCCCCTCAAACTCATCTCTGCGATTGGTGAAGTGCTGGATGGAAAAAAGGAGCCAGAGTTACATGACTTCAGCTATTAAATGAGACAGGTCACAGGAGCTCTCTGAAGCCAGTGTTTTATTTCAAAACTCCTGTTCACCTTTAAGGCCAGCAGCACACAAACAGCAGCATGCCATGTATAAAACCTGTCCCCTTCCCGTAGGCATGCTAGAAAAGTGCCCTGTACTAGCCCTATGCATTATTTGTACAAAAGAGGGAGTAAAATTTTAGCAGTTCAAGATGCTTCTATAAAATTACATTCTTGATTCCGCACATTCCTTCTCCCACATCATTATATCAGCAACAGTTATTTGGACTGTGGCTTAACATCTGATTTGTTCTAAGCTTAAAACAGAGATAAACAAAGAAAGCAACCCCTATATCTCTAAATGAAGTAATTAAAATTATGATATTAAAATCAGTTTTTACTGAGTTTACAGTGGAGAGGCTGCATCATGGATGACCATGAGAGTGCAATTAATGCACTGTTTGGCATGGCATGCCCCACAGAAGCTGCTGACAGACATGCAGCTTGCCTGTTCTGTAGGTGAATTTACATTTCAGAAGGGGGTCATGTAACACCCCAAATATAACAATTCAATTGCACATATCAAACCCCATCACTGCTCTCACTGCCTCATCCACTGACTTCTGGGAGCTAACAGTTTTCCCTGTCAGTTGCTTGCAACACTGGTATATTTAAAAAACTAGCAGCAACCAGTTTTCTCCAGGGCACAGCACAGAGTATCTGCCCAGAGGTCAGTTTAGTTGATGAGCAGAATACTTCTTTGAAGTGTCACAAATACATTCTTCAACAACATTCCTCATCAGGCAGGCAGCACAGCAGGAGCTGCTTTCTATCACATCTCCATCTTCAATGCCTTGCTGATGAATCATGACTTGGCACCAAGTAGAGCTGAGTTGGAAACTCCAAACCATATTTGCACTTGGGAGCCTTTTGTCTCACTGTCTCTTACCTATGGAAAGGTGCAAGTGCATCAACACATCCACCCATTACAAGTGGGTAAGAGGAAAGTGTGATGGGAGACTTGAGTATTGCAACCGACCTCTCAAAATTTGCTCTCCTCCTTCCTTTAAGTTTTTCTTGAGCTACCAAGAACCAATCTACCAAGGCTGGGTTTATGCCATGTACTCAGTGACCCTTCCAGAGCTCCTCTGCTGCGCTGGTAGCTCAGGACAGAGAGAGCTGCTCTGATGTGGCTTTTGTGGGTAATTCCTGCAGAACCCTGCGAGTGCTCCTCACTCCCTCACCCCAGGGTGCCTCTACCTTGAGCCTCCTGAGAATGGAAGCGACTCGTTTCTGGAGGTTATCCCAGCGCTGGTTGCCCTCGTGCACCATCTGCTTGAGCTTGCTGGCCGAGTCGGTGCGGTTCTCGCGGGCCAGGCGCCGGTACTGCTTGTTGATCAGCTCCAGCTGCGTGAGGCGCTCGTGGATCTGCCGCTGGAACGCCTGCAAGGCAGGGCAGAGCTCACTCCCTGCTACAGTCAGCATGTGGGTATCACCCATCAGACATGATGCCCTCCCTCCTACAAACAGACCTTCCCACTGCAAAGCTAAATCCAGATTTTAAGACCCGTATTTTAAACCATCTGGTCAAACTTAGCTCACTAGGAAAAGAAAGAAAAGCATATATATCATACTACCAGAGTCTCTTGCCTATAAAAAGCAAGGCTTTAAACATGTGTCTGTTCAGAGCATTGTATTCTGGAGACAAATAGACAACTAGCAGCTGCACACTCACCAAATTATTTATGTTCTCTATACTACCAATGCCAAACCAGTGTTTTCCTGAGACTCGGGCATTTTGCACAGACAATAAGTATTCAGCAGCCTGATACTGAGGATAAAAAAGGCAGACAAGAAATTCACCTCAAATTTCTTCAGCTCCTCTTTTGCATGTGTGTACAAGACCTCTGAAGAATTAGGCCTAGCTGCTATATTTTCAGATGCTTTTAGCCAATCTTCAAAGCGAGAATAGTCATCCAAAAACCTCTGCCACAGACGCCAAGTTTCCTCGATTCTGAGAGAGCAAAAACAGAAAGGTTTTATCACAAGCTATCGACTCTGGATTCTTGTTTCCTTCTCTAAAGTCATCTTGTGGCAAAAGCTACAGCATTCCATCAAAATGCTGCCACAAGTTTCTGTAGGGTAAGAAGAGGAGACGTACTTCATTCGCCTTTCCATGGACATGGCACAGATGTTTCTCCACCTTCTGTCCAAGCTCCTGGTGGTTTGCTGGATGGAGTCACACTCTGTCTCGTTAGCACACGCATCTGAGTCGTGTAGCAGGACTTCACAGATGTTAAACACAGACTCCACACCCGCCGTGTGCTGCTCTATGTCTCTCTGCAGGTCCTGCCATCAGCAAAAGAACAGCGTCAGAGGAAGAAACGTGCCTGGCTGCATCTCAGCCATGCCCTTGCAAAATGCAGCAGAGGATAGGGAAAGAGCAATTCCCATGTCAGGAAAAGCTTCTTTAGCTTTAGAAAAGACCTGCAGGATGAACTGTGCAGATGACACAGGTCAGGAGAGAACCATCATGCAAAAAAAGTTGTCTCAGTCTAAACTCAATCTCCTCATTAACAATCTAAAAAATTTAATGTATATTATAAAAATAAACCTTACCTATACCATAAATAAATTGTTATTAATTTTGACAGCACAAGATGACTGTCTCATATCAGGTTACTACACTGAAAGGTTCATTAAAGAACTCCTGGTGCAGAACATGCATTTTAGTGACTGATCACAGGCTGAAGCATGAAACACAAGCACTGTACACAATTACCTGGTGCTACACTCCTTTTCCTATTCCCTCTTGTAGGGCTCCTGTTCTGACAGATTGTTTTAAAGGGTCTGGCAAAGACCTTTTGTCTAATCTACACTACAGGTTTCTTTTCCATAGCCTGCACCTCCATGATGGTCTGGCCTTTCATCCTGTACCCATCACTACCCTTAAAGTCAGTGTAATTGAAAGACAGAAAAAAAGCCTTATCTAAATAATTCTTATTGAAAAGGTAGATCTGTACTAAGCTACCAGCTTTAAATATTAATAAAATTATAATAGCCACTACAATTCCATTTTTTCAACCTATTTCTGGCTTTTCTAATGAAGGATAAAGAGACTTTTGCTTGAATAACACTAGAGCAACAAACAAAAATGAGTATTTTCCTAACTAAAGTGAACTGGAGTTTGCATTAAATGGTATTTACTGATTTCAGTCAACAGATGAAGCAGAATTGGTTTTGCTCTAGACTTAAAAAAAATCCCAAACAAAATAAAACAAATAAACCCCTCCAAAATACACATAGCTTGTAGTAAATATAAAATTAGTTGAAGGAAGATTTTTTGCAGAAGTCAACAAGCTGCAAGCAGTTGAGAATCACTCAGTGGCAGTAGCCAAGTGTTACATGGGTACCTGAATCAAGGGCTAAGCCATAAATGGTCAAAAATATGGCTAGTGGGATTTGTAGTAATGAAAGTGAATGTAGCAATGTAGAAGTGAAATTCTTTACATGGATGAGACTGACAGAAGGAGATCCAACAAAATTTTTTACAGGTTACTAAGCATTTACAGCTATTTACTGAGCAAGGTGCATCAGTGTCTTCTCAACACAGGCTGCACAGCTGGGAGCAGGCTCTGCCTCACTTATGGTACCTGGAGAGCCTCTTTGAATTCATTAAATTCCACTGGATTTACAGGTGCATTAGTGAAAATGAGAATTCTGACCATAGACTACAAATTAATTCTAACTTACACTATGGTAATGTTGCTTACATGATCTCATTACTTCAGGCCATGCCAGGGTTCATGGAATAGCCTAGACAAAATCCTTGCTGTTTTCCAAATGACCTGACTGTAGCAAGTGAGACAAACACAACAAACCAAGGGACAGGGTGAGGAACAAACATGGAGCCCCAAAAGGTACCATTCCTTCAACTCTGCACAGCATTGCCCAGAGAGCTTTAGCACACTACACACTGTTAAATTTGTGCATTAGTGAAACACCTTTGCAATCTTAAAATTAATATTATTCATGTTGGAATCATCATCCTGTAATTGAACAAACATGCCATAAAACACCTCTGTGGATTCACAAGGCTTTTAAATTTCATTATTCAAGACTGCACAGGTAAAGCTTTTCCAGTCATGGATGTCAAATAAAACAAGCCTGCAGGGCATATTTCTCACCAATGCTCTGCTCTTGCTGAAATAAAGCCAGGAAAGATCTTTTTACTTGTCGCATTCAGATAAATGTTTCACTAATGCAGAGCAAAAGCAGCTTTCCTTTTTACTGTTGCCTTTTTAGTGAGCAGAGTCTTCTCATACACAGCCTGCTAAAAAGCTACTGTAGGAGTCTAGAGGTGCCTAGAGCATCCAAAAAATGAAGCAGTAAGTAGCTCTGAGCAGCAAATGATGGCTCTTATAGCCAACTGAAAATTGAAAGCTCATAATAAAAACAAATTAGTTTGGACACAATTCCTTTGTGCTCCATGCTCTGCTCTGCCTGGCAATTTATCATGATCTTTGAGAATGCAAAAGGCTGGAATGAGAAGAAAATATTTCTTTGTTGTTTACATGACTATTCACAAAGCAGATGAAACCATGAGAGGTGCTGGCCCAAGGCTTCTGATGTTTGACCAGCTCATGCAGTGCAGACAGTGGGAGCCACCTCCAATCCTGTCACACAGGAACTGGCCCTTTGTGTGACATTTGGGACGTGAGTACATGGACAGCCAGCAGAGAACACAGATCCCAGGCCTGGGTCACTCAGGGATCCTTAAGACACAAAAGCAGAAGCCAGAGAGAAAAGGCAAGAAGGATGGGAATGATACCAATAAGTGTTCCTAAAGGCAGATGCCATAAAGCTTCCAAGCTTCCAAACTTGACAGACTTACTTTGGATATTTAGTTTTTGGGCAAGTGTTTAACGCAAGAGTTTATCAAAAGGCCAAATGACAGCCAAACACAGAACCTGGTCAGATTTACAGCACAGCCCTGAGCAAAGGATGGCTCCACCAGCAAGTCTGTGCTTTGCCAAAGTCCCTTTGCCTTGCCTGGCTGCTGGTTAGAGAAATTTACACCAGGACTATCTAACTCCTTTCCTAAGATCCCCCTGGTAAGCTACTGCCTTGGATAAATGCCCACCAATCCCCAGCAGTGCAATGCTGGCTCACACTTGTTGTCTCAGCAGGATTCATGCACCAGCTCCCCCAGCCCTGAGGGATCTTCAGAGCCTCCAGATCAAACTTCATCCAAAGGTGTGTCTGCACAAATTCACCTTCCAAAGCTCAAGCATCCTGCTCTGCCAAACTTGCTCTGCTGTCTGCAAGCAAGGGACAAGAACTGGAGCCAGTCAGGGAAATGCATCAAATCCCAGCACTTGGATCTGTCCTGGCCACTGTGCAGGGAGCAGCATTCACGCCTTGTCAGTCCAAGTCATCCTCATGTACTCTGCACACTGTCTGTGCCCTGCCTAGTCCTCAGGAAGTCTGCTGTACTGAACTGAGCAAATTTGCTTTTGTTTGTGTTTTGCATGTTTTCCTTGGGTGAAGGGGGGCAGGGAGATGTGGGGGTAATTGAACACAATACTGAAATTACTGCAAGCAAATGAAGATTTTCCATGTAATGCACCTTGGCAGGAACACGCTATGCAAAGCAAACAGTCAGAAGGGCTTGCTAAAGAAAAGAAACAGGTGATTTTATACCAGGACCAATCAGCAGCATTTTAGCTCATTTACTCTGGCTGCTGCTATTTCCCACCTGCTGTTCTGCCAGTCTCTTCTGGATTTCTTGGTCATCACAGATGTCATAAACAACAGGCTTGGAAAGCTCAGACTCAATCCGGGCCAACCAGGTGCGAAGGTTACTCATGTTTTTGTCCAATAGTTGTATAAAAGCAAATGTTTCCTTCAGTTTCTTCACCCTAAGCAAACCAGGAAGAACATTTTGTTACAAAGATGGTCAATCAGTGGAAAGGATGTTAGCAGGAGGTGATGACAGGCATGGCTTTATGAAGCCATGTTGCATCAAGCTGCTGCCTGTAAATCAGAGCCATGTTTTAGTCAAAACCTACCTAAATTGGCTCAGCAGACCCCTGCTCTATAGCTGCAAGCAGGTCTTGGGTGAAGGCTTTAATTAAACTGTATAAGCAAGGTGAAATTTTCATCTGCTAGGGAGCACTGGTCATTCATCTAAGTAGAAATTTGTACCATAATTTCAGTTAAACTAAAATAGGTATCTATGGTCGGATTTTCCTTCTGTGAATTTTGCTCGCTGTCTTCTTTAGCATCCAACAGGTTCACACTAATCAACAAGGTACCACTGCCAAGAGAGGCAGAATCTGCACAAACCACCAGTCCAACACCCTGGGAAAATCACATAATGGTTTGGGTTGGAAGGCCCTGAAAGATCACCTTGCTCCAGCTTGCCGTGGGCAGGGACACCTTCCACTATTCCAGGTTGCTCCGAGCCCTATTCAACCCAGCCTTGAACATTTCCAGGGATGGGGCATCCACAGCTTCTCTGGGCAACCTGTGCCAGGCCTCACCAACCTCTGGATGCTGACAGAAGAGGAGAAGACCTGAACAACAGCTACTATAGAATTTGTAGCACCTCAACATTAAAACTCATCTAAACACCACACAAACACACAGAGATATGCCAGACTCTCCTGACAAGTGAAAAATTAAAAAAACTCCAATCATGATGGGGGAGAATATCAAATGGCATGGGAGACTTGTGCAGTGAACAAGCAGATGAACCATTGAGAGTATTTACTTTTCTTACAGCTGTTTGTAGCACAGCTCTCAAACTGCAGGCAAACTTTTTTTTTACTTCCAGCCTTCACAGAATATTATCATGTCAAACCCCATATCAGCCCTTCAAATTACCCAAGCAGCATGCTTTTATATGATGGCAAATTTGTCTCCATGTGTTGGAGGAATATCTTGTGAACTACCTCACTGGTCTCAGATTTTGCTTGAAATTTTCATTTATTGCAATTCCCAAAAAAATTACTAAAAAGACAACACCAGGGTGACACTTATCTCTTCAGACTTATTTCAGAGCTTGTCATCTAGACCATGGTAGTTAGTGGAGGAAAAAAAAAAAGAAATGATGATTTGTATCAGACCTGTCTTAAACGTCCAGATCACAAGATGAGATGAACTGTACCAAAAAGCACCCATGAACTGCAATGGTCTACCCTGCAGTACTATAAAGATCAACACTGCAGACTCTAAAGTCAGATGAAATCATTCCACCCTTGTCCTAAGGAGAGCTCACTTGTTAGCCAGCATTACTTCCCTGTACTGGTTTCCTGATCTCTAGTTATGTTCTTGTGCCTTAGGATGAATTTTTGAAACTTGCATGTGATTTCTAAGATGCAAACGTGCAAATTAAACCTTTAGCTACTGTCTGGTCCAACAACTATCAATACAAGCCTCAATTATTTAAGTCAAATGCAGCACAAAATGTTGAAATCTCTATTGTGAAAAGGCTGAAACATTTCCCATTCATTGGCCACAGTGGCTGGGAACTGTCCCCATATAAACAAAACCAGCAGTGGGACTGCAAGGACAGCTTGTAAAGGGGTTCACTGCATGTCCCCAAATGCAGGGGACTGTTGAGGGGTCTGAATCGAGCCCTGATGTATTTGGCAACACAGATCTTGTGCAAGCTGGGACTGGGGAAGGGTGATGGCTGTAATCTCATGTAATGCAGGCAGGGACAGATTGCTCCAAGGCAGAAATGCCCACACAGGGTACCTGGACAGTTTCCTGGCTGACTGTCCCACTTGCTGCCTAACTATCCTGGCAAGTCTTAGAGGAGAGTGGTCCAAACTGTCCGTAATTAATGGCTTTTGCAACTGCCTGATGATTCAACGACAAAAGATATGCAGGAAACCTAATCCATAATGAATATGCCACCCTGTAAGCAACAACTGATCTTATTAACAACCTTCAGGTAACCAAAGAGGATACACACGTCAGCTAGACACTTGATTTAAGGTAAAGCACTTATGGAGGAGATATGGGAATGATCCTGCTGGATTTGTTCAGTCCTGTTCTGTACAGAGCAAGGCCAGAAAAGTTAGAGTCTCATATGGTTTAGCAGGATGGAAAGCTTTCCCTACCTCTTGTCCCAAAAGCACCAGGGAGTACTTTCAGCTGGTTTACAAGGAGGGTGAGAAGAACAGAGTCACACACTGAAGCTCCTGGCAGGTATTCAGCAACTCTGCACTCACCAAAAGTAAAATCAGTATTGTCTGACTGATGTAAGCCTGCAAGCCAGCCTGAAGGATTTGGCCCAAATCCACAGTCCACGTTGTTCCTGCCTTGCACCCACAAAGCTGCTGACACTGGTGCAAAGCACTTGCTCTGCTCCTTTACATAGACTGTAGACATAGACATAGACTGTCTTCCACTGCTGCAGCTGATTGAAAGGAAACCAGTGGATGCCAGAAGCACTTAGCTGCTCTTGCTTTTCTTAACAAGCTTTTTTTCAGAACTCTGGTCCCAGGTTAAACCTTATATGCAGATAGCATCTGGGTAACAAGCAAACAGCTGCTGTGTAAATCTTGCTGTTCTTGGTTTTGCTTCTGTTAAGTGGTACTCAATGAACAAATTGCATCATTTCCTTGTGCTGTCATGGGCTAGCAGTTATCTATCCAGGAGAACTAATTCTTCCTCTGTCCTATTCCCATCAGTTAAATTGGACCTGGCTGCTCATGATGCTCAGCAGAACCAGTGACTCCCAAGGCATGTGGCCCTCCAATGGCAGTGACTCAGGAACCCTTTTCCCTGGAAAGGTGGACAATGGCTCTGTGCTGAGCACAGAATGGAAGAGTCTGAGCTAAACATCTACACTGTTGCATTATTAACTCTGCATGACTTCAGGCCAGTCAGGAGGAAAGCAAGGCTTGATCTCTGCCCTGTCCCTGACTCTATTCTGTGGCAATTTACTTCCTGAATATTCTGTGAGCTTCCCACAACTGCTCTGGAGACAGGCACATGTTGGGACCATCTGATGGCACAGCTGACCTGCTGAGGCCACAGCTTACTGTGCTGCTCAGGATCATCTCTGCCTCCCTGTGCTCCCTTCCCTGCCTCTATTCACCTGCTTCCCAACTCTAAGCTGCATTACAGAAAAAATCACAGGTTGCTAAATATCTTTCTTCAGTCTGCATAGCGGATAGATGAACACAGCCAAGGAAGTCCAAAGCAAAACCAAAGGATATCAGATTATAAATAAATGTATATATGACTGAAAGTACATTAAATAAATTTAAAAAGCAACAGTTTTAAAATCCAAGCGTGGCTATTTGCACCTCCACTCCAATATTAATTAGGCCTAGAAATTCTGATTTTCAAATTATGAATGTCACCATGAGGATCTTTATCTTCTAGTGTTACCAGAAGCAACAGTCTCAAAGACAGCATCATTGTGGAAGTGAGAGCCTGTATTTACTTTCTAGCAATTGCCATTAGAAACACCACTGTAATTAAGCAAGTTAATCTGTTTTTTCTTCTGGATAGAATTTGGCATTTGCCAGTCATTTAAACACCCTTAATGTACTAAGCCATTCATCTCAAACTTGAGCTAAGCAGCCAAAGAAGGAAAAAAAAAACCTAAGAGAAGTTCACACTAGTGCAGTGCATAAATGAGAAGGCAGCCTTGTCCAGACACTCACATTGGCTGATCTGCTCTGTCAGCAGACACAGAGCCCAAGGAAAAGGGCTCTACACTGAAACAAGAGGAAAACTGATGAAAAACATTAGCATCCCCATCTTGCACAGAAGTCACAGGCAACTGCCATTTCCCTGGCTACAGCTCAAAGAAAAGACTGAAACAAACTAATTCCATCCACAGAAGTCCTAATTTGCCACTCTCAGATATGTATCTTCATCCTGAAAATATTCTTATAAACCACCTGATCTTTGCACGAAAAAAACTTCATGAACTCTTTTGAGATGCATCCTGAGAATTTCTGGGGAGGCTGCCCTTGGGGAAGGTGGGTGTAAGCCTCCAAGCCTGGGGGCAAAAGGTGATCAATCCAGGTGATCAATCACACAACACACACTGAATTAACACCACTAAAAGTTCAAGTGTGGCAAAGAAATCCACATTCTTCCAGAGGGTGGAATGTGCCACCACTGTTGATTGAATTCTTCCCTCCATGAAGTGAGATTCTCAAGTTAATTGAGATTGGTCAAAAGGGAAAAACTTACAGTTTACAGAAAAAAGGCCTACTTATCCATTGTTCATTTCCCACTGAGAACTCACCTGCCACAATTCAGTATGCCTCCAGAAAGAACAAAAAAAAAAAAAAAAAAACCAAAAGGAAATATTATAAAAATATCCAATAAAAATATCACCACTAATCTAAAAAAAAAAACCCCAACAAATTCAGACTTGTCTTGTCCTTTGCAATGGGCCAAGCTAAAAAATCCACCCTGATTAGCACTCAGACACATGCATAAGTTGCCTGGAACAAACCAAACAAAACCAGTTTTTAAATATTTTGATCATTACACCACAATAGAAGTGGCAGAAAAAGAACAAAAGTAGGAGATTATAACTAAAAGCTGACTGCAGAAGTGAGCAGAAGGACTAACTGACCTGACTCGAGATTGGATTTGGGTCTTAATACCCTCAATGAAGTTGCCAGCATTGGTTACAAGAGAAAAGCATTAAGCTGTCTCAGGCTGAATCATTGCACGGCCCCAGAAATATACAGTGTATTTGTAGTAACTACTCAGGAATTACCTAGCAGTAGGAGGAGCTTCCAGGATGATTGAAATGTATTCACACAAACAAAAAGAATTACAAAATGTATGCCCTATTGAATTGCTTCAGCTGGCAAAATACTGCAGGAAAAGGTACGGGGGCAAGCTCAAATAAGATAAATAGTAGCATTGAAATTTTAGTGTCTGAAAGAAGGAAAAGCATGCTGATAGAATCCAAACTCTCCTTCACAATGTCAGAAAAAGGGGCTCGGTACATGTCTTTTGGAGGAGGGGCTGAAATGGCCCTGCCAGCTGACAGGATTGTTTACCAGCGGCAAAGCGAATGGGATGCACAGCGCAGGAAACCTTTGTTCGGCGAGTCGCAGGGGGAGCAACCGTGCGAGGCACAAAGGAGGCGGTTTGGAGAGGTGATGCCGAAGGCAATCTCAGGCCTTTCCCATGGGAGGCGAGGCCATTTCTGGGTCCGTGCCGGTGCCAGCGCCCCGTGCCCCGGGCTGTGTGCTCGGCGCGCCGGAGGCGGCTCTGCGGGAGGCGAGCCCAAAGGCTGTCGTCAAGGCTCTCCCCCGCCTCGGGTGCCAGCCCCAAACACAGCTGATCGCAATCCGAGGCCCCTGAGCGCTATCCCTGCTGCTAACGTGCCGCACTTCCCACTCATCCGCTCCGCAAGGCGAGCTGCAGCGGGGCGCATCCATCGCTCCGCTCCCCCCGCGGCTCCGCCAGGACCCTCCGGCACCGCGCCCCGGCCGCGCACCCACACGGCACTTACGGTTCGCACGAGAAAACCATTCCTCAGCCTGCAAATCCCAAGCTGCTCGGGGGGACCGTCTGTGCGAGCAGGCAGGCATGGCAGAGGAAACCCCTCCTCCACAGATGCCCTATTTATTCGCCGCTTTAGCATCCCGGGTGTGGAGGGGGGGAGGCTCGCCCGTCCTCCCCCTCCCCGACCCCGAGCTGGGGAGACACCGGAGCTCGCTCTTTCCCCCCTGTTTTAACCCTTTGCGTTGGGATTTTTACCTGGCGAACGGCCGCATCCCTCCTCAGAACAAAACCACGAGAGCTTTATTCTGACACAAGAGAATTATTAGCACGTGAGGAAGCGCACGGCGGGCGGCTGCCCGCGGCTGGCGACAAAAAGGCTGCGGGTTGGAGGCTCCGGCACCGAGAAAGGTGAACGCGGTGCTCATTTCTCGGGAGAAAGAGGGATTGGAGCCTCAGACCCGGATGATTTGCAGCAGAGTCAGTCTGAACCGAACCCAAAAAAACGAGCACACGTACATCCACGCACAGGCACCGCGCACAAAGATGTATCCTTACTTCCCCTGCATTCTGCTTTCTCGTCTTTACCATTATCCCAGGTATTTAAGTACGAATTACATCTCCCACACACTAACCTGTCCTCTCTTTAACCTTCCAGAGCAGGCAGAAGGCCTCCACTGCAAATAGCCTGTTATGCCAGAGGACAAAATAACCCCTAATCTTCATTTATGATATCATTCGTTTGTGGAAAAACACACTGTCATGATTTCTGTGTGTTATGACTGCCAGAGATCACGGGGTGGGAAAAAAAGGCGGAACTCGGAGAACCTTGGGTTACAAGTCACTCCCCACCCAGCCAATATCAGGAAAAAAAGAAAAGAAGTTGTGATAATCCCACTAAAAATGCAAAGAATGATTTTGAAATCAAAGGTTTTTCAGTAATTTTCCACCGACCTGTACTGACTTGCTGATGGCTCACATGGCAGAACACAGAGTGCCTGTGAGGACATGGCACACTGTGAGAAGGCTTTGGACATTTCACAGGTAAATCATGCTCAGTCACCTCCACAGTTTATTGTCCAGAGTTCAAAAACAGAGTGGTTGACCTGAGTAAATGGGGAAATAACCCCCAACTTTGCAGGCAGACACTGGGAGAGATGGTGGTTGCAGAAGACAAGGACTCTGCTTGCCCTGCCAGCTCCCCCTGTTCCCTGCACACATTGCATAACCAAAATAAGCCCAACCATCATGCCTGAGACAATAATGAATTCTGTCACAGCTTTTACACAGGAGAGAAGCGTAATCCTCAAAGGACAGAGAGAACACAGAAAGAAAACAGGCACTTTGTGGGTGAGATTTCAGCCATCCACGTATTTTGTATACCAATAAAAAACCAGGCCAAAGAATGAGATTTTATAGTGGTACTGCCACAAACCAGCACAATTCTGCTAAACATTGCTGTCTTGTTTACCTGGGGAGGCCTCCCTGCAGCATATTTTGCTTCCTTTGCCATTCAATATTGATCTGCAGCAATCTAAAAAGACCTTTGAACCCAGAGTGCACCCACACTGATTGTGGGCTGCCACAGGGTAGGACAGCACATCAACATGTGGTGCCTGACTGTCTGCCCTGCCAAAGGGTAACCAATGTGGTGAAAAATAGAGACCAGCTGAAAGGTGTGCTGTGAACTCACTCATTCCCCAAACCCATAATCCAGGACCTGCCGTGACTTTTGGGGCAACCCAGCCGCAGTGCAAGGGAGGAGAGGGAATTGCCAGCTCACTGCACTCCCCATAAAGCCTCCTTGGACGCCCAGCACAGCACAAGGTGCTGCTGTCACTGGAGAGCTTCAACTCCTTCCTGTTTGTTTTTTTGCAACCTGAGAAGTTTCAGTCTGTTTGGGAATTTCAACCGCCCCAGGGTATGCAGGAAATGAGCTGAAAACACCTTGAATCTCCCAAGCTGTACAAGGAAAGAAAGGGCTGACTCTGTGGCAGTTTAAAATTCCTGGACAATGCAATTGAAGCTGGCAGCCTACAAACATAGGGAGAAGACCCAGTTGCCAAGGATAGCTGCATTTTAAAAGAATGAGAAGGCATATTTGACCTTGCTAGCTTCCCTGAATTTTCAGGCTTGCTTTAAAGGTCGCAGTAATTTGAACCTATTCCTGCTACATACAGAAAAACTTTGCCTTTCTCCACAAGGCTGAAAACATGGACTAGAACCACCAAGTAAGAAAACACATCAGTCTGCCTGTAGCCAGAGGAGCTGAGAGATCACATCCCCTTCCCACATCTTGGCAAGTGGGCAAGAGCTGCAGGATGCCCCGAGGTACAGAAATGCAACATCGGTTACTGCAGAGACTGATCTGCAGACCCAAAACTGCTGGAGGCAGCCCCTGATGAAGCTGGGGACTTCAATGAAGGTTCAAGCAGCATCCAAAGGCTTTGCACAGCCCCTGGCAGGGCAGACACCCTCCAGTGACACGGGGTGCTCCTCCAGCCTGACTGCACTAAGCAAACAGCAAGAAAGAAGGAAAACGCTTCCTTTTCACCAGGCTGGGAAGCAAAGTGAGGAGTTAGAATCATGGTGGATGGCCCAGGAAAGGAAACACAGTTCCTTGCTAGTTCTTGCCTGTTAATGCATGGCCCAGGAGTGCTGCTCCAGAGCATACTGAGGATGTAAATCCCACTCCATGGGTTTTTGGTTGTCTACCACCCTCATGCAGCCTGTGCCCTCCTCCTCCTACTGCTTCAGCAATAAAAGCAAGAGATTTTCTGTGTCCATCTTTAGAGTCAGCATAATGCTCCCTTCCTGCCTGTTAGTATGTTTGTATTGCCCATCCCTCAACAAAGACACAAACCTCCCGAGGTAAGAGTATCTTCTGAGCTGAACAGAATTCATTTGTTCTCCTTTGCCGGCATGCTAATGTCTTGATGGTTACTTTATCCCATGAAAATTAACATTTGAAACTCTTCCAAGTCTGCAGCTAGACGGTGGCTCGGTGCAACACACCAGGCAAAGCTTTTGTCACCACACAGGCTGAGCACAGGCAGATAATGAAAGTGTTAAGTCCTGCAAGTGCAGCCATATGGCAAATCTGAGCTTGTCACCACGAACTAAGAGAATCACTTCAAGGACTAAATGGGGAGCTCACCTAATTTGCCCATCTGTCCCAGGACGTTTATTGGTTTTAAAAGGTGAAATAAGCTATCAGGAGGAATTTTCTGCATTGATACATTGGCTTCCAGACTGGTTTGGTTTCATGTTGCACTGCAGAGAAGATAAAATCTTACACAGGTTGCAGGGACAGCCATGGGGACATCAGCAACTACAGGACTGAAGCTGGCAACACATCTCAATTAGATTCCTTTGTGCATACAGGTTATTTTTCACTCTTGAACCACAGGATCAAAAAGTGCCCATCTATGAGAAAGATTCAGTGCCCAAAAATGAATAATTGGCTTTGAACACATTTTCTCACATACATTTTCTCCTCCTACTCAGTGCCTGGCTCTGTAGTTCACCTCCTTCCCAAATCTTGGCCATGAAGACATACTGAAATTTGGTCCTTGCCCCTGGGATGGTGGGTAGGCTACTGGGAGCCAGGTACAAGTACAAATAAAGGCAGCAGCTCATTCTGTGTTCAACAGAAATTACTGAAATTGTAAGATTTGCAAAAAGAAAAATCTTCAAGTGGTCACAGATTTGGCACTTGAAACCTCAGAAAATTTTCACTTCAATTTTACTTGCCACAGCTACTCATCTGAAAAGACAGGAGCAAAGCCACCTCCTCATTTCATGTATGTGCTGTGAAAATAAGTTCCTACAAGTAACTTTTTTTTTTTTCAGGAGAAATAAAAGGTTTTCTCTGCATCACAGTCAAAATTTGTCACTTCTGTCCAGGAGCATTCCTCTACCCTCAAACCCTCCAAGCCCTCTGGCACTCCTCAGAGGCATCTCCTCCATTCCTCTTTTTTTCCCCAGGCACTGAAGCAGTGCCCAATGGAAAGGACTTTGCACAGGTCTGCAGACATGGCAGCACTTGTGCAGAGTTCCAGTCTCTTCTGCAGGGCTGCAGGGGATGCACAGCCCCTGTACCATTCCCTCCAGCCTGCACACACTGTGAGAGGATCTCTGGACTATGATGCCTTAATCCAGCAGGGACAACAAAATTCTGCCACCATCCCTTACATGTGTTCTTTCAACACAGCCTCAATACAATTTTTTTTTAACAGTTTCTGCAAAATCAGTCTGAGAAAGAAGACAATCTATCAGCACAGGGCATCACAACCCACACTCACAGGTCACCTTGCCTCCAGCCCAAGGCTCTTTGCTCCTCTCTGCTCCCCTTAAAGATGCCCAGTTTGGGAATGGGTGATGGGTTGAGCTGCTGCCTCCCCACCATCACCTAAGCTTGAGGGAGGCTACTCAAAAGCACAGGAGGAACCTCATCTTGAGTGTCCCAAAGCACACCTCTGAGTGAGGTGGATATTTCAGTCAACTGATGTCTAATTTAATTCTTTCAGACATCAAACCTCAGTGGCAAGCCAGCACCATAGCAGTAAACTCAAAGCAGAAAGTTGGAAGGTTACTGCAGGGCATAATAAACTCTTAGGAGTGTACTCAGTGTGTTGTGACTGTCTGGCCTGGTGGTTACTTATGACTGAGCAGCTGAGAGCCAAGCCCCAGCAAGGTGGATTAGGTGAGGGAGGAGAGGTGCTGCAGAACACTGCCATATGCTGAACCTCTCCTAGTATTAACTCAAAGGGGACCAGCAGAGCCCACAGGGCTGCCTGATTATCTCAGACAACCAAGGGAGCTGCTTAAAATCACATTTTGCCAGGTCCTTCCAGTTCATTCCCCTGGTCATGAGCACCAAGTTGATGGAAATCACAAGTAGAAGCTGTTGTATTACAGACATTTTGGAATTAAGAACACAGGAACAATCATAAAGCATCACACCAATTCCCCAGTAGCTGCAATATCCACTTAGATACCAAATGCTGGGAGCCTTGATTTGCTAGACAAATCCACAATAATGTACCTCAAAGCAGCACTGCACACTTGCCTGAAGGTAAATATTTAAGACATACCAGGTAGATAATTCCTTGTTACAAAGTACTGGAATATGGTTGCCAGATGTCTCTCTAAAAGCCCCTTGGCTCTTTAGCATGTTTTGCTGAAGAATACCAGAAATGTGCCATGCTTACCTCACTTTTAAAACAGTGAATTTTAACCTGCATTTAAAAATTGCTACAATTCAAAACCAACACACAGCAGAATAAAAACTGATTATAAAAGAGGTTTAAAAGTGACACATTACTGTCGAATGAGAACAGGAAAAGTGCTATTAATGAAGTAAAGCTTGCTTTCCTACATCAGATTAAAAACAGACACCTTGAGACAACCATTTCAAGTCTATCTGCAGTGTCAGATCCTAAGAAGTCAGCTTCTGCTTAATCATTCACAGCTCGTGTGTCACCATTAATTCAGATCTCATTCCTGATTAAGGCCCAGCACTCTTAGCACTACATTGTCACAGCACAACCACCTGCACTGTTTGTCCCAAATTTAACTGAGCAACAGAGCTGCTGAGAGCCCAGAGTGGGGGGTCACAGTCAGAACAAAACCTTGGGAGAGAAGCTGAGACCAATACTAATTTCGTGTTAGCCTTATTATTTCTGGATTACCAATAAACCCAGCAGGAGGTGAGACCAGCCCAGCATCCTCCTCCCAAGCTGTGGCAGAAACTCAGATAATAATGAAATGGGATCATCTCAGTAAGGCTAATACTGAAATGATCATGGTGTCCTTAACTCTGTCAAGTATAATAAAGATGCTTAATCCCTTAAGAAGAGGTTGTTGCCTTGTGCAGGTTTTTGTTTTAATTTTAACTGATAGTATTTTCCACTTCACCATTGCACAGAAAATCCTGAATTTAAAAGAAACAACTATGGTCTTTCAGAAATAATTATGGTCTTTCAGTTGTTTTTAGGAGTAAAGAAATATCACTGGTATTAAATAAAATTTCAAACACTTTTGAATATAAAAACCATTATCATATAATTCTGACTGTCTACAGAGACAGAATAGAATCTATTCCTAAATTCTGTGCATTCAGACAGAGTAAAAGAAAGGCTTGTGTTAAAATAGGAGACTCTCCTAAAAAGCCCAAATCAACTCCTACCATGCTACCTTAAAATCAGGTTGCAATTCAACACATGGAATGGAGAGATCACTTTGACTCTTCCTTTTACAAAGCTCCCATCATTAAAATTTTGTTTTATATGAGTTCTTACACCCTGCCTTCTACCACTGGATAAATTAAGACATTTGGTGTCATAATACAGCAATAAGCTACAAAAAAAGGCATTCCCTTCAGCTTGACTCAGTAATAAATTCCAACTTAACTGGAAAGTCATGTCACTGTGTTTCTGATAGCCAAGGACACAAGCCTCTGCTTCTCACATGAAACATTGAAAATCATTTTCTTACCTTGATCCAATGACATCAAAGAGGTGCTGCCAGCGGTCATTGATTTTGTTGAGTTTATCATCTATTTCTGCAACTCTGCTCTTGTTGCTAGCCTTGATTAGCTGATCACCCATTTGTTTCAAGTGAAGCTTATTTTCACTGAACAGGTTTATTTCTTCCATGCAGTCCTGATAAATATACACAAACATTGCATTAATTACAGGGCAAAACAAAACAATGATACCTAAACAAAAATATGTCTTTCTTTTCCCACGTGTGTGATGTGAAGTCAGGTTTGGCTGAGGTTTCTACATTAGTATGCAGAATTCTCACTGAAAACAAAAAGAAACCTCAATGAAGAAGCCTTCTCACAATCTATGAAAAAGTAAGCAGTTTAAAGACTTGCAAGTGCCAGGAGTTAGTATTCCTAAAAATGGCAATTGAATGTTCTAATTTTATCTATTGTTTTCCTGATGTAACAACATTTTTCAGTGAAGCTACCTCAAAAGAACCCAAATTCACATCTGGAATGGCCTTATTTTGCTGGCATTCTTACCCAGAGGAAATCTGGGGTTAGATACTGAGATATTTAGCCATGGGGAAGAACAGCAGAGCAATAATGGTCTTCTTAATGGTCTTAATAATAATGGTCTTATTAGCAAGCTAATACAGAAGTTATTAGCAAGTACCCACTACCATGGGGGAAGGGGCAGAATAAAGTTTTATTTTTGCCTGTGATAACTTCTTGTTTGCCTGGCATAGGAACTACCCCATCCTTCAACCTTTTCTTTGCCCTCTGCCTACCAGTTGTGTGGATGATGGAGGTGGTGACAGCAGTGAGCTGCTGCTCCCAGGACACCACTCTGAGCAGTGCTGGGTGTACATGTGTGCCCCAAAACCCCCACAACCCAGACCCTACCACCACAGCCCACACTCCATGACTAAATGCAGTCTGGTGGCATTTCTGTTCTGCTTTAAGATCCAAGTCTGAACATCAAGAAGAACTAATGATAGAAAAGCTCACCTCACAAAAGCCTGTGTGTGTTAGTTTTACATGACGTATCACTTCCAAGAAGCAAGCAATACATGAGGAATTGTGCCTCTATAATGAGTTATCTGACTGCAACAGAAGAAAAGTGGCATTACTACTCACCTTCTGCAATTTGTCTATCATGTCTTCAATGCTAACATCTGCAGTCTGCAACACTTTGCTTTCCATCTGTACCAGCCAGGAGCACAGCTCCTTATTCTTCTCGTTGAACACGATCCAGGCATTGAGCCTATCCTCAATCTCCTGCTTCCGCAGGGACACCTATGGAAAAGCACACACAATTAAATATATCAACAGCTCCTTCAGGAAGGAAACCAGCAATTATGGGCCTTCTAACTTCTAGTCTGCATCTGATATTCTGCTTTGCAGGAGTAGTTATCCAGTATTCTAGTATCCTTTCCAAAGCCAGCAAGCAGATTGTTATTACATCTTATTTTGGATAGCAGGGCAAAAAGTTGACTAGCAAATACCAGATTCTCTCCCTCAGAAGAATGAAACTGAGTGACAGCTTTATAAATAATGAGCTTATATAATAATTTAAATGTTACTCAGTGAAAACCTGAAAATGTCAAACACAGAAGGAATATAAAATACATAATTACTACATACTGTTTAGTAGGGTCCTATATATAAAACACAAGAGAAATAACACCTAGGTAAGTTCTTCTTTTTCTGCCACTCTAAAGGAAACTTTGCAACTACTGACTGCAATTATTTTATCTTTATAAAGCCTCCCTTTTTTCTTTCCATTGCAGCTGGAGAACTGCCAAAAAATCAGCATCAAGAATCTATTGAATCATTGAAAACTATGGATTTTTTTCCCCACTGTCAGAAATACATTTTCCAGGATGGATAAACAAATTGTCTAGACAGAGTAATTAAGGTCTGATAGTGCCTGAAAAAGCAGAGTTATTATCACTGCTCCAGTATCTCAGAAATAAGCAGGGTCACACTTCTAACTAGCTAACAGCACCTGTCTCTAGCCTAGGGGTCTTAAATATGTATTTATTTATTTACCTTGATGGATTCTTGTACTAAGATACATGAGACAAAGGAAATGAAAAATGGTTTAAGCTCTACTGAAGCAAGAGAAACAAGTAACCCCTCATCCTCACCAATAAATTTTGTCTAAAGACTGTATAACATTTTGCTAGTCTTAGCTGTAAATGGTCACTCTAAATATCTCCCCATGGCAGGAAACACTCCCTCTTCACATCTCACATGCACTTTATACAGCATATGACTCCTCAAAATTCTATCATTGATTCTTCTAGACTAATCTCTAACACTATTTTTTACCCCAGAGTGAAGCTGGAACATGTAGTGTGGAAGCAAGACCAGCTCCATGGATCAGAACAGAAGGCACTAAGCCATCTCCCACCCTTAAATTCTGTCCCTTAAATTCTGGCTTGCTTCCAAGTAGGGGATGGAGAGGTGAAAGGGATTTCTGAATCCTTCATGACAATCTGAGCAAAGAGTGAGGATGAAAGCACTGTCTTGGGACACAAGGAAACAGTCTCTCAAGTTCTCCATAGGAATAAACCTGAAGATGCCATGATCTCAGGAAGTTTCTAAGAGTGTCTCTGCTCTGGAATGCTGCCATGTACCCTCAGCCTCAAAGGTTTGGAGGGTGAACCCTTCATCCTTCCTTACCACGTGCAGCATCTCCCATGTATGGAGATGGGTTTACTTGGTCAGTGGAAGAACAGACTATGCTTGTTAGCAAAACAAGCTCTAAATGCTGATGTGGTCCTGACTCTGTTTGCCTGCTCAGAGCAGGGCAAGGCAGGATTTTAAGAGCAAGAAGAACCTTTCAGCTGGCTAAACTACACAGGCTGAGAGTAAAAAACAGGAATAACCCAAAAAATCCTGGACAAACTTCTAGGATCATGAACCCTTCAAGCCATTGCTTCTAGCACTTTCTCCTCTGCCCAGCTGCCCTGGTGCCACCCCCATTTTGCACCCACTGTGTGAGCATTGTGTGCATTCCAGAGGGAGGCTAGAATAACATCCCAACAGAATGCTGGCTGGGATGAATGTTAAATCTGTGACCTACATGCACCTTGCAAGGGCAGCTCTGTAAATGCTAATCCCTTGGGAGCATCTGCTCCCTCTGCCTGCCTGCCCCTGCCCAGTTGAGCACAGGCATCTGGCTGCCCCAGGGCTGTGACAGCTGCAGCTCTTTCACCTCCCTGCATTTATTCTGCAGACCTCCCTGCACACAATGCATCCTGACTCTAATTTGTTATCCAAAACAAAGCAGTCATGCCAACAGCAGAGCTAATGAACTCTGCTCTCCTATCCTGGTGTCCAGCACTGAGCATCACTGTGAGCTCTCCTGAGGCTCATTAGGGCTGTGCAAACATTCAGAATATCTCCCTTCACTACAGCACTCTGATTCCTCCCACTACAGATTTTGTGTGCCTAACACAGCTACATTACTGTCACCTCTTTCCTCCCTGCAAGACAGACTGAACTCAACGTTGTTCCCTCAGGAAATTAAAATGGAAATTTTGAATAAAATCTGAATTTAAATTACTACAGGAAATTACTACTTGGATAGACTGTAATGGAGCATATTGTCAAAAATTTTAATTTTCAGGGCTATTCAACACAGTGGGGACAGCAGGCTTCAGTAGCTCACAAAAAAAAAAAAAAAAGAGAAAAACAACAAAGTTCTCTCATTTATAGGCTTAACTACAGATTTCCATTAGGAAAATGGTTCAGACATTTTGATTTAAAAAATAATGGCTTGTATTTCTCAGGAAGGGAGAGGATGTCTCTGGAATTATTTTCAGAGTTCAGAAAAAATAACAGAGAAAACACTGGTTGTAGCAGAGCTGTCCAGTTTAAGGAAAAGAAATTAAATTCTTTCTCATTGCGATGCAAAAAAAAAAAAAAATAGAAAAATTAACCATTTCAATTAAACCAAATAACTATTTCATCACAACACAGTTTGTGAAATAAGCACAGCTGTTCATTACTCTGGCAACAATCCCAACAAGATTGCTTTACCTTTGCCTGTGTAAAGGTTAGAAACAAAATATTAACTGGTTTCAATACTTCTTTACAAATTCTAAAATAAAAGCCATTTACTTGTCAGTAAAAGATGCAAGAGTTTGGCTTGCTGGTGTGTAGAGCTGGGGGGGCTCATAAGTAACTTAAGACCCCGAAGTATTTTACCTCGTCCAATCCTGTTAACAGGGCAAAGTAAACACACATTCAAACTGCATAATAACCTAATGAATCAAGTCCATGTGACTTTGCTGTAAATGTCTTTTTTTTAAGCAACGCTAAATTCAGTGTAATATAGCAACAAGCCACAAAGAATGCAAATGTTTCACAGCATTTTGCTGCCACCAGAAACGACAAGTCTGTTTTCAGTGTGTGCAAACCCAAGGAATTAGTATTTAAACACATTTAAGTTTCCTTTCTGCTGACACTTTGTTTCAACTTCCCTCTTCCTTTCCCTGCTCCATGCCCTCAGGCAATTCCTGTGCTCATCCCTCCCTCCTTTCGGCAGCCTGGAACAAAGGCACCGATTGCAGTGAACAGCTGCATCTGGGCTCTCTGCACTTCCACACTCACTCCTTACAAAGGGTTTGCAACAAATCCCCCGGCAGGACACAAAGGGTGAACTCCATCCCGGGACAGCAGCGGCTGATCGGCACCCAGAGCTGCCCGAGGAGACAAGGGACACACAGAGAGCCCTGGGGGACACACACACACAGACCTGGGACACACACACACAGCCCTGGGGGACACACACACAGACCTGGGACACACACACACACACAGACCTGGGGGACACACAGAGCCCTGGGGGACACACACACAGACCTGGGGGACACACACACACAGAGACCTGGGACACACACACACAGCCCTGGGGGACACACAGAGCCCTTGGGGGACACACACACACAGACCTGGAACACACACACACACACAGAAGACCTGGGGGACACACACACAGAGACCTGGGACACACACACACAGCCCTGGGGGACACACAGAGCCCTTGGGGGACACACACAGCCCCTGGAGGACACACACACACACACAGCCCTGGGACACACAAACACACACAGAGCCCTGGGACACACAAACACACACACAGCCCCTGGGGGACACACAAACACACACACAGCCCTGGGACACACAAACACACACACAGCCCTGGGGAACACACACACACACACAGCCCTGGGACACACAAACACACACAGAGCCCTGGGACACACAAACACACACACAGCCCCTGGGGGACACACAAACACACACACAGCCCTGGGACACACAAACACACACACAGCCCTGGGGAACACACACACACAGCCCCTGGGGGACACACACAGCCTCTGGGGGACACACACACAGCCCCTGGGGGACACACACACAGCCCTGGGACACACACACACACACACACACACACACAGCCCCTGGGGGACACACACACACACACAGCCCTGGGACACACAAACACACACACAGCCCTGGGACACACAAACACACACACAGCCCTGGGGGACACACACACAGAGCCCTGGGAAACACACACACACACACAGCCCTGGGACACACACACACATACAGCCCCGGGGGACCACAGCCATGTACCCCACTCCCCCTTCCCTGCCAGGCCCCACCGCTGCCATCCCACTACAAACACCCCCAGGAGGTTCAGCTCACCCGTAAGCAGAGCTCTTCCCACTGCCTGTGCAAATGCTCCACTTGCTCCTTGAGCACCATCATGTCCTCGGTGAGGATGAGGTGCGCCAGCTCCACCTTCATGGCCTGCAGCTCCTTCATGTCGTGGGCCCAGTCTGCCAGCGACTGCTCCAGCTCCTGCATGGAAATGCACCCGCACAACCCTTGGCACTAAGCTCCTTGGCTTTCCAAACCTGCTCACTAATCCCTGCCTGGCCTGTGGGGGAGGAGAGCAGGGAACGTGCGGCCGCCTGTGCCGCGCTCTGCAGCGGGGAGAGAGATCCAGCATCCCTGGGAGATCCCTGGAACCCACTGGAACACACTGGAACCCACTGGAGCCCACGGCAGGGCCCCAGCTGACCCCAGTGGAACCACTGCTGCACCCCAAAGTGCAGGAGCACAGCCTGGCCCCGGCAGCTCCCTGTGCCCCAGGGCAGCCTTTGGGCTCTCACACCCAGGCTGGCACATGCCTGCTCCTTCAGAGCTTCCTTTATTCCTGTAATTGTTTTGGATGAGTTGCTTTCCACCTGCATTTGCTCCTGTTTAAGGTTATTTTTATGAACATACAAAAAAATTAAATCAGTTGCCTTCTCTAATGAATGATTTCATAGGTACTTCCTCAGATTTGTGAGGAATGTGGAGCTTTTAAATTGCTTGTTCACAGAAAACAGGCTCTCTTTTCTGCTTTGCTCCCCCAACTCCCCTTTCCCTTTATTATAAGTTACACTTTTTCCTTAACACTGTTAAAATTGTCACCTAAAAGGCAGAGGTACCACTTTGTGCAGATGGGGAAAGAATATGACACTCTACACACAAGGTCCTAGATCCCATTTTGCAGAAAAGCTGCTGGGAAGGGTCACTGGCTCACCTAACCAAAAAAAAAAAAAAACCTCAGAGAGAATCCAGTTTGTCTCATTTTAAAGGGGAAAAAAATTGTGGTGTCTGTGTCAGGAGTGTGCTGGGACTAAACCCTATGTGGATTTTCACAGGTCTTGAACCCAGCTTCAGCACTAGAGGAAAACACCAAACAATCCTGACTACTCTAAAATTTACTTGAGATCACAGTACTCCCACAGATGTGCACACATGCATTTATGTCTCCTAACAAGGGGCAAATCCAGAGCAATTACAGAGCTAACTATGGAATTTCATAGGACTTTGCTAGCCTCATGTAAGGTCAGGCTGAAAGAACAATAGTTTCATTCCATATAGAACTGAAAAGCAGGAGGAGCATGCCATGTCATTTTAGTCCTTTACTGAACTATGACACCCACTAGCAGCATTTGCACTGGCACTGTCTGACCCTGATGCCTCTGCAGCTGAATTTCTCTTGCTGGGTTAAGAGGCAGAAGCTGTGTGCTTCCATCTCACAGATAATTCAGGGCTACAGCAAGGCTGCTGCTGTGGGAAAGGCAGTTAGCACTCACAAAGAAGATTTCAGACAGCTGATAATGAGTTCAAAGCCTTGGCTCATTAATAAGCTTATTTGTTCCCACTACATAGGTCAACAATTCACTTCATAAAAGGATGATGAAAGACTGACCACTCCAGACAAAATGTCTCCTTTCCCTTGGAAATGCTTTTTTTGCCATTTAATTTTCATGGTGCACTCTGGGCTGCAAGGAATTTTGCCACTCCCTTACTCTTAATTTTCCTTCTCTTTAATTATTCCCAGATCCTGCAGGTATGTGTGGTGCTTTGCAGAATTACAAGGTCTCTTGCCTGAGGAGCTCCATGTGCAAAATGGATTGGGAAACAAAAAGGCAGATTCAGTCATGGGGATAGTAGCCAAATGAGCTGAGAGAAGGGAGCTTTTTCCCTTCTGTTTGCGAAACTACTTATTTTATAAATGTAGACTGTAAAGGGAGCAGAAGCAGGAAAAAAAAATCCAAACACTACTACTAGTCATAATCCTCTTGGTCAGCTGGACTTTGGAGATGGGCAACAATCAGGATGGTGTAAAGGAGAGAAATTCACTGCCACTGAAGAGCAGGTATGAGGGAAAACTGATTTTACAGGGATGAGGTGTTGCGCAAAGACTACATCAATTTAAATGCTCATACCTTAATATGTTCCTTGGCTTTGTGGAGCTCTTCATGTTCAACAGGGAGTGGATCTTTTACTTTCTCATTTAGCTCTCGCAATCTGTTTTTCAGTTCTTTGGTTTGCTTTTCAAAGCGGTCACAAGTCTGCGCAGGGAGACCCAAGGATGCATAAAAGGTGAGGATACTTTATCATGACTTATGAACTACATGGATATGTTACAAAATAGCATCTTCAACCCCCTGAAATAATCTATGCTGTGCTCTGGCTTTTTGAATTTTCTTTTTTTGATACATAGTGCACCCCACAAGGATTTGGTGCTTGGATTTGCACAATTCCAAGCCTCTCCTATTTAAGACTTGTGCTAAAGATAATTTCTGCTCATTTTGTTTTGTTCAACCCAAGAGACTTCAAGCATGGTTTTTGGACTGTATCAGTGACAGTATTCAATTTTAAAACATACCTAATGTGCTACTTAGCCAGGAAAGCAAATTCTTTGCCCTAAGGAAAAAAATATGAACAGCCCTTCTATTTAGACATTCAACAGCATGAGGAGGAACAAGTCATGTTAACTCTAAAGTAAATTTTAGCTTCACAGCCCAAAGCAAGCATGAGCACAATCAGAGCAGGAACATCCATTGCTCCAACAAATGGATTCCAACTCAATTTCCTTTGGAGAATCAGGGGAGCACAGCTTTAGCTTCCCCCAAGCCCTGATGACACATGGCAGGCACTTCCCTCGGTGAGTGCCCTGCAGCGAGCAGCAGCTCAGCCCTGGAGATGTGACAGGGCAACTCTGGAGACCAGAGCAGCAGGTGGGGAGAGCATCATCTACCTGCAGGGTGCCACTGAACTGCATCTTCTTCTTCTCCAGCAGGGCCTGGGTTTGCCCCCAGCACTGCTGCAGCTGGCTGAGCTCCTCCTGGAGAGCAGAGCTGGTGTCGGGATCGCAGACAGTGCGCAGCTTCTCCCCAACATCGATCACCAAGGTGTACATGGCTTGCCACCTCTGCAGGATCACTGCCTTACTCTTGAAAAGATAAAAAACCCCAACTTTTAAAGCTGTTCTTAGAAAGTTATGTAAGTGTTTCCCCAATATTTCACTTGGGAAGATGATTCACAAGGTACAACTTTGTTCATAGTCATGAAAGAATAATCAATAGTTCTCCTATCTGCGTCTTTAATTTGAGAAAAATCATGTTTTCTCTGATATTTTGATTTATAAATCTCTACAACAGCTTTCCCCAGACTGAATCCATAGGATGAAAGTGAAGCAGTCAAAAAAATATGGCAATTCAGTTGTATGAGTTATTCAGAACAAAAACCACAATTTAAGTTCTGCAAACAGCTCTAACTTGAACATTTTAGGAATATTTTTTCAGAGATAACAGCTCTGTTAATCATGATGTACTCCAAGTGAAGTAAGCCATCAATAGCAATTTGCCCACAACAAATTGATCTTTAACACAAGGAGATATAATCAGAATTTCTTTCTGTAGAAGAGCAGCAGGAGGAAAAGGGCAATTTGGAGTAGGAGGGAGAAGACTCTGGCTTTTCTCACTAAGAAAAAAGCATGAGCACTAAGTTGTAAAATCTACTGAAAAACACCTTTACACAGCAGGTAGAAATAAGGATGAAATAAATAGGGCAAGCACCAAATGGAATTCTGGTAATGTGTTAATCCATCAACACTAGGTGTGTGGGCACACAATAAAAATCTTGGACTGTGCAAATAGCATTCAATAGTATGATTTAAAAAGGTTTCAGATTGCCTTATGCAACCATCAAGTTCACTGCTTGTTTCTACCTTCCTCTAAAACAAAGAAATGCATAGTTAAATGGAAAAACCAAAATATCCAAAATGAACAAAGCAAAATATTTTTTCCACTGCATGTAAAATGCAGAATTCACTGTTCTGAAGAACTGCTCACCAGGTTTGTGTATCTTGGAGTGAACAGACTCCCTTGGAAGTGCTTTTTCCTTTGTTTCTGGCATCTCCTGCCCATCCCTGCACACACAGGACCTATATGACCTGTCCTGCCACATAAGTACCTTCCTTCAGACGAAATAAAAGGCCTGAATTCAGCAGTCATGTCAGTAAGATGCACACAGACCTAGAGGTTACCTGCTGACTAACATGTCTGCTTCATCTTCTGGCACCCTGAATTTCCATTTTCATATCCATAAGATTTTTAAAGCATGCAAAGAATCAAATGGCCTTCTGCAACATCACTGCTTTCTTATCTGTGCCCAGCTTAAAGGAGAAAGTGTCATCCATCATTTCTTCCCCAAGTGTGTGATTTTAAAGCATTTTACCCCACTGGACCAGAAGTTGTTTCAGTCTGAGGGAAGAAGCCCACATATTTTAGATTTATGAGAAATAAATACAGTACCTTGAAATCATGAATTACATTTCTAAGCTGGTAAAGGCTGTAGCAGTCCTGGCTCTTCACAGCTGCAAGGAAGCTGTTTGTGTCATCAAGGAATCTGCTGAGGCTCTGCAGGGAACTCCTGAAGAGCTGCCACTGGCTCACGAGCCCATCGATGTCCTTCTTCCTCTGCTGAACCATCCGGATAACATTCTGCCACTGCTCTTTCAGCAATGTCAGCTTGGAAATGAACTCTGTCCTAAAAATTACAAGGGCTGAGTGTTAATTTATTTTGATCTCAAGGCTGCACATTACAGTAATTGTGATGGATCTCCATTTGCAAGGTTGTTTAGCAATTATTATACCCAACTATGCAAGAAAGCTCTTTGCAGTGCTAAGCTCAGCCCTGCTGTCTGTATTCCTGCAATGCAAACAACCTTTCATATGATACAAAAAAGGATAAGGCAAGTCAACCTTGCTACTGTGGTACAGCAACATACATAGTAGAGCAATCAGACACAATATGCACTAAACACTTCTCTGAAGAACAAAAAGGTCAATCCAAGTGAGATAAGGTCGCTGCAAAATTGATCTGCACAATGGAAAATTGTGTAGTTATTGAACCCACACAAGCAGCTATTTTGTCCCCTTCTTCAGCATGGTCAGATGATCCAGCAGATCTGGCTGGCTGATTAAGGCAGCCCCATTTATCAATTCTGCCTCTCTGCAGGAGGCCATCATCCCTGATTCCCTCTGATACAAACCCCTGCTTTGTGCAGGTAGTTCCAGACACAAAAATCCAGCAGCTCAGCTTAGCTTAGCCCTGCCTTCCCTGGCAGTTTGAAACCAAGCTATGGATTTCATACTGGTATGACAGAGGGAAGCACACACACTGTCCTGCCAAGTGTCTGGAAGCAGCAAGACCTGGCAGGGAGGGAAATGTGCTCACCCCAAACACCTGAGGCAGCTGAACCTCTGCTCACAAACATTACCTGCTGTTTCTCACGCTACATGGATTAAGAGAAAGGTGTAAGATCATACTGATAAAAAACAGGTTTAGGTACCATATGTTTGGGGTTTCATGGGCAGTGACTCAATGCCCTGCCATGTGTGCCAGGAGCAATGTGGACAGTCCCCACCTCTGCACCTTGAGAAGCAGAGAGGTTCAGGAAGAGGGAGAGGATCCTTCATATGCAGCATCCTCATTATGCTCCGTGGGCAGGCAGCTTCTCAACCACAGGTACACAACAAAAGACTTCTGTTCAGAAGCAATTATTTTTGTTTTCAGCCCAGCCTGTTACTATCCCAAATGCAGTCTGGCCAGGACACCTGTGTTTCCTTCTCACTGCACCTCCTCATGCTTTTGTGATTATGACAGGTGATCATTCAAGGAGTGAACCCAGCTAAGAATCTGGGTTTATGTCCTCAAAAGAGCAAAGATTCAACACCAATTCCAAGCAAGACAGCACATCACTAAATGACCAAGATCTTAAGAAGAAAACCAAATAAAGTACCTTTTCTCTGCTTCTCCGGATTCCAAGGAGAATAGAACTTTTTCTATGATAGAATTAAATGTCTGCTGATTTATGGAAATCTCAGTCTGCAGCATCTGAAAATACCAAGAGAACAAGTTTTAACTATTCCGTGAACAACCTTTGCTGTGAAAGCTGCTTCTGCTCCTCTAGAGTGACAGCATTTATTTCATTGCAAATGATGAAAACTCTATTATTTTCAATTGCTAGTGTCAAATACATTCCAGAAGTCCACAACTTTTGGATACCAGGAGGAACCTGCATATATGTGATAGCAGATCCCACCATGAGCTGGATGATACGGATCTGAAACCTGAAGTTTTTTTGACTGTTTCTCTGTAACAAATAGAAACTGTTTGGGAAAATGCTAGTGAAAACAGATTTCCACCAAAATCTAACAATTGGTCAAAACACAAATATGCTGTGAAAATATAATTTTAAATGCATTTTTTCCAGAAACTGTTAAGATTGCTGCCAGGTCTCCAGCAAATTATCCAGCTAGTTGCCACAGGCTCCAGTGTTTTGGGACAGGCAGACAAGTACACCTCAGAGCTGGAGAAATTTAGGACTTCCATGACACAGCACTTGAAGATCCACTCCTAAAGGGCTGATCCTTGCAAAAAGAGATCTGTCCCTTTGGAAAAGGATTTTCATGTTTCAGAGTTTTTACCTTAACAGGCATTTCAAGAGTGAAATGCTCTGTAGAATCTTGCCCAGATCTAATTTCAAAAGGCACAGCATTTTCTAGTGATTTCCCCCTGCATTCATCATCCAAGATGCTGCTTCCATTTTTAGAGTTAGCTTTACCTCATATACTCTCTGTTGCTCTTGCAGTTCTTCAAACTGTCCTGGAATATCTGTTTTTAAGGCTTCTTTCATTTTTTCTAGGAATCTCATCCACTTTTCACATTTCTGAAAGAACTTCTCATCATTTTGGGTTCCATCAAGCATACTGTAAAACAAAATGAATAACCAAAAACTTCTGATGGTGGATGTTTTTCTGACTATGTTTACAGGTGCTCTAATGTGGTGGTTAATAAAATCAACAGAGTGGAGGTTTCACTTAGCACTTGGCTTCCTTCTCCCTCTATGAACATCCAGGTTTTTGCTTCAAGAGACTTAGAATACAAATAGCCATTGAAAAATCAAGTAAACTGAAAGGGCAGAATTCCACCTGGCAAGTCCCAGAGAAAGCTGAGAACAGGTTGCAAGATGTCCCATGCTTTAACTTGGGTTTCATTTTGATCACAGAAAAGGGAATTGTTACTAGTGATTTTTTTGTTTGCATTTCAAACCTGCAACATTCCAGGGCAGCTGCTGTTTTCTGACTCCACTGCCGAGTCAGGCTCTGCATTTTCTTCATGGTGAAGTCACTGAGTGGCAGCTTTATGCTTGATTCATTCAAACTCTCTATGCTTGGAGAGAGTGCAGCAAGCTCCAGTGTCTGATTCTGGAAGCAAAGAAAAAGTAAATTATTGCAGAAAAGTACTGCCTTTCTATCATGTCAAGGAAGTATAGCAGCTTATTCTCCACAACTTGAAAACACCCAACATTTTTGTGTTAGCTTCAAAAAATACAGAAAAAAAAAGGGTAGTAACTCTTTTACATAGTGCTCACTTTTCCAGCACTACTAAACAGACACTCAAGACTTGGAACCTCCACTTTTACTTTATGCCCTACATTGAGGGAAATGGCAGTTCCAGAGCAAAGCTGAGGAAAAAGATCTCACATCAATCCAAATCTGGGTGATTTTTCTCCCTCCCATGCAGGCATTTGGTCTAAAATGCAGATCTAGAGTTTCTAAACTTTAATCATTGCTTTTTGTGTTTTGGCTGAATTATAGTTAACTCTGATAGAAGTGCTGCAACTGTGACATTGAGGACACAAAAAGCATCTTGAAGGGGCAAGAGCTGAGTAGTATCATTTTGTATTTGGGAATGCAAACATACCAGGAGCAATTCTGAGTTGTCTCCTTCCTCTAGACAGAGGCTATCAAAGGTGTCTGTGCAATTCTTGACACGACCCTCCAGCGTTTCCAGGCAGTTGTTGAAATCCTCCAGTTGTAAAAGATTGAACTGGGGTGAATATTGAAAATTTACATTAGTGACTATTTATTTCACTTATTCAGCATCCAAAAAGGAACAATAAGCAATATTATCAAGAAACAGAGAGCTATAAAACCTAAATTCTAATGTATTTATAACTCTCTATTGAACGTTTTTCCATTTTCAACTGGACAAGGGGAAAATTTAACCCAAAGCAGAGAGCAAGAAAAAAATCTCAAAATTCTGAGACAGCTGTAACTATGTGAAAGGAATAGAGGTTTCTGTGATACCTTTCATACCTTTGTGCTATTTAACTCACTGTGAAACTGGAAAGTGAAAAGTCAGCTTATCAGAGCAGGGAAACTTGTGAAAATGAGCTTCCTTTGAGGTACACACACAGCCTGCTCTCATGCACAACCAAAACTGTGCAGCTTACAGGAGCCTTGTGCAGAAATCAGTAGGGCTGGAATTCAACTTTCCTTTAGCAGAACATCACTGGGAAAGCTTTTATTTTATTTCCAAAATTAAACTCCACAATTCTGAGAGCACTTACACAACAACAGTTTTATAAAGGATGAATGGCAAAAACTGGTGTGTGGAGAGAGATTGCTGTGGCAATACTACAGGGTCACACCAGAGAAAACACTAGAGACCACCCAGAAATGTATTTTTCATGCAGTGAGAAGTCCACAGGGAATATGAGAAACCTGTTATCTTCACAAAGATTTCTGGCTTCCAGCCATAAACTGCACTGGTAGATGGATTATAAATAGAGCTGGCTTCAAATGTTTTGATAAATATGTCCAGCAGTACATTTGCTTGGAAGCTTTCTCAGGAATACCTGTGCAGAGGAAAAGTCAATCCTCCACTACTCTGAGCAGAGCTCCTGGATCCAGGTCTCTCCCCATCTGGCCTGAACAGGAATGTGAATTTGGTTCTCAGAATTTCATCAAATGGCCACAGTTTTCTGTTTGGTTTTAGGTTCACTACCTGAACTCTTCCCAAGGGAAACTGAAGCCCATAGATTTTTTTCAAGGCAGAGCTCAGGAAGTTTACAACTTACTTCAATGTTCAAAAAACAAAAAAATAAAAATGCATTTCCTAATTTTTAATCATCTGAGGGTTCTGGGAATAACAGACCTATTGACAAAGGCTGTTAGAGCAGCACAAGCAGGAAAGGGTAAAATCCTTCACCTGTTCCTCTGGCTTCATGTATTATTTCTTTATATAGTTTATCATCCTGCTGACAAAATTTCAATTCAAGAACTATAGTGCTCTAATGAGAAATGTGGCTAAAACTTCTAGTAAAGAAGTTACCCCATACTGACAGCTAATTTAATATTAAAATAAAAAAAATACCTGAAGTTCATCCAACCTCCTCTGCAACATCTTTTCCAAATAGGTTGCTCTCTGGAATGGCTGCAGCTTCTCCATCAGAATGGCCTCAGCTGCTGTCCCAGCCTGCTGCTTTATCCTCTCAGCCTGCAAATAAATCTGGGCTCGGCATCCTGCAATGTTCTGAAGGCCCTGCTGCAAATTCTGATGAGAGAAGGGAAAGGGAAAAAAAAAGTCAGTACATGAATCAGATCACCATGCATGTGCCACTTGCATTTGGTTTCTTTTGTTGCTGTAACTAAACTCTTTGTTGATCCCATCTGGGAACCAAGCTCTTGGAGGATAATGGGAATTGAGTGCAGAGCTGGGAAAGGCACAGTTCAGAGTTCAGTGGAACATCAGTGACTTCAGGCAGCAGGACACTGCTGCTCCAGAGGAAATCAGGGAGGGAAATTGGAGTATCCCTCTCTACAAGGTGGGTGTGCACTGGAGGATGGAGAAACTGGCCCAGGCTGCAGGTGAGGAATGCCCTTTAGTTACAACCACACCTTTATTTTGGATCCCTCAGTGACTGAGGACTATGGGTTTGGTTTTATTTGTTCCCCTTTACTAAGAAAGATGCTTTAAAATTATACTCTAAAGGTAGTATAAGATCTGGGGAGTGATTTTATATAAGGGAGTGATTTTAGACTCATTCAATGTACTTGTTTGTTTGTTTGTTTTGACAAATGAAATTTCTTTTATCCATGAAACCCCCTGAAATTTGCCACTATATACTGCTTTTCTGAGAATAATGAACAAACTCTTCTGATCAATATCAAAGAACACACACACATTTCCCTAAAAAGCAAATTGGTCCTTGCTTCCTGACCCCTTTGTTGAAAGGATCATATTCTCTATATAAAAATTTATTTTTATTTTTTGTGGTGACAAAAATCCATAAAACCATAATCTTTCCTAATCTATAGAGAGGAAAAGATCAGAAGGATTAAAATACAATTTTGTTATGCACATGCATATTCAAATACACAACTCATATGTCATTTCACTGATCCCTATTCTTTTAACTCACCACTTAAAATACCCCACAATAAATTCCATATCTTCTACCCACACATACCAGGACAGGATCTACATTGCTAATGCCCTTCAGGTGGCCATGCCTTCCTTAGTAGGTGTAACACTCTTCCCAAAACTTTCCAGAAAAGGCAATTCCTATTTTTGCTGACATACTGGTGAATTTCTGTCACAGCCACTAGTAGATCAGAAAAGAGTAAAAATACTTTGGTCTAGGTTTGCTGCTGTCAGTTTTTTTCTGACAAAGAAAGACATACATGAGTTCTCTTCCCTGTAAAGTTTCTTATTTAAGGCTACATGCAAAATGGAATACTCTGGACTTCTTCCAATTCGTGACTAGAGATTCATAAAGCATGATGAATCACTGCTCTGTTCTGATGTAAGGATTATTATATTTCTTTATTGCAGTCTTTAGAAACCAAAAATGTCAGAACCCTTTGCTGTCTGAGAGAGTCCAATGTACCATGTGGTTTCAGCATGAGATCTCATTTGCCTAAAGTCAAAAGCATTTAGAACAATCTAATGAGCTCAAGAACCTGTGAACTCATCACATCAGACCAAAACACAGTACCAAATCCAATTAAAAATAATTTGAAGGCTGTGGAAGAGCTCAGGATGATCCTGTGCTTGGGAACATTGCTCTGTGTGTAGAGCAGAAATGGGCAGAGATGGAATATGACTCCCTTCTGCTCTCCTCTCACCATACACTAACTCTGGTTTGGTCTTGGGTCAAAGTGCTTAAAGAAAATACAAAGGTGCCTGTTCAGGGAAGAAACCCACATATTTTATCTTTTCCACTGACTGGATTGTTGGTATTCTTCTGCCTTTTTTCTCAAAAATAAATCTTGGTTTGTACTGGGCAGCAGAAACTCATTCATGTACCTTCATCTCCTGTATCCTCTGCTCCAGAGTTTCTGTTGTGTTCTCCTCAGGCACATGAGCATCCAAGAGCTGAGCACACTGCTGGCTGTACTGCTGTAACTTGGCTGCTGTCTCAGTGCACAAAGCATCAAAGGGCTCCCAGAGCTGCAGAGCTGCCTGTGCTGCCCGCAGCTGATCTGTGATGTCTTCATTTACTGAGTTCCACCTGCCAAAATATCAAAAGATTAAGAGCATTTTCCTAGTAGGCTCTTCTGTAGAATATGATTTGGCACAGGATTCCTGTGGGAGTTGCTTTGCATCCACACCCATGTTCCTGAAAGCCACAGTTTGTGCTGTGGGAGCCATCACATGAAAAGTATGCAGGTAAAAGGTGCAAGTTCCCCATCCCAGGAGGTGTTCAAGGATTGATGGGGCTTGGAGAGACCTGCTCTGGTGCAAGGTGTTCCTTTTTATGGCAGGAGGGTTGAAACTGGATGATCTTTAAAGTCCCTTCCAACCCAAACCATTCCATGATTCTGTGATTCTGCTCCTCACACAGATGCCCTTAGATAGGTGAGATGCATTAGTACAGATTGGAAAATCTGACAGATATTCAAATCCTGCCTCAAGAGCTTGGATTTTTTGAATACTAACAACTGGGGTCTGATTTTGCAGGCTTACCTAGTGTGTGCCTCTGTGCACTTCTGGTCAATAATCTCTGCAAAGGAGGGGGAGCAGTTCTTCTTCAGGTTACTGGCAGCAGTCTGGAACTTGGCCCAACTTTCTTCATTGCTCTCTGATTCATCTTGAAGAGCCTGCAGAATAGATTATTGCACTTAATTGTGGGGGATAAAGACCTAAGTGTAACTTCTCCTAAAGATTGGTAGGGATAGGGCAGCAATAATGCCATACTTGTGCAGCACAGATTAAAATGTCTGCAGAAAATGTAACAGCTGTTCCTAAAAATTAAGAAGTTAAAAGAGGTGAAATGGTCCAAGTTAAAAAAAAAAAAAAATAATCATTCAGGAGATGTCTTTTAAACTGAGATTATTTATTGGCTGTTAAAGAAAAAGCTCATTTAGCAAACCCACACCCCTGAATTGAAAAATGAATTGGCTAAAAACCAAAAATGTTTTTATTTTAAGCCACTGTTTCTACTGGCAGTAAAGTTGGCTTGACACCTCCTGATACAGGCAATGACAGCATATCTGTGAACTGCTCCAGGTTAAAAGTAAACCTGGAGACTGAAGGAAGGAGGTGAGAAGGTGCCCAGTTCCTTTTATTTATAACATGAACCCAGGTGAGGGTGGAAAGAATTTGTGCAGGCTTTACTGCCAAGAGTCCCATACCCAGCATTCACAGCCTCAGTCTGTCCTGCACCACTTCTGATTCAGCTTAAAAAAAACCCAAAATCAGGCCTTAGTTATGGGAAAACAGGGAGTGCTTGCACAGCCTTTCAACACTCATTTAGAGCCAGGAAAGGGGATTTTAGCCAGAGCTGTGAAATGCCCAGACCCAGGGCCAGCCTAACTGCCTACTCCAGATGCTCCACTTGGAGTCTCTAACAGCCAAGCAGAGCAGCAGGAGGATCCAGAGCATTTGTGTCTGACATTTGGACTCATTCAGAAGCTGTGCAGGAGACTCCAGCTCTCTGGAGGGTGACAGAATAGTTGGACTGGTGCTGGAGCAAGGAGAAATGCCAGGCTCAGCATCAATACAAGGTGCAAGGGAACATCAGGACTCTGTGGGCTTTCTTCTTGAACCTTGGTACACAAATTGCACTCAAGTTGAACTTATGCACTACATAAAATAAGTCTAAGTGCCTCTGGAGATAAAAATCAGTAATATTGCACTAACTTCAGTGTTACTATAATAAAGAAAAAGTTGCTCAGAATAATTTTTTTGGTCTTTCTTTCAGTGAAGTTTGTTTGGCTAAAGGCATAGAAGAAAGTACAGAAATAAGACTTTACCTGGAGAGTTTTGACCTGTTTTTTCAAAGCTTCCAATGAAGCTTCTTCCCCAGAAGGTTTGCACTGATCTATGCAGTACAAATATCTTGTTGTCATCAAGCTGACATCTGCATAAATTTCATCATATGCTCTCCACTGCTCCAGTATTGATTCCATTGAGGCCTTTAGCTGTGCAACCTGCAGACAAATCATTTGTTAATATTTCTTGGGTAGTCCTGACATATAAATCACCTCTAAATTAGAAATCTAAACTCAATGCTCAACCCATGACAATCCACAAGAATTTGTCAAGTTGGAGTGTTTTACTGCTTGGTAAAGAATTGTGCAGGCTTAAAAAAAAAAGCAGTAAACCATATCTAGAGTGAAGTATAAGAATTTGCTGGAAAATAAAATTTCACTGAAGTTCAAGGTAACACTATTCTGCCAGAACAGTTCAGGAAGTACTGAAATAATGAACTGCTTATTCCTTCCTGCCAAAAATCAACCTGAACTGGGAGGAAGTTGAAAGCCTTAATCTTAAGAAGCAGATAGTTTGATCCAGAGATCAAGTTTCCTTTCAAGGACAATTTGAACAGAAATTGGTTTGCATGGAAGAAGCCACTACTGCAATACTCTGAGAGCTTTCATCCCTCTTATGCCATTGTACTCTAATAATTCAGGCCCACCTGGATCTAGCAAGTTCAGGATTTTCACACAAAATTAAATTATCATCCCCTTTATTTTCTGTCCCTTTCATTAAAGATGGATATCCCCTTTATATTCTGTCTCTTTCATTATTACAGTTGTCTAATCTATAAGGGGTTTCCATTTGTCACAGGCTCCTAACACTGCAAACACAAAACCACAGTCCTCCTTCAGCCATTTTTATCCTTCTGTTTCAAGGAAGTACATAAGGAATCTCCTGGGTCAGACAAAATATTCATCTAGCTCCATACCTATTCTCAGTCATGCTTGGAGAAAAGCATGAAAACCAGGCAGACAAAAAAAAAACGTCTCCACAAGACCTGACAAAAGCCAGATGTCAGATTTTAGTTCTGACAATGAAGCCACTCAATGGAAGATGACAAAATGTCCATACCACAGTTCACCCCAAATAGACTGCACAGATCATTTCATCCTAGTATCCCAGTTTCAGGCACACACAGGCTGGTGGATTAATCATCCCTATTCTCTTTTGAATCATGGTACAGGTGGGAGGAATCTCTAATTGGTTTTTGTAGCCTGTAGCTAATTACTGCCCACACAAGGAGGATGGAAAGACATCAGGAAATGTCTCTGGGCCACAGACTCACAGGCATGAGCTCAACCTACAGACAATTTAATCAAGGTATTACATCTCCTTAACCCTGTATTAGAAATCTCTGCCTGGCTCTGATGTGAGCAGTCACCCGTGGGAAGGAACCTGCACTTGCTGTTTCACTGCACACACAGCTCAGCTCCAAGAACATCCTGCAGTTTGCAAGTCCAGCAGTTTAGTCATAAAATTCCTAATATTAACATGACCCATGGTGACAGCAGGAAGAAAAAAGCACCAGGCTGTCAATCCTGCCAATTTCTATCCCCAGCTATACATCAGAAGGAAAAACTTTCAGCATGTACACAGACATGAATTTCTCTGCTTTCTTGGTAAGAAACAATCACACCCTTTCAGCTGAAACCTAAACCAAGAAGCAGCAGATCAATACTGGATCAACAGCTCCTGTGGAAGAGTTCAAGCAAAACAGTTCAGGTTTCACAAAGTTCTAAGGAAAAAAGGCAAGAAATCTGCAATAAAAAGTGTAAAGCAATCTTAACTAGAAACACAATGTCCACCATGTATAATTCTCTATAGTACGTGGTTATTTATTATCACAAATTTCAATCTATAAATGTATTCATTATTATCTCTCCTGCACCTATCAATTACACCCACATAAAAAAAATATCAGCTCCAATTATAAAGATATTATGACTATAAATATAAACTGCTGGGGAGTCAGTTTGCATGGGAAACCAATCTGCCAGACTCTCCTTGAAACTGGAAACTACACAGGATTTGAGGATGGCAAAAGCCACCCTGGTGTGTGGATGGAAGAGTAACTGGGAGGTGGAAAAGCTGCAGTCAGAACAGGGCCAGAGTTGCACTGCAGGGGAGAAAGAGGAGGGTATGAAAGAAAAGGAGATAAAATAAGAGAGTTTAAGGTTTCCTTTTTCAGCTTGACAGAAAAATAGCAGTACTCTTTCTTAATTTTCTTAAACTGCAGATGGGGATCTGTTCCTGCTCCCTTTGTAATCAAACTGCTTCAAGATCAGACTGATTTTTCTCTCTTAACTCAGAAATACATTAATTTATTTTACAGTAAAGACTTAAAATTAGATTCTTAGGAAGATAAAGAGTAAGGAATACTGTGCATCTTTTATGTACCAGCTCCTGCTATCCCATGAAGAGGATTAATAACACTGGTGGTCAGAACATGGAAAAAAAACTGAACACAAGTAAAGCTTTTACCTGGTTTACAATGCTGTCCTTCATTTCACACAGCTCAGCTATCCTGAGAGACTGAGCTTCTGGGGTTTGTTCTGCACTGCCATTTGAAGCCAAACTCTGTTTGAGCTCATCAAGAATTTTGGATTTAGCCACAAGTTGATTTTCTAGCTCCTAAATAATGGGGGGAAAAAAAAGATAAATAAGGTTTTTTAATGTGACCATTGAAAAAAACTTCTGTGTGAGGAGCTTAGATTAACATTGCTTCTTCAAAACCAATTTTGTGTAACTTCAGTCATGCAAAAGCAAAGCAGAAACTGTTTTTGCAATGGTCAAGTTCCTGACATCCCAACTTCTAACAAGTGATTTTCACTTTGTCCTTCTACTTAGAGGGACTCCTATGGCAAAAATTCCAGTGAAATCAACTCCAGTGAAATCAAGTAAGAACAATCTCCAATGAATGGAGATACCTGGGAGAATAACTCCTTCCCCAGCAAAACCAGCAAGATTTTAAGAGTCTTGATGTGCTGGGCAAAGCTCAGCAGGGAGTTCTTTACAATGTGAGGAACTATCCATACATACAATGGGCCACAACATTTTCCTATAATGCTACACTTAAACCTTTTTTCACCTCTCACTGAGCATCCCCAAAGCATTTTTAAATTTGGACACTTCTATTGACCAAATGAATTTTAATAAAACATTTTAGCCACCTGTACCCTAGCACAGTGTGCTGCTCTGAGCAGGTGAGTGTTTAATCCAAGCTACCCTTGAGCCTTTCTTCCATTCTGGCCCCTCCACACATTTCAGAGATCCAAGTAATTCAGTGTGTAACAGAGCACTCTAGACAATAAAAGCAGCCTACTACAAGAGAGAGATGTAACCATGGCAATGAAAGAACAAATATTCCATGTTAAAAAACAGAGAGGGAACACTGTACTGAATGAAAACAGCAGGCTGTCAGAGTAACAGGAACTAATTATTAGCTGGTTGCCACCTGGATTAATTTTGAGGGATCTGGTGCCTAGAAAAATATAACAAATGACACCCAGACCCTTGAGGCTGCTGCAGACAGACTACACTACAATCTAGGGCAGAAGTAGAGAGGGTTGCTATTTCTCCAAATGGAACTGAGTAGTTTCCATGACACTTCCATCACAGAGCTCTTCAAACTAATGGAATTGATAACTTCTGCCATGGCTGTGCTGAACTGAGAACTACTTCTATTGGAAGTATCTCAGAACACAATATTGCTGCATAACACTCCAAATATCATGAAGCAACAGCAGATGCATCTTCAATTGGTGGAAAAAAACACAGAATAGCCACTCACATTAAAACTGGCTCTGGCTCTTTATCACCTGAACACAACATGCTTTAATTAAAATTATATTGGAGAATTCTTCTGGGAAATGGCAACTTCCTTTACATTTCTTTCTGTTAGAATCTGTGCAGTTCCTTAGTCTGGATTCAGCAGTGTGCTAAATAAGACTTTTACAGTAACATCACTCATGTCATGCTTTACCTTGCAATCATCTAAGGTGTTCTGTGCAGAGATCAGACTTGCTGGGGTCTGTAAGGATCTCAGTCGATCATTCTGAGCTTCCAGCCAGTTGTGCAGAGTCTGGGCTTTGTTCTCATTCTCAGTAATATCCTCCAAAATGTGTTCCAGGTCTTGTATCTGAAAGTTACAGAACTGTTTTAACTTAATTGAACCTGTAGGTTGGCAGACACAGGGCTTTGCCTTCCATGACAGAATCTGAAATTACAAAATCTGTGCTGAAAATAAACTTTAGAAAAAAATATTT
Organism: Erithacus rubecula; assembly: GCF_903797595.1. NCBI lineage: Eukaryota > Metazoa > Chordata > Aves > Passeriformes > Muscicapidae > Erithacus > Erithacus rubecula. The sequence goes on from NC_136688.1 coordinate 54,131,172, forward strand.
TAAAAGGAAAACCTAAAAAGTTTTGCAGGCTTTTCAGGATCTGACCTTTCCTTTGGAATAAACAATGCAGTGTGTGTTCTGGAGCTGGGAGATCTGACTTGTTGGGGGACCCTGGGCTGTGTGGACACATTCACATGGAGTCTGAAAATCTCTTTAAGAGTAAAACCCACCAACAAGACTACTAATAAAGAAAGAGACCTCAAGTTTCCTATCCTAAATTTTGGCCATGAGCATCCATTAAATCCTAGAATGGCATTTGCCCCAAAAATTGAAATTTCATCACAGAAATTTTCAATTGTATGGAAAATGAAATTTCTACTTAAAAATGTTCCAGATTTTCTGAACTAAAAAGTAATGGCAATTTTCCATCTGACCAGAAGTCTTTGTATCTGGATTCAGAAAGGGCAGCTTTTCCCAAAGCTGTATAAATTGAGACAAACATGAAAGAGAAATGTGTTGATAGAAGGATTCATTCTAGCAGCCTCATGGTTGTATTTTGGGATTCTCAGCCACCCCATGTATTTTCCATACCATAAATCACACCAGCTTTTCTGGGCAACGGGGCACATAAGCAGCAGCATGTAATTCTGGATGCATGGATTATTTCCAGCCTCACTAGAATAGAATATTAATTCTGAGGCATTGCCTGAAACAGATTTTCTTTAGAGAAACAAGATGATGTGCTGATGGGAAAATTCTGCACATAGACTGACTTTATCAGCTGCTGACCTTCAAAGCACTCCATTGCAAAGCATATTTAACTACTGCAGGAGGAGGACACTGACACAGAGTGAGCCCTTTCCAGTGAGCCAGGAGGGCTGGAGTAGGGCTGGGAACTGATCCCTGCTGTGCCTTGTCCAGGAGGCTCAGATGTGCCCATCTGAACGTGGCTGTGAACCCTACTTACTTAATAATCACTATTTCCACAAATCCAACTGCACAACAGGAAAACTGCTGGTAGCTTAACATATCCCTAACACAGAGCAGTGACACAGTAAGATCAGAGCTATGGGAGAGGAGGCCATGGGAGCCAATCCCACCTTTCTGCTGAGGGATGCCTGCAGGCGGTGCCACCGCAGGTTCATCTCGCCCAGGCACTCAGCAAACTCCGTCCTCTCGTAGCGCTTGCTCTCCACGTCACAGGTGCTCATCTGCAGCAGGGACTGGTTAACAAAATCTACCATCCACTGCTTAAAGTTCATTTCCATCATGTATTCCTGCAGGGGAAAAAACAGAAAGAGCAAAAACATAAACCAATCAGTTTTATAGTTTTAATCTGATCGGTTCCAATGATGCGTCAAGGTGTGGCAATGGGACACTGGTGGCTTTGTTTGAATTAAAATATTTTTCTGAAAGAGACCTGTCTGTAGGAACAATTCTCAGATTTTACCATTCTGTATTTGTGTAACTGTTTCCATCCACCGAAATTTCTGTAGAAAATCTCTATCATTACATGGGTAGTTCAAGGTAAGAACAGGCTGGATGGAGCAGGGAATAAAACCCAGGGGTACCATACCCTGTACTTAATCCATGACACAAAACCATCACACTGCTGTGAGACCAGATTAGGCTAAAACCAAGGATTTCCCACACTCCTGCAACTCACAGGGAAGTGCAGCAAGAGCTTCTAATCCTTTTAACAAAATATCTGGAAAAAGAACAGAATAGCAGAATACCTGGGAGGAAAACGTGTCCTCTAGCACCAGCATCTCTTGCACAGAGAGGTAAGTGAGAAACTACATGCAAAGTCAAAACATAAGGGAATGTCTTTTTATTCCAGAGGGTATTAGAAAAGAGTAGGAAAGGGCTCCCTATTTATGTCCACAAAAGTCACTAGGCTATACCATAGCAGAGGCACTGAAGCCAGAGCTGCTTCTCTCCAGGAATTTGTGACCTTCAGCCCTGCTTTCTTCTCAGCACACACAACCCCACCTTCCTGACAAGTCAAAAAAATACACCTACAAACCCACCTCCAAATATCCAAAGTGTTAAAAACAGCACCTCACCTACATGTCCCAGGTGCCAAATCCAACTGATACAGACCAAAATGTTATATATGTGCTGTAGCAAAGGACTTAGTAGAAATGTTTCCATGAGCACTTGCCTTATGTAGAGCACCAAAGTGCCTGTGAGCTGCAGCTGCAGACTGAGAACTGTCAGACTGGCAGAGCTCTGAGCAGGGGCAGAGCAAAATGTGGCTCTGTGGGGATTCATGCCCTGAGGCTGGGCTCCCTGGCATGTCTGGAGTACACAGCTTGAATCCTTCCTCTGGCTGGAGCAATCAGCCTCTGCCATTTGTGCTCTGACAACTGAACAGCACCAAGAGTCTGCTGCATTCTCTATCTCTGCAGGGATGTTTGTCTTGTCCCTCTTTCCTAGCAGGTTATTTTTTTTTATGACACATAACCCCCCTGTTCTCTAATTAAATGGATTCAGGCTACAGAGCTCCATTAAGAGGTATTCCTTGTTAAAAACACAGACTAGAACACAGTACAAACACAGAGTCTGTCTTCCTAAGGAATACTTGCCACATTTTATAATCTAAATGCAAGAGAGAGAATAAATGAGACAGATGGGACAGCATGAGAAAAGGAGATTACAGCCCAGCAGGCAGTAGCTGTATTGCAGAACAGGCAGTGGTTTGTGTGTCATGGAAGAATACAGTTTTACAAAGGAGGATGTTACAGCATGTTTCAGACTGAGGAACCCTCTTGACAGCAAAGCTATGACAGTGCCTGGAGGCTGCTTCCATGCTTTTTACAGCCTGGACTTACAGTTTCCCATTTACCTTGTACTTCTGAAGGAGGGTCTTGACTTGGGCAGCACCACGTTGTGAATTTACTGGCTCCTCATGCTCCTGCTGTTGTTCCACATGGTCCAGCCAGGCCATCAGCTCAGCAATAGCTTCCCGTGATGAAAGCTTTTCCATCTGAAGCTGAGGTAAAGCATGTAATGAATCTTCTACACTCTACTTGTTAGAAATACCAAGGAAAATGACATTTCTATTTTTAGAAAGACTCAGGCACTATAATTGCATTATTGGGGCATGAACTTGAAAGTGAGCCCTGGGCTCCAGAGGGGCAAATAACTTCAGTTCTAGAATTCATGAATCTGAAATAAAATTCTTTCCAATTTTGAGCAATTCTTTCTAATTTTAAGTAACAGACTCTCATGCAAAACTGTAAAGACAATAAAAGTATGTAAAACAGCCCAGGAAGAACACAGGAATATTTAAACTGCAGTACAATATTGGGGTTATTCTGAAAGCATGGCACAGCTAATTTGGAAAAAGGCAACTGAATCCCAGCAGCAGCATTTTAACATAATTGTTTAGCTTGAACAGAGATGGCAGCAGAGTTTCTCACTCACCTGGTGAAGCTTTTCTTGGATGGCTGGGAGCTGTGTAATCAGTTCTCCCCATTTTTGCTCAAAGTTTGCCAAAGATGACCTAAGTGCTGCAGTGTCAGCTTGCTTCACGTGGAGGAGCTGGCTGGCAGTGCTCACCACTGATGATTTCAGGGAAGATTTTTCATCAACTTCCTTAGAAAATGTCTGAGGTGCATGGGATTTAAGAGAGGGTGAATATATGTCTATTGAAATGAAGACAAGCCACATTTTCACAAGATGAAATGCCTCAACAAACATTTTATCAATTTGGCAAAGTTCAGAAAACCTAAGCTCAGCATGTTCTGGCAGATAAAACATTTTTTTACCCATCTTGATATACAGTGCTGAATGCCACCTTTTGCTCCCACAGAGACTGGGAATATCCTGATCCCCACTTCACACAGGGAGCAACCCCAGTCCTCAGACCTCTGGCCAGCTCTACCAGCCAAACCTTCATGATGATGCTCTGCTTTCCCCCTGCTCCTTCTGCCTGGCCTCACACTGGGGCTGAACCTCCTGGCCAGCCATCCAAGGGGAGCAGGCAAAGACATGAAATGCAATTCAGCACATTTCTCTTTGCTGGCTTTGGCTGACCACCTTCACTCCAGTACCCTGAGCCCACACTCCAGGTTCAGTTTTCTGTGGTTCTGTGGCTTTGGGGCACACAGCCATTCAGTGCTGTATTATGTGGGTGGCTCAAGGTCATGGCAAACAAAAAACCTCTCAAAAGGGTCATTTTCACAATGTCTTATCTAAATCTGGCAGCAATGACTTACAAACAAGCTGCTGATGTTGTCCCTGATGGTGGCAAGATCTTGTGACACATTGAGAGACTGCTCCTTCCAAAAATTCATTCTCTGCTGAGCAGAATCCAACCACTTCATCAATTCCTCTGAGTCTCTGTTGTAGCTACAGGAGGAAACAAAACACAATCACATTATCTAGCTGAGGCTGGGATGCATTTCTCCCCCTCCCTGTGAGAAGGCACATGCTATTCTGGCACCTCTGCTGCACAGCCCTGCAGAAGCATGGCTTCAGCTGTCATCTATAAAATATTCACAAGCTAATGTCTAGCTGATACTTCAAGTTGTTTTTCTGTGTTAGACTCACCTGACCAAGAGTTTCAGTAATGTCTGAAGTCGGTGCAGCTCATGGCCAACTTTTTTGGTCAAAGACAACCACTGTTCTTCCAGCTTCCCAATCTGGCTTCTTATTTCAGGACAGCTCACAGCAGTCAGCAATTTCTTCCCTTCTTTCACCATCTGGTACAGCCTGGCATGCTTTTCATCAACACTGCTTTTGATTTTCTGTCAGAATACGGGAAGTTTTCAAAACAGTAACATTTTAAAGACAGAAAACACAAATAAAAAAAAAAAAAAACACATATCATTTGTTCTAATTTCTTCTCACTTTTCCTCTGTAACGTATTTTATTTTCCAAATGACAGGAATCTGCAATTCATTACATGCAAAAGGGACACAGGTTTTTGTGCGTTTGATTTTTTGTTTGTCTGTTTCCTTTTAGTAGGTCAAGACAAATCTCAACATACTTTTATACATTATCAGAATGACTGTGTTATGATTTGATGGGATTTTCTGACACCTGAAAACCTCAGGCAATGGACAAACACTCTCTATCAGATCTGGCTGCACTGTGCAAACACATGACTGCTCCCACCATAAAATTATTGTCTTCTCATGCTCCTGCAAGTTATTGTTCCTCCTTCAGGCTACATCCTATTTTGAAAAAATGTTACCACTGTTTTGAAGGAAACTGCTGGGATAATTATTGAATAATGGCGGCAGGGAGAGATGAAGAGTGGACAGTGAAGTCATTAAGTAAAAAACTAAAGTCTGGGGGTGTTTCTCTTGCAGGAATTAAGCCCTAGAGAATTTTACTGTGATCTGTTTTTGAAACTATGAAGCTCCACAGTTTCACCCTACACCAAACATCTTCTAGAGCTTTATGACTTTGTTTCTGAAGTCTTTAAAGACAAATAAAGACTTAAGGGTGAAGAGCTAGTAAATAACTTGAAAAGCCAAGGAAAACCAGGCAAGTTCACATCAATGGCTGTGTAAATTTTCCAAGTCTCTTGTCTCAGTGCAAAAGGTATCAAAAGCACCAGAGGGCCACCATGACTGTAAACATCTACTGCTGATTTCTTACAAGGGCTTTACTGCAGCTCAGATCTTCCTCAGAATGTCCAGTCATGCATTTCCTGCAGTCAACTAAACTAAATCACTACAGTACTTTTTTCCTTTATTAAACATTCATTAATCATTTATTGAACACTTATTAATTTAAACAATTCTAACAGAGTGTGTCCTCTGAAGACTGAAAAAAGTCCAACCTGTGAGGAATGCAGCGCACTCTCTGAAAATACATCACTAAGATTACTGAAAACCTTTATTCTTAATTTTATAAAGCAACCATAAATGCTGCTTTCATATCCTTATATTTAAATGTGTTTAAAATGTGGATAAAATATTTCCAGCTGGAGCCAAGGTTTGTAAATAAAGATGAAGCTCTGTCATCAGAGATGCAGCTGCAACCAGTGCTGCAGTAAGAGTTCAAATATTTGTTATTTTCAGATATTTAAAAGCACTAGGCTGATTCTCCTTTTCCAAAGGTTTTAGACTGTGGTATGAAAATATTTTCTGAATTACAAAGAAGTGGCACTATGCTCACTCCAAGGCCCTTGCTGTCCTTGGGATCCATGGAGCCTGCATAACATCTTTCTTATCCCAAATACTTTCCTTTGAAGATTGAGTTATAAAGTAGTTATAATCATTACTCTCACTAAAATTGTAGCTCACAGCTGAAATTACCAGCCCAATCTTCTCCTACTTTTAAAAATCAGTTGTGAACTTGCATCCAACACACAGCTGAGGAGACAAAGGAAGCAGTGCCATGCAAATCATCTCTTCATTTACTGTTGTTTTTTGCCAGTTCTACTGATCCATAAAGAAAAGCAGTGAAAAACACATAGATACCTCTAGAAGTGCAATCCTTTCCATTAATCTTTCTTCAGTTTCTTCAACCAAACTGACAGAAGGCAATGTAGAGGCAAGTGCTTCTAACTCCTTATTGAAAACTAGGCATTCCTCATCAAATTCCATCCAATCCTAAAAAATACAATGAATTCTTAACACAGCTCACATCCATTTGCATTTTAATACACCAGACCAGGGCCTTAATGTATTCTCTAACATCAGCAGCTCATACTTTAATGAAACATAACACAAAAATAAGTGAATAATATGTAAATATCAAAGTGAGACATGATTTCACCACAGATGAATTAATTATGCATTCTCCAAAATCTTTAAGGATTCTTATTTTAAAGTGGTGTATGCAATTTTTTATTCTCTAGATTTTCTACAAGGAAGATGATTTACTGACAACACATAGAATAAGCAATAAACAGACTGCTGCTATCCAGTGGAAACAGGAAAGGACAAGCTCTAGCCAAAGAATCACTGGCAGAACAAGAGCTGCCCCAGATGCTGCTTTTCTCCTTCCCTCCAGGTTTTACTCTTGGCTGTCTTTTGATTTATTACCTTTAACAGGCTCTCTAAGTGTATGCCATACTGGCAGGATTTCTGCTCCAGCAATTTGACTTCATTCACCAGCTCTCTCCAGAACTCCTCTCTCTTTTGCAGGACAGAAGGACTCACTCTCTTGGAAAACACTTCCATGTAAGCCATGTGTGTCATGAGGTTGTGGAAAAAATCCTGGAAAACAAATCAAGTTAAAGCTTGCTCTTTAAGGAGATCACACTCCCACAGCAGGAGTTCTAAGGCTTAAGTAGAAGGCAAGACACAATAATCCTTTGAGATAACTGTAAGAAAGATGTGTTTTCCTTACACAGCAGTGTGTTATGAGGTAAGCAGAAACAGCAATTTATCACCAAAACTGGTACTATTTTTTAGTACCAAAACTGGTCCTGTTTTGGTCTACTGAAAATCTTGTCTTTGTTTTCTGCACATACACCACTCCCTACCTTTGCTGTGAGCAAGTCACTCTCCTCCACTACACTGGAGGGAAACCAGTCACAGAAAACAGTGCCCCTTGCTATGCTATGCTGAGCAGTGCTGTGATGAACAACTCACACCTTGTGATTTTTCAGGTGAGACTGCAGAGCTGCTCTGCTTTTTGTCAGGTGCTTTGGATCTTGTGCCATCTTCTCTCTTCCAATAGCTACCAGCTCTGCAAATCCATGAAGCAAGTCCTCATACTGGCTTTCACTGATGGAAGGGGAGTTCAGCTCCACATACTTGGCTTTCAGAATTCCCCACATGTCATCCAGAACATCCTACAATGCAAATACAATGTAGTGATTCATGAAGGACATAAATCAATCCCACAAACCCACAGAATACAAAATAATCATCAGCCTTTTGATGTTGCAAATGCACTGCTTAGGAAGAATCAAACCTTGCTAAGTAGAAACTGTACTGTGCTCTCACCTCTAATTTATAAGCTTCCTGGATTAAGGTTATAGGTAACTGCAATCTTTCTCCATGGCCTCTCAGTTTTGCTGCTTGGCTTTCAAAGTTTTGCAGCTCCACAGCACAGGCATCAATTTTCTAGATGAAGGACAAAATTGACAATTAGGAAGAGTTCCATTCCAATAAACTTTCCATTATAACTGGTTGTGCAGTGAATTCAGGGGCTAGATCTCTCCTGTGCTAGCACTTCCAAAAATCCAGTGAGTTTATAAACTAAATGGACAAAACATGGCATAACTTACTGTGTTCACACAGCACAGCCAAGGGAATTCAGGTCTTGTGTCTCAGGACAACATCAACATGCCTTTCCATTTACTAATTCAAGAGCAGCCATTAAAAGGAATCATAGACTCAGAAAACAACTTTTTTTTTATGAATCAGAAATACTCAGTGATTGAGACAGGATCCCTCTGAAGGAAGGAAAGCTATGTAATTCTGGCATTCCTTTCCCAAGAGTGGTTACCTAACAGAATATAGTCAGTCCTTGCTAGGGAATTCAGCAGGGAACACAGCTCTCAGTCTGGCAGAAAATTATGCCTTTAAGCAAGGTTATGAGCCTGTAACAAAAAAGCTTCAGAATACCCTCCCTGCTTTGGTAACAAGTAGGTAAATGGCCAATGACCACTCTGGGGAGGATATGCAGTCTGTTAATTTTTAATCTTCTGATAATCTCAATAAGGGTCAAAGAAAATAGCTTAACTGGTCAAATTCCATATGATAAAGTGCTCATAAATGCTGCATGAGAATACAGAAATACCAGAGTCCTATACCCACAAAGAAAAGGTAGTTTGGCATAAGAAAAGGCATAACATGTGTAGATCTTTTTCTTCCCTGCCATAGTATGGGGTGTACTTGCTCTGGGAAGTTGTGGAGAGACTGGTTCCTCCACTCCAACCACTAAAATGTCTGGAATTAGGTCTGACTATGGATTGGGGTGTAGTTACAAAAAAAAAAAAAAAAAAAAAAAAAAAAGAAAAAAGGAGAAGGGGTGGTGGTGCATACAGCAAATACTGAACTCTCTCCTTTTTCCAGTTTAAAAACTCAGATTAGACTCAAACTTTAGAAAATATGAAACTTCACAAATTGCAGAATTCTGGAAATAATAGCTAATTCTGTAAAAAACTCTAATTTCCTTCATATAAAATTACCTGAAGCTGTTCAGAGACATTATGTCCATGTAGTTCATTCAAGCATTGTTGCAGAGCAGCTTTTTTCTCAGTTAACTGATCATAGAGTAGCCTGGTTTGATTCTGCAAAAGAAACAAACATCAGAAATACATCATGTAACAGAAGTATAGTAATGACCAGGCAAAATTACACAGCAAACAAAATGATTACCTCTTTAAGGAAATGCATTTTTTTCCTCTTAAAGAAAGGAAAAAAAAGACCAACACCAAAGTAAAGCATATACATTATGGGCTTAAAGCAGTAATTGGACAAGGGAAATTCTTAGTCTGTGTAGTATGTAAGAAGCAGATAACTCTGTCACAATGATTCTCTGTGACCCTAAAAATCTGGGAAACTGGTAAGAGAATCAAATTATTCTCTTCTGAAAATGGCAAAACGAGCCCATTACTGGGGACTGATGGAGCTCTATGGATTCTGCATAAACACTGCAAGACTAGTTCTGTAGCTGTTTAGAGACAACATCCCAGTGTTCTTCAAAGGAGCTGCTTTATTATTCAGCAGTAAAAGGCCAGAATGACTTGCAGATGATGAGCACACTGGAGTTTTCTGGACATTGCAAATTGTATTTCAAAGACCAGACTCTTCCTTCCTTAGTTCAGACTGAAGACCTGATCTGAATATTATCCAGCAATAGCAAATTTAGCCCATCACAAGAATCTAAAGAAAAGCTTCTCATGAGCTGCTTTTCCAACAAACAACAAAAGAAGGAATATTTGTGAAACTATGGCTTCTGTGGCACAAAATCTAAAGGAACAGTATATGCAGTGGGGTCCAATCAACCTCCAATACATTGCTAAAAATAAGGGAGGAAGCCTGCCTCTCCTGAGGACACAGCAGCTGAAAGAATACATGAAACCCTCCTTGCACAGAAACTGCTTTAGCCTGCAGCTCAGCCTGCACAGGATCCCAGGTTACTTCCATACTTTCTGCATGCAAATTTTCTACAGTGATCCAGGCCTCTGTGGCAGTCAGCATTGCACACAGCACTGAAACCAGCAAAATTAATCTGCCTCTCGAGGGGCCAATACAAGTTTTTGAAGTAGCGAAAAAAGAAAGCCCATTAGAGCTCATCTGTAACTCAAATGCATTAACACTGACAAGCCTAGCAGATGCTGTGAAACAAGATGTGCATTTGGCAGTGGAGTACCAGGTAATTGCTGTTATGATCCAGCCCAGCTTTCATGGAGCTGCTCCTTGAAGCAGTGGCAGCTTGAGTTTGTTCCAGCCGCGCCTGCAAGTTGTTAAAGCACTCGCAGAACACATCTGTGCTCCCACCAGCACAGCTGATGGACTTCAGAAGATCATCCTTTTTATCACTCAGATCAGCATGAAGTTTTTGCAGCTCCACAGACAGAGTCTAAAGGGTTGAAAAAAAAAAGGAACATGAGTGAAAATGGTCTATGCAAGGAATCTTGCCTGTAAGAGGCAGCAGGACTCGAGTTGATAATTGTTAAAAGCAACAGCCTCAAATCTGTGCAATATAGAATAGTAGGGTGGCATTATCCCTGAATAATGCTAGCAAAACAGAGAGGAAATACCAGGCCATATATACTCTGCTGTAACAGAAATCCCTGAAGGACTTGGGGCAGTTACCTCATAGAGAGCCTGCTGCACAGCTGCCTCTTCAGTGGAGAGCACAGAGGTGTTCAGCATCTCCTCCATGTTATTCAAACACCGGCTGATTGCCAGAAGCAACTCAAACAATTTTCTGTCCAAATTTGAAGACACTTCCTCTGCCACATTATCCTGGGAAAATGCAAGCCAGTTGTCAGTACCCAAGGCATGGCTAAGATTCATTCACTCCTATAAGGCTAGAGGTTTGCTCAGCTTACACTAAAATGGAATTAATGAAACACTGAGGGACAGACTTGGATATATGCATGTAACATTCAGAGCTGTCAAGGCCAAAGCTGAGACAATGATCCTTTATGTACTGGACAGTGGCTGTATTCTTACACATCTCTAATCTCAGGCATAAGCACAAGAAGTTTATCTTGTCAGCTCCAATCCTGCAGATTTACAGAAAACATTCACAGGCTCCTTGCTTTATACAGTTTGAGGATTTTTACCCACACTAGGACTCAGATAGAAGCATTGTAGTGGAAACCTGGAATGTTTCCTCTCAAAATCCACAGCCTATTTCTACATTGCAGTCCATACCCAACACAAAAGCTCACTACAGTGAAAGCCGTTTGCAATAATATCATTACTGGCTGTTTCCTATTGTCTTGTGTCTAGAACCCCTGGGATTTATTTGCAATGCTCAGAACATGCCATTTTTACCTGTGCATGCACCACATTTGCTTCCTGGCTTAGGTCTCCCAGCTGGACAGTGTAAGTTTTCAGCTCTTCCACAGTTGGGGTTCCTGCACCTGAGAATGTGCCTCGAGGCAGCATGTTCATCTTTGTTGTGATCTAACATTTGGAAAAAGAACATTGCAATTAGAAGAACAGCTCAAATGAAAACAGGATATGGGCAACAAAACAACACCCCTGTCAAAAAGCATTACAAATTCAAGGCACTGATATAAAGCACCTGGATAGCAAGGTTGCCTTTCCACTGGCAGAAATTGGGCAGGCTATGCCCTGATGGGAGCTTGACTGAAAGAGGAGCCTCTGATTCCCAGATCTATGGGCCACAGCTGGAGTTTGGGTTAAGGCAACCCTACTGCCCACTGCAGGCTAAGCCTTGCCTGAAGAAGAGTTGACATTCTTCCTTTTACATGTCAGATGTTCTTCCACATACTGCAGCAATTTCAGAGAACAGAAAAATCTAATAATTCTAATTTAGAACGAACAAAACCGTTAATAACAGGAATTATAGTTTTATCCAAGCAGAAAAAGTCTGCAGTCTGTTCAGAACACACAGACAGCCCAAACTCTGCTTTGGATGTGTGAGAATGAGAGAACACAATGGTGACTGGCAGAACAAAATTTAAGCAAGAGATTTGCTTTGACCAAAATGTTCTCACTTGTGGGAACTGAGATTTCACCTACGTCCACAGGAATCAGCTGTGAGCTTGCTGGATAACTCCTTTAGTTCTCTTGAAAAAAGCAGGCAGATAACATCTACTCTGAATATTAACCACAGGGATTCACTTACGTGCTCCCACACTATGCTTAGCAGTCACTACTTCAGAGACATAATTTACCTCAAAGTAAAATTAAAAAACAATTATGAAAACACTATGCAGTAACAACCTTCTCTGGAGAACCCTTGCACAGGTTTCAGTTATCTGATGGACAACCATGCTACTATGATACAGAAAGATACACTAATTGCTATCTACATTGTCAGTGTGTTTTATGGAACTTAAACAAACCTGAGGTTCCACAAGCTGGCAGAGAGGAGATTTCATCTTTGATGACAGCTCCTGTTGTAAATATTGCCATTTATTGCCCATTTGATCCTTTGGAGCTAAGGTGGCATCAGCCTGCTTGCTCTTTGAGTCAGACTCTCCATTGCTGTATTGAGAAAATCAACTGTTAGAATGACAATTACTGAAGCAGAGTAAGTAAAACTAAGTTTCTTGTATAAGATTAGTTTCTCTTGGTCCTGCCTCAAAAGCAAAGTGAAACCAAGTGCATGTATGATTATTAATCCAAGCTTTGATAAACTTGTTTGGACTTTCTCCTTCCCATGAAGTATGCCAGGGGCCTGCTGGCAGCCTCCACCCCTGAAATGACAACATGGGGAGCACAGTCCTGTAGGAAGTCTTGGGGCTGGAAGGTGCCTGGTCCCAAAGTCCCCTTTTTCAAAGCTGCTGCCTTTACACTGGCTGGATGTGTTTGTGCATTTGTACAGCCATGGCTGTGGACAGAGGAACCCAACTTGCCTACAACAGGCCTGATTTAGCTCATGGCAGGTGTCAGTCCTGCCTCTTAGTGAGATCCTCAACTCTGGAGTCAGCCCAGTATCAAAGAGGCTGCCACATAAATGAGCCTCCATTCCTCTGGGATTTCAAGCTTCTGCCTTTTTTCTTCTAAAAGCACACAGAACCAGAGAACAGAACCAGGGGAGCCACTGCAAGGCTTCAGCAGGCTTGGGCAGTTTCACATCACTGAATCTGGTAACTGGTGTTTTTCTGTACCTGGATTCTGATTTCAGAGTCACACTGTCCTCAAGCTGTGGCTGCATTTTTTCCACACACGACTCAATAAAGTCAATGAGGCTTTTCTGCTCAGCTGCTTTTAATTTCAGGTCCTGTGCACAGAGAATAGCATGAACAGTTATGTGAAGTGTAATAATCTGAGATGATGATTATGCTTTTCCAATCACATTTTATGTGAAATCATTTAGCACAGAAAAAAAATCATTTAGCTAAGAAAATAAGACCACATCTCTAAGAATAAAATGCAGTTTACGTATGAATATGAATTTACAGAACAAACTATTTTCTGCAAATATGCATTTTTATGGAATATATTTCTACCTGAGCTGCAGTTTTAACAGCAAAGCCCAACCAGAAGCAAATTACATATAGAAATTTAAACACCACCAACTGCAATTCTTAGATAAAGAAATAGGCAAGGGAAAATGGGGATTTGCTCAAATATGAGTTTGGGTTCCATTAGTTAAAAGGAGATTGTTGAGTGAAAAATGAGCAATTCTAGCAGCTCAAGCTGGACCATTTTTTCCAGCTCTTTTCCAATAGCATGAAAAAGGCAAAAGTTAATTTACAGTTAGCAAAATAGAAGTAATTTGCAGAGCACAGACCATTACAAGATTTTTATGTTGTGTTAAAAACAACCTTAAAAGTCATAGTGAGTTAGCCCATGGGAATATATTCACAAAACTTTAGTTTAAAATTTACTTTCAAAAACAGTATCAGTGTATAGATTCAGATTCCATAACACATCAGGGTTTTAGAGCTAGGACTCTTGCCTTGTCTCACAAGGATTACTACAACCTTTGGACAAGGGTTTTTAGGGGTAAGGCCTTTCTCCATCACCTTTGGACAAGGGTTTTTAGGGGTGAGGCCTTTCTCCATCCTGACAAACTTCTGAAATCCTGGAGGAGATGGGCAGCTCTGTCTGCCTGGACAGGGTTGATCTCCCAGGGAACAGTTGTAAGTGTAAGCTCGGGATGGGAGGAGAATTAATTAATTACCTGTGGCTGCTGGAGCCCATTGTGCCAAGGCTGTTGGGCCAGGGGCAGCTGGGATGTGCTGAAACCATCAGAGTGCAGGATCTCCAGGGGCTCTGGGTCAATCCTCTCCCTGCTGGGCACCTGTAAAGAGAGACCCATTGTGGGAAGGCTTCTGGACTTGACAAGAGAGCAGAACCCCACAGGTGCAGCTTGGGGAAAGGGCAAAAGCAGAGCTGCCTTGCACTTACCACACACAGACTCAGCAGCACATGAAACAAAACTGATACTTTCACAAAGATTTTTGTCCAGTTGAATTTACTGGAAATTTAACATCCAAACCATTCTAACCTTCTGCCAAGGTCCTCATGTGTCTCCCCCAATAGTTACTTCACTTCATCTCAACCATCTCTTTGCTGGGAAACTCAGCCAAGATTGTGCAGATGTGGTGCAGGAGAGCTGACAGAATTCACTGCATTTAAGCATTCTTAAAGAGAAAATTATTAAAAGGCCTCTCTGCTGTTGTGATACTGTTGCAGACAAACACCATGGCCTTTCTGAGGAATTTAAAACTAAATCAAACCCTAAGTCCTTTCCCTGTGCTCTTAGCAAAATGCTGACCTCTGTCACTGAGTACTCAAAGCAGAGAAGATGCTGTTCAGAGACTCATTAAAAATCCACTACTTGTTGCAAACTACAAGTAATTATACAGAACTGTAAAGCAGAATAATGGCAACTCTGACGATTCTCCCTTCCTTGCTTCACAGCTGAGCTCTAATTGTTCTTCTGCAACTAGAGATCATTAAAGCACCAGGACTCTCAACTCCTGCCCTGCACAACATTCATATGCTTTACCTGCTCTTCACTGCACTTGTCTTGAAGCATCATCTGGACATTTTCCAAATTTCGTTTCACCTCCTTCAGCTTCAAGGAAAGAGCCTCTGTCTTTTGTTGGTAGTCTGCACTATCTCCACAATCTTCCAGCAAAGAAAGGACCTTTTGTTCAATCTCTGATAACCTCACCTAGAAGGGACAACAGGTAATTAGACATTGCCAGAAGTGCAACATTTCTCTTCTGACAACGTTATGAAGTCAATGCTCACACCTCCCCTGTCTGAAAGGAAGAGAAACAGGAAGGGAAAAAGAGAAATAGCTGCAATCCCCCTAGGTTTTCTCCCATGTAGTCTCTTTATTCTAGAGAATTAAATTATTTCTATACAGAGTTAGTCTTTAAAATAGTTTCAAACAAGAGCATCTGCACGAGGTTATCTTAACTCAGATATCAAGTAATAAGAGAGGAGAGCAAAAATGACAGACTCCATTTGAATGAAACCAAGAAGACAACACACCTCAGTGGGGGAGAAAGGCAATGCAGACACAGCTCACATCACTCTTTGGGGGGGAATGATGCTGGACTAACAGCACATAAGGAATGTTTCCATGTGTCAGGACCACTGTAAACTGTTGGGATCTGATTTTTGATCCCAGCTGATGTGAATCAAAGTGCATCCCTGCATATTTTAAACCTATGCTTTTAAGGTGAGCATGGAGAAACGTACCATGACTCAACTGCAAAGTAATCAACTGCAATAAATTAATTGCTTTACATCATACATCCATATCTAGAGACTGTTTCTCTTTCATTCTGTGTGTATTTTTCTGTGTAGATCTTGACTGGGTTACAGAACCCTCTTCCCCTGCCCAAGTTAATGTCTGAACATTGAGCCAGATTGTTTGAAGCCAACAAGAATTCAGTCTGCTGCTTTTCACCAGCTGGAGCTGCCCTGGTGATGAAGCCTATGCTGACAGGAACCCTAAACAGCATCCAGACACAGCCAGCAACTTAGGTGCACCAGGGATCCTAATTCCCACAAAGTTCAGCACCTGAGCACTTGGCTGAATCACAGCCTAAACCCACAGGCACTCCAATTAAAAACAACCACCCAAAACAACAAAACAGCAGGTAATGTCTCTCAGTAATTTAAAATGGGGACATTTTGGTATTGGCTCCTTTATTGTGAGTGAAATTTGTTGCTCTAGGTAGGCTCAGTGCTTGAAGCAAACTGGTACACCAGACTGGCACCACGGGGAGCCTCAGCCCTGTTTTAATCTGCACATGCTGCAAGCCAGGGCTCTGACAAGCAGAAAGTGATAAATGTTAAAAGAAAAAAAATATACTCGTTTGTTTCTAGCTGATTTATCATGACCAGAACCAATGAAAAATTGCCTTTTCATAGAGGATACAAATACAATAGAGGATACTCAGCCATGGTTTTGAAAATAACACAAATCAAACCAAAGCTTTACATATACTCCAGAATTCTACCTAAATCCCCTGGATGCAGACAGATCCCAACTCTTAAACCAGGTATTTTAACCAAACCCTTGCACAGCTGAAGCCAAGCAGTCACCTGTTGTGTGCAGAGTGAGGGAGCAGCAGGCAGAGCTGCTCTGCAGACACACCCCAGGAAGGGACTGGGGGATGGCAGCAATGCCACCACCTTACCTGGCAGTCAGCAAGCTGTGGCTCCACCATCTGCTGCCTCTGGGGGGTCTGAGGGTTTGACCTCAGGGACATTTTAGTTCTGTCTAGCCATTGCTCCAGCTCAGCCACCTGGGCCTGGCAGAGCAGGAGGATGGACTCAGGCTCAGGTCTCCCTCCATCCAGGGCGGCGCTGGCGACTGGAGCTGGCTGGAGGCTCTGCAGCAAAGCACATCAGAGCAGCCTGGTGAGACACCTGCTGCTCAGCCCCCTCCCCTTACCACTGAGACATGAACTTCCACACTCACAGAGCCCCAGAGCTGCTCTGTCGCCGTGTTCCCAGACTTGGGGGAGGGAAAAACCACAAACCAGGGAGGAAAAAAGGAAAGAAAGGGAAACTCAGCAGGCAGGAGATCCGAGATCTGGTGTAACAGGTTTCCAGGCAGTGATTTGCATCTGCAGGGAACTACCTGAGCACAGCAGCTGTACCTGGGCACACAGGAAGTGATGACTCACCATTAACCTGCTCTCCCCTGAGGAGAGATGTTTTTCTCTGGGAGTTACACACAAAAGCAATGCAGTTGGAAGCTGCAAAACAAGCTGTTGGACAAGCTACTTGTGTGTGTTCAGGTCCAACAGTTAAACATGCCTTACTTGGGCTCTAGGTCACACAATAAAAAAATTGTGTATTTTTAAGCATATCTTGTGCAATTCTTCTTAAATACACTCCTTGAAGAAGCAATATTGCATTGCTCATGTCCATAACAAGAAGTCCAAAGTACTTGGAGATAAAGAGCAGTAATTTGGATTGCTGCACAGGTCTGTTTATGACTCCACACATGCAAACACACTGGCACTTAGTAAATAAATGAAGCACAACACCACAAGAACAGCTCCTGTGAGTGCTCCAGAGCACACATACAAGCAACTGAGATGGTGACTGCCAGTGCACAAGCCTCATAATAAAATGAGATTTGGCAGGAAAAAAAAAGAGAACCAAAATGCATTGTTTCAGCTGTCAATGTCATCACAGAATGATAGAATAGTTTGGCTAAGAAAAGGAGCCTTTAATGGCCATCTAGTTTCAACCCCCTGCCACAGGATACTGGAAAAAATTCTTCACTGAAAGGGCTGTCAGGCATTGGAACAGGCTGCCCAGGGAAGTGGTGGAATTAGCATCCCTGGAAGTGTTCAAAAAATGTGTAGATGTGGGACTGAGATATGGTTTAGTGCTGAACACAGTGTGCTGGGTTAGTGGTTGGACTTTCTGATCCTGAAGGTCTCCTCCAACCTTAACAATTCCAGGATTCTGTGGTCCTAAAAACTGAAGTTGCTCTGCCACCAGACTGCTGCTCCTGATCCTCCTGGAGCACTCATGTCTCCATAAACTCTTTTGTATTTAACCTAGAGGCTGCTGCCCACCCTTCTCTTGGGCCTTGCATGTCCTCCAAAAAGCAGCAACACCTATCAAGCTCCTTAATTCCTCCTGTAACTGCCATTTTAAAATTCCATGGCTCCATTCATGCCTGTATGAATGACAGCAGCTTCCTTGCTGGTAATACTCCATTTTTTCCCCTAGAATATTGCACTTTCAAGGAGCAATTGAAAATTTATCACCCAGAGCACCAATATGAAGAGGCCCACAAAGTCTTGCAGGTATCCTACAGTATCATACTGCAGCAAACTCTAGCAGCAAAACCACAGTGGAGCAGGGCCTCTGCCCACCAGGTAGGTCACACAACTCTCTCAGGAGGTCACCTTGTCCAGGCCTTCAACTCACCACAGCCAGACTTCCATCACCTGTGCCAGGACCTTCAGTGCCCTCCAGAGTTTGCAGAGATGTTTCTTCATCACATTTACTGTGTGATTCAGTTACAACATCCTCATCCTGGAGAGAGAGAGGCAACAGTGGAAATGTTTCTTATCTTCCATACAGATGTGCAGCAGTGGAGATGTGGCACTTTTGGACATGGTTCAGTGGTGGACTTGGCAGTGTTTGGTTTATGGCTGGACTTGATCTTAAAGGACTTTTCCAACCTAAAAGACTTTCTGATTCTATGTTCCAATGCCTTGTTGTGCTATAGAAGCCTGGAAGAGCAGCAACCACTCAACCTCTTGTGATCCTGGCCCAAGAATAGCCACAGAGGGCAGTTTTTATGCCTCTGGCATGGATGTACAGAAACAAACAATTGCAGCTGTCACATCATTACTGAGGCACCATGAAGAACAGAACAGAATGGCACCAAAACTGCAGCTGATTGAGTGTCCTAGACACTGATTGTCTCATGTAAAAGAGAACCTCTTCCACAAATCATCCCCCACATTTTTAGAGCCTTCCCAGGAATCAGTGAAACAAGTTGCTTTATTAAATGTGCATTCCTACCTTTGGGGATTTTGTGAAGCTGAAAGGAATTAGAATCATTGAATCATTTAGATTGGAAAATACCCTTAAGGTCACTGACTTCAACCAATATGTACAACAGAAAAAGGGATTCTAAATGGCAAGATTTAGTGTGAGATGGAAGATATGAATAAGGTCACCTTGTCCTGCATTCCTAGTTATCTAGCATTGCAGGCTTCAGCAATAGTTAGGACTTGTGCAGATCTTTTCCACAAAGATAGTTCCCATCCCCACAGAGATAAACCTGAGTGCATTACCTGAACAATGCCATCTGACAAGGTACCAGAAGACCAGGAGGTTGCACTGTCTTCCTTGAGCCTCTCATCATCTTTTTCTGAAGGCCAAAAGCTTGCATCTTTCTCTGTGGCTGCACTTCCCTTTGAAAGCAATAACAGCTCAGCTTTAGCTTGTGAGCAGGAAGCTCAGATATTCCTCCAGGCAATGTAAAGCACTGCAAACTCCTAATAACACTTTGCTCTGTTTCTGCCTTATCTATATATATTTGTATTTCCCAAATCCCACCTCTCTTCTTGCTCTATAGCTCTGCTGCAAGATGTATGACAGCTGGATGACACTGATAATGTTCTCTAGAGACTGCAGAATATTCTCATTTTTTACAATAATAATAAAAAAAAACCATACCCAACCTGAAAAACCCCCTGAACAAACCAACTATCACTAAACCAACAAAAAGACACTACCTATCTTTCTCCAGCTCTGTCCCCTAAAACAACCTACATGCAAAGAAAATTGTGCCAGTGAAGGTGCAGAGTGAGAAACCCTGAAACCGAAGTGCTTGGATCAATAGTGAGACACAAGCTCTCCAAGCTGTTTCGACTCTTTGCACTGCCTTGCCATGGAGATTTTTTCCAAAAGAAATTAGCTTTGCTCCTCTGCAGTTCACTTGGGCATTTAGACTCCTCAGATTCAGAGCAACCTGGAGGGTAGTGTCCCATTTTCTTCCAATCTCTCAAAAATCTCTCATATTTTAACTTTACTCCCAATAGTCTAATCACACTTTTTTACTTTAGTTCAAACATACAAATAAATTTTGCTGGTTCTTTTATGTTTTGACATTCAGAGGCTAATTCTTTAATGGAAAGATTTTTATTTAAGGCCATATTTTGCCATTAACACTTCCATAAAGGGGGCATTACTAAATAAGCAATCCCACCAAAAGCAGGATCACACCTAACAGAACAAGGTGCTGTGTAATACTGGCACTGGAATATTGGTACACTGGCTTCAGTACAATTCCTTTGTATCCTGGAGTGATAACAGATATTTTAAGTTGTTCTGAAATATTTCAGATTTTCACATTTTTCATGATTTCTCCTTTACCAAGACCTCCTATGTTACACACACAGCTGTATATATATATATATAAAATAAACTGGACTCACCTTGCTGTGTAAAGAACAGTCTTCTGATTCTTCATCTAAGGAAGGCAGAAGAGCTACCACTCCTCTTTTTTTCAACTACAAAAAATACACACAGAGAGACAACCCAATTAATCACGACAAGAACAGCAAAAGCCTCTTCACTTCTGCCCGTAAACCAAAACAAATTTACCACTTGAGATCCATTTTTGGAGAAGCATTTAGCATCTGGCAACCTACATTAAAGTAACTGAAAGCTGCAGGTTCTAAGCACCTCTGAAAATTGGGATTTGAAGCTGTTAGGTTTCAACAGAAAAGATACAAGAGGGACAAATTTCATTTTGCCTCATGGAAATAATTTATTGAAAATCCCAGAACAACTGATTATCAACAAAACTACACATGGAGCACTTTGCTGTTGATTGATGCAAGCTTCATGTTGCAAGTGAAAAATGCTAAGAAATACAGAGGAACACCTCTCCTACCTTCTCCTAGACATGCTCACACCCTGTCCTCCTCAACACCAAGGGGAGGAGAGAGGGTATTGATTCACAGGGGCAGGGGAGCTGCTCTCTCACATGCCACTCCTCCAGGAGCAGGAAGGGTTATTTACCTCCCCCTCTCGGGCCCTCAGGTGAGTGATCACTTACCTGCTGACCAGAAACATCAGTTCCAATCAGGTCACTCTGTGCTAATACAGAGGCTGCAGGTTCCTCTGCTGCTTCAGGCAATTCTTGCTGCAGGTGCTGGTGAAGCTCAGACATGGAATTCTTCATCCCAGTAAGGAAATCCTCCTTTCTCTGGCACAGCTTTATGATCTCTTCTTTTACAGCTTCCATTTCTCCCTAAGGAGCAACAACATCTGTGAGCATCCATTTTTCCCTTTTAACCAAACAGCATGGTAACAGATGATACCAGTGATGCATCTTACTGGTACTGGAGCTATTTCCCCTTTTTCCTTTTTCTGGGCTTTGGGACAGTTCCCCATTGTCACTGCAGGAGATGTCCAGGTACATGCAAACCAACAGCAACTCCTGATGCAGCTCAGGACAGCACTTGCCACTTGTGATGCAGAAGTTGGTGGTGTGGAGAAGGAAATGTGGCAGGCTGGAACTAATTCCAACTAGGTGCTGCATATCCATGGGAATACCAGCTTCCTCCAGGACAAAGGGAATGCAGATGGGTTACATTACTCTGTGTGTCAGAGCAGGTGATGCTACTTCCACCTACCTTCCCCAGCAGCCTGACACTGAACACTTGGGAAAGCCCTGAGGAGGGCAAAGACAGCAAATGAGGGTAGCTCAGGGCTCAGTCTTTGGTGAAGCTGGCCCAAAGGGAAAGAAAACATTTGGTGGGTGTTGGGAATGTGGCTAAGGAAAAAATTATCCCATGTCTTTGAATGTAATACTGGGATAAATAAATGGACCCCAACACAGCTTAAGGAAAATATTTAATGTTCCTAAACTAAGAGACTATGCAATAACCCAAATAACTGCACTAACAGAGGGGGAAAGAAATCTGTCTTGGTCTCCTTCTTGTCCATGACTATTGCTCCAACCAGTGTTCTGCCCTTAAGAGCATTTTCCTAGGGCTTTCTTTACCACCCAGCCTCCAGGTGAACTAAGAAATCCCAGCAAATAACAGAGTGAGACAGGGCATGGAATGAATTGCCCTACTGCCTTCATTACTGAAAGTGCTAAAGCTCTTTAAAGCATTGTTACTTGCTCAAAATGAAACCTGGCTAAATATCCCTTTGCACACTGGGCTCAGCTGATCACAGCAAGCTTTGATGCCAGGCTTGAAATGAGACCAGCACTGGCTCCACACCATGCTCTGTCATTAGTGGTGTTATGCAAGTAATAATCTGTGGCAGATGAAAGCAGTGAGACTGCTGGTCCTGTCTCCACTACAGCTGCTGTTAACAGCTCTAGGGTGGCAGCATGACAGGAAAGGTGGAGACAGCAAATTTTGCAAGGACATGGGAACTCTGCTCTGACAATGCTTTCTTCCTTTTGCACACTCAAAACCACAAGATAAAATCATCCAAAGGTAAAGGAAAGAAAACGTCATTGAAATGAAGAAACAGACTTCCATGACAATTTGGCATGTTTTTATGAATGTCCACTAGGAACAGTATATCTATTTATTTCACTGCAAGGAGACTTGCCAGCACAGATTTGCCAGCAACTCTTTTGCAAACTTAATTAGCCATAACTTCCTCAGAAACAAAATCTTTCTTAAAATCACTTCTTTTTCTGAAATCCTCCAATAAGATGGGTGATTCCACTGCCCACTTTTATTCATGCAATGCTGTATCTGCCAAGTTTTCTGCTAAAACAAGAACTATTAAACATAAAACCCTACACTCAGAGACAAAAAACAAGGAAGAATCAGGAAATGAGTCATGCTGAGCACTACATCAAGCCTCCAACATCCAACCAGCTGACAGCAAAGCAGCTATGTACTCAGGAGCCTACTGAGTGATTATAGTTATTAGGCAAGTGCAATATAAGAGTATTAACTTTACTGTGACTGACTGGAAAAAACTGAGCATTTCACAGGCATTTTATAAATAGTTATTACATTTAATTAGTAATTTCCTGACTTCTGCAGTGCTATCCTTAAAACACATCTTATTTTTACATTTAAAAACAGTCAATTCTTCTGTTACAGAAAGCAACTGACTGTAGAGAGAAAAGCAACACATGTTTACCAGGGATGAAAACACAGTGTGGCAGTGAGTACAAAGAAAGGAATCTAATGAATCTAACCCTAACCAGAATCCCCAAAAGTAGCACTGCATAACCAGTAATCAGAAAGGACTTAATTCTCCCTTCAGGCACTATTCCAAGCTGCCACCTCAGGAAAATTAGCAGGATGCTGAGCACAGGCAAGCTCTCAGTGCTGCATGTTGTTTCACCAAAACAGCTGTCATGAAAACAGCACCCAACTTTTCTTCCAAGTTGATACAGGCACAAATGGCACATCAAAATCAGTAAGGAGTATACTAAAAAAGATATACCCAACTTGCAGAGTAATATTAATTGTAATTAATTGCATGGTCACACTATGGCATTCAACTGTTTCACTGTGGTGGAGAAGGGAAGCACAGCACTATTTCTCAGTTTCTCTGCTCAGATTTCTCTCATAATTAGTGTTAGTCAAGACAAGGAAGACACATGAGAGAGAAAAGAATGAAACCCACCTCTGGACAAGGAGTCTTCTGAACCTGTGGCTGATCTTCATGTGATATTTCAACCAAATTATTCTTCAGAAGTTGTTTTAACTTCTCAATTTCTTGCTCACATTCTTCTATTTTCTTTACAGTTTCCTGTGAAATAGCAATCTCCATAAATAATTTTGAAATAAGGAGTACATAAACAAACAAGTCAGTAAAGAAACAAAGAGTACTTGAGCTGAAGAGTACTGAAGCCTCCTTTGTACCTGCAGAATCTGTGTTTGTTCTGCTAACTTTGCACAAGCCCATCCTTCACTAAGTTTATTACTCACTTACTAAAGACAAACAAGTTGAAGTATGGTGGAGTATTCTGTCCAGGAGCTCCAAAGCAAAACTATGAATTTGACTATCAAATGGAAATGGAGCAGATTTCACACATGCATTACAATTTAGAAAATGTTGTGAAAAATAGAGAAATTAAAGGTTTTATATCAAGTAGAAAGCCCGTTTTTTACTGGTGCTCAAGTCTTTACTGTCAGCTAGTTCTGCACTGAGCAAAAATGAACTGTGCTGTACACCATGCAAACTCTGCAGCTCAGAGGATAACCCAACCACAATGGCTATTTGAATACTTCCAATAAAAATGATAAGCATTCCCATCAGGTGAACAACTTCCTTTTACATGGCTTATAGGAAACAGATGTTACAAACAGTCAAATTCTCCTTTACTCATTTGACAGTGACAGTAAAATCTCATTGCCCTCCCCCAGCTTTGCTGTTCATGCAGAAATGGGCAATCTCCCCACACATTCCTATTTGTCAGTCACAGCCTGTCATGATGTCTCAGGTCATCAAGAAATTGTCACGTCCACAAGTCAGAATATCTTGTCAAAACACTGAATATGCACAGCACTCGGTGGCTCTGTGATTTTGAACCCAGAGGCTGACAACCAAAGAATATCACAGGACTGCTCCTCAGTTGCCTGCAAAAGGTAATGAAGAAACAATGAAGTCAGCAGGCTCCATCCTACTGTGCTGGCAGCAGCACCTGAATGACCCAACAGGTCAAAGATCTCCCTGCAAAGTGTTCACAGACTCTGCCTTTCAGAGCAAAGAGTCTCCTGCCATGAACAGCAACAGTGCCATTTCTTCAGTCACTTCTACATAGCAGCTCAAGAAAATGCAGGCTAATAAGGTTCTAAATAACCATTATTATTTTACAGGTCTTAAAAGTGAGAAGAAATTATTTTTCTCAGTTTAAAAAAGAAAGCCAGTTTGAAGGGGAAGATATTTGTAGGCTATAATCTTAGTGCCACAGGCAAAGAATCAGAGAGGAAAGAAAAAGGAATCAGTCTTCTGCTCAGCTTTAATGAGAAAGAAAAAGATCTCCTACAAGGAAAATTCTCTTACTCACACCTTCAATTCCACATTAATAGGGCTCTTTAGTAATAAATTGAGTCCTACCTCCAATTTCCTCAACAAACTGAAGAGTCTAAATACTTTATATACAGACAGAAGTCTTCTGTCATGGACTAATATGTGAATATAGTCACTTACCTGAAGATCATTAATTTGTTTCTGCCTTCTACTCAGGGAAAAGAAAATCTGATTCTATACTTTATCCAATATAACAAATTATGCCATGTGTGTGGGACTGAATTTCTTCCTACAAGTGCTGCCTTTCTTCTGAGTTATTTCCTGGTTAACAGTTGCTCTTTACTTTTCACATTGTGGTAACCCTAGAAGACCTACCCATGGACAAGGCCCACCTAACCACAATGCATTTGTTTTGGAAAAGCTTAGTGAAAATGTGGTCAGTAAATAATCAGATATGCAAATAATACCACTCTGTTGCACTGAAAACCAGCAGAAGCAGATGTGGCTTCCAAATCTTCTTCCTGATGACGTTTCTTAGGTGTGGAACTTAACAGGCCATGACAAAAAAAAAACAGGGCAACATTCAACAGAGAACTAAGTCACAGAGCATTTTCAATAGCTATTACAGGCTTTGTCTCTGACTTACTGTATCAGGTGTTATAATGCAACTTAATTATACAAAAGTTACTGGTGCAATACCTCACTGCCTCATCTACAGCAAAATATGGGCAAACTCATCCAAAGACTAATCCCTGGGGGAAAAAAATGTGTATATATTTGTACAAGAAGCTTGGCTCTCATTTGGTTTCCTCTCCAGCAGGATTCTTTCCACCTCTTTAATGCAGCATTCAAAATGCCATGTTTAATGGCTTTATCCTTTGTTAGACCTTAGCTGGTGCTACATTTGTATTTTAGTACTTCTGCTTTCAAACCATTCAACTGCACTGGAAAAACTCTTGCACAGTTTGATACACTAGCTGGAAAGAACTGCAATTTTTCCAATCTGTTCTCTGACAAAAAAATTTCATTCAGTTGCAGATTGTTAGGTGTCTACAAGATAAAGGCAAATATTGAGCAAAAAAAGGTCACAGCTTTATAAAAAGGAGAAAAGCCTAAAATTTGACCTAATACTGCAAAAAACCAAACAGTTACAAGTGTCATTACAACTGATAACTGGAAAGCACCCTGTTTCTGATGCTTTTAAAGTGCTTTGCAAATTCTCCATTATTTGATCTGGCAACTCTGAAAAAGGTAAATTTTACCACGTCCATCTAAAAAATTAAGAATTTAAGAAACTGTATGGACTGAAAAAAAAAAATAAAGAGACACTGTAAGGATTACACAGATCTAATATTGTCCCCCTGCTTTTCTCTGACTCCAAACATGCACTAGCCATGTGGCATGTTTGCTTTCTCTTTGTGTTCTGCTCTTAATTTCACAAAGTGAAAATCAAAGATGGATTCCCATTATAGCTGTCTGCCTGGCCTCTGAAATGCCCACTTAGATTTAAAGTTTTAAAGCACTCTGCTTTACCCCAATAGCTTAGGAAAAGCAAATCAGCAAAGGCAATGTAACACTTTTCTAGGTGCTGTCAGCATCCTGCCAATAGATGGGTCACACAAGAACTTTACCTCCTCTGCTGTCGTGGGAACCTGCATTACCAAACTCCAGATTTCTCCAGCATGGACAATGGAGCATGACCAGGTCCTGAATTAAAACTTCCCTGAGCTGGTACAGCCACACTGCTCAGTGAAGTGATGC
This sequence comes from Erithacus rubecula, assembly GCF_903797595.1. Classification (NCBI taxonomy): domain Eukaryota; kingdom Metazoa; phylum Chordata; class Aves; order Passeriformes; family Muscicapidae; genus Erithacus; species Erithacus rubecula. The sequence continues at coordinate 54,157,922 of NC_136688.1, forward strand.
ACAGAGACTCAGGTTTGGAGCTGTTCCATAACTCTCCCTGCCCAAGTTAACTCTCACTGACCCACCAGCACTGCCTTCTCCTGCTGCTGCTTCCCTTCTGTTTCCAAACTTGGCCTGGCCAATAGCAGCTCCAAGACCCCTGTCACATTCCAGCCTGCCTCCAAACACTGAATTAATCACAACACAGCTGTAGGGAATGGCCACTTTCCTGGCTCACTGGTTTGGATTAGTGAAAGACCTTCTGCTGTTAGCAATTGCTGTCTAATGGCTGTCAACAACAATTCCCATGGTCAAGGTGAGTTTCAGGAGTTGAACATTGCAGATGCAAGCACCTGCACTAACACTGGACTTCAATCACCACAGCAAACCTGGGGCATGAACCACCTGAGCCTTCATTTCTTCTCCAGCATGTTGTAAGCTGTGACTGAATTGGAAAACTGAAATGTACGTCAAGATATTCTGTGTGCTTTGTTGCAGATCAAATTGAATAGGAAAAATAAAAGAAACCAAAACAAAAAAATCTTCAAACCATTACACAGAAGACACAGTAGATGTAACTACATGACTGCAAAAGCAATACTGTTTAAAGATAAGAATGAAAAAAAAAGGTGGTTCAGGTGACTGTAAAAAAGAAAAAAAAAAAAAATCAATTACCTCCAGTAGCTCATTTTGCTCCTTAGTAATTTTTTCTAATTTCTTCAACTCTCTCAAGAGCTGTCTTGCTCTTTGGAAGACTGAGAAAGGCTGCATTTTCAGCCCTGGCAGCTGAAGAGCATCTTCATAGGACTGGATACGAACAATAGTTTTCTGCATGGGAGCAATATGCTCAAGTATGACCTGCCAGGATAGAGCAGAGATGATGCATGAGATACTGAATTAGAAAACACTCGAGCTCTCTGTGGGCATAGTCTCTACAGTGCTTTAATTTCAAGTGTTTTGTGTTCAAACCATGACTGTGCTTCTTGAAAAGTTCTCTCAACAGTCTCACCCTCAGGGTTTATAATGATCAGGAAAAAAAAGCCTGTATAGGAGTTTGTTTACAGACCTGTCCATGTTTAAGTTGGTCCTTAGGAGAAAATTCCAACAAATCTTCTGATGATAGGATTGTCTTCATTTCTGCAACATCCTTCTCAAACACTTTCACATGAGATTCAATGGCATCCAACTCCTAGATTTTGGGAAAAGAGAGTATTAGTAGACAGTCCAAACCCCAAAGACAACTTGCATTTCTATCTTTCACTTAAATTTAAAAAGAAATGCTGAAAAATGAGTGCAGCAAATGGAGGATATGTTAATGGATGCTATTGGTCAAAAGGCTAGTTTTCATAAATTACTTTTAGTCATAACTTCTGAAGGAATTAGGTATTCAGGATCATCTGGTCTGTTTTAAACCCTGAATATAGAACTGAAACATCCTTAAAAATTCACATTACAAATTACCAGTAGTGGGAAGATAGTTTTCCAGTGGTGATAGCTATCAGAATAGGAAAGTGCTGTAATTACACTGCTGCAGCTTCCAGTAGGAAGAGACTTATGTCAGATAGAAAAAAAATCCACAGACAGCTGTTTCTGAACTCTCACAGAGAAAGTCACAGAGTAGATTAGGCTGCAAGGGACCCTGAAAGGTCTGTGGTACCCATCAAACCAGGGCACTGATCCTATTGAGATTTATGTATCCCTTGAGGTGAGAATATCACCCCTGCTTTGAGCCCCTGATATAGTGTTTGACCAATTTCACTGCCAGAAAAAAAAAAAGATAATCCTTTTTATACTTGAGGTCTGCTACTGCTCATGTTTTTGCTGGACACCCCAAGAAGAGCCTGGCCCAATCCTGTCTGTAATCTCAATTTCTCACCCCCAAGCTTCTCTGGGCTGAACCAACCCAACCTTTCCTCCTACATCCTGTGCTAATCCTGAAACTTACAGCTTAATAAGTTACCAAATACCTCCTGATGGTTGGTTTCCAAACAATTAATTTCCTCACTTGAAATGCTTACAAAAACCAGCACTACACCCTGTTTTCCACGCAGGTGATATAATCTGATAAAAGGCACTCATGGGTCAGGCAGACTTACATCAGCCACATGCAGGATTTGTGGTAGAATCTCTGCTATCTCATGCTGTAAAGTTGTTACTTGAACATCTATTTCATTCAGCTGCTGCATTACACTGGCAGTTTCAAAGACAGGTGACAGCTCCTCCAGCTCCCTGAAGATCCCATGCAGAAGATTTTGCTTTTGCTCTGAGTCTTCCAAAGCCATCTGGAGACAAAACAGGAGCTTAGTTTGATACATCACTGCTGAACACTAAAGTTATAGAGGTAAGGATTAGAAGGAACAAAATGTATCAGGCCAGCTGTGTGTGATGTGAAGTCTCTTCCCCTGCAATGAACTGGGTGAGATTTTGGATTAAGTGCAGTGAAGACTGTCATGAAGAGCAGTGAGGGCTGCAAGAAATGCATGAGATCCATTGTCTGGGTGGTGTGTGAAGGAAAGGACTGAATGCATGTTTCCACTCTAATGCAAGCCCAGGCTGCATTTCCAAATCCACTAGTTTCACAGCCCAGGACAAACAAAACATTCAATTCACAACCACAGGAGACAATAAGCTCTTGCCACAAAAAACATTTATGGGTTTTGAAAATTACATTCTCCCCATTGTGGCTACATGCTTTTGTAACATATCAATCTAGAATGGCCAGTTCTTTCCTTGTCAAGAACTCTTACTAATCTTACTACAAAAAAAAAAAAAATCTATGCTTAGAACACCAACTTTCTCACCCAGTCTAAGCCAAGGAGTGGATGGACAGAAAACTCAAATTTGAAGTACAAAATTGCCAGAATATTTTTTTGGCACTGGTCCTGACTTTCCCTATAATATTACAAACATTAGATTTTTGAAATTACCAATCAGAATTACCTTCAAGAAACAGTGAGCACAGCCTTCCAAACCACAACTCACTTCAAAGTTTCCATCTAACACACAGCCATCAAAAAAACAGCACTTTGCATTTTTGGCTCAATACAATATAGGAAGAATCCTATTTATGCAGGCAGTAAAAACTGACCAGAGCCACTCAGCAGAGTTATAGAAGACAATCACACATTTATGGAAGTAGTACAACAGTTCAGCACTTGCACAAGATAGGTATGTCCAGCACCAAAAAAAAAGGTGTATTTCATGAGAGCCAACTATAACTACTTTTTCCTTAAAGGATTTACTGAAAATGGTAACTTACTTATGTCAGTAACAATTAAGAATGGAAAACTGCATCTGTACAAAGTAACAAGTGATAACAGAGCATTTATCTGCACCAGCTCTTACCTGGAGCTCATCAGTATGCTTGTGCAAGCTTTTTGCAGAGTCATGCTGAGCATCAGCTCTTAGCAAACTGTTGGTGCTTTCTATCCAATCTCTCACATTCTTCAGGTGCTCCTCATATTCTTCCATCTTGCTGGTGGCCTAGGAAATGACAGTGTTTTACAGAAAGTCCCAAGTTAATTGCTTCATTGTATAAGATAAATGTGTCTATGAACAAGATTAAAAGAAAACAGGATGCATTTGCACCATGGTCAGTTAAATCAGTATGGTGAAATAAAATCAATTTTTTAGAAATAGTTTCAAGATTTCAGGCTATCCTCCCTCACCAAAGTACTTTTGGTGCAGGTATGTTTACATTTCATAGGGGCATTGTCACAATTTTCATGGCAATGACACTTTCAATAGACTGCCCATTGACAGTCTGAGAGAACCACCTCAACACCCACCCAGGGGCAAGAATTCCCCATACCAACCCCTAAACCATGGCTTGAGCCAGTCCTTTGGGGTAGCCACCCCACAAACCCCAGCTACAGTAAGCCTTGCCACAGCAGGCTGCTGACTCTACTCACTGACATCCTCTGATGATATTTCACACAAAGCCTTCACTCTGTATTTTTTTTAATAGGATTGGATTTTTAAAAGCTGTTCCACTGTCAGCTACCTTGTTGAGAATGGCAGTTCTGCGCTCAGCACGCTGTGAGACCTGCTGGTACTGCCTCAGGGGAGCCTCCAGGATCTCCATCAGCTCCTGGGCCTGGCAGGAATTCTGCTCCACTATATCCTGCACCTCTGCATCCAGCTCGTTGAGTTTGTAATGCCAAAGGTCCAGCATATCCCAAATTTGCTGCATGTGGAGAGAAGAGAAATGAAACAGGAGGTCAGGCTCAAAGGTAACAGCAGTGTTATTTGTTCTTCGTGTGGAACGTGAATTGCAAAGGTTTCAGAACTGATATGATGAGAACAGAACACTTTGCATCTACTGGTATGATTCACAATTGAAAAAAGCATGGATTTTCCTGTGAGAAAGAATTGATAAATATGCACCAGCTAAATGCTTGATTGTACTTTTCCTTTTACAAACATAAAATGAATGGAAGACCACGTTATGCTAAACCAGGCTCTATAAAACAACCAAAAATCTTTTAACACCCACAGATTATTTTTTTGGCAAGATTACCTTCTGAACTTCTTTGGCTTTTGCAATGTTTTCACTCTTCTGCTGTAACATCTTTTCAATAGCTTGAAGGCCATTGTTAATAGTTTCAGCTTTTCTTTTCAGCACATACTGAGGAGAGTTCTGCAAGACTTCAGAGCTAACCTGCCAGAGCAAAGAGAAAACAATAGGGGAGGTTACAAAGATCTGCTTGTTTCTGTGCACCACCTTACCAAAAATATTAAAATTCTTATTGTTTCTCTTGATAAGTCAGTTAAAAACACTGGAATGGAGCTACATTTGCAGGGAGAAGTGTTAAAGTGAGCAGATTCAACATCTACACATTGTTCACTGATTTGTTTTCATTAAAAAATGCCTGGCTCAGAAAAACAATCCCTGAGGAAACATGCACTGAGGCACTGCAGCTCCCTTGGGTGCTTTGCTTCATTTTCATGCTGCATGGTGGGAAGGGTCACATTTGGATTTATTCTCTGAGAAACCCAGAGTGACACCTTTATGTCTCAGCTGGCAGCTGTGCTTTCCATGTAACAAAAAAAAAAAAAAAAATCAAATTTCTCAATATAAATTTCTCAATATAAACTTGGAGATTTATCACTAAAATAAAAAGCTCTGAGGAACTTAATTTCATTCTGCAGGACTCCATAGAAATGAAAAACTGATGCACTGGAGGGCCTGATTTTCTGTGTAAAGAGAAAAACTCTCAAAGCTGAAGTTGAGTAATTGTCTGAGCAACACAGTATAAACTACCAGGTTACCACAGACTAGATGAAGTGCAGGGAGTGAGAAAAGTCCTTCCTCTTGTCCAAAAGTAACATCTTTTCTTACCAAACCCTGCTGGCTGCCAGGGTCAGCCAAGCACCTGGAAATCATTAAATTGTGCTAAATTCTTTGTGTGCTGCAGCCCAGGATTTAGGGAGCAAATGGACACTGAACAGTTTCATGCTGCCTTGATGCCAAGATTTTTAATTTAATGGTTATTTTAGTTTGAAGCTCCTAGTATTTCCTACTGAAATACTTCCTCCTTATTGTGGGATGAGGAATTAAAACTATTTTTCATCAATAAATTATCTACTCACTTCTTAATTTTATTAACATTGTTTATAGACTCCAACACAACCTCTCTAAAATGCATCCACAATACAATGTTGTATTGATAAAATTTCATTAATCAAAATAAATATATACAGAAAGAACTAGAGGGCTCCTCTGTAATACTCCTGCTTATACCACAAAACCTGTGAAGTCAGTCTGTACTTAGTGCCTAAGACTTCTTGGAAAAAGGAATTGAGGCTGTAATCACTGAACACTCAACCATTACTGCTATCCTGGAATATATCAAACATGGAAAATTGTCAATAATTGTAGTGACAGCTTCCAAAATAAATGAGAATCATGTATGAGTGATGTGACAGCTGGAAATGAGTAAACAGATCAAGCTCTGACTTCTGTTTCTTCAGGATAAAAACACTGCATCTGTCAATGCCCTAGTCATCAGCAAAGCAAGATTTTCATTTCAGTACTTCTTACTGGAATAAAACATATTATTTATGGCATCAAAAGTACAATTTTTGTATTGCAGATTAAGAAGAAAGCAGAATGACATTAAAATATGATAATTCAATTTAATATGCTGGTATCTCCTAATAGGTAACTGAACTAACTTCCAGTTCCACCATGATTTTTTTTGTTTCCTAAATGCATTTTGAAAAATTCCAAGGTAGTTTATATTGTTTTCCAATATCTAAATGTGAAAAGCAAACATTATCTAGCTTCCAGGACCAGTTCTTTCACTCCAGCAGGTAATGTGTGCTTTGGGATAACCTTTTATATCTTGGTAAATGAAACAGTAAACAACAAAAAAAACCCCAAAGCAAAAATAGTGTTTTGCTTTCCTTCTCCTCTCTTCTCCCAGTTGTTGCTTCTGAAAAGACTGGTCCCATTTTGAAACACAAACTATGAAGTTAACCAAATTAAAATTCATAAACTTTAGTTAATATGCTGCTAAATATTTTATCTAAGATAAAATGAGTAATTTGATAGATACTAAAAAGTAACTGGATTTCAAAACTGTTTTATTAAACTTCCAAATTTGATCAAATTAACTGAGATTTAACCTTAAAAATTAGCATTGAGCATTATTATTTCTGAAATATGAGAACTGAAAGGGGTTGCTTTTTTTTTCATTTTTAAAATAACACAAATGAGCAAGCCACGATGGTAATTGTCTTAGGCTAGAAATTTGACCCCAAACTGAGGGGTTTTCCCTTAATTTTGCTTTCAGCTAACTGCTTATATCCTTTTGTAGACAGAATATGCTGCAAAAAAACTGATGCAATGAGACTTTTGAGTTATTTAAATTCCCAAATTTTAAAGGAAGGTAACCAAGCTCTCATAGGTGGTAAAAGCAACTGTATCATGTACCACACGTTCAAATTACATTAAAAAAAAAAAAAAATCATCTTATTTCAAAAGTCCTTTTTTAACCTAGTTCTGAAAATATTTTCTTATTTAAGCCATGCAAACTTTGAAATCAACTTTGATTACTAACTCCCAGTTTAGGAATCAGATTGGATAGAAGACAGCAACCAAGCACCCACATCATATGACAAATTATTGCTAAAGATTCTGCCACGTCAATTTTTAATAAAAAATAAAAATGTTCTATTGACACTGCTTACCATAAGATTATTCTAAAAAGAGACTTAGAAGAATGATTTATACTTTGCAAATAGATAATTATGAAAACCACATCTGCAGTTACCTTCTCTTCCAGGTCTTGCAATACTTTCTTGCAGTCGTCCAGCTGTGTTTCTATCTCTGCAGGGACTATAGTGTACATTTCAGAATACTTGATCCGAAGCTTCTCCATGATATCCTCCAGAGCTTGACTCTCCCTGGCAATCACATTCTGAAGCTCCTACAAAATTAAGAATAAGTTCAGCAGTTTTACCCAGTTTTTAATGAGTGCATGTGTGTATATGTAAATATATGTGTATATACACACACATGTAATGTGCTTGGTATTTCCTACCATGATTATGGTTTGGAAAAATTGGGTCTGGGATATCAAACCTGATTTGATTACCTCTGCAAGCAGGTAAAGTCTAAGCAATACTGACTCATTTAATCAAATGATGCTTTTCAATCTGTAAGAATTAATTAAACCTGATACTGCTCCATGTTGGGGAAGTGACGCACTGATGTTCACTGGCAGCCCCAGCAAAGGGACCACGTGAAGAGCTCCTGTGATTAAATGTTAACCTTTGTGCTCTCCCTTTTGCCAAAAGAGCATTCTTCCCTTTGAAAGAGTTAAATAGCCAACGTCCATCCCTTCATTATTATAAACAACACAAAGGCCACAAAAAGCAACAGGTTTCAGGCTGGAGTGTCTGCTTTCAGGCAATTATGCAGAGCAGCACAGCAGGCTCCTCTCACAACAGTAGTTTCCAGTTCTGCACGAAGAATGTAGGTTTTATGAGATAAAAGAAACTTGAACAACTGTCTACAGCCTGTGGCCTAGAAAGAAAATCTGAGTCGAGTCCTCCTGCAGGAAGAATGAAGAAATTCATTTGTTTGGAAAGTTTTCTAGAGTTTCAAGTTGGAAGGTTCTGTTTGCTGGCTTTATGGTTCCTTTCCCCAGTGCCCAGCTGTTTGAGGAACTCAAATGTTGACTCAAGTTATTGGGAAAAATTATCCAAACCTGCTACCAGGCACTGAAAGACTCTAAAATTAACTGCCTTTGCTTTTTCAATCAGAAGTAATGGTAATCCACTAATTCACAGTCTTCACTTGGGAATCTTTTCCTTCACACAAATGCAACGCACAAAGGAAGTATGTAAGACACTGAGAATGATTTATTTCCTGCCATCCCACAACTGGGTCTGATATTAAAAAAACCCAAACCCTCAAAACCACAGAACAGCTGTGAGCCCCATTCTCTCACAGAAAAGGTTGCTGTTGTCAAATAGCCCAGTTTAGATTGTGCCAATATTTATGAGAATTCACAGATTCCCTGCCCTGAACTGGAAAGAATCAGTTACAACTCTCATCTCCAAAACAAGGCATGACTCTGCAAACTGGTTTCTGTGTATTAGTGAATGTTCACATTTCACAGATTATCTAGCTGGAAATCAGGTACCTATCAAAACTGTCCCAATTTTTTTCCCTAAAGGATAAGATAATACCACTTCCCCTTTTCATCTGTGTGGGTGAATTTAAAACTTTTGCCACCCATCTAAATCAGGTTTGTCATGTCAAAATGAAATAGATATTTCCACTCAATAGGTGCAGTGGAGTCCTGACTAATAATATAGATTTCATAGGAACTAGATTTTCTTTGGAATTAAGGGATGAAATTGCCCTGCAGATTTTGGCTCACTGGTGTTTGGACTACATAAAATTAATTAATTCTTCAATCCTTTCAGCTCAATGTTCTCAAAAGAATCAGGCCTGCTGTAGCATACTGCTAAAAAGAGATCATTTGATGAGGTTGCTGCTAGCATTTACTTGTGCCATTGCTGTCAGAAACAGGAACAAGGTCTAAACTCACTTTTGGGTGAGTTTTAGGTGCTTGGATTAGCAAAGTTTGAATGTGAGGGAAAAGAGCAGGCATAAAGCACCTGCAGTAGTAAATTTCCTTCTAGATACAAAGAACTCAGTAAAAAAGCAGACAACTCTAGATTATAATTCAAAATAATTTTAAATAGAAAACCAGCCCTTTTAGACAAATCCAAGGTCCCATTACAGCAATGCTGGCTCATGGGCTTTCAGAACCTCCTAAACATGCAATAAACATTTCTCTCTCATGCTAACTCCCCATCTGACACCATGGTCTCTGGCTTCTGTATTTTTCCCAGCCCTTTGCTAGGTTGGGGATACCTAACCAGTTTTTATACAATACTCAGCAAAGATAACCCAAATTTGTGCTGAACTTTAGTGGACTAAAATAAATAAATTATAAAGTTCTACGGTTAAAAGACAATCAGATTAAATATTAAAAACAATATTTGATCAAGATTTTGAAGTTATTATAGCAATATAAATGCAGTAAGTTGAAACAAATAATTTAAATGACAAGTGAATTAACACATTCAGAAAGTGTTAGGAATAATATATCATAAAATCAAGAAATGCAGAAACTTATAGACTGCTGATAGCTGCTGGTGGATGCTGAGGTTTTGATCACAATTTGATTTTTCAAATACAAGTTAACCCCCAATTTGGGACATCAAATCCAGAGCAACTGGAGCTGCCCTGGGTGGGTATGCAGAGGGGAAAGCATGCAGGGAGTACATTAAGCAGCCCTTTCTAAAAGGAAGGCAGCTGGCTGTGGATTTCTCTGCCATCAGAAAATCCTCCTGTGCCTGCTTACAGATGCCCACAGAGGGAAAGGAACACAAACCAAGGCCAAGGCAGGACCAGTTGTATTCTGAGCCAGATTCATTGTCTTCAAGTCAGTGTGAACAGACCTTGCCATTAATTTTATCTGGAGCAAGCTCCAGCACCAACATAAACCAGGAGATATTCTGAATACATAAACAAGAACAGAGCTGTTACCAACCTCCAGCTGTTCTGCCTTTCCATCAGCATCCTGCAGTAACACAGATGCAGCATTCTGTAATGCATTTGTCACAGCACTTATTTCTTCAGTGACCTTGTTCCTCTCTTGAATCTCAGCTTTCACAGAATCTTTATGGTCTTGAGCTTTTTTGTACAACCTATGCAAAATTACCAGAAAGAAGACATTTAGACTTGACACAAAACAGGAGCAAGGAGCATGCCTAACACAGATATTATGTAGGTGCATATCTAGAATCACATTTGTCTAATTTAGGGTTTTTTTTCTGTTATTAAAGCCAGTTATTATCTCAGTTTCTTTAAAGTGAGTGCTCAGAGAGTGCTATTTGGTAGACCAAAGCAGAGATCAGGGTCTCAGTCTGAAGATGATGGCAGAGCAGATGTTGTTCACAAAAATTACCACATCCAAAAGCAAACCCAGAGAAGGGTGAAAACAATCATCAGATTTGTAAAAAATATTTGGGGAGAATTTTAGACAGTGGCACTCAGTAAGATGAAAGTTGACTTGTTGCAGAAAGCATAAGATCTGATTTTCCTAAAAGTGGAAAAATCTTAAAATTCACAAGGACTTGGAACCTTCAAAACTGACTATTGTACCTTGATTCCTGCATTTGAACACAAATTGCAGCCTAGAAATCATATGACCAGGCTCAGGTTTTTTCCCCCTAAATATCATTCCCCAATGCCCATACTGGAGACAGCAGGTGGGTGAGATGGAGCATTGGACTGACCCAGGAGAGCATTTAATGTCTTTTTTACTGCATTACAGCTTTTATATATTATTTGACATCCAGTAAAACCCTGTGCTTGTGAATAGTCCTATCTTCCACAGAAATTTCACACCACTTACTTTTTACAGCGCTCCTGCATTGCCTTTATCTCACACAAGGCAGGAAGGGCAGATTCTCCCTCAGCATCCTCAGCTGTGTTCAGGATGTTCTTTATCCGGTGAAGAAGCAGGAGTAAGAGGAGCTGTTGCTGGTTGATGTTTTCTTCAAATGAGCTCACAAAATCAAGTAACTCCACTAGTTCCTCTCTGGTGGCCTTTTCCTTCTCTTTGAGGCTTTCTGGCTGCTCTTCCTGGAGCTTATCGAGAATTATTGTTTCTCGTTCCAGCTAAGTAAACAAAGCAAAGCATGAGATAAAGTGTTTTTTTATTCCACCATCTGAAGTTACATTGTTCATTTACTCACACAGGTGACTAGGTACTGGGAATTACACAGTCAGAACCTGAACCTTGGAAATGTACCAAAACCTCTGAGTTTGCCTTAACAAAGCACATAACCCTGTGCAGAGGTGCTCTGGGTTCATAGGACTGAATAAATATCCCCATTATTTCCGGGTTCAAGAATGGGTAGGGGTAACTGAGCAGCAGGTGGGAAAAGATGTTCTGGTCTGATCTCAGCCCTCTGAAGGTCATTTTACTCACAATCCTATCTCCACCCCTAAACTTTGAGATGTCAAGCAACTCACCTCTTCACTGATGAATTTCCATTCCTGCTTTAGTTCTTCACAGGTAATTTCCAGCCCTTTGGCTGCCTCAAGCAGACCCAGCCAGTTTTCCCACAGCACTGTTACAATCCTGCCCAGGGCCCTGTCACTTCCTCTGCATAATCTCATCATCTCACCAGAGATCTGCCTCAGCTTCACCAGATCCTCTTCAGCAGAGTCAATGCTGGAGACTAAAATCTTACAGGAAAAACAAACACATCAATAAATAAAATGCTACAGTCAGGAGTATTAATGAAGTATTCAGTAACATGATGAGGATCCTCTAGGAAAATGGCAATCACTCCACTGGGCTGGTAAAATATGGTCATAATGATTGGATATGGCTGTGGAGAAAGATGGAGCAAATAAAATGTCTCATTTCTTCAGCAGTAACATACTCATTTCACACGGTCTGCTATACCTGGTCTTTTAACAAGTACATAAATATATTAATATATTCTGTGGTTTTATATATAGATAAATATAGGATACAGAATTCCACTTCTTTCTACTATGTGTCACATAGTTGCATTAGTTCTGCATGAGCTTTTCAAGGTCTTCAGAGTCTTTCTTACCTTGCTTTCTTCCAAATGCTCCAAAGCTTCTTTGTAAGACATTGGAATCTTAGACAAAGACTGTCTAAGCATCTTTTCCAGTTTCTTAAGATTATCACACACTTTATCTTTGGTTTCTGTGTAGCTTTTGTGTTTTTCAAAATACCTGCATGAAACAATGAATGGAACAAATAAATGCTATGGTTGTTATTCCTCTCTTCAACCATAATGCCCAACAGAATACAAGTTTTTAAAAAAACTTTTGAACTCTAGTCCTGACTGTTTTGCAAGTTGTTGCCAATTAGCATTTGGAAAACACTTCAGGTTTGATACCTGAGGTACTGATCACTGGATCATGATCAAGGAATTTAAAACTCCAACACTCACTCTCCCAAATCTTTTCCATACATGTATCTGAAGGCTCTCCAGATTTTCTTCTGTACTTGAAGGAAAGAAACTACAGCCTGTGCCTTGTTTGGGCTTAACTTTCCCAGGCCATCAGAACAGCCTATGGAAGACATGAATTAGGGACCCTCTGGAAACTATTCTAACCTCCTCCAGATTCTGGCACCCTATGACCCTCACTCAAGCCCCACATTTTGAAATATACAAAAAATGACTGCAGTGAAAATTAGTAGCAATATGGTTATTGTCTGGCAATATTCCCTCCTTAATAATCACATCTGAGGGCAACACGAATGCTTACACCTTTTTTTGTGTTGGAATTTCTGAATACCTGAAATTCTTTCACAGCAACACTGGATTTCTTTTCAGTCACATTTCTCACAATAAGGAACAAGATCTATGAAGATCTCTTACACCCACCTCTGCTCATCAGCTTCCTTTCTTTGAGCCTTCTTCCTTAATGCCAAACTCTTTTCCACCAGTTCTCTTAAAGCATTCTCCAGATATACTTTGTCTTCTGGCTTCACTAGGTTTTTCAGCTTGGAGTGCAGGTTTTCTAAGTCAGCCTTTGCAGAGTTGAACTCTTCCTCTTTCCAGTGTGGAGTCTGGCACATCTCCACTGAGCTACAGAGCTCTGCTGCAGCCTGGGCTGGAGCTTCACAGTCCTCCAGGAACCTGGCAGCCCTCTGAAGGGCTTGGGTGTAAAGCTCACCAGCCCTACATGCCTCCTCCAGGGCATTCTGAAAGCATTAAAAAGAGAAAGGGACAATAAAATAAGGCTGTTGTGCTCCTCTAGATCACCACATGGTCTTAAAATTTCACATTTGGCTGTCTTTGAGACCAGAGCTCCCAGAAGTGGCTTGAGGAGGTGGAGGACATGTGGCAAACACATTTGCTACCTACATAGTCACAGGGCAGTGCTGTAACCCATGTATTTATTGCCCTCAGGACAGGAATTATGTTCACCATTCCTGATCACATTGCCTTGACCTGTGCTTTAATCTTCTTCATCATTCCCAACCAGTAAAGCTTCTCTTTATAGTAGAAACAAGGTGCTTGGATTTTTTCATCATTGTCACTGTTGAAAATGTTGCCTTTAATCACAAGATGACTGCACCCAGTCTCTCTTCAGCTGAGTATTTCAACACAACCTTTTCCTTCCTCATATTTACCATTTTTTTCTTGTGCTAATCCCCATTGATTGATTATAATCAAACTGAACACAACTTTCTTTGTCTCCTTAGTTTCTGTCATGATTCCCATCCTGTCAAACAATGCAGAAATGATCACAGGCCAATTCAGCTGTTAGAATAAATGAGGATGTGAGTCATGAAAACAAAAATGCCCCAGTCACAGAGACCTAATTTAATTACTGGGGAAAGACATATGTCAATACTTCACTTTCATTAAATATACTTACAACACGGGCAGCAATGTCTGCCTTCAGTTGTGCTTCAAGGCCTTGCAGTGTCTCTATTTCTACAGCAGCAGCAGGAGATTTTTCTTCTTGTTTTTCCATTATGCATTTAAGAGCAGAAAACTTTCCTTCTATCATATTCTGAATTGCCTCCCATCGCAGCTTCTCATTCTGCATTGTATTTATGTCAATCACAAGTGGCTGCTGGAGTTCTAATTGAATATGCTTTATGATGTGGAATATATTTTCTACTTCATTCTGGCTACCTTCCTTGTTTACACTCTGTAGCCCAGAGATCAAGTTTTGAAGAAACTGCTTCAATTCCTCAACATTTTTCTCCAGGCTCTTTATTTCTTTCCTCTTAGATTCTTTGAGTGATGTATCAAAGACCTCATTTTTGTTTATTTGATTTGCTGCCTCCTGGGTTAAGTACAAGATTTGTTGAACTGCCTGCAATAGAATCTGTGCAGATATGATATTCTCAGCAGGAGAAGAGCTGGAGCTATCATTTAGGATATTAGCTTCTTTTCTTACAGTGGATGTCACAGTCTGAATTTCATTTAGCAATTCTTGAATCTTATCCCATTCCCTAACAATATTTTCCAAGTGTATTATTTTCCCTTTAATTTTACTTTTAATTTTAGAAAATTTAGTTTGCAATTCATCCAGCTGCAGTGAGTCCCATTTCAGACCTACACATTCAAATATTTCCTTGTACTTCATTACTTGTGACAAACTTGACTGAATAGTGAGCACTTTTTCTTTCAGTGCTTTGCATTTGTCCTTCAGTCCCTGCTTGTCACCTGCTAATTCATCATCTTTCAGGTTCATTTCACCATCCTGCAGGTCATCAAGATCCTTCTGCAATGAAGCTATTCCTTCAGCAAACTCTCTGGAGACAGCTGCCTTCTGTTCTACTTCATGAAGTTTACTTTGAATTTGCCTCTGTGTCTTCCTTGCTCTATTCTTCAGACTTCTTAACTGATCAATCAAGAACAGTTGTTCAGACAGGCTCAGCTGCCCAGCTGTGACCTGACTCTCTTTACAGTGGGATGAGATCAGCCCTTCTATTCCCTGTATGTCCTTTAGCATCTCCTTCAGGATGGTTTGTTGGCTGACCAGCTCTGAGCACGTGCTGCTTTGGTTTGGGTCAGGCCTGGCCATCAGCTCAGCTTTGCAAAGCTGAGAGTGAACTTTGTCTATTTCTGCTGTGAGCCTTTGCCTCTCCTCCAGCTGGAGCTCCAAGTGCTGCAGTCTTTGAGCAGATTTTAAAACAAGAGCCTTGTATGAATTCTTCAATGTTTGTAAAAGGAAGGTGATATCAGAGACCTCCTCAGGCTCCAAGCTGGGAAGGATGTGCTGGAGCCCATAATCCAGGGATACAATCACAGGCTCTCTGTTTAGGATGTCTGTGTTCATAAGCTGACAATTTCTGATCTGTGATTTGACATCACTGGGGAAAAGTGCTGCTTTCTGATCAAGGTGGGACAGTGAATCTTTCACCCAGGAAATGTTTTCTTTCAGCCTCTTCATCATTTCATGTTTCATGAGAGCAGGACCAGTGCTCTGAATATCCTCTGGAGGAGTTTGTTGTGCTGATAATGCCTCCAATTTGCCCTGCAGATCATGAATGGAGTTCTCCAAAGTGACTTTCTCTTGATCACTCCAAATTCTTTTCATCTGCAGCTCAATCTTTCTTTTTAATAGAGAAAGACCATGTTTAATGTCCTGTAGCTCTGTGGTCCAAATTAGAGGGTCTTTGGCTTTTCCTGCAGCTGAGGAATGTAACTCTGCTTGCAAATACTGTTCTTGTATCAGCCTCTGAATATCCCGAGCTTTATTCATAAGCAGGTTAAATTCATCAATTTCTGCCACAACCTGATCATGTTTCTTTTGCACTGCTTGCTCCATGTGCTGCCACCAGTGCTCCAGCTGCCTCATTTGGCTCTCTGTCAACACCTTATCCATGCAGGTCAAATGCTGAGATAAAACTTCTTGCTGGCTTTGTAACTGGTTCAAGACATCTCTTTCTCTTCGTAAGGACTCAATGCACGCCTTGATTTTCTCCAGAAGAGCTGTGTTGTTCATAGGACCCCTGCCAAAAACAAGTGGTGTTTAAAAATAATGAATTCTCTTATATATAGACTTCTTAAAAACTAATTTCACTGTTTGGAGCACGATTTACTAAATGTATTCCCTTAATTACATGCATCTCTCAATATTCTCTTAGGAATTCCCTAACCACCTTTGCAGTACTGTTATTTCTTGCTCATCTGTAAAGCACTCACTATTCACAGATAACTCTGCAAAAAAAGGTATGTTCTACTGTATATTCTCTAAAATTGCAGTGTCTACTAATATAGAATGCAGCCTTCATTTAAAAAATCTGCAACAGTGTTATGTCATCTCTAAGTGAATTAACAATATTTTATAGCAATTTCTGGTTGACAGTGAAGATAAAACTTGGCTATAAGAAAATTGTGAAATTTCCATTCATGCAAGGTAAACTCTTCCAAATTAATCTACTCATCTCTGATTTCCAGGAGATTTTTTTAAATGCCTATTTAAAATAGTTAGCAGATAGATTTTTTATTAAATTTTTAAAATCTCTGTAAATTAACAAATTAATAAGTTTTAAATGTTTTCAAATTATTTTGGCACATTATCATGACAAACTAATTCTGTGTTTTGAAGACTAATTCACAAAACACAGTAAATATTTTTTCTGTGCTGGTTACCTCTAATTTGGTAATGTAGACTTACTCATTACCATTGAGTTTTTTCCATCAAGTAAGGTTAGTTTTAAGAATAAAGAAAGATTTCATTCAGAAAAAAAAAACAAACAAACCCCAGAATTAACAAGAAGAAAAATGAGCTTTTTCACATCTGCCATTTAAAAAATTGTTTTAAGAAGGATTTTTACAGGGTTTTAGCCCAGCAACTACTTCTTTGTTTTGTTTAAAGAATAAAGAGAGTAGATGCTATTTAAGGACAGCAGAGTCGCCAGAAATTCTTCTGCTTAACTCTGCTCTCAGACTTACAAACTTCTAAGGCTTCTCTTGAAGTGGCTGTAACTCCATATTCCTGTCTGAGCATTACTGAAGCATGTCACAAAATTCAGTGTAGAACCATATTTGCTCTGCAACCTCTTAACCAAACCCCTCCACTATACTTACATTTTTATGTTATCTTTTTCTGTTGACAGATTTTTCATGGAGGACTGTGCAGCAGAAAGACTTTTCTGGTATTCATTAATTAAACAGCACTGTTGTTGCTTCACTGCCTTAACAGCTTCCAGTTCCTGGAGCAGCCTGTCCCAGCAGGGCACCACAGGATGTGTGGTTTGCAGCTCTGCTCTGTTTGATCCTGTTCCATTGGGAATTGCTTCTTCACTATGGCTCAGGGACTTGGCTTTCCACGTTTCCAGCTCAGTTTTTAAATTCTACAATCAAGCCCAACACAGAGAGAGAAAGGGATTAAAGGATGATCCTGAAGACTCTCAGCTTTCAACACAAAATATGGTTAAATACTGATTCACATACAAATGTTCTCCTGCTCATCCACAAGCAAAGGAGCACATCATGGAAGCAATCCTAGGTGTAACTATCACTGCACTCTGGAAGAGCAGTACAAACTATGGGATGAACATGGACATGCATCAAGGCATGGTGTGTGCAGACAAACCAAATAATTACACAGTTAAAACTCAGATAAGGCTATGGGCAACAATTTTGGTTTGCTCAACTGAATCACAATTCTGCAAATGTATCACTACATTAAAAATGGGGAATGGCTTTGCAGTTTCCATACCTCCAGCTCTTTTAGTTGTTCATTTATAAGTACCATATCCAGCTCAGCCACTTGATTTTTCAGCTCATTGACCTTTTGTTCCTCTTCAAAATATTCACTGTTTACTTGCACTCTGGGAAACAGTTCCTTCTGGACAACCACTTCTGTGCCTGTGTCCTACAACACAAAACAAGACTCTTATTTCTGAAGGGTCTAAACCAGTCAGTTTTCTGACTGCAGCACCTTGTTTCACATATTTAAGCCATGCTGGGGTTGTGGTTTCCCCTACAGCCTCTGTGGGTCAACCAGGACTCAGAAACTGAGAGCTCCATCCCTGTCCCCAACCCCTGCAGTCACCCCCTCCTGTCAGCACTGCTCAGACAGCTTTGAAATCTCTGCCCATCATTTCAAGTGAAACACTATCATCCTCACCTTCAAACATCCTCCCTGCACCCACCTCTGCTACTGATGAATTGACAGGTCTGTTGTGTCTTCTCCCTCTTTTCTTTACATATTCATTGGACTTTATCCTCTCCTCACACCCACATTCCTTCTGCTCAGCACCTGCCCTGAGAGTGCTGCTGTGTCCTTCACCAGGACACCTCTGCAGCTCTTCTTCACAGGGCAGCTCATGCATGAAGCAGCTTGGCTGTGACACAAAGCCATGGCTGCCATGTCTCAAGTGCTACCCAAAATCTGAGGTAAGGTGAGAGCAGCAGGGGGTCATGTCTCAATCAGGGTGGGGAGGGATTAGGAGGCTCCAGAGCCAGTCTCTGGCACAGCCTCTGATTCCCATGACAGAAGGACAAATGACTTGGGCTGGGGCCAGGTTTAACATCACCTTCAGCCATCACAGGCAGCATCATAAACAAAATGTCACAGGCTAGCTGGATCATGTGATGATTGCTTAAAAATCTGCATTTCCCTTTTCCCACTGCCTGCCTATATCTGATGATCTGTTTAATGTACAAAATTTGTATGAGTGAATGCATACAAACACATAGATATTACTGCAGTGTGAACTTCTCCATGGTATTAATATCAAAAATCAGCAACAATAAAAAAATTCTTGTCTGATAAACTTCATGTATTGCTACTTTAGACACTGTTTTACTAGAAGCAGCCAGCTATCACTGTAAGCTGTCACTGTCTTCTGTCCCTCAGGGGTCATGAGCTACAAAATGTACCTGCTTTCAAGAGTGGGAGACATACAGCACATAGTACACATAATCAGAGGAGAACAGTTCTCTTTATTTGAACTCTAGGTTATTTTCAGTCAAAACTGAAGAGCCCACTCATGAAGCAGTCAGTTGGAGAACTTTTCAATTTCTCTGTGTACATATCCATAGCAGTTGTACCAATTCAGACATAAGATTTAATCTCAAGAGACATTGGAGTGCCATAGAACTGAAGTAAGCATTAAAACTCAGCTAAGCTATCACACAGAAAGGAGGAAATCCACTTTTCCAGATTGAAATATCAACACATCAAAAGACTCAGAGAAGTGCCCTGACTTTTAGAAAGACCTTGCTGTGTACTTGTTTTGCTTGTTTGTGTGATGTTCTCATTGCACACTATGGCACTGCCTCCATGGATACAGACAGGGGAGGCTGCACCTCAAATTCTGTGTCTATTTTCAGGCCCCTCAATACATAAAAGACTTCTCTGGAGTGTGTCCAGAGAAGGGCAATGGAGCTGGGGAAGGGTCTGGAGCACAAAGCTGGGGTTGTTTAGCCTGGAGAAAAGGAGGCTCAGAGGAGACCTTGTCACTCTTTACAACTCCCTGACAGGAGGGTGTAGTCTCCTTTCCCAGGTAAGAAGTGACAGGAGAGGATGAAATGGCCTCAAGCTTTGCCAGTGGAGGTTTAGACTGGATTTTAGGAAAGATTCCTTCACTGAAAGGGTGGTCAGGCACTGGAACAGCCTGCCCAGGGCAGTGATGGGTCACCATCCCTGGAGGGATTTAAAAGACACCTTGGTGACATGGTTTAGGGGTGAGCTTGGTAGTGCTGGGTTAATGGTTGGACTTGATGGTCTTAGAAATCTTTTTCTACCTAAATGATTCTGTGATGACTGCATTGTTCCTTAAATGCTTTTCAGTAGTACCCAGCACAACCTTCATAATGTTTCCAGGAACTGAGGTTAGACTAACAAGTCTGGAGTTTACTGGATCTTCCCCAACACCCTTTTTGTAAATCTAAACAGCACTGCTAGCTTCCAGTCAGCAGGGACATCTTCAAAGTCCCAAGACCCTTGGGAGATTTTGCTGGGTTTCCAGTGAGAGCAGATGTGAAGTCCCAGGTGATACCTGCCCATGGACAGGCCAGCTGTGGACCTGCCTGGAGACTCACCATGAAGATCAGATATAGCCCTACCCCCAATTTAAGAACGTGGTGTCCAAGATCAGCAGCCACAGGGCACTTGTGATGTAACTCCTTTACTCTTAAAGAAGAGTAGACTTAGTAAAGTCATTTAGTAATGTAACCTGTCATTAATTCAATTGAATCCCTTCTCCTTTCTCTACTTTATTTCATTTATTTTCTTATGCTGAATCACCCTTGGATTTCAGTTTTCTGATCTGCCTTCCTTATGATGGCAAACTAACATAACTGACTGTAATAATATGAATAGAAGTTTGTACTGATTAACAGTTTAAAGAAGAAGTCTAAATGTCATAAAAACTGATTATGATGCCTCTAAAATCCAGGGTGAACTCTTTTGAACAGATCCACTGAAAATTATGATGTGGCAATGACTTTGGAAGAAGTTTAAATCTATCATGGACATAAATAAGAACTACACACAATAGTCTTGATTTTGATGTAATTGTCTCTTCTTTAAAACAACTTCAGCTGAGACCCCTGTGGAAACAAAAACTGAACAACTGGCACATTTCAATTGAAACAACAGACTGTGAGTTACCTCATGTGCAGGAACTGGGGGATTCAATCCCAGACCATCTTTCTCAGCTGCTACAGATTCCAGGACTTGACCTTTCTGGCACAGCTTCTGTTGAACCTGCTCCCCATCATCTCTATATGATTGATTCTCAACATCACTAGGTTCCACTTTCTGGTGTAAGAAAATCAAAAGAAACCAGTAATCAAAAAGCTCTAATCAAACATGCTGGGTAGTAATTATAGTGCTTGAGTTGAGAAAGCTATGAAGCCCATAATTATAGGTAGATGAGGAAAACCATAATTATACCTCACAATTTACTGTGAGCAAGGTTACAGCAAAGGAAACCACTTACAAGAAGCAGTGCTGTAATTTTGTTATAAATTTTTAGAATAAATTGCATGTGTTCTGACCTACACTGTTCATATTTCATCATTCTAAGCAAGGAACTGGATGTAGGTTTCAGTATCTCACAGAATTTGCTAAAACTGAAATTCTGAGAAGAGTGGCTCTATAACATCTCCCCTCTTCAGGGAGGGGATGACAGCAACAAGACCCTGTCAGCCTTTTAATCTCCAACAGGAAATTGGCCTCTTCTCACTCATTATTGCTCCAGCTCCTAAACACTGCTCTGGGTATCAAAATTCCCCTTGTACCAGGGTGCAGCACACAGGGCACACCATCTCAAATGCAGCCTCACACATACAAAGTAAATATGTAAATAAGAAATCTATATAAATGAAAGCCAGTCAAGCACAACAACAGAATTCAGGCAAAATGGTCAGGAGATTTCACAACACATCCAGGTGACTTGGAATGATCCTCAGCTAACCACTAAAGCAAAAAACCTCCCTCTACACCAATTTTAAATGTCCAGGAAAGAATAAAGCAAGTTACCACAAACTAAGTATCACATTAGACAAAAGTAGCTCAGTGTAAACTTGAGGCTTCTCTTAGTCTCATTTCTTAGCAGTATCATCCCCACTGCAACTAAACTGGATACACACACCCTCAAATCCAACCCCTCTGGTGTAATCTCATGTCCAGTTACCTGTGCTGGATGGGTTTTTTCCCTAGATTCATCACCTTCAGTACCAACACCATCCTGATGTCTTTCCAGTTCTGCTTCACCACCCAGAACTGCACTGTCCAGAACATCCTCTTGGAATTTGTCAGCTCTGTCCATATCTGGGTTCTCCTTATCAGCCTCCTCCTGATTTGAAAAATGGAAAGTGTTTACAATCAGTAAAAGTCACAGTACAAAATTTGCTAAGAAACTTCCCACTCCACAATCTGTCTATTCCATCTTCAGTTTAGCTTAAAGAATGAAGGAAAAAGCTGAGGCAACAAACCCAGAGAGCTGGAAGCCCCTGCTTAGATCAGTTTGCCATACTGGGATCTCACCCACTCTGAAACAGTGTCAGGAGAGGATAAGCAGGAATAAGTGCTCACATGATTTTTAATACAGTTATAGAAGTTTCTGATTAGACACATTTGGTAACTATTGATCTTGCACCTTATCCAGAAATCCCAGTATGGACAGTTTCCACTGTGACATTTTGATGGTCATCTCTCCCAGGTACTCCTATTACTCCATGGTCAGCTCAATGAGTACTCTAAATCATTCCTTCAGCCTTGCACACATTCACATTTACATTTTTACAAGTCATTTACAGCATCAGTGTCCTGAGGTCCCATAAAAATCAGCAGCTCCAGGTTAGTGACCTCTCATTATTTGCAGTGATGAAACCTCTTAAATTCCTCATCCCTGGGAGTGTTCAAAGCCAGGCTGGGCAGGGCTTTGAGCAGCCTGGGCTAGTGGAAGGTGCCCCTGTCCATGGAAGGGGGTTGGAATAAGATGAACTTTAACATTCTTTCCAAACTGTTCTGTGATGGATTTTAGGAAATCACAGGAAGTTGGTGGATTTTGCATCATGGACAAAGTGGGTCCAAGCCCTGGGGGTTTGCAGAAACCATCACTTTGATCTCTTGCACTCTTCACATGAGCAAGGCTGAAAGGATGATTTGGAGAAAACATAATTTATCATTCCTTTCATCAGATAAGGAAACATGCCTAACTTTTAAGGAATTACACATGGATTTTTAATGAACACAGACACACACATATACTGTGACTCATAGTAAAACACATTTGTCAGGTACCTGCACAGCCTGCCCCAATCTGTCCTTGCTGTGATGGATATCCTGTAATGGGCTGTCTGACAGCACACTGCTTTCCTCCACAACTGGAGTATTGTGCCTCTCTTTCTCAGACATATTTCCATTTACATCTTGACTCTAAGAGAATGATAGAAAACAAAATCTGCTTGTTTTACCATAAACATTCTATTTTAACATCAGACCTCTGAATGGTAAAAATTATTCTCTCTGAAAACAAACAGGACAAACACTGTGCTGCAGTTCTAAAAAGTTTTTACTAGTTTAAGAGAAGCTCTCAAAGCTTACTTAGGCAGAGGCTTCTGCAACTTTATCATATCTACAGTTTCTCCCTGTTTCCTGACCAAGGATACTTGCTCTGGTAAGTGGCAAGAAGAAGTTACATGCATTTAAATGAAATTGTATTTCAATGGAAAATTGCTGTTTTAAATATGCTATTGGCTTGTTACAGACTTGCTATTACAAGCTGTGAGAGTTCTTCCAACTTCTTTGATTTACACACTTGTATCTACAGGAGGCCTAATTTCAGTGAAATTAAGGATACAATACCCAGAAGACACTTGAGATGTCTCTTTAGCCAGCTTTCCATTGTTGTTACTGTCAACAAATAAACTCACCTCACTCATTTCCAAAGGCTCCTTCAGCTCCACTGCTGTAGGGGTCTCCTCTGCAGAGATTTGAGTATCACAAGTGATCTGTGCCTCTCTCTTCAGCATTGTATCTGACTTGTCTTCCTTTTGTATTTCATTACCAAATTCATCTTTTAACTCAAGGGCTTCACTGAAAATGTTTTCCTTCTTTTGCTTGACATTTTCAAGTCTTTCTTCCAGACTTTTGTGTTCACTCTGAAGTGTTTCAATCTCATCCTTAATAAACTGCTCTGGTGAAGAGGTGTTTTGTTTAACAGTTTCTGCCAAAACCAAACTTTTCTTTACGGTGTCTTCACATCGACTAAGAGGTCCCTGTTGTTCCTTTAGACACAAAGAAAACATTTTTTTTGAAAGGTCACTTAATACACCTCATGTTAAGATCTAAAGACAACCTCTAAAATAATAAATACTTGTTTTGAACAACAAACTGCATTGAAAGGTACATGCAGACCTATTTGCTGCAGAAAGTCAATTACTAAACCAATAATTTTGTCAGCCATTTTTATGCACAGAGAACACCTGAAGCTAAAAGCATTACTGTGATAAAATAATCCCACAGCACACTGTGGGTGGTACATGGTGATCTTTCCAAGTTCTGGACAGGTAATTCCCCCATTGCCTCCTCTCCTATTCCTTTTTCCTTCTTAGAGGTATAGCAGGTTCTGAAGGACAAGGAATTGCAGTGATCCATATCTGAGCTCTGATTTCAGCTTACAGCAGCTCTCTACATTGACAGATACAAGTCTGATTTCCATTCTGCCAAAGAGCAAAAGAATGTTTACTTATGAAAGGATACTTCTTAAAAATGAACCTGGCTCACTGACTTTAAAAAAAAAAAAACCTTCATACTGGCTAAATTAAAAACACCTAATAATATCAAATTTAATAATCTATTTCCTCATTATGCCCTGAGAGAAAAAAACCAAAAATCCTAACCAACCAAACTGAAGAACCCTGCATGCTTGAGCAAGGACAATTCCTCTTGAACATTCAGTTTAGCCAATAGTAAAAGTCCTCCCAGCCCATTAAGAGTGGTTTGACTCCTACAATTATCTTGATAAAAGAACATCACATACTTTTTATTTTAGAAAGGTTCCATAGCTTTTCAGTTTGACACCATAAGCAGTTCCCCCTTACAAATGTGATGGTCTCCATGATGCAGAAACTGCAACATACCTCTGATTTCAACTGATTTTGCTCAGCTGGTGGTTGTTCCATTGCTGGACCATCACACTCAGCAAGCTTTTCAGAGACAGTTTTCAGCTCAGTGCTCAGGTCTGTTAGCACATCCTGAGCCTGCTGGTGCTCTTGAACAGGGCTTCCCAATGTCTGCATGATGGTCTAGAAACCAAGGAGTTTCTAGGATTAATCCACTATTATCTCAAACAATCATCCAGAGACTGTTACAGATTTTCCAGGATTTCACCAGCACAACAAACTTGTTTCCAAGTTTCTGGCTAAACACAGGTTAAACACAAAACCATCTTGCTCTCTTCCCAGCACATCATGGACTCCATCATGAACAAAATTTTTATAAATAGCAGGAAAAAGAAGGGTTGGCATTTCATAGAAATGTACTTGTAAAAAGTACATTTTTCTTAAAATGGATGAAACATTAGAATACCACACAGGGTACAAAAAGCAATTTGCACTACACTGGGTGAAACTGAGAACAAGCAAGATGCTGGAAAAGAATCTTTCAGATGTTTTCCAAATTCATCCTTCCAAAAAGAAGAAAACCTACCATGGCTTAAAGAATAGAAGAGCAAATGCTTCATGTTACAGCTATCCAAATCTGTTTATGCAGGTAAAAAATGCACTTCACATTTACTTTGGTCTCATTTGTTTCAGTATTTATCCCTCAGAGACAGAGAGGGAGATATTCCCTGCCCTTTTTCAGAAGAACTTCCTTCACTCCCAGCTTTACCCATAACCTTCCCACCTGAATGACACCACAGCTCAACAGTGGGAATTGCAACCAACAGGAAAGGAGAGGGGTCCTAACCTGGAGCTGGCAGAGCAGATTTTCATGCTGGTGCTTTAATTCTGACCATTCTGCCTCTGTGAAGCAGGGACCAACAGTGTGGCCCTGTAGATGTTCTTTCTGGCTTTTCAATTTGCTAAACTGGGAAGTCAAGGCTTCTGTTTTCTGCAGGAGGTCAGCATAGTTTGCCAGCTGAGCTTGCCTCTCCTCCAAACCAGGCTGAAGGGCAAAAATCTCTTGTTGTTGTTTCTCCAGTTCCATTAGAGCCTGCTTCAGATCTTCTTTGCTTTGCTCATATTGCTCCCTGCTGCACTGAAGTTCTTCTTGAGGGCTAAGGAAAAAATACTGTGCTTAATAGTGTTAAAAAAACAAATATATTGATTACCTAGAAAATGTCAAAGTGTGAACAAGTCATCCATTAGAACAAACTTGAGTGTACTGTATACTTTTTTATCCAGATTTTAAATTACTGATCAGAATGGAATTTTCAATGTGATGAATAACACTGAAGTCATTGCAGATGAACAGGACTTAAATGCAGGACAAATGACTAACCCTCAAACCTTAACCTATAAGCCCACAGTTTCCAGCATCTGAGATGTGATGCTCATGTTCTGTATTTTTCTGCTTTTCATTGCAGCAGAAATTCTCTTTAAAAACTACAATATGGTTAAGAACCTGCTTTCCTTGACTTCCCATGACAGCCTCCAGAAGGGGAATATTCTCTAGAAGACACATCACATTTAGTTGGGCGGGGGAGTGTTTTAGAGACACAGACAACAAAAACAGCATTTACAATATGGGTCTGTTAGTACAATCCAGTGATTACTCTCCTGACCTTTACATTGGATTTCTCTTTGTGTGCTTATAAGCATGAATGTTGATCTGCTGCAGGTGAACAGGTTGCATTTGTCCACAGGAAGTATGCAATGAGACAGAAGTAACATTTGTATGTTCACATTTAGTGATGGAGCTCAGATATCTTCCAGATGGAACTTAAATGCCAACATTTGAAAATACAATCCCACACAAACAAATCCAAATAAATAGTCTGGATACAATTCTGTAAATTACAGCAGGATAATCAAGGACGAAAGCAAAGCCTCATTGTTTTGGGCTCTGTCCCTCAAGATTCATTATTTTTTTGGCAAATAAATGAAGCACAGCCTCACATATGTGAAGTGCTCTTGCATCAAGTTCCCTGTTCCAGCTTCCCAGTGCTGTTGATCCTGTGGTGCATCTGCTGCTCACAAGCCTGATCCTGCAAGGTCCTGAGCATCTCCTCAGACATGCAGAGCACCTCCACTGCTGTCTTTAACAGTGTGAAGGGGATGCTCTGCATTCTGCTGTGCTGGGTCCAGCAAAGCTAATGCTCCATCTTCCCAAGCACCTCTTGTGCTGTTTTTACTGAGAGCTCAACAATAACAGGAGGAAACAGAAGACTCTCTGGCTATTCATGGCCACACCAGAAATTATCTCTGGCTATTCCCCCACCTGACCATTCAGGCCAAACTGTGACCTGCCCCTCCCTCCACAACTCTACAGAAATACAACTGTTTCTGTGGATATCTCATTCTGCTCCCAAAGAACAGAAAATTAATGGAACAGATGCAAAAAGAAGAGAAAAAATGACAAGATAGCAGTAAGTGCCCCATTGTCTCTTGGCAAATTCCACATTACCTGCTATATTCAGTAGCCAGTTGACAGATGTTTTCCCACTTTTTCTGGAGCTCAGAAATAGTCTGTTGAACCTCTGGCTGATTTTTCTCATTTCTCAATAGAGTTTCTCCTAGAGCCACCATAGTCTGTATTTTGGCCTCACCTTCATCTCTGAGACTTGTGATTTCCTGCATTAAACAAGAAACAGAAGCAGTACATATACAGTTATTTTTGATTACAAAATAAAAGGTATTACCATTATTTACTTCAAAGTTTTCACACTGTTCTTCAAGATAACAGAAGTCTTCTGATAAATTACATAGGTGACACAAACAGATCATCTCATTTTCAAAGTCTGGACAATTAAGCTGATTTATTAATTATTCTCTACAAAGAAGACCCATATTATGCTGACAAATAAAAAAATGTTCAAATGACAAAACTACAAGCCATGAGCAGTGACAGTGTCTTTTAGGAGGTACCAACTCATCAAGCATTAGCATGAGGTGGAAGGTGAAAAAGGAATATATTCAACACAATACCTTTATCTGATTAATCCTTTTGTCTGATGGCAATTCACTTCCTTGTGAACTCATTTTATTAAGAGCCTCCTCAAGCTTTTTGATCCAGCAAGAAACATCCTGGGCAAGTTCTTCAAAATTCTGTCCTTCCACTGGAAGTCTGTCGGTACTCCCTGCCATTTCACTGACTCGTGTTATCAGTGCATGGTACCTGCTGAGAAGATTACTGGCTTCTGAAAGAGTTTCATATTCTGTCAGCCCAGCCTCCCTCAAGGAATTTGATAGCTGAGCCAGGGAATCAAATGATTTCCTGAAAAAAAAAATTAAAAATTAACCAACAGCTATTTGTTGTAACAACACGGAACAACCTTGTTTAGGAGACATCTTAGAAAGAGACCAAAAAACCCAATACCTCTGCATTAATAGTGTTTTGTAGACATTTTCAAGCTCTGTATCATCTTTACTGATCTCTTTTACTTTTTCCTCCTGAGCAGAGAGCCATCCTTCCAAGGCCATGTTGCTTTCTTCAAGGCTAAAGGAGGTATTAACAGAGACTCAGGTCAAAAAGAGGCACCACATGGCTAAAACCCACTGGCAGCAGTGTTTTGCTGAAAAAATAACAAAAATATAGCAGTGATCAAGCAAAATTTTAAACATAAGCCTAATTTTAACCATCTCTGTTCATGTCACTTAAATTGTCTGTAGGTTCCATACAGGTCTGCTATGAAATTGAAAAAACAATCCACATTGAACAAACAACAAAACATTTCATTAAAATACCATCTTTTGTAAAAAGAAGAGTTCCTTGCCATTCCCTGTGGCTGTTTAGCAATGAATCATTGATACCACTTGTAATTAAAATGTCAGACACCAGATCAGTTCCCTACCTACTGAGCTGCTGGAGAGAGGCACCAAGCTCCTTTTCTCTTTTCTGACATTTGGAGATCAACCTTTGCAGTTCTGCCTCTTGATCTCTCACACGACTGTTGAGGTGGTTAATGCTTGCTTTGGGCAAGTAAGGCTTCACTTTATTCAACAAAGCTTTAACCTCTTGGATGTCTCTATCTCTGCCTTCAGATGTTAGGAAGTGCTGAAAAAGAACACAAGCACAAGATCGATTTGTCAAATTTGCTGTAGTGTGAGAGATATTTATGTTACAAGAGTTTTTCAGCTCCTGTTATCTCCACCAGTATTGTCCTCCATCAATTTCAGTTCCTGAAAAAGAATTTATGTTAATTCACAGTTTGCTGACTATTGCACATGTAAATAGAAAAGCTGCTGTTGGTAAAATGTGGGGAAAGTGGAATTGATTTCTTGTTTTCTCTTCTCTACAGTACTGGTACACACAGAAACAGGCAAGCAGCATCCAAATCTAGCACTGACATCACTCTATCTCCTTCTGCTGTATAGCTGTGATTGCTTCTTGCAGATGTTTTGACTTTTCCATCTGTTTTCTGTTCATTCTGTCTGATTTGGAAAGAAAATCTTGATACAACACATTAAATGCAATTTTTTTCACATTTGATTTCATTGGGGGTCAGAATTTCATGCTACTCTCTCCACACTTGACTTTCTGCAGCCTTGCACACTGAAGTACTTGGTCAAGGTTATTAACTACTGTCCTGGCTCTCACTTAGCCAAGATGTCTGAAGCTGAACACTGACACTTCATTTCCATTAGCTTTTATTTTCATTACCCTTATTTTCCTAATGCTTTAAGTTATATGGGATGTTCTTTCAGCCTCCAGTTATAAAACCACTGCAGTTAAATTCAGTCCCAAGAATAGTTTCATGGTAAAAAGAGCAATGCTTCTGTGTAAAAAGAACAATCAGCTTTAGAAATGACAATATTTTAATACTCTACCTTTAGCCTCTCAAGTCTTTCTTCCAGTATGGGTTTTGCTTCTGAGGGCTCAAAGCAGTCCTTTAGAGACAGCTGAGTGCTGCTGAACCAGTCATTAAAATTCTTGCAGTGACCTGAATAAAAAAAGGGTACATTCCAATTTTTTCATTAATTGCATTCTGCAAAATAAAATCCTGGTTAACATGAAGTTTTCAGACAATTTACAATTACATTTATCACTGCTACTGTCAAAGGTTGCTTTTTACTACAGAACATGTGACTAAAAATGCTGCAGCTCTTCTTTTTTTTTAGCTAACATTAATTGACAATCAACACATCTGTTCCCTAGGAATAGACAAGTCTGTTGTACACATCAGATTGGGTAAACAAGACCTGGAATGGCCTAGTGGAAACTTCTCTCATTTCCACACAGATTAATACTCTTTAAAAAACATTTGAAGACATGAGACTATCTTTGGGCCAAATTTCCCACCTGTTTAGTCCTGTGCCTGTTTAAAGCAAAGAGTAGTAGTATCACCATTTAACTAATTTCAAATAAAAAATAACTTGAAAAAATTAAAACATTGGATTCCTATGTTTTTAAATTAAATACTCTGACATTTGTTCCTGAACTATGCTAACTTCTTTTATCTGATTTTTTAAATGCAAAAATAAGAAACCAAATACTTGGATTCAGACTGAGTAGTTTGCTGGGATCAAACCAGTTTTTTCTGCAAATCTTTATCTTGTTCAGAACCCTGAGGCAGTCTGGGATATCAAAGCAGTTTCAGACACCTAACCAATTAATTGCATAACCTTTAAGTCATTGTGGTGGTCAATGCAAAGATGTAAAGGTAAATAATTGAAATGTGTTCACTCACGGTCCAAAACACCCATAAAGTGATCTTGAAGCACATGTTTCTTGCTATTAAATAAATCAGTGACACATTTAAGCTGCTTATTTAAGTCAGCCACATCAGGATAATCTGTCTCTTCTTGGAGTAATGCCACAAGGTGTTCTTGTTGCAGAATTTTCTGGTGTATCTCCTAAGGTTATAAAAAAAAGAAAACAAAGCTGCTTTAGTACAAACTAGATTTGCAAAACGTTTTAACCCTGCCTGTAAAAATAATTTCTTAAATTATGTTGGAATTAACAAGGCCATCAGGTAGGTATAAGCACTGAACTCTCCTTGAGCAGTGTGTATACACCTGGATTCACATAACCCCACAAAACAGATATGTGAATAGAGCCATTATATGTTCTACAGCATAGAATACTTACAAACCAGAATTCCTCAGCTTCCATAGGCATTATTACACCCCCCAAATTCCTTATTCTGTGTGTCAAGACCCCTGTGGGCCAAAAGGTAACTTAGAGGGAGTTGGAGAATTAATTAAAAGCTATCTTTCCTCCAGTGGCTGTGATTTCAGTGCCCCAAACACTGGAGGTCTGACACACACAATGAATATAATTCACTCATGCTCCACAGGAGGTTTTAATCTTGCCAGCCTAAGCCTCCAAGCTCGAATTTCAGCAAGTATTTGGCTGAAATTGTCTACTGGGAGCTCCCCTTGCAGTCAGGCTCTGGTAGCACAAAGATATCCTCTGTATATTAACCCAGCCTTGGAAAACAGACAATCCAAACACACACTACTGCTGGAACACATCCTGGGTGGCAATATTGTGTCTAGGATTAACCACTAACAGCTGCAAGGGTTAAATGTATCTGATAATTCCAGTAAAAAGAGGCTTTTCTTCCATGTTTCTGGAATATATTCAAGCCAGGCTCTTCACTTGAATCATTCCAGCAATCCAGCATTTGCACAGGATGAACACTTGACCAAGAGAAATTATGAACAAATGTATAAAATATACACAATCTGTGGTATGCTACCTCGAGTTTAGTAAAGATCTCTAAGGTGTCTGAAGGAGATAAAGCTTTGAGAAGTGATTCAGTCATTCCAATCTGTGTCTTGGCCAGATCAAGGTCTCCTTTCAGCTCTGCTGTATTCACGGTGAGTTCACTGGGTCCTCGCTTGGCTGACAACAGCTCTTTTATTAGCTCCATTTTTTGCACAATAGATGATCTGATGACCTTAAAATTGGAAATAAACATACATCAATTATACAGGAGTGATTTCCCAGAACATTACAAAAATCTGTGACAGACCTAAAAAGAAATTAAGTGATCTGAAGCCCAGACGTTTCAAATACAATTTGTTTTGATTTCTTTCCCTCCCACTCCAGAAACTGGAAAACATTTAAGTTCTGCTTTTCTGAGGAGGAGTGATCTGAGTTCATCTTTATTAGCATTTTTACTGATGCTGCTTTATTTCATCTGTCAATCTCTCCAGTGCCTACTCTGAGCTGGATAAAGGCCTTTCAGGAGCTTCAGCTGCCATGAAAAGAGGGTAGCACCTCTTTCTGTAACACATTCCCCTGCAGTGATTCCACTGGGGGAATTCCTCACGGTGACCCAAAAACAGGCCAGCAGAGAGGTTGGGAGCTCAAGACTATTCATAAAGGAGCAACAGGTCCTGAACCTCATCCTTGACTTGCATGAGGCAGCAGGTGGGTGGGATCTCATGGTGGAACAGCAGCCCAGGGACTCAGCGTGTGTGGAGGAGCACACCATGCACAACACAAGGGTGCTGAGTCCTTCCTTAAGCTCCTTAGATCACTTTACCCAGTGAAACTCCTCCTAGTTCACTGCCTGCTGAGGATAAACACAGAAATAGCTACACAGGGTCAAGCTCAAGGTGCACCTGACAGACACTGTGAGAGGGTGATCACAGAACTGCTACAGGAGCAAGGGAAGCTAACACGGCATGAAAAAGGAATTTATTCTTTGTTGTCTGAAGCTAACACAGGAAGATGAAGATTTCCTTGTGATATCCCAAAGGAAAACACCAGAGTAAACAACACTCTGTGCAAGAAACTCCACATTACCAATCTACATTAAGCCATGTCCAGGCAAAGGCAGAGTTCAAAATCAACAGTCAGTAAAGCTGAGCTCCTGGGATCCCCAAAGGGGTGATGAGGTCCATTGCTGTTGACCAACAGCTAAACACCAGATATCACTGATATCAGCCTCTCTGGGCAGGCCCAAAAAGACACAGAAGTGAGAGAGACCCCTGTGTTTAAAATGACAGGTTTGGTTCTAACAGCCAGAGATATACAACAAATGAAATACTGCTGCCCACTGGCAACAAAATGCCTCCAACTCTCCTTGAGTAGATACAAATAAGTAACTGGTTGTGACAAAGGCAATACCAGAAGCAGGGCTGTAGTGAGTACTGGTCTATCAGCTGTAAAAGCTGCTCTGTACCTGGAGCTCCAATGGAGGTTCATTACTATTCAGAAGTTCTTCTATCTCAGCCACTGTGGTGTCAAATTTTTGGAGTTTCTGCTCTTGGACTCGTAAGCATGCCTAAATGTGAAAAACAAACACATTGGTAACTGTGCTTCCCTCTAAATCAAATCTCTATGTTTATGTTAGAAAATTATATTAAAATATTCTGATTATGCATTTTGGCATATAGAGATGCCACCATTTGTTCATTTTGTTTAGCAATTAAGCATTTTTTGGATTCCAGTCAGAAACACACTGTTTCTCAGGCAAAGCAGCTGATAATGCAAATCTAGCATATATTTAAGAATCCTAATTATTTTCCTTCAAGTAAACTTGCAGGAAAATAATCTTAATTTTGCATTTATGTCTTGCTGCTTCTACTAAAAGGGATATTCTCAGATGTCACAGACTTTAAGTCAAGAATTGGCACCCTGGTGGCACATGCTTTGGTATGGAAGTGATAAAATACAATACACTGCTGTAAGCACCTTTTAAATGTAAATCCTTTGCATACGAAAAGACCTTCACTCATTTGAATATATTTTAGAGTAGTGTGAAGGTAAAATGCCAGTTTCAACTTATGAACAGGATAATGACATTGTCTCATATTCCCAAATCAATATTCCAGGCTCCCTGAGGACAAAGCATTCCTTTTGTAGTCTCTGTACAAGCAATCATCAAAACTCATTCATGTGCTGCAGCCCTTAAAAGAGCTTGCATTTGCATACAGGCTACAGGGGAAAGCAGAACTTCTCTCACATTATTTACACAGAAATTATCCTTAAGTACACAGTCCAATAATTCATTGCTCTGTTCTTTTGTGACAGGTTTCCTGAAAACACATGCACCAGTGCTCTGCTCACAAAGGACCTGAGTTTCAACCTTGTATAACATGATGCACATGGCAACAGTTGGGGGTCTTTTTTGGAATTAACATAAATGCAGAGGATCAACAAAAAATGAGAAATAATCAAGTGATAAATGAACCTGATGCCCTCTGCACCTGGAATCATTTTACAAAAATTCAAACACATTGGGTTCCGTTTTTTCTCCTTCTATTCCACTTCATAACAGCTGCTCATGGGAACATGGTTTCTGTGTCTCTTGCCCTCTTCTCCCTCCTCTTTTGAGACTTATCTCTCACAAGGAGGCAGCAGAATCCCTTTGGTGTAGCCACCTCCAGCACAGCCTTCCTAAGGAGCAGAGTCACAGCACACCAGACTTGAGCAGTTTCCAGGTAACAAAATGGCCCTAAAGATGCATTTTCCAGCTGCTGCATTTTTACTGGAGCCTCCAGGGACCTAAACTACGCCAGGAAAATTCTGACAGTACAATGGTAGAGACAACAATGATGTGACAAAATATCCAGTGTTGCACAGTGAATATGCCACTGTTTCCTAGTGAAGATCCATACACAAAGAGCACCTTGGCTTTTTACTGCTCTGCAAATTAAAACAAATGAGCAGTGCTAACAGTAGGAGGAAGCTGCAAACAACCACAATAAAAACCAGGCCATTTGTAGCTTGTAAACACTGAAGAAAAACTGCCTGCAAACTTTCAAACAAGAGGATATGCAAGTATTTATGTCTCAATCACTCTCAAGCAGGAAATTATTTTTGCTAAGGAGACACTGGTTATGATCACAATGAAGCAGCACAGCTGGTTCACTGTGGCCCTGAAGTTAGAAATTAAAATATTCACCCCTGTACATGAAGGTTTCAATGGCACAGACTTCAGCTGCACCCTGATACCAAGAATTAATGTTATAATGTCCAGGCTCTGCCTGCCCATGTGCAGCCCCTGGGATGCTCAGCAGCCACTCTCTGTTGAGGCTGTAAGAAGTTACACTGAGACACACATTGAGACAGGGGGAAAATAAACACCTCTGAAACCTCTCCTGAAGCTGTGCCTTGCCCAGCTGTCCCAGAGGCTCCAGCATCTTCACTGACAGGCCACTTCTAGCTGGAAAATTAATCATCAGCCTATACACACTGTTTTCTTTCTTCTCTGTGCACTGCTGTACCCCAGGCTACAGCCTCACAGGCCTTCTCTTTGCTCCATGTTTGTACACACCACACAGCTTCTGCAGTGTTGCATTGACTGAAAACCATTTACTACACATATACACAATCTGTGCATTAGCTTCCAAGACCTGTATCCCCAAATAAAGGCAACATCCTTAATGAAACCAGCCATGCAGATACAACTGCAAATGTTACAACTTCCTCTGCTGGTATTCAGTGCAATGTGCATTTTTATAGACATATCACTATAGTATAAAGGAAAGGTAAAATATTTCCATTGGAATTACCTTCAACTGAGTGAGGTCCTCCTCAGACAGGCAACGACCTTCTGCATTCTTGAGCTCTGCATCTGCCCAAGCATCAATTGTACCAGATAAGCTCAGGAGTTTGTCCCACAAAGCCTGAGCTCTTCCCAAATTATCACAGTAGTTTTCAGTCTTTTCATTGATCTACCATCAGATTGATAGACAGAAAACACACACAGATTTTAAAAAATATATTATTGAGTTATATCATAAAAGTAAAAAGCAGCATGATAAAACAGGAGCGAGAAAACTGCCCACAAAAACAAGAGCAGCAAAGGGGAAAAAAAAAAATCTCATGTCTTCACAGTAAACTGGTCACAGAGAAGATACTTAAATCCCTGCCACACATGTCACCAAACATACCAATCACAACAGCAGCTTGCCAGTTTTAAGGCAGGTTTAGGAAGGAGCCTTGCTCATTAATGTTTATCTACTCCCAGTAAATACCATTTAATCTCAGTATTGATGCACTGCTTAGATCGACAGTGTCGCACATTTTTCACCAAAAGCACCAGCACTGTAATTTTCCAGATTGTCTCCAAAGACTAAATCCATAGAAGTTGTTATGGAAGCACAAATACTGCCTTTCTGCATTTTCTACAATTACTTACTGCCAAGGAGTACAGACAATATAAACTACCTGAGAGATCAGAAACGTTACATCCAAAGATACTCTGCAAGCTTTGCTCTGGTAAACACTTGGATTTACCTCTTAAGAATCTCTGCCATATTGCACTTAATTTATTCAAAATATTACACCCATGTCAGAATCAATTACTATAATGCATAACAGATAAGACCACCCTGATAATTTACTTTTTACATACATCCAGCCATCTGTCCACAATAATGTTAGCCTCATTCTCAAACGGAGGCTCCTCAAAGCTTCTCATTTTATTCAGCTGGAACTGCAGGTTTTTGCAGATCTGATTTATTTTGTCTACATCTTCAGAGTGATCATTAAATTCCTCTTTTGCCTCTTCAATCTGTGAAAAAGACCACATAGATATTTGTGAGCATATTTGTTATGATTGTTTATTCAGCAAAATATTTTTTAAATTTGCTGGGTTGATTTGCTGGGTTGTTTTGCTTAGAGAAATAACAGCATTACATAAAATAATTTATTTTACACAATCTGACAAAAGTAGGAAAGCATCCTGTGTTGTTATATCCCTGCCATGCTGACAGGAATATTTCCCTGTTAGAAATCTATATTGTTCTCTTATTGGCTGCAGAAGAGCTGAGTGGGAATATGGATAATTTATTTTTAAGAGAGTCAAAACCACAGTTTGCTTTTGTGCCAGATCCAAGGGGACTGTACATCCACACACAGAACCTTGATTACAAAGATAAACAATGCACAGTGGAATAATCTGATATACTATGATATACTATTACAGCTCTAAAATACAACCTGCATTCTGATCCCCAGATTTTGAACCATTTACCAAAAAAAGCTTAAATCCTATTTAAACACAGACACTGTCAAATATGTCACTGCCAGAAACTGAAATGTCTCTTTCTCCTACTTTCTATTTAAACACCAAGCTGCTTCTTTGTGTTTAATTGGAATGTCAGTGTTTACAAACAAGATGGAAGCTTCCTGGAAAAGAAACACTGACCTCTAGTGCTAGGCACTTTGATATTAACAGTTCTCTCCTTCTTTCCCACAGACATCCTGGGAAATTTAATCTTCCCACAGTGACCCTGCTGGGCACTGAGCTCAGGGGAGGGATGGCAGAGCTGCTCTCACAAACCAGAGCAAAGCAGAGGACTCTCCCTGCTCTCATTCTGTATAATTCTATATAACAATTCTGTATAACAAATCTGTGTAATTCTATACAACAGCACTCAAGGACATGCTTGTACTGTGGCACAGCAAGGTCAGACCACAGCTCTGGGAGTGGGAATTGCACAGCCCAGGGTGAGGAGGGAGGGCTGCTCCCAGAGAGGAGGGGCTGGCACACACAGGCAATGTCCCCCTTGAGCAGGAGCCCAGGTGATACAGGATGCCCCAAATCTCACTGGTGGGACCAAAAAGAGACTCTGCCTCAGCTAAAAGGGGCTGGCACAAGCAGACACCACCCCACTGTCTGAGGAAGACACCACTTAGATTCCTTCTTAAATTTAACCATCCTGAGTGCTATGGGTGATGCCTCACCAGAAACCCTAAAAATAGGATCTGAACAATCAGTTACATAACCCAGGATATAGGAAACCTGTGCAGTATAATGGTCATGATGGACAAGCTGCTGTTCACTAATCTGTTAACCATGGACAGCAATACCCAGTCAGCTGTATTCAGAAGCTGACTGTCAGATTTCTGACAGAAAAGGTGGAAAACTTTAAATTAAATGAAGGGGTGTCCAGCAGTACCTGCTCATTCACTATGAGTAACTCATCAAGTAATGTTAAAAGCTACTGCAAATGTTTAACTGCTGTCACAGACAGCATGGAGCAAAAGGACAAGATTTAAATTCATCTTCATACTAGATCATAGTTCTTCCATGGGGTTTGGGTATTTTTTAATTCCTCTCCACAACAAGACTTTGTTTCTCTACGAAAAACTGACTTAAATCTAGTTAAAACAATAATATAGAGTCCCTAAATGTATTTTGGAAGCCAAAGTGAAAGCAAGACCTTAACACCTGCCCTGAAGGCTGAGGGTACAAGAGCAATTCTGCAGCTGAATGCTCCCAGGAAAGGCTTTTCTTTCCTTTCCACTAAGTTCTTGCTACTCACCTTTGCTATTAGTCTGTTCAAATTCTCCTTCCCCATGTAAGAAGTTTGCTGGGAAAGCACAATCTCCTGTTTCTGGATGATGCTGGTCAGACTTGTTTTGCAGCTTTGATACTGCTTCAGGAGCTCCAGAACCCTTGCACACTGCTCCTGGCTATTAAAAAGAGATGTATTATTTATGGCCTAAGCACAAACCTGCAGCCTCAACCTCCTGTCTGCTTCCTTCTCCAATATTCACACACGTGGGGAGTTTCACAACTATGTCTGGATGAGAGAAAAGGAGTGATGAACTGCACCATTCTTAAATCCTGCAATAATGTGTGATACCTGTGTGGTGTCCAGACAGTTTGTGCAATCAGAAATGCCCTTCACCATCCTATGTCTCTGATCCACATTAAACTGTGATGAGCAGTTGTGTCCATATGATCCTCTCCACCAGAAAGGTGAGCTCAGTAAACTGAAATACCACATGCAGCAGACAGGGGACATCAGCCCATCCTTCAATGGGCTATGAAAACAGGTTACTCCCACCTGTGCAAGCCATGAGATTTAACCAGAACTGTGCCAGTCTATGCAAAGCCTCTGGGCATCTTCAAAAAACACATTTGAAGCACAGATGCCCTGAGCAATTAACCATTGCCTAGCCCAGTCCTCACTCTCACAGAATTATCAAAGCAAGCTCCCTTTATTTTGCTGATAAGAGACTGTTTTCCCAGCTGTCCTTTTCCATTTCTTTCAGTTTGTCTTTTTTTTTCAGTGTGCTGGCAAGAAATTCACAGCAAATACAGAAGATGCATCATTCCCAGCAGCAGCCAGGCTTTTCTTCTGGATGCCAATTAAGTCCAACTCATCACTGCATACCTGCTAAATGATGGGACTGTGATGTTTTAAAAATATGCAAAATTCATGAGCTTTGGCTGCAAACTTCCATATGTAATTCTTGGTTTAATGATAGTTTACATCTCCACTGTACCTTTAAACTATGGTCTGGGGTTTTTTTCTGTTTGATTTCACAAGCAAACCTCTTACTTGGAACAATATTACTTTAAAATGCAATTTTCCTCCTTACCATTCAGCAAGCAAGAACTTTGTATCCTCCCATAACCTCTCTGTAACTCTGCACTGCTCATTTGCTTCCTCTGCTTTCTCCTCATCGATCTGTGGGAGCTTGTTAGCAATTTCTTGCATAGGTTTCATTTCAGCAGCAGCACGATCCAATTCCTTTTCCAATTCTGTTAATGATTTTATCCTTTATTAGAAAAAAAATGAAATACAGCCTTATATTAAAGTAAGCCTTTGATTTGGTTCACAATGTAATTATTAAGTTCCCTAGAAATTCATCCTGAGCTCCATATATTGTATTAAATGACATAATAAAAAGTTTAATTTGATCTTCAATTCATGTAATCTGACACAGGCCCTCAGATGAGTTATGCTGACCTCAGCACTGTGAGAAAATAATCCAAATTCTGAAGGGCAGTTGGGTCTGTATGAACACAGTGAAACAAATTTGTATTAAAAGGCAAGTGCAGTCTGTCCATCTTACACTGCAGAGTTTCAGATCAGGTGCATCAGTGCCCAGCAAGGGCATCCATCTCCCTGTTTGATTGTTTTCTTACTGAAAATTAAGATCACAATAACCAATCTCCTACTTTTTCTTCCTCCATGCAGCTTCAAACACACATATATACAGAAGTTTGAAAGTAAAAAATAAAAATGGAGAAGTCTTCCTTTACTAGGCTGTGATGGAACAAATAAAACAAACTCACAGCTTCTCTCAATGTTCCACAGATACTTCAAATTTCAGTGCTCTCCTGCAGAGGGACCCAGGCTGACTCCACTGAAATTATGAAATCAAAAGAGCTTTAAAAATTAATTCACCTTTTTTGAATAGCTGGAATTGTTGGATCCTTCAAGCCTATTTTGTTAATTCTGTCACGTAGATCCTGAATGTTTTTAAGGAGTTCACTGCTTTTTCTGGAAAATGCCTTGTATAAGTCTTTTTCTTCTGTAAGCACTTGCTCACTTGAGGGATCATAAACTGCATTTAGCTCTTTATCTAAAGTCAGAACAAGGTTTTTACAGCAAGACTTTCTGCCACATTCAGCATCTTCCAAACAGATATTAGCAGTTTTCAGGCGTTCATCCAAACATTTAGCCTCTTCTGCCAGATGAGAAACTTCTTGTGCAGCCTCTCTCAAAGCTTCTCCCTGTATTTCAGGTTGATCTGGGGGACATTTGATGGAAGACTGGATCTTTCTCAGGGAGGCCATAAAAGCTTCCACATCTTTAAGGACTGTGTCACGGATCTCCAATTTATGGCCCATTTCCTCAAGCTGTTTTTGACAGTAAATCATAATTTTGCTTGCAGCTTGCAGGTCTATTGGATTACATTCATGCCTTGGTGAACTGTCTAGGTCTTGTTTTAATTGTTTGCACACTTCAGTCTGTTCTAATATGGATCTCTGCAGCCCCTGAAATTTAGAGAATGACCAAAAGTGTTAGCAAGTGAAAGAAAACACATCCTGCATTCAAGCTGAACCTATGACTGAAAAATAATTTATAATAGCAGTAAAAAAATATGCTAAAAAGGGTGGTTAAGATAGAAAACCTATTCTGGATGGCAGTGGAGGGAAGGAAAAAGAACAAAATAATCACATCAAATGGTATTCCACACACAGAGAATTTGATCAGCACTACAGAAAGCTTGAGACTCCTTCCAACAATCAAACAAGGAGCAGAGAGAGATGATCATAGCTCTGGTACTGAAAGCAGTGGGTCTCACAGCAGGACATCAGTCAGAGCAGATGCATTCATTACTCTGCCACCTTTTCAGTTCTTTATGCTATACTTTTGGAGCAGACTTCCATGCATTTAAAAATCTCTTGGTGCAACCTGCAGGGTCTCTGGTTATAGCCCTCAAAAAGAAGCATGTCAGGTTGTGAAAGCCCAGCTGTGCAGAGAGCTGAGCAAAAATTCTGGGTCCTTGCAGCCAAAACTGGTCAGAGTACACATGCTCTCTGCTCTAGAGCTTGAGAGACCTAAACCCTAATTCATTGGAGAGCCAAGGGCAGACAAATGCAAACTTTCAGTTCTGTGTAGATGTCAGTGTGCTCAGCCCAGAGGGCAAGCCAAGAACAGAACAGAACTCACCCTGCCCACTGGGCCTGGGCATCAGATATTGACAGCAGGTGAACAACTTCTGCACCCACACTGAGCTTCCAAACCCATCCTGAGCTGTGCTCAGGCACTGCAGCAGATGTGACACAAGGTAGCTTGGCTGAGCTCATAAATTAACAGCACATTAAGTGCACAGCTCCACACAGTGATACAAGGCCAGGTGGGAACACACAAACCTGCATCAAAAGGAATCCTAACCTACAATGAAATGTTCACAACAATGGCTTTTGCAGCAGAACCTACTGAGGGTCCCTGGCTGGCTCTACAGGACCAATAATGTTTAAAACACAGGAACTAAAATGCTGTTACAGTTTTTAGAAGGTTTGGGAAGTCTTGTCAGCAGCCTCAACCTCCTGAGTGAAAATCCCATAAAGTTTTCCACTTCCTAGATATTAAAACCTATCCTTGCTAAGGTGTGGTCTCTGCAACTTCCCTTACCTCCAGCTCACTATGAGCAAGGTCATTGTCCTTCAGATTAAACTGATGGATGTACTTCTTCTTCAGCCACTGATTTAATAATTCACAGAGAATGGTGCATTGATTTTCAATTGGCTGAACAATTTCCACAACAGTCCTTAAAGAGTTCACTCTGCAAGAAAGGTAACAAAATATGAACTGGGAAAACAAGCTAGAAAAGACACTCAGTATTTTTAAGCACAAAAAGCCATAGAAATAAATGTAACTGTCTAACAGATCTAATCCTCCCCCTCCTGAGGTCAGATGAGTTTTTTCTCTGATTAAGGAGAAAAGCAATGTGAATCACTGTGAATTTAACCAAAAGATGAAAGGAAATAACAGCAGCATATTGAAATATTGCACAGATATGTAACAAAGATCTGTCTCTGTCCTTCTTGGGAAGACTCACACTATCTTCCATGTATATATGAATAAAGAAAAATTAAGAACAGCTTAATTTTTTGCAATGAAGAAAAGGTTAAAAATGTGCAGCTCTTTGCTACAACACACACCATCCCCTTCAAAACACACACCCTTAGTTACAATTCCTTAGCTAATGCCATGAAGTGTTATTTTGTACCTGGTACTTATAACATCTTGCAGTTCTTTCCACT
The DNA here is from genome assembly GCF_903797595.1 of Erithacus rubecula. Taxonomy (NCBI): domain Eukaryota; kingdom Metazoa; phylum Chordata; class Aves; order Passeriformes; family Muscicapidae; genus Erithacus; species Erithacus rubecula. The sequence continues at coordinate 54,200,053 of NC_136688.1, forward strand.
CGCCTTGCAGCTTGTTCCTTGCCTCAGAGAGAGCAGCCTGCTGCATTTCAGCCACAAGATTTTCTAAGGCAGATGAGATGTTTTCCAGTTGTCTCCAACTAGAACTGATTTCATTGTTGATTATTCCCTAGAAGACAAGCAGTTTTAATGTATTAATATGGTCTTGTATTTCTCAGTGGACAGTCCTGAAAACTACAGTCACCAGAGTCTCTAGACAAACAGTGAAAACATTATCTGAAACTATGAGTATCTATTTCCTTTTTCCCCTTCAAGACTCAATTTTTAGCTGCATGCAAACCTCCAGTAACTTTTTATGGTAATAATTTCCATGTCAGATATATGCCTTGGCTACATTTTATAAAAGGTTCAATAAATAATGGGCCAGGCAGTCTTACTACAAGAATGAAAATATCTCCACCTAGCTATGTTCAGAAGAAAAACAAATGTAGAACTGAATCAAGTTCTGAGATTCTTGATAAGGCTTTGTAGTCCTTCCAAGAAAGACCATGAAAAATTGCAGTAATAAACTTTTGAACATCAACTCTGTGCCTTTTGTTGTTGCTCTAAGTATCTCACAGACCTAACCAAGTCATGCATCCTGGAGAAGTTCTGTTGTGCACAAACACCACTTGCTGGTCCAGCTCTGACTCCTGCAGCCCTGGCCATGTCTGCTGACAAAAAAATCTCCTTTCTGCAGTTATTTCCCCATTACACCTATTTCAGTCTGCAGACAACAAACTCTTTCTCCTTTCAGCACCACCTGCAAAATTCCACTGCTAGGCAGCAATGCAGTTCTGCTGAATCCTAAATCCTTGATTTCCCTTCTGGCAATGTATGTAACAGAGAAGTGAGTGCTCCGCATGAGGAAAGATTTAGGCACCAGGTATATTTTCAAAAGATGAATACTTGCCTCTAGTTCAAGCAGCTTAGTCAGAAGGCATGAAGTGCCTTTTATTTCATCAGTGAAGCCAGATGCTACTTTGTCTCTGCTGAGTCGTAGAAGTTCCTCCAGGTTACTTTTTTGTGTGTTAAAGCTAAGGAAAGATGCAAACACTTTCAGAGAGAATATTACTTTTAATAAAATGGAACATCTCGGGGTATGGAATTCACTGACCAATAGAGTACTATAAAAAACTAAGCTCAATCTATTGCAAAAACATATTTTAAGTCCAAAATGAATGAATAATGCATAAAATGAGCAACATATTAAAGATATTGCTCACATGGCTAATTTTCAAGTCTAAATGCCAGCCTGCATTCTCTAAATTCAATTTTATGAATGTAAAAATATCAGTTCTCTAAAAAATTTGACACGTTTCTTTATTTTGCAATATTTGAAGTTATTAACATGGCAGATGCAGACTTTCCTTGCCCAAGAAAAGAAGTAAAACATTCACAGCTAAAAATGTTCTTGCTACAGAATCCTAATGTTTGAACCATTTAGTTACTGTAGTGCTTCCTTATTAATTACAGATTAACATTTAGCAAACTGTAGTAGTAAAAAAGAAAAGGGTTCTGCATAGCAAAAGTGCACCTTATGTTTGGTACATACAATTAATTTGTGAGTTAATTTGTCTAGCATAGCATCATATCTTAACAATCACACATTTTTCCTTTAAAAATTACCTCTCTAACAAAGTTGGTATGGATGAATCACTGTCTTCCTCAAACTTGTCTGCACAGCTTTCTCCATTGTGATGTTTCACATCTGGGTCCAAAATTGTATCTGCAGCAGGTCTTGAGGTCTGAGTGAAAATAAAAAGATGACAGTGACATCATGTAATACACAGCAAAGCTTAACAGTGATCTGTGAGCTCCTGAAGGAAGGAATTGTTTGGTGTGTCCCAAAGGAGATGAGAGATGTCATTCACAAATACAGAATGTGTTTAAAACCAGCCATGAGCCCAGAGCAAATTTCTGAATCCTTGAAGCCAGCTCATTTTATTCATTTCACAGATACAGAAAAATGCCTCCAACTCTTCACTCATCTTGCTCTGTCCTCTGAAAATTGTTCATATTACTGGGACACCATGGGGGATTTTCACTTGAACACAGCTTCCCACATGACCCTTCCACCTGAAAATTACTTTTTTTGGAAAATATCATTCCAGGCTGGAGGCTCACATTCCTCAGGATGCCCAGCACTGTTGCTTGCATGTTAATTTCTAATATTTACTTAGTCTACATTCACAGGCACAATGGGGTTTTGATTTCTGACCAGAGGCCCAAGGTCTTAGCACAATAAAAACAGTAAGAGAAATAAACACTTTTTCCTTGGCAATGACCTCCCTTTCACAGAGCACTGTTATCCAACAGTAAATCTGGACTTCTTACCTCCTGTACCATAAGGCTCTCAAGCTGTGGAGAAGAACCAGACTCTTCTCCATTCTCAGAAGCCATAATGGAATTCCTACAAGAACAAAATATGAAATAAAAAGGGAAAAGACAAATCCTAGCTCAAGGTTTAAAATAGTGCAGCTGTGATGAAGGGTAGCCAAACATTGCACTTGCCAGTTTATGAAACTTAATACTAAGAGTTTAAATGCACAGCTGGCCTCAGTAATGCACATAGTAATGTACTACCAAAATACACTGGAGTATCCCAAAATTTATGTGGGAAAATGATTTCTATGAAGCTACAACACACCATGACTGAGCCACCCACCCTTTCTGAGCAGACTGTCCTTTTCCAACACGAGCCAGCAGTGCTGTGTAAGTGTCTGCCACCATTTGTTGAACCTTTTCAAGCCTTTTTTCACAGTCTGCAGTGAGTGCCTGTATCCCTGGGATAGTTTCTTCTGAGAGTCTTGCCAATGTTTTAAGGTCTTCCAAAGTCTTGTTAAGCTCCTTCATGCTGCCTTCATGTGAAAAAAAGGCCTAAACAAAGAAAAAAACAATATAATAAGCCCATGTTAAGACATGAGGATAAGAAATTATTCTCACTTTTTTTTATACTTCCATTATCTTCTTGGTTGAGTGCTCTTAAAAGTCTAAGCTGCCAAACCAAGAAACACACACTGATTTTCTCTTGGTTCTTTCTAAAACAGAGCCAGAAAGTAAATTGGGATTTCTGGAGACATGCTCCCAACCATATTCACAAGACTACACTGACCCTTGCTCAATTTTGAAATTCATTATGCTCTGTAATTTTTAACTTTGGTCCCAAGTCTTCTTCACCTTGACACCAGGTAGACATGACCATCCAACTACAGAAAAAGTAGAATATTTTAAAATATGCCTTGTCAATTATTATACTTTCTAGGGTGAATTCAAGATATACTAAAAATCTGGGGGAAAATGGAAAAAAGGATACCACTTATTTAACAAGGGGTTAATTCTAAAAGTCTGCAAGAACATTAATATCTGCATTAAAAAAAGGTAAAGAAATAATTTTGGTGGCCTCTTTGCTCTGTGCTTACCTAACACAGAGCACAAGGGCCCTGCTCCACAGATACTGAACCTGAAAAGAAGGAATAAGGACAGCAAAGCATTCACAGAGAGGCAGAAAAGGAGTGTGCCATGTACCTCATGTTCCTTGAGGAGCCCTTTGGTTTTATCCATACTTAGGAGTTTCTTCTCTTTGCCTAACTGCTTACTGATTTTTTTTAAAGTCGCATTAAATTTCTTTTTTTCCCTTTCCACTATGAGCTGGACATAGGATACAATTTCCTGATGAACTGCCTGCAAAATACAAAACACGTTCCCATGAGATAGTGAGACAGTCACACAGCAAGTAAAAACATCAGAACATACTGTGACTAGAAAAAAATTGGTTTTCAAAGATGCCAGACCAGACAGTGGATTCTCACTGCTGCATCCTCACCTCCCATCTCCTACGAACATCATCTTCCACCACCAGCTCCTCATGATCAGATGAAATACCTTTCAGTTGTTCAGCTGCTTTCAAAAATTTGTCAAGAACTTTATTGTCCAGAGCATTAAAAGCTTCCTAAAAAAAAAAAAAAATCCAGAACTGAATGTAAGTTATTTAACTAACAAAATTGCATCAGTAGCATGTAAAACCTGTGAATAAATCAATGTACACATTACACATATGGGGTGTGTGGTTCTGGTGTGGGTGGGTACAAGGGCATTCTCCATCCCTGCTTATCTGCAAAAGGTTGCAGTATCAGTGAATGCTTTATGGAGAAAAGCAGGTGCTGTTCTTTTAACTTTTAAGGGAAAATTTGGAACCAAAGACAAAAGATTAAGGTTGCTGAACTCTGCCTTTTCCCAAGGGAATACATGAGAACTGTCCCAGGCTGTCAGCAGGTGGGTGAAAGGTCTCCATCAGCACCATGGGACCCTCCAGGATGCCTGGAATGAGGCTCTGTGCCCCTCCTGGTCACCCAGCTCTCTCTCTCTCTGCCAGAAACAAGTTTTGGGCACTTCCATTTCCAACATCCCTTTCAGAAATCCTCATTTTGAGACAGGACATTTTATTTACCAAATACCCTCTGGGAAAAAGGAGATTCAGAATTTATAATAACCTGCCTAAGAATTCAGGCATGTCATTCTTGATGGGAAGCTTAATTATTGATCAGGCAAAAAAGAAAAAAAAATAGCTATAGTTCTGAAAATGAGTTCTGATGGAGTAATTTAGGTCAGGGCACTGAATAACCTGCCATATAGATTTATGTTTCTTCATTCAAGTTGTCTGCCTAGTTAATAAACTGCTAAATCAGAAAACTGAGCAAAGCATTAACAGCTACCAAAAAAAAGTCAGTATTTTTCTTACTTCAGATTCTTAGAGACTACATAGCCCTCAGAAGTACTCAAATTCAGCTGGTTCAGAACACAAACCTACCTTATATCTTGAAACACATTCTTCAGGACTTAATTTTTGACTGACAAGTTGCACAGCCTTGGAAATTGAGGCCTCAAGTTCTTTCTGGGATTCTTCAAAATTGAGCAAAGTCTCCTTCTCTGAGGGTCTTTTCTCAGATTTGGACAAGATGTTGTTCAGGTCACCCATGACAGCCTTAGAAGAAAGAGACTTTTCAGAACACACCCCAGTGTCAGTAATTAGATAAAGCTATTGCTTCATAACATCACTCAAGTTTTTCAAGTTGAGATACTGATCTTGGAAATGTTCCAGATTTTGCCCTGACAAGAGTCTGGGAGACTGATTCCAATACTATAGAAGCTTTTCTAACTTACATGACTGACAAAGAGTCTTCCTTATTCCATAATGCTAAAATTAGAGATATCTGTGTGTTTGTGAGTACCTCTACTTTGTCTCTGGCTTCTTTAATTCGTGCCTCCAGCCCAGTGGTGTGAGAATGCTGCTGAAACCCCTGACTTGAAACATTCTGCATCAGGGATTGCAACATCTCTTCTGCTGCCACAACTTGGTCTTGGCATGAGGATCCTCTTGCAGCCAAACTCTGGATGAACAAAAAAGCATGAGAAGCCTTTACAAGTGTTTATTTGTCTTTTTGTATAAACAGAGTGAAAAAGCCAGCCTTGATCACAGATAGTTGATACATGGTAAAGGAAAGCCTTTTATTCCAGTTATGGTCAGTGTACTGCACTGTAAAATCTCTGTGTGGAGAAAAAGAAATTTGCTGCCATCCACAGGGGGATTCTGTTTGCTGAAGTAATTTCTTTCTGTCAGTGCAATACCTCCAGTGCCTTTGCCACAGAGCCAATTAGATGTGTTTTTAAAATGTGCTCTGCCATCCAAGCAGCTTCCCAAATGAAACCACACATTTGGATGTGCATCACCTGACCATGAAGTCATCCAAAAGCCAGCACATAGCAAGGCTCAGATTTTCTTGTGGTATTCAGTACTGCAAGGCAGGAAGCAGCTGGGTGTTTTGCATGCAGGAGCAGCATGCCACGTTTGAATATTTATCATGAAAAGTCATTATCAGAGCTGTTTCGATCTATGAATATTCAACACATTTCTCCTGTTTGAAGTTGTCAATTAGCATTCTCCTAATGATAATCAGAGCTTTATTCTGCATCTTGACCTACTGTACTGCAGGTAAGGAGTGACCTGATCTCTCCTGCTTCCAGACATGGAGATACAATGCCAACACATGTTTGGAGGAAACAGGGTGCCCTTTGTTAATTCATGTTTTTTTAACAAACTAGAGCCACACTGCAAAATAAGGCTTATTTTATAAACATATGCCTGTGATTACAAAAAATGAACAGATCCTTTTCATCTCTCACACTCCCAAATCTGTCAGCTTAACACTGTGCAAGGAGGCACAAAGCAACAGGAAACAAACAGAGATTCTGGTGCACAGTTACTGTACATAAATTAAATGAAATAAAGAGCATTTCTGTTTATTGACAGCAGTTACACAAAGAAGTTCCAAAGAAATCTCCTGGTTGTCACCTTCACCCCATTAGGTTACACAGGCACTGTTGCAGAAGTAGTAAAGGCAACATAAGACAGTGCTTCAACTTTTTCATTGCAAAGCCTGACATGTTTGCTCTCACCTTCACTGGCAGGTGAAGAAAACAAATCAGACTTTGTATTGAAGCTGCTGAGTTATATACACAGATTTTCACCTGCCATCTGCTGGGAGCTGGGGGTAATCCCAGGCACAGAGACATGGAAAAACAATAGTGACTAGTAGAATTTCTTGTTAGAAATTAATTTGTGCTTTGTAGATATTTAGAACAACTGCCTGTGAGATTCCCAAATTACACCATGTGCTGCTGAAAATACTTCAAGTATCCCAGCTTTTGATGGGTAGGCCTTGAATACAGCCAAGGTGTCCCAAGAAGTCCTGCATGATGAGGGGAACTACTCAAATTGGCAACTTGCAGAGTTCCTGTCTGCTCCAAGTGCTGTGCTGGACAGGAGTAATTAATATCACTCAACAACAAGCTGCTGATCAGTGGCACCAACAGCATTTCATTGGCACCTGCTTGTCATCTGGACACACTGATTGTGGAAAATTCACTCACAGCTCATTTGGGAGAGATCCTGAGAAATAACAAGGCACAAGCACTGTCTTGACTTTTTACAAGTGATACAGCACAAAATCCACATTAATTTCTGCTTCACTGACGATGCCTCATTTTACCCCGGATACAAATCTGTGCTGCAAGATGAGAATCTGAGGAACAAGTATTTTAAGCAGCATTTTCACCTGCAAATGTTCTTCCATCTCAGGTTCCACAGGCTCCTCCTGACTGATCTTGCTAAGCAGATGTCCCATCTCTGCTGCCCAGCTCTCCACCCCTCCAAGCAGCTCTTCAATTTTCTCCAGGCTCCCTGGAAGCTCTGTGGCCTTTTCAGCAGCATTTGTGCTCTCTTCTCCAAGCTATCAACAAAGAGCAGGGTAAGATGTTCATTCCCATCCTCTCCCCATTGCCCCCCTCCAACACAGTCACCAGCTGGGTCACTCCCCAGCTTTAGCACCCAACAGGGATCAAAGGAGAAATAAATGCCAAATATATTGGCAAATAAACCATGTGAGGCTCAGTTCCCCAGCCTGAGGGCAGGTGGGACAGCACAAGCTGTGCCCATGTGGCCTGTCCCCTTGTCCCCTCCCCTATAAGCAGCCACACCACTATGGAGAAAAACTCCTGGGCTGCAGCATTGCCCAGCCCACACCAGGGAATTGTCCAAGAGAACAGCAGCTGGTGCTGGTCAAATCAAGATCAGGAAGTGTACTGACAGTTTAATGGTACTGGCAGTCACAGGCCAGAGCTCAAGCACTTGGTCTTGTATTTTATATTAAAAAATATATATAATATATATGATAGTCATAATGTCCAGAGCAATGCCACAAAAATAACTCAGAAAATCCTTCTTGCACCTTACTCCTCTGATTTCTCAATATATTTCTTTGAAGCATCTCTTATTAAGAGTTTTTCTAGCAAACTCTGGATTTCCCTAACCCTCTGATTGCTTCCTTTGATTTTATTGCATTCTCACTAAGCTCATCTCCTACAAAAATGTAGCAGTAATCTTTTGCCATGGTTGACTGTCACAGCAGTACCTTTAGTAAATGTCAGTGAAAGGCCCAACTCAGAAAATTAAGAGTTCTAATATTCCCAGACAGAGTAAAAATGTCATTCTTGTGAAAGCATTCTAGGAAATATAAGATGTAAAACATTAGGCAGGTTTAGGGATTTACAGAAGCTTAAAAACCTGTCAAGTGAGCTGGAGAAAAGTTGCACAACCTTAGAAATATCTGTGCAGCAATAATTACTTTCTACTATATAAGACAGAGACTGCAAAACTTAGCACAAGCTAAATTGATTACTTCCACCCCTAGAACTGAATTAAGAGCTTTGTTCTGCAATAAGATTTCCTTTTATAAGTGCTTTTAAGATTTCAATTTAAAAACTGAACATTTTCCATCCTGTTATAATGAGAATTTAACTGAATCAAAGACTAAAGAATGGCATACTGCTGTGTACTCTCTGTTCCTCAAGCTCTAAAACTGGAAACCTTGAGCTGACAAAGACTGATCAATCTCTGATTAGCAAGCTGGTAGTCAGAAAAGATGACTTTGAAGGCATGGCACAGAGCAATAGTAACTTGTAACTCACAAAGTGTGTTCTCTTGATGAACTTTGCCCATCTCCTGTTCAATTTCTTCAGCTCTTTGGCAATGTTTGATCCAACTTGCTCTTTGCTGACTTCAATGAGATGGTTTCCAGCTTCATTTAAGGAACCGTGAATGGAATTCCTCTTTGCCAGGATCTCAGCAGAGATCTAGACAGAGGCATTGAAACCATTTAAACATGATTCAACATGACCCTGTCAAACATTTATTTCCAGAATTAAAAGCAGAAAAGCAACAACACCAGCCACTCTGAGATCTAATGTTTTTCTTTCAGGAGGCTTCAAAGTATTTCTGTTTGTCAAAGAGAAATCCAGCCAAGTACCTCTTTTGGATCCTCATTTCTGTTGTCTTCCAGCCATGTCTTTAGTAAGTGAATGTTTTCTGTGTAATTACTCCAGGAGGACAGGACTTTCTGCAGGGTGATGTTTACATTGGAAATATACTCTCTACAAGAAGAAATCTTTGACTCCACCGTCTTCAAAAGTTTGCTGATTTCTTGGGGATCTCCAGCTAGGACATGGAATAGGGATTATTGTTGTACATTTGGAAACAGAGTTAATTAAAAGAAGCACTGTTTACATGGAACAGTAGAGGGAATTAAAATTGGTGGCAGCACATCTGTTCAAAATAGAGATTCTTCATATCAAGTTATGTGCATGAGCTTACCCAAATCAGGACCACTTATGTTTTTCAAGTCTTCACAGATGTGAGTAGCAATGTCTAGCTGTGTTTCAAGGTCCTTTTCTTCAATGAAATTCTGCCCAAAGTGAAAAGTAATTGATATGGGTAACACTGAATGATGTAAAACTAGTAATAAATACAGCCTGGGATGCTTTTTTTTTTTTTAAATACTAGCCTACAGATTAAATGTAAACTGAGCAAAGCCCACCCAGCAACTCAGCCTTTAGTCTGAAACAAACCTGTTCTTTCACTCTGCTTGTGCAGAGAGTAAAGCAAATAGAAATATGAGTACCTGAATGCCACAGCCCTGCATGAGTCAGGACTGCTTGTTTCAAAAAGTTACATCCCCAGGGCAATTCTGAGAAATGGCATCTAGAACAAGTCAGGCAGAATTCAGTCACAAGTCAAAAAAGTGATAAAAACAAAAGGTGGGTTTCCCTGCACACACACAAATAGTGATGTGCCTCGTTTCTGACACAGATCAAGACAAAATGGGGATGGAGAGGGTGAAAGAGGAAGAAATGGGAGCAGAGGAGGAGACTTGTGTGTGCACAGGGAATGAGGGCGGATCCTCAGCCCCTCTCTGTCCGAGCTGATCTCACTCCAGCACTCCCCACTACTACAGATGTCCCACCCAGCAGGCTACAGAACAACCTCCCCTGTGGCTGTGACAAACCTGGGCCACCACATCACCCTCAGCCAGGACTTCACATCATGGGACCAGAAAATAAGCCAGCAACAAGCCCTAAGCTCCCTGGGAAAGCTCTGCATTCTATCAGCTTGAGCAAGGGCATGCACCACAACTGTAGAAATAACATGATAATAAGTATTTATGAAACCAACTGAGCCAACAAACTCAGCCCAGATTAACTCTGCAGGACCATCCCACTGCAGGGTGAGGTTGACACTACTCAGGGAAACTGCTATTTTATACAACCCACCATTGCCTCCTTCCACACTACTGAGGCTGGTGAAATTCACACTAATTTAACTACAGATTTCCCAGTCTGAGAATCCTCTGAGAATGTTCACCAAGATGGAATTAACAAGGAATCATATTAACTGGAAATGGGGGAAAACTGGAGGCATCAGCATTTTCACCTCTGCCCCCTACTCCTGATACAGTATCCTTTGTCAATATTTGGGGCTGGGCAATCCATCCCCTCCTAAAAGCCTCCATGTGGCTTCAGTTGCATAACTTGAGTCCAGAAACTGAGCTAAGCATAAGATGTAATAGAACAAGACAACACTTATTCACCACAAAGCATAAGGAGGTAAAGAAGGTGGGAAAAGGAAGAGGCAGCAGTGTGAATAATGGTTGGTTTTGAAGAAAGAACTACCCCAGAGAGGGTTCTGTGGATTGGAGCTAGGGAAGGGCTGCTACAGCTGGCTCTATAGTCTAGAAAGAAAGAAATCTTCATAATAAAGAATGAAAACAGGCAGAGAGAAAAATCACATTACTTTTCCAAACTGAAGGAAGAACTCTCATTCATAGCAAAATGGAAGATGTTGGGACCAAGGAAAGCCTCTAGAGAGGTCTACCTGCCCTTCTTTCAATAAATCTGAGATTTCTACCAACTATAAAATCTTCAGATGACAAAGACATAAGATAGAATCAAAGAGAGCTGGGAAAAAATTACCATCACAGTGTGATACACATCTGAAACTTACATTCCAATTTTCCAGCAGTGATTCCACAGACTCTTTTGCTCCATATTTCATGTCCCAGATATTTAGCTTTAACTTCACCTCATTGGCAATGGCAGAGCACAGGCCATAGTGGTATTCAAGAAAAGTGCTGGGGCTTGTGGAACGAATATTGCTAAATCTGCAAACAGAAAAGAATTCCAAAAGTTTATTCAAAACCATTGGGTATACAAGGCATTCATGTATCAGGATTTTATCCTAAAAAATCAAAATTACATACACGTAAACTTTTTTTTTTGTTATGACAGAAATTAAGTTCTAACAGTTCATTTTTTTTTTAATCAGCAACAATTGAGCAGTGCTGTCTGCTCAATGTATGAGAAACCTTAAGTGCCCAAAAAAGGGGCATCTGCCACCTGTATGTCAAAGCACCTCAGGTTACAGATACAGATTCACTGACCATATTTTTAAATATCCTCCAACAGATATTTGGGATCATACAAGCTATAGATGACAGTGATTTTTAATGGTGGAAATAAAAATCTAGAGAATCCCCCCCACCAGGGGAATTTTTACACTGAAAATATTCAAGTTTCCTATCCCTAGCGGTTGTTTCCTATCCCCACTAGCAAAGAACATCTGAAAAGATCCTGTTAATGAGCTCCACTCTGTACACATAATTAAACATTCATTGGATCAATGAGAGATCCCTGCCTGCTCCACTTGACAGGCAGACTGTGTTTAGGTTGAAAATGCTCTTTTTTGGCAAGGCATGGATAAATTGTGTGCTCTGCTCAGAACAGCAGAGCAAGTCAATAGCAGAACTAGAATACAACATGAAATAGAGGAATCTGATCATCACAACCTTCTTTTCATTTCCTGCAATTTTTCAGGCAAAACTAGTGGCATATTCTTCTCATCTTCATTCTTAAATGACTGAAGGGTGTCCAAGTGAGAATCAAAACAATCCATCAAGCCCTGGGGAGAACAAGACATAGTAAGCCATTCATTTTGATTTAGAGTATTACATCTGGCAATCTCCAACTCACCTGCCATTAGGGAAAGAGCTATTAAGAACTAGTCAGCACAAGACAATATCCCAGTGTCTTTACTCAATAAAATGCAATAAAAGTCTTCACCTAATCACCTTCTAAAGTGCATATTTTGTGCAATAATACCTGCTTTCTCTTATCACTGTGCATCTGCTTAAATATAAGGACCACAGACCTTACACTACTCCTGCTATCAGTTTTTTCTGCACCTTCACTACCATCTTTAGGAGAAAAATGCATCATTTTAACAGGTTCAGGGTATTAAGCTGTTCTTTGCCATCCCTTAGCAAAGACTGACATCAAAACCTGTTGAATAAATCTATTTATGTAATCTGCTCCATAGTTGATTTGACTGCTCAATAAATTTGTGTCTAACACCAGGCTGACAGGGTATCAAATTAGTCATTCAATGGCCAGTGTCCCATGATTGGGGAATATTCTACAGGCATGTAAAACTGGTCAACACCAAATTCCCTACCTGAAAATAACACACAATGTATTGCACAGAAGGTAAGCCTATTTCTCAGTGGCAGATTAAAAAAAACAAAACAAAAAACAAAAAAACCAAAACAACCAGCTACAAGTTCACTTCTATGTTATAAACTCTGCCACAAAGCACATAAATGGAAATAGCTAAATCCTGGGACAGCCCTCAACCACAAAAATAGTGCAAAGATTTTTAACACTGGATTTTGTAATCTTAACACTGTATCAGTCAGACACTTATGAGCACTGATGGACAATTTCCTGGATCTTAAGCAAAATTTGCATTATTAGGTATCACCTTGCCAATATGATCCCTACACAATACATACTAAAAGGGGAAACAATTCTCAGCAGGATGTCTCCCCATCAAGAAAAGTGAATTTGGCAGAAATTAAGCATTAATAGTGTTTCTTCTTCTGAAGATAGGCAGTTATTTTATCTGCATGTTTAATGGGGAAAAGGAAATGCCTTAAGAAATGACATCAGTCTCTCTATTTTATTCTTGAAAATGCTTTAAGTAGTTGGGCTGCACTACAAAAATCTTAGATCAAATAAATAGCTGATGACTGAGAAAGCTGTTACCAGTTAAAAAGCCATCTCTCATATCAGGAACTGACTAGAAACACAACAAAAGAGTGGTGGTATTAAACCACTTGCAAGAAACTCCAATGCCCATTCTTTCAAATTCCCCTTAAGGACAATGTCACAAAACCAACAAACTTGTTTATAAAAAACCCAAGTACAGCATAATGATGACCAGCCAGGCATCAACACATATACTCTTTCAGAAATTTCAGACTTAAAAGGATGTTTAAACTATTATCTGTGCAAATATTTGAAGATGAGAATAAATAACTTGCATGGTATGAAGGTATCAAAATATCCTTGCCTTGAATGGAACTACAAAGTGATTCAGCAAATATTTAACTTTAAACACACAAGCTTCTTGAACTATTTAACTTTAAATACACAAACTTCTTAAACTCCCTGGAATGTAACCTTAAGCTCAAGTGCTTTTCTGAACAGGTATGCATTAAGCATAGATTTAAAGATAAAGATACAATTATCCTGTGTTATTACTTAACAAACAAACAAGGAACCACATAAAAAAGAATAGCATAATTTACTCATTCAAGGCAGTACTCAAATTTAATCTCACCCCAGTGGTCTGAAACCTGCCTTATAGATCCATGCAGTTATTTAATTAAGCTCATAATTCTTCAAAGCTATGTTCAGAAGAGCTTTTCATCTTCAGAAGCCAAACATATGCACACCACTTCCCAAAATGTCAAACAGCAATTCCATAACAAGTGCTTTGCTGGGTCAAACTGAAGCACAATTTCCTTTGTGATCAGCATACCTTAAATATTACAATTATTTCTCTGAAGACAGACATTGCTTTGAATGGGTCCTGCAGATCAGGCAAATCTTCTGCCTGCAGATGTTCCACCTCCTGGAGCCAAGCCTCAATGCTACCCAGAGGGGAGGGCAACATCTGCTCCAGCTTCACTTTCCACTCGTTAATCTTTAAAAGGAAAACAAGTGCATTAAATCTCCCACTATTAGTTTCTTCCCCATCTCCAAGATGCTGATATAAGCTGCACAAGCTGGTTCTCAAGGAATCCACTCCCTCATGCCTGTCACTGCTCAAAAAAAAAAAAGTTTCCAGTGAAGTTAGCTAAAATCAGCCCTGCTCACCTCAAACTCAGGTTTGCTCCCAGCCCATAACCTCTGCAACACCACAGAGAATTTGGCATTCCTGTCCTTTGCTGGGGACCATCCCAAGGCCCAGCAACAGGAAAACTTAGTGAACTAGTTGCAAAAATAGGGGGGGAAACAGAGATTAACAGCTTTCTGTCATGGGGGTGACAGGGGAACATCTCTTCCAAAACCAGCAATTCCCAGCATGGCCCTAATAGGTCAGTACCTGTGCTCTGAGACATAACTATATCCCAAAATACCCTTTTAACTATAAATAGGCCAAAAACTTGGACCAGAAGAGTGCTCCAAGATAACCAGATGCAGGGTATTTTCCAGGGATGTTTCAGTCCTGAGGCTCAGGAGGTAGAAGGGTAACACACAGTCACCTTCTGCCTCCTCTTGGGCACTGAATGCCACTCAGACTGTCTGGACTTCAGGTTCAGGGTCAAACCTCCTTGACCATTAAAATAAAGCATCATCTCCCCACTTTTCCCAGTGTGAGTTCCTGGGGTAGACTAAGGCTTCTTCATCCATCCCACATGCTCATGATGGTAACAGGGTGAGAAATGCCTCTGACCTGAGAGATCACTTTATCCCACTCTTCCCTCATCTGCTGCTGGTCTCCACTCAGCTCAGTTTCACCTCTTTTTGATGACAACACAGGCAGAAAGGGGATTTTCTCTTGGTTAAATGTTTCCATAAATGACATCATTTCCTAGGGATAAAATAGAAGAGTAATTCACAGAAGATGTCAGATGGAAGCCCACAGAGCCAAGTCCTGCCTTTGAACACACTGGTATGAGCTCCATTAACTTCAAAGGGTGTGATGCATGCAAAGGCAAGATAGCAAGAAGCATTCTTGTCTCCAGGCAGTATTTGGGTCTGAAATTATAGGTGCCATTCCCTAAGTCTGTATTTAACATAATGCCAGAGCAGTAAGAACACAGTTCTCCCCTCCCAGCAAGAGAAAAGGAAAATCCCTCTTCTCACAGTTCCCCACGGGCCACTTTCTTACAAACTCTGGCTACAGCATAAGCCAAAGGAAATTTTACTTCAGCACAACCTATAGCCAGCAATTCAACTACTCCCCTACAGCATTAGCTGGGCAGAACCTACTGTTGTAATTAGCACAAAAATAGCAAAAGTAACTCTGTGAAGGGCCTACGTGCCTGAATCTTGTCCAAGTCTCCACCTACGCCAATTAATTAAGACACTACTCTTTCCAAAAACTCTGTTTAAAAACAAAATAGCATATCTCTTTTTCATAAAAGAGAATTTTAGCCTACCTTCCCTTCAATCATATGAGGGTATTTAACAACTTCATCATCAAATTTCCAAGTTTTCTTTAAAAGCTTATTTCACACTTCAGTTTAGGCAATGAAGATGAAAAATACTAAAAACATACACAGAAACAGATTCTTTTCACAGAAGCTTCTAAACATGAAATGCAACTTACTTTGTACTTCTGGTAATATGTTTCATTCTCTGTTTCCACCAGCAGCTTTTCTAACTTCTTCTCCTGTGCAGCCAACCAGCCCATGGCCTCTCTTACTTTCTCCTGGTAATTAGAGCAGAAAATTTCATTTTTACATTTTGCAAGCATTGTTTTCAATTTACATTGTGCCATAAAACAACACTCATTGAGCATATGATACAGTCCATTCAAAGCTACTGAAAAACAAATTCCTAGGGACCTGATGAATTTTGAGTCAGGCACTATTACATTGCAGGAACAAAGTTTTAAACCTGGCACCTGAATATATGAAGACATCAAACAAAGAAAAGACCTGGCTGCAATGCTACTGGAAGGAGATATCTAAATAACCAATTAAACTCTCATAAGAGAATATAGAGAATAGAAAATATGGGTTTCTGGTCTGTGTTGTCTGTCAGAGGCAAAATCTGTCCACTTCACATGTCAGCTACTAAATTTAAAGCTGGTTGTTTTGTGCATCTGCAAATCTTGTCTGCCTCTCCTCCAGTGTTCACACAGACTTCAGAGCACACTTGAAGTCAACCAAGCTTGAAAATGCCTTCTCTAACAGTTAAATGAAAACAAAACAAACTGCACAACAATTTCACCTGTATGATCAACCAAAAATCTGTTAACATGGAGATTTTTCTACCACACAGGAGCATCAGAAAGTTCAAGCCAATTCAATCCTGTCAGCAGCAGAATCAGAGGATTTACCACGTGTTACTGACTCAGATATAAACCAGGCAAAGAAAGCACATTCATTTGAAGATGCCTCAGTGATAACCCACACAACACATACCTGCAAGTCTTCTTCAGACTCAGGCAAATTCTTGGAGTATTGCAAAAACTGAGCCACGTAAGTCATGATTGATTTTTCATCTGGATTCACAATGTCAACATCTACGAGAGCCAATACACCATTTACATAATTATGCATCCTTCTAGGCCTGATCACATAATTACACACTATGATGCAGTTATTAAAACACATTACCATAAATATGTTTATTTTGCAACAGCTCACTTCACATGCCATTGACAGAAATTAATATGTAATGAGCTTTTTTTTTCCTTGGGAATATTTTAATAGAACATGATTAAGTAATGAAAAAGTTTCTCCCATGAACAGGAAAGTTTCACATCCTTTCTTCTGTATATTGCTCCTGCAATTGTTGCCAATTCCAAAATCCTACAGTTCCTAAGTACAGCTGATGTTATAAAAAAGAACCTCAGGTTTGAGCATTACAGCAAACATCAATGTTCCATTTCAAACTTAAGCACAGCCATACAGATCCCATTAATCTCACCTCAAATAACAAAGATTTTTAAAAAGATGATCATTTACCTTCAGGCTCCAGAAGCCGTGGGATATTCAGCTCCAGTTCTGCAATTCTGAAAGCCTCTTTCAGGTTTTCTTTATTGCTTCTGGCTTTTGCCTTCTCCAGATCAACCAGACCTGGCCTCAAGGTTTGGATGATGGCTAAAAAAGCCAGCCCACTTCTCCAGCTGGACTTGAAATCAGTGACACTGATGGCAGAGCCATGCCTATCCCAAAAACGAGTGGAAACAAAATGTGAGGACATCTGAACAAACAGGATTTAAGTACAAATCTAGAAATAGAATACAAATTCAGTAAAATGGAGCATGAACCAAATCTAAAAGCACCTTGCCACTGAACTTCTGCACACGTCAGACAACAACACAGCCAGCACTACCCATGACAACAATTATTTATTTTTTACACTGTTTTTACAAGATGAGTATTTCTTTTGTCTTCTACTGCATTCTGAAGATAAAGCCTTGCCAATCCAAAACCTTTCTAAATATCACCTTTGTGTTCAACATCTGTGCATTCTATGAGGTGGAAAAGCAACAAGAAAAGCACTGCAGAACATCCTGTAAGGGTAAGGACACCAAGACCTGGCATTTTAAAAATCCAAATCTTTATAGCAATGTATTAGTGCAGGGAAAAGTATTTATTTTTCTCTTAATTAGCTGAGTGTCTTTGAATCATCTTCTATTAATGTTCACAGCTTGAACAGTGCTGTGAGGTGCCCAGCCACATCTGCCACAGTGAATTCTGGGGACAACTTTCCAAAAACAGTCTGTATGTTATGAGTGCATTACTCATGGAAAAGATGTGGGTTTTAGTCCCAAAACAAAGGGCCACATCTTACAAGATTTGTTTCTTTACCAAAACTACAGGATTCACTGGTAACAAAATATTTCAACATAATGACAGTTCAGAAATGATATTGCAAGCCAGTCAGCAATATTGCTGAAAAACAGGCAAAAGAAAGAGGAAAATTACATGGATAAAGAGCTGGTTTTGATGTGCCAATTAATCTCCTGATAAAACACAGCTAGAAGGCAAACCTCAGTGCCCTTCTACTGGCAGAAAGTGTCTGATGTGCTGATGAAGGCCTTTATCTCCCACTAATAACATGGAATATTAGTAGGATTTTATTAGAACATAAAACAACCCAAAGAGCTGTGGAGAAAGAGCTGACATTACTGCAAAACATGTTTGAAAGATCCTGGAGTGAAGCAGCAGCCCTTGATGAAAATGTAAATATCTGTATCTGCTCTAGATTGTGTGCTGTGAACACTCCCCTGAAAGCAGCAGTGCTATCTGCACATCAAGCATAAGGAAACATTTTGCTAGAATTAGGGAGCACCAGGATTAGCATCCTTCTTTGGGATCATGCAGTGTTTTGACAGAAAAGCATGAGTTGTGGGAATCATAGAAATCCTACATTTTCCATTAAAAAAACCTAAAAAATCCTTGAAACTTTGTGAATTGGTGCCAACCATGAGGATTAAAACAAGCAAATCATGTAAACATTCCACTAGACTTATCACACAGAAGCCCCTAAAAAGGGAAAGCCAAACAACTCAGATTACACTGTTGTGTTTAATTAGTAAAATGAGCTTTGTTTTATTATATTTAAAGGGCTTATGTCAAAACATTTGGGGCCTGATTGATGCTAAAAGTACTGGTAACCACAACTGAAAGTTAAAGCATTTTCTGTTAAGCTGTCACTAAGTAATCTTACAAAACAAGGGGAAATATCACCACATTTAGAGGAAAGCAGTAATACAAAGTGTAGCATGCTAATTATAAGTCTTGGATGGAACTTACAGTGAACACTGTTCTTTTGCCCACAACAAAAGAGCCTTTGTAGCAGACATCTTCCACCGTTCCTTAATTTTAGCACTTTTTTTAGCTGATCTGCTTGCCTTTGGAGAGGAGTCAACAGCACTTGAACAATCAGGTGAAGGCTGATTGTAGGTGCAGGCAAGTGTCCTGGCCAGTTCTTCAATCTGTCAAAGAGGGGAGATTTAATGGGGCTGCAGTGAGAGATTACCCAGCCAGTGATGGCAGAACACCACAGAGAATGAGACAAAACTCAATCACAGCTCTAACAGTAGCTCCCCTGCCCCCCAAAAATAAACCAGGCTTTTTAACCTGCACAGTCTGAACTATTTCATGCTATATTCTCATCTTCAGGCAATGTTTTGGCAGGATATATTCACCCAAAGACTTCTGTGTTATGCTCGGGGTACCAGTGATGACATCAAGGGACTTTCTCACCCAATTTTTACTCTAACCAGTGACAGCAGCCCATGACATTGTATTTTCTGCTGTCAGGAGTGACATGTACTGGCACAGTCAGAGTTTGCCTGCTCACTCAGAGTGCAGGAAAATCTACTTGAGAGACCTCAGAGGTCTCTACTTGGTTAGAGAAGCTTGGTTTAGGTAAAAAGGTAATTGCACAGGCCATGAGCAGCACAAGACTCTTTGGCATCAAAGTACCTCTACCATGAAAAATATGGGCTAAGTACTGTTAGAAAATTTTGCTTCTCAGTGCTGTGCTGAGTTCCATTCACCAGTTAGTGCACCCACACTGTTTCACTGCTGGGTTCTCCCTAGAGCCAGCCTAGCTCCAGCATTCTCTGCAGCTCTATAGGATGATTAAATCAAGGCCCAAGATGCTTTCACACCTCCCCAAGACCTGATGTCATGCAAGATGCACACTCAATGTGTAAGAAACATGACTATGACAGCCTTCATATGATTTCAGGTGCTGGTACTGAAAAAAAAAATAATCCAAGAATTGTACATTGTAAGCACAGTCAGCACTGAGGAGTGGGGCTGCCTCTGAGAGAGATGGATGAGCCACTTCACACTTTGGAGCATAATCACTACAGACCTTAGGCAAGCAAAGTTTAGCCTATTTTTTAACTGGTTACTTAAAAAAAACCCCCAAAAAAACTCAGTATCTTTCCTTCCTACCATTTGCAGCTAGATACTGTCCATCACTGCCACCCCTGCACTGATGCATCTTCTCCTTGAGCTGTCACTTCCACAAGTCAGAAAATAATCTTTTGTTTAGTGCTAATTCATCTTATTTAGCCATCACCTAAGTCAACACATTTTTGTGCTTTTCCCCTCTACTAAAACTCCCTTACATCACTGAAATACTTACATGAAAATGAAATATAATGGTCCAGATTAGGCCAAGCACAATGGAAGGTTTTCCTTCAATAATGTCAGCTACATGAATATTTATGAGCTTCAGCTAAGGAGGGAAAAAAAGGGATCATTGTTAACAAAGAAAATGTTCCACCAGCTAAACTGGCTTTAGTGGTGCATTTTGAAGTTAATACTCACTGATCTGCTCTTTAAAAATGTCAAAGCATTTTCTATATTACTTCTACATTGGAAGGTATTAAATCCTTTTTCCCGTGGCTGCAAGGAAAAAAAAAAAAAAAAAAGCCAACAAAAAACCAGGTTATATCTTCAACTGTAAAAATTAATTTTATTCTATATTTTGATAAAGGAAGTCATGCAAAGGTTCATAAATTACTTTGGATCAACTTACTTCAGCGTGTTTCAGGGTCAATGGTATAAAAATAAGTTACTTGAAACTGACTCTATTACTCCAGAGGGATGATTCATATGGTTGCACTTAAGCATATCCAGAAATCTTTGCTGGACTTGACAAAGGATTGAGGTAATATTTTTATTACTCTGTCTTACCAGATGTTGACCTGAAAGCACTTCCAACAGATCCAGAAGCAAATGTCCTTGCTGTATGTCTGTATATAGGTCTGAGACAACATAAGGAGGGGTATGCTGCAAGATAAATTTCAATCTTTTGTCATTTTGAATTCCACACACTACAAAACATCTCAGATTACTGTGCTGTTAAATAATGTTTAGTATCCTTTATTTTTTTCATTAAGCTTCAATAAAAAATCCTGTATCTAAACAGCCACATTCTGCTTCTTCTAACCCATTATCATGTGTGTGTCTTACTCTCTTCCCCTTTATCTGCCTCTGTGTCTTATAAGGGTAATTTTAGGACTCACTTTCAAGCACTCACATTTTTCAAGGAGGTCTCTGGCTAAAGGAAAAAACTAATTAAGAAAGGGAAAGCAAAACAAGGCAGTTAATCCAAATTTTGAAATCTTAATCAATATACCCCAAGTGCAAATATGAGTACAGAGCTGCACAACTAAACCTCTTTTCACCTACACAACACAAACTTATCATGAGCTCAGCAGCTTCTGCTCAAGGAGGGAGTAAAATAAGATTATAATTTTTTTTTTACCTGAGCAAATCAGAGCCCCAGCAGCACATGCTGCAGGAGCTGTTTCCTGTGAGCTTAAACAGCACCTCCACTACTAGGTGGTTTGTCTTAATACTTAGCAGTCACTCAGGTCATCTCATTAAACTCATGTTCTTGGATTGCATAATAGAATAACATTTACCTAATCCCAGTAAAACCAGTTGTAAACTCAGAAACTCATAAAACCCTGAGACATGTGCCTCAATCCACCACAAATTTTACCACATGAGTAAGGAAGAGTGACATCCACACACAAACCACCTCACACAAATGCCCTTGGACATGCCCCAATACAGTGCTGCTGCACTAAATAAACAAATGCTTCTCAGAGCTATTTTTCCCATCCAGTGCCTAAAAAAACTTGCACTAATTCTGTTTGTTCCTAAAAAGATTTAATTTTAACCAGCATATCTGAATCAAGAAGGCAAAAGGCATGTCTTTGCTAAGAGCCCCCATTTACCTTTGCCAATATTGAATTTATCCAACTAGTGAAGGTTTTCTTCTGTGTAAACTCTCGCTGGACTGGGAAATAAAAACAAAAAAGAAAACAAAGTTAATGGAAAAATGATCAGGTTTTATTCCTCTTTCTCAAAAAGACACATGGCATCCACCTCAAACCTAAGGTCTGTTCTTCCAGATATTAAGTTACTATTAAGTATCAGTTTTTCTCAACTCTAGTTTTATAGCTGATATTTTCTTCCTTGCTGAGTTGGCACTGCAAAGACCTCTACAATCATCAAGCATAACCTTCAGGATGCAGAGAAAAACTAATGAAGATTTTCTCAGAAGATCAGCAAATACAAAGAGTGGTGTGAACACAATTCTACAGAGAAATATGTCTGCAATAGCTCTGTCCATTCCTAGATGTTCCTTCAAGGACTCAGGGCCATCATCAGTACAAGATACATCCTGGAATTCAGAAAAAGCCATGCACTGAGTTGGATGCAGGCTGGAGTGAAGTGATAAATGCACTTCTGTAGGTGAAGCCATACAATGAGAAATCTTTGCTAACTGAAGGGCTGGAGAGAGTTATGAGGCTGTCATGGGGAAATACAGCCTCTAACAGCATCCTCTCCACTGCTGGGCCCTCCCTGGGGTGTACAGAGTATTAATCCAGCCAAAAAGGAGCACACAGGGTGTTAATACAGGCAAGAGCAAGAAGGAAGTGCTTGAACCTGTGCAGCAGCAGCAAACAGTGGGACTCAAAGCATGACCAGTGACAGAGATGCTGCTCTGCACCCAGGGCACTCAGTGCCACACAGTGAGCAGTGTGCAGGAACACAGCTGGGTACCAAAAACCAGAGTATTTGAAGGGTTCCTCCATCTCTACTGCCTGCAGGCAGGTGTGAGAAAAGTCCAGTTCTCCTCAAAGGTGAAATAAAGGGTGAGCAGCAGAGTTGGAGCTGACCAGATCCCCAGACCCAGCCCTGTCAGGGGCAGTGCAGTACCTGACATCCCAACCCATGCTCCCTCCCAAAAAACCACTCCATCTCCCAGACACACCACAAAATCCACACATCCCTAGGGGCTGGAAGTCTGAATAGAGGTGACAAACAGAGGTGCTGAGATGATGGACTGACATCTGCCACCAGCAGCCATCCCAAAGGCTCAGGAGAGCCAGCCTGAACACAAACTCCTTTTTAACTTCTTTTCCATAACAGCCTTGACTCAAGCATTGGGGTTGGCTTCCCAGAAAAGGCCTGCATGGAGAAACAAAACCTGGGAGACAGGGTGGGAACAGACCATCTCTTCTGCCTCTGAAAGCATGTTCTTACTCAAAAGATTAATTGAAGGCAAGTTTGACATGGAAAGGCAAGTACAAGACTTCTCAGCAACAGATATATATGTTTTGGTAGGCTGGGCAGGATGAAGGATGCCAAAAATACCAACCCCTCAGGAAAAGAAAAAAAATGTTAACTGTTCTGCCCATGAAAGTGAAAATGCCACTCATAGGAAAATGTCCCACACTTTACTATACTCTGGGAATTTGCAACCACAAACCCGAGTCGTGGAGTCTTTTCATGATCCAAGACAGACCAAAGGAGTTTCTGCAGAGCTTCATCAGCTGATGGAACAGAGAAATTCACCTGAGGATAACCCAGGCTCCTGCTCCTCAGCACACAGGCTGCCTTCTGCCTCACTGAGCAGGTGAGCAGCAACAAAAATACTAATGTTACCTGCATGGAGCACTGCTTTGCATCCTGCAGTGAAGGTGTCTTCCAACAAGCCTTCCAACAACTAAATCTGCAACACCATCCCATCTGAGCATCAAGCAGGAGGTTTCCCCTGCTTGCTGGATTGTTTTAGGATTCTAAGCATCACAAAGATTGCCCTCAAAAGATAAGACAAGGGCAATCTTAATGGACAAAAGCGACACAACAAAATGGGGTTTTGTTTGGGAAACAGAAAATTAAGTGCACACATGGCACACAGACCAAACAACACTGCAGTGCTCACAGGGAGGACAAAAATAGCAGGGAGATACTGGCTTCATGTTAGCACAGGAGCCAACCCCACCCTCCAGCTGAACACCACGTGGGAGCCATTCCAATTACCCAACCAGCAATTATTGAGTCTCTGCGCTCTATTTTATCAGGCAGGCAAGGCTGGCATTTGAAAAGGGAGAGAGAGCAAATATTGACTGCTCTGCCTGACGCCAGGGACTCCTGCAGCTGCAGCTCCTGCCAAACACACACACTGCTGCTGCCTGCAAGAGCTCGCACTTGGGGCTGGTTACAGATGGTTGGGATGAGACACTTGGCCTTGTTTTGGTTGACATCCATATTAAAATGCTTATATTGCATATTATTATGCAATAAGGGCCAGATACTTTAAGTGTTGATTCACGTGGGTAGCTCTCAGGCAAATGTCTCACCTGGTGAAAGCACAAGGTGGTTATTTATTCTCCTGCACACATGTAAGAGCACCTTAAACCCTCCACCTAACACAACCCACTGGGCTGCTCTCCAAGCAGCTGCTGCCTCCATTGCAATGTGCCTTTTTTCCCCTACCCAAACAATTAATAATAATAGAATCTCCTCCCGAATTAACAACAGAACTCCATGCTTCCAGTATTCCCCCAGCTTGTAGTGCAGGGTTTCCACACCACACACTCAGTACAGGTGTGCTGCTGGACCATGGCAGCTGTATTGCAGTTTTCAGGCTGTGTTTTCCCTCCCAGCTCCCCCTCCAATGCTGCTGCTCAGAGGCGCTAATGATTTAATCAAGCTCTCCAATTCTTATCTCTGCCACGTGGTTAATTAATACAGATTTTTATTTTTATGAGGGTGAATGGATTCTTTGTTAGGCCTTTTTGTAGGACTCTAATTGACCTTGGTTTTCTCTCGCCCTAGTTTTCAAAATGTCACTGACCTAGAATAAAAATGCTATAAAAAAAACCCAAACCCTAATCATGGTCAAAACTCAAAAAGTGGATCTGAGAGAACAGGAAAAGAATCCAGTAATCTGAAAATACCCAAGATCTATCCCATTTCACCCTGTATTAACAACTCTTTAGGGAGGAATAACACATACAAGCAATGTGTCACGTAGGATAGCCAAAAATCAATACACACTGCTGGACAATGACTGTTTTATTCAGTAATGAGCTCCCAACAAGTGCTACAAACCAGGCTGATCATTATGAGCACAGGGAC
The DNA here is from genome assembly GCF_903797595.1 of Erithacus rubecula. Classification (NCBI taxonomy): domain Eukaryota; kingdom Metazoa; phylum Chordata; class Aves; order Passeriformes; family Muscicapidae; genus Erithacus; species Erithacus rubecula. The sequence continues at coordinate 54,224,928 of NC_136688.1, forward strand.
AAGGCAGGGACCACGTGAGTGCTGAACTCTCCCAGGAGAGACAGGAGAGCAGCAGCTCTGCCAGCCAGTTTTACTCTCAGCCTTCCTTAAACCATGATGCAGAAAAAAACAAGATTTAAAATGAGTCTACTCTCCCCTTCTGCCTTTCATGCCTCCCTTCCTGAGGTAGGGGAATGACAGCTCCAAGGAAAGCACCATCTCCTTCAGCAAATCGTGGCAGAACAGATGTAGCCTGTCCATCCACACTCATCAAACACTGTCACCAAACAGCAAAGAGGATTTATTCTATCACAACGACTTGTATATCACTGCCAGTGAACAATTTATGACTATATGGCTTCTTTAAAAAAAAAAAAAAAACCACAATAAATTTAAGCAATCACTTTAAAGAGAACAGGCCTGTCTGTGATCATCATTTCATCTGTTTCACCAGGAGGAATTACCTCTTGTGTATGATATTTCTGTATCTTCCTTTCACAGAGGTCAGCTGAGGCTACATCTCCAGCAGTGTGCAGGGAGCTCATCAGGAACAGATCAAGAGAGCTGCTCACAACACAGTGCATCCACCATGTGTGCAGGGACTAGGGCTGTGCTGGGCTAACCCCAGCCCCAATGCCCACAGACAGCCACTGCACCTTCCTTATTTCAGTTTCATTCAAAATAACCATTTCCACACTCCCCAACAGCACAGCAAGATGAACTAAAGGATGGGAAGCAGGGGTAACCAGGACAGCTCCTACAAGGCAGCACTGCTGGTATGAACTAATACACCAAGCAAGTACATTCTTTAAATTATTGGGACCAGCAGAAAAACAATTAAGTACTTGCTAATCCAGGGAGAGAGTGAGCAATTAACCCCCAAGCCCTTCCCTTCCACCCATCAACAGTTTCATGTTCTGCAGACAGGAAAGCAGGGGAAAAGAGTTATTTCCAGCATTTATGTTCAGCAGCATGGTGTAAAGCAATTAAAAACAAACACAGAATTTTTTATCAAGATTGAGACATTTACCCAAAACCCAGTGAAGGAGAATACCTCCACAGGCAGGGATGGGTCTTTTCAAATTCAAATATAACATAAATATTAACTGAATAACTACTACCACATCAGTGAAGCAAGTGGAAACTTTCTGCACTACTCCTTTCAACCTCCTTTCCCTTTTGAAAGCCAATTGTCCAGCTGACCAAAAGTGCTGCTCACTCAGGAAGTGTGTTCACATCCAGCTTTGCCCTCCTGGCTTTCTTCAACCCTTTTGCTGTTCTTGTTGTCAGGATACTGGACCAGCCCTGTTCTGAATCACCACTGTCTTTACTGCCACCACACAGTGGTGTTTAGTACTCAGGAACATTGGCAGGTTAAGATTAAATTCTCAAAAGGTATCAAGTCACATCATTTAGGTATCAACATATCAACATGCCCATTTTTAACCAATTATGCACCATATAATACCTTTAATAAATTGAAATTTACCTAGCTGGGAACACTTTTAAGTAACTATACAATCTATTTATTTATGTTAGGAGTATGAAGCGAACAAAAATACCCATGACTGAATTTTTTTCAAGGCAGTGCCATGAGTCAGTTGCCTCTCCAGTGCCACCAGCCCTGTCCCATGCCACAAATCCACACAGTTATGGGAACTGCACAGCAGCTCCACACCCAGGCAGCCTAAACTGGGAATAAACTTCTGTGCAGCTCCTATGGGAGCTTTTTGTAAAAGTCACCCTGGTAAAATTGTAACAAACAATTAATGGACTTTTTAAAATCGTTCTGGTAAAAAAATAAAAAAGTGTAGCTGCAATAAGCAAGTGACTTCATTAGACGAGATACACAGTTGAAACAAAAAAAAAAAAGCTGGGTAATATTTAATTTACTTGATCCCTGCGTGAATTACGAGGGTCCCAAAAAGGAAAAACCCCTTTACTCAGAGATGAGTACAATCTACTACAAGCCTGTCTTGGAATGACTTTATGATGCTTGTAATCCCAAATGATGCTTGTTTCCTCCCAAATTTGCCCTAAACCAGGACAAAGCACAACAAAACCTATCCATACACATCTCAAATTTTTCAATTTCCTTTGAAGAGAAATCCTTCATAAACAATTAGATATAACTTCATGAAAATAATATCATGCATTTTTTATCACTAAACTCTCTTCAAAAACTTTAGCAACCACATTCCTATATTATCATGCTTTGGGTTACAGTAATGAACAGTAACATGAACATAGATTAAAAAGTGGAGCCAAAAATCAGGATCCCTGCAGTTAATTAATCAGTGAAAGAGTAAGTACATGTCCCAAACTCCACGAGCTAAAACACACTCTCCTGTGTTTGAATTAGCTCAGCAAGCATGAAAAGAAAAGGGAAAACAGGGTTCTGTACAGGCTTGGTGGGAAGCGCCGCACACGGGTCTGTTTGCTGTCCTAGGGAAGATGGGGAGGATTTGTGCATGGGACAGAAAATAGAGGCTGAATCCTCCCAGGACCAAAGGTAGAGATTCAGAGTATTCAAAGGTAGAGATTTACACTCCCCAAGCAAAAAACAATCCTTTCCAGAGTGCCACAAACCGTGCAGAGCTGCTCCTGCAGCCGCCCATCCGCGAGCAGCCGCGCATTGCCCTCGCTGCCATCCCGCACTCCTGCTCGGCACCAAAGCCTGGCTCCATCCCCAACAGCTCCAAAGCACTGCCAGCAAGCCCTTCCCTCACCAAGCAGCTGGCATGCCTCCTCAGCTCAAGCAGCCAAAGGCAGTTTTGGATGTTGACTGTGCCTCTTCAATTCACAGAAAGATGAGCAGCAGGCTGGACCCTTCTCTGGGGCCAGCCCATGATGCAGTGATGGGAGGGAAACACGGGAGGAGGAGACACAGGACAGGGATCCTGCTTTATTCCTCCCATGCTCATTGCCAGCCCAGCCCTGACCTCCTGCCTGCCCCATCCTACACCAAAAAGTGACTTCAGATTTCAAACACGGCCCATGGTGCAATGAAGCATCTCCCTGTCAAGCATCTTCTGTTCACCAAAATGTTTGCAGATTGCCTGGCAGGAGAAACCCTTCCCTTAAGTATTCCCCCACTGGATATGGCCAGAATAGATCCAGCTCCAGGCTTTGCATTTGCCCTTTTACATGGCTGTGCAAGGATTGCAACAAAGCAATCCTGCAGCTGCTCTAAGTTGTGCTGCATCAGAAAACTGCAAAGAAGCAGAGAGGCACTGAAGGAAAAGGCCCAGATAATGTTGACCTTAATCTGATTAAATTTTATTATAACATCTGGGACAGAGGGAAGGGAAAAAAGAAAATAAAAGAAGCCTGCCAGCTCCTGACATAACGCATTTTCATAGCAATTTCCATTTTCTTGGCAGGGAGGAAAGAGGTAACTATTAAGCTCATCTGGATATCAGCTTGAAAACTGGTAAAGGTTAAAGAGCAATACATAAATCTGAAAAGATCCAATATATAAGGGTTTATATTCTTGCAGCTTTTTACTTCAGTCTCATGATTTTTATCTTTACCATTTGAAAATGCCTGGAGATGGGGGCATTAGAAAACATACTGCTCTCATTTCTTTGCCTATTTTCATGTTTTTCAAGCTTCAGTCGCCTTAAAGTAATTAGCTGACAGGAAGGATGAACTGAGAACAAAGGTACATTATTACCTATTTATTTATGGCATCTTTTAGGCCAAACACTATTAAGGAAAGTGAATGTTCATCCTTTTACACTATTAGCCAACTAGCCACAAATTAAAAGCAATTCTATAATAATTAGAACTAATAAGTAGTAAGCTCTCCAGTAATTACTTTAAGGAGATTGTTCTTTCCCTCTCTTTTCCTTCTTTTTCTTCCCAAAAGTGCTGTCCTCGCAGAAGACTGTAACTTGTAACTTAAATAAAAGTCAAACATACCTAAAATAACATACCTGTACATGGAAGGGAAGGGAAAAAAAATGAAGCTAATGAGGCATAAACTTCACAAAGTTATATGACCAAACCAACTGACACATTAAGTTGATCTTGCCCTAATTAACCAGACTAGACAAATGTTCTATGCCCATGGAACACCTTTCAGGAATAATGGAAGGCTAGATCAAATAGAATTTAAAAGTAGATTAAAATATACCTAGACTACATCCAGACTAGATCTCACTCCTGCTTTTTTCCTTCATGCATGTCTCCTGTTATGCTGTGTATTACACAATGCTGGACATATTCTTTGAAGCTATATCCCAGCAATTTAAAAAAGGAGATCATAGTAAGTTTTACATCCATCTGCAGTCACACAAAATGTAAGCTGCTTTTCTGATAGTTATAAGCAGCTGCTCCTTGAATCTGAAATTTCTCTAACACCTCCCCAGGTGGACCTGAAGATTTAAAGCCATCAATGTCACTGGCTGCTTCACAAATCTCAAGATTCCTATTAATGGAAAAACCTGTTTCATTGAGTGACCCTATTCTTCTTATTTGACCTTTGCCATCACAGATTTGTGAGCAGAGCTGCTAATGGTCCCTATATGTCATGTCAGGGAGTGTGTCTTTGGTGCTTCTTCACAGCTGTATTGCCATTTGCTTGTTTGACCCTGAGCAGAGGCTGCAGCCCCTCATCTCCACACACAAAATGTGTCAGTACCATTTGTTGTGTCTTCAATCATTACAAAAAAATGGCTTGTGTCACTTCTAAGGGATGTCTCCAGATGTTTTACAACAGCCAGGCACAGACAGCTTGGGCACAAGATTTGCAGTGTGTTCACTTCAGTGTAATGTAAGAGCTCCATTTATTACAGCAAAGAAATACAGTGATTTCAGTTTTACTAAGCAGGGCTCCTTCAATGAGAGATTGACCAAAAAACTCAATTGTTATTCAACACAAACACCAACCTGACTTTTCAGGAAAAAAGAATTTAAAAGTATAACACTGTCCTAAAAATGGCCTGTAACTTCAAATCTGCCTTCAAGCTAGAGAATGTTTTCCAAATCCGTTTCACAACAACAGCCATCTCAGCTTTTCTACCCAAGGCTGAGCTTGACTGGCACAACAAATGTGTGTCTGACAAGCTGTGCTTGGTGCAAAAGTCAGACCAGCTCCTGTCTGCTACAAGGTTTTGCTTGTTCTGCAATACTGAAGCAAAAAGGAAGAAAATTCACCATTAAAGACACTTGGCTTTAGACTGCTATTAACACTCACTCTTCCAAACACATGGCTTCAACAACAGTATTAGTGCAAATATGGATCACAGAAGTGACTTGGCAGAATATTCTTTTGAACCATCTGTTTTTAACATATTTGCTCTCAACCAAGCACCACAGAAATTTCATTGCAAGGGAGTTAAAAGGAAACAGGTCAGTGGAAACAGGAGTTAGCCCATCCGTTCTAGGATAACCAGGCTCTAAACACATCAAAATCAAGCTTTTCAGCAGGGCTATCCTGCCTCCATGAATATGCTCACAGCAAAGTCAACCTCCACAGAAAATTCTTATAGAAAGAAATTTAAAATGTCAATAAGGAAAACCCATTAGTTCTGAGAGGCCAGGTCAGATGCTCTCATCATTAACAGCATCTACCTGGACAGTTAAAACTGCAATAATTACAAATCACCACTGAGTGATTCCTTAACCAGTTATAGCACAAGACTAGCCAGAACCAAAGACTTGACCCAAAAAAAATTTGTTTAGAAGGCACAAAAATTATGGCTACTTGCAGGGGATACAGTAGCTACAAACAGAAAAACAAATAAAATAAAAATAGTAGTGTAGTCAATAATTTAAGACAGCTCAATGCAACCACCTAATTGGCAGCAAGCTGAAAACAAGGAAACTAAAGAACTGGCTTGTTTTCATGCTGGTGATTCCTTTCCAAACAGTTTACAGCAACATGTATTCTGAGTAACAAAGCATAAGAACCAGTGAGCACATCAGTACCAAAAAAGGCAACTGATCTGAAAATATCACGAGAAAATACTACGAGAGCTTATCTGTCATTTTCTTGCTGAAGCCTCTCATGAAACACAAACATCTGCAAATTACAAACATGAACTACACTCACCATAACCCTAGTTCAAGCAGGTTTCTCAGAATTCCCTTCAACTGCACACACAGCCAAAGATTTTTGCCAAAATCTAAATTAAAAAGGCACAGAAAACTTCAGTGACTCACCTTGCAGCGTTAGATGGAGATCATCTATTTCAGAGGAAGCCTGCTCCTCTGTTGATGCAGATGACTGCTGTGATGCCATATTGAATTCTATGAAGATGAAGATTCTTTAATCAATTTCCAAACTGAAATTCTACTAAAAAAAAAAAAAAAAAAAAAAAAAAAAAAGAAGAAAATCAGTACAGTTTTATGTAAAAATTGATGATGCTCAATGATGATGTGACACCAAGATACACATTTTGTTTTGGGTTTTCTCCCCTTGGGCAGTTGTTCCCTCAGTTTATACAGAATAAAGTGACTGTTGCAGGAACCCAAGCTTTGGTCCTTTGACTCTTTTCTAACAGTGGCCAGCAGCACTCCACAATAAAACTAGGATCCCAGTGGGTCTTGCCATGAAAATAAAAGCACCAGGATTAGGAAAATTCAAACAGCATTGCTTTCTTTGAGAAAGCCACGGTGACAAAAGCTCACAGTGGATTCTGCAGACTGGTACCTGCCAAACCTCACTTTTTATAATCCTTGTACCTTTCAGTTCTCCTTTCCTGCCTGGGTAATTGTTACAGAATAGAAACAATTCCAGCAGAATCTGCAAAGATTAAGATGAAATGAAAGAGTAGCAGTTATCATGTAAGATTCAACACAACTATGGTCTCTGGCACCTTTGTTACTCCTCAACCCCCATGAAGGAGTTTCTCTTTCTAACTCCTCCATTTTCCTCTCCCTGGATATCTCACCTACCTCTAATGCAACTTTAGAAAACTATATGCTCTGCCTTCTTTAAAAAAACTCTAAGTGTTCCCCATTCTGCAGTATTGTTCAACTTGCCACTGTAGGAAAAACTGGATTCTTAAGATAGAGACTTATTTTTATCAAGAACCCAGAAGTTAAAAAAAATCAAAAAGAAATTAAGCTGGAAATTAAACAAGGGCTCACTCTTAAATAAGCTTTGTTACCTGCACAACTGTAACCTTTTCACCACAAGCACAAGGATTTCCACACCATATATTAATAACTCATCCACCAAGTATATGTCAAAATAAAGGGCGTGAATAGATGAGTCAGGAAATACAACATTAAGGAATGCCAGAGAAATTCTTACATCCATTCCCTTGTGCCCATGAATCATCAGGCAGCCTTTGTTTACTCCACTCTATACTATTTTTTCTCACTCTCTGTCTCCTTCACCGAGCAGAAAGGAGAATATGCATTCCACAAGGATCTCTTCAATATTTCATTTTCTTCACCCTGAACAATGTGTGTCCTTGTGCTTTATCCAAGAGCTGCTCTGATGACAGGATTATTAAGTCTCTCACAAGATTTTCTATGGCATTCACCAGTCTGGCAGTGAACACTTCACAGACATAATCAATTCATATTTACAGCACCTATGTGAGACCAGGGCTTATTGCCCACATTTAGAATCACAGCATGCTTTGGGCTGAAGGGACCATCAGTCCAACACCCCAGCCATGGGACATCATTTGATGGCAAGCAAAAGCCAGACAGAGAGAAACAAGGCAACAAAAAAGCCTCTGGATTTGCAGAGAAATAGGTATTAGCTCATAAGGCTGAAGCACTGATTCCAACTCTTGCAGTGACCATACAGCACTTCTGCAAGCCACCAACAACTCAGAGCTGCAGCTCAAGACACCAGATCTGAGCAAGGGGAGTTCCAGTTTTATTGCCTGGGGCAGCTAAGTTCTAGCTGGGGCAGGTAAGGTCAAATCTATCTAGATAAACAAAAAAATCCATTTTTCACAAGAGTTTGGCTTGCTTAGCAAGCAAAAATAGGAGGAAAAGGACTAAATTTGATCTTTGGCTCACACAAGAACATGATGATATAAACAAGCCAAGCCTTGAGGTTAGGATGGAAATCGAAGTATCTAAATTAGCCAGGAAAGCCAACAAAATGCTGGGAAGCACAAACAAGGACATCACCAGTAGATGGAGAAGTTACTATCCCACTCTGCTCAGCACTTATCAGACACTTGGAATACTGGGTGCATTTTGGGACCACGCTGAACAAAATATCATGTGGACAGGCTGGAGAGAGCAGAGCACAAAGATGACTGGAGAAATTTCCCCTGTGCAGGGAAATAGCTGAGAAAACTGGGTTTGCTGAGCCTTGAGAAAAGAAGGCTAAAGGGAGACCTTAATACCATGTTCCAGTATTTGAAGGGTGCCACAGAAACTCCCTTTTTACAAGGAAAACACAAAGGGTAGTGGGTACAAGTTACTGCTAGGGAGATTTTTATTAAACTCAAGAGGAAAATTTTTCATAGAACAATCACTCATTGGATTAATCTCCCTGGGGAAGTGGTGGATTCCACAAGACTGGCACTGTTATGATTTGACAGGGCAGGATGCTGTGCCATCTTGTCTGGACCATGATTTTAGCACAAAATATTGGACAAGATGGTCCTTGAGGTCCCTTCCAACCTGGAATACTAATAAATACTGGGCTCTTACAGGAACTGAGGATGGGCAATGGCAGAGCAGGAATCCAGTGCTCACAGCTATGCTGCCTATGCCCAAGGCAAGGCAATCTTTCCTGGGAAACTCCCTTCTTTTTTCTCTCAAAATTAAGCAATAAAAACCCAAAGTCTGAAAATGCAAAATGTCAGGTGGCCTTATTATTTTTTTTGGGTATGACTAGGTCTTGAATTCTGTTTTTTGATCACACCTTGAAGATGATTGCAGATGGCCCAAGTGGGAACCATGTTAGCAAACTCCCAACCAGTGGAAACTTACAGATCTGTTCAACTTCAAAGCATCCACAGTGGAGATGATGACATGGGCAGAGCCAGTGTATGTTCAACTAACTTGCATGATGCTAAAGTCACTGGGACCCCAGTCCAGAGAAAGAGAGCAGGATTTGGCATTAAAATTCCATGATAATAACAGGAAAGTATGCAAGAGACATGAACAACTGTGATGGACATTTCATAAACAACACAAAATATATTTTTAACCTTTCTGTGACTGCTCCTCTTCTGTCCCCAACCCTTGCCAGCTACAGCAACAACACAGCACAGTGTCTCCTTTTATGTGCTTGCACTGCACTTCATGTGATGGAACCCCAATCTCAGTTAGATCTCTAACCAGTAAAGTAGTTAAACCTAATAAAGCTTCTAGGATTTCAAAGCAGAAAGTATATTAAGATCTAAAGCAGGAATAAACTTTAATTGTTACTTAATTTATTAATTAACTAACTTAAATTACAGCACATGATCACAGAACACATATATGTAAAGAAAAGCATATGCTCTTCTATTCTTTTAAAGTCAAATTATGGCCTCCTTCTCAAAAGTATGGGAAATTTTAATTTTTTTTCTTTAAACACAGACATCCACTCAACAAATCCACACTGCAGGTTATGAAGGCACACAGCTAATACCAGGTAAATTTATGCTATAACTTTCATATCCCTCAAACCTTCAATTCACCATCCAACACAGCAGATGCATTTTGCCCTGCCCCAACAGAAGACTCCACAGCTGCTTTGAAGGGGAGACACAAACAGTCTTGGAGGACACACCTGCAAGGATTAGTCTTCTTTAAAAGGTACAAGGTACAGATGGTCTAAGAAGGGATTATACAGGGACAATATGCCCGCTTTGTCCTCCTCCCTGCCCCAAATTTCATTCAAATACAGCATTATCCACTGTATCTATATCATTACAGCCTCTTAAGAGTCTAAAACAATCAAGCTCTAAAGAGTCTAAAACCACCAACCAGCAATGGCTTTCATTGGCAGTAGGAAGGATCATCTTTCCTATTTCATATTTAAGTCAGTTATTTTGTTTCATAACAACTCAATGAACTGCAGAGCTAAAACAATCCCTTCTCCTCCAAGAAATGCTGGACAACTAGGAAATAAATACCCACAGTGCTGAAAATAAATCAAATGCTTTCAAACCACACTTTGTCAGTGGAGATAAAATCAAAGGTGAGGGGAATAACCTTGTGTTCCCCTCTTACCTCCAATGGATTAATTTCCTGTGGATTAATTTATGTGAATTATACTAAAGCTGCTGTGCAAGCCCATCTATTCTACAACACAGGGCAAGTCTTACAAGAAAGGTGCCATTTCAATGTCCTCCTGGATTAGAAAGCTTTCTATGGTGCTCTCCAAAGGAGCTAATTCTTGGCCACCTGGGTTCAATCTGCACCTCAAAGGGTTAAATCACCAACAAAAGTTTTTCCTGTGATGAGGGCACTCCCTTCTTCCCATACCTCTCCAGCTATTTCCACAATGGGCACCTAAAAACGCTGGTGGAAATTACACCAGCACAGCTGTATCACATCAATTCTACTGCAATTTCCTTTCTTCTACCCAATTCAGCTGATATTAGCCAGCAGATTGCAGAAAATCCTGAGCATTAACATACACACATAGGCACACTGAAAAGAAAAAACCTAAGAGCAAGTAGCAGATTGCAAATCTCAAGGAACTAACCTGAAAATAATCATATCCAGGCTTTGCATTCCATTGTCATAAGAATAGACAACACTGGTTTAAATACCTTGTCTCCAGTGAGGCTTAAGTCCTAATGAGACCTAAGAGATGCTCTTCTTAAGCAGGGTCTTTATAAAGACATTCATGTCTCAGAAGAAAGGGTGAAAAAAGTTTTAGATGGATTTAGAGAATTCATTAGAAAGGATTTCACAGCCTTAACGTTAGTTCAGATCATGGTGGTTTGCAAACTTTGGCTTTCAGCTGTTCCAACTGCAGATGGTAAGATTCCATCACATGGAAAACCCAGAAGTTACACAGCACACTCCTTAGGGTTAAACCACTACCACCTTCAAAAATCAATGCCTTCAGAAAACTACAGCTAAAACACAATTCCATCAATTAATTTAAAGTTACCTCTACAAAGCAGGTATGCACAGTATTTGGGAAGCAAGGCAAATTAGTTGCTGTGATTTGCACCCTGTCCCAGCTAAGAACCTTTTTAGCCCCAAGTTCACAGCTAACTTGTGCATGTCCCTGCACAGATGTACCCTCAAGGCCCTCCCCAGGAGCCAATCTTGAAAAATCATATGCCATGAAATTAGCTCAGTTTTGCACTCCTTAACGCTGAAAGCAGCAGACACCTTGCAAACAGGCCCAGCTAGAGGCAGCTGAAAATTATAACCCCTGTTAGTAAATCCCTGCTTCATTGGTTTTGCCTTTGGAAATCCATGCCCCATACTTTCCCAATTATGTTAGCTACATGCTTTCCCCTGGTGTTGCAATAGGAATTGGAGACATCTTTTCATGGCATCTCCAACCGCTTGTTTTTACTTTTTCTCCTTTGAAGTGCCACTGATTATTTATGACCCACTCAGGGACTCAAAGACCTGCCCTCCATAGAGGCCTCTCCATGTAAACTGAATTCTGTTCCTAGCAACAGATTATTATTACTCATGCACTGAGCCAAGCCAACATCATGAACAGAAACGGCAGATTTTTATCTCTGGTGAACCAATCCAAAGGAAGTAGAGCTCCACAGTGCTGACCAACTGAAGACCCTTTCCTTTTTGGCTGTTAACAAAGATCTCTGTTTATTTTAGATTCAGAAAGGAGCAGCAACAATTGGAGGTGCAAGTCCTGAGCCTTGCAAAGTGCTACTGAGCCACCCTTTTTTTTGGTAAGCTGTCTTTCTCTAAGTTTGACAGAGCCCCCCTAAAGGCAAATTGCTGGCATCCAAATCATGACCCCATGACCTAAATAATTACCACAGGAAACTCCACACCAAGTTGGTTTGGTTTTCACTCTTTTTTAATATTTTCTTTTCCCATCACTTCTGATGTACTCACAGCTCTTAAGCCTGAGTAACTCATACAGCACTTCAGTCTGATGGTCCTGCTTTCTCCTCAAGACTTCACTTACAATGGTTTCACCATGTTTTCACTCAGTGGTAGGGAGAAAAGTCTATTCAAAGGATGCATTTTCTATCATCTTCGCATTTAAACACTTTAAAAAAAATCCTACTCCAAACTGAAGTTCATCCCTTCCACCTTTAAAGCACTTGCCAACATTGCTCTTCTGGGCCATCTCAGATTGCATCACACTCACAGCTGGAATGTGATCACACAGAAAACATGCTGATCCCCCTGCCTTCAAAGCCAGATCCTCAGGAGGCAAAAATCAGGCCAGCATCATTGACAGATCTACCTTGACTTTCTCTCTTGAGGAACTGACAACTGCTCTATATCTGGCAAAAAAAAATTATTTGTTATCATCCAGTATGCAATAATGACATGTTCTCTATGCTACCCTGGAGGAAGGAAAGTGCTTCCATTAGGTTTCCATCCCTTTGAAGGTGATACAGAAAAGAGGCTACAGCCTCCTGATCCTACATAATACCCAACAGCAGTTAGATGGGTATGAGCCAGTCTTTTAATAAGTGGTATTAGTGCATGCAGTATTTGAGACTCTGAACTGCCTGGGATGAAGTTGAAATAAGCCTGGATTTGGGTACTCCTATGCTATCAGTAGCTGGAGATGAAGGAACTGAAAAGAGAAAAGCCTGGAAAAGAATTAACAACTCTGCTCAGGCAGAACCAAGCCAAGAGAGCATTAGATAGATCTGCAAGACACCAAGCCCAGAGAACAGAAGATCTTCAGGAGATTCAAAGCTGGACATGAAGTGCACCCCACTGCCACAGAAATGATCTTATCTCACATCACCTGATGTTCTAGAACAACAAGTAAGGACACCTCCAAAGAAAAAGAGCTACAAGACCAAGGCAGCTCCTATAAGTTTATTTATGAAAAGCAGCAGCAGTACATTTTTGTTATCCAGGGACTTCCCAGTGATCTATTTATAGTTTTTGAAAACCAGCCAGGAGAAGCATATGAGTATACAAAAGCCACACCATTTTTAAGGCCAGCAAATGTTGCTGGTTTGTCTTTGATTTACACATCAGTAACACTTCCTGTTAGGGAAGCACAATGGATCTTCTCATTATGTTAATCAATTTTAAAACACTGTTAGCTAAGTGTCTTTCTTGACCTTTTCTCTTTCTGGGGGGGGGGGGTGGTAATATATCAGTCATCCTGGTACAATTACACAGTTTGAAAACTGCACTAACTCTATGCTGATGTTAACACACACAGAGAAATGCTTTTATTAACAGAGCTAAGCCTTGTTCACACAGTCACAAAGGTTGACCCATGAAGGTGCACGATGCAATTACTTGCCCTTAGAATAAGAGCCTCTCTCACATTTATCTCTTCCCCAAGTGGGAAGGCAGTGCCAAAGCACACTGACTAAAACTGCAGAAACAATTCAGTTTTCAACTGGTTTCCAAGATTTTCCATATTGTTAATAAACACAAAAACTGCTCAGGGCTTAAAATCACAACTGTTAAGGGTGAAAAAGAGGAGTGTTGAATGCCTGGAGGCTCAGGAAGATGATGATATACACCTTGATCACCCTAGGATCCAGTGCTGTGCAAGGAGCCAAAAACACCACAGTGACTTCTTGCCTCCACCAATGTAAGGGCTTGAGTGACAATTCCACCTCCAACAAAGCCCATGAGCACAACCCAGCCCAAAACCACCTTTGCAATGCCCAGAAGCCTCCAGTTATGTCCAAAAAGCCATGTCACCTGCTGCTGTGTGGCCAGAATGGAAGAGCTTTTCCAGAGCAGGGGCTGTTCTCGCACTCCCCCACCACCAGAGCAGCCCCAAGGCAGCTTCCCACTGATAACGGGGCTGCAGGGAGGGGTTATCACAAAAACAACAAGGGAAACACGGGCTGGCTGCAGACCAACGCTGTACCTGGGAACTGCACACAAGCACGACCTCCTCCTACACACCGGGTTAACTAGGAAAGCAGGCAGCAAGACAATCACTGTCACTGCACTCCTACGAGCCTTTCTCCCTTTTCCCACGACACACAGCCCTACCTGGCCACCTGCCCTGGCTAGCTGGGCTCAGACCCAGGCTGTAGCCACGCTGTGCCTGCAGTAGCCACGCTGTGCCTGGCCTGGGTGGAAGGGGAAAGGGCGCAGCGTGGGCAGCAGCGCTGGCGCCGCAGGGCGCAGACAGACAGACAGACAGACCTCTGACCTTGGGCTGTGCAGGGCTGTGTGCTGTGTCCAGCACAGCCCCTCCTCGGCTGCCTGGCCCCGGGTCACACTGTCACACTGTACAGCAGCAGCCAAGGGACAGGAATGGCCTGCAAGCAGAGAGAGTTCCAGCTCCTGTGCCTGATCGGAACAAACCGGACCACACTGCCCACACCAACCAAGCGAGAAGCATTTCAACAAGTTGTTCTTGTACAAGGGTTTCTTTCCCTCCCTTGGACTGCATTTTGATACAGATTCACATGCACACTTTACATGTTAAAAGTATTTAAAATAGCAATATATAACAACTACACCTGCTTGGCATTAATGGCATGGTATTAATGAAAAACCGGCTCCTAGTAATATTCTGCCTTTGAAGGAATACAAAAGTTTCCTTCCCCTTGCCTTCCCAATTCCCTTTTTCCCCAGATAAAGGAAACACATTATTCTGTTGAACAAAGCTCTCCCAAGCAATAAAAGGCCTGGAGTTTCTAAATTAAAGCATAACACTGTTCAGAAGGACCTTCAAGAAGAGCAGTAATCTGCTCTTTCAGGAAGTCAGGAAAAGAGAAAAGCCACTAGAGACAGTGGCAATCTGAACGCAGGGGTTTCCACTAAAGCAGGGACTTGTTCTGACTGAGCAGAATCCCTGGAAGCAGCAGAGCAATGTTTGCACAACAGACCTGGCAGACAGAGCCATTGACAGTGCTGGGAAAGGAGAGGAAAGTGATCTGCACCGTGGATTTGGGAGCCAAAAGAGAAAGGGAATGTCTCAAGCTAAACCTATCTGCTTTGGCAGTATTCCTGCAAGGATCACAAAGTTGGTGTGACCACTAAATATAGCAAAGAAAAGGAATCTACTGCAAGTAGCTGTCTCTGGCAGTGCTCACTGTTTTACGCGGGCAGAAGGAAAACACAAAAGAGAGACTTGTCAAGCAAATGGCAAACGGAGCTTGCCAAATTTGAAGGGCAAATTACAATTTAAATGATAGGTCCTAGTCTGGCAGCTGTGAATTCATCAGCTTCTCTCTCAAGCATGTCCAATCAAGGCTACTATGCCTCCCCAGCACACCTCTCCTCTGACTTGGAGGGGCTGCCTCTCCAAACAACGAGTTTTTCATGTCCCTATAATTCTTCCAGCTGAAAATTCCCTTCAAAGCACTAGTTCAGGGTCTTGTTTGTTTGTTTTATGCCTTCTGTCCCATGTACTTCAAGGTCTGTGGGCAGAGCAGCCTTTCTACAAGCACAGCCTGCACACTCACATGCCTCTGCTGGTTCTGCACATACAAAAGAGGCCCCTCGACAGTAGCATATCCCACACTGATAGTAAAGGACCTTCTCCACTGAGAAAAGCACTTTCCTTTACCACTTCAGACAAATCAAGTATCTTTGTCTCTGCTTTTAAAGAATTAGTTGCTTTAGGTGAAAGAAAAAAAAAAAGAAACCACAAGCCTAAATCTCTGATTTATAGCATTGTTTCAAACTTGTAGAGTATCTTTTTGTGTGCAGTGAAAACCTGGCCAAACACTGTTATTCCTGCCAGTGCTGATGCCAGAGAAGACCAAACAGCCAGAGGGCACACAGAACACCCCAAAAGAAAGAACTTGGTATTGCATAGTAAACTGCTAGAATAAACTGTTCTGGGTATACAAAACAAAAAAATAAAATATAGGTGCAATTGCAAAGCCAAGTACTCCAAATTAGAAAAAGCCCAGATTAAAGAATTCCTTACTTTTATCATGCATTCCACTCCTGCACACTCAGGGTGACAACAGTCTTCCCATCCAGCTTTCCAGGCTGCTTTCTTTAAGAATCAGGATTTCCTACAACACAGACAAACCAGGACAGATGCCCATGAGCCCCATGCATCTCCCTCGCTGAAAGGCACCAGCATTACTGACACAAAAGTTTCTTGCAGACAAGTCCAGTCAAGCACCAGAGGCTGTGTTGTGTAAGCAGAGCTGCTGCACCATCCTGTCCTGGGCCAGGCAGCACGGCCAGGGCCAAGCAGGTGAGGTAAGACATGAGCCAATCCAGCCTGAGCCAACTCCAGCCCACCAAGGCTGTCTCTGCACTGATTTTAGGGACACACCTCTCATCCAGAATGAAACCTCAGCAGGGACATGGTGTGTGATCACCAACATAAACCCTTGGAACAGGATATGCTTCAATTTCCTCACAATCCATACGCTGCCTTTCAGTACAGTGAACTCCTGAACTGGCTTCTTGCAGAATTTTTGCGAGAAGAAACACGTTCAGAGTCACCTCTGAGCTTTGCAAAGGCGATGCTTTCACTCCCCAGCATTATCTGTAAAGTCATTCCCAGGTTACCTACAGCACCAGGAAAGCACAACTGCTCTGCAGGAACACTCTTTGCTCACACTAAACTGCACAGATACCACTTCCACCCCCTTAGGAACTCCTGAGACCTGGACATGTAATTAGGAAGAAAATCCAGACTTTTCACTTCTTCAAAACGAAACCAGTTCTGCTCTTGATTCCCTCTTACAATAACAAGCTCTGCTTTCTCCATCCCAGGGGTATTTCATCACCAACATTCCACCCAGTTTTGCATAAGAAACAACACTGCAAACAGTTTGCCATACACTCTCTTTCTTTAAAAAAAAACCAAAAAACAACCCACCAAACAATCCTAAACCCGTCACACTGCTAACTGTGAAACCACTTGTTACAGTCTGAGTAGTTGAAGAAGCAGGATGACAATGCCAGGAAATACCTGGAATTGATCTTCAAAGTTTATTTTTGGTGGCTGGCTTTTCTCCCAGCTCTTATTTAATAATTTGCTCTTTCCCTCCTCTCCCCAGTTGTTCTCTCTGGGGTCAAATTGCAATCTGTTTCACCTCCTGGAGTTTACCCACAGACCCCCTAAGAAGAGCTTCAGGAATCAAATTCTGGCTCAGACAACACGTTCTTTCTATTTCATGGCTATCATATTCTTTCTCACATATCAAGAAAGATAGAATAGTCTGGTGTTCATCTAGAATCAGACATGCACAGGATCCATTTAGCACTCAGTACCTGCCTGTGCTTCCTGTCTCTGCCACTCAAGTAAGTTTCTTCAGCAAAGTCTCTCCCTTGGCATTTAGCTCATTTAGCAAAAGAAGTCTTTCTACTGTAAACTAGTTCTCCACACAGGAGGAATTTTATCCTTAGCCTACCTGGTTTACCAGCACAAATAAGCTTTTGCTACAAGAGCTGATGATTTATTTTCCAGACTGCTAAATAACAATGGTGTCAGCAACATCTCAGAGGTGACCAGGGCATTGCTCCCTGAGGTTTGCATTTAGACAGATCTATTGCATGCTGTGGATGTGTGCATTTAAAGAGTTTCCACACATCACCCAACCACCAGGGAATAGCCACACCTGCTGTCCTGGGCCACAAGATTGAACTGTTGCACATTTACAGCCAAGCTTTAGGTGCTTGTGACTGAGAGCACACCCACAGCAGCCTGGTGGGTGCACAGTACCTCAGCATTGTGCCTGAACTATGGATCTTTGTGAGAGGAAAGGACAGGGGAAGGAGGGCGAGCGATGTAATTTTGCACAAGGTTTCCAGCCACATGAAGCAAGTACCTACCGGGTGCTGTCCACCACTGGGAGCCAGTGCCAGCCTCGCCCCAGGAGTGCAGCAGATTGCAGGGCAGCTGCCAGAGCTGGGGCAGGGCAAGGAGAACACCCCTGGGAACCCACAGTGTCCTCACTGCTTCCACCTCCGCCACTAACCTGATGTGCGACCTTGAAAGCGCCACTCTGCAAATCCCCTCCGGCCTCTTATTCACAGCAGATTGTCCAGCCCGAGGCTTGGCTGAGTCCAGGGACTGACCAGGGTGGATTTAACTGGATGCTGCTGTCTGCTCCCCAGGCTCAGGTACAGCCAAATGCCTTACACTGCACAACCAGCACCGAGTCTGGTGGAAATGAGGACACTCAGACCCTCCTAGACGCTCTCCTGGGACATGAGGCACTTTGGCTGAGATTCAGCTCTCCTGACACTGAGCAGCCACAGCAGCAGTACCTCTGCAAGTGCTCATTGTTTGAGCTCAGCAGAAACAATGGAGAGGAACAGGCACTTTTAGGGCAGTTTGTCCAATGTATTTTTAGATGCCCAACTCAAGCGTGGATGAATCATGGCTCAAAAGCGTGTGCTCCTCTCCAGTGACTATGAAAGGAGTCTGGAGAACTGTCTCTGGTGCAAATAGTTATGCTACACAGTTTGGCAAGATGAACTGCCAAATATTTAAGATGGGGGAAAGGAAGGAAACAAAGCAGCACCACCTCGGGTTACGCCAAAGTGAGAAGACCCTTGAGTGCTCTGTGCTTCCCTCCCCCAAAAACACCTTGTAACTAATGATACCCAGCCACCTTCACCCTTGGGGTTGGCTTTGCTAGGAGAACTTCATTCAGTTATTAAACTTGAATATTTCACCAAATATTCCTGTAAGTGGAGCTGCACACTGCTCACAATTCAAGATCCTCCAAGAAGCTGGACATGCTTCATGTCAGTCAGCTTTCATTGCATCACTTATGTGGCTATTAACAACATAAACCCACACAACACAGAGGTCTCTAAAGGAAATTGAACAGAACCATTTCTCTCGTGTCTCTAAAACCACTTCATGGATGGATGTACACAAACTGTGTGACACAGACCAAAGGGTGTCCAGTGTATTCCTTCCCCTCTCTCCTTAACCCTTTTGCTCCACCATTCACCAGCTCCTGGTTTTTCTTCTGGCAACTAACAGACCTGAAGATTCAGAAAGCAGAACTTTTTCCCACAAACCCCACATTTCTGCCTCCTCCCTACACTTCCACGAAAGTTATTACAAGTGCTTTGTTTTCCATCTTACTTGTCATTTCCTTTGATAGAACTTGCAGTCTAAGTCATAATGCCCAGATAACTAATTCCTTTCTTTTCTTGTCTTCCTCATCCCTGGTCACAAACAGTATTGCTTGTACCAGGGTCAGCAGTTCCTTAAAAACCTCTCAAGCCAATCTGTGCAGCTGCATTGTGCAGGGAGTTATCAGCAGGCTGCAGGAAGGTTAGAAAGCAAACATGCCTCCCTACGAGACCAAAGTTATGCCTGGAGTCAAAGCTCCATCTCATTTCCCTGCCTGTGGGGGAGATAACAGCCTAATTCTACACCAGCTCTTTCCCCTTCTGTCCCTCTGCTGTGCACACAAGCTGGGCTAAACAGAAGTTTTAGCCCCACTCCCTCTTCTGTCCCTGTCCTGGTCCCTCTGCATCTCCACAGAAGCAGATTATTCCATTTCCTGCTGTGAGCACTGTCATTTAGGTGATCTACAGATGTTCTCTTCTTTGTACCCTCACCAACACCAGGAGCTGTATGTGACCCATGAAGGTGGCAGGAAGCTGGCCAGTATTTAGCAACAGTATTTATTCTTCCCATCTCCACTCTGCAATCCTTTTGCAAAGAAAATGCTCCAATCATGAGGGGTCTCTCCCCTCTCAGCATTATCCCAAGCCAAAATACATTCATCATTCACAGTTACTACTTGCTACTGGCACCCTTCATGCTCTGCAGGATGCAAGTCAGTCTAGGAAGGGCAAGGCAATCAAATTCATGTCCTATGGGATAACGTACACTGTATTTTATGATTCACATTCCAGTAGCTACAGGTTCTAGCACAGGTATAAACTCCTGCTCCTCCTACAGGAACTGCAGATTGGCACAAAGAGTGGGGTGAACACTGCTTATCCTTTAAGATGGGTATACCACTTGTCCTCCCATATATTTATTTTCCTGACCAATTCACCCACACCAGCTGAAGTAAAAAATTCCCTCTGACCCAAGTCAGGCCTTGATCCCTCCTCTAGAGAGCAAAAACAGCAAAATCAGATCAACCTGCTCTGCCAGTGTCTACATGGCCACCTCTGCCTCAGTTACAGGAGTCCCAAACCATGAAATCCAAGCAAGGAAAGATTAGGTGAGAAGTGTATGAAATGTCACCTTCCCTTTAATCACAGCTTATGGATCCATCCCAAAGTGTTACTCATGCAATGCTCCACACTCCACATTGCATATAATCCCACTGCCTAATCCAATACTTGTTCAAACAGGCACGTTGCTAGGAGTGGGTCCTTGCCATCATTTGGAGCATTCCTTCAAGACCACGTCCTCTCCCACATCTACAAGTAACACAACAGCTAAAAAAAAAGTCTGCAGGAAAGGTAGAGCAAGCGTGGCGAACACATAGCTCATCCCTTCAACATCCTCTCCCACCCTGCCAGATCCTGTTGGGGAAACACTTCAGTTGTGGTAAGCAGCAGATAAGCATCTCTGCACCGACACAGAAAAAGCATCTCAGCTGGTAGACTTTTAAAAACTGGTATTTATTGTGCCTCAGGGAAGAAAATAAATTGGCTAAATGGGCTGAAAGGCACAGCTTCACTAGGAAGAGCTTGGATTGTCTCTTCGCATCTTTCAGCACAAACCCGACCATTGAGAGCCCAGATCTAAAACAGAGCTGCAGTTGCTAAGAAAACAGCGCTGCAAACAGATGTCAGGAGATGATTCATGGAGTAAGGGCATATCCCTGTACTACAGATAAACCAAAATGAATGAGGCTCTTTATACCTGATCTCCCAAGCTGGGCTTCTTCATACCCGCCTTGGGACTTTTTCTTTACTTCCTTTCTATATTCAGATGTTGAGGAAACTGAGCAGAGCTCAACTCGCTGGTAACGGAATAATTACTAGTAAAGGGGGTTTTACAATGTAAATGGGCTAAACGGTGGCCTATTTTTCCTTGAAAAAATGCAATTTTCTCCTAAAGCATGCAGCAACCTTTCCCAAAAACATATCACAAGGAGTAACATAAAACACACAGATTAAAAACTGCAAAGGAACAAACAGAAACTGGTTGGTTGTTTTTTTTTTTTTCCTTAGTTTCTCTTTCACCATAAAACTTAAAATTAGCAGCTAGGGAGATAAAGCATTTTCAAGTTATTAGATCATTAGCCAGCAATGCATGCTGCTCTTTGAATTACTTCCTTGTGTCTATGCTTAAAATCCTTGCCTGACAAATAAAAAATAGCTGGCACACTACAGGACTGGTCAAGTGCTACTGACACCAACAAAACCCTCAGTTACTTTACTGAACTTTAGTCAGAGGTAATAGGAGAAAAACTAGCTCCTTTCTTAGAATATCCAGAATCATATAACATCCTGAGCTGGAAGGAACCCCCAAGGAGCATCAAAGTATAGTTCCTTTGCCCCTCTTAAAATCTTCGCACTGTATGATATCAGCAGCACTTAAAATAGAGTTTCCTGAGAGCATTTGTAAGGAATTGTTTAAATAAAGGAACTTGAATACATGTTTTTATAGAAAACTCAGGTAAAAAGGTAATTATGGTTAATTACCATTCATTAGGAATAAGGGAGGAATGAACATTAATTTATACACTTCTGAATAGGTGTTTGCACAGCATTTCACAGGAGGGGGACCCAAACAAACATTGCCACTGCACATATCAGTATAGGGTGACACATTATTGTGGTCACTGCTGGTGTTTCACCTCCAAATCTCCGTGTCACCCAGCCCTTTCTCTTCAACTCATCCTGCTCACTCCACACCATCCCATCCTCTCTTGCTATGACACACTGCCTTCTCCCTTGGAAATCAATTATTCAGGCTGCCCTGATTTCAGTGTGAGGTGCCTGTGTGTGTGGATGCTGTTATGGTGAGCAGAGTTAACAGCTGCCACCGTGCTCCTTCTCAGAGCAATAAAGCCACCCCAGAAGTGGCTGAAGACCATGACACAGCTCACCAGGCGCCAGCAGCCAGGCATGATCCTTCTGCAAGAATTGCATTTCACACAGAGATGTAAACAGACGTGCCCGCCAAGCTACAGCTCGGCTCACTTGGCCAACAGTCACAATAACGAGCCAGGACCTGCACGTGGCACTTACGTCTTTGTCTGTCTGTCTGTCCTGCAAGGGCAGATCACCCTGAGAGCTGAGAGGGAGGAAAACTCAGAGCAACAGAGAGAGGGGCAGAGGACAGGCGGGACATAGGGGAAAAAGGAAAGCAGAGGCGTGAGGAGCACACAGTCACAGACATGACAAAGGCTGCGAGAAACTCTGAAACTAGCTGAAAGTTTTCTTTCTGTAGATTCTGTAACATGAGGAGGGTGCACCTGCTCGATTTCCTAATGCCTTCAGCAGCTCTCAGGAGAAATAGACAAGAACAATCCAGTTTTTGAGCCCAAGTTTAGTTTTGGAAGTGAAAGGAGGACAAGGAGCCTTCCCGTAAATCCACAAGCACACACACGCAACACCTGACATTAAGTCAGCACAGTTACGGACAGGGAGCCCCACATGCGGCATCCCACGGGCTGGAATAACACAGATCCGTAACAACTGCTCCGAGAGGAAGCAGGCGGCTGCCAGGAGCCCTGGAACGATGGGAGGGAGGGAGGGAAGGCAGGAGGGAGGCTGGCAGCGAGGCGGGAAAGAGAAAGGAGCCCATGTGCAGCGGGAACACAGTGCGCGAGTCCCGAGCGGGCAGCGCTGCACGCCGGGCAGCACAGCGGCAACAGAGCAGCGCAGGGAGGATGCCGCTGCCTCCTGCGGCCCTCCCAGAAAAGCAGTCGCTCCCTTTTCCCGAGAACTTTGCCTAAGTTTGCACCATCAGTTCCCAAACACACAGCCCAAGAGATACCGACGCTCCCAGCGGTACCCACGGCTCCCCGGGGAAGCGCCGGTCACCTGCCCGCACCCCCAGCGCGCTCCCCCGCTCCGGGACAAGCCGGCTCCGGCCGGAGCGCCTCCGGCAGCGCGGCCCCCGCTCGGGAGGGCAGGGCAGGACCGCGGGGGCGGGAGCTCGCTCCCAGCCCGCTCCAAGCTCGCTCCCAGCCCGCTCCCGCCGCCGGCCGAGCTCCCCCCGCGCAGCCCGGCGAACTCCCGCCGCTGCCCCGCCGCGCTGCTTTCCCCCTTTCCCCGGCTCTCGCAGCGCTGGCAGAGGGGGGGACGCGCTCCGGGAGCGCGGTGTCTCCATCCGCGCCCCCCGCGCAGCGCTGTCCCGCGGGGGGCGCGGGCGGTGCCGAAGGTGCAGCCGGCACCGAGGGAACAAAGGCGGCGGCGGCGGGGAACAAAGAGCGGCAGGTACCGGCGCGGCGGAGGGCGCGGGCAGCGGAGCGGAGCGGGGCGGCGGCACCCGCGGGCCGGGGCAAGGGCCGGAGCCGGGGCCGGACCGGGCGGGCAGCGCCGCCGCTCCCGCACAAAGGCTCGGCCGGGCCGCAACTTCCCGCGGGCGGGTCCCGGCGGGACAGACTCACCGCGGGCGCAGTCCCGGCATCGGCGGCGGGCGCGGGTGGCGGTGGTGAGGGCGGGAGGGAGGAGGAGGAGGAGGAGGAGGAAGGACGGAGCGGCCGCTCCCCGCCCCGGCCGCTGCCAGCGAACGAGCGCGCTCCCCGCCCGGGGCCGGAGGGCGGCGCGGCCGCGGCCCCTGAGCCCGGCCCGGCCCCGCCTCAGCCCCGGGCCGCCCCCCGCCCGCGGGACACCCCGGCCACGGGCGGGGACGAGCCCGCTCCCTCCGCCCGTCCTCACCAGCCCGGGCTTTGCCGTGCGAGGTTTCCCCGTGTTTTCCCTCCCGGCGCCGTTCATCCCGCCCCTCGTGAGCAGCCGGGCAGGGCCACAGGCGCTCTGTGTCCATGTGCTTTGCAGTAAGGACTTGTGCTGGAACTGAGAGAACTGAGTGCTATAGGAACCGTTTTCTGTTCTGGGCATGTTTGGGGTTACAGGTGATAGACTAAAATCAAAGGCATAGTCACGGATGTGCAGCACCCCTAAATCAAATTTAGAAGATAATTGGGGACCTCTCCGGTTTGTGCACAGCCTCCACAGCCTCCCCAAGCTGAGCTCACCTCAGGCACAGACCCCAAGAATGACCCATCTTCCTCTCTCTTCCAGACTCGGACTTTCCTCAAGTTTAGGGACAGCATCATCTGGCCAAGCGCAGCCAGAACTCTGGAAGGCAGATGCTGGTCAGTTGCATAAACATAAGTTGGAGGTCTTTTATTAGAACTCAGAGGAGAGTTTTTGGAGGAGGAAAAGGAAGGAATTCCTTAGATTTGTCCCATTTCATGTCTTTGGGCTGTAGATTTCACAGAGTGAGAAGATACAAATATTGGGATTGAGCTTTGCTTTACACACCCAGAGGTCAGCCAGCTATTCAAAAGAAATGTAACTTTCCAAAAGCCACTTCCTGCCAGTGTCAATTACACTGGGCTTCTCAATCTGTGCTGGTAAAACATCAACCACCTTAAAAGAGGGAAGCGAGTGAGGTCCTGTATTTGAAGTCTACAAAACCAAATGCACCTGCTCACTCAAGCTTCTCTTTATACCCACAGATCTGCCTAAAGAAATTCTGCAAGATTTGGAGCCCTGATCTTCTGCAAGGAAATTTTTCTTTTCCAGGCAAAAGTGAATCCTGCACCTTTTTCAGTGTCACTTCAGCTGGAGCCTGAGAACACATGACTTGCAGAAGCAACAATCAAAGCTGTCTACAACTTGACTGCCCTGCCTTGGCAAGCACCTGGTTCAATTCATGCTTTGTTGCCATCCTGGCAACAAACCAGCCCGTGATGGCTCTTTGTGTACTTTTTTTACTTGTTTTATTGAGGATTAATTAGTGTTTGTATAGTCACACAGCTGTCTGGTGCTCCATGGACACAGCTGAAGGCAAAGGCCTTCAGGCTATGCTGTGGTTTCCTAATTCCTGTGTTATGGCTACTGTAATGCATATCCTCGAAGTGAAACAAACATTTCTGACTGATTTATGACTTTTGACTGCCAGTTTTCAGTCTTGTACTAGTGGAAGGAGAGAAGATACAATATCAAAGCCAAGCTCCGTTACTTGAAGCGTTATTTCAAGTCCCTTGTTGATCACTTGAGGCCCTTGCACATGCTATGAAATTCACCAGTAGTCTCATGGAGCCTTGATCCTTTATGCCTTGGAGAACACCATCCCACATTCTCTCTCCATGTTCTTCTCACTGACTTTACCCTGCCATGAATCACAGGGCTCCTCATCCCAGCACACACAGCTCTGCAGGCATGCCGGGCTGTGTCAAACACAGCACAGGTCCCAGCCCAAGGTGCTTGTTTTCACTCAAATTACACATTTCATAACTCACTTGTAAAGCACTTTGAAGGTATCACACTAAGTGTTGCTAACACTAAATGGTTTTGTTGGACAGGCTTAACATGAGCAATTAAATAGTAATTCCATAAAAAAGGTGCAAGACACAAAGGTAGAATTAAGTCATGTATGCCTACATTGTATCCAAAACTTCAGGCTGTTGATTACTTAGACTGACACTCTCAAAATAAGCTTTCACCTCTTTTTCCATGCAGCCTTCCAGCTGCTAAGGCCCTGTGCTCTGACTGTAACTGCTTTGGCAGGTACATGCAAGTGGCTGACACGGATCAGGCTTTGTGGAAGGTGAAGATCTGGAAGCTGTGTGAGCAGGGCTCTTGCCTGCTGTCTGTGGCTGTCCAAAATGAGCTGCCTGGATGGATGCACAGAGCACTGGGGGAAAGCCCTACAGAGAAGCACTGTCAGGCAGTGATGAGTGTAACTACAGTGGGGATGAGGAGCCCTCACAATTCCCATGAAATTCCCTTCTGAAAGAGGGTGTGATCAGTTCAGCAGTGATTCTTGCCTCAGCACCTTCACACCTTCCAGAATGGCAAAGTCACAGAGATGAATGTTTCTTCTAGAAGGCATCCAGGTAGTGATTGTCCCCCTGTGCTGGGCACTGGTGATGCCACACCTCAGATCCTGGGTTCAGTTTTGGCCTCTCACCACATGAAAGACATGGAGGGGCTGGAGCAGGTCCAGAGGAGGTTAACAGAGCTGAGGAAGGGTCTGGAGCACAAGTCTGATGAGGAGCAGCTGAGGTATCTGGGGGTATTTAGCCTGGAGAAAAGGAGACTCAGGACACCTTATCATGCTACAACTCCCTGACTGCAGTGTGTACCCAGGTGGGGATCAGGCTCTGCTCCCAGGGAACAAGGAACAGGATGAGAGGAAATGGCTTTGAGGTGCACCAGGGGAAGTTTACATTGGGTACTAGGAAAAAACCCTGTACTGAAGGGTTGTGAGGCATTGGAAAAGGATGCCCAGGGAAGTAGTGGAATCTCCATCCCTGGAAGAGTGCAAAAGGCCTGTGGATGTGGCACCTGGGGACACGGTTTAGTGGTGAGTGTCCTGATGCTGCATTAACAGTTGGACTCAATGATCTCAGAAGTCTTTTCCAATCATAGTGAGAATATTGGTCCATAGGTCCCACAGGGATCAACAGCATGAGCTTCCTGGCAGGACATTCCTTCTGTAACACAGAATTTGCATGTCTAGATTCCAGCATTGGAGGGAGATCAAATGTCCCCAAGTCCCAGCTTCAATGTGGATAAAGTGTTAACTCTGAATGATTGTGATGGCTGTGTAAACTAATTTTGTTTGGATACTCCAAGTTATGTTTGCTCTGCAGTCTGCCAGGACAAACCTTTGGCTTAGTGACCCTCCTATTTCCCCTGTGTGCAGCCCCCTGTGCTGTGCTGGCACAGCGTGCGTGCTGGAGCTGGGAACCAGATTAAAGTTAGCCCTGAAGAAGAATACTTTGTTTTGCTCTGGATTGCTCCCAGGGTTTGATTGTGGTGTGGACACACACAAAGAGGTATGTCAGCACAACAGAGGGGGCAGCAGGATCTAGCACAAGGACAGGGGTGTTCAGCAGAAGCTGGGGTTGGGAATATGACACTAAGCAAGAAAACAAGGGATCAGCACCCTGCCAGAAACATCAGCCTCTGTGCCCAGCTGCTCTCTGCTCACCCCATCCCTGCAGGAGAGGGTATTGGGAAAGGGGAAGAAAGGGTGAGAGTAGAAACTCACCGTTGGACTTTCCAAAGGACCTTCCACCCTGCTGGTGTAGCAACACCAAGGAAATACGGATGCAGTTTTGCAGACATCATTTTTGGTGGCAATGATTTGATGGACCAGTCAGGTTATGCTCCTTCTGTTGTGCTGGTGCAGCTCTTTGTGCTGTTGTGTTGTCAAACAGACCAGGAAACTGCTTTAAAAAAGCAGCACCCTCCCCTCCTCAGTTATTTTTACCCTGGCTCAATTCCCAGGCACAATTCACCTTGTCTCCACTGAGGTGCAACTGGAGGAACAGTGCTGGAGTGGGAAAGTGTAGCCAGGAGCAGACAAACAGGAGTCTGCCTAAACCCACTGTGCCCCTTAAAAAATGCCCATGGCCCAACACCTTGGGGAGAGTTTCCCTCCAGCAACCATGGCCAGCTTGTTTATCAGAATGAGAGAGATCAAAAAGAGGAAAGGAAGGTTGAATCCATGCAGACACGTTCAATATTTGCATACTATTTTCCTCTGGAAAGCATAAAAGGAAACTGACAGTAATCATGTTAGAAATGCTCCCTGTTCCCCTCCCCTTTAATCTAAGCTCTGTGTATGACACTGTCCCTGGCGTGTAAGACAGCTCCAGCAGATCACCAGGGCTGCCTCCAGCACCCGGCTGTTTCTGCTGAAGTCAGTGGAAACACTTTGATGGTTAAAGGTGACCATGCCTAAGTGCTCTGTTAGGTCACCAGCTAATTTTAGGATGGAGGAGCAGGGTTCCAAAAGAGACAAATAGGTTAATAACACTGAAGTCGCAGCAAATCTGCTGGAAATCTCCTGGAATAGGTCCATAATTAGCAAATCTACGCTTCTCAAAGAAGAAATTCTCACCTTTTCTTTAGTTCCCTTTTTCCCTTGATTTTGTCTGTGGATTATGGCTTCTGTGGCTAAAACAGGATGAACTGAAGACTTCTACAGTTAGGGATTAGTACCTGAACCTTGTAGCAGCATCCAGGAGCCAGGACTATGCACTTTCATCTTTCTATACAGGATTGCATTAGGGAGGTGTTTACTGTCTTAAAGTAAACACAGTGCTGGTGTCAACTCCCAAATTTTTCAGAGCAAAGGCACTGGATTCTGCTCATACAGAGGCACATCCCAGGCTGGTCTCCTGAGGACAGGCACCTGCCATCTGAACTCTGCAGGGCTCATTTTGCTCCATTTGTAACACAGGCATTGTGTGTGAATAAAGGTTTCCACTCTGTTTTGCCACCTCCCAAAATGCATCAGCTTCTCAGTTACAGGTGAGGAGAATTTGTTTCACAAAGAAATGTAACTTCAGGTTTCACCCTGAAAACTAAAATTCAGGGGTGGTCATCCCTAACTCTCAATTCCATCTTAGTGGGATTTTTTTGGGTGACAGGTATTTACTGAGGGTATGTACCTCTGACCTGTCTAAGTCCTTCTTCAGGTACTGAAGTGCCTTTGTGGATCCCACTTGTAACCTTGCATTCCTGATTGGCTTAGTGAGCTTAGCAGGCTGTGTTTCAGGAGTCTGATGGACTCCTTATAAGATCAGGTCAAGGTTTTACAGATCTTTAGGAGCCCTTGAGACCTTGACCCAACCTTATCAGTAAATTCAGGCAAGGTTTTGGATTCAGAATCCCCTTATCTTAAACCCAAACATTTGTCCACTTTTTAAACTTACATTTGTGAGTATAACAAAAAATAATACCTCTTCTATCCTTGGAGTCTCACAGCTGCAGCCCTGTGTTTATAAGAGCACTGTAATGAGCCTGTAATCAAGGCCAAGCTGGTCTTGTCAGCTTTGCCCTCGTGCTCCAAGGCTGCCTGGTGCCTCCCACACACTCTGTCTTCCCAGCAGCTTGGCATCTCAGTTTTGGCTGTATTTCTTAGAAGTTGTGTGAGAGAGACCTGCCAAGAAACACTACTCAAAGCTGAGCATAGCAGAAGCCTGAGAAACAGTGTTGTGGTCAAATGCCAGGTCTGGATTCATGAACTCACAGGATGGATGAGGAAATAACAGCAGCTGGACAAACAGCTTCTTTGTAAAATAGCTCCAACAACAGCTGCAAGCTCAGGTGCTTGTAAAAGAAAACTGAGCAGCAGAAGGCAAGCAAGGGCTTGGGCATTTTCCTCTAGCTGGCCTCCTCTCACCCCAAAGCACTTTCACTGGGGCTCAGACAAGACCTGCAGTGGTTTCACTTTGAGCAGTGTTTTAATCCCTTGATAGCCTTTCCTTTCCTTGCCACCTCCAAGAATGCAAAGGAAACAGAGAGAAAAAAAACCTTCACTGTAGTTGCAGGTATTGGTAGTTCTAGGACACACCTGAGGACTGCACAAACCACATCAGGACATGGAAATACTAGACAGGGCATCCTTCTCACCCCTCCATGCCCAGGGCAAAGCTCCCTTGAGCAGCTCAGGCAGCAGCAGTTTGCTTTGCCTCTGCCTCCCCTGCAACCCTGACATATCTTGGGTGGCTACAGCCCATTTTTGACCACGATTCAGTGGAGAACAAAAAAGCTCTCAAGGGTAGGAAGTGGGGCTAAGGCTTCTTTGGAAGCAGGGTTTAGTAATCCCAGTTACCACCTTTAAAAATCAGTGCCCTTGGGCCCCAGCCAGCCCTCAGCTCTGTCAACATCTTTACTGCCAACTTTACTAACAGTCACACAAATGTAAATCTACTGTGAGAAGAGGATTAAGCCCATTCTGGTTTTATGGCCTATGAAATGTCTCCTGCCCTGCTGTCACTGTGCAGTGATACCTAACACAGGAAAGGGGAATTCAGGCTGCTATTGTGTCTTCAGAATTTTAAAGGAAAAAATGTAATTCCAGAAACTTTACCAGCCAACAAAGTGCAAATGCAGATAAGAGTTTTTCTAAGTCAGAAGCTGAAGGTCTGTACCTTGCCAGATGCTGGCTGATGTACATAATTTTTTTCCTCAAAATAAGATTATCAACAGCAATTTTCCATGCATTCAAGTTCAGGATTTTGTATGCAAGGGGATTAAAGCTCAGGCAAACATCAGCCTGCCTGAACACCACCCTGCTCCATGTACTGCTCCCACTTGGGATGAGACCTGTGTAGGGGGCATGTAGGAATCCCACTACAATTATTATTTCTTCACTCATGACTCAGTTGGCTGAGATTTGCAAGGAGGACTGAGGGAATCATATTTATGGTTTCTAAAGAATTTCAGTTTGTTGTGGGTTCCTCACTCCCTTAGGCCGATATTTTCATACAAAAGGGTTTTCTTTACTATAAAATTTATTACTGAATTTCAGCTCTTGGGCTAGGCATATATTTTGGTTCCAGGTTTCTACAGTCTCAGAGACCTCTTAACAACATCTCAGTACCACTAAATAATTGTAATGATCACTAAAAGAGTAACTGAGCTGTTGGGAGGAAAACAGCTGAGCTGAATACATATTTCAATTAAAGATACAGAATTATGCTATTTATTCACAAGCCTGAAAAGCAGATGATATTTAAAATGTTCAGGGCAGGAGATACAATTAATTTTTCATTACCTTCAACATTTATCCCATTTATCTCTAGCTGGAGAGTCTCATTCATTCAGTCCTTATCTGTGTTGAGTTGCTGTTGTGTAATATTTTGTGGGTGACTGTGACTGTTTTGGTCACAGGGGATAGGTAGGGATTATAATGAGATATTACATTGACCCTTGAAGCACAACAAAATGAGAATCCATCTCCCTGGCAAACCTTCACATACACACACTCAAACTCTGCTTCATCTTTCAGTTCTCCTGGTCAGTCTCTTGCAGATCAGAAGGAAAAGTGGTGTGTGAAGACAGCCTGCAGTGACCCCGTGCTTTGGCATGTCGTGCTGTTTGTTTTGGCATTGCAGATATATTTAGTAAACTGTCATCTGTTATAGCTCATGTGGGGACAGATCCCATATTTTGAGAGACGCTCTCTGTCCTGCATTGCCTGGAGTCCATAAATTGCTCTGTCATTGACACACTGGTCTATTTTAGCAGAGTGTTTGTTAGTGGACACATCCTCTCCCTTAACCCAAGTGAGGACCCTGAATTCCCAAATGCTCCTGCAGCAACACAGCAGATTTTTAGCCAAGTCCTCTTCTAAGGACTTCTTCCTAAGCAAACAATTTGATATTTATTTACAAGCAGTTTTCCTGAAACCCAAGGAAATGCATGCTAAATGAGTCACTTGAGTTTCTGACTGTGTGACACTGTCCCTTGAAGTGTGGCCTCAGCCTCCCAGGGGTATCATCCTCCCTGTGACCCAGCTATTTTTGGCCACCAAGGCCCTGCTGTCAGGCACTGGGGGATCTTCTGCTCCACAGGAACACATGTTCCAACAATCCCATTCCAATGGTGCAGGCAGCCACCAAACAAGTGTTAGTCCCAGTCAAAGGTTTGCTTGTTCATCCCCTGACCACAGAGCAACACCTTGCTTAAATTTGCAGGCAGAGAAAGAAGCCTTCATGTTATTTTGTGTATCGCCCAAATACCAGCAGTCACTCTCCCATCTCAAAGAAAGGGAAGGAAATGACCACAGGAAGAGTCCCTGCCAGCACAAAGCTGGGGTTAAATCACCAGGATTGGTGCAGCATTGCTGCCATTTCACACCCCAGACTCTGCAGGACCCTTCAGGTGGGACCTCACAACCTCCTACTCTCCCCACACCTCCTCACAGCCCTGCAATCCTCCATCCCCATCCTGGGGATGTTGCACCCCATGTTAGGGTGAACTCACCCAGCATGGGGGCTGGAGATGAGCCTGGCTCACAGACAGCTGGTCACACCTTCTACAGCTGCATTTGGGCTCAGCCTCAGAGGGCAGAAATAGCCCCTTGTTCCCTCTGCAAATCAGGGCTTCTCCTTTCATTATCACTCCTAAATTGCTCCTGATATGGGCTTGTTCTGTGCAAGTCCCAGATCTCACTGAGGTATATACTAGAGACAGGATCTTTGGGTGCAGCAAGAAGCTCAGCTGCCCCTGCCAGCTTTGGGCACCAGAGGAAGATGCTGGACAAATCCCTGCAGCCATACAGTGAATCCCTGGCCTTTATTCTGCAGAAATAAACTAAAAGCTTTTTCCAGATTTAAATTTCTGGAGAATGTATACTGCTACATAGCCTAATGTAATGCATTATCATGTATCACTGTACTGCTTGCATTTGGAAAAGCGAGGTAAAAGAACACCAATACATGGCAGAAATTTTGTGATGATGGCAATTCTTCCAGGAGTTGTTATTTTTAGGGTTTTCAGTGCCTAAAATCCAGTAGTCTCCTGTGGGAGAAAAAGGGTGAGAAGGAGGTGTGAGAGGTAATGGAGTTGCTGTGCAGGACCTCATTTTTGGTGGAGGCAGCAGAGGTTGGAGCTGTTCAGACCTAAGTTGGTCAAACTGATGCTTGAGCCTCCTTGGAGTTTGGTGGGCAGGGAGCAAAATGGTCTGGGTGAGCATCTGGAGGGAGACTGGAGCTGAGGAGTCCCTGGCAGATGAGGACAAGGCAAAGAGGGGGAAATGTGGGTGTGGAGAGCAATGAAGAACTGGCAGGGCCAGGGCTCAGGTGATGCAGGGCCACGCTGCTGCTCCAAGATGCATTTCTGTCTTTTCCCCACCACCTCTAGCCAGGTGGCCTTCACATCTCCTCTGCACAGACTGGCACTTGTGGGAAGCATAAATCCCAGCTTAAATGAGCTGATGGAACTGCAGAGCAGCCTGGGAAAAGGTGTGTAGTTTGTTTTCAGTGGCTGGCTGGATAGGCACAAGGAACCACAGTTGATGGACCAGGGAAGGGGAGAGCAGGCAGGGCACAGGCTGCAGCTCCTGGCAGCTCTGCCCACATGGGTGAGTGGGAGCCAGTGATTTGTTTGAGATAATCTAAGTGGGGCAGTCACAGTAGGGTGATCCCATCCTGAGCTGACTCAGCTGTGCCCTCTCCTTCCAGCTTTAGTGATGAGAGGTCAGCAGAGTGAGTCAGCTCAGCCTGCACATCCACCAGAAAGCTGCTAAGAAGCCTTTCTTTACAGTGAGTGTGGTCAAAAACTGGAATAGGCTTCCTAGAGAGGCTGCCAATGCCCCCAGCCTGTCAATGTCTAAGAGGCATTTGGACAATGCCCTTAATAACATGTTTGGTCAGGCAGTTGGATGAGATGTTCATTGTGGGTCCCTCCCAACTGAGACATTCTATTCCATTCTCCTCTTCCATGGAGACACTTTTTGGGATGCTGATCAATCAGATCAGCTTACTGAACAAATTCATCCCATGGACATGTCACTATTAGATACAATGCAAAGGGAGTAATCTTAAGTGTGTGATTTTGGGATGTGGCTGAGCCCATCCACCTGTCCCCAGCCCCTGAGGTGTGTGCTCTGTCCCTGGTCCCCTCCCCATCCCACTCTGGCAGGGCAGGACTGTGGTGCTGGCACTGGTACCCACTGACCATGCAGACACCTTGTCCTGGGACCTGAACCAACCAACAACTCATTTCAAGGCATAAAACTAGCTTCAGGCTGGGCTGGTTGAGCACCCTGGCAGCCCATGCTGGGAGCACTGAAATGAGGATCAGGGAGCTGGATGTGCTGATGTTTGGGACACAGAGCTGTTCCCCAAAGCCACCCCACAGTGTGACCTTGCAGCAGGAGCTGTGGAGCCAGAACTGCTGCTCCCCAGCAGATGTGCAGTGAACTGTCCCAGTACAGCCTTACCCAGCAAGATTCAGCACAGCCCTCTAGATATTTCTTCAGCCTCAACAAAAAACCAGCTCAAGGTCTCTCCAGGTGATACAAACCAAGCTGCAGGCAGATGTGCATGAGCAGACTGCATTTCCATAAAAATCCACAACTTTTAGGACAAAACTCAGCTCTTCCTAGTGCAAGGGGAGGTAAGCTGGGACTGGGAAAGTGTGTGCTTGCTGGAGCAATGAAGCAATTCATCTCCAAGTGCCTGATGGGCTCCCAGGAAAACCCTATGGGACACAAAAATGCTGTTATTCCACTACCACCATGGGCTAAACCAAAATGTGAATCTCTCTCAAGTTCAAAGTATTAGTCCATCATGTTTCAATAACAAACTTCACTGGATAATTTTCCTCTGTGCTCTTAATTCACTTCAGACAAGTTCAAAAATGAAATGGGATCGGGGTAAGTGGCCAGAGCTGAAGTTGCTCCTAGCTGATTTCTACTTTGTGCTGTTAAGCTTTCATTTTTGCTTCTACTAATCCTTTATTTTCCTGAAAACTTTGAAGATCCATTGTAATTACAATGTAATGAAAAAGCTGAATCCAGAGATGTAACTGCAGAAGGGTAATCACCTCCTGTGCTTTGTATTTAGAGGAGGTGATTAACTGTACATTTCAGGGATGGATAGAAGTGATGAATTGGACAAAGTTCAACAATCAGGAAATCTTAATTTAAAATATCTATCTGCTATTTTAAATTTCTTTTTGCAAAGGTTCTCCACAAGAATTTCAATTTTTAAAGGAAGATTAAGTTTAGAGGCTGTTGGAATTAATTAGATGTGACTAACCAGGAGGGCACCTGTGGCTTTTACTTATTCAAGTGAGTCTGCATCTTATATGCATTTATTCAGATTCCTAATTATATTTTAATAAAACTATTAGAAATGGTGAATAATGTTTCTTTTTTAACATGATTATTTTTCTCTTAGGTCAGGTTGGGTTGCAATTAAAAATTAGTATACCACTGCTTTAAAATTGTATTTTACTCACCAAAATAATTGCATACAGGAAATGAAACATAACTTACATTTATTTAAAAAAAATAAAGCTAACTGATTCATTAAAATAAAGGAGCTTTTCATGTAATTATATTTGGAGGTTTTTTCCCAAGATTTCAAGAACTTCTAGCTCTCACCCTCAGCTATCTTCCTTTTCTAGGCAAAAGGAAGAAAGCAAGTTGTTTGGTTTTCTTTCAGTAGCCAGTGAGTTTCTTGAGCTTCCTTAGCCAGATAAATAGAAGTATTCTTTCTGCCCCAGCAGAGCAAACTCTTGTCAGGACCAGAACTCTGCTTGGACCCTTCAACCTGGCAGAGCACCTGCGGGTCATGTTAATGATAAATAACCCGATTTCCGGCAGAATAAATACAATTAAAGCGCTGCAGGGAGGTGTTTGCAGGCAGTGCCGGGCGCTGGGTGCGCTCCCAGCGGAGACACAGAGCCTCCTAAGGACGCCAAAAGCTTTTCGGTGCAAATCCCCTCCGGAAGATGAGCGGTCCTGTCGGCTGGCAGGGGCAGCCCGCTGGAAGCCTGGCTAAATGAGGAGCCTCGTTAGAGGCTTTTAATTAACCCCGGTAATTTGCAGGAGGGACGCTGACATCTAGCGGGGAGTCCGCGTTACTCGGGCAGCCGGCAGAGAGTTTTTGGGAAGGTTTTTTGGGAGCAGGGATCACCACCGTGGTTGGAAAGACAACAACAATGAACAGTTTGAAAGTCAATATCAATGATTTATGTGCCCCCCAGTTTCTGGGGCAGAGCTGATACCCGGCACTGAGACCGGTTCTTTTTCAGTCTGTTTTAAACCATCACGGAGTCAAACCTTCCCAAACCAGCCTTAAAATTGAAGGGTTAAAGCAGCAGAAGGAAGGGATCTTGCTGTCGAGCTTAACTCTGGTTTGTTACAACCCATTTTGCAGCAAAGAAGTCAATATACCTGCTTATATAAACACTGAGCAGGGGCATGTGCTGGATATTGCTGCTCTACATAATATCTGACAATACATGTGAAAACAAGAGAAATCAGAATTTTTATGTCTGTAGTCTGTGCCTCTCCCTCTGCTTCCAAAGGGCAATTTGCCAACAAGTTGGATTAGAAGAGAATTTAAAGGAGGAGGTGTTTCCCTAGAAACCTGAAAAGGCAATAGCCAGTTTCATAGCCTTGATTGATAAGAACAAAGATATCCAAGGGAATGATAAGCCTCCCATGGCTTAGAAACAACTGTGAGATTAAGGTGGGAGAAACCATGATGGGCTACCAGAAAAATCTATTACTGCAAGAGCCAGCAATGAGATGCTGAACAACCAGGGGAGCTGTGCTTTTAAAGTTTATTTTGCTTTTTAAGCTCAAAGTGGATGAGGTCTACCCGTACACATTCTGTTTGAAAAATGTTGTTGCGTGTCAGAACAAATCCTTTAGACTGTAAAGGTTAAATTCCTCCAAGAACTAACTTTCCTACAAGAAACATGGAAGCAGAAGCAGCTTGCAGGGGCTTCCCCAGGAGAGGGGCAGCACAAACCACAGTTTTGAGCATGAATGAGAAATGTGAAAACTTTGCCTCTCCAGTTTTGAATTATAAGATCTGTAATCAAACAGGATATATTCTCAGCCAATATGTAGAAGAAAAGATCTAATCTTCATTTACTCGAAGGAATTCCTTTAAAAAAAGGGATTCTTATGGCTGCAAAGAAAATTTACAAAACATTACCTGTTTTTGATAAAGAAAAAAATGTAATCAGGACCTTAAACCATGAGTTTGGTTACAAAGGAGCTAAAGCATTCCTCAGTTTAGGCTTGTTCATTAAAACCTACCACTAATAGGGAACACCTCTCTATTGTTCAGGATCACTGTAGTGCTCAGCCTAAATCTCAGGGTAAATAATTCACTCATGTTTTCTGCTCTGGGATTGTATTAAATAGGCAATAGAGCTGCTCCCCAAATAAAGGGTTTTGTGTCACACACTATCCCTTTCAGCTGCTGCAGAAATCTCACAGACCCTGCAAGGCTCCCTGCCTGACTTGGCTGGAATAGCAAGATTTGGATGCAGAGGGATGCTGAATCTCTCCTCCACACACCGCAGATGAAACCCTGGAAAGCCAGGAGTGCTTTTCTGAATTGATTTCCACTGTGGCAGCTTCTGTTAAAGCAA
This sequence comes from Erithacus rubecula, assembly GCF_903797595.1. Classification (NCBI taxonomy): domain Eukaryota; kingdom Metazoa; phylum Chordata; class Aves; order Passeriformes; family Muscicapidae; genus Erithacus; species Erithacus rubecula. The sequence goes on from NC_136688.1 coordinate 54,261,939, forward strand.
AGAGAGAAGAGCTGGCTTCTTGAGCAGTTCCCAGTATCCCCAGTTATTGTGGTCGTACAACAGTATTTTACTCCTTACATTTCATTACCTTTTTTCTCTCTCTTTTGTTTGCCTTTGCAGTTTGCAGCTTTGTTAAAGCTTTATTGGGACCCTCAATTGAAACTCGGCAAAGCTACTCAGAGACAAAGCAAAGCTGCAGCTGGAGAGAGCAAACAGTGATCGCTGCCAGCAGGAGCAGTGTTTGCTCAGAGCAGTGGACTGCATGGGAACAGCGACGTGTATCCAACAGGCAATCACGTCTGCACTCGGCTGCCTGGCAGGATTCTCTTCCAGTCTCCAGTGCCAGACCTGGAGGCTGAAAATCAATTCCCAGCAGTGCCTCTTTGGCCAGACAGTACCAGCGTTATGGACCCAGCACACATGCTCATGTGTTTACTTTCTCTTTTGAAACACCCGGACAAGACACACCAGCATCAGCCCAAGGGCTTGTGGACAACAACACTGTGCTCTGGCTAATGTGAGCACAGAGGTGGCAAAGCTGCTGCCACCTGACATGTGCCAGCTCATGCCACAGCTTCCCAGAAACCTTGAATGTTACTGATCTGGTGCCTCCCTGTTCCACAACTTTCCTCTTAACACCCACAGAGATGTCTGAGCTCCACTGCTGAGACTCAGAAACCTCCTCCAATCTCCAATCAAGGTGGTGAAGCAGCAGTGCTCCTTTTTTTACTTATTTACCAACGTGCCCACCATGCACCCATAAAGCACAAGTCAGTGCAGAAACAGAAGGCAATAGAAGCAGGAGGGTTCATTTCTCAGCTGTGTTCATTTCTCAGGGCTGTACAGAGAAGGGCTGACGTGCAGCTCCTAAGGTCCAGGCCCCTTTAATCTGTCCTTTCTCAAGGCTTGCAGTAGTTTATTACAGATCTGTAGCTTACAGGTTCACAGAATCACTGAATGGTTAAGTTTGGAAGGGACCATACTGTGTCAGCTGTCCAAGTAGGGAAATGCAGGTCATGCCTGTTTCCTTGCTGTCCCTGTTAATCAGCACTTTACAACAAAATTAGAATCATAGAATCCAATTTAGAATCTTTGAATGTAAGGTTGGAAAAGACCTTTAAGACCTATCAAGTCCAACTGTAAGCCCAGCACACACCAAGTGCCACATCCACACACCTTTGAACACTTCCAGGGATGGTGACTCTACAACTGGTGAAACCATTGATTTGAACACGCTCCTATGTGAGCTTTTCAAAGTTGAGGGATGCAATGCAGAAGTACTAGGTGAAATTTGCAGATAGGCAGAACTTAAACTTTTAAAAAAAATGAAATTACTTGATTTATTAAATTACAGCCAGAACATTTGGACTGTGGAAGGGCAGCAAAGAAACTTCCCTGAAAAACCAGACAGTGGGATTGTAACAGCTTGGAGTAAGAAGTTTGGGTCATTTCTCCTGCATCTTGAATTATGTAGAAGGAAGTTAGATTTTTTGGTGATAGTTGAAGAACATGCATTTTAAGGAATGATCTGTGCTAGGGGAAATTCAGGAATCTGGGCATATCAGGAAAAGTGACTGCAGAAATCTCATCAGAGAGCATCTGCTCATGAGATTTCCACATTTCTCTTTATTGTCACCAAAGTGAATGCAGTGCAAACCAGAGAGACTTCCCAAAGTATTTCAAAATATTTATTAAACCTTGGAAATGGGAGACAGGTGAGACTGCCATGGAAACAGTCCTGCTTAAGGCTATCAGCATTGGCTGAGGCTTCCTGTGTGACTGTGGTGTCCACGTGGGTGAGACTGATGAATCCCACGATTTTGGGAAGGGTATCAAGCAGTTGGACTGAATGTGCCCCCAGTGGCTGAGGCTTTCTGGGGAGCAGAGGACCAGCTGCCCCTGTGTGCAGCATAACATGCAGGTTCTACATTGTGCAGGATGTCCTGACCTGTGAGGAGTGCTCGTGGAGGGAGTCTATTGAGATTTCAGCTGCTGCACCTCTGGAAATATTTACCAAACAGAGAGGATTTAACCAGAGAAAAGCAGTGCACATGTGGCAGCCTGGAGTCCAGCTATAAATTCCAGTGCTTTCAGGCATTCTGGAACAACCCCCACACCCAATCACCCAAATTAGCTTTAATGAGCATGGAGAGCCCAAGATGAATGTGCTGGGAGGCCTGTGTGCCTTCTCATACATGGATTTCTCTTTACTTTCATCTGGAAGGCTGGCTAATTTACTCCAAGCTATGTGTAATGTTTGTGTACACAGTCTGGGAATGCTGCTCCTCACAACCCTACACATGGGGCAGATTTCCAAAATTTCCCTCCCAGATCCCTTTTACCTTTTGCCCCAGATTTCTAACCCACTGGTGTAGGTTTTTGTGCCTGCCTCAAGGGTGCCTAAAAGGCTTATAGTGGTCAAATCCTGCAAAAAGAAGAAAATGGAGTCTTCAGAAGAGCACCCCAGAGCTTGGAGCAGATCTCACATGGCAGGTGTTAGGTTGGCTGTTTGCTCCCCACTCCCACATCCTGCCCTCCCTGGCTGCCAAGCTCTGTGTCCACTGGGACAATGCTGGTGCTTGCAGATATTTTCCTACATGTCTTCACTCCTCCTCTAGCTCAGCAGATGCAGTTCTGTCAGTTCACATTCATAAATGCTGTGATTTATTTGATGCACAGATTGGCACATTCATGCATTTACTACAGGCAGGAAACCTCAGGCCTGGCATTTATTTGCAGATGCATTTATGTAATTAAACATTTAGGGGTAATTACTCTAATTGCCTAGCTTGACTTGTTAAGCTTCCCATTCTGAAGATGAAATTCATTTACCTAAAGAGGCTTCTTTTTCACAGTCCCCTTCATTCCTACCTGTCCCCTATAGGGCTGAGGGCTTTGCCATATCCCCTTCCCCTTACATGAGGGGTAGGCAGTGCCTAAGGGCAGCTTGATCCTCACAGCTGGATGCACGTGCCAGTCAGGAGTGCTCTGTTTGCTTGCACAGTCCCTCAATTTCCAGCAGTTGTCTAACCCAGCCTGGCATGGTCATGCCCCTCTCTCTCCCACACCCAAGGAGCAGCACAGGCTGAAGAGCCCTGTGAGGTCTGGCTGTGCAATTTGTGTATCTGCATCCGTGCAGGAGCTAATCCCTTGTGGCTGCAGAACTCTCTGGTCTGTGTGTTCACAGATGAGTCTGCAAATGAGAGAACACTCTGAGCACAAAGCTGCAAAGACCTTGGTGTTCAAAGCCCCAAACCTCAGCATACCAGCTGTGACTTCACATTTTGCCTATTTAGATAAGAACATGCTGCCTGTTCTATTACTCTTTACAAGGGCTCAGGTTTAATCATTGCTGTGCTAAAGGGAGATAGGCTTTCATTCTTGCAATAACTCTGTGCTGCTTGTGCTGAGCTGAAGGGTCCTGGAGGAATGGAGCTGTTGTGAAATCATCCCCCAGCACTCTCAGCCTTGCACATGTTGGTCATGCAGTGCCCTGATCAGCCCTACCCAGCAGTGTTTTGCTAGAAGGTGAATTTTGGCTTTCCCAACTCTTTTCAGCAGATGTAGAAATTTTTCTCAGAAGAATCCAGAGCAGAGATATGGATAACCAGCCCTTAGCTCTGCAAATGCACTGACTTGTTGTGCCTGAAAGCTATGACACAATGAAAATTAAAATATAAAGATAGGTGTTGTCTTTATAGCCTTTCTTCTCTTTCTGGGCTCTGGGCAGCTGGGCTTATAGCAACTGCTACATTTATTTGGACAGGTGGAAAGAAAAACGAGGCAAACTCATTTACCCTCTTTTAATCCTCTGAAACAGCTCCTAATGAGATGTTATTGTCTACAGAGCACATATAAAACAGGCAATGATCCAACACAAAGTTTCATGGTGCTGTCTTTGGAAAATGTATTTAATTTGCATGTGGGTTTCATGCACCCACAATACACATTCTAGACTTCCATGAATAACAACAAATACCCTTTATAACATGCCAGGGCACAGTGTCCCAGCATGAGAACAAACCTTTTCTTGGAATTCAGAGGAACCTGCTTCTGCCTGGCACCATGTTCCTGCACCACTAGGTGGCTTTTCCACCCCATAATTTGAACTTCTCTCTTCAAAGTCACTACAAGTATGGGAAATCTGCTCCTGAGTGCAACCATCAAACCAGTGGAAAAGAGAGAACAAAGCTAAGGCATCCTTCAGCAGATGAATTCTTAAATTCCCATAGTTTTACAGTGAAATCTTTACCAATCCCTTATCTGTCCTTCTAATACTTTGTTTTGACTTTTTTAAAGCTGGCTTGTTCCCAGATTTTGGGTATGCTAAGGTATCTGCTCAGATACATCTCTGTGTAGCTATGGAGCTTTGCAAAATAGTGCATGTGTCGAATTTTATAATAGTCATTTCTGGAATTCATTAGCATAAAACAATTAGTAACACAGAATCTGGATGTGTAATTGTTAATGTACAGCGTTGCCTCACCATGTTCTCAGTAAGAGCAAATCCAGCCCTGTCTTCTCAGATATCTCACTCCTTTTTTAACTTAACCATTTTAATTATAGTTCTTTGCTCACACTTAAACACTGCAAATCTGGCTATGGACAGTATTTTTTCAAGTAGTACTCAGTGTGTGAAGCTTTCTCCCAAAAGAAAAGCCCCAAGAGGCTCATTGACTATGTACAGAACAGTAAAAGAGAAAGAATGAGGGTTGCAAATCCATAGTAGTGTTAAAAATAAAAACACACATCTCTCTCCCCTGAGTTTCTGTTTAAGTTTGGCCATGTTGAATAGAATGTGTTTTATTTGAAGCACACAGAAGCTGAGTTGGACAGAGACAGACCTAAGAGATGTTAGAAATTTGGCAGATGAACTCAAGATTTGCACTTTTTATTAATTTCAGACTTTTTCTTCCTTTCACATATATAACTTCTGGTTTTTTGTTACAAAAACGGTCATGTATTTGCTGGAGAGAGACCATGGAGCTGACAAGTGCCCAAGGTGTGAGAAGTTGCATCAACAGCTCTTTCAGGTAGAACACATGGAATTTACATGTAAATTTTAAGGGAGGGGCTAATCCTGACACTAATTTAGCACACAGGAGGTAAAATCTGAAAGAGGAAAGTAAACTATTGATGAAAAGACTGGAGAAGTCTCCTGCTTTAGAAAGCAGCAGAGAGTCTCATTTGGAATACCTGTAAAGCTGGTGCCTGTCTCCAGATGTTCAGCAAAGATGGACACAGCTGGGAAAAAGGTTGAGGAAAACACACCTGGAGCTGCTCTGCCCTGGTGCAGCACTTTGTGCTCTGGGTTGTCATGTCCTGATTTGTGCTTCTTGGATCCAGGTCTCTGCACTGATTGTAGCTTTTTACACCAGCTGGTTTCCAATACACAGCTTTCCCAGAGGCCCTGGATTTCTGAGGGAAGAGAAAGATCATAGTTAAATTTATTAGAGAAAACTGATGCTTGGTAAACGCTGCACCAGGGGAGGTTAGAGTTGGACATTGGGAGGAATTTCTTCACAGAAAGGGTTGTTAAGCATTGGAATGAGCCCAAGGAAATGGTGGAGTTGCCATCCCTGGAGCTGTTCAAGAAACAGCTGGATGTGGAACTTGGAACTGTGGTTTTTTTGGCCAAAGGTTGGGCTCAATGATCTTAGAGTTTATACCCTAAATGAATCTGAGATTCTGCAGTAATATAACTGAATAAATAAGGTAACCAAGAATATGTTGATTTTTTTCATTATACAAGCACCTTTCAAGCCACTTTCATACAGCATAAGTGTCCATGGTATAATCCAACTAAAAGCTGTGTTATCACAGTAGCCTGGTGCTGATTCACAATCAATATACTCTGCTCCCAGGGTTTTTTTTTCTGGAGCTTGGCACAGCTGGATGGATGCAGGAACAGAGCTTTTGGTGGGCATAGAGCATGGGCAAGTGCTGTCAGTGTTATCTCAGTGTAGGTGCATGTCTAAGCTGATCTTTAGGTTACAATCATCCGAATCAAAATTAAGTTTGATTTTTCACACTCAGACAGATCTGTGCTTTTGCTTTGGCCTGGCACAGTCTGAGCCTGTGAGTGCTGGCAGTGCTTCCTGGCCAGTGAGTGCCTCAATTTGTGGCTTCACTTGCTGAAAGGCACTGGGAGAGTGGTAAACCTCTGAACAACCTCTGATCTCTTGGCTGTCCCTCAAGCTGTATTATCTCTGCAAACATGCACTTCCCCTAATCTCTGTATAATCTTCTCCCAGACAGAGTAATTAAAAAAACAGTTCCATGTCTTTTCCTTAGCTTCTTCCAGCTCAGCATTATGCAGCCTCCCTTCCTTGTGCCAACAGCCTGTAAATTTTGTCCTGTGACTTTATTTTATCTAATGAAACTCCTTATTCCTCTGTCAACTCTGCTCTTTATACACAACATTTTTCAGGTGAAATACTCTCTTTTCTCCTGGTGTTTCTGTCAGGTTTTCCTCCTCCAAGATTTTCTCCTGTCATCATCAGGATCATCATCTTCTTTGTTTCTAAGCCTTGGTTAGCTCTGTGCTAATCAGGGGACACATGAGTGCTGTGCTATGATGCTTTTACTGTTTTCCTATACTTTGACATCCATTTTCCAGCCCAACAAAGAAACATTGTTAAAATCCAATATTCCCAATTATTTTGACTATAGTTAGACCACACAGAAAAGAACGTGAAAACAGCTTCTTCAAAGTATCAATTTTATTTTTTCAAGGACTGTATGGGCAGTTCATAGCTTACATTTTAATTGCTTGTGGTAAGGAAACATCCGTGGATTCAATGTAATAATATTTTTCTACATGAGTGCCAAAGATTCTGCATCTGAAATGGTACATAGAAATTATTCAGAAAAGCAGGGTTTCATTGAATTGATAACAACATTTTTGGCACTTTTCACCAGTTGATTTACAAAGGAAATCAGTGTCCTTATTTTACTATTACTGGTACAGAAGAACAGGGAAGGAAAAGGACTTTATAGGGTTTATTCTTCTTAACAACATAATTGCTTGCAGAGGGTTTGAAGACTTCTGGCTCCTCTTGACTTTATTTGGAGTCAAGGGAGTTTTGGGGGCCTATTAAAAAACAATCAATGTTCACCTAAATAATTTCTTTACATTTCAATCTACTTATTATCTTTACAGGGAGTATTTCAACACTAAGAAAGGAAGCTGCATCTTAATACTATTAGCAGCAGGCCATAGGCTTCTGAAAACTAATTCCAAACATTACATGATCTTGTCAGGATTCAAGCATGATCAACTTCCAGCACCGAGTGCCTTCCCTGTGACTTCAAAGGAATGTGTGAGCACGATGCACAAAGATAATCCCTTGCAGAATCACAGCACTGGTCAGTGTCTATACTGGAAATTAAACATTTCATGGTGAGGCATTACAAAGAGGTATTATTTTGTAATTACACACTTGGGAGAATAGTGTGACTGTCTTTAATTTGGAGATCACTTCATGCTGCAAACCTACACAGACTGCTTTGTAAGAAATATCTCTTAAAGTAAGAGGTGGTATTTTCTAAGGGCTTTGTTTAAGTGCCACCCAGGTTCTTGCATGCAGGGCTCCCCCACCTCTATGTGAAAAGATCAGTTATATTAGTAACTGCATGTGGCCAAAAAAGCTGCTGAAACCAGAAGGCTATAAATGACTATTTACACAAACCTTTTAAACTTCAGGGTTTAAACCATTTAAGCCAAAATACATAACTCAAGCCAGACTTGCTGAAGGCATGGCTCAGGTTCAGTGAGACATCATAAAACTTAGGCAGGTTTACACAGAATCTGATCTGAGTTTCAGATTTGTAATTTATGCTGGTTTAGGGTTTTGTTGCATGTATTTTGCATGCCCTAACAAATACAACTGCATTTTAGTTTTTACAGTGTCAGGGGTGTTTGAGCACCAACACTCTTCAATCCTGATCCAAGGGGTTTGGTGCCCATGTTCAGGGTGAGCTCTGTAACCTGGGACAAGACTGAAGGGAAAAGAGCTGTGAGAAGTCTCCTCCAGGCTGGGATTTGCCTGGCCTTGTGCCTGATCCTGCCCTGACCTCCTTGACTTGCCTTCCTGGCTTGAGCATTGCCCTTCCTCCCTGCTGTGGCTTTGCACAGCTGCCCTTGGGCTGCAGCTGATTCCAGCTGGTGTCACCAGGGCTGCTCTGCTCACCTTGCTGGGGTGCTGCAAGACTGTGCCCCAACACACCCTGAGCTCATAATAAAAGAGTCTGACATGTGGCTTTTCCAAGCACTTGATTAAAAAATTAAACCAGCTTGGTAAATTACAAAAAAAAAATCTTACCATGTCTTCATTAAAAGTCTTGCAGGCAGTTGTTATAGTTAAACAATAGGATCTGACACTTGGGTGAAGTCCTGCTTGCCAGGATTTCACTGGGCATGGTATGCAACAGCAGCATCATGGTGATGATGACCAATCTCTTGCATCATTTAGATGTGATTTCCTTCTGGACACGGAAGTCCTGGTCTCACTTTAGTGAGGGTTTTCTAGGAGGGTGGTGATTTTCTTAGGCAAAGGAAGTGTTCTCATTACACCTGAAATATGTGTGTTAGTCGTTGCTACACCATGTTTACCTTGTTCTCCACATTATTCTTTGGACATGTTGCTATTGGCATGAATGCCAAATCTTGCAGACTCAGAGGCTGGAAATTTCTCTAGGACAGAAGGGTAAGCTCTATTTGCACACTGGGTAATATGCAGAAGGCTGTGATTGTATCTAGGAAGCTTTAACTTTACTTCTGCTTTGTTTATGATTTGGTTTTGTAAATGATACTGGGTAATTATTGTCTACTCATCCAAGGATGTATGATATGTTCTCCAGCAACTGTGTCACCCTGTGTCTCCAGTTTCCTAATGAAGTCCAAGCTCATAAGGAAAAATAAGAAAGAATCCTGTCCTATGTAGGACTTACAGCCATATCCAAGGAAAAAAATGACTCTACTAATGGGGTGATTCTGTCTGGTGTTTATTTTTTCCATAACAAATCCAGTTATGCACTTGCTATTGGCATTGTCAGGAGGACTCTGCCCGTGCTTTTCTGCAGCTGGCACTTAAAGGGGGAAGAATATGAAATGTTGTAACATGACCCTGGTACACTATCATATGAGCACAAGTGTGAGCACTCCACTGGTGCTGGTAGGATTAAAGAGTAGGACAGAAGTGGTTGTACAGCTTGTGGCTGCAGAAGCTCTGCCAGACACCCTATGTACACAAAGCCAAAGGGACTTTTAAGAGTTCTCCTGACTGCACATGTGGGTGAAGTATCAACCAAACAAATGCAGGGGAGAAGGCAGACAGAGCTAATGAGAACAAGGCATAATAAAAAAGGTATGGGCACACATATACATCATACAGAGGGAGACAGCACTGCAGTCACAAGGCAAAATCAGATTCCAGAAAAGATTCAAGCCATCTGACTAGCCAGAGAACTTGCAAATTTTAAGACAAAGGGAGTGTGACTATTCCAGCCTCTTCAGGAATAGTGTTTTATCTTTTTTTGTTGTCTAGCTAGGCTGGTTTGAAAAGCCCCTTCATCAGCAGTATGTTATTTCTAGCACAATAAAGGTGCATAACTACACAATCCTTAGAATGCTTAGGTCCTTAACTGATGAGCCTACGTTGCAAGTTCCTCCAGTCATGCTATAAACATTTTTTTTCCCCCCTAAAATACAGTGATCAAAGAGTTATGCAGTCTCCCACTGCCTCCAAAATTAGCAACTTCTTTAAAAAGTGCTTCTCCAACTATCCATCATCTTTTATCGGTTTCTTTTCAGGAGCCACAGCAGATCACGAGGGTGGTATCAGAAGACATACAGGCAAACAAACACAGAGCTGCTGCATCCTCAAGTTGTGCTTCAAGCATGGTTGCTCCACAGCTCTGTGAATCAGCAGTCTTGTGTTCGTGGCCAATTTCTACCATTTACATATCCTGACTCCTAACCTACAGCTGCATGACTTGTTTGCATGACTAATTTCACTCAACTCCAAGGACAGGATTTTGGGGGCCTCCAATTGCAACTCCCAGTACCTGTGGGAGGTAACACCTAATCAAGGGCCTCTGCTCCCTCCTCAGCCAAAGCAGTGAAGCTCCACCAAGTGTGGATCTCCACATCCCAATCACAGAACTACTTGGAATGCTAGATCTCTTTCCATTCCTCTGACAGAGGTCTTAAAATCAGGAGGAGGGATGGAAGACACAATGCCCTGGATTAAGCCATAACCTGGTGGCTACAGCAGCCTTCTGAATCACGAGTGGGTTGCATCCCATCAGGCCAGGATGGAACTGATTTGAGATTTCCCACCCCCTAGCTGACTACATTTATTAAGAAATGACAGGAAGGAAGCTCTGCTGCTTCTCTTCCCTTGTCCTTTTCACAGAAGCCTGTGGTTTTTCTGTGAATGGCACTGGCTCAGTGCTACAAGGCTCTGAGTGTGCACAGCAGAGTGGGCTTCTCCAGGGATTACAGTGGAATTTTTACATACCTCTAGGCTCAAACAGCTGCCACAGCAGAAAACAGTTTCCCTGACAGGTATCTAGAAGATAAGTAGTTTTCTTGAACTTGGCCAGATGAATCCACCTGAGTCCCATCTCTGGTACCCAAAGTAAACATTGCAGAACCTATCCATCATGACAGTGCATTTATTTAATGACTTGGATGTTTGAGGGCAAGTCACATAACCCTATGTATTTTAACTCACCACTCCAAGCATCTAATTACTTACTTTATGATGACATTTTAAGGATTAATTTACATTTGAGGAAATGGCTCAGGGTCCCCAGGGATTTGATCACAGCACCAAACTTGCTGGAGCTCAAGAAGAGTTTGGGCAATGCTCTTGGGCACACAGTATGGGGTGTCCTGTGCAGGGCCACGAGTTGGACCTTGATGATCTTTGTGGGTCCACTTCCAACTCAGGATATTCTGTGATTCTGTGAAATGCCACAGACTCACACACAATTCTTTCTGTGTAATTAAAAGGAGCAGCAAGTGTTACCCTGAGAGCAAGAGCTGGCAGAACCACCAGCTCCATCCCAAATACTCGTCATACAGGTTCTGAATCGCCCTGGGATGCAGGGGTTGCATTACCTGAAAAAGGGTGCAGCAGTAAGGCAGGCAGGCTGTTCTGAGTATCACCATGTGTGCTGAGCACACCTGGCCTTTTCCTGAGAACCTCCCCAGGACTGGGAGTACATAACACTCCAAAGATGGAAAACTGATGGAGGTGGATTGCTGGCATTTTCTGCAGATTGGAAAAAAATGGCTCTTAGCAGTGTTGTGGATGTTCTCAATTCACCTGCAACAAACAGAACCACAATGAGAGTGAATTAATAGTGGTTATCATGTTGTTAAAAGGGCTTAGAAATGTCTTTCCCTGGCAAGAGCTCTGAGCACTTGGCCTTTTTATCAAAAGTGGGCATCCTACCCTGTAAAAAGTGGCATCTACCCAATTATTTATAAAAGTAATCATAACTGACTACCATCAGTAGATCCTGTACTGCATTGAATTCAAGGTATCTCCCTTTTAATCCTGCCTGAGGTATGGGATGGAGCTTCAGAGCCATTCCCCCACTTGGTTTGTTATCAGCCAACTCCAAACAACTCTCATCTGCCCATAGATCTCCTGGTATGTCTGTCAAGGTTTTTGCCTTTTCCAGTGAATGATTTCATGAATGACAAACACATTTCCCTAACTGTGGCTTCCTTTCCCCCTCTGAATAGAAAATGAATACATGTTGTCAGAAAGAACCCCTGGGAAGCTTTCACTCCTCCTACTCGAGGGATGAGTAACTTGACACACCCTTAAACATGAATCTGTTCCATTTCATAATCTTGGCAATTTGCAATCTTCCAAGAAAAAAAGTCCAGAACTGACTAAAACACAAATCTGTGAATACAAATGCAAATTCCCCTCAGCTGTACATCTTATATTTTGCATCCTGATTCTCTCAGCATATCAAATCCCCCTTCCCTAGGGATTTATTTGGCACACCTAAGCCTTGCCTAGTTACCTATACATGAACTTTTGAGCCTGATGGGAAGATTTGAATAGGTTCCTCCCTTTCATGTCATAGGATGCCACGTGGTGAACTTTCTGTTCCTGCTCTTCAGGCTGCTTCCCATGAATTCCTTCCCATTCTTGTGGTGTGGTGTGCATCCCTTTGATGAGTCAGAAGAATCAGAATGGCTTTACTTTCTTGAAAAGGAGATTTTTCTGGTTTTTTTCCACAAAGGTGTAATTCCTAGGATGTGAGCACCTTCCTAGGTGGCCTCCCAACTCTGTGATGCCCTAAGAAGAGGGTTGTTTTCATCCTTGGCCTGGGGATGAGGCCTTTGAACTGTCCCTCAGTGAGGTTCTGCTCCTGAGGAACCAGGAGAGGGATCCCTGCTGCTCTCAGCGTGCTCCAACAAGAATCTTCCTGCTCCCAGGAGTTCTCAGCAGCTGTTTGCCCCTGCAGCACAGTTGGCTTTCAGACATGGATGTAACTGCCACTCCTGCACACAACATTCAGCCCAATGTGCAGAAATTGCAGTTGATGCAAATCAGCGTGCAAAAACTTACTCCTTTCTTAAAGGACAAGTGTCTGTAAGGGATCTGCAGAAATTCCAGGGATAAAAAGGCTGAAAGTATGGTATAACCACCAGTCAGGTGATGTCTGGAAGAGGGAACCCTCTAATTCTGGGCTCCAGGTTGATGAAGGGCTGTGCACAAGTTTTGGTTGTTTGGGGTTTTTTAAATTCTACCCCTTCTCTCCTGTCCTGCTAGGAATAAAACACAGCTATAAAATAACACAGTGATGGCACCCAAATATGTGCAGGCACAAGTTAGCAACATGCCCCTTCCATAGAAAAATGTTGTGGATAATAAAGGAAAGCATGGGAATGAAAGTACAGTCAGTTATTCTGAGTGAAAACAAGCAGTTCTAAAATTTAGCCCCTGGTAGCCAGAGTGAAGAAGTGACCAGAAATGAGAGTTTCACACCCACAATTAGGTATTATTAGCTCAAACTTCAGAAAATGCAGGAACCTTAACCTCCTCTTCTTTTTCTAATTTTTTTGTGTGTTTCTGAAAAAGAGCAAACATACTCTGCCAACCTACAAAGAAACCAATGTCTCCCCTACCTCCCCTAATTTAATTGTTTTCAATTCCAAATCCTGGGATGAGGGGGCAAAAAGACTAAGGGTTTATTGTTGCTTTAGGATTTATTAGTTTCTTTGAGAAACCAAAGGGGATAAAAAACCAATCTCCACTTTCTCACCACACAGTCAGCACATCACTGAATTAAAGATTTTAAATTACAGGAACATGGGAAAATGGAAGAAATGGAAGTATAATGAAACTGTTACCAAATCAGTATCTTTTTCCCAGTAGTAAAATTAAGGGGGTGGTAATCACAAGTTCCACTGCCTCGCAGCGTTGTTCTGATGTGTTGCCAATTAAGAACTGTAAGACACTGAGATAAGTGTATTTTAAGATAATGTTGAAAATGGAAGAATCTCATTCTTAACACAACAGAAACACTCCTTAAATAATGGCACCTTATCTGAATTGCATTTGAGATGGCATGTGACAGGGTTAAATACATGGATTTAAGTTCACAGAAAAATAAAAGGACTATAACAACTGCATTCCTTGAACAACTTTAGAGAGGAGACTCCATCACTGCAGTCCCTTTTATTACTAATTTTCAACTTTTTTATTCTTTGCTGTAACGAATCACAGCATTGCATACCTGGGATCTGCATATAACCACTCTTGTCACTAAAATTCTGTGCCTTTCCCAGATTATGTGCCAATACAGACATGCAGAGAAAAAAAAAATAAAAGCCAACCCAAGCAGCTGGGCAGACTCTGGAATGATGGGCACACTTGGCTTTCATCTAAATGAGGCAGCAGGATAATGAGAAATGCATCTTGTGACATGAGGACATGTGCTGCTGTGCCATCCTGGGCTAAAATAGCAACACACCAAAGCCAGTGATGCCATTCCCTGCAAAATCCAAATCTGTAACTCTGAAGCAAAACACCCACCATTCAAACAAAGCCTGTGCTTTCTGCTTTTGCTGTTCATGGTCCTATTGCTAACATAATGTTATTTGGGCTTTCCTCTTTCAATTTATCCAGTCTGCCAAGGGATCAGATTTCTGAGGTACCCAGTGACCTTTTCCTATCGTACCAAATGCCAAAGCATTGCATGTGCACAATTTAACAGATTAACAAAGTAAATAACACAGGCAAAGTGTTATAAAACACCACCAACAACAAAAAAGGTTCTCTTGCATACAGAACTTAGAAATAAATGCATAACCAGGCTAAAATGAACTGAAATCAGGAGTTTGCAGCAAGTTATTGAATTTTTTTTTTAATTAATTTTTAATGGTAAAATTTTTAGCATAGCAACTAGAACACCACCAAAATCAAAACAATAAAAAAACCCCAACAAGCAAACAGACAAAATCAAAAACGAAACCCCTAAAAACCCACAAGAATCAAACCTTATTCTTTCCAAACTACTGAGGATTTGGGGGTTTTTTTGCCCATGAAGAATGACGTAGTTGTTACACCTTATCTAAGAGAAGTGCTACATTGGCTGATTACATACATTTTTACTAAAGACAGCTAAATTCCTAAAAGTTCCATTGAACAAGCCATCACTGAGATTTATGAGCAGTAACTTTTTCAGAGATAAGCAATATTTTAATACCTTAAATTGCTTACTACTTTCGTAGTAAGCACAGGACTCAGCAATAACCAAGTACAGGCTAAGTGAGCTGAAAACCCTTCAGTCTGCTCTGTCTCCCACTGCTGAAATGGTACATTAGCACTTGTCCAGCTCCTTCACTGAGCTATTGCAATAGCTCATACTCAAGAGCAAATTAAAACACTTCAAGGCTTTTTTTTTTTTTTTTTCTTAGAGCAATAGGAATTAATTAGAAATAAAATCCATTTTCTCTTATTCGCTCATGTATTTTTCAAGACTTATAATAAACCTTATGATAAATACATCCTTGCCTCCTCAAGTCTGGGCACTCAACTCACCAATTTCTTTAAAAATTAATAATAAACCTTATATGGTTAGCACATTTTATTCATTGACATTCAAAAATCATCTAAGATGAAGCTTTTCTCTGACTCTAGGCACTTTAACATCATTAATAATATAACACAATCCCAGCAGCATTAGACTAATTATTTCATCAGGAAGGCAGTCCTTCAGACCATTATGGGTACTCCTTTCCATCCTTCCTCATGCTGGGAAATAATCTTAATTCTCTTGACAAAATGTTATCCTACGTGCCTTTGGCACAAAAAGATGACTGGATTCAAGCTATTTCTGGTGATGACAGAAAACAATTCCTGGAGAACATCCTGACACCCTGTCCTTCAGTTTTATTAGGACAGGAAAACAATTGGTTTTCTGCTGACCGGGATAAACTGGTCTGCAATTGTTAAAAGCTTTACAAGGCAGAACTGGTGTGTTCAATACCAGTGCTCATCTAAGTGGGTGCCGAGCAAGATGTTCTGCTTCAGAAAGGAGCTGCTGGTGCTGTCGCTGTCACTCGGGCAGGGCTGTGACAGCAGCAGCTGTAAGTGCGATGTGTTCTGCACCTCATTTGCCAGCGATCCCCACAGCTGTCCTGTCGGATCCTGGCAGCCTGCAGAACACGGCTGCCAGTGCACTGCTTTGCCAATGCACGATACGGGTGTCAGCTCAGGCTGCCCTGCTGTGCTGAGCTGAAACGGATCCACAACAGCCTCGGGGCCACCTTCTGCAGATGATACAAAGAAACACAATTCCTCTCCAAGTTCAGTGTTAGGGCGAACCCCGCTCCCCTCTTGCAGTGCCCACTGCAATCACTACTTGCCTTAAAATGCACAGAGGTAATTTAAAAGCTCCCTCGGTATTAATGTCATGCCATTTTCACACTAACAGTTCAAAGTCAAAGTAAACCAGTTTCAGCCACACACACAAACACTTTCTGCTTTTTTAAGTAACCAAGCACATACCATAAAGACAAGTCTTGCTTTGTAATCGCTGATTTTTCCCCTCTGTACAGTTATTCAGATCTCATTCCAGAATTCGTCATCTGGTTAATTAACAGATTTCAGTTTGTTCTGTGTTTAAGGGGAGATTGTTTGTGGCTTGATTCTGGGAAAATGCACAAACGAGGCAGCAGCTTGTTTTTCAGCTCCTGTCTTTGCATTTTCTGCCCAAGAGCCAGGGAAGCATGTAAATTCGGAAGCACATGCATCTTGCAGGATTAGCATTTCTCAGAAGGCAGAGAAATGACAGCAAACCTTCCAGTCTCAAGACAGAAAAATTGGTCATGTACCATTTCAGGGGTGGATTTTTTCATGTTTGTCTGCCAACCACCTGATCTGAAATCTTATTTTTGATTTCATTCATCCTTCTTTCAGTAACAGCAGCTCCTCTGTTGGTAATATAATTGTTTATATTATGATGCCTCAAGTGAGGTTAAGGCTGTATGATGAAAACATATGTTACATACAAATATACATAATGTACAATATAGGAAATCTATCAGGATTCATTTGGTGCAGTTACCTGAGCACTCTGCATAATAATCCCACAAGAAGTATTTCATAACGTGAACATCAAATATGTAAAATTGCCTCAAGACCAAGAGAACCAGAATGCACCAAATGAATTTTCTTGTAAGGATCTACTCCTTCAGAGATTTAAATTAAAATGCAAAGAAATTTTCCCAAGTAATCCCAGGAGTGTAAAGCTAGAAAGGAAAAGGCCAAAACCTTTAGCTATTTTCTCAGTAAATTTATTCTGCAGCCAAAAGCTTAATTCAGATCAGCTATTTTATGGTGTGTAGATATTTCAAGGCAAAAAAAGAATTGATTCTAATGCTCATGGTAATAAACTAAATGTCTGCTTCTGGCACTTAGAATTTGAAACACAATGCTCCCAGCAGATCAACTTGATGCTGTGCTCATCACGGGCCATCAGATTTCAACCTGCATTCATGCAATAAAATAAAGCATCACTTCTGCTCGGCTAAAAACTAATTTTCAGAAATACATGTAATTTTCAACAGAAGACATGAAATGATGGCAAGTCCTCAGCTTCTCTTGGGAATGTGTTCTGGTGGTTAACCATGGAAAAATGTGTGTCTTATTTCCTATTTGAATTTGTCTGGCTTTTGCCTCTGGCCATTACTTCTTATTCTGCCTTTCTTCAATAGATTAAAGAACCCTTTAATATCCTGTATTTCCCCACAGGAATGTTCCTATACACTACAATCCAGTCACCTCCCAATTCTCTTCCAGATAACTTTAACAGCCTGAGCTTCTAATACATCCCAGTGTACAGCATTTTCTCCAACCACCAGAACATTTTGCTTCATTCTTTTGCTCTCTCTTATTTTCCAATGTGATTCTTAAAATCTGAAAACCAGCACTGCTGGTTTTGCACTACTCTGTGATGATATTATTGAGGTCAAACATGAGAGGTAAAATAAACACTTTTTAATTCCTTTGTTTATACATTGATTAATCCTTTTCTGCCATAGCAGCATGCAGCACAGCCCTTATCTGATTGATTACTTCTCTGACCCTTAAATCCTTCTCAAAGTCATTACCTTCAGAATCTTCTATTTCCCAGGTATGGTCTCCACACTAGGTTTTTAAGATAGACAGCTATTTGGTTTGATAAATTAAAATTCACTAGGTTTGAACAAGCTGCTTGTATAAACTGTACTGATCAGTGCCCCATTCTCATCATTATTTACAATTTCATTAATCCTGGAGCTGAATTTTTTCAGCAGCAGGTTTGGATCTGTTTCCAGATCATTGCTAAAAATGTCGCAGGACAGTTCCATGTATCATGGAACCTGCTACTAGGACCTTTTTAGACACCCTCTCTTTCAACTAAATTGTCATACAGATTTCTTCTTGAGATATGGCAGCAAATTCCATTTGTATAATTTGTTAGCACTGTATAATGAGGGTATCACGCAGCACCAAGTCAGGTACCTCCTCAAAACAGTAGTGATAGCTATTTTAACTAAAACACCGTAAATCTACATCATATTCCTTTGTTTCAACCTTTTATTATTTGAATTTCACATCAGATTTTCTATTTTGCTTAGGGCAACCATTAAGCTAACCAGTTGCTTGGGTCATACTGCTCACCCCGTTAAAAATGGCAAAAAGCAACAGTTTATCACTTGTTTAACCTCGGGATTTTAAGGCAAGATACAAATTCCGAGGAGCAGCATCTGTAGTACAGACAGAGAGCAGAGGTGACCAGAGATCTCATTTCTCACAGCATTCACAGGACGGACACAGGACACACTTGTGAAGTACCTGCTCACAAATACCCTTGTCCTGAACTCCCAGCCCTGCACACACACACACACACACACACACACACACAAGGAGATGTGGAGTCTCCTCCCGACTGAAACAGACTCCTTGCCGCAGGCTCTGCAGAGCGGCCCTGTGCCACGGCCGGGACCGGCCTGACCAACGCGCTGCGGCCACTCGCACCACCGGATTTAGGCTCCGAGAAATATTAAGCAGCACCACTGGGAAGTTTAGGTTGGACGTTAGGAAGAATTTCCTCAAGGAAAGGGTGATGAGCCATTGGAATGGGCTGCCCAAGGAGCTGGTGGAGTCACTGTCCCTGGAGGTATTTAAGAAAGATGGATCAATCAGTGCAATGGTCTGGTGGACAAGGTGGTGATCGGTCACAGGCTGGACCCGATGATCTCTGAGGTCTCTTTCACCCTGATTGATTCTGTGTTTCTATAACGAAGAAGAAGAAGAACGAGGCTTCAACACTCCGCACCACCCCGGGCCACCCCACAGGCGCCCGCCGCCGCCTCTGCCCCTCACGCGCGAGGCCGCCTCACGCCGCGCACCCCTCACGCAATGCCGAGCTCCGATTGGCTGCGCGCTCGCGGGGGCGGGACCGAGAGAGAGCGGCGGCCAATCCGCGCCGCCATGAGGGTTTCCCGCGGGGTGGGGGCTGCGCGCAGGCGCGGCGGGGCGGGGCCGGCGCGGGCGTGAGGGAGGGAGCGAACGGAGAGGGCGTGAGGGAGCGAGCGGCGGGAGGGACCGGCTGAGGCGAGGGCAGTCCCGCGGCATCCGCGGCGTCTCGCCTTCCCGCGGGTTTCTCTTCAGGGAGCGGCTTTCCTTTCGGCGGAGCCCCCGTCCTCCTCTCCGCCCCTTCAGACGAAGTCCCCCGCCGCCCTCAGCTCGTCCCCGGTCCCGCCGCTATGTCTGTCGGCCAGCGCCTGGCCCGGCTGGCCGCCCACCTGCAGGACCCGCGGAAAGTGGCCGCGTTCCAGCGGCTCTGCGGGGTGGAGGGGCCCTCGGGCTGGGCCGGCGCGGAGCAGCGGGGGCCGGTGGCGAACGGTGGCCCCGCGGGCGGGCAGGCGCATCCCGCTGGGAACGGGGCCGTGCCCGGCGCGGCGGGATCCCCGCAGCGCTGGAGAAGGAGGCCGCGCCGAAACTCCCTGACGGAGGAGGAGGACGGCAGCCAGGAGTTCGCCACTCGCAGCCGCTTCCTCTACTATCTGTTCAGCCTGGGCACGGAGCTGGGCAACGAACTCTTCTACATCCTCTTTTTCCCTTTCTGCATCTGGAATGTGGACGCCTGGCTGGGCCGGAGGCTGATCATCATCTGGGTGTGGGTGATGTACCTGGGGCAGTGCACCAAGGATGTGATCCGCTGGCCGCGTCCTGCCTCGCCGCCCGTGGTGAAGCTGGAGGTCTTCTACAACTCCGAGTACAGCATGCCCTCCACCCACGCCATGTCGGGCACCGCCATCCCCCTGGCGCTGCTGCTGCTCAGCTACGGCCGCTGGCAGGTAATGCTCACACCTCCGCCTCCTCAGCCCTGCCTCCAGCCCCGGGCTGTGAGGATGTGGCACACCTGATTTTTCTTCAGGAGGGGAGGTGCTGAGTTTGGTTGGGGAAAAATGTGGCATTCGTACCTTTTTTCCTTGCCTCACTCTTTTTTTTTTGGTTGGTTTTTTTTTTTTTCTGTGATTTAAGCGAGTGCTCAGGTTACGAGAGGTGTTCTAGTAATTCTGTCTAGTGAATGGAGGTTGTGCTGGCTTTGGGGATTAGCTCAGCACGTATGAAAAGTTCGCGGTAACAATCTGCGTTTTGTTCCTGTGAGGATTTTTTTTTTCCAGCCTGTCTATTTGCGCAAAGTTTGGATGAGCATCTAGTGTTTTTACAGGCATTTGGTTTTACAGAGTGAGAATTTGGTGGAGAGCCAGTAACTAAAGGGCTTCTTGTTGATCCTTCTTTGCTTCGAGTCACTTTGTAGCGTCACTGAGTTGTAGCTTTAGCCTTTTCTTTAACGATTTTATTTCCATTAACCATAAGCTGGAAATGATTCTGGTATTTGTATTTCAGGAGGTTCTGCAATCTACCAACGTGCTCATAAATAGCAGGAACTGATAATCTCGGTTATTTTCAGCACCTTCATTCAGCAGAATCTCTAAAATCTGGCTATTGCACTTGGGGTCAATAGATAAGTTAAAATAACACTGTTGATCGTCTGGTTTACGCAAGCAATGGCATGTGCTTTGGCGCTGGCTGCTGCAGGAATGGCAACAGCAGCAACTCCAGAGAAAGCACATCCAGCTCTGTAAATCACTGCACCCTTTCAGCAGTGAGGGAGAAGGCTTGCCCAGCTAAATCTCCAGTGCAGCGTTTTGCTGTGCAATGTTTAAGAAGTTAGGCAGTAATCCGACTCTTAAGTTGTTAATGTTTACTAACCCTTACTGTAACACCTGCCTGGTTTAAATTGGATATAAGTCATGTCGGTGGAGAGAGCTAACTCTGATTCTGAGATTGGTGCAGGGGCTTAACTCTTGTCCTCCCAGTTACCGCTAACAATCGCCAGTTATCAGCTGGTGCTGCCTGACACTTTGTGGCTCTATCTCAGCATCTAGAATGGGTGACTGAAAGGAATGAGGTGATTAAGGGTTGGAGATCTTATTTGGCCTCTATAACCAAAGATTATGTATCTGTTTCTGCGAGGTGAATGCATGTGCCCAAAAGGAAGCTTTTAGGGATTCATATTTGCTAGGAGAAGCTGAAGTATTATCTGCTGGAGTTATGCAGACATAATAATTACATATATATATGTATATATATATATAAACAGGGCCATATTTTGTGAGTGTTTTGAAATAAATATTTGAACCTTTGCCACTGAGATGCTTAATCTCCAAGTTGTTTTTATTAAATGACCAAAATCTGTATATTTAATTATTACTTTTTAGATGTGTAGGGCTGGTGTCAGTTGGAAGAACAAACAGTATTTGTACTTCTTTGCATGTGGGAAAGCTCATTTAGCAGTACCAGTCGATCAGCTTTGCACAGCCTGGTGTCATGTGTGCAGGAGAGCCTGTCTCCATTGCCTTTACAGACCCAGCCAACAGGCTGTGAAATGGTGTTTTTGCTCATCAACCAAGTTCGATCTGTGGTTTGCCAGCTCTGCTGCCCCTGCAGTCTGTGGAACACTCTGCTAATTGACTAAACATATTTACCATGAATGCATGGTAAGAAATCATAAATGTTCAGCCTTGTTATTCGTGTGGGACTGTGTTTAAGAAATGACAGAAGCAAAGTGTTTGAGTTTTGATTTTAATACTTTTTTCTTAGAAAATGAGTATGAATAAAATATCTCTCTGAAACCAACTTCTGTCATTTTAAAATACTCATGTAAAAAAAACCAACCTCTTGATTTTTAAATTATTTCCAAAAATTAATCAATAATTATCCAGTGGCATGTCAAGAGTCTTTTGATTTACCTCTAGAGTTAACCTTTCATCTGACACTTCTGTTCTCCCTGCTTTACTTCTGTGGAAAGGGAGTAGAACCTATGTGACATCTTTTTGCCATGGAAAATGGTGTTTTTCTGGAAATGGTGTTAAAAAAGACTGACCTCACAAGTACTTGGAAAGCCATTAAAGATAAACGAATTTTAATATGATTTTTACTAACTTCTACGAATTTACCAGTAGGTGCAGTGGCTAGGTTTAAACCTGTTGACAAACTCCTTCTGTATATATTTAGTATAAAGAAGCCTTACACAGAGCCTGATTGTGATGAGACAATATCTTGGGACTGTTGGTTCAGCAAATCATAGTCAAAGGAGGCTGAGGATGAATTTAAGCAGACACAGCTGTAACTCTGCATGGACTTTTACCCTGGAATACAGGCAGCTTTGAGTTTGTCATTTTGAAGTTTATACTAAAGCAAAGAAAGCTGCTCTTCCTCTAAATTATCTTTCACCAGTGAGGAGGGAATC
Source organism: Erithacus rubecula (assembly GCF_903797595.1). Taxonomy (NCBI): domain Eukaryota; kingdom Metazoa; phylum Chordata; class Aves; order Passeriformes; family Muscicapidae; genus Erithacus; species Erithacus rubecula. Next base: position 54,284,289 of record NC_136688.1, read on the forward strand.
TCTTTTTTTGTGTAGCTTATTTGCAGTTTGCTTTCAGTGATCTACGACTTCCTGCTATTGTGTGATAGTTCTTTTCTATTAGACAATCTATTTGAGTCATTTTCTTGAAGAACATATAGAACAGAGAAAATGTGCTCCTATTTTTCTAGGTGTGGCCCAGATTATCCATTTAAAAACATGTTTGGATTGCAGTAGGAATTTTCTTAGCCTGTTGAGTTTATGCTTTTCAATTTTTTAATGCCTTTAAGCAATCCTGTTACAATTGATTTCTTTTCACATAATATTCAAAAGGATTTTTGACTATAAAACTAAAATACTCTCTAAATGCAATTGTTCAAGTAAAATATTTCCAGAGGTAATGTATTTTAAAGATGTTTTTGGCACATTATCACAATTAGAGACTTTGGGCATAGGGAATATTCAATTAAACTGTCTTTCAGACAGAGGCAAGTTACATATTAAGATAGTTTTCACAATAGCTAACTGTTCTGTCCATTGTATTCAAATTTTTCCAAATTTCTTCTTGAATTATGAGAGCTTGCCCGAAACTCTTGATTCCACTTGCATAATCCATATTTATGTATTTATTTAATATGTTACATTTCTGCAGAGAGAATAATGTATTTCAAAGACACTTCAGTAACCTTGAAATATAAAGCTCATGTCAAAGACTCAAGAGAATTTGGGAATGTTATAAATATTGGACTTTTTTCTCCCCCGTCTTTGAAGCAATGATATCCTGAAAGGGGACAGCAAACACTTAAAAGACAGTGAAGTTATAGATCTTTATACAATCTAGAAAAAAGTAACCTTTATAAAACTGGGGAAAACTTGCTTTCTTTGAAATAGTGACAGTTTGAGCCAAGCTGGCTTATATCATGTCCCAGGTGGGGGGAGGAAGAGATAGTGTGAACTGCTAATTATCCACAAAATCTCCAAAGGCTCAGGCTGAGACTGCTGGAGAAAGTATTTTTTATATTTTGTTTGATTATACTGAACTGCTGATTTCAAATAGATATCAAGATGTTTTCTATTAGAAATGGTCCTTGAGTTGGGGTGGTTCCTGAATGTGCTATAGCTCTGCTGGCTTATTTTGAGGAGAAGAAATAAAAATCAGCCAGGGGATACAGAAAATTTGTTTCTCTCCCAGAGTTCTTCCAGGATGCAGCCTGGCTCTAGCAGTAGCTGTCTGCATTAGGAAATGATGGGTTTGCACTCCTGAGCTCTGCATTAATGAGCTCAGTGAGGAGCTGCTGACTCTCACTGTAGCCACTGAGCAAACTTTGGTTGATATTCAGCAGGAGCCCAGAGCCTGGGTTGATGAGTAGCAGGCCTTTAACTATATTAACCAATGCTGATTTCCCTCTGAAGCAGCTTGTGCTGCTGAATATGACAGCATTGTCCCTGGGTGCTGTCTGGCAGTGTTTGTATGCAAAGCCTGTCATCAGTGACTGCCTTTCCACCCTGCTGCAGCTAATGGTGACCTGGATAACACCTCTGCTAAACCCACACTAGGTGCATCTATTCTCCAGTGGCCTCTCTGATGTATTTTCATTTACAGTTTTCATTTACTCACTGCTCTTTTGACTCTCTGTGGTACTGGTTGTGTAAGACTCTTATGTGGTACCACATGAAACTCCCTTCCAGAAATCTTTCATCTGCACACTATGACTTTTATCAGCCAAGGCTGGTGAATGTAATTAAATGAGATGGGTTTGACAGTTCTGTATTGGGATTTCAGGGAGATCTGCATCACTCTGTGGTTCTGCTGAAGTTTACCTCTAGAACTGCCTGCCTGCTCTTTCATTTCAAAAGGCCAAACTTTCTGCTTCCCACTGAAAATAGGGAATAATTAGTTACTGGGGATGAATAAACAGCCTGATCACAACAGTGCTGTAGTGAGAATTTTGCAGAAAGGGGCACATCCTAGTTATAAATGTCTGTCCTTGGTGAAAGGCTTGCATTTTCAGTAAGATTGATGTAGTGATAAACTGGAAGCTATGCATGGAAAACCATCTCTTACATACAAAATTTGTGTGCAGGAGCAAATGCAGTCCCTTCAGGACACATCACCTCTCAGAGAAGCCCAAATGTGCCTTTGGCTAAAATACTGAAATGTTGGCAAAGAGATGTGTGCATGCTTGTCTAATTGGTCTTCTTGTACATCTTTCTTAAACAAACAAAAACTCTTCTGACATGGGAAGCTCAGCTAAAGGGATGATCTGAAAACACAGAATTACCCACATGATGATATAAGAGAGAGATGGGAATTTGGAGGGTCAGCACTGACCTTGTCTTGTGTGTTTGAGATGTAAGGTCTTCTGTGGGCCATATTAATGCCTGTAGTTTGTAAAGGAAGCTGAAAAAAGTTGTTTGATGCAGGTGTTCTTAAAAGTTTGAAAAGAGCACAGCCAGTTCTGACAAATATCACTAGGGAATCTCTGCCCAAGGAATACAGCAACCTGTCTTATTAGACTGTGTTGATTACCATTAAATATATTTTTCAGTTTTGCCTAAGCAAATCTTTAATTAATGTAAAGGGTCTTAGTGGAAAACATGTAAAAACAAATGCTCTAAGCTTGGATAGAAATTTTTTGATGTAAAGGTATTCAAAGGAAATACTTCTCAAGCAGTTTCTTTATTCTTGGTGCATTGTACGTATGTAAAGCATTCTTTGTTCTTGCAAATAGGTGATTAAACTGAGAAAACACTATTTTCCAGCAAAAATATAGTTTCAAGTATTAGGCCATAAACAGAGCAAGCAATAAGTGATTCTTGCTAGCTGTGTTCAGAGAGGGATTATTTTTTTTAATGACTGCAATGAAAAGAAATAACTTAATTCCTGTTGTTACTCAATTTCTTTTCAGATTAGGTGTAGCAGAAAATGAAATATTTTAATTTCCTTCAGGACTGGCATTGAAAAGTTTATATTGGAATTTTAAAAAGAGGTTCTTGTAGTGACATATAACACTGAGGTTTTTATGTCTCTTGATATTAATGTTGGTCAGTGCAAGAAAGTAAAAAGTAATTGATAAAAGTAGCTTAGCCAGTGGTATTTACCACCTGGCCCATTTTGAAAGACAAGGTTTGTTTATTTTTCCTAAAAGGACTGATTAGTGGTCTCTGTTTTCTAACAATCCTCTTCTCCCTTCTGCTGCCTTCACAAAATCATTTTTTTGCTGTGCTTTTTGAACTCATCTGTCCAGCCAGGGTGCTGGAGTCATTCCCATAAACATTGATCATAGCTTTTCATATGACTATTGCCAATACATGGCCCAAATACCTTATTAAAAGCCTGCTGCTGCAAGTGCTGCTTGGATTCTTTCAGTGAACTTTAGCCCAAAATAATCGTCTCAAACTCAAGTTGAACTTCTGAGTTATGGTATGATTAAAAAAGATCATTGAATACTGTAGAACACTGAAAATATTAGAATGTTACTTTGGAATCCTTTGTGGGTATTGGAAACTTCTCCAGTGTAGAATGTGCTTTTAAAAGGTAAAGAAGTGAGCATTTAGTGTCTTTTAATAATGTTCCTTTATGAAAGAAGAAATTTTCTGACCTAGGTCAAAGCTTTTAGGACAGATTGTTTCCTTATGAGCATTTTTAAACAATGGTTATGTTATTAAGACTCTTGGCAAAAAGATCAAGGAGAGGGAGGAGGATGGGGAAGGGTTTTGTGTGTAGTCCAGGCAGAAGTTTGCAAGCTTCTTGTGGAGGATGTAGAGGAATTTTCTATAGGATGGGAGCTTTCTCTTCAAAACATATGGCATAAAGTTTTCAAAGAGTTACTGAGAATAGTTTCACTGCTGTTTTACAAACATGAATTTAATTCAATTTATTTGATTAAAACAAGATTCTGGATATGGGAAAAAGATTGAGATTTGAAACATGATGAGTAGTTTATTCAGTTAGCTTTATCCCTAGCTTTATCTTAATATGTGAAGTTAAAAAATCAATTAACTTTTTAAAAAATATTTTTTAAATAACATGCTTGTTGATTCAGGGTTTTTAATTTCTACAAAAGCAGTATGCAGTTCAAAAAAAACCAAACCCACACTCAGAATTGTTGAGGTGGCATGTTTGCTGTGGAGGCATAAGGAGTTTTTGAGGATTTACATAAGATTGAGGGCATGGAGACAGGGTTTGAGATGTTTGTGTCCAAAATGGGCTGCTTCTCAATATCTGATTGAAAGTTACACCAAGTGTGCTCAAGAACACGATACATCAAATCTTTTATCAAAAAGAACAATGAGAGGGAATGAAACCTGGTTTCTATGTCTACCTCTCCCACCTGTGATCTGTGACAACCTTGCACAGCCTCATCTGGAAGCACATGTGATGCCAGTCTGCCTTCTAATGCCTAAATGAGTAAAATCAACAGGGAATTGGAGAGGAAGGTAGAAGTAAATGTATGATCTCTTGTCCTTTGTGCCTCTGTAGGATTTGGCATGCCAGGAACCATGGGACTAAACTGCTAGAATTCAGCTGTCTTGCTTTAATATCTCACATTTAAGTAGAGACCTAAGTCAAGATAATAAAAAGTACTTATGATTTTCTTCCATGAACACTTGATATAAGTTCATATTCAAATTTTCATATTTCTCTTTTGTAAAATGTGCTTGTTTCAAGTAGAAAACCTAGTAAAAGCTGTTTTTTTTTTCTTTCTTTGAATATTCATTTCTGATTGGGAGAGGAGATTTTTGAAATCCATTATTATAAAACAGTATTATTATAAGGCTTGCTGGTACCTCAGCCCTGCAGGAAACAATTTGGAAGTAAGTTTCTGGCATCAGCTTTTTTTACAAGGATGCAGGTGATGTCCCCTGTTGGTGGTATGACTCTGCATGCTGCTGAGCTCAGAGGTGTGTGGGAGTGCTGATACTCTCCTTGAGTCACCTTGTGCACTTATCCCTTCGTGTGAGGACCAAATTCATGCTTGTCTTACCACCTCAGGGCAGATTTTAAGCAGGTGCTACCAGTTTGGTGTTCTGGGAATTCTCGAACCCAGTGGCAGCTTGAAAAGGGTAGGAGTGAAAACAGGCTGAGGAGGATGCAGGGTGTTATGCTTAATTTGTGATCAGTTCTTGAAAGGGGCCTGTAAGAAAGGTGGGAGCCAACTCCTTTGGGCCTTTTGTGGTAGGAGAAGGGCTGAAGGTTCTGAACTGAACAAGGGTTAATTTAAATCAGATACAGTTAAGAAATTTTTTCCTTCTGGTGGTGAAACAGTGGCACAGGTTGCCCAGAGAGGAGGTGGATACCCTGTCCCTGGAAACACTCAGGGCCTGGTTGGATGGGACTCTGAGCAACCTGTTCTAGTTGATGATGTCCCTGCTCCGAGCAGGGAACTTGGATTAGATGGCCTTGAACTGTCTCTTTCAACCCAAACCTATTCTATTGTGTTTTTCTACAGAGAAAATAAACTAGCCCATATTCTCAGATGGTTTAAGGGATATTTATTCAGAATTAAGAGTGAGATATGACAGAACCAAATAATCTTTCCAAAACATTCTTCAGAGCTGGAGTTTCTGTTTCTTTCTTCTTCAAACTCCTCCTCTGTAAGTTCCCTGACAGCAAGCATTTCTTCTTTCATTTTCAGAATTATTTTAGTCTCCCTGCTGTTTGCAATCACCTGCTGAGGACTCTTAGAACAAGACTTCTCACCTGCCTATTTTCTTCATTCCCGTTGTTCTCAGGCTTTTGCTGTTTAGCTGCTCTAACTTTCCTCCCCCAGTCCCAGTCTCTTACCCACAGTATCACGAATGGCTGCTGAGCCTGGCACTTCCTTCATCCTCCAGCTGAAGCTCCAGGTACTGCACAAACAGGTCAAGTCTTTATTTATTAAAGAAAAGCCTTACCCTGATTGGGCTCTGGAAGCACAAAAGATGTGTGTCAGGAGACAAGGATGGACACAGGCTATCAAGTGATGGCCCAACAGTTTGAAACTCGAAGCTGCTCTTTGCTTCAGAGGCTGCGTGCTGCAGCTGTCCCTGCACATAGACACTTCTGCTTGGGGAGTGGAGCAGCACCATGCAGGGAGAGTGTGAGGCTGCTGCAGGCAGCATTCCTTCTACCCTGAGAGCAGTGGCAAAGGGAGAAGCACAGTGGGGCACGGGGATGTGGCTGCACTCACAGGGTACCATGGCTCTTTTGTGGCTGCTGTAGCAATGCTGGTGTCTGAGAGCTCTGCAATCATGTGTGAGTGTGACACAGTTACTGGTGCATGGCCTGGGTTTAGCAGAGTTCTGAAAGACAGGAAACTCGGTTTGTTCCAGTCAGAAATGAGTCACAAGTACACAGTTCTGTTTAGATCCAGTTTAAAGATGAATGTGATGGAAGCAAAGACAAATGTTGCTGCAGGAAGTAGAGTTTAGTCTAGATGGAACACAACTATGAGATGGGTGTTTAGAATTTATTTTAATGTGAAATCTGCTTCTTAAGCTTCCTGATTTTCTCTTAGTTTGGAAATGGTTATTTTAGGTGCTGGAGTTGAGAATCCAGGGAAAATGCAGAGGAGTGATAATCCTATCTCAAACCTTCTACTAAAAGCCTGATTTTGGAACTTTACAATCTGTTAAGTGGCCTTCACAGAGGACACAACTTTCTCCAATCATTTAAAAGATATTTTCTCTAATTTTCTTGATATTCTACCCTTCAGGTTACCTATGAAAGGAACCAGAGAAAGGGCAAGAAACCTGCCTGTAATTCTTAGATTTTATTTCTAGGTTTGAGTGCATTGAGGCTGCCTGTTTATATTGAACATGTTTATCGTAGGAAGTGAAGCAATTTTGGAAACTTGCCATTTTATCTTGTGACTGTCTTTTATAGAATAGTGACAAAAAGGGAAACTGTATCCTATCTTGTGCAGCATTTTGCTATAGTGGGGAAAGTATTTCTTACTGTGCTGTAATATGTAAATTAGCATAGTTTTATCCAAAATCTGAGAAAGTTAAGAAACTATGTTTCTCTATATGATATGTTCTTACCAAAGCAAAGTATTTTATTTCTTCCTGGTAAACAGTCCTTTTTAATAAAAAAAATGTAAGACGACAAAAATAATTGGAAGCAATTATTTGATGATATTTGTTTAACAAATGTGGCTTGTAGGAGAAAATGTATGTGGGTTTAGAAAGAACAAAAAAGATTACTGTTTTAGGAGTTTCATGCTGATGTATAGAGATTGAGTCAATGATTGCAGAAGCTCTAAAACAAAAAATTGAGGAAGGAATTAAATTTCTTTGTAATTTCTTACGAGTTCCTCCTTCTCAGGAAAAAAAGTGAAGCACTTAGTTCTGCCTGAGTAGCTGTTAACAATACCTGTGTGTGATGGAGCTGCTTCACCCAGTGTAAAACTGTTGCACAGTTTAATACACTTGTCTCTACCCAGCTGTCAATTTGGATATCAGGGCATGACAAGGCAACTGCTACAGAGATGGATACATTCCTCACTGCTTTGAAAAAGTCTGATCAAAGCACTGTGATTCTTATATCCAAAGAAGAGAGGGGAAGGTTGAAAGCTTGACTTAACAATGACTTTATGAAAAAATGCTCTGCTGTGGAGGCTAGAGCAGAGAAAAGGTTAACCATCAGTGGCATTAATTGGAATTAATTATAGAATGTTAGTAGAGTGATTATTTTTAATTTTTTTTTCCAAATTCTAATACAGTTTCTGCATTTTTCTTCCCTACCAGTATCCCCTTATGTTTGGACTGATCCTGGCATTCTGCTGGTGTTCTTTGGTTTGCTGTAGTCGAATTTATATGGGAATGCATTCAATTTTGGTAAGAAAATAATCTAATCTACTTCTCAACTTCTGTTTTAATCCTGTTCTGCTTTTCTAATCTTCCATTACATTGAAGGTTTTACAGTGCAATAATTATATATAGATGTATTTTTTGGAATGTCCTACCATACAGAAACAGAAGACTTGAGTTTCGTCAGCATAGAAATTGATAAAATAGCTAAAAGTGGCTCTCACTGTAAACTTATTATTGTCTTTTATAAACTCAGTCCATGGTGAAACTTAACAGGTTTAATGTCATATTTTAGTGCAGAAATTGATGACTGCCCTAAGGTGTAGACTAAATTTTCTTCTGCAGAGTAGAAATCATTTTGCAGAATGAGCAGGTGGCTGTTAAAGGTCACTGCACGTCAGCTGCTCAAAGCATGTGAGCATCTCATCTCAGAGTGCCACTCTACACACTAGAGCTTGATTTACCAGAGTTTCTAAAACCAGGTAACAAAGTTGTCATCTTAGAAAAACAAACTCATTAAACAGGATTAAACCTCCCCAAACTGAAACACAAGTGTATGCAATGTAAAAATGAGGAAACAAGAACACTACAAAGTAGTAATTGCAAAGCAAGACCACTAATGAGGGTGGCTAAAGATGTTTTTGAGAAGAAAAGCTGACAGAAAAGGGTAAGCCTGGTAGGGAAAAATAAATTTTCCCTGGTATGGGAAAATAAAGCAGCTCAGAAAAAGTAAATGACATTTTTACATCAGTAGTTAGAAGTCTTCCCTATCCAAAACCACTCTCAAAGATGATGTGATGGAGTGATAGTTCAGCTGACACAAAGTGTAATCAAACAAAGTCATGCAACAAGTACTGAGTAATCAGACAGAGCTATTTTGTAGTTTCACATCTGAATCTTCTGCAGAGTTTGAGGGAATGCAGTTCACCATATGCTGCCTGCAACATACATCAACCATATTACCTCACTTTGAGGGGAGTAGGTGGCAAATAGAGCAGAAAGTTTTGTTGCTTCTAAAATGAATAAGTCTGATGTTTATATCAGTCAATTTTACTAGAGCTTTTATCAAGCTTTTAATTAGTGGAAGCAAATGAAAATGATTCATTGAAGCTGGAGCAATGCAAACTCTGCTGATTGAAGTCCCACCTCCTGGCTCATGTGGAGGAACTGATAAGCATGAAAGTAAAAGTGGGCCACTTTGTAGTGCTTGGATTGCACAAATTATTCTTTTGCAATCAAAGGTGACAAAAGTAGCAGAGAATTCCATGCAACTGAGTGATCAGTCAACTGAAATTTAATGCTGAAGTAAAAAAGAATTGCATAACCTTTTCATTAAGAAAAGATCATTAAAAACAATAGTAAAACTGAAAATGAGTTAGGAAGCCACAGAGCTTCTCTCTTCCTCCCCTTTTAATATTTGGAAACAGTTCCAATTCTTGCAGCATTGTTAATTCTGAAGCTGGAGTGGAAAGTTGAAGCTGCTCAGGACTGCCTGGCTGCAGTGGTCCTTGACTGCTGCACCAGCTGCTGCTGCTGCCAGTATTTGTGTGTTGGCACCCAGGCCCTCAGAGCCACTGTTGAGCTGTTTCAGCAAACTTAAGTTGGCAGAACATATTTAGCTGGGTTGGATTTGTGCTGACTGTAGGTTGGAATGCCCTGGCCCTGGACAGGCACCAGTGTTGCCAGCAGGAAAAAAAAATCATAGAAGAATCACAGAATAGTTTTGGGTTAGAAGAGACCTTTAAAGATCATCTAGTCCTAGCCCCCTGCAACAAGCAGGGATATCTGCAACCAGAACAGGTTGGTCAGAGCCTGGACTGACCTGACCATGAATGTTTCCAGAGACAGGGCATCCACCACCTCTCTGGACTCCCTGTACCAGTGCCTCATCATGCTCATTGGAAAAATAAAAAATCTTCCTTACATCCAGTCCGAATCTTCCTTTTTTAGTTTAAAACCATCACTCCTTGCCATGTCTCAACAGGCCTTACTAAAAAGTCCAGACCTGCAACTTTGAAGGGTCCTTTGATAATAACTTCATTTATGATCTGGTCAGGATGCAGGTGATTTGTTAATAGGTGATCAAATGCAAATCCTTACCTTATGTTTAACATGAGAAAGTTTTAATCTTGTAAAAGGTTAGAGATGGGAATCCACAAGTTGCTTTTAACACTACAGTAGCTAGGCTTGTGTTCTTGCTGATGTAACATGAGAGGGTTTTTTTTTTTAATAGTTCATACAGTGAAACCATATTTCTCTTCAACAGGACGTTATTGCTGGATTTCTGTATGCTATTCTTATCCTGGTTGTCTTCCATCCAGTTGTAGACCTGATTGATAACTTCAATTTAACTTACAAATATGCACCCTTAATTATCATCAGTCTCCATTTGGCCCTGGGCATCTTCTCCTTCACCCTGGACACGTGGAGCACATCGCGAGGAGACACGGCTCAGATCCTGGGCTGTGGTGCCGGCGTGGCCTGCGGCTCTCACGTCAACTACATCCTGGGTCTGCAGCTGGATCCTCCTCCCCACACCCTGCCCTTGTCCCTGTCCTCCCTCACTGTCACCGTGTTTGGAAAAGCCATCCTGCGCTTGTTGGTCGGCGTGGTTGTTCTGTTGCTAACCAGAGTGGCCATGAAGAAAGCCACCATCCCCCTGGCCTGTAAGATATTCCGCATCCCGCAGGGCGACGTGCGCAGAGCCCGGCAGCGCATGGAGGTGGAGCTGCCCTATCGCTACATCACCTATGGCATGGTTGGTTTCTCCCTCATGTTCATTGTTCCTTGCCTCTTCCACTTCATTGGTCTTTCCTGATGCAGTTGGATCACCCTGAGTAGGGAGAACTGAGCTAGTTGCTTTTTGAAGAGGTGCACTAGTTTGCTAAGGGAAGGCCGGCCAGCTTGGGTCTTCCTATTAACAGCAATACAAAGCAGGCAAAGCATTTAAAGGGCTTTGCACATCTCTGGGGATGGTTTAGGGCCAGCAGTCAAGCATCAGTCCAGGAGAAGTGCTGACCTCTGTAAATGCTGTTTTTGGACTTATTGCTGTAACCAAGTTTGTGTGTGTGATGCAGTGACTGTCTGGGATGGCTGCCAGTCTGTACCTGTCTACACTGACCCTCAGCAGGTATGTCTGACAGCTAATCAGAAGGCTCCATTCATGATCTGTTTGCCATTTCACAGTAATAATTCAAGTTGTTGGACCATAGACTGTTAAATTTGCTTTCTTCTATTCTTTCCTGAAGTCTTGCTTCAAGGTATTTCAGCTAATAGGTATTTCTAACGGACCAAACTTGTAATGAGGTTTAATTTTTTTTAAATAAACAAGCAGAAGCCTTTTTCTTTAGCCCCCTTTGCAAAGAAAAATGTCCAGATTAGCATTGGTAGATATCACTGAATTATATATAATTCAGGTACTGTATTTTATGGTTTAATAACTGTGCCTTTCTGTTGCTAAATTAAGAAATGCCATATATACTGTGATGCAAAAATGCCTAATTTTATTGAAAATCCTATGTAATTAGGCAGATATTAAAAAATGTTAAGATTGTCCATGTTGCTGACATGGTCCAAGTTAACCAGAATGTTCAGTTTTTTCCTGATAAAATTGCATAAATGAAATGACCCAGGAATTGTGTCCTTGAGCTCAAGGTATTGTAAATGAACAGTAGTCCCTTTTGTAAGTATTTTTAATGTGTATTGTAAGTTACTGCAAGAGGATATATTTTTCTGGAGATTGTTTATACAGTGGATGGATATTCAAAATTAACTATTTAAATATATAAACAATAAAACCACCCCATTCTGCAAGAAATGGGCTTCACTTATTATTCCAAATTAATCTAGGAGGACCACTGCTTTTAGGTATTTGGTGAGAAAATATAATTCTTATTCTAGAAAAATCTGTATTTTTATGCATTAACATACTATATTTGAAGGTGATAATAACTTCTACCTGATTTATATAGTTATAAGACAATGTAACAATTAAAGTAACCTTGTAATCATTCTGATTGACAGATTGTCATCAGTCAGGACAGAAAGGTCAATGCATGAACAGTTTGTGATGTCTAAATTTGGCAGGATTTTATTATGTGCTTTTGGGCTTTTCATGATCCTTTTCCCTTCAAGTGTAATTTCATGTGCCTTTTTTTTCTGTTCATTTTGTCTTGTTCATGTGTTGCCTGATGTGTTCTTTCCATGTCAGGAATGGTTACTGCAGGAAGTGCTGTCTTAGTGTTTGACCAGACACCAATTACTTCATTTTGCATTGTGCATGTTTTTCAGGAAAAACATCATTTGGTTGGAAAATATGGTGATTAGATAGAATACAAAGCCTACGTTTTTGGTTTTTTTTGTAAACAATATTTATGTTTAGAAGGGTTTGTTGTGTCTTTTTTTTTTTTTTTCTTCTTTTTTTATATTGGAGATATCTCCAAACTGTTAATATGTAGATTGACACAATTAATTTCATTTTCTTTGAAGCAGATGAGGTTTATGGTACGCTGGCACTGGATGATGTGAAAAACTTAACTTTTCTGGTGCATTTCTCCAGTGCATCCTGAATGCACTGCTATGAATGTATTCAAACTGAGGTGTTCAGAACTGAGTGTGTTAAACAACTTCCAGAGCAGAAAAGACCTTACCAAGTAGAAAATGGTAAGCTTGTTTCAGTGTGTATTTCTGGATTTGGTTTTTGTGTCTGTTCCTCTTTTGCAGTTCAATGCTGAATGTGCAGTAAAGGTTTGAATTTTTCAAATTAATTTCTGGGCTTTTGAGAGTGGGATTTCCACTGATTTGGCTTCACACACCAAGATAGCCATTAAATAAATAGCTGAGGGAATGTACACAAAATGCCTTATGCTTAAAGCCCTAAGCAAGTGGTGTAGTTTCAATTATAGTCAATTAGTCTGAGGACTAATAATAGTCAAAATAGCTAAAAATAATAGGATAACTTTTTCTGAAATTTAGGGCATATTTTCCTTAAATATCCTAACTTTATAGTTTATAGCAAAAAATACATAAATTCTAGTACAGAAAAGGTGAGTGAGCAAAACTAATTTTTTAAGGTACATATTGGACTCTAGAAACTTCAAGTTTACATCTAAAACTGTATTTTCTAGCTGTGTTTGCTCTCTTGTAGTATTAATGGAACATGGGATGTACTGTGGAGGATCTGGAAGTGATGAAAAAGATCACACAGAGCTTTCAAAAGGCTAAGGAAAATTGCACTGTAGCTTATTCTACTGTCATAAATGTATTTTTTATATGTTTATACATTACATTAAGTTCAAAATGCCATGTTCCATGTACCACTACCCAGGAAATGTCCATCAGAATGTTTATACAGCACCTTCAGCAAGTTCTTCACTGAAGTTTACATAAGGAAAAGTTCTACTGTTCTATTTTCATGTTTTGTAAGGGGTTAGGCTCAAGAGGGCAGTTAGACAAAATGTCATACAATATGAATACCTTTAGAGAATAAAGAATCACAGACATACAGATGCCTAAAAATCCAAGTATTTGTATTGTGGTATAATTTTGTTTACTGATAAGCTAAGATTCCTTGGATTTGGGTGTAACAAAGCAGCAGGTAAAACTGGAGCACTTTCTTTGCCCTAATCTATTCTTAGAGTTGAACATGAAAAATGTTTCTAATGTGAGCACCAGCTGGTACCAAATTCTTTATAAATAAAGTGAACATAGCTTTAAGAAGTAGCCAAATGTCTTTCCAGAAGGACAAAATGCTTGAAACCCTTGATGACATGGTGCATAAACATCCTGCTAGTGAACTCCCTTAGTCCTAGAGAGGAGTACTGCTTTAGAGAACCAGGTATCAATGCACATTTATTGCAAACAGCTCCAGGCTAAATTTGCCTTTTTAAATTATTCTATGAAATAAACCTTAAAACCAACAGGCAGGTAGAGAGCAATTTGATACAGAATTCTGTTTTTCAAGAGTTTGAAGAGATGTGAATTAGTCTGAGACTGCCTTGAACATGGGAGCAGGATTTTTTCTGACACTGTCCTCAGTCAGAACTGACATGTGCATTGCATCTTGGGTGAGTTTAGAATCTGTTATTTTGGAAAAAAGTTTCATGTTTGTAAAAAAGCATTGCTTTTTCTTTCTCCTGTGTGATCACCTGTGAAGCTGTTGAGTTTCATGAGGAGGTAGAGGAGTGACTTGAAGGTAAATTGGCAAACCAAAGGGAGTTGGGTTTTGTTTATTTATTTGGAATTTTTTTAAGGTTATATACAGCATTTCTCCTGGAAAGAAAAACCAAACAGAAAGATGCATTTCTTTTAAAATGGCATCTCCAAATGTGATATGTGGCTTTTGTGTTATTTTTTTTCTTACCAGAACAGTGTTAAATTGTCTGGATATTAGAAGCTAATATGTTTTCCTTTATTTTTTTCTTTTAATTATTGCTCTCAGTATCCTTTACTCTTTTTTTTTGCTTATTTCTGCAAGTGTCCAGAACTTCTGTAAGCAGTTGCTACTTATGTGAAGATTGTAATTTTGAACTTGTGAATAATTAAGGGTTGTTAGCTGCAAAAATATATGAAAACAAATCCTTGCATGCTGTAAGTAAATACATCTGTTGTGCTAAAAGTTGTTTCTGTTTCAGTATTTGCTTTCGCAATGAAAAATTCCAGTTTTCACACACAATGCAGAAGATAGTTAATAATTCCATGGTTTGAAGGGGCATTGCTGTCAAACTCCTGCCAACTTTACTGGGAGTTTTGCTCTTGGTTCCTTCCACACAACACAGAATGAAGCCTGAAGGGCAGGTGTGTGCTGACCTGTGAGCAGGCTCAGTGTGTGTGAAGTGACTCAGCTTCTAAATGTGACAGCCTTGCTTTTGGGTGATTCTCCTTGTTACAATCACACTTGGCCCCATTTTTACCAGATTGCTTAAGGGCTTAGCTTGGAAGCCTGTTCTCTGTAGGAGGAACTGGCTGCACATTTCTGACACTCCCCCTCTGTGCCATAATTCTGTGAATGAAGAGACCCCAGAATAAAGTCAGTAGGTCAAATGAGAGGAGAATTGATTTATTGGGGTATTGTGACTCAACTTACTGTAATTGATTCTCTAGTGGTTCTTTGGTCTAATGTAGAATGTTTGTTGGTTATGTAATTTATTTCTGTATTCGACAAACATCTTCGAGGAAACTTAACTTTTTTGTGGGAGGAAGTTGAATGACTTCTTGCCAGACTTTATTCTACAGGAAAGCTTAGGTGGTGTTTTTGTTTCAGGAAAAAAAACAAGTAAGGCTGTTTTAAATTTTACTGCAAATGATATATTTGTCAAATTGGTAGATTAATTGGGTCACTAACGTTGTTCTTCTTCCAATACTGTACAAAGGCAATGAAAGCTGAATTTAGAAACAAAATATGATATTGTGTGGCAGAGAGGATATTATAGCACTTTAGATGTTGTCTAAAAAGCAAGTATCTACACATGCTGGTTTTGAAGCAAATTTAGCCATGCATTAGAAAAATTACTTTGCACTTCATTCTGCACCAAAAATTATTTGCATGTTGGTAAGAGGCCTTGTAAGAGCAGGAAGGAAAGCAGGGTGTGCTTGCAGTATATGATCAGTGGCTGTTCCTGTAGGATCAAAGGAGAAGAGAGGGTAAGTGGGATAATAGTACCTTAAAGATGCTGACTAGTAAATGTAAATAATTCCCATCAAGTTGGAGAATTTTATTAGTCACTGAATTTTGACTAAATTAGTCACTAAGTTTTCCCACAAGTTTATTTTTGTTAGAAAGTTAATAAGAGTGATATTACTGAAATGGAAATTAGCTCTTAAAACAATTCTGGATGTCTAAAGTATCAGAACTGAAGATCAGTTCAGGAGCAAGTAATGGGAACAGTAAGAACAGAGTCTGAGGGGGATTTTGTATTAAACTTAATGCACTTAAAAATAATGCCAAAATTTGGCCTACACTTGATTTATATGAAATCTGTAGTACAATATAGATACATATATACATATAATATTGTGTATTGGAGTTTAATTTTTTATGTATAGATATTTTTTTCTGATTACTGAATTCCCTGATAAAAGGAAGTGTTGATAAAATACAAACCAGCTTTGTCTGTATAAGGTGAGGCTGTATGTTAAAAGCCTTTTGGGAAATAATGCAGTTGTAACCCAGTCTCTCAACCTCTTGGAGAACTTGTTTAAAAAAAAAAAACAAAACAAAACAATTGAGATGTAAGCCCCGAGTTAGTTGAGGATCACATAATGGTTGCTGTATAATAGTGTACAACTGATGTTTTAAAAATTAATACATCAGAACTTTTTGTTATACTCTTGTTAATGATTTTGTACTCATCGTACACTTTCTGAGTTGTCAATGAACTCTTAAGCTTCTATTGACTGGTAACTGAAATGTCTAACTTCATCTGCAATGCGTGGGTAATAAACTGCTGCTGGATTCAGTTGTGTTTTTGTCTTTATTCCTTTGTGCTCAGGGACAAGATTTGAGTTTATGGATGGATTTAAACCCCCAAGTTTGTTTTCTGAAAGTTTGTTTCCCCTTAAATGTGTAAGGCTGATTTGATGCAGTAGATTAGCAAGTATAAGCAGAGAGTACATTCTGCTTCTGTGTCAGTTGAAAAATTATCTTGAATTATTTAACCCAGCATGTGTTTTCATCTCTCCTGGTATGGCAGTAGCCATATGTGGGTGGGAATTCCTGCTGTAAGAGAGTTCAGTCCTGGTGGCTAATCAAATCCACTACTGCCTTGGGAAGATTGCCAAAATAATGCCTGTAATGAAGAATTCCTTTGCAATTGCTTACCTCATGCTGTGAGGCAAAGGGATGTAATCATGTTTGCCTCGTATAGAATGATTAAATTTCAGAACATCATGACCCAGATTTCTACTAACTTGCAAAGATTTTCAAACTGGAAATTTTGGGACGCTGTTTCCCTTCACTGTATGCAGCAGGTACTTTAATAATTTGCTTTTGATTTATTGTTTGCAGCATTATTCATGCTGTAATGGCTCCTGATTGCTTAGTGATCATTGCTGTGGACTGCAGTACATCAGCTGCAGATGCTGAAACCCTAAATTAAATAAAGCTTTTACTCAAATTGACACTTTAAGAGTGAGAATATTTTCTCTGATGTGATGTTTTTGGGACAATGCTTTCTCTGATCATTTTTAATAAGGTTTGAAGGTATAAAAGTTGCTGATCTCTTTAAGACAGTGGCAAAAGCAGAGAGTCAAAAGGTCTGGCATCCAGAGTGATTTCATAGCAATGGTAATTAGCACTGCACTGTGCTTGCCTTGCAGCAGCAGTTCAGTTCTTTCCTGATGCACTGGCCATGTGTCAGTGTTGCTATTGTGTCTAGACTTAGGCTGACTAACCTTACTAATTTATAGTTGAGAGAAAAATAATAAATGCTTCGGGCCAGGTTGGCTCTTTATACCTCGTGGCCTGTTTGGGCACCTTTTTTAAACCTCTGGTTGCTGAGTTTTCTTTCTTGTCAATGCAAATAAAGGACTAATTTAGAATTTGTATACAAGACACTTCAGTAGTTAGTAAGCACTGTATTCTAGGATCAAGAGTTCTGAAATACAGATCTGGTACAGTGGCCTAGTGCTGAATTTGGGCTAGTGCTGGATTCAATGTCAATCTGTCTCAGTTGGGATAAAGAGATCAGATCCTGAAGCAAAAATAAAGATGGCACCTTCCTAACACAAACCTGTACAGCCTGTGGGCTGTGACAATCTTCCTTCTCAATAAATTGCCCCTCCCAAAAGGCAGTCAGCAGCAGATCTGAGCTGCTTTATAATGAATGCCTTTTGCACTCAGGAATCTCACGTGGGTGGGTGACTGAGGTTCTTGGGAAAAGCCAGCAAGAAGGGTAGTGGCACCCTGTGCAGCTATAAGAGATTGTGAGCACTGTTACCAACAGCAGCATTATTAAAATTAGGAATTGCTGTAGCAAAGAGAATGAAAGACCCAGCTCTGTTTACTGCAGGATGAAGGAAGTCAGCTTAAGTTATGTGAAGTCAGGCACTGCTAGCTCTGAGCTGACCTCTGAAAATGGTATCCTTACCATTTGACTTGTACAATAAAAATTTTGATTGCATTGTAATTAGAGCATATAATTTAATCATCTTTTGGTTTTGGTTTATTAAATGCTTATTCAGCATTAAGTGGCAATTAAGCATTGAAGTGCCTTCAGTAAATCCCAAAACTTCATTATCATCAGTCATAATAAATTTGCCTCACTTGTACATTTTGTCAAGTCCTGCAGATAGAGCTGCCAAAAAATGCTGGAGAGAGGTTTGTGATCTCCCTGCTCCCCCTTATCCCCAGCAAACAGAGGAGAACTGAAAAGTGAAATCAGTGAGCTGTACCTTTTAAAGATGTTAAAAATAAACCCCTTTCTCCAGCAAACCACATTAACTTCTACTACTTCAGCTGCAGGAATCTGCTGATGGAATCATGTTCATTGATCCCTGCTATGTAACACTGTCTCTATGCACATCCCAGCTAATTACAGATTGTTATGTTGAACAAGTTGGTAAAGGTAGCCAAACTGCCACAAAAAAACCCAAAAAAACCTTGCATATTAGGTAGATGCAAACACACAGTAAGAAAAAAAAATTCTTATTCTAGACAATTTGCTGTTTGAGTTCTTGACCTCTGGCTAGAGTATATAACACTGAAACTCAGATTTGTTCAGACTTCGGTTTCTTTTAAGGTGGGGATCTTAAAGATTCTTTTCTGAAAATATCTTTTATATCTCTAAAGTAGCTGTCAAGAATTACAAGTGAACTCTGGAGCATCTGCCCTGCAATTCCTGAGGTAAACTTAGAGCTGCATCTCTCCCCACAGCACACTGACTCAGCAGCATTGGTGTGCTATCCCAAAAATGGCATTTTCTGTTAATACAGCTACACTTGTCTGGCACTATTGGGCACCAAATCAGTGGTTGCAAACTGTGGCATTCCAGTTTATCTTGCAGCTGTTTTTACCACATGAACAATGAACAGAAGGTATTTGATGAATTGGTGGCAACTGCCCCAGGAAACTCAGATGAAAAGCTACCAGCTGAAAATATTATTGTAATACTGGTATTTGCAATGCAGTCTTATAATGCATATTGTGTCTTCAGTGAAATCATCTGCCTCCTGTTTGGAAATCAGAACTGATCTCACCCGTGTGAGCAGACTTTAGTTCTGGGTGACAGCTCTGGCAGGATGAGGCTGCACAATGGGGAAAGGTATTTACTGTGAAAACCTAAGTGTGTAATTTGGGTCTTCATGCTTTGATTTATTTAGATATTTTTCTATGTTCAGTGCACTGTAAAAATGTCAACCAAATAACTGTTAAGGAGCAAAAACAAACAAAAAGGGGGCACTTTTTCATGGCAGTTGGGAGTTTGGTGGGCTGTGCATCTGGGACTCCTCAGGAATGCAAGTACCTGGTTCTAATAAACGACTCAAAATGTTGCAGTGATCAACAGAAAAGGATGATCTCTGCTCACAGAAAGGTAATTGCACTGGTAGAACATAAACACGTGCATTATTTATGTACCTACCTGAGCAGAAATATTAAAAATAACAGTTATACTGGCACGTGTAGAATTAAAATTTTGCACATTTTGCTAGTGATGAACAAATGAAATTATCAACATTTTGAAGTCTTTTGATTGACTTTCTGCTTTAAGGTGACATAAAACTGAACTACAAGGTGTGTTTTTTATACTGCTCTATGGTCATTGTCCATGTAACATTGGCCATGTCAATGGGTTTAGCTAAAGCTTTTTTTATCTTGCCAAAACAATGCATAGTCAGTTCAAATGCTTAGATTTCAATTAAAAAAATGGAAGTGCAAACTAAGCTAATGAAAATATTTCTATGTTTTAAAAAAGTCTCAAAATTGTTTATTTGTCCATGGTATTGGTAGTATTATTCCATTTATCAGGAAAGACCATATATGTGATTTTAACTGCTATGAAAATAAAGGTATAAATTATTTTCCTCACTGAATAACATCCATCCAAGGTTATGGATTAATGCTACTCCTCAGAGTAGAAGGAATTTCGAATTACAAAACTTGGGGCAATATTAAATAAAACATTAGAAGAAGCAAACGTTAGTTGTGCCATTTTCCTGTTCATAGCTTGGATGTGTCAGCCTAGTAATTGGTAAGTTAAAAAAGGATCCAGGTAAAGAACGCTCGGTGCCCTCGAACCCGCGCCATGGCCGAGCGCAGCCGGTCCCGCGGCCCGGGGCGGGGCTTCCCAGCGCCAGCCAATCACACCGCGCCGATTGCCGCCCGGCCCCGCCCCCTCCGCCTTTGACCAATCCCCTTCCCGTGCGTCGCTTCCTTCCCCGCCTCCATGGCCGGAAGATGGCGGCGGCAGCAGCCAATGGGGAGCGGGGGCGGGGCTGGCGGGGGCCGCGCGGGGCGCACGCGGCGGCGGCTCTGAGGGGACCGGGACCGGGAAACGGGACCCGTGACACGGCCGGGATAAGGATCGGGTGAGGAACACCGGCAGGACCGGGATAAGGATCGGGTGAGGAACACCGGCAGGACCGGGATAAGGATCGGGTGAGGAACACCGGCAGGGACCGGGATAAGGATCGGGTGAGGAACACCGGCAGGGACCGGGATAAGGATCGGGTGAGGAACACCGGCAGGGACCGGGATAAGGATCCAGGTGAAGAACACCGGCAGGACCGGGATAAGGATCGGGTGAGGGACACCGGCAGGACCGGGATAAGGATCGGGTGAGGAACACCGGCAGGGACCGGGATAAGGATCGGGTGAGGGACACCGGCAGGGAACAGGCTGCCCAGGGCATTGATGGCATCACCATCCCTTGGGAGTGTTCTAAATCATGTGGATGTGCTTAGGGACACGGTTTAGTGGTGGTCTTGGCAGTGCTGGGTTAATGCCTGGATTTGATCACAAATGTTTTTTTCAGCCTCAGTGATTTGTGATTCAATAAAAGATACGTGTTAGGAAGTCATGCTGACCTCACCCGGGTTTGGTGCAGGCGGGAATCTTCATTAATAATTGTAACAGTCTAAAACAACAAAAAAAACTCCACAGCCAAACAAATCTGGAAAAGGTCAGAAGAAGTAATGAAAGTTGCAATTTGGGGTTTTTTATTTGGTAGTTTTACTCACTTGGGGAAAAAAGGAAAATAAACTTTTCTATGGTTTTGAATAAAAAAGTAGTTACAGAAACTACTATGACATATTTTTAAATTATATTTTATATAATCATCAGATATCTCCAAGTATCCTGTGTTGTACAATTAACTTTTCCTAGAACATACAGGGAGTGGAATTGTCAATTCTGTGTGATATAACTGGCTCATATTGGTTACAATCCTATAATTCTAAATTAATTTTTTCCTAGACATGTGTTATATGTAGTTTGTTCTCAGAACTAAGTTATGTTAATGCCTTTTATTTTCTAATATTTTCAGTGTTTCCTGTTTGAGAGAATAATCAGATTTAGTGAAGTTTGAAGATAAGTGTCCCTGTCAGCAGAGTATCTGAACAGGTTTGTGTTCATGTGAATCCCATGGTTTCTAGGTGCTGATTTTACATGGTGCTTGTTTAAAGTTTGCATGTTGGTTTCTGTTTGTTTAAAGACAGATGTAGACATGTTTTTTTTCTCCAAATACCATTTTATGGGGTCAAGGAGCAGCCCTGTAGGGAAAGGTGGGCCCAGGATTCCTGGTCAGCTTTTTCATTGGCATGACCTGGGACCTGTCTGTTTCTTCTGTGTCTCAGACCTGCAAATAAATACATTAAATTCTTTTTCCACATCATTTTGCACAAGTTCTTCTGTGCATGGGATGATTGATGATGTTCAATGTTTTTTTAAAAAGAGCATAGAATCATAGAACTTTTTGGGTTGAAAGGGTCCTTAAAATTCCTTTCAGGTACTGGAAGCTGCAATGTCACCCCAAAGCTTTCTCTTTTCCAGGCTGAGCAATCTCAGTTCTCTCAGCCTTTCAAGATGATTTTTAAAAAATGTGTTTTTTTCTTTCCCTGCATCATTTTTGCAGGGCAGCTCTGGGGTCTGGTCTGTACCTGACTGTGTGGGTGTTCTCCTGAGAGACCAGATGGTTGTTACCTGCTGGCAGCATTTTCCAGCTTTGTTGTGCTTTTTATTGGAAGTACACAAATAATGATATTTCCAAGCTTTTCTGGGAAAAAAAAATAGGAAAATGGGCAAAACAGAAGGAAATCAGCACTATCTTGATGCTCAGGTGTGCTGTCTCTGCAGACAATCTAAGACTTGGGTTTATTTGGTGAGTGAAAAGATGTTTTTTATGGGCTCAACTTCTCCAAGCTCATTAGTGGCTTTCACACCCAACATTAAAAAGAAGTTTTGAAAATTGGGAATCAGGGACTGGGCAAAGTTTTGGAGTGTACTTTTGCACTTGAGAGCAGTTCAGGTGCAAGATGGGCAATGGAGGAGATAAGAAAAAGAGCATATTGCCCAATCCCGTGTCAAAAATAATTTGGAAGGATTGGCAGGAAGCAAATATTTGCAGCTGTCCATTTTAACAAGTATTATAATATATATTATGATGCTATATTATGCTAAAGCTCTTCAGTCTAATAAATTAAAGTCCATTCTCTAGTCTGATCTCCTTTGCAAGATAAACCATCTGTATTGTTGTTTATACCTTTTATAGATTAATTTATTAATTTATTGCCCCTTTTTCACATTAATCTGAAAGCACTTCTTCCAGATTGATAATATTATCAGGGTTTTGTGTTATTTTTTATTGCACTGTTTGTATTGCTGAAAATGTTTTGAGGTGACCTTAATGCTTACTTTGAGACTGAATTTGTAGCAGATAGAGGAATGCAGGTATTTCAAAACTTATTAGTTCCTATTGTTTTGCTATTCGAGACTTGTTTTATATAAAAATGCCCTGTGGCCTTGAAAGGACACTTGCTATTTATTTTCTACATTCTGTAGTTTTCCAGATAAATGAAAACCTAATGAAAAACCTCCAAATGAAAGGGTTCATTGTTTAATATGGCAACTGAATCTTACCTGTGAAAATGTGGTTCTCCTGGTTCTTATGCTGACTTAAATTAAATTATGCAAATCCAAAATTAGTTTTAAAGTGAAAGGATTGTTTTGCTGTATTGTTTATAACGTTTTTTGCAATCACTTTTTTTTTTCTTCAGCAGAAACTTCATTTTTTAATATTTTTAACTGTTTAACATCTTTTCACTTGCACCTCTCTCTGCAGCTCACCATAACTACTGAGATATTTCATTTTAACCCTGGCTGTTATTTCAAGGCAAAACCACTGCTCAGCTTCTCATTAAAGATAAGATGCAAAAGTGCAGTTAAAATGGTGAAAAGACAGCCCAGCATTTAAATAAAATGGGCAAACTGGAGTTGTGTGCTGGCAGTACCTGGAATAGGAAGCTTCATATATTGTTCACTTTTCAATAATTTGGGGCTCTTTTCATAATAATAATAATTTGTGTACCTTTGTTGCTATGGGAATGAGTGGGAGAGCTGGAATTAAGTGTTATTGCACCTTTGTGCAATCAGAAGGGAGAAGCAGCTGTGAAATAAAAATTTCTTATTTAGAAACATCCAGCTTTTACTAGCAATACTTGAGTTTTTATGCAGTTTATGAAGCAGTTTTAATTTTAGTTTATTCAATTTCTGTAAGGATATCTCAGTAAATACATGACTCTGTTTTGAAAGGGAGAAAAACAGATTTAAAGAGAAGTTAATTCCAGTGGTTTAATATGTTGGGCAACTATTATCTTGCATGTGCATTGAACACTCCTGCTTTGGGAATGTTTGTGGGAGATAGATATGAGTGTAAGAGGCTGAGAGAGGAAGGGTTCTGTAGTTGTTAGGTTTGGTTTGTTCATCCCTCTGCCCTAGGAAATTTGAGTGATGGGTGTTTCTGGGCTCAGCACTTGCTGGATGCTAAAAGAGAAAATACAAATGCACTCAAGTCAGTCATTCCCTGTATGTTTGTCTGTGCCTTGCATGGACATAGGAGCCACATCTCGCATTATTATGAAGTCTGAATGATCAAACTCTATGGATTAAAGTCTCCAAATGAGACTTTAATAAAGAACGTGTATATTTTTAACCTCTGATGGTTCAGAAGGAAAAGTTGTGCCGTTGAATTTGGTATCAATTTTTCGTGCTAGGCAGTTTTAAGCAAAGGCTGTGATTTTTGATTAGCGGTCGGATTTGAGGAACGGAGGCTTTTAAAAGGCAGAAACATTGGTGCTTAATTAACGCTCGTGTTAATTATGATTGATCGGGTAAATCGCGACTCCCTCTGAGCTGCTTTGGGGCGGTCACTGGCGACACCCGGTGGCCGAGAGCGGAATGACAGCCCCGGCAGTCTGTGTCCCAAACTTTGGCCTTTTCCACCCAAAATCCTTGGCTGTGGCTGTGTGGAGGGACACGCTCAGCTCCTTAGGCTGCTGTCCCGACAGTCCCAGGAGCATGGAGAGGAGGCCACCTTAATCTGGAAGCTGTGTGCTCTCTGTGCACATGCACGTTCTCTTACTGAGGTCTTAATGCTGCTTTTGAAAATATGGGCTGAGCAAATATTGTGTCATGCTGTTGTCTGCCTGGCAGTGTGGTATCTTCCAGAAAGGAATAATGAGCCAGCTTATCTCAGAGCTGCTTGTTTCTCAGTCTGCCTTCCTATTTGGGCTCTTTGCTGTGCAAGGACAGTGGTGGGTGCCAGGCTGGCGGGGTTATAGAAGCAGATAAAGACAGTTAAAGTTTTTACCCCCACTACTACAACTGGGAAGTATTTTGTAAGATAAACTTTATGATTTCTGCTTCATATTTTATTTGTGGTCAGTTTATACTCTTAAACTCTTGTGCCAGTATTGTTCTTGAGTAGCTCCCCTCCACCCCAGCATTAATTCCTTTGATGTATTTGTAGATTGTGATCATATCCCTGCTCAGTCTCTGTCTTTGCCAAGCTACACAAGGCAAAAGCATCCAGCTACTTCTTGTGAAATAAACAGTCCATTACCTGCATCATCTAACCCTTCCTTCTCTGCACTGGATTATGGTTTTGTTATCAAGACATTTGCCTCAGCAAAGGGCACTGCTGGGAGCCTGCCATGACCCTGTGAAATATGGGTTTACTTAAGCACTGAGGACAAACATGGCTTGAGAGCAGGGTTATTAAAATGCAAAAAGCTCTTGGCTTTGCTTTTTATCCCTGTCTTACTTTGAGGCAGCAGGCTGCTGAAAACATTGGAAAAGTGTTTGTGGATCTCAGAAAAGTAAGTTCCCCACCGAGGTCTTTGGGGTTTGTGGGTCCTAACAAAAACATGGAGTTCTGGATTTGCCAGCAGGAGTTGCCTGTGTTGCTGCATATAGCAGATCTCTTGATTAGAAAGTCTGCAGTATCAATACCTACACACTTTCTCATTGTCCTTCCCCTTCATGAGTCCTAAATCACTTAAAGAGTGAAAAAGTTGAATGTGAACTTCCAGTGGAGTTTGGAAAATCACTGTGCATTTGGGTGTCATGAAAAGTAAAAGCTGATTTTTTAAAAAAATCTTGTCTAGCCTTGGTGAAGCTGCTGCTAGAGTTCCATGTATGGTTCAAGAGTAAACACTGGTAAAGGCTCCTGGAAACAAAGAGCTAAAGAGAGTGCCTTGCATGGGTTCAGTGTCCACATCCTTGATGCCTTAGCATCTTTTGTGGAGACTCAAAAGTAAATTCCCCTGGTCAGGATAAAAGCAGCACAGCTCTGAGACCCTTTATTTCAGCCTCTTCCATCCTTCTGTTGTCACTTAGATGACATATTTTCCTTTTGTCTGCTACAGAGCATTGAAAATGGAGCTTAGGGCATGATAAAGATTCAGCAGAGCTTCCAGCTGTCAGACTGTGCACAAAGAGCATGTTTTGGAAACTGATAGTCTGTGAACTGTCACGGGAACACAGGGATCTCAAATTTCTCTTGTTGCTTTGAAACTGGAGAGGGTCTGACAATTTACCTTGACATGGGGATGTTCTGGAGTAGCTAAATATAAAAAAATTGGATATTGTGGGACGTGACTGTCAAAGACACCTTAGTGATCTGCACATTCTGGAGAAGCAGATGGGGAAAATGAGGAGAAATTGTTTTCCCTGCATAGGCTTGGCAGATGTTTTTGCCTGTCCAATACATCTGGAACTGCAGAGAATTGCTTGGGCAGTGATGTTAGAGTGGGGCTAAGAATTACCAAGCACACAAATGTTTGTCTGGTATTCCCCTACATCTGCACATGCAGGGAATTATCTTCATACCAGTTCACCAGCAACTGATTTAAGCTTGGATTGTTAAGAAAAGAGTCTTGAAAATGTAATAGTTTTGTGTTTTGAAAAATAAGCTCTGATAATGAAGTGTGCTTAAGGTAAATTGCTGTTGTGAAAGAATTCCTGAAATATTCCAGTAAACAAAACATCAACATTATATCATTGTAGGTATTTTGGCACCAGTATGTGGTAGTAGAAGCTCTTTTTCCAATTACAGCAAAGTTTCTTTATATCCTTTTATTACGATTGCTGCTAAATTCAGGCTGAAATTTCCCAGGCTTCCTGTAGTATAGAAATAAATTCTTTGGAAGAATTTCAGAAAATTTTATTAATCTTTGGGGAGACTTCTTACTTATTTCCAGGTTTCTTCTATATGAGGATGCTGGTAGTAAGTGACAGTATCTAAATTGAAGGAAATAAATGGTCTTGTTTCAGAGTCACTAAATTATTCATGCAGCTGTGTAAGTAATTTTTTCCTTTCACCTTTCTCTGTAGGGTGGATCATTGGTGTTGCCTGTTCATATGGTGTTTTGTTCAGTTTAAAATGGCCTGAAAATCGTTGCTCTTGGAGTCCTTTCTTGTAATCCCAAACTTGAAAGGGCATTAGAGCACTTTCTGACTGTGGAATTTGCAGGTGCACCACGGTGTCACAGTGACTTTTGCATTGTGTTTTGTGGTGCAGGCATTCAGAGCAAGGCTTTTTGTGTGAAAGTGTGCTGCTGACTGTACTCACTAATGTTTGTGTGCACAAGGATTGTGTGTCCTTGTTTCACTGATTGGGAAAGTGAGTGGTGGCCCAGCAAGCTGTTCTGCCACAGTCAGGACTGGGAGGTGTTTGTAGGCCAGGCTCTTGTTCAAATCCACTTAGATAAATACTTTATTTCTGTCTTAGTTGAGAGATGACCATCTCAGTGCATAGCTCTGCTGCCAAATCAGACAGCAAAGCTCTTCACAAAGGAAAATGCTGTTAGTGAGCATGAGCCCCCTCTGAGCTGCTCGTGGCTGCTGTGTTGAAATGTGAATGGATCAAAACCTAATGCTGCATGCAGGTGACCATTGTACCCTCTGTGTTTGATTTCCAGCAGCTGCTGGCTGATATTTGAGAGGCTGATGGGTTCTGTATTTTCTTTCCTGTGTTTGTGGTTACAGAAGTCGTCTTGCTGTGATGCTCTTGGTGGGAGGGGCTCACAGGAGAAAGGAAATGACTTCTCTGTGGTGGCTGTGGTCTGATGAGATAAGCACAAGTGTAGAAAGCTGAGACTTGGATTCTCTTCAAGGTTTGCAGCAGACTGGCAGGATGGCTGTGGTTCCATTACAGGCAACGGGCCCAAGCCCCATCTTTGACCCCCATGCCAGAGCCTTGCTCAGTGCAAAAGCAGAGCCCAGCACTGGGACAAGTGTTCCTGTTCTCTAGAATCCACCTGAGGATGCAGCATGTCTTGTTCACCTGTTCAGAGGCTTCTGAGAGTGCAATTTAGGCATAGATGAGCTTTCAGAGTGTTTTTAAATACAGTATTCTTTGCCAGAAAAAAAAATAAGAAAACATAATGCAGTAATAACATAATTATAATTTAGAATACAAATAGCCCAGTTGCAGTGTCTCTTTCTGTAATTTACCCTTTGCCTGGGACTCTTTCAGACCTGCCTTTATGAAATAGGATTGCTCCTGCCAGCTTGATCTGAGAATAGCCACGAGAGTAAAATAGAGCATCTCTTATCCTCTTATTAGTCCTTTATTGGATGACCACCTCACCCACACCTGGATGCAGTCACATCCTCTACCTGGTGAGGTCTCTACAAGGAAAGCTCCCCCTCACAGGGGAGTTCTTGGTTGGCTCCAGCAGCTCATGGCAGAGTGGGATTTTGGGGACAGCTTCCTTTGTGGCTCCTCTGTTAGTAGGTCTGTGTCACCAGCATGGAATTGGATGAAAAGAGAAGATTGAAAAAGGGATATTCTCAAATGAGTTTGAATTATTATTTTACACAGTTCCTTAAGAGTATTTGGAAACTGTTTCCCATGTTTATGTCAGGGTCTTCTAAATTGTTCTAGAGAGGGTAGGTTAGCAATCTGAGCATTGTATTTTAATAAATTTGCCTTAATTTTGAAGCCAAAATTTGTAAAGTGGCATTTTTATAGTTTTGTATAGTGCTTTCTAGCTTATTTGAGTTTTTAAATTGTACACTGGATTATTCTACACTTTTTCAGTTGGTCATCTGATCTTTTACAGCTCTTTATTATCTTTTTGGTTCATGAATTTCTGTCAATAGGCTTTCAATTACTCAACTTTGAATGTTAATTCATTGCACTTTAGACCTGAAGGTTTGCCTACATGTTCTAGATCTCTAGATCACTCTAGATCTCCTCCATATTTTCCAGTGTTGGATGCAAAATCAGAATAGGTCTTTCTAGTTTGAATGAAGAATCTTACACTGAAAAAAGCCAACCTGAAAGTTTTCTTTTGATGAAAATAGTCACTGTATGGTTTTGTGATCTATGCATTTAAAGCTATGCTTGATCCAGTTCAGAAGTTGTTTTTGCATTCTCTCTCTCTGTGGATGCCCAGTATAATACTGAAAAGAGGTTTTGTTTCTGTATTGATGTGAACACTTGCTTATGCCCCTAAAAGATGAGTTCAGAACAGTTGCAGTTTATATTTTAAAATATTTTTTAGAATTATTGAACCCCAAAGCACTGAGCACCTGGGCCTTTTCCCCTTTATTCTCTCCTACCTCTGACTCTTATTTTTTCCCTCCAGCCAATACAGTTTAAGGCCATTTCCTTGGTTCTCTCTCCCACCTACAGCTCCTCTCTCCATTGCTAAACTGGACTGTACCCCAAAGCTCAGTCCTGGTGCAAGGGCAGGAATTGATTTAAAGGCAAGTAGCTTGATAGACCTATTTTTTTTATTTTCCCAGAGACTTTGTGTTTTTATCTTTTTCCTCCTTTCTTTTCTACTGATACGATTTTCTTTGTACTGCAAATGAAGAATTACATGGAGCTTCTTTCTGACTGTGCCTCACATTTGGAAGTGAGATGTAGCTGATTGGAGAGGATGAAATAATTCTCTTGGCAGTTACATCTTGTCTCTGCATTTTAGCGTAGCCTCTCATGCATTTTATTCCCTTCCTGCCTGATGACTAAATGCTCTTTGCCTTCAGCAGGCTTTGTGGGAATGCTGGAAAAACCCCTTCTCCCTCTGCTTGGGTGAAATGACAAACCCAGCTGTGGCAGAGTGTGTGCTGGAGAAACTGTGCATTCCTGAGGGGTGTTCTGAGCTTCTCCTCTGTGCTCACATAATTTGCTGGTCAATCTTCTGCTGGGGAGTAGTGCCAGTGAGGAAAGGTCTCTGCAGGCTGCTGCATTGGGGATTGCAGCACTGCTGTGTTCTCCCTGCACTGCCCCAGTGCAGCCCTGCTGTGTTCTCCCTGCATTGCTGTGTTCTCCCTGCACTGCTGTGTTCTCCCTGCACTGTTGTGTTCTCCCTGCACTGCTGTGTTCTCTCTGCACTGCTGTGTTCTCCCTGCACTGTTGTGTTCTCCCTGCATTGCTGTGTTCTCCCTGCACTGCTGTGTTCTCCCTGCACTGCTGTGTTCTCCCTGCATTGCTGTGTTCTCCCTGCACTGCTGTGTTCTCCCTGCCTTTGCAGCTCTGCTCCCAAATGCAAACCACATGTCCTGTGCATGCACGAGCTGCTTCCTGCTGCCCAGAGCTCCGGGTTTGTTCTCAGCTTGCTCTGGAACTTTTAATAATTGTGAAAATAAAGGGAGAGTCTGTTTGTATTGTTTGTAGTAGGAAAGAACAGTGCAAGATTTCATCTGCTGCTGTTCTGATCCTTGGCTATTTTTGGTATTTGACCTCTGCAGAGAAGACTGCCAGAACTACAGGTCTTTTTAATTTTTATTACGTGTTTCTACTCTCCTACTCATACGTTTCTCTTATGTTAGTGATTAAACCTTTGAGAATGTGCCATTTTTCCACAATTTCCCTCCTATTTTTTTAAAGGAAAAATTGTATTTCTATGTATTTTTGAGCTAACATTACATTTTGGAAAGGAGAACTATGCAACTTGGCAGCATCTTCTGTACACCACTCAAAGGGAAAGGGAAATAACTTATGATTTGCTGGTTTATCTTTTGAAAAACGTTCTGGATTGAAGGGGACTGATGAGCCTGTTGGCTTGAACTGAAGCTTCAACATTTAGAATACTGCACAAACAGCACAGCAGCATGTGCTGGGACAATGTTAAGTGTTTACTTTGTGCAGATAGGTACTTGCTTTCATTTCTCCCCATTGGAAAGGGCTGCTTTCAGCACAACTTGCTTCTAGTCCTGCTGTATGGTTGTTTCCACACTCCACCAGTGAAAAACACATAACAAAAGTATCTGAAAATCCTGTCCTGCCTCTTTGGCATGCCTTCTATTCTAAACATTGACTTTATTTCCTTTTTTAAAGTAGCCTTGTAGGATGCCCTGGAGGTCAAAATATTTTAGGTTGTTTCAGAGAACAGTATTTATTCTGAATTCCCAAGATGTGAGTTTTGAGTATCCTTCCAGAAGCCTATTGTGTCTGCTAGTTGTGGTATCCAGGAGATGTGCAGGGGTTGCATGTAACTGTGTACTTAAATTCATGGAACAGATCACCTGAGTGTAGTCCCAGAAGTCTAGATATAATAACATAGAAGTTTCAGGTTTAATTTATACAGGGTGGCTTTTCCTGGCTGGAGGGTGCAGGTGTGGATGCAGCTGAAAGGTTCAGCTGTTCCACATAAGGAATGGTGATCCCTAAGGGTGGGATTGCACCTCTGTTCCAGGCACAGGTGACTGGCCAGAGGCACTGCCAGGTACTGGTGTGTCACCCCTGTGGTGGGATTTCCTGGCAGCTTGATCACTTGGATTTTGTCAGTCTTGAGACTACAAATCCAGACCCTGGGTGACTTTGCTGGAGAAAGTGAAAAAACTGAATTTAATGAACAGCCTTACATTCTGAACAGAGGAGGAACCAAGGGGAAAGAAGAGCTTTTGCCCAGTGCCCTCTAATTTTTGCTGAGATTGGAGCAGTCCAAGAGCAAGCTGTTGGTACAGCTCTGTGTCAGAGAGTTTGTCATGCAAACATGAGCAGTTCTCCTGTCTGATCATCACAGCTGGCTGTTGTGCTATGTCCAAAAGGATTCAAAGACATTGATTTTGCCAAGGGATTCTTTGGAAAACAGATAGGTCTGTTGTTGAACTTAAGGAACTAAAAGTGCTTCAGTGCAGAGGACCATGTGCTTTGTAGGTGGCTGCAGTCCAGTGCTTAGTTATCTCCTATTGTGTTTGGAAAACCATTGTTTCCTATTTGTCTCATAAATTTAACACAGATCCTATTCCTGCCATTTAAACTTTCCCATCAAAATACAACAGTGACTTCCCCTTCTGAAAAGGAAGGGCTGGCAGCTACACCCTGAAGTTTGAGCATGAATTGTTTATATAACCTTCAATCACAATTTCATAATAGTATGAAGACTTTCTTACTGAGGCAGACATTTTACTGAGTTTTTAGCAAAAACCTAGCTGCCATTGAACACAATTTTAAGGCTTCTTAGTTGTTGCAGTGGAAATAGAATTAAAACTGAACCTTTCACCTTCCTGATGGTAGAAATTGCACTTCTGTCTGAAAACATGAACAGCATTTTCTGTTATTTCAGAATAACTGTACTTAAGTCATTCTGGGCAAAAGCTTAGGAGTTGTGTTGAGCTAATTTTATTTCCCAGAAAATATTATTAAAACTGAATGAACCTCCTTTTGCAGACTCTGGCTTTTTACAACTTCTGGATATTTGTAGAGTTCCCTCGCCTTCCCAAGCAGTAAAAGCTCTGACATGAGTGTTATAGAAACTGCTTATTGAAAGATACTCTCTATCACAGTCAGTAATATTTAAACAACTGTAGCTTACCTTCCAAATGGATGACATTCATCAGGAACATGTCTCTTTGAGTTTACTTGGTCTTTTTGAGTAGACAAAATCTGAATATTTAGAGCTTAAAATTCAGGTCAGCTCGGAAAACTACATTTTTCTTACAAGAAATTTACAGAGATAACCTGATTTTTTTTAGTAACCATAGCACTGCAGGAGAACTGGTTTAGGAAAACTCCTTTCTCCACCCTCAAGCATGTCTGTTTGAAACTCTATTTAAATAGCAGCTTCCATTGTTATTCTTCAGTAAATTGAATTAAGCAGTTTTCCTAATTAATAATGTTAAAAATATTTTATTTCTTCAGTTCCTATTATTAATTTGCATGGATGTTTAACAGTTTTGTGTTTAAGCAGTGTAGCAAACAGTGTTTGAGAACAGTTGGCTTTATGTAATAGTTCTAGTAAAAGCTTGTTTCATTTGAGGACATACCCAGAAAAGTAAGTAAGGAACAAGTTCTGTGGGTAGGTTGTACACAGGGTAATGCCAGAAAACACGTTGAACTTCTTTTCTTCAGAGGGAAAAGGAGTTTCCACAGGATGTCTGCATTTTATGGCAAAAATTGACTGGTGGATGTGCTCTGAAAGGTTGCTTTGATGTAGAAGATTAACCTGGGGACCTCATTGTCAGGATATTACTGAGGCAAATCGCTTAGTGAGATTATTTGTGACTTGGGAATTAAGTTTTTATGTCTGCCTGCTTAAGTTGTTTTTTAAGAATTTGCTGGTTTGTCACATGGTGTCATGAATATTTGTGTACACCAAACCAGAGGAGGGAAAGCAAACCCCTGAAACCACAAACAACACCAAGAAAGAAAAAAAAAAGCAGAATGCAGCTTTGTCATAGCAACTTTTCCTTTGTTTTTGGTTTCTCATGGACAATTAAAATAATTAGGACTAAAGCAAGTAATACACAGAGACTTGCACATTCTATCCCTAAAAATCCAGCCTGGAGAATTTGCAGAAAAATTGGTGATAGAACAGCTGAGAAGGCATGAGAATATTTTCTTGTGTTCTGTGTCTGCCTGATTTTTATTCCATTTCTCTTTGGGTTTTTTTTAAAGGGTCATTTCATGCATGTGGTATCTGGGGTTGGCTGCTGGTCCAGATCTTAAGGAAATATCAGTACCAGTGAGAAATCACTGGAGTGCTGACCCCTTAAAACTTGCTCTGATTCCCTCAGTGTTTGGGTTTTGATTCTTGTTAAATACAGAATAGTGGTCTAATTGAACCTGTGTTTTTGACAGAACTGGATGACTGTAATAACATACCTACATTTTCCTTCAAGAAAATGGTTGTAGTTTGTGAATCACTAAAGCAAACTATTGCAAATATGTCTCTAAAATGTAAATGCTGCTGAGCTTTTCCTGACTCTGAATTGATGGAGTCTTTACTGCAATTACAGAATAGAATTTTCTGTTGTGTTAAAGAAAGGAAAAGTATGTTTTTCCTTTTTTTTTAGGGCATATTTTAGAAGTGAATCTGTGAGAAGATCCAAGAGAATTTTGTTTAATTTTGGTTTTGCTGGGTAAAGTTTGCATTTGTGTGCATTGCTGAAATAGTTTGGGTTTCTAGGAGGGTTCAGTAGTGCCAGAGAGGAATTCCCTCTGAAGGGAAGATTTTTATCAGCTGCACTAAAAGCCAGTGTTCTGTGGTTTTACAGGAGGCTCAGAGAACTTCGAGGTGTTTAATTGCAGTGAATTCCAGAGGTCAGGGAGCCTGTTTAGGTGGTCCCTGATACGCTGGCAGGTGTTTCTGTGCGTCATTGGGCACCTAAATGCTTGTAAAATTGCCTCACCAGGCCATTTCAGGCTGTAGTGCTGTGTAGTTTTGGTGCTGTTCTGTGCCTGCCCTGTGCACGTTCCTCAGCACAGAGGTTGAGAAGTCTCCTGTTGTACTGATGTTGGTGGGCTGGGCTTCCTAGAACAGAACTTACCCCTCAGGTAGAGGGCCTGACTTTGGTTTTTTTCCACTTGTGCAGAGCATCACGTTACTTTATAAAAATAATAAAGCAAATTTAGTTAAGTGACTTTCCCAGGATTCCCAGATAGACTGTTTAATCTGTTAAGGGTTAATCTGGTTAATCTGTTAATCTGGTGTAGTGCTTACAGACAGAGACTGAACTCCTTGAATCAGGGAGCCCTTTCCTGTTCTGTGTTCCTGTGAATGAGGCTGTACTGGGGAGGACATCAGGATAATTGAATCTTAGCTCTGTGCACCACAAGATGCTTCCTTGTATGTGTATTTAAAGCTGACACTGCTGAAGAATGCTGTAATTAAAACTCCCCTTGGCTATTCTGCCTTGCAGGATTGTGGCCGGGCCGGGAGATGACGGCGGTGGAGAAGGTGGAGGAGCAGCTGGCGGCTCTGCGCATCGCCAGGCGCTGCGTGCCCCGCCAGGAGCCCGCCTACCTGCTGGACATGGACACCTCCAGAGGCTCCCAGGCCAGCAGCAGCAGCAGCAGCAGCAGCAGCCTGGTGGCAGTGTCCTGCTCCAGCCCAGCCCTGCGGCTGTACCACAGGGACACGCTGCAGCTGCTGCGCGAGTACCGCGCCCAGCCCGGCGCGCTCAGCGGCGTCAGGTTTGCCCGCACGTGTCCCAGCCTGGTGTTCTCAGGCTGCAGCCAGGGCTCAGTGCAGTGCTGGGATGCTCGCTCAGCCTCGCAGAAACCTGTGCAGGTGTTCAGTGGATATCCTTCCAACGTCTTCATCAGCTTCGACGTCAGCTGCACCGACCTCATCGTCTGTGCCGGGACGGAGAAAGTGGAGAAGGACACGTTTCTGGTATTTTGGGATGCAAGGGGTGTTACAGACTGTGCCACTGCCAATAAAGAGCCCTTGGGAGTCTATTCTGAAAGTCACAATGATGACATCACCAAAATCTGTTTTCATCCTATGGAACCCAATTTGGTAGTGTCTGGGTCAACCGATGGCTTGGTGAATGTGTTTGACATCAACAAGGATAACGAAGACGATGCTTTGATATCGACCTGCAATTCGGATTCCTCAGTGAGTTCTCTTGGCTGGTCTGGGGAAGATTACAAACAGGTCTATTGCACGACACACGACGAGGGGTTCTGCTGGTGGGACATGGCCCAGCTGGACACAGAGGAGCCAATAACCCTGCTGCACGTTCTGGATGCCAGAGAGTCAATCTGCACCGAAAACCACAGCTTGCATTACCTGGTGGGTGGCTTTTACCATGAAAAGGCACAGAAACTCTTCCTGCTTGGGGGAACCTCCACAGGAGACATCCACCTGATGAGCTGTGGCAGGGCTGGGCTGGGGCTGGTGGGGAGCCTGCGTGGGGGACACTCGGCCAGCGTGCGCTGCTTCTGCTGGAGCGCCGCGGATGAGTCGCTGCTGACGGGAGGAGAGGATGCTCAGCTGTTGCTATGGAAACCCGGGGCTGGGGAAGGGTCCCTCACAAAGAAAGCAGCTCTCAAGATCCCTTCTTCCGTGCAGAAGAGAGTGAGAGTTCACAGCACCTCCCTCAAAAGCAGGAAAAAGTGCAATGCCTAAAGTGGGAATCTCTGCTGTGTAGAGCTTTCCTGGTGTTCAGTCTCCCCAGGCAATACTTGGCTGTGTTTTATTTGGAGGTTCTCTGTGGAAAGAACTGTGGTACTTGAATTCCCCCTGGGAATGTATTTCAGTCATCAGAAGAATGCCTTTTATTTTTTTTTTTAAGTTGCTAATATTAATCAGAAAAGAGTAAATGCTTGCTCCTGAGTTCTTGAACAACAGATATTAAATCATATTACATTAAAACTGTTTCTGTGGTTATTTAATGTCTCAGACAATGTTTTAAATGTGTAATACAGGCGTGTGGCTTGCATAGTTTGTTACCTTCCCAATTATATTCCCTGGCACATTTTAAAAGCTTTTGTATTCCATGCTGTATTTTGCTTTCTTCACAGAAAACTTAATGAAATGGCTCAATTTAGTAAAAGATTTTGTGTCACATCTTAATGCCTGAAGGAATTACTTCTTGATGAAACAGAAAATAAGTAGTTTTGCACTATCACATCACTGGTTTAGAACAAGCTCATAAAGAAGCAGCTGATAGAGCCATCTTTTTCATAGCAGATATGAATGTATTCAACCAAACAGCAGCTAATTTGTATGAGTATGAGAACTGTTAAACTGGCATTATTGCCTGCATGAAAATACCCAAGAATTTTGCAAGCAGCTTCATTCTCTCCTACTAAGTGCACCTGGAAGACTGGGAAGATCTTTGGTGGGTTGGAGAAATTGATGGATGTAATTACACCAATGATGCTTAAAATCCCAAGCCCTGATTTGAAAGAAACTGGTATCACATGCCAAGTGGAGATGCTGAAACCCAAAAATGAGCACTGCCTTCAGAGACAGTAGTTATGGAGGAACAGACTGATATGAGGAGATTTTAACAAAACCTTTTAGAGGTTGGCCTTTAAGAAACATTTCTCTCTGCAGAGGGGTTTATGCTTGAACATCTCCCCAGGAGAGCTTTGTTTTATTATTCCACCAAATACCATTGAGTGGTGGAAAACCAGCCCTGTACTTGCAAAGTGGGTGAGATTTCTTGTTCTGCTAAGGCAGAACCAACCTGTGCTCCTGGCTGTGCTCACACTCACCTCCAGCCTTCCCAGGACCTCTGCAGCAAATGGTGTTGGTGTTTAGGCTGTACTTACACATGTGCACTAAACTGAAACCAGAACCAGAATATTTAAGAATTGTTCTGCTACAGATTAGCTGGCAAGGGATTTAAGAAGGGTTGGTTTTTTTTTTTTTTTCCTTTAGGATGGCAAGGTAATTCGTTCAGAACAAGTCCTGAACATCAGGTTTAGAGGATTACCTTGGAGTTCAGAAACAGTTTCTGAGGTACAGAGCATACTCTAGTGTATGGTTACAGCTGTTCTGAAGATTCCTGAATCATCTCTGGAATTGAATCCTTTTCAACCACAAGTATTGAGTTTCCACATGATGTTTCACAAGCTGCTAATACCCTTCAGCCACAACTGTGAATCCATTGTTGGTTTGGGTTTGCCTGTTGGTGATAAGTAAGATGATTCACTTGGTTTTTGTTACTGCTGGTTATTTAAAAGTGCAGCTTCAATTTGAGAATCACAGCTCTCTGCACATTTTTTTGTTGCTTGTGTTAAATTCACGTTGCCCCCAGCATCCTTATCTGTTGCTTTCCAGATTGCATTGTGCTATTTTGAGATGAGGTGGGCAGTGAGTGCCAGGGTTATGATGCACCTGGGTCCTGTGCCCTCTCAACAGTTATTATCCCAGGTCACTGTTTTTTGCCTATTGTGTGAGTGGACCAAGAGCTTCAGAATGAATTCACTGTAAAGCCTCATGGGCCTGACTTGCTTCAGTGCCAAATTGGGGGTGGGGGACTGAAGGATGATTCTCAGACCTATTTCATTGCAGGTACAGTGTATAACTTGCTTTTTAGCTGTTTACCCACTCTTTTCCTGGAATCTTGACTCATTCAATAAAGTCGTTGGGTCTGTTTCATGCTTGATCTCTTGAAGACAGGTTTGTGTGCAGAGAAATGCAGAGGGAGCTTGTGGTTACCTCCACTTGCTTTCAAGTGTCTGCTGAGTGAAATTCCAGTGTGCTCTGCCAGCTGCCTCTGAATTAAAGCAGCAGAGCTCAGAGTTCTGGGACTGAGGAGTTTGCAGTATGTAACCTGTGCCTGTTACCTTGTTTCTGGATATTGATTTGTTCTGTATCAGTCACAGCTGAAGCCATGATTTTCCCTGGGAAGCTGATTTCTCCCTTTTACGTGCATAACAGGAATAGCAGTGGAAGGGAAAAAATGTGTGTCTGTATCTTAAAATTCCACAAAGGCACAGCAGCTGTCACGAGACTGAGGCTTGTGTTGCCTCTGAAAATACTCAATTTTGTTGTTTCTCTTTTTCTTTTGTGTTGACTTAATTTCATGTTAATACCCATAAAATAAATATAGATAGAATCCACATGTGAACAAGTAATTAGCACTGCTTGCTTCTGTAAGCTGCAGACACTATTTCATAGACCACAGAGCATGACTAGGATCCATGTGTGATCACATAAATAATAATAGACTCAAAATCAGGTTAATTTGTCCAACAATAGTTCATCTCTTAGGTCAATTTTGACATCTCCAAGTTGGCTTCAGCATTGGTAAGAAACTCTGAATCATGGTTTGGGTTGGAAGGGATCTTTAAAGGCCATTTAGTCCAAGCCCCCTGCAAGGAGAAGGGACATCTTCAATTCAGCCTGGTTGTTCAGAGCTCCATCCAACCTGGCCTTGAATGTTCCCAGGGATGGGGCATCCACCACCTCTCTGGGCAACTTGTGCCAGTGTTTCACCACCCTGATTGTAAAAAATATCTTCCTTATATATAACCTGAATCTACCCTCTCAGTTCTCTTGTTCCATCCCATGGGTCTGCTAAAATGTTTGTCCCCATCTTTTCCATAGGCTCCCTTCAGGATGGAAGGACTGCAGGAAGGTCTGTCCAGAGCCTTCTCTTCTCCAGGCTGCACACCCCCAGCTCTCAGCCTGTGTTCCCAGCAGAGCTGCTCCAGCCCTGAGCATCTCTGTTGCCTTTGATCCATCTCCTGTGCTGGGATCCAGAGCTGGATGCAGCACTGCAGGTGGGCTCTCAGCAGAGGGGCAGGATGCCCTCCCTGCCCTGCTGCCCCTCTGCTGGGGATGCAGCCCAGGATGGGCTTTGCTTTCTGTGCTGCAAGCACCCCCTGCCAGCCTCTCCTGCAGCTCTGAGTCCTTCTTGGCAGGGCTGCTCTAGATCCCTTCACCCCCAGCCTGGATTGGTACCAAGGGCTGCCCTGACCCAGCTGCAGCACCAGCACTTGCTCTTGTTCAGCCTCATGAGATTCCTATGGTCCCCCTTCTTGAGCCTGTGCAGGTCCCTCTGGATGGCACCTCATCCTTCAGGAGTGTCAGCAGCACCACTGGGCTTGGTATCATCTGCTGATCTGCTGAGGCTGCACTCAATCCCAGTGTCTGTGCCATCAATTAAACAGTGCTGGTCCCAGTACAGACCCCTGAGGGACCCCCTGACCTCTATCTGGACATTGTGCTGTTGACCATTATCCTCTGGATGTGACCATCCAAGCAATTCCTCATCCACCCAAGAGCCCATCACTGAATCCATCTGTCTCCCAATTCAGAAGGATGCAGCAGGGGACTGTGTCAAAGGCCGTGCAGGAATCCAGACCTGACCTTTATAAAACTTATGTAATTGCAGTTATGTGCAAGTAGCTTTTGGAAATCACCACTGTGTGAATTGTTTAACCCCAGGGGAAGCTTTAATTCCGGAAGCAGTATCAGGTTTGTTCCAGTAAATGAAAATAGAAATCCAGATAGACTACTTAAATGCAAAAAACAATCTCTGTCTTTATTCAGAGTTTATAGTAAACCTGTTGTACGATGTATCTGAGCAGCAGGAGATTATCCTGCTGTAAACACATGAAAATTTACTTACTTGTATTTGGCACATCCTGAAATTTACTCTTTGTTTCTTTTTCTTTTCTCTGTAATTAAAGTGCAGTAATTGCATGCTCAGTTTTTCAAGTAAAAGACATTCAGGATGACATCCCATAGTCTGTGGATAACTTTATCAATTACTTGAGTGTAGGATTTTACCCACACCTTGGGGTTGAGGTGGAAATTATTTGACAAATCTAGAGCTGTGAATTCATTTATGGGTGGAATTTATTTAGTCAGTTGCCAGCCATAAGCTGTTCTGTGCCCAGACTGTATATGGCACATGTCCTGTGTATTCAAACTGCATGTCTGCATTCAAATATCCCTCAGGAGAGAAGCTGATAGAGTAAAAGGTTTCAAAGACATGAAATGCTGTTCCCAATGACAGCTTTCTCTGGGCTCCTGCCATGCTGTGGCTCTGTAGGTCAGAGTGCTGTGTGCAGCAATGCATTTTGTCATGGGAAGTGCTGATTTTGGCCCCAAATCCTGGGGCTGCATCTTGTGTTTTACCTGGACTGGTTGGGGTTGGAAGGCACCTCTGGGGATCACCTGGTCCAACCCCCTGCTGGAGCAGGTTCACCTGGAGCAGGTTGCACAGGATTCTGTTCAGGCAGGGTTTGAATATCTGCAGGAAAGAGACTCCACAGCTCTGGGCAGTGCTGTGCCACCCTCACAATAAACAAGTTTTTCCTCATATGCAGGTAGAATGTCCCGTGCATCACACTCTGCCCATTGCCCCTTGTCCTGTGACTGGAAAGAGCCTGGTCCCATCCTCTTGGCACTCACCCTTAGATATTGGTGTTTTGGGGAGAAGCTCCCTTCTTTCAGGAGGGCCCTGGGTGTGGATACAGTTAATTTCAGTGTCAATTAATTAACAAAACTTTTGTAATCCTGAAGCAACTGACATCCTTGCCCATCTCCTAAAGCTTGTTTGCATTTTCCATGGTTAATTTGGAGTTTTCTCCACTCCTTTAAAATGGTCTTTTTTTGTTTGGCTTCTTGCTCTCTTTTTGGACAGTGACAAGTTGTGTTGGCACCTGTTTTTCTGTAGAGATGAGTCCTGTTCCTTTCCCCTGGGAGCTCTGCTGCCCTGTGCATGGGCTGCTGGACTCTGCACTTCCACACCACCCAGATGGAGGGTGGGAAGCAGGAGGAGGAAAGGAAAAGGGGAGGTTGGTCCCAGCTGAGCCTCTGACAGAGCATCTCTCCAGGGAAACTCTTGATAAGGAGCTGGACCCTCTACCTTCTGAAATACATGTCAGAGCTTACTCTTGATGTAAGCAGGATAGGACCTCAAATAAATTATGCAAGACATAAACACCCTTTAAGCATAAAAGCCAGTTCCTGTTTGTCTGTGAGATGAGGTTTGTCTGTGAGATTGTCTGTGATTTGGCAGTGAAGCTGTGAGAGGCAGAAGGTGTTCACAGCCAGGGCTGGGTGTTCTTCATTTGCAGGAGCAGTGAGCAGAGCCACTGGATGAGCCACTCTTGCACTCCCTGCTCTGCAGGAACCAATGGATTTGGGGATCCCAAAACCCATGAGAACAGGAGGGCAGGATTTGGTGTGCAGATGACAGCTTAGGGCAGTAATGTAAACTTGCTGCTGTTGGGGTGCCCCTGGTTCCTTATCAGAGTTATTTGCTGATAATCTATCAATCAATTCTGAGGGTCTTTGATAACTTCTTGGGTTTTGTTTCCTTTTTCTGCACCAGACTGTGACCTGGCACAGATATGTTGGCTAAGGGGAGAGGGGTTACCTGCAGTTACTGCCACTGCAGGTGGCCTCAGCTTCCTGGCAGGTGTTCTATTCTGTCCTGCTGGGATTTCTACACGTTTGTTCCTTCCAGCCTTCCTCCTCGTGCCTTTGGATACTTTGAAATGTGTATTTTGAAAGTTATCTACTTTTCTGGAAATAGAATGTCAGCAAATACTATTCTGTATACTCTTCCTGCAATGTTGGCACCAGTATTTTAAGGACTACATTACATTTTCAATAGCAATTTCAGTCTCACTCTTTTGTACCCTGACTAAAGATTTGATGGAGCTCCAATTCCATAAAGGTGGTACTTGAGCAGCCTGGGGCTGCAGGATCTCAGAACTGGCAGTGAGAAGTGCTGGGAGGAGTTTAGGAGAGCTCTCAGTGCTGATTTAAAGTGATAATTTGGAGAAGTGTCCTAAAAGTGGGGGGAAAAAAGGTCCAATAAATCAAAATACACAGTAGGGCACTGAAGGACTGTTGCATCCCAGGTACTATATTTGATATTACTGATTTGGAGAGTATGTTAGATAAAAGCTGAAGCAGTTTTAGAGAGTCCAGTTTTCTGGATGTTTTTCATACAGGAATTCTGGATTTTTAAAGGAATTGAATGCCTGCAAGTACAATGTAAGCCAGCCCTCATTGCTTCAGGTCCAAATCAAGAAATACTGAATACACACATAGCAGGCCAAACAGCTGGAAGTGGTTCCCTTAACTTTTACAGGGACTTCTGGAGAGCAATGCCCATGGGCCAAGCACAATTGTTCTGATTTATGTCTTTGATTTCAGTAATGCAGATACATGAAAAATGAAAGCAGAAACATAGACTGATATGTCTTGGCAGAACTGAGGCTGACACACTTTTCTGTTGGGAACTCTGACTGGTACATGGAGATCTCAAAGGTTCCTTTAAAAGTTTTTCACTCAGACATATAGAGAATGCAGAGTGCAGTGTTTCCTAACAGTAATTTGGGCATCATTTGAAGAAGGAAGGCTCAGGGCTCACTCTAGGAATGATCTGGGTGAACTGGCTCAGTTTAGGATTGATAAATGAGGGATCAGAACAAACAGGGAGCTGTTCTTTGGATCAATTAGGATGGTAGTTGTGCTTCACACCTCAAAAACCAAAGACTGGCTGAGACCATGACTGGACAACCTAGTGTTTATTAGAAAGGAATAAGCACTTTAGAAAACAATCTTGTTTTGATAAATGAAGACACATAATGCTGTGTGGGTCAGGAGGATACCTTGAGATAGCAACCCATCAACGTGGCAGCAATAAAGATCTTGTAGTTATCTAGATGTGGTATTAAGCCACAGGTAGATTAAATCATTGTTGGAATTAATTCCTTTAGTTGGGTTGAACTTATGGAGTCCTAGCTGTTGCAAACAGGAGAAAGTATGAAGGCAATTCAGGAATGTAGTAATAGGAGCACAAAGGCATCCCACCACATGCCAAGGAATGAACAGTGGTGCTTTGTTAAAACATTTTGGCTAAAATAAGCCCAAATCCTTATTTATTCTTAATAGTGTTATTATTTTAACATTTCTGTTGTGGTTTATTGCCAGGATGCCTAGACAGTGAGTGAGCTGCAACTCAGCTGCTCTGAGTGAGCTCAGGGCCATGTGCAGGGGCTGAGAGCTGCTCTTCCCTCTCTTGTCCCACCTGCCAGCCAGGACACTCCTGCCTCCCAGCTTTCACCTTGCTTT
The DNA here is from genome assembly GCF_903797595.1 of Erithacus rubecula. Taxonomy (NCBI): domain Eukaryota; kingdom Metazoa; phylum Chordata; class Aves; order Passeriformes; family Muscicapidae; genus Erithacus; species Erithacus rubecula. The sequence continues at coordinate 54,327,270 of NC_136688.1, forward strand.
GGTTTCACATGTTCTAAGCCAGCAGGTTTATTCTACTCCATAAAAGAATTTATTTTCTAAACTGTTAGAATGCCCCAGGACTGCATTTCAACGAGACATAGCTGAAGTATTTGTGGTTTCTTGCAGGGGTGTGTATTAGACCAATTTGCTGATTTATTATTAGACACATTTAATAGATTTACTAGCATGGCAAAATTAGCATGTGGAGAGTTACCTGTTTATGCATTAATACAGCAGTTTAACTGCCTTGTCAATACTATTTAAATACACACACACAAAAAATTCCTGAGGCTTGATTGTAGTTGACAATTTCTGTAGGTGGGGGTGTTTTTAGAGAGTTTTGTTGATGCAACAATTCCGAAAAGCTCCGTAGTATCTTGTAAATGAAGAGCCAGTGTTTTCCAGATGGCTCTATAAATAAATTTGGTAGATGCAGGAATAAGTGAAGGTATTTCAAGAGCTCCAGGCCTGTTTTTGCACATGGTGAGCTAATAGAGGAAATGAACTTCCTTTTGTTTGCAAAATACAAAACCCCTCCAGTTGTTAATGCTTGTTCCACCTTGGTGGGTGAGTTCAGCCTGGCTCAGCTTTTCCGTGGGGATCCTGAATTTCCACCTGTGCCACTGTCAGGAGCTCGTGTGGGTGCAAACCAGAGCATTCTGCTGGCTCTCAACCCAAGGTCTGGGGAATAAATCCTGCACATGTGGCTGGCCCACAGGAGCAAGAGCTGAGAGCAGTCGTTGCGGTGTTCATGTCTTCCCATTCTTTTCCCTATTTTTTTGTAAAGATCTTTAACTTCCTGTGCAACCTGGTGTCATCTTACTACAAAAGCACTTGAGACAGCAGAGTCCAGGTAGCCAAGAAGGCCAATGGCACCTGGTCTGTGTCAGGGCAGTGATTGTCCCCCTGTGCTGGGCACTGGTGATGCCACAGCTCAAACTTGTGTCCAGTTCTGGCCCCACACTGCAAGAAAGGCATTGAGGGGCTGGAGTGAGTCTGGAGAAGGGAACAGAGCTGGGGAAAGGTCTGGAGCACAAATGTGGTGAGGAGCAGCTGAGGGAGCTGGGGGTGTTTAACCTGGAGAAGGGGAAACATCACTCTCCACAGTCCCTGACAGGAGGGTGGAGCCAGGTGGGGATCAGACTCTGCTCCCAGGGAACAAGGAATAGGAGAAGAGGAAATGGCCTCAAACTGGACCAGGGGAGGGTTAGATTGGAGGGGAAAAAAAATTCTTCAGAGAAAAGGTTGTCAAGCATCAGAACAGGCAGTCCAGGACAGTGGGGGAGTCACCATCCCTGGAGGGATTTAAAAGGTGTGGATGTGGCACTTGGGGCATGGTTTAGAGGTGGCCTTGGCAGTGCTGAGTTGATGGTTGGACTGAATGATCTCAGCTCTCTTCCAGCCATGATGATTCTGTGGTTCTGGGATCTCTAAGAACCTCCTGTTCCCTTCCTTGCTCTTCTTGACCTCGATTTCTGTTCTTTAGCAAAGGCAGGCTTGACAATTACCAGGAAAATCCCAACTCCCTGTCTCACTACACAAGCACTAGGACAGCACCAAGAAACAGGAAACATGCTGTTTTAAAATAAATATTTTTAATCCCAAAATGCTGGAATGTTACTAAGTGCTCTAAGAGCACTCACTCTCTTGCTTCCTGACATTTTGGGCCATGGGGTTCATGCAGAATATTGAAAGAGGAGTGGGAAGTGCAGGACATTGTGCCCACCTGCCCTGTTACCTGTTGGAATGTGCAGAGGGATCAGGTGTGAGCAGCCCTGCACCCTGAGAGGCACTTTGCTCCACTTTTTGGAGCTTGGAATCACTTATGAATGCAAACAGCTATCAGAAAGGTTTTAATATGGTTGATATTAAAGCAACTATGTTAAGTGGAATAGTCTAAATATATACTTGGAATAATAAACTACTGCTAATCTCCTGGAAGAAAATGGTTGTCTGTCACTCAAAGATTATTTTTCCCAGATTTTAGACAGGATTTAAGCTGGGTTCCAACCCCCCCCCCCCCACCCTCCACTATCTCCAGTATAACAAAAATAAACTGTCTCATTTTTAAAGTTATGTTACATAGTTATTCTCAAGAAATGAAATTAAAACCTCTAAACTTTATAACCCAAATGGAATCTAGGTTTCCAAAAGCACAGATTTTTTTTTTAATATAAAAAATACACATTTTGTTCCATCAGGAGGGTTTAATTACTATATATTTCATGAGCAGAATGGTCTTGAAACCTGCTGATAAATATTGTATCAGCTTTTAGAAAATGGTACAAAGCAGCATCTCTCTTTAGCTTTCTTTAGGAAAGCCTTCTCTGACTGCCACTAACTTTTTTCTGACATGTTCTCAGCTGTTCATGGTGTTCACTGTGACCAGCAGGGCCCAAGGTTTTCCTGCATGGATAAACAGCTCTGCACATGCTGCACAGGGTGTTTTGTGGATAAACAGTGGATTGTCTTGCCAGAGAGCTTGTCCTTCAAGTCTCTCAAACAAGGAGTGGATGTTGTATTTTTCATTTCAGAGAGGGAAAGTGAGGCAAAAACCTCCCCAGCTGCCTGTAAGAAATCTGTGCCAGATCAGAATCAAGAGCTCCTGCCTCTCTTCCATTCCTCTGCTCCACAAGGCTGCTGCAGCTGCTGTGGCCTCTTGTGGAGTTCATAATCTCATCACCAGGGGTAATTTAGTTTGTTAATTCAAAGATTTGGAGCTTGGGCTCTGGAACCCCAGAGGACAGAGAGACAAGGGACACACAGCTGATGTACTGAGGGAATAAACCACCCAAGGAAGGGGAAAGAGATGAGAACATCAGCAAGGCAAGTCAGAGCCACCAAAACAGAAACCCCCAACCTTTCCTCAGCCCCAATTTCTGTCAAGCTGTTGCAGACTAGGTGGCAGGGAGGTGGATGAACACGATGTTAAAGAATTCCTGAAGGAGAATAAAGCAATGGCTTGGTGGTTTTCTGAGAGCCCCTGGGGAGAGCGAGGAGGGGCTGCAGGGGAGAGAGCAGGAAAATGTTCATTTGGAAGTCAGACAAAGAGGTGATAAAACTCCTCCTAGATGTGTATCAGGCAGGAGCAAGACAGGTGCAACCCGTGTGGCCTGTCCTGTGCCCCAGCAATGCTGAACTGCAAACTCCAGGGCTCCTGAAGGATGGCAAGGGCTCTGAGGCTCCAGAGTCCTGTTTCCCCGAAGCAGAAAGTCTCAGAGGGATTGTTTGGCTCCAAAATGTGCTGGAGATGCAGCGAGGCTCCTGCTGGTGTGAGGCTGCAGGGCACTGACAGATAATGATGAGCCTTCCAAAAACCCAAATGTTTGGAGAGGAGGAAGAGTCAGGGTTGCTGTGACTGGGATGTGCAAGAGGAGCTCGGTGCAGTGTTGGGAACCAGCTGAGCTGTCACCCACGGTGCTTTATGATGATGCCCTGCAACATGATCTCTGTTTACATTTTAATAGATCCATTTAGCAAACGCAGTGCTGGGATTGCTGCCAGCTCTGTTTTCCTTGCTAATGAGCACGAGGGGAAGGGAAACACAGGCAGGGAACCTCTAGTGCCAGTCCAGCAGGAGCTGACCCTGGGGATGGAGGCAGTGGGGCTGGAGTTTGTGCTTAGCCTGACTCCTCTCCCTGAACAAGGACTTGTTCTAAGTCCAGGCTGTGATCCTCTGCAGCCTCAAGATAAAGATGATACATACATGTATGGCAGTAAATTTTGGTGTTTTGTTTTGTATGTTTTGTCTTTAAAGAGCTGGATGGGATTTCTGTTTTGGTGGCTGTGAATTGCCTTGCTGCTGTTCTCATCTCTTTCCCCTTCCTTGAGTAGTTTATTCCCTCAGTACATCAGCTGTGTGCCCTTTGTCTCTCTGTTCTCTGGTTCCAGAGTCCAAGCTTCAGACCTTTGAATTAACAAACTAAATTACCCCTGGTGATGAGATTATGAACTCCACAAGAGGCCACAGCAGCTGCAGCAGCCTTGTGGAGCAGAGGAATGGAAGAGAGTTCTTAATTCTCATCAGCTCTGGCACACTTTTCTGGGGGTGATTTGCAGAGATGGTGGGAGATGAGAGACCTTGGGGCACACAGGGGCTGTTGCCTTCTGTCCTCTGCTGCAGTGACTCCACTTGCCTGCTGTGTTCCTGTGTGGGTTTTAGAAATTGTGGGAGCTCTAAACACCACACACTCTTGGGATGCAGCATGAAGTGTGTGCAGGAGCCTGTCTGTGCTCGGTGCCACTGTGCATGATGTAGGAAGAGAGATAAACCAAGTCTGTTTCATTTCACTTCAGTCTGAAAAACCCCTGGATCTCTGTGTTTGCTTACCAACACTTTAGCAGTGTTGTATTTACTGCCCTAAGGGCACTGACAATCCCTTTAAAATCAATGTTCTTTGAAACCAGGACAGGTCTGGGATGGCTGAGTATTCACAGCCTCCACCATGGGAAGGCTGAAGATGTTTTTTGTGCTGTGCTGGGTTTGGCTGGGATGGAGTTAATGATGCCCAGAGCAGCCCTCACAGGGCTGTGCTGTGTATTGATAGCTGGGAAGGTGTTGATAAATAACACATCAGTGTTTTGGCTGCTGCTGCCCAGCACTCCACAGCATCAAGCTGCCTCTGCAGCATCTTCCCCTCACCAGGAGGCTGCAGGACAAGGATTTGGGAGGGGACACAGCCAGCACAGCTGACCCCAGCTGACCAAAGGGATGTTTCAAACCATTTGGTGCCTGGTCATCAATAAAAGCTGAGACTGGGGGAAGAGGGAGGCATTCCATCCTTGCAGCTGCTCCATGCTGAAGCACTTCCCAGGAAGTAGTTGGATTTTGCCTGCTGGTGGGAAGTAGGCGATAAATATTGGTTTTCTTTTGCCTCCATGCATGGCCTTTGCTCTTGCTTTATTTAACTGCCTTTATTGTGACCTGTGGGGTTTTTCCATCTTAATTCCCCTTGTCCCCATCCTGCTGAAGGTCAGGACTCACAGAGTGGGCACCTGGCTTCAGCCCACTACAAGGAATTGTCCTTTCTCTAGGTGCTTTAACTCAAATGCAGTATTTAATACAGCCTGTGTGCCACTGAGATCTATTTACAAGTGAGAAACATCCAGATTTAAGGATGTTTAAAATTTCTTTTGCAACAGAGGCTTCTGTGAAGACATCACATTTAGTAGCAAAATTAATTAACAGCCAAGAATATCAGTATCTAATCCTGCCACAGGTCTGTGAGGGCTGCTGAATTCAGGTTTGGTGGGATGACTACCAGAGTGGAATGCCTAAACTCATCAGAATTTTCCTTGCAGAGGTCATAATGTACAGGGGGAAAAAAGCAACCCCCAAAAATACAAGCCTGGCTCCAGGAGTCTTCTCCACTGACCCTGCAGTCCTTCCCCTCTCCTGGGCTGGGAAAACACAGGAGAGAAGACAGAAGGTTTCATGATGCTGCTTATTTTGTTTGAAGCATCCTGTGAGCACTGCAGATCTGATCTTCAGTTTGCTTATAAGAATAGATTCAGTAATGAGAATATTTATTACAGTAATCAACACATGACAGGATGAATGCCTGGGGGCCAAAATTGGACATAATTCCCATTAGAAATAAGGTACATTATAATGGCAGAGGCCAAAATTAACCATTCAGTAACCTGCCTACACCATACAAGACCACAGAACAGGAAACACTAAAATTAAGATTGGGTTTCCTTCACAAGAGATGACATTTACTAAAGCATCACAAATATTTTCATTCTCATATATACTTCATATATTTAATATATTTAAGTATAGTTTCATATACTTACAAAATTTTCTCCTTTTTTTCTTCCTCAAAATAATTTCCCTGACAAAATGCAAAATGGATCTTTCAACTCTTTAGCCAGGAGTATTAACTTTCATTGAATTCTTCTCCCTGCTTTTCCTTTCAGTTAAGAAATTGTCCCTCTTGTTAATTCAGATTAATAATTCTCTGAAAGGATCATGCCATCTGCATTCCCATAAATTCTTGGCTTTTTTTCTTATTGTTTAGCTCAGGTGTATCATTTATCAATTTTCAGAAAAAAGCTGCAATAACTTGGTGCATCCTGGAACATGGGAATGACCATAAACCACTAAAGGACAGTTCTGTCATCCTTAGAATTATGCCTAAATACCCTGAAGGTTTTTAACTGTGAAAGAACCATTAAAAAACAACAAAGTTACAGGAGAAAAAAATCCTGAGGAAGAAAGAAAAGCAATAAGCAATTCACAGGAGTAGAATGAGGAGATGGGAGAAACTTGCCTGATAAATTGTGTTTTGTGAGGCATTGAGTGGTTTTTATAGTCTCATACATGAGTGTTTGACCATGGTATTTTTAGCCCAATTTCCTCATAGGTTAAAAGCTGCAAAGAAATTGTCCTGGTTAAGCTGAAAAGAATGGAGAAATGTGTGGCATTTCTGGAGGAGAGGTATTCTTCACTCACTGGGAGGGTTTGAGACTTCTGCTTGCAACACGATTGGCCCTGGTTCATCTCTCTTGTTTATATTTTGAATTTTCAAGTCACATACTGAATTATGCCAAGTGACAGAAGGGAAAATGTCTGTGTGGAGCAGAGTCATGCCCCCACAAGGAATTGGCTTCCTTGGCACATCAGTGTTTTCAGGCACTGGTGACCCTCTGAGTGAGAAATGGAGAGAGGAATGATGAGCCAGATTTCCAGACAGGCACACACAATTAAACACATTTGAATGTGCCTTATTTGTGCTGTAGGGAGTTATTTGTATTTCTCTCCTCAACAGCTTGAGCCTACTGTTACCTTCTTTAATAGCCCCACAGGGTCAGTGCCCTCCTCAGGGGCCTGATGAGCTGGACCTTGCTGTCCTCTGTGGCTGGAGCTCTGACTGGCTAAAAGAGATTTTGGGCAGTGTAAGGCACACAGAGCAGTCACAGGGGGGAAACCCTGAGCTGGGTGTGGGATCTGAGTATGGAGCAGGAAGGTGAGAGGCTCAGTGTTCACCAAAGGCTTTTCTGGCTGAGTGTGTTTTAGGCTGTGACTCTGATCAGGATTTTCACAGGAAGTTTCTCTCCCACTTAAAATTTGCAAGGCTGTGCACACAGCCCTTTGTTTCTGATTATAGCAAACATCAATAGAAATGGAATCAATAGAATGGTTTGGGTTGGAATGTAACTGAAATCATCTCATTCCAACCCAATGCCATGGGCAGACACCTTCCACCAGACCTGGCTGCTCAAAGCCACTTCCAACCTGGCCTTAAACATGGTCAGGGATGGGACAGCTTCTCTGGCAACCTGTGCCATGGCCCCACCACCCTCACAGTAAAGATTTTTTTTACTAATATCCCATCTAAACCTACTCTCTTTAATTGTAAAGCCATTCCCCCTTGTCCTGTCACTCCAGGCTCTTGTAAAGAGTCCCTCTCCATCTTTCTTGTAGGCTCCCTGCAGGTACTTACACTTGATTCCAGCTCTCTTGTTGAGGAATAAGTGATTTTGATGCTTCCTTTGACCATGGGTATCATTCATGACAATTTTATTCAAGCTCACTTGTGCCAGAACCATACATTCTTTTAGAGGTGGAGAAGTATTAAGAAAAATTTCTTCACTGAAAGTGTTGGCAGCCATTGGAACAGGCTGCCCAAGGAAGTGGTGGAGTTATCATCCCTGGAAATGTTCAGAAAAGGTGTGATGTGGCACTTGGGGACATGGTTTAATATGGGCTTGGCAGTGCTGGATTAGTGGTTGGAGTCAATGATCTTAGAGGGCTTTTCCAACCAAAATAATTCAATGACTTTGTCTCATGTTGCATTGTTTATACCATTGTCTCTCTTCCCAGGTGCACAACCACTGGCTCACTGCAGCAGGCAAAATGGTTCACAGATGCTTTTGTTGAGTTTGAAAAACTCAATGGACAAGCCCAAGAGCCACTGCTGTGGTAAAAAACTGTAAGAAAAAGGACAAGAAATAGATACAGCTTTGTGATTCAAATTTTATTTACAAACACCTTTGAATGGGTCAGTACAACCAGTTGTAAATCTTTCTTCCGGATTAAATAACCAAATCAAGAAATACTGCAATTTGCAAAATAGACTAAATTATTGGCAGAGTTCCATGGCTGCAGGTTATCCACCTGATTTCAGTGTCCATCCTTCTGTGCTTGGGATACACAATAAAATAAAGCAAATGGAAACTCCACTCTATATAAAGAGAAATGTTGATAGGTTGCTTTTTCTGTAATATTGATTTTTCTGAGCATAACCTTTTGTAAAAAAAAAAAAAAAATCTCAAGAAGTCTCTGGCTGCCTATCCCAGTCAATGACACTTAGTCCCATTAGTGGGAAAAAAAGTCAGAACCATCTAGGGAGTGTCTCTTCAAATACAGAAGCAGCTGTTAGAAGACAGGATCAACAATCTCATCTCTCGGTCTAACCAGTCAGAGGTTTTGACCAACAGTGTGATGGGCTTAACAGTTAGTGGAAAAAACCCCAATGAGTTGTAAGGGAAATTGGAAGTGTGAATAACTTTGATTTAGGAAATAATGAAGACAGTTTTGGACTGTGACTAGCCTACTGAATCCTTAATGGAAATATGCACTCCAGAGCCACTGGGAGCTTTCTACATTGGTGTGATGGAGGAAAATATCCCATGATACACATTAACTGTGTATTGGGCTTGCATGACCAGAGAGGTTCTGGATGATGTAGGATAGCTAATGCTAGCCTAGCCTGCACACAGACATTCTTATAATCAGTGCATTTGGAGGAGAAACATCAGAAATTTTGTAATTCTTTAGAATGACTTCCTGCACTTGATGATCTTGGAGGTATTTTCCAGCCCTAATGATTCTATGATTGTGAACAAATGGCATCATTTTTAGGGCCTCTGAATGCAGCAGAACAGATGTGTCGCCCATTGAAGATCATCCATGCAAAGAAATCAGTGCAAAAGTTGTAGAAGAAAGCAGGTGTTCTTTCAAAAGCCTTTTTTGATGCTAAATACTCCAACATGAGATGGGAAGTGGGCACAAATGGCTGAGACAGAACCTGTTGCTCAGTGGAGAAAAATTTTAAGCAAGCAACGATGAACTCCCTCCTAAACTGCCCTTTCCTCATGACACAAGATTCTCAACAGACCTAGTAGAGGCTATTTGCCTGGACTTGCAGCCCAAATAACTCCTTTGTTGTCTCCTTCTGAGAGAAAAATGAGTGATAAAGGGTCCCTGAACACACCACACACATTCAGGGACAAGTTTCAAGCTGAGAAATGTTGCCCAGAGAAGTTGTGGATGCCCCATCCCTGGTCAGGGCCAGGTGGGATGATCCTGGAGCAACCTGGTCTATTGAAAGGTGTCCCATCCACAGCAGGGGGTGGAACGAGATGATTTTGGAGGTCTCTCCCAGCCCAAACCATTCTGTGATTCCTACTAATTCACCTGGACACTGAAGTGCCCCTGAGTCCAGACCTGGGGTTAAGCAGACACATCAGGGTAGTGCTGCTGCAGGGAATCAGGGTAAAGACATTTGTGTTACCTGAGGCAGAGAAAATACACATCACCTCCTGCAGATCCTACAAGGATTCTCAGCAGGGACTGGCTCTAAACATCAAGGAAACCCAGGCATTCCAAAAAAACCACCATTTATCTCTACAAGGTACTTAATCACAGAGATAAAAAATAAACACACACAGATTCTAACAAACACACAATGAACTTTTAAGACTTGCACGTGGAAGCTGTTACCAACCCACCTGCAACTTTGGCTGGCTCAACCCTGCTATACATCCATCCCAAAAATCAAGAGGAGCTGAGCAATGGAGAGTAACCATGTAAGACTGATTCGGGCAAAATAGCTTTGTGGCTGGATGCATGTTCCCACCTTCTGGAAGTATACTGGGTTTGGATTCCAGAAATAAGTCTGCTGCATGGGAAATGTGATCCATCCTATTGCACACAGTTTGCCAAAGCAGCAGCCATCTGCTGGGGCTTAGAGAAGGCTGGGGAACACAGGATATTTGCTTTCATTCAGATGTGCAGTGGATGTGCCTTGTGTGAGCAGACTTGTCACAATCCTAATAAAACAACTGGGACATCACACTCGAGAGGAAAGCTTGCCTTATGGGTAAAATTAAACTTGAGCAAGATAGAAAGCACTACAAATAACACATGCACACATGCATATACATAATCATTTATGTAAAGGTCAGCAGAAAACAGGCCAGACAGAAATTCCAAGAAAATGCAGCACTAACTTTCAGACTGAATTAAATGCTTTCCGAGGTGTTTTATGGCAACCACTCCCAAGAGCAAAAAAAATCCACAAAAGGTTAGATAAGGAACGGTCCAGTTGCAAAATAAACCTACAAGGCAAAATTACGAGATGAGATTAATTCAGATAAAGTCTCCCACGGGGGATTTGGGATTACTGGCAGAACTGAAACGTGGGTGTGGATTCACAGCGTCAATCCAAGACTGCTGAAGATGAGACAGAGGCATCCCCTTATCACTGCCAGTGATCACCAAGGCCACCAGAGACTGGAGAGGGAGCTGGGCTCAGGTGTCTGCAGCTGCAGGAAAATGTCATCCACAAGGAGGGGAACTCCATGCTGCTGCCAATGTGAGCCACAGAGGGGAACCATTCCCATGGGAGCGCAGAGGATGCGAGCAGCATTCTGCAAATGCAGCAGGAGAACCCAAGCAGCAACCCAAGATGCAGATGGAGATGCTGGCAAACAGCATGAGCAGCAGCTAAGGTTGTTTTTGCCAACAAGGGAAAAAAGTTAAGTATAGTAAATCAAACAAAATTAAACATGCAGCAACAATGGATGCCCCACTTTTCTCTGCAAACGTCTTTTACCCGTTTTTCCCCAGGTGGTAATGAGGATTTTTGCAAATCTCTGTCAAAAGCAAACAGCCTTGCTTATATTTCTGTATAATGGCTTAAATAAGTGGAGAATATTTCAGGTGGAAAATATTTTTGCAACTAAAATAAAAAATTCTGCACATGTGGCATTGAGGTTGAAATCCCTGTAGATGATCACCAGCAGGACTAATACTGGTATTTTTTGTGAAGAAACCATTTCAATGGGTTGATAGGCAATGTATGAAAGCTTTGGTGAGTATATTTGTCACAATTCTGTCAATTTGTCAAAAGCAAAGCAGTGAGGGAACTGGGGACAAGTTAAATTGCTTACACAGATGTATCAAACCAGTTTGCTGAGTTGCAATGCTACCAGGAGTTCTGAAAAAAGTTTCCAAAACGTTGTGTATCAGAATGGTAGTGTGCAACTTCTGTAACATCCCAAAGAGCAATTGCTGGATCATGCTGGGAGAAGGCCTGAGGTGGGTTTCATTGGGGGTGGAATTACATTTGATGTGATCAGAACAGTTTGAATGTCATAGAATGAAATTCTGAATCAAAACCAGTGTGCTTTGGAAGAAAGTTTAGTAACTCAGAAAGGATGCTTTATGTAGAAGATGAAAAAAAAAAATCTATTTTCACATCTTCCAGGATGTGACTTAAATAATATTTTAAGATTCTGAATGAAGCTGCAGTGAGTTTTCAAGAAGGAACCCAATATCATAATATGAATTTGACCTAGGTGTAAATCAGAGAAAAGACAAAAAATTACATTTTAAAATTGAACTCAAGCAGGCATTGAACAGCATTTCTCTGGAGTATCTCACACTCATGTATCAAGGTGGTGATAAAATTTCAAGAACAAAAGACTCTACAAAGATTATGGAACTAAAAAAATGTCTCAACAGCCTATCATTAAAAGCCAGTAATTGCAAGAAACTAATTATTCTAAAACAAACTTGCTGGAAAGTGCTTATCTGAAGGGCTCTCATTAGCCATTTTACTAAAAGCTTTCAATATTATAATTTCAGTGCCTGGTGTACTTTTGATGGACTTTAACACATGAAGTACAGGTGCACACCTATAGAATTGCAGTTAGAAATGAATCTGCTCTAAGGCAGGAGCTCACCTAGAAAGGCACATATTAGAACTAAACATGACTCAGAAGCACACAACTCTCTAAAATATTTCTTTATTTATTTGTATTTGAGCTGAAATGGCTCAAGTGGGAGCTACAATTTCTTTGGATGTACTAAATTTAGCTTAAGACAAATTTTCCAGAGGTGTCCTCTGGTGCTGCTTGGTGCCCCAGCAAACTGTGGTTTTAACTTCTCCTTGCTTCTTAAAAAGGAAAATCTCAACTCTTGTTTTTGATCATCTCTCACTCAAGTCTTAGCTATTGGTTCTTGCTATAAATTCTTCCAGGTCCCACCTGACACTGGGTAACTGGATAATTGAAAATTCCCTAAGTATGAGGATGGCACAGCATGTCAAAGAAGCCACTCAATAATGATAATATGTCAAATATTGCCACATCACAGCTTTTATATTGGCTCCAATTCTTCTGTATTTACTTAGTTATCTTACCCTAAATCTGGTGTCTAGACCTGTATAGAGCAGACTTTTAAAGCTGATAGTGGTGCATTTTAATTAGTATTTAGATAGGCTTCTCCATGTATTAGTATGTTGTATGTGTCATGTATGTTGCAATTAAAGCAGCCCACTAAAATATGAGGATAATTGAATCTCCCCAGTGTCCTTGAGCACCTGGTTTTTAAAATTTTGCTTTATTGAACCTGTTCAATCCTTTTGCCTCCCTAACAGGATGAGGAAGCTTGCAATATTCCACCTTGCCAGATAACATAAGAACAAAAAATAGAAAGCAGTTTTGATAAATAACTCACTCATTCACCTGCCTCCCTTCCCCTAAAGATCTTGACAAACCTCTGTCAAATTCAGCATGAAGCTTTTTTCATTCTGAGATAAAGATCAGCAGTGTGTGAATCCTCTCCTTCTGAGGGAATCGTACCAAGCCATCTTATTTCTTGGCTTTTTCTAAATTACACACAGAGTTAGAGATAAGGAGGGATGCACCATGGATTTGTGCAGTGGTATATTTCCTGCTTGTTTGCTATTCTCTTCCTAACCTTGGCATCCTCATCTCTTTAGGCCATCAAGTATGGCAGAGGCTTTAATGCCATTCCTTCTCACTGCTTCCTAAAAATCAGTCCTATCAGAGTGCTGCTTTAAAGTGAGACATCCTCATCTCTTCAAGTTTTTAAACTTCCAGTGCTTGCACAGAAGAACACCAGTTTTGTTCTTGTTCCAATTATCTATTTTTGTGTGCTCTGTTTAGTCGTGAGATTATTTAGGTGTTTCTTTGCTGTTTTCCATCTCAATCTAATGAATTTCTGTCTTTTTCTAGGATTTATAGCTTTTGGATTTCAACTCCAGTTCCTGTCTCACACAAAGACCTTTCTTACTGGTCATTTATAGGGTGTCTGAAATTCCTGTACAGGGTCATGACAGAACTAATCCTAATTAATGTAATTTCCTCAGTGGCAAAATTATCCTATTTGTTTACCTGACAGTGGATCTCAGAAGATTCCAGAAAATACTCCTATTACCTTTATTTTTCTGTCCTTCCTATTTTGGCAATATACCTACATATCCATTCATCCCTACTGCAAAATTTGGAACCCATTAAGACTTGTATTTTAAACTTAAGTGCTGATAGACCCTCTTCTTTACAATGCTGAGCTGAGCCACTGACTATAGAACACTTTCATTTGCTGTGACTTGAAAATTTAAAAAGTATTCAATAGGTTAAAGCTGTACCACTAGACAGAGATAAGTCAGGTTAAAAAAATACAACATGAATACTTGCCTGTTCTCTTTTTTACAGTAAAGAGAATGAAATATCTCTGTCTCAGCCTACTCCATCCTCAGGGTCTCTGCACTTGTGGAAAAATCAGAGAGTTTTTTCAATTCTGCTATGGAGAGATGCACCAAGCTTGGGAGGGAGCTGGTGATGCTCAGAGGAGACTGGAAAGTGCTACAGCTCACACACTTTCTGGGCACCTTCATCACACACACACAGAAGTAATTTAGTCATTTGTTCTTCCCAGGGTGATGTTGTAAGTAGGAAGCTGGGCCTCAGTAGAAGGTGCTTGCAGGAAGAGGATGGTTTTATGGCAGTGTATATATTGGTTTGTTACACATTAAATGCAGAGATACCTGAGGAGACAGAACCAAGGAATGGTTTGGGTTGAGAGACCTGAAAGATCATCTCATTCAACCCAATGCCATAGGGAGGGGCAATTCCCACCAGACCAGGCTGCTCCAAATCCCATCCAAACTGGTTTTGAACACTCCCAGGGATGGGGCAGCCACAGCTGCTTTGGGCAACCTGTGCCAGCACCCTCAATGTAAAGAACATTTTTGTAATACATAATCTAAACTATTCTCTTTCAGTTTGAAGCCATTCCTCCTTATCCTGTCACTGTATGCTCCTCAAAAAAATCCCTCTCCATCCTTCTTGTAGGCTCCCTTCAGGTACTTGAAGGAGACTTGATCAGAAAGCAAAGAGCACAAGCCAAGCTCATTTCACTTGAGACTCAGACATCCCCCAGTGGCACAGGGGACCACATAACACAGGTGGTGATTGCTTCCAGGCAGGTGCCAGAGGCTGCCCTGTGAGTGCTGCCCTGTGCCTGGGGCAGCACCAGAACCTTCTGAGGCAGTTGTAGGTGACAGTTGGGGCAGGCAGGGACAGTTGGGGAGGGGAGTTGGCACAGAGTGCAGCACAAAGCCCCAGGAAGGTAAGAGGTAAACAGGCAGCGAAGGAAAGGGAACAAAAAAATTCAGAAAACTTGGCTTAAAGGAGTGCCTGAGGCCTGGAGGCAAGTTAAGATGCTGGGGGAGGGGAACAAAGTAGGAACAAACCCAGGAATTGGGGAATAAGTGAGAGCAGTGCTGTGCTGGAGGAGACAGCTAGCCAGCTGCCAAGGCCAGCAAGCTCCTGCTTATCTTGCCATGTTGACTACAGAAACAGACTTCAAATGACGCAGTGTCTATAAACAGAGAGGAAGAATTAGTTCCCATTATGGTAGTTGTGTCTATGACCCTAAAATGCTTACCCCACACCCAGCAGGAATTCATTTCCTCAGGGCCTGACAGTGCCATGGCACAGCTGATACGAGGAGGAGCAGGAGGAAGGAGTAACCAGCACTTGCTTGTTATTAGGGAAACTTGGTATGGCAATTGCAAACACTGTCTAAAAGCCACACTGTTCCTCCCCAAAACCAAAAACATGAATCAGGAGTCAACTGCAGAGTAAACAGACTTAAGTAGAATGCCTTCTTGTTACAGGTGAATTGGATTCAAAAGTAAACAAAAACAGTGTCAGATTGTGTCCTTTCAATCACAGTGATGGATCAGGACTGTTACTTTGATGCAGGTTCCACAATGTTCATGTTTGTTAAAAGATGTATCAGAAAAGCCTTGCTCACATGCTGGTTTGCCTCTTCAAACAGCTCTGCTGCTTCCTCCATACCACTTTCTCTGGCTGGTCTTTTTCCTGATGGTTTGAATAATTAGTTCTCTGGGGAGACCAAGTCTTTTTTTGCTTCCTAGTATTGGAACAGGGAATATCTGGACTAATCCCATGGTACCCTGATAATGTTTCTTTTGACATATAGGAGATCATTTATGGAGCATTACGTGACCCTTCCTGTAGACAAATAGATGTCACATGTGCCAGGTGAAAGAAGCCCCAGCCAGATCCATTCATGTTTATCACTCAGTACAGCAGGACTTCCACAGTGGCATCTCTGCAGCAATCCTGTTTGATAAGCTGCTCTGCAAAGAGCAGAATGCCAATGTGGAAGAAAGCTCCTCTATTCCTGCCTGGGTGGCCATAACAGATGGTCTATAGTGGAACTCCAGTCACACAAAAAAATGTGAAGTGCCACAAATCTGAGTCACTGGTACAAAAATCTCTGTTCTGGAGGGCCCTTGACTGCTGTTCTGACTGTCTGGGTGCTAAGAAGCAGAGCTGAACTGGTGAGGATCTGGCCCTGAAAATTCCTTTCCACCTATTTTTAAAAAGCCCTTTTGTAGGAGAGTGAGGCAGTTTAAGTTTTAAAAAGAATAGGTTTGTCTTGTACCTTTGATAGCAATGGAAAGACACTGATCAAAAGGATTTATTATTGCTTGTAGACCTCCAGGAAGTGCTGCATGTACTGAATGTGCACACATTTTCATATATATGCCCACACACTTGTATGGGAGATGTTGGTCATGTGAACTTTTATCTGAGGAAATTTAATTTTTATTCTTGCAAATTGGGATTACATGTATTTATACAAACATATACATAAAACATGTACAGATACACATCTGCTGTAAAACAGGTGTAAAACACCTGTAGTACTCAGTATTCCATCTCTGCTTGGGATTCATGTAATAATTTTGAAAGCAGCAATTTTTACAAAATACAGACTAAACAGAGAATAGAAGGACAAGTAACAGTACCCCTTTGAAACATCAGCAGTTTTACATTCATACCTTATGTTGTGCTCTGAAATCTCATCACAGATGAGGACTTCACAGATTAAAGTAGAAAAAAGAAAGCGACCAGGAGATAAATGGGAAGCCTACTGTGTAAAATCTGATGGCCACATGATAAAAAAAAGGTAAGGTTTCTGTTTATTCCCTGCTAAAGCCTGTATTTGTTCTTGAATTGTTACTGTCTAAACATCACCTGATATAAAACACATCATAATAATGCTTTACACAGCCAAAATGGAGCAAAGAGACCACATGATGACCATATAAGAAATGAATTAGCTGAATGCATTATTTGTCAGCTTGCTCAGCTGTACTGAAAAACTAATTCTGTAGTCATTATACAAAGTCAGAATGAAGAGTAAAAAACATCTGTGTGCACTGGACAGTAGACTTGGACAGCACTGTTGATTTTTATCCCTTCTATGGCAGTTATTTTAATAGATACCCACATCAGAGGCTTCAATTTGAGATTTTTGGTGTTTTACAAAGATGGATTAATCTCATGCTAGGAAAACTGAAGTACAATCATGTAAAATGCCTTGCTCAACTGCACCTGAAGTGCCAGCACAGCCATCAGGCTGTGCTAGAACCTCCCTTCTGCAGAGTGTGCTGCCAGTACATTTATGAGCTGCTCATTGCACTGTTCACATCAAAAGCAGCTCACAGGACACTGAACAGAACTGAGGAATTGTGAGCTAACAGAATTGAGCACATGGAACAGCAAAACATATATAAATACAGGTTCTGTCCCTCACTAATGGGACATTACACTTTTTAAAATATACCAATATTTTATTTTATATTGGTATAACTCTGACCCACATTCTTTGTCACCCACCCTTGTTTGCATATAGATTATTTTAGCTGGTTTAGTCTAAGCAAATTGAAAGTTTTAAATATCTACAAATATGTATACAAATCACTCTTCTAAATTTAGAGTTGCTCAACCCTTCTGTAACTATGGCACAGTTCAATCTTAGTTTTGCTTTTTTAAATACAATTCTTCTGAGAAGTGCAATCGATTTACAGAGGATGACAAATTCTACAGTTCTCTGACTTAACATCACGTGGAATTTCATTTTAAAAGATGTCTTGACTGCTTGATTATAAAATAAAAATGAAGGCATAGCATTAGGGCTGTTGCAGGAAATAATTTCTCAAGCAGCATTACTGTCTACTTGAGGGAGAAATACCTGCTTGGGAGGTCAGCAGAAATGGATGCAGGGGTAAAACAGGTCAGCAAGATTGTGAACAGATCAGACTGACTCAAAAGCATTTATTTGTATTGGATGTGTAAACAGGAATGGGGTCTGTGACAGCAGATGCTGGCATTGTTGAGGCCTTAATTTTAGTAAAGTCCAATCTTGGGTGCTACACTTAAAAGAAAAAAGATGTGAATGATTTTGAGACAACACAAGGAGAAGACATAAGCATCTTAAGAGATTTAAAACTGTGCCACACCAGGAAGGATTGAAAGGAAGTGAAATTGCTTTGTCTATAGGTTAAAAAAAAAAAAAAATAGGGGAGACATATATCTTGAGACATAAAGAGGCATTTTGAGAGATGAGAGGCAAAACTGCTCACATCCATTACAGTTCTACTTCAGTTACAGTGGTTATGAGTTTTTTAAATAGTGTTCCAAGTTCCTCAAGGAGAGCTGGTCCAGGGAACTGGCTGAAAATTAGCAGTTTTGAAAGTAGTTTGACTACAGCTGAAATGACTTTAAGTCAAGTCTGACACAGTCTCACTTCCTCCGTTATGCCAAAAGCTGAGTCAGGAAGCTGAGGAGGACAACTAGATATCCTTTGCAGGGTTTGGTAGTGTTGAGAGGATTCAGCACCTGCCCAACAGGAGGGATGTGACTGACCCACCAAAGCAACCAGCTCTCAAACTACCTTTGAGTTAATTTCCTAAAAAAACCAGACTGTATGTCAAGAGGGATTTGGTCAAATCAACACAGGAGGGCTGCTCCTCATAGATGTCAACTTTTTTTCCTAGAAATACAGGTGAAATTGAGCCTGTTTTGAAACATAACATTTATTTAACACCATTACGGAATCACACAATGTGCAAAACACAATGAGTCCAGCCTATGACTGACTGAACACCACCTTGTCAACCAGACCCTGGCACATCCAGTCTTTCCTTAAACACCTCCAGGGACAGAACTCCACCAGTCTCCCTGGACAGCCCATTCCAATGTCTAATCACCCTTCCTCTAGAGAAATTCTTCCTCACATCCAGCCTAAACCTCCCCTGGCTCAGCAGGGATGTTCCCTGACATCCCCTACTGTGTCCCTTCTGTCACTTTTAGTCTGATAGAGACTGATCCCCTGGCTACAGCCTCCTTTCAGGGAGCCACAGAGCACTAAAATCACCCGGAGCCTCCTGATTTCCAGATTAACATCCCCAGGATTTGTGTGCTGCAGACCCTTGCCCAGCTTCGCTACCCTGTAGCCATTGGATGTGTTTTGGGAAAACCCCCAACAAATAGAAACAAACAAACCAGAACCGTCGAACACCAAGCCATCGGGTAGATACACTTAAACAAAATTTAGGGTATTTAACCATGTTATCTACAAGCAGTGATTGTGCTGATCCCTGGGACCAAGTATATATAAATATACCTGGGGGGGAAAAAAAAAAAAAAAAAAAAAAAAAAAAAGTGATGCAGATCACACACTGGGCTAAGAAACCCAAGGGTGCAGAGCAGCAGCAAAGAGTGAGGGGCGCAGCCGCTGCTTCCCAAAGCAGGGACCTGCCGGGCCGCTCCCTCCGGCCGCTCCCGGCGCGGCCCCTC
This sequence comes from Erithacus rubecula, assembly GCF_903797595.1. Lineage (NCBI taxonomy): Eukaryota > Metazoa > Chordata > Aves > Passeriformes > Muscicapidae > Erithacus > Erithacus rubecula. The sequence continues at coordinate 54,346,488 of NC_136688.1, forward strand.
GCCCGCACCCGCCCGGGAAGCGGCTCCGCGCCCCCCGAGAGGGGCTTTTACCTCAGCCTGAGCGCGGGTCCCCCTCAGCAGCGCCGGGTTTTGCCGCTCGGCCGACGGGCCGCCGCTCGCAGCGAGCGACGCGAGGGCCGCGCGGGGCGGCCGGGGCGGGGGCGGCCCTTTCCCGGCGCTCCCGGCGGCCAAGGCGGCTCCGGGCGCCACTGAGGCGGCGCGTCCCGGCGGCGGCTCCGGTGGGCGGTCGGGGGCGGTCCGCGGGCGGGGGGCGGTGGCAGCAGCGCGCTCGGTTGTGAGCGAGAGCGAGTGCGTGCGAGCGAGTGCCATGGCCGGAGCCCGCTGAGAGCCACAATAGGAGCGAGACCCCGACGCCCACCGGGACCCTCGGCTCGCTCTCCCCCGCGCCAGCCGCCGGCGGAACAGCAGCGCTCCCCGCCCTGCCCGGCACTGCCTCCCCCCGCCGCGCCCGCCGCTCCCCCTCGGCTCGGCTCGGCTCCCTCCCGCCTCGCAGGGCCCTTCTCCGGGAATGTGAAGAGGCAGCAGCACCGCAGGCAGCGGGGAGTGCACGGGACTGAGCGGAGCCGCCCGCGCCTGAACCCGCCGCCGACGCCGCCCTGCGCCGGGGAGGCCGCGCTGCCGCCGAGGCCGAGGCCTACAGGGCTGCTGCGCCGCCGCGGCAGCGACCGAGCCCGGCGAGAACCGCACTCGGGCCGCCGCCGCCGCCGCCAGGCATCGGCCGCGCTCCGCCAAGGCCGCCGCCGCCTCCCTCCGTCTCCGGCTTCTCTACCAGGAGCGCCAAGGTAACTCCATCGGCGGCCCGGCGGTGCGGGAGGAGGCGCGGGGGGCTGCGGGAGGACATGTTCCAGCTGCGGAGATCCCGTCTGGAAATGACAGCCGGGAGCGGGGAACTGCGCCTCTGCTCCCTTTCCCCGCCGATCTCCGTCGGTATTTTCACTTCTCCCCCCGCCCCCCCACCCCCGGGACCGGCGGATCTGATGAGCGTGGCTTCGTATTTACCAAAATACTCGGGGAATAGAGCGGAGGAAGCAGGGAGCGGTGGCCGGGTTTGCAGCTTCCCCCCTCGCACACAATAAATAATCTCGGGCTTTATTCCCCCCTCCCCCCCACTGTTGGTGGAAACAGAGTATTTCCCTGTGATAGTGTATGCGGGGCAGCGAATGTTCATTTGGAGAGACGAAAAAAAAGATCAGTGTTTACTGTAAGGTTGTTAGGCTGGATGTAGTCTTGTTGAATTAGAATTAGATTTTAATAATTTATAAAGCAGGTTAGGGAAACTGTTACTAAATTTACAGCAGAGAAGTGTCAGTAAAGCTCCTTGCCGACACAATGATCCTGCAGTTTAAGTGATCTACTTTAGTCGCTGTCCATTATTATTTTTATTTTTTTTTTTTTTTTTTGGTAATTTAATTTGGGGAGAGCGTGCAAACATTTCTGCAGGGATGGTTACACTTTAATGATGCACGTGATGAGGAGGGGAAGCTTTCTGATGAGATGAGATGGGGCCAAACCGAGTCATGTTTAGGGAATATATTTTTGCTGATATTTTCAGAATTTGGTTTATGTAACAGGTAACTTTGTGTGTTTTTTGGCGGACTGTTGAAATCTTAGAAGTGGGTTACTAAAGTACAGGCCATTCTATTCCAGTTTATCTGACTTTTTTATTTATTAATCTTGGCTGGGGCCTGAATGCCCTGGTGATGGTGGCATATATTTTTGTTTTGCCCAGATGATAAACAAGACAAGTTTAAGGTACAGGTTCATGTTGCTGATAGTATATTATATTTAGAAAGGCTAAGCTGGTAGCAGAAGAATACCTCAGGAGAAATCAAAAAGGTGGAATAAGGTTTTGTCATTATTGTACTTCCCCCTGCACAGTTCAGCTTCTGGGTGCTGCACATGCTTCCTTGAAGAAGCCATGGAGTTTACACTCCATTTTTGATAGATTCAGTGCACCTATATGTAATTTTGCATTAAATAATCCTTATCTTTTGGAGCTTGTTTACACTGTTGCAACAAATCATGCTTTCGAAAGCTTTTCTTACAAAAGACAAACCCAAATAATGCCTGTTTCAGTGGATTTGCTAATCTGTGAAGCACACGAGTAACCAGATATTTCAATAAAAACGATAAGTGCTCAAAAGTGTTCTGCATGTTGTGGAATCAACTTCTTGTAGCCCAGGAGTCAGTTTGGTAGTTGAAGTCAAGAGACATTGGGGATGAGTAATGCTTTCCAAGGACACTTTCTGAGACCCTGATCCTGCCAGTGCTTATGCCCATGCTTAACTCTGCACGGGTGTCTGTCCTGGCCGAAATCAGCAGAGCTGCCCTCCTTAATGGTCGTGTCATTAATGCAGACGAGGCTGCTGGTTCCAGTGGAGCTAACTGTGCACAGAGCTGCTTGGAACATGTAGGCCTGAATTCCTGCTGTCTCCTCTCCCTTGAGTGTTACTCATGTGTTTCATCAAGCTCTGATGGGCCTTTTTAACAGGCAGGACCAGACTGGTAAATAAAACAGCTGGATGCATTAATTCAGTGTTTGCTAGTGGTACAGAATCAGCTGCAGGAGTAGCACCAGGGCAGGTTTTGTAGGAAAGAAGCAATGCCTATTGCTTAGGCCAGCTGGAGTTGGGAAACAAACAAACTTTTGCTTGCAGAAGCCTTTTTTTGGCTCTCTGCCTCTCCATGCAAACCTTGTCTGTCTCATGCCCTTAGAGCAGTTACAGCTACCACACTGCCAGTCCAGAAATGCCAGGACATGGAATAACTACATCTAAAGGGACTCACAGGAAAATAACTGAGTATTTCTGAAATGGAGAATAAAGAAGTAATATGTACAATTTGTCAGTGTTAGTGAAATTGTTGAACATAGCAGTACTTTTTACTGTACCTTCTTAAATTTCTGTAAAATCTTTTATGTAGGTGTGGCAAATAAATGGAATTTTTGTTCTGCCCTGTGCATATGGGTGACCTTAATGCCAAAAAACCATCGTGCCTTTTTGTGTACCCATTCTTCATCAGTGTGAGTTTAAATGACTTTATCCCAAAGAATGCATAATTTAAAGGTACAGTCAGGTCTATAGGTGTATGAAGTTTTGAATGCAGTGATGTCAGCAATTGGCCTGAAGTTTTTGGCAAATGGGAGACAAAGATAAAAAAAGTAAGCAAGAGGAATTACTACCCTAGTAATTAAGTTCCACTAAGTTTATTCCATCCATAAAATGGGTAAGATCTCTTAACTGTTTATCTGTGTGAGTTCTCAACAAAAGAGCAGTGCAGGAAGAAGATACTTGGAAAATTTAGGTAACTCTTTACCCGTTTCACTCATTTGGAACACATTTTTAACATGTGCTTTCCTTCAGTAGGGATATGTCCTCAGCACCAACTACTCCTCCATCAGTGGATAAAGTAGACGGATTTTCTCGGAAGTCCGTCAGAAAAGCCAGACAGAAGAGGTCACAAAGCTCCTCCCAGTTTAGGTCTCAGGGCAAGCCTATCGAGTTAACTCCCCTGCCTCTGCTGAAAGGTAAGACCAAACACAGTTTGTAACAAATAAAACAATTTTTTGCTCTACAACTAACTTCTAAAATCAAAGCATTCTGTCGTCAGGAATTGCAGGGAAATTTTGCCAGCGTTGAGAAATGTTTCATGCCGGATTTATATGTATTTAAGCTCTACAAAATATTTTATCTGTGACTTGAGGGTGTGGTAATTGTTTGCAGTACTTTTGAAAGTTTAAAATGCTGATGTTAACCCGTACCATGACTTGAATTTTCAAGGCTCTCAGGCTTTGTGCAAGGGTGTTCTGATTTGTGATTCCTCAGCAGTTGACATAAATCAGCAGTAATTTTGGTGAGGGTAGATGGATTTCTGAATGGAAGGAAACTGATTTTTAGTATCTTTCCTTGGTATGTGGATCTGCACCCTGTGATAGTGGTGCCAGCTGCAGCCCCTACAGCAGGAGAGGAAGTGGGATCCCCTCTCATGCCATTTGTGCATGGATAGCTCCCAGGGCCTGCCTTCTGCTGGATTTTGAAATGGAAAGGTCCCATGAGCTGCAGCCTCCCAAGGGGAAAGATGCTGCTGCCAAACTGGTCTTAGGCAAGGCTCTACTGTTTTGAGATCTTGGATATCCCAGCCTTGGTTGAGTTTCTGCTGGCAGGTTTAACCTCTAATTTGTGAAGGAAAAATTTGATTCAGCATACTGCTCTTAAAAAGATGACATTATCTCTGTGATACCTTGAATGTTTCCCCTGAATTCTAGTTGTCACTGAATTTTGGTACAAATCCAGGGGTCAAAAGCACCTCTCAGAATGTCTGTCTGGTGAGGAAGGGGAACTCACCTTTCAGAAGTATTGAACGATGACTTCTCAAATGGTTTATTTATATCTGTATTTTTTTCATTGCTATTCTTCATTTTTGCTATAAGTAGTGAAAATGGGCATGGCTAGTGCAGATGATTCTGGAAAATAGGAAGTTTAATAGTTTAATACTATGTATGTCCCTTTTCTTTCTTTTTGGGCAAGTATGTTCCTCACATGCTCTCATCTGTGTTGTTTGACTGATTTGTTAATCAGAGCATTGAAATATATAATAAACATGGGACTCAATCCCACTTCTTAAGGATAGAGTAGTTGCAAAAAAAATGAAACCTCAAACCCCCAAAAATCTCTCATCTTAATGTGTGTCTTTAAGTAACAGTAGGATTCTAGGATTAGTTCCAGTGGAATTGTCATTAAAATATTGTGGTCTTCTTTCTGTGCACAAATGGAATATCCTGAATATCCTGAGTTAAATGGAAGGTGCACCCAGACCCCCTGCACTGTAACTGATGATGACTTTTGTTCAGTATTTCTCAGTTTAGGGTTGGTTGGTGCCATTGGAATTGGCTTTGTAGTCTGCAGTGAATATTATTTGTGATTCTTTGGGTGATCCTGTGCAGGGCCAGGAGTTGGACTTCATTGATCTGGTGGGTTTCTTTCAACTCAGTTATTCTGTGATTCTAAAAATTTTTGCTCTTTGTTGTTGAACTCTTTTCTTGTTTTGTGACAGTATGATAAAGAAGCAAATATTCTTTCAACTAATTTTAAAGCTCAGTTTTATACTTTTCCAGGTAATTTTTGATATGCAAGTTATTTCATGCCAGTTGCTGCATTTTGGAAGGTGACTGGAGTTTATCCTTTGGCTTAAATGATGGGATTAGTGGAAAACACTGAGATTTGTATTTGTACAAATGAAGAAATTGATGTTGTAATTATTCCACTCCATTCTGTAGTCCCATTCAGGAGTAAACCAAGCATGGGCACAAGCATAAGTAAAACAGTGAGACCCTTGCCTTGCAGAAACACAGGCAAGTCCAGGTGCTTCATTTGACTACTGCAGCCAGTCCTGAGGATTGAGATATAAAACTATAATAAGATAAAACAAACAGATGGGGAGCAGAGAGTGTTGGTGAGACATTTATGATTAGTGTCATAATGAGTTACAGTGGTCCAGCTTCAAATTAAGAATCTGATCCTGGGAGTTAGTTTTCCCCCTTTGCCTTAATGCAGATTCCCAGAGGTGCAGGGATCTACCTGTGCTGATTAATTTGTGGGATTTGGGCCTAACAGTCTCTCTGAACAGCAGTGCTGTTGGTCCCTGCAGAAGGGACACTGGCAGCTAAAAATCATTCTGCTGTTTGGAAATATTCTTGACCTACATTAATATTTGTAACATTCAGGATTGTTAAGTCTGCAAGAAGCGAGGAGATTATTTTCTTCTGTGTTTCATACTTTTCCTGACCAGTATCATGAAAGTCCTGATTATTTTTTAACTCTTAGGTTTACATTTGCCTTCCAACAAGTGACCAGTTCTATTACTTCTGTCCAGTAACCACACAATTTCCATTTTTATCCTGGAAAATTTTGTCTTTTAAGCAAAAACAGAGAAGAGATACCAGCAAAACAGCTTTTTAAAGTCTCAGAAAACTGAACTTAGTTGGGAGATGTACAATTGATAAGCTTCCTAGTTTTGGGTAAATTTCAAGTTTAATTAAACCTCTTCAGATATATTTCAGTATGGGAAATTTTTAGAGGACAGACATCAAATTCATATTAATCAGATGTATTTCATATGCATGATGGAGGGCTTTTGCTTACACAATCATACGTGCTATGCTCCCTTCTGGTTTGGTGGTTGTTTTTTTATTTTATTTTATTTTTTTTTTTTTTGGATATATTGCATATTGACTTTGGCAGGCTGCTTTATCTCAAACAGCACTTTATGGCCTTCAGTGTCTTCTGTGATTACAAGAATCATGTATGCAGAAAACAGGGTAACTGCTTGGTCCATTCCTTGCAAGTTTTTATACTCTGCCTGTCACCATAATGATCTGAGCACCTTCCAGTAGTGTATTAAGTGACGTGACTACACATCTGTCACATCTTATCTGTTCTCCTTCCTTTCCCTAGGGGCAGAGTCACATACAGTGAAATGGCTTGTTTTGGTAGTGTTTTAATGCAGTCTGTTGCTTTCTGTGAGCATCTATGCCTATATTGCAAAAACAGATAGATAAACCAGCCTTGTTGTTGTTCGTTTGGTAATAGAAATATTTTGGGAAAGAAAAAAGAGATACTATGTTTTGATGCTGTGTACTAGTCTGAAGGATAAGCTGCTATTTAGGAAATGGAATAAGAACAACTGGAATTTTTAGTGTTGCTCATTATAGGATAGAGAAATGAAGTTGCTACTCTCTATTTTTTGAAAAAGTGTGTGTGTGGTATAAGTTTGTAAATAAACATGTATTTGGAAAACAAGGTGTTTTTTCTGAGGCTTTGCTGGGCTGAGTTGATGCTTTCAAAAGCCTCAACTAACAAAACTGCTGTTTGCCTAGAGTAAAGACTTAAATTTTTAGATGATCTCCTTATGTTTTTATTTATTGCATTGTGACTAAATCTGATTTGAAGTTATCTTTTAAAAATCTGACTATTGTCCAACATAACACTTTAAACCCAGTGTTTTCTCCTTTGTTTCAAGTGTAGAGGAATGGGCTGAGAAGTGCTCATGGGAGGAGTTGTAACACAATTGCATTTTGCCTGTGTGCTCTTCTGTATGTTTCTCACATGTGTTTTTTTTGAAGGTTGCATGCTTTTCCCTGGTGGATCTTGCAGTGCATGATGGATTTTGGCTTTACTTTGAAGAGGCTGCTGGTATCACCCAGGCTGACAGGTGCCTTAGGTAACTGGCTTGTGACAGAGCAGTCCTGGTGAAGGGCCCTTTTTTGGGATTGAATAATTCCATCTGTGTGCCTTAGATTCCCTCCCAGGTTTGCTAACCAGGTTTGTGGCATGCCTCAAATCTGTGCTTGTTCTGTAGAGGAAAATAGGATTGTAGATGTATTGGGTAGGTGTATTATTTATTGGAGGGCTATTTTGCTTTCATTTTGTATAGCTGCTCTTTTTACTTAGAAGTCTCTAGAGGTGGAACAGCAGGAGTGCAATGTTAGAAAGCATTTGGCTGGAAAAAGAGTATATTGTAGTGCTGGACATGTGAAAACAGAGCAATTTCAGCATTGCCTGCAAAAGAGGGAGGGGGAGTTCATTTATGTTTCTGCCCAGTGTCTGTAGAGAGGGAGGGGCGTGTTCAGAGGATGAAGACATTCACAGAGATGGTTAAAAACATCATGTGTCCTAGGAATGCACACTTAGCATCCTCAGAAATTGCACAGCAAACTTGGATGTAGCTCACAGCATCATTCCCACTCCCCTTGCCCTCATTACAAATACAGAAATTAGGCAAAGCAAACCACCCAAAAGTGAGACTGTTAATTGTTAAATCATTTGTATTCCATTTTTGTAATTCAAGGTGTGGGTTTTTTTCTGTCATCCTTCCACATTTTCAAATAATTTAACATAATTACTGAAGGTTACTTTCATGTTCTCTGTAACTATTGTATATTGTTGTTGAAAAAATTTCAAAGTATGATTTTTATTTTTAGATATTTTTCCTCCTTCAGATGAGTGCTCAGAGCAGAAGTTCTCTGTCAACAATACCAATTGCTTTGCTACCTCAATATTATGAAATTTATTGAGCTTCTAATTCATTTATCAGATAGTTTCCATGGTATTAAAGAATTGGTGTAGTGGCAACAAAAGAGCATTGCATAGTCAAAAAGGGAAAAATCTCTTTCCACTTGCTATTTGCTTTTGATCATTAAATTATTTCCATATAGCTGAGATTTTATTATAAGCTTTTTTTATGAATCCTATCTATTGGTCAAATACTGAATAGTATTTGAATGAATAGTAAAACATCCTAACAATTTGAAAAGACTCTTGACTGAGAACTACAGTATGTGCACCTTCTTGTTCAAACACAGTTACTTTTGAATTTTTAAAATATTCCTTTATCATGAAAAAAGTCTGACCTTTGCAGACCTATGGATGCCACCTAATAATCTTCATATGGGAAATAGTTATGAGTTGAGTTGTAGAAGAAAGACAGAACTTCTGTTTTCTGTTGGCTTCCATAGGAGCTGCCTGCTCATCTTGTCTGTGCTGCTCTTCATTTGAGAAATCTAGAATGTTTTACAGATATCAGATACCCAAATATCAGTAAACTGTTAATAAAATCGGTAAGCTAAATGCTTTCTTCTCATATATAAACAGGAATTTAGGGTCATAGTGGTTATGATTTCCCAAAATAAAATTCAGCTTTATTTACAAAATTAGAAATAGATCTTAGGACTCCTAATTTATTGCATGAAAGAAACACTGGAGTTGGTTTGAGCTGCATGTACATAATCAGGGATGAATCCTGGAACTGCTTCTAGGAATTTTATGCCTGTTCTGGTTGATATAAATCTGGACATAATAGGCCATCTCTGTGTAAGATTTGGGAACAGGGCCACAGTCTCAAAAGGAAGAAGGACTTAGCCCACTTAGTATTTTTTAATGAATATGTATGATGTTCTAGTCATAAGTAATAAATTTCTTCACTCCTTTGTGCTCTTGTTAGCTGGCTTTTGTATATGCACTTAACTTTCTTTATAATCTGTTTACATCTGTTGATTGTAGAATATTTTTTCCAGTAATCTTAAAGGTTTTTGGTTGTTTGTAGAAAGTATTTATTTGATGGTGTTTAGAAAGGGCAATACACTAATTACACTTTTTTTTTTTTTCTTTTGTTACTGTTTTGTTACTTTTTTGTTACTATTTCCCACATTGGTAATGTAGCTTTGTAAGGCAAGATTTGTACAGAATGGGCAGGTTAAGTAAAAGAAATACCTTCTTATCTTAACAGTGTGAGTGAAGTGCAGTTGGTGAGGAATTCTGCCAGCTTACCCCTGATCTTCCAATGTTTCCAGTCAGTTCTCTGTATTTATTTCTGAGTCTCTCTAGGACTGGCAATTTTCCCATGGCCAGAGTGGTGCTGGGTTATTTTATTTTATTTTATTTTTTTATTTTTTTGGGCAAAGGTGGTTAGTTTTTTTTTTTTTGTTTTTTTTTTTTTTGTTTTTGTTTGTTTGTTTGTTTGTTTGGCTTTGCTTCTGAAGCTTCCACTTCAGTAAATGTTTTACTTCTGTAATTTCTCAGTCTGGCTTCTGGAAGTGTTTAATGATGATGATTCCCACCTTTTCCTTTTCTTTTTTCCTTTTAATAATTTTTAAACTGAAGTAAGTTGCAATTATGTAAAATGTATTTCTGTACTCTTCACAAGATTGAGTCTAAAACCTTGATAGTTTTCTGCAGGATGTTTACACTTTATCATAGAATCACAGTCACAGAATGATTTGGGTTGGAAGGGATGTTAAAGATCATTTTGTTCCAGCTTCCTGCCATGGACAGAGACACCTTCCACAGACCAGGTTGCTCAAAGCTCTGTCCAGCCTGGCCATCATCATTAAAATCTTTTGGTTTCAGGCTGTACTTGTACAGTATGTCTTTATAACATTTCTCAGTACTACTTACCTCTCTAATAATATTGCCATTTTCTTTTCTGTGCCCAAGTGTAACCCTATGGGTCTGTAATAAAACCTCCTGTTTCTGTAATAAGTATCTCCTTTTTATTCCTTTCCTGAAGTACCTTCAACAAATGCAAGTTCTGATTCAGCCAAGCTATTATTTCTATATAGTGCACATGATTGTTGAAGTATAGTGCTGCCTTTATAATTGATTATGTTATGGAGCTTTACTGTTGTGAAAGAGCACATTTTCCATATCTCTGAAATTGTGTGTGTATTTATAAAATCTGTGTTTGTGTATATTACATGTGTATAATATATCTGTGTATATAAATAAGCTATAAATATGTTTAAGGTCTTATACAAAGTTTAGGTTTTGAGTTTATTTAATTTCTCTTCTGTTTTTAAAATGGGATATTGCTTCTGTTCATTAGTAGAGCTTCATAGTAAGGCAGCAGTCCTTTCACATTCATCCATGGTAAGCTCCTGCCTCCCTGAGAAAAGAACACTTTCATTAATGCTTTCTGGGGAGTGGGAGGAGGACACACAACTATTTTTAGGTTCAGGGTAACTTCCTTTCACCTACAGTTTTTTTCATTCAAGTTATTACTGTTTCTTTGGCTCAATCTGGCAAAATTCCTTAGTAACAGAGGAGAGGACTTGGGGAGTTCAGGGAGTTTAGGTAAGGTGGGTATTTATGGATTACTGTCATCTTGGTAACTGTGTAATTCACAAGTATCAGCAAATGAACTCACTTTGCTTCATAAGAAGTTAAGGCAAGTCTATTAGAAAAATACTAGAATCTTGTTTCTGCTGGGTATGGCAGTGTTCCTCTTCCTTTGAAATCTCCCTGGTCGTGTCAGTCTGGTTGCAGGTGCAATGACAAGAGGGTGTTTTCTGAGAGTTTTTTCTGGTGGCAGAATTTCTTTGAGAAGTTCTCGAGCCAAGTGCAGCCTCTCATCTGCTGAGAGAAGTGTCTGTGGGGCCACAGTGTAAACCAGATTGTTAGAAACATTCCACCTCCTCCTGCTTTTAGTGATGTGCTTGATCCTGTGGGCTCTCAAACAGTTAATTTGGCAGATCTGAAAGGCTGGTGGATATTTATGTAGGGTTGATAGTTTCTGTGTCTGTGGTTTTCTGCTTAAAGGAAAAAACAGTGAAGCTACAGGCTGAGGATCTTTATCAAGCATTTCAAAAGATAAGGCAGCTGTCCAAAGAATCAGTGTGAAATACTTCTCTGCCCTTAGTTAATGCAGTTGGTTGAAAATTTTGTCTGTTTTCAATGAAGTCTTGAAGTCAGACTGAAGGTGAATCAGTTTGATCAGGAGTAATAATGATCCACAATAACAGAAGATTTTTCACCAGTAATTTTTTTCTAATTGTTATAACAAATCTAAGAGTATATACATTTTCAAAATATACACATCACTATCAATTTAGTAACTAAGTACTAAGTTACTAGGAAGTTTATTTTTCAAGTCACAGTATCTCTGATAATAAGTGTTATATTTTTTTTGCTTGAATACAAAGTGTTTAAGATTTTATTTTAAAACACTTGTAACATTTTTAATGCATTTTATAAGAAAGGATCATTATTTTGTATTTATTCTCTTTATTGATTTTTACCACTCTACTTCCTTTCCAATATGTGTGACAGATTCTTACCTGTAGTATTCTCCTTGTATGTGAAGGGCAAAGTCCTTCCAGTAGCATCTGCAAGAGTCTGGGACAGAGAAGAAAAATAATATAGCAGAGTTGCTGTACCTGGTTAAATGGGCAGAAAGCAAAAAAAGTGAAATGGATAGTTTCTGGGTAGCTTCCTAAAAGAAAACTTAGAATATCAGATTGCTGTAAAGTCTGTTTTACATGGTTGGACATGGTGCCAGCTCTTCTGTAACAGCAGCTCCTGGTGTTCCCTGAGCTGAAGATCTGTTCTGATACCTCAGTGTTGGGCTTCAAACTGAGTTACAAGAGACTTGGAGACAAGCAGTCTGCTGTTATGATTATAGAACTTTGTGCATAATTAGGGTATTTCTGAAGATTTTTATGAATTGGAAAAGGTGTAAAACATCAGTTGAAGATTCAGCTGTCCTTATTTGATGGTATTTTGCAGAAGTTGAAGTAAACCCAGTGGTATCTCAGGGGTGGTGAATAAATGCTGATTCCTGTGTGCCCCTGCTGGATAAATGTATCAGTTTTAGAACTGATATGATAAACTACTCAGTTACAGCAGTCTTTATTCTGAAAAATCAGATACCATGATAAAGAATTAGGTTAAGTTCATAATGTGTGTTGTCTGGAGAATTATTTGCTGTAATTTGGGTTTTGGGGGAAGCATTTCTTATTATAAGTTTAAGGACATCTGTCATTAGAATTGTTAGGGAGTTTCTGACTCTTTTCTGCTACTCTTTTAAGGAATATCAGAAAAAAACTTGAGTGTCATTAAGAAGAACTAACTGTAGTTTGTGTTGGATGTGGTCTGTAGTTTTCTTTGGGATTCCTGGAAGATTTTCAGGAAGTTTTGGGTACATTGTGTGAGATGTATTTTTTCATAATTCTTGTGGTATAGCTGCCTAGTCTGAGGTGTGCTTCTGTTATTTGGGATTTCTGTGTTTTGCAGTGTCATGAGTTTAATGTTATTATGACTTTTTTAGCTTTTTTCTTTTTTCTTTTTTTTTTTTTTTTGCATGTGCTTGTATGGAACTTGGATTTTCAAGTTTTACAGTGTAGATGGTAGCAAATTTGTTTGTTGCTTTCAATGCTTTTGTTGTATGGTTTATGCTGCAAAGGAAATCTACTGCAACTTAAATTTCTTGTATTACAAATTGATACTCTGGATAGTCAGAAATTGAGGGAAGGATGATTCCAGATTTTAGAGGAATTAAATATTCTTATTTTTCCTTTATGTTACTCAATAGGATGTACTATGAACTCATAAACTCATTAGTTTTCTTGACAAGTCTTGCTCATGTGCTTTCCACTTTCACATTCCAACAGCAGGACATAGATGTTATATGCAGTCTCTGTATAAATTAGGAAGTGCAGTTAGTGTTTTCTGATTTCATGTAAGGTTAACTGATCAAAACTGTTTAAAGGGAATATGTTTTCTTATCTATGTATGAACAAAAATGCAAAAGATGGTGATTACAGCTGAGACAGTGCTTGAATCACTGTGGAGAACCAAACTTACTGGTTGAGTATTGTCATTGTTACCAAGGGAGAGTAAATTTGGCAGCTGACTCTCTTGGTGTTTTCAAATAACATTTTTGGGATAGCTTTTTGAAGAAGTTGAGGTGATACTGTGTCATCTTGTTTCTCCTTCACTTTCCCTTTATTCCACCCAGCCCATACTTGTGTTTTATTCTTCCCTTGTTCCTTATCACTGCCTTCCTTCCTCCCACTTCTTTTTCTTCCTGCACTCTCAGACAGACACTGAGAAGGTATTTTTCCACAAGAGGGTGATAAAACTCACACATGTTAAAGGAGCACTATGGTGGAGGGGATTGCAGAGGTTTTTGACAAACTCAATATAATAAAATTAGCTGTATTTGTATAGAAAAAAATAGTCTGCTCATCTTCAGCTTCATCCATGTGTTGCACTGGTTGTTTGTGTGCATTTCTGGAGGCAAGACTAGACCTGTCAGGATGGAGATCCACCCTGGGAAGAACATGCCAGCTCCATCCTGCCTCTCTTGCAGTAATCAGACCTTGCTGCTTTTGTATCTGTTATTCAGGCAATAATTTTCCTTTTCCTTTCTCCCCCATGCACTCTTGTGAGTATTTCTTGCTTTTTTCCCCTCCTCTCCTGTTTACTGGGAAACAAAACCTCCTTCTTCACTGGTCCTAAGAAACTGCAGTGGTTGAGATTTCTATTCATCTATAAAAAGTGCAGAAAGGATGAGAAGGTGAAGCAGAGAGAGAGAAAAATGGCCAGTGGTGTGATTTGTCTTTAATAGGATATCTTAGGACAAATTTGTATCTCTTTTTTACTGCACCCAGACTTGAACAAGTATTTTACTCTGGACTAGATGCTGCTTCAGTTTCAACTTGTAGGGCTAGGAAGGCTGATGGAAAGAAGTGTTTTTTACTCCCTCTGACAAGAGCAGCTCCAAAATTGTGTGCCTTAAGTGATGGAGACCATAACTAGAGTTCTGGCACCTGGGCTTGGCTCTTGGAAAAGTGGTTGGTATGGTTGGATGACAAAGATGTGGGAGCAGATCCATTATATATGTGGGTCAGGGTTGGGATTCAGGGCTTTTTAGGTAACCTTCAAGAAGTAGTCAGCACTTCAGGGTGGTTGTTAGCTTAAATTTTGGATGCCATAATCTCAGAAGAAGCTTCTGTTGCTGTAAATTGCTTTAGAATATGATCAGAGCTGCCAGATTAAATCTCTGTAGTCACAAGTAAAAAGAGCTGCTGTGAGTCTCCTAGTATTAGAGAAATGAGTAAATGAGTTCTATACTGTGGGTTAGGCACAAGCCAGGCAGTGAAAAGGCTTCTGGAAAAATTCTAAACACTTCATTGCCATGAGTCAGCGGGAATCGTGGCAAGGAAGGAGAGAGGAACAAAGTACTTGAGGTTATGTTTACTCCATCCTCCTATTAACTGTGAAATTCCAGGTCACACAGTGAAATTTTGCACTCTTCTTTAATTTCAGGAAGAACAAACAAGTGTCCCAAATAATAAATAAAAAAGATTCTATCTTTTACCTAAAAGACAGCCACAGAGTCAATGATCTTGTCAGAATCTCTTTTTAAATATTTTTTAAAATATTTCCTCTCTTTATCTAATGTGCACAGTCAAGTTCAATAAACAGCATTTGGAGCTCTTGCTTCATGGGCCAAGTTGAAGCTTTGGTTCAGGTATCCCATAATATCAAGTGGGACAGAATCTTCCAATTAACACTCTTGAGGGGAACATCCCCATCCTCACAGCAGAAAAAACAATCAACAAAATCCAAATAGTATTTAGAATTTCTGTACATGCTTCTGAGCTGATTCTGGCTGTAATGGAATTGGGGAGATATTAGTTCCATTAGGAATGTAAAAGTATTTTTCTTAAATTTTTGGGATATTCTTCTAATGGAAGAATGCCATAATTCCTAGGGAAAAAAATATCTAAAAGCAGGTTTTGAGTACCTCTAAGCAAGTTTCTCTTATTTCCTGCTTGGTAAGGAACAATCATTCCTCATGCAGAAACTTTATTAATCAAGGACTTTGCAGAGAGGAGGATTGCCATGCCCTTCATATAGATTCTAAGGTGACCTCACTTGACATGAGTACAGTGTTGGTTTGTCTTCCCTTGTTTTCTACAGTTGTTCCCAACATGAACAGGCATTGCACTATGGCAAAAATTCATTTGAGAGCCAAAATCTTCAAAGTGATTTCAGTTGTGGTGAGATATGCCAAAACTTCATGGTCAATAAAAAGCAAATTGTTTGGAAATGAGCATATTTTCATGTTTATTTGCTTTTGGAGGGTTATTATACTTCTGGATTAAAGAGCTCTGATATATCAAATATAAAAAAAGAGCTTTAAAACACCATATAGTATACAATAAAAAAATCACAGGCTGTTTTTCATTAAAGTTCTTTTAAGCTAAAGCTCTTGGTACTTGATAGTATTTTTGCACATGTAGTTTTAAATGTCTGAAGGAGCAGGAGCTATCTTGTGTCCAGAGCTGCAACAAGGAGTGGAGTAGAGCACCCCTGTGTGTGCTTCATTTTGGGAGAATTGTCAAATGGGTGAAAGAGAAGTAATTCAGCCTTCCCCCCACTCCTGGATTCAGTGGCTGGACAGATACTCTCTCTCTCTTCCCCCCCCTCCCCATGCTGCATTTGTGGTTAATGCAGTTTTTCTGCATTGTTGTTTCCCAGGTTTCTTGTCCTTATTGAATATCTATATTTGAGATTATTTTTATGTATTAGCTGATGTTTTTCCAAACTGAATTTCACATTATTTTCTGGCCATGTAAGGATTTTGCTTAGGTTCCTTTGTATTATTTCTGACTTTACTGCTACACAAAGTTCTCTATTTAATATCCTTGGATGATATTATCTATATGCTATTTTAATCATTGGATCATTAAGGAAGTTATTAATGTCTGGACTAAATTGATTCTTATATCTCACTGGTATTTCTTTCCAGTTGGATACTTGGAGACTTTTATCCTTTTATTTCTAGATTTTTTTTTGGCACCACTGTGTATGTCAACCTCTTCTATCCAAAAAAATTGGCATCTCTTTTAAATGTAGGACTTTGAGGGAAAAGTGGAGTGTGATTCACGCTGGAAGAGAGTAAACTTTGTAAATCCAATCACAATTGAAATTGAAGATGTTGTAATCATTGCACATGTATCTTCACATGGATTTCAATATGCTGTAGTTTGTACTTTCATTTGTACAGTAGTAGTTCTTAAATGATAAATTATTAAGTAAATATTTTCCTAGTGGAATGTGCTTTCTATTTTTGTATACCATCTTGAGAACAGAATGTGATTCCTTTCTGTAGGGTCAGCTATTTGGAATACTTGCCTGTGTTTGTTCTTACTGCATAATCTATAATCCTCAATATGTCTTTAATCCACTTTATCTCCTACAGAACTAAATCTTTGAAATTGGGGAGTATATAATGTGATAGATGTGATCTAAGGTTATAAAGTTTGGGAAGATTAAATTTACTTCTGAGGTCAGATTGATAGATTTTGGCAAATAACAGATAAATGACTAGTAAAAAAAACGCTACTCATTTTCATGCCTATGGAATAAACAAATAATAAGAAACAAATAATAAGTAACAAAGAGATTTTGTAATATTTCATCTCTAGAAATATGATAAAATTAAAGATGAAATTTCTTGGCTAATCTTAAACATCTCCTACAGTGTTAAGCAAAAGCAATTTATTTATTTTCTGTTTCATTGTTCTTGTATGAAGTTGAATTGTACTTCACAGTCTTTACTGTGTGCATGACTAAGGCAGAAACTGGAGTGCACATTTCTTAGCACTGACCCCTTGGGAGTGAGTGGATGCTTTAATGTGAGCAAACTTCCCCTTGGGTTCAAGGAAGGGGGTGTCTGCATGCACACACATGCCTTGAACTCTGTCCTGGGAGAAATGAGCATGTCCTGGGATTATTTAGGGTGGCTTTAAACACTTTGGGGTGCTGATTTTGTGAAGGATTGCACAAAGGGCTTCTGTGGGATTGCTTCTTTAGAATAATGGAAGGAGAAAAACTCCTGAAAATTTTTTTTATCCTTAAATAAATTGTCAAAAGTCAGGTGTCTGTGTTTGTCTAATAAAGGTATTATGTACCATTTGTTAGGGGATGATGGATTTGTCATTTTACCTAGTGATAACTAATCTGATTTTATAAGGTATTTGGGGAATGAGTATAATGATCATATCAAATGTGCAGACTTGCACAGCACAATCTTCTGTTAATGAAGCCACACTGCACAGCAGGGCTGGGTTCAAAGTCCACAAGTATTTATATTTTTTTGTTTTGTTTTGTTTTAAGTAGTTGCTGTTAAAAGCAAATATTCTAGTTTCATATTTTAGAAGAAGCTAGGTGATCAGCAATGTTAAGTAAATCTGGCTCATCAGTCCTAATGTTTGTTCTTACAACAACATACATAATACTGAAAAAACCCACATGCTTCTAATACTAAACAGAAGAAAAAAGTTAGTGTGGAATTTCAGTATACTTGTAAAATTTAGGATAATCCTTCGAGGAGATGTAAGTTGCAGGGAAGCTTATTTACATGAGTAGAAATTTTCTTTGTAGAAAAAAAAAAGCTACTTTGTAAAACATGGCCCTTAAAAATTATTCCATGTGATCCATTCCCTGGAAGGGATGGGAAGTGGCTGACAGGACAGTGGGTGATGCTGAGCACTGAAATGTCTGTTTTGCCACTGTGATGGCATCCATATGGCTGCAGGGAGGGAGGGCCTGCATTTTATTTTTTGCAGTGAGGAAGTAAGTGGGATTTCACTTTTTTTTCCCCCTTTCAGACAAGAAGTTTTCTCCCAGCTTCACGGCTTAAATTCATATTGTGCTCTCTGTGCTGCCATACCATTTTCAGTAAAAGAGCAGTTGCATGGAGACAAAGAGGCTGCTGATTTAAGTCTCAATAGAGAAGTCTGTTAGGCTTCAACTGTGGGAGGATGCTAAATGTAGCTCAGAGGTTGGCAGATGCTACCTGGACCAAAACTACTTGAAAATATTAAGAAGCTGTTTAGTAGGTTTGCCTAAAAAAAGAGACATTTAATGACTTGGAAGAATTAGTGGGACAAATATGACAGAGGACTTGCAGTTTAAAAAGGTACTTACTGTCTGGATGTTATCTGCTGTTCATGTTATATAAAAAAAAAGAGTTCAGCTACAAATAATCTTGATGGGAGGGCAAAAGAAATCCAGCCCTAAGCCCTACTTTGTCTTCCCACCTGTCTTACAATTTTTTTTAATTATGTAAATTTATGCAACATTTTGAACTTCATTTTTAAAGGGAGGAATACTATTTCTGATCATGATAATTTGAAAGCTGTGTCATTTTCTGAAGTTTTCAGAAAGCTCAATGTTACTATTAACATTTTTCTAAGCCATAACACATTGAAAATTTACCTGAAGAGTTTATTTAGTGCTGCAGCCTTTGGGAGCACCATGAGAAGACCATAAGCATCATTCCTGAGGTGCTGGGACTGGGCCTGGCTTTCTGCTGGGTGTGTGCAGAGCTTCATGGATGATCCAAGAGGGGAAGTTTTCTTCATCCCTGCACGAGCCTCCTCTGCAGGTTGGAAAGTGCTGGGAGCTGCCCTGCTGTCTCACCTTGTTGCTGAGCCAGGGTTTGAAGGCTCTTTAGCCATTTCACTTCTGACCTGTGAGATGCTGTGTGGGAAAATGAAATGAAGTATCCCAGCGTTTTTTGGTAATTTTCTCTTTTAGGGATGGAGAGAGGAGATAAAAGTAGTGTGAGGGTGTTGTGCAGCCTGGGTAAACATAGAGAAAAGGCTTAAGGAATCCATTGATCAGGACCAGGATAGTTGATTTAACAGGGGGGATGAACTTCTAATTAATTTCTAAGTGGGGTTGCTTTTATGACCTGTTCCATGGGGAGAGTTGATGAGAGGATCTCTGTGCCAGGTTATTAAATAGTTAACTTCAAGGGAGATAGTTTTGCTTCTGAAGCAGAGGTTAGCACACGTGTGGGTAACAAAATGTTTCCAGTAGAGCACCTTTGATACTTAACCTGCAAAATGTCAAAAGAGGTGATTAATGTTTTATACCTTTGGAATAGGTTTGATTTTGTGTGCCTGAAGCTTCTAGCAGGTGCTATAGAAACCAGGGAAAAACATTATCTTTTCAGCATGTCACACTCCAAGTTCAAATTGAGCCACAAAATAATATTCAAATTAATGACAATCTCTTGTTTGAATCTAAATGGAAAATGGAGTTTTCCATGGCCTACTTATTCTAGAATGATCATTTCATTGTAGGCAAATTTAACTAAAACCTAGGAGACTTTGTCAAAATCACATGAAAGGAAAAACATACTCACTTTTAAAGTGAGGCAAAGAAATGACAAGAGATTTTTCAGACAGTCTATGTTGATCTGTCTTGCCTGCTAGTTCTGCTTTTGAGAGAAAGTAGTTTTCAATTTTCATAAATGCATTTTTTGGTTTTTGATTACTTTTTTTTTTTTTTTTTTTTTTTTTTGCTGCTACCCTATACAGTAATGAGGCTAAAATTGCTGTATACAGTTTCTTAAATTTCAGGGGGTTTTTCAGAGTTTATAAAAATGTATTTCTGAAAGAGTACATGTTTGCCCACTTGAAGTGGTGCTTTAGAACTCCCCTAGTGGTCCCTTGCTGTTTGTGCCCTAGGTCAGCTTTTTGCCTTGTCTATGAACACCAGCCCAAAAGTGGCTGAGTTCTGAGACAGCAGAAGATTCCTCTGTGTGTGACAGCTAGATGGGGTTATCATAATTAAGAACAATCAGGCATTTTAGCATCTGTTATTAACCAGGGTGTACTGTGTCATCCTCCCAGAGCAGATGAGGGTGATGTGTTTCCTCTGAGGTGTGACAGAGGCATCATTGTTGGACCTGGCTGGGGCTCTGGTGAGATCAATATGAGGATGCATCATGGCCAAACTTGCAGGAGCTGTAGGAGGATGAGAGAGATGTAGACCTATTAAATTATGGAAAACCCAGAGAAAATGCCTTATGCAATAAAATTTAAAAAATAATTTTGAGTAGATTATTAAAAGGCTCGTGGGCAGATATGACCATAGTGTCTTATGGGGAGGAAATACTTGTTAAATAGAAGTAGTAGTGATGCTGTCAGCTAAAGCAAGAACCATGTGGTTTTAATAGTGAGGAAAAGTCTGTGCTGGCAGGAGCTGTTTAAATGGATGATAAATTCTCTGTGAGTTTGCTAAAAGTCATGACTACATGTTGTAGTTGAGCACACATTACCAGATTAATTCATGGAGAGTTGCTTCTGTAGGATATCTTAGGGACTGTTTTCATTTAGGCTAAACTTCCTGCTTTGGTAGCCTCTTCCAGCTTGCAGTTTTGTAAGTCTTCAGCTCTTAGACCCCAGCTTTTCTTACTTCTGAAGCTGTGAAAGTTGTTGGAAAGGCAGGAAGGAGTTTGGGAAGAAAAGTGAGGCTTTAATGATTTAGATTAGTGGGATGTTTCCTTGGAGGATTTGTGCTCTGTTTCCTCTGCTCTTTGTATCTTGGGTGAATGAATCTCTGCTAGTTATCTAGAGCTGCTCTCTTGCTGGTTTTGCTGCTCAGCCTGAGCCATGAGCTGGTGATTTACAGAATGGATGATGACTCAAAGTGCAAGTGAACTTGGTGGGAGCTAGTCCTGAATATCACACAGTGCTAAGTAAACATCCAGAAAAATCAAGATGTCTCCAGTTGGGCATGGAGAATTAATGGATGCTTTTAATCTGACTCTTTTATTTCTCAGTGTTCTTTTACATTGGTGTTTTGTGAGTAATACAGCATAAAAATGACAGTCTTAAAAAAAAAAAAAGTTATTATTGTCAGGTTTGAGGAAAAACAAGATAAAAATTGCACACGACATTTCGCTAACTCTTTAAGATTCAGTGCTTTTATTACAGCTAAGTAACTGAAAGATTGCTCTAATTTTATTTTAATAGAAACAAATCTGATTGAATTATTTCTGTTTTTCTTTTCAAAAATGAGACTATCACAAGCATTTTAAGAAGTCTTGATTAGAGGTGATGAAGTGCCTGGTGAAATTCAAGTATCCAGACTGGAGTAGTTGCTTCCTTGGTTCATTTTGAGCATGAAGTCTTTTGCTTTTCAATCAGATTCTATTTTAATTTTAGGAATAAAATTTAAAAATTAATTATTCTAGGTTTTAGTATAATACAGTAATTCCTGATTTTATTATGCAAGACTAATTTTTTTTTTCCTAAGAGTAGTGTACTCTTAGGGTTTTAAATTTTTTTTAACTGAAATCCATAATTTACTTTGTTGCCTCACTGGATCTTTGTCCTTTCCTTAGCACATTCTAGCAAGCCTCACCAGGTTAAAGAAAGGCCATAGAGCGTTAAAATAATTTTAAACTGAGATCCTGCTTAAGCTCTTCTATTTTCTCACTTCCTGACTGAGCACAGCTATCTTTGCCTGTCCTTTCTCCCCTCTTTGTTTACTGCTGAGGGACAGGGCTGATACCACATTGGAGATCCTCATTGTCAGCTGGAAGGAGTTCAGCAGCAAATGCCTTGTCTTAGGGAATATTGAACATCACATCCCTGAAGTGATCTTTTATGGCATCAAAAATTCATCTGTGTGGGTTTTCAGTGTTTATTCTACTAATTTGGTAGTGCAGTATGCAGTAATTTATTGTCATGTGTTACATATTCATACATCCAAAAAAAAACCCCAAAAAAACCCATAAAAACCCCCCAAAACCCCGAAAGCAAAATAAGGTTAAATAAGGTTTCCTGGATGTTTTGTTATTTTATATGAACTCTTTAACACTTGCTTTTGAATTTATTTTTTAATAAGTTTGGAAACACGAGTGTGCTGAAGAATCTGAAATCTGTGGAGATTTGATATATATCTATTTATTCTTAAATATACTAAATGTTTGTATCAGTGAATTGTTGAAAAATGGTTATGCTCTTATTCTCTGAAAATAAAGGCTTGTAATTCGAGACTGCCTTTTAAGAGTTTCCTCCAACGCTGTCTCAAGGTAGAGTTTGAAAAAGAAAGCAATTTGTAAATTCTGAAATACAGCTCAGTGTCGAAGCAACCAAAGAATAAAATTGCTCAAAAGAAATAGTTGCTCTTATTTTGAAGGCGAGTCAGAGTGGAGGAGCTTGCTTTGTGCACAGCTGCTATTGGCTGCACAAACCCCTCGTTTCTGTGGCTGGTGCTAGATAGGAATATTAATAATACAACTCACGCCTTGTCGTATTTTGCTGCTTAATCATCTTGTTTGGCACACCCCCGGTCATGTTGTACGTGGCCATAACTCAGGGAAGAAGACTCACTGAGGCACTGGTGTTGCAGTGCAGCAATCAGCCAGGCTGGGATTATGCAGATGATGAAAGGCTGTGTGTTTATCCAGGAAAACCAGGCTGCAGTTTTGGGCAGGCAGGAGCTGCGCTGCCCTGAGGATCCAGGCTGGGTAAGACAAACCTGTGTCAAGCCTCCACCACCAAAAACTCCAGCTCTCACCAGTCCTTCAGAGTGCTGGCTTCCCTCTGCTGAAGTGGTATTTCAAACAGGTTGATGATATTTTATTGGAAAATATTTGATTACATTAACAGTTTGGAAAGATAGTGGCTCTAGCATGAATCTGTATTCCAATAGAAAAGAAAAGTAGCAATTTTTTTCGTTTCCTCTTAATTTTTTTCAACAGTTACAGTTTTAAAATCTAAGCCTAACATCTCCTCAGAAACCAGAACTGAACCCTGTGAATTATTTGTAATTCAAAGTGTTGCTATATTAGTTAGGCTAACTTCTGAAAAAAAAAGTGGAGTAGAAAACAATGCTTGGCTTGACGCTAAAGGATAAAATAATGAGAGGATAAAAGGAAATATCTAAAACAAATCAAAGGGGAAACTAAGTTTGGATTTTGTTTGGTTGGTTTTTTTTTGTTGGTTTTGTTTTCTTTGTTTTGTTTTTAAAAATCAAGAAGCCCTTTCCCTCTTTTAGTTTTTAAATAGTGTAGGTTCCTCCAAGAGACCCGTGTTTTTTTGTGAAGTGTCTTCCATGCTCTTGTCAATGCATGAATAAGAAATAATAGAATGGGTGGGGAGGAAGTTGATTGTAATTTGACTTAAAAGCATGAATGTTTTGACCTCAGCGATTGGCAGTTTGAAAAGAATGATTTGCTGTGCTGTTTGTGTGAGTGTTGGGCTGTTTAGTGTTAATCACCATCCAGTTATGAATATAATTCACTCGTTAGACAAGTGAATTAGGCCATAGCCTAGTGCTGGACTTCTAAACATACCTTCAGTAAACACTCAGGCTAAAAGGAGGTTGGTTTTTGGAGTGCTTTGTTGAGGGAAATTTCATATTCATCTTGTGGAAATACTCAACTTGTGGATGAAATGAAGGTAACGCTCTTCAATCTGGAGAGGTCTGTAAAAATAAGAAATTTTTATTATATTTTCTTACATAGTTAAAAGGTGTATATTCTTAAATACAGTTTTGTGTGACTAATTGTGGAATTTTCATTCATAAACAAAGGATAAGGTGCTAGGGTTTCCTTTTTGGTGGGATGTTGTTTTATTTGCTTTTTGTAGTGATTTATGTTTTAGGCTCTAAGTTTCAAGTAGGATGCTTTTTGTTTTGGTTTATAGTTTAACTACTTTAGCAGCTGATACCATTTAAGAATATTTTGTCTATGCTTGCTGTAGCAAAGCAGTGGAGTCAGAGGAAAGCTGATCTTTATTTATTTAAAGTGATACTTTTGTTTCTGGTTTTTAGAGCTTTGAGACAGTGGGTGGAAATCAAATCAACATATAACCTGATCCTATCTGCAGAGTTCTCCTAGGCTTGAGAGGTCCAAAATCTGAAGAAGTGTAGGATCAGTCCCCACATTGAGTTTTCCCTTCATTTCAGAATTAAGATCAGGTTTTATGATGCTCAGAAATAATTCTCATTTGATTATATAAGCACTTTGCCTGATTAAGGATTGCTGATTCAGGTTCAGTGTTTGAGAGGTGAAGGAAGGTGAGTGTTAATGTTTGTGTTACTCTGGCTGGTGTGTTTTGTAGTAACATTTTAATAAAGCAAGAGCTGATCATTGTGTTGAAGGATTTTAAGAGGGACTGTATTTGTATTCTAATCCAAAAGAGAGATTTTCAGTTTATTTTTTCCCCATCTCTTTGCTGAAATTAACACAAGATTTGAAGTTGTCATTGAACATGCTAAAACCTGAGTTGGTTCTTCTCCAGTTCGAGGTAGAGAATTATGCTCAGAATAAAGGTAAAATTTACCTAAAAAACAAACCAAAATTAGAGTTTTCAAAGTTTTTATGTGAAAGTTATACATCCAGAAGTTTTTGTACCAGTAATGTGTTCTTAAATATTTTTCATGGGAATGAAATAATGTGTTTCAGTTTGGTTTAAGAATGGACATCAGCATTGCTTATTAAGTATAATAAAAAAGAAGCTTAGTTTCAAAATGCCAGTCCAGTAGGAGTTTCATACACCTCCTGTGTATTTTTCCCCATGTACATTAAGAAGACATTTCAGTGTCTGTAAGTCAGACATTTACTGTGGTCACAAGGTGGTTTTGTTTTTCTTTTGTCCCCCCTAAACATTTTCAAATAGTTCTAAACTTCTTCTTCCTGCAGATTTCAGTGAGTTCATTACTTACAATGAGAAAACAAACTTCCTGTTTTTTGTTGTTGTTGTGACCAGCTGTTGTTGTGATTGGATTGTTTTTTGTTTGCTTTAAGGGCTCAGGAAGCCCAAAACTTAAAAACGACCAATGATTTCGAAGGGTTTACCCAGAATTGAAGGGTTAATGGCAGGTTGTGAGGTGGTGCCAAGGAAAAGGTGAGATGATCAGGGAAGGAGGAAAACCCAGGGAAGTTTGTTGCTGTGTGACAGAATGAGGAAGCAGAGAGGAACTGGCCAGACCTGTTGTGGAAGAGGAGCTGTATCAGGTGCAGGGCAGGGAGCTGGAGCAGATCCTGGGTGGGTTGGGTTGAGCACAGAGGAGCAGAGGCAGCTCTGCTCCAGCCCATTTATTCTGCAGCTGAGAGAGAGGGGGGAGTGCTGCTGCTGGCAAACTGCACTGTCTGAGCTTGCTGTGAGAGCTCAGCTGCTTTCCCTCAGCCTCTTAAAGTCCAAGCACTTCATAACACTAGAAATGAAAAAAATTCACAGCTTACATGATGTGTTGTTCCTTGGAGATTGTGAGGATGGGGAAAAATGATAATAAAATTTTATTCCTGAACAGGTAAAATTCTGTTCAGTAACACACTACTGTATAATAATACAATTTTGTTTGCCTTACAATGGCTTTAATCAAAATTCCTCTGCTTGAGTTTATGTCTGTCTACCAGCTAGTTGAATTTTGGAATAATTAGATTTTTTTCTCAGGTATCTGAGCTATTGAAGGGAGGGCCAAGAGTAAATACTTACCCCATTAGTGCCCTAAAGTGGTGCTGGTGCCTCAAGGAAGGATTATCTCAGAGTGGGAAGAGTAGTGCCCAAAGCAGAAAAACCTGTCATTTTCCTCTTCATTATACAAGCAGCCTTTTTAATTTCCTCTGCCTTGCTGAATCCTGATTGAAGCCTTGCATTAGGCCAGGGCAGCCTGGGTGCCCAGGTGAGGCTGTGTGCAGTGAGGGAGGATGTCTGCCTCAGAGATTGGATGAGAGGAGTCTCCTGAAAAATGATGAAAAAATCATCAGGCCTTTGCCTGGGTAAAAACTATTTGTGTGTGCCTGAACCACTGGAGAGTTGGAGTATGTAACTAGGAATGACCATGTCTGTCCCATCACAGTTTTGTCCCCAGCTAGAAACTCCCAAACATTTTTTCCAGCATTTTGGATGCCCAGCCATTAATTTTGGGCATTGAAGTGAGAGGGATGCTCTCAGGCTGGGTTCTAGGAGGGCTCAGGTTTCCTGGTGCTCTTGTACTGAGCTCTGTGTGTCCTGTGGGATCTTGCTGTCCCTCTGCTCACTCCTTGCTCTCTCCAGGCACTGGATGTCCCTCTCAGTGTCATGGGAAGCAGGGATTCCTCATTGGTTTTGAGGTGCCCACATGTGTCTGAGATGTGCACGACTGTTCTGTAATTAACTCGAGTCCTGGCTCTGTGGTTTGAGTCCTCAGTCAGGACCAAGGCTGTGCACAGCCATATGGAACTGTTCCTTTAAAAAGAGAAATAAGCCCAGCCAAACCACACTAATGTGAGAGTGGGAAGGAGGGATGTGCCAGCTAATGGTGGTGGTGGTTTGCTGGGCAAGGATTTTGCAGTCTGTTGTATGTGTTCTTTCTTTTTAGTAGAATCACATTTAAAGCAGATCCTTTTAGCCTTCATTTCAAGTGAAAAGAAGTTCCTTTCTCAGCAAAACAAACCATCATAGAAGCATTCAGTTTCTCATTTGCAGAATAAATGATTTTAAATTCTCTCAAGTCCAGCATGGAAAAAGTACTCCATCGTTTTACCGGATGCTGTGTTCTCCAAAACATCCGTTTTTTAAAATGCCTGTTTCTTAATGATCCACAGCTGAAGGTCCTTCCCTTTACTCTTGGCAGCCTGAGCTGTCTTCATGAGGTGGAACAGGATCTCTCTTTTGTCCTAGGAAATTGTATCAATCCTGCCTGTATTGAACTGAATCCAGAATTACTAATCTGTCAAAACTCTGCTTTTAGTTGCTACAGATAATATTTAAGATATCTCAGAGTTGCATTCATGTTGTCAAAAACACGTGATGAGTTTGTCTGTGGTAACATCAGTATTTCTAGAAGGGATTCATTATATTAATATTAAACGATTGTGGTCTTTATTAGTAAAAATGAGTCAAGGTCTCTTAATAAAATGATAATTTTCTAATTATGTAGTGTATTTCTAAAGTAATGGCTTTTAATACCAAGCATTTAAATTTGGCTTTTTAGTGGAATAATGAAATATTACCAAGACTGTCAAATAATTTAGGATGAATTCAGATAATTTAGTTATTTTTTTCCCCAGTGTTTTCCTATTAAAAGCTGCCTAACTAGTCTTTCTCATGATCTATTTTTCCTGTTTGTACCCATTTGGATGACAACTATACAGAAGCAGAATAGTTGGGAGGAAATTCCAAGATGTTTCAACTTTTCATTAGCAAAGTGATTGAGAAACAAGGAGAGTTCAGGGATGTTTCACATGATGTCTGAAACATCACTTTGTAGCTGTGTAGCAAGCTGGGCTGTGTCTCATCCATAAGAAAGAAGTCCATGTGGTAAAGCACCCTGCTCAGAATGGGTTGTTTTTATGTGTGCATTGTCTTTGCTTGTTTCAGTCTTCAAAAATCGAAATTTACATGGGTTTTCTGTCATTTCTTTTGAGTGATCCTTGCAAGTTTGCAGGTTGGTGTAGGTAATAAGTGAGGAGAAAAACCTGGTGAATAGACTGGGTAAAGCTGATCTCTAGTGGAACAGTTACCTCTTGTTTTATATGATGCTTTCTTAAGGATTTAGAACTTTAAATGTCTTGTGCAGGAAGGCTGTCATTTAAAAAAAAATTGCAAGTGACACTGCTGTAAAATCTTAGCAGCTAAATTCTGGTTAATTTGTGTTAAACCCTGGAACAAATTTACTGGAAGTTTCCTTGTCTTTATGAATGTGATTCCTCAATGCAGCAGCTCAGGAGGAGTTACTCAGCCAGGTTACTTTTCCAGTTGTGACTAAGGGGCCAATTAGCAGCATCCGGATGAGAAGGCAGTGCCTAGGTAAAAATAGGATGGCATTTGGAGAAACTGGGGGCTGGCTTGGAGGAGGTCTTCAGCTGTAGTCTGAGGGCAACAGGGGAAAGTGGCACCCTTCAGAAAGGAGTATTAGAATAATATAGGACTGTGAAAATCTCCATGAACAGACAAAGGTAGGAGCAGCCCAAAGGAATGGCAAAAAAAGCAATACCAAATTAGACCCTCAACCCAACTGGCCTCTGCCAGAGGAATTCCTGAGCTGGGCTCTTACTCCCATTTGACAAGAGCATAAGGCTGGCATTGATATGAAAATGAAACAAGCTGTAGCATCCTCTGGAAATGACAGGAACCAGAGGTGTGGGTGTGCAGCTCGCTGGATTGTTAGCTCTTCTGTTCAGGATTGATACATTAATGCCTCTGTCAGAGGCAGGAGTAAGTCACACACCAGTGATGCTTCACTTGGTTTGCTTGAAGGCAATTAGTTGACTACTGCTGGCATCTCTGAGACTAAATAATTAAATACCATGTGAGGTACAGGGAGGAGAACTGGATGGGCTGGGATTTTGCTTTCCAGCCTTTACAGTAACACCTTAGTCCTGGGACCACAACAGCTTCCATGGTCCCTGTTGTTTTCATAGGATACTGAGGCTGCTGGATTAGTATAGTTAAAAACTCTTTTGTTGCCCACTGACCTACTTTGGCTGTATGTTAGCTATTGGATTGGGAAAGGACCATCTGTATATGTGCCTGCTGGTACAGCCTGAGTGTAAAAGGAACCTAGGATGCTGTCTGTCTTCTCTTAGTAAACCTCAGTCCAGTGGAGGCAATTACTTAAAATACTCAGTTTTATTGTGAATGGCTTGCTTCACTCAGCATTTAATAATGCATTAGTGAATTTGATACTTCATGGAAGAAAAAGGTGTGAGGGATGCACCTGAATTCCTGTCTTTAAATACAAAGGATTTGTGTAAGTTAAAGACTTCTTACTAGTGGTCTAGTAGTGGGCTGGCTGCTTTCTGAAAAGTATGGGCAAGCCAGGGAAGGTGTGATCTGTGTATTCCTTTGGACAGATACAAAACATGTTTGCTGATCTGTACCTGCAAAGGCTATAAAAATGCTTTCTGAATGTTATGCTAATTCACCAGTAGTGTATTTAGATCACCTCACTTTTAGAGTTACCTATATTTGTATAAACCTGCAGAGCACAGAGTTTTTCTCCATTAACTTTTTTGTGGAATACATAACTGATGTGATTGCTCTAGCTTTTTTTTTCCTTTATTAGTAAGCAACAAGCTTTCTGCCAATTAGAGCAAAGGTGTAATCGTAGTTGTAATGAACCAGAGTAACACTCCTTGACTTCAGTTTGGCCAGAGTGCCACCTCTGAGATGAAATTTGTGACCACAGCACAGCTGGGGATAAGTATTGCTGGAAATCTAATTTCAGTTTATCATCTTCAACAGAGAAGCAGCTTAGCTAATGAGTAGGTAGAGAGGGTAGCAGTTGATGATGAAGGATATTGTTTGGTAACCGCAGAGGAAATGTTTTAATTATATTTAATGCCTAAACTGTTATGTCTGGTTAATGTTTGTAACAGTCTAAACTAAGAAGGCTTTGCAAAGTCACTCAAAGCCCAGCAGAGCTATAACTTTGGTTATGATACAGAATTTTTAACTTGTTATGGGTCAAATATTTCTTTTTAGCAGCAATATGCTGTTGTTGACTGATAGTGAAATTGCAGAGGGTCTGAGTGATTTCAAGGGAAATTCAGGTGCCAAGGCCCAGTGATCATCAGATATATTTGTCTGTCCAGGAGCACACAGCATTTCTCAGGGACAAAACCCCCTGTGATGCATTTGCACACAAGCAGGTAGATAATGTTCTGCCTAAAAAACCTTGCATTATTTTCTTCAGTGTTTTTGAAGAGCTCAGAGGTAAAGGTCTTCTGAAAGAAAGTCCACGTTCATCATGCAAGTGCAAGGTTATGATAAAGGCTGTTCTTTAGGCAATTATAAATATTCTGAAATTAGGTCTTTGATCTCTAGAACCATGTTAGGGAGATAAATGCCTATCCCATTTAGGGTTCAAGAAGCAAAATAAAAAGTTTCTGTTCAAAAGAGAGAAAAGTGCCCTAATAGTCTGTGTCAGTCAATTTTGCAGGTTTTAGCAAAAATACCTGGTTTAGGTATAACACAGCAATAGACTCTAAAAGTGGATAATTACTAGTAAATTAGTTTCTCATTTACATTGCTTTGAAATGAAGCTGAGCCATTCTGTCATGGACAAGATCCCATTTCTAAAGGAATAGCTGGTATTTTTACATAGATATAGGTAATGATAATACATAATAACATAAAATACCCAGCATAGCACATATTAACTTGACAGGTTATAGATGGGTATTATATAAATGTCATGTTTTTCCCTTCTATTGCTGAGTTGTTTCAAATCCTGAATAATCTGAAGATCAAAAAGTTGCTTTAGAAGTGGTATAGAATGGCAATGTATTTCTGTGCACCAGGGAATGTGAGAGAGCTCTGCAGCAATTGCAAAAGCAAAATAAAGTCGATTTATATATTTATTTTCTGTCATTTAGACTTATGTACTGGGCTCGGCAGTATAAAAAAAGGGTGTTCCCTTAACTGAGGGCGTGGCTGATTGGAATTATTGTCACAAGGTGTTGAATAAGAGAGCGTGAGGATGGTGTGGAGCTGTGAAGGCCGGGCAGGGAGTGAGAGCGGGGCCGGGGCCGGGGCCGCCTTTGTGCCGGGGGAGCCGCAGGGATGGGCTCTGGGCTGTGCCGGGGCCTCACCCAGCACCTCTGAGCGGTGCCGAAGGGTTTCTGAGCTGGCCAGGAGCTGCAGTCCCAGCGTGCAGATCAGGACGAACCTTCGGCTTTTCCTGTGTTTTGCACAGCAGGGTGCAGCAGGGATGATGTTCTTGTGCTCCTGTGCTCCCCAGGGACTTGCTGCTGCTCATGGAGCAGCCCCTGCAGCCCCAGCTGGCTTTGGGCATCACACTGAATCCAGCTCGAGGTGCTCATTCCCATCTCAGTGGGATGGAACTAGAATTAAAATAACTAAATGAATAATTTAGCCAAACCCCATGATTTTGTTGTTGGGTCATGCTGGAGCTTTACAGGAAAGAGGAGATAAGAATAAGAATGTTGAAGAAGTTGAGCTTTCACTGTGTCCATTGGGGACTTCAAGTGAGTTCCCAGCTTGTTTCTGCATCTTTTGCCATAACTTTGGCTATTTTTCTTACACAAACAGTGTCTTAGCAATGTGCAGTCCCATAAAATCCTTACTTCATTACACACATTGTCCCTTCTGTGGAGGGGAGTGAGAGAGCAAACAGTTGGATTGTGTAGCATGTTCCTGGAAAATGTTGGGAGACTATTGTGGTAAATTAGCATAAAGTAGAATATGTTGCTGACTAAGTTTATACTGCCAAATGAGAAGGGAATGGAAATCATGTTTTCAGGGTTCAATTAAACTCTTCTCAATGTATAAACAGGGCTATAGAAATGTATATTTTATGTGTATGTATATTATTTAAGCTAATAAATGTGAATATTTTAAACCATAAGCCTGCCCTCTTAGACAGTGGGTTATGTATGTAGAATAGCTCTCACATAATTATTTGTTTTACTTGAGAATTAAGTATTCCTGTGACTTCTGGGATAAATTAGTGGGTCAGTATCAAGCAAAGTAACAATTCTGGATTTACTCTGAGCCTGCTTGGATAAGAGCTATGAATTTGGTTTCCTGTGCTCTTGTTCAAGATTTTTTGAGTCTGGGCATTTCTGTATACATTTCATAGAACAGCTCTGTAGTTGAGGCAAAATGAATATTGCATATTTTATTTGGACAGATGGCAGTTTCAGAGCACTTACTAAGCAAGATACAATTTTTGCATTCTTACAGGAAGCATGTACAGATATATAATTTTATCATTATTTCATTATGCACTTAGTGAGCTGAAAAAATGAATTGCAATGCAAATCTTGGGCTGCCTTGTCACTGCATTTAGGGTGGAAGGTAACTGTAAGATTGCTGTGACATGTTTGTGTTCTTATATTTACTGGTCATTACAGAGCACAGGCCTCTCATGTCATGCAGAAAAAAAAATGTGATCTGGTAAGAATCTTATCAAAAGAAAGACAATAATCCTCTTAAGGATTCTTGTGTCTTAGGTCAGGAGGCCATCATGGGGTTTTTGCAAAGGTTGTTTCTTAGTGTCCTGGAAGTTGTAAACATTTAAAATTTTTTTTTCTATCTACGAAACCTGGAAACAATGTCCTGTTCATTATAAATGGTTGGTGTTGCCATAATATTGCCATTAATTTACAATGAAAAAAAATTGCAACCATTGTAGCAAGATAAAGCTAAGGCTGCAATGTAATCCATCATTCTCTCCAAAATTAACAGAAAACAAGTACAACATAAAAGAGATTTGAGCACAGCATGACCAGGTTGAAATAACCAGCTGAGACCTGGTGTCTCTTTTGATGTTTTGGGTTGCAGTGCTCTGCTAAGAGCTTGGGAATGGATGGAGGATGGCAGGGTCCTAGAGACCAGCTAGGCAATTGAAAATGCACTAAAAAGCACCTTGAAGAGCTGTTAGAGATGTTAAAGGAAAGGGAGACAGCAGTAGGGTGATTTCCATGGAACATTAAGCTACTGTTGTGCAGCTTTGCCCTATATTGGGTGTTTGAGAAGTGCCTTGGAAAAGGAGGTGGCTTTGTGTACATGGTGCTGTTGCCTCTGGTCTTTGGGATGTGATTTAGGGTAGAGGAGCTGAGCACATAGGTATGTTCAACTTGCTTTGTATTTGCTCTACCTGTAGCTTTTGCTGTTCAAATGTCTACAGAAAAACCAGAAAAATTCTGGTGTGCAGTTCCTCCTGCTAAGGGCAGCATGGAGCTGGTGGAGGGCTCTGCACTGGAGGCATTGCCAGCTAGAAGTGAGTACAGGTGTAATGAGTAACAATTAGTGACTGATCCAGGAGCTTCAAAACCCAGCTTCAAGGATTTCCCATGTAGGGACAGTCTTGTCTTTGTAACTGAGCATGATGATAAAATTTGGGACATCTTCTGAGTTTGTGGATATTTTGATTCTTACACGGAGAATGTTCTGGGAGTTGCAAAGTGTGAGATGATTGTGCTATGTGTTAGTGTTCTCTCCCAGGTTTGGGGCTTTTTTATTCTTCTAGCTAAATTAAGAGGTTAGTGTCAGAAAAAAAACCAGAAGCAATAAACCATCCGTGAAAAAAAACAAAAAACCAAGTGGAAAGATGCTTATGTTTATATACATGTAGAATTTAGAAAACAAACAGTGGGGATTTTTTGGTGTAAACATTTATAATGATTTACTTTCCCCCCCCCCCCCCACCCCTTTCTTGGAGAAGACTTTGAAAAGTAACAATTAAGTGTTTCATATGTAATTCTAGATGGTACTAGGTAGAAAGTATATGGCAAAATTATCCTGATAACTTCTTCACTAGCTTAGGTCAGTGTTTTCAAGTGGCAGGACAGACATGGGCAGTAGCTCTCTCTGGTGACTGTTCAGCAAACTCAGTCACTTCAGCTGAGTGAAGGGTAACTTGTGCTTTGAAAGTGCAATTCAGTAAAAAACCTACTTGGAACAAGTGGCATGGGCTTTCTGAGCCAGTATAAAAGAAACCTGAGTCAGTCCAAGAAACTGGCCACAGTAACTCTCAGTGTTCCAGCAAAGTATTTCTGTGTTCTTTTAGGACTTTATGCCACGTGTGCAATTTAGGGAATTGAAATAATATTTATGTGCATTTTTACCAGCTTTCTTGCTTCCCTGGAAAAGAAGGAAATCACTAATAATTGTTTTTGGAGTATGAATAAAAGCTGGGGGGGAGAGAGAGAAAGCAACCTACAAAATCTTTGATCAGCCTGGGGCTAAAATATAAGTGTTAATTTGATGTCTAGGCAAACTCACCCTAAGTAATGTAATTGGATATATTAAAGATGTCAGAGTGTCAAGAACCTCCAGATATGTGGCTGCTTAATCAAATCTAGCCCCTAACCTCTCACTCTTTCCTTCTTGTTTTGCTTATTAAACACTTGGAGCTACTACTTTTTTTTCCTTTTAAAATATTCTACTCTCATTGTGTACATACTCTCCAAACATTTTTTTCCTTCATCTTCCAAGTCTCCTGCTCTACCTCATTCTCTTTCTCCTGGTCTCTTAATAATTTATGCTGTTTCCCTGCCTTCTTTAACTTCCTCTGTCTACCCTCCTCATAATTTTCACAGCCTCTTTGCTGTTCTTCCATCTCTGCTGAAGTTTTTTGGTACACTTATCTACTTGCTCTTTTTCCATCAATTTTTCAGTAAAATCTTGTCGTTTGAGTCCTTTTCCTTACCTTCTCTTCTACCTCCTTTGACCTGGATACTTTTTGGCTTGAATGGATTTGGAGGTAAAATATGTAAACTTTGACTGTCCTGGGGTTGTTTCATTAAACTCATCCCAGTTCTTGAAGAACTAGTGGGGAACTAGTGTCAGTTTACCTATAAACAAAGGTCTTGCTTCTTGATTGGGAAGACAGACAGTTCTGCTGAGTGGTGATTATCAGTCCAAGCATCAGGGACACTGTATAGGCCAAATATCTCGTGAGTCTCTATTTTTATGGGACAGCAGTTGGTGCACCAAAATACCCTGGCAGTCTTGCTTCCATTAATTGCTCAGGAATTCTCACTATCCACCATGTATTTCCTTGATTACATATCATTATCTGAGATGTTTGATGTAACTGTTTCATAACAGATTCCTCATGTAGGTCAGTGATGAGTGAGAGCACCCAAACTTGTAAAATCTAAGGTCCCTTGGAGTCCCTGCTCACTTGAGGGTGCCCATCATCAATGCCAATTTGCACTAATACTGACTTCTTGCAGTGAGTATTCATGGAATAATGTTTTGTTATGGTTCATAAACAGCTTTGACAACCAGGCTTGGTTCACTTCCAGGTTGGAAGATGTTCACATCACAGACATCCTTGGTGAAAATAAACAAGTGCTGGTCACAGGTTAACAAACCAAAGTTCTTTTCCTTGAAAACTTTCACTGATATGGCTCTGGATTGAGCTGTATGAAAATGAAGAGACTTAAATTATTGCCTGCACTGTGCCTGGTGTGGAAATAGGCAAAAGGTTCAACTGAAACTTCATAAAGTGTAAAAGTAGTTTTATAAACATAATTTAGTAAATTATTTTTATTGTCAGTTTTTTAGCCCTTCATCAATGTATAATTCTATTCAGGGGCTGAAACTTGAGGAACCATATGTGTGAGTAAAAGCAGAATTTTGACTAATATGTCTACATTACAAAATCTGGGCAGTTGTATGATTAAAGAATACATCTATTAAGGAATACCCTGTGTTATTTGTAATGCTGCCCCATCTGCACTCAAGGCACTCAAATGATATGTTAGATCTACACTGAGTTTAGAATATTCACCCCAGTAAATGATGTTTGTTGAATATCTGTGAAATGATTGAGGAGTGTTACCAGGGATTTGTAGAGCCAGGATCTCAGTGGAACTACCCAGGATTTTCCCACTTGGTGAAGAATAGTTTGAGTAGGGGCAGATTTGTGTCAATAATTACCAACTTTGTGACAGATATCTGAAGAGGCAGTGATTATCAGGAAATTGGTGGATTATATTCTGTGTTGCATTTCTAATAATACAGTTTGAATGTGCTGGAAATGGTATGGTAATGTGTTTTTTCTTTCTGAGTGTGTTCACTCAGGAAAGTCAGCTTGAGTTTGTCCCACTGTATTTATTGCTCTGTGAATAATTGTACTGGTTAGATTTTACATATTTGGAACACAGTGCCTAACTGCTGCCCTGCCTGTATAATTATTAAGTCTAGAGAATGGGTTGGGAAAACAGCTTTGAGAAAAGCACCTCTTATAAATGAATGATTAGTGACTTGGCAAAGCATTAATAATATTGACAGCCAGTTAGGAAAATTAAATCAATGCAATCAGGATAGTGAATATTTTTCTCAAGAAGTGTTTGTGTAAGAAAAAGAGGGCAAACATTGGTACTTCTTGAAATGTTAAGACCAGTGTTCTGCTGTGAAAAGTGACCCATAGAAATGTGGTTTTCCTGTATTTCAGGACTATAAGTTAGGCAAAGCTCTGAGCTGGGTGTCACTACACCTTCTCTTGAAGTCAGCTTCTCAGAGAAAATCAAAAGGCTTTCAAATTCAAATTTACCAATTTTATTGGAATGAAAACTAGAAAAGTAACTTCTTCCAAAATAGAATCTTCATAGTGATTTGTGAGGGTTAGCTGTAGCAGAGTTTTATGCACCACTGCCCTCTTTGTGCAGGTAGGTCCTTGATGCAGGACTTGGTTATATTTGATGTGATTTGGTGAAAGTCAGCAAAGCAGGAGCAGTTTTGGGGTTTGGGAGATTTTTTTGTCAAAAGGAGGTTTTACTTAACTAGAAAAATTATTGTGCTAGGTTTACTTAGTAACTGGAGGATATGAAAATTGAAGAAGAGTGGAGAAATTATTTTGCTATGAAGTCGAAAGGGAAAGTTGAAATTTTACAACCTTATTGAAAGAGGAAACAAAACAATCTCAGAGGTGGAGTGAATGCAGAGTTCTCAGATGTTGGGACATTATAAGGAAGTTCTTAAAATTAATGTGAATAAAAATATTACTATTAGTCTCTCTTCCCCATTTTTAACTTACTTTGGTTTTAGTATGTCTTTTTATTTTTTTCTGTTTAATGTGGCTTTTACTGTCATACAAGAAGATGATGCTAATTCTCTATGCAAATACCATCTTCCAGCTAATGAATATCAGTAATGTATATATGGAAGCAATAGTTATTCTGAGAGCATTTTGATTTTAATGTTTCCTAAATGTTCATAGTGCATGGGTGAATGGCAGCATGTGTGACCATACTCTAGTTCTGCTTAATACTTCATATGTAATATGCATGTTTAGTCTTGTTTTATTCTGATTTTGGGCCCTATATTGGCCATGCAATCCCGTGGTTTTTCCTCACAGTTGTGCTTTGAGCAGCTCAGTCCCTCCCCACATCTTCATTTCTTCACTTCCCAGCATTGTACCATTCATTGGAAAACTACAGGCAGGAGTGGATCAGGGAACTGATCCAGGTCCTCCCCCTTCCTGGCTGTTCACTTGCCAGGGAGAGGAGAGCCAGAGCTCACTTCCCTGGATGCAGTTTCTCTGGTGCATCGTTTGTTTCCTATAATCCAAAATGTGTTACTTGTAAATTACTTTAATTAAAACATGATTGTAGTAGAAATGCTAGTATGTTTTTATTGATGTTAGAGACTTGCAATAAAAGTGTGCTATCAGATTTTTATGTCTTGAGTTGATAAAAGGTTGCAGAAGGCAGAGCCTGATGAGAAGGGATGGGCTGGTTGGATTAGGATTATTTTGGAAAAAGGCTATTAAGAGAGAAACAGAATTGCTTTAGCCATTTTAGAATTAGTATTTCAGTCCTTGCAGTAAAAAGTGTTGGTCCATGTCTGAAAAAAAAAAAAAAGTTATAGCATTTTCTGTCAGTTTTTCTTATAACTTTATAAAAACTTGACTTTAAAGCTCAGATTCTGACCTGACAATCAGCATTCAGATGTATGTACTTTCACTAAGCCAATTGCCTTTGAATCTGTGAATACTCACTGTATTTCAAAAGCTCTCTACAGTTTTAACTGGCTAAAGAGAAAACTGACAAGCCTGAAAATTAAATTGTAGCAAAGACCTGAAAACAAGGAGAGTTCTCACAGTCATCCAGACAAAAATTTATCTTGCTTTAAGTTTTGATTTTAATAAATGTATACTCCTTGGTGCATTTGCCATAAATCACACATGCCACTTAATAGTGTCACTTTGATTTTATTTTATAGGTTATTAAAATATTATGTGTATTTACACAGATTTATTAGAGCAGTTGCTCAATTTTCTGCTCTTTTATGTGAAAGTAGATACTGGTAATGGTTATATTGCAGGTTATTAAATTTTGGGAGCTAAATGTTTGGATGTGTGTTAGCATGGGAGTAAAATTCATTGAAAGCTCTAAGTATCTGCTGAGAAGGAAAGGGTTTGCTGTCTTTCATCAGCCAGATGTGAACATCTGTAAGGAACTGTGTATTTCATTCCAAGCTGCTGCATTAAGGAGTTCAGGAGTTCTGCTATGGGATCTGTAGGTATCTGCCCCAAATACCAGAATAAGAACCCCCTACCCCAAAATCTCAAACCATCTAATGCCATGGTCTGATGGGAAGGGGACATGGAATGCTGATTTTATTTTTTTGTACCACCCTTTCCTTGTTTTAGAATCCCCTAATTTTTCAAGTATATTTAGTCTCATATACTTCCCCTGTTTCCAAGTACAAACAACCTCTGGCCTTAGGTAACCCAGTTCCCAAGGCACCCCAAATTCCCAGGAACATTGAGAAAAATTACTGAGTGAAACAACTTAGAGTTGTATTCCCTAGTGTGAGTGGCATCTTGCTTAATAAAGAAAACAAAATATGAGCAGAACAATTGGTTTGTGGGGTTTTGTTCTGTGGGGCTTTGAGGTTTTTTTGTTGTTTGTTTGTAGGTTTTTTGGTTGGCTGTGGTTTGG
Organism: Erithacus rubecula; assembly: GCF_903797595.1. NCBI lineage: Eukaryota > Metazoa > Chordata > Aves > Passeriformes > Muscicapidae > Erithacus > Erithacus rubecula. The sequence goes on from NC_136688.1 coordinate 54,385,008, forward strand.
TGTTGCTTAGCTTCCCCTATGGTTCATATGCCCTGTTGATGTAGTCAGACTGGCATGGATTTCATGAAGGGTTTTAGAGTGGTTTTTCTTGAGAAGAATGTAATTATATTTTTTGTTTTGTTCCCACACCTCCGGATAGTTAAGTGGAGAAAGAAAAAGAAAACAAATGTTTATGACTTATTTTAATGCTTTAGTAATTTTAAAATTTTTACTTAATATGAACCCTGCTTAAAATGAGTGTAATCTTGAGTCATATGTATGAGTCTGGTTTTAATTTGTGCTGAATTGTATCCTAATGGATTCCCACTTGATTTCAGCCTGTTTTTCTTTAACTATAATGTTCTTGTTGGTCAAAGCAAACATGTAGAAGTCTTGTAGAACAGGGCAGCCAAAACCCTGTTATGGTCATGTAACAACATAGGTTGTGTTGATATCTTTTAAATATTTTCAAGGTCTGTGGTGGATTATAGGTGTAATAAAGAAAAAAGAGTGTAAGTTTTAAAATAAAGCTTTTGAAAAGTAACAAATTGCACTTTCTTTTTCTTGTTTTCAGCCTGTAGATAAGGCTGTCTTCGGAACAAATTTTTCATCATTTAACTGTTGCCTGCTTGTTAATAGCAGTGAATTCTGAAGTCCATTCATGTCTCTATTATTTGAAGGCAGGTAGTCAAGAGAGCAGTCACAGAATAACTTGCCCAGGTCCTTTATGCCCTGTAGGGCTGTAACCTTAGACAGGCCGTGTATAGAAATGATCTTTTTTGTTGCTGGTGAAGGCTAATGAGTTTCTCTGTCTCCTTGACTCATCTCAGGTTTCAGCTCTGTCTCCTCTGAGGTGTTTGAATGTGTGAGAGAAACCTGGCCAGTGGAATAGCTTTAGGGTGCCTGGTTTTGGGACCTTCTTATTTCACAGGTGTTTGTGGAGGATTCTTCTCCCATGTAGATTCCCTGTTGACTCCTGTTACTCCAGCACCGTAAACAGAAACAGGTTGAACAAACTGTTGCATCTTTATTTGGACTGCAATCCATGTTAGTGTTTAAGCCCTGGTTTTAATTAAATTGATGTACTGTGTTTAAGCAAAACAGATTCGTGGTACTTAAGCCTTAAAACTACTTAAAACTACCATACAATTGCTAGCACCTCCCAGCAGTTGCCAAGTGTTCCTTACTGTGACTTACTCCTGTGTCAGCAATGAGAAGTTCCATCTTTTAGAAGTTTTAAGAAATAAACATAAATTCTTTACTATTAAAGCTTTTTTTTTTAACGTGAGATCAGGAAGGTCAATGGTGAGGCAGGCATTGGTGCCTTAAATAAAACCAGGTAGCTCAAAGGAAGTGAAGAGCTCCCTAGTCTGAGGACAGACCTTCAGAGGAAAAATGTGGATCTCATTTCTTCAACTTTCTGCTATCCTCTTGGGTACATGAATATTGGATAAATGAAGCTGTCTCTCAATTCTTTTGATGTGTTTGATAAAGTAACCAACAATAAGAAGTTGACATTACTTTTATAGTATTAAGTCTTTTCATTTCCTGAGAATTAAGAAAACAGAGCAAAAGTAGTGAGTATTGGTCAAGCATGTATTATTTTTGGTGAAAATATTCCTATTGATGCATTTTATGTGTTCATAGTATAGCAAAAAAATCCTCACTGTATTTCAATGAAGTTGATTTTCCTATGGAAAGTGTCAACGTGGGGGTAATGATTGAAACTCAGAAGTTGTTGGTGGAATGATGGTCTTGCTGTGTATTCATATATATGTGTTCTAGAAATACAAATTAATCAAGCTTGATGTGTTTGATAGTTCTTTCATTCTTCTTTGGAGTTTAAGTTAACGATGGTAAATACCAGCCTCCAGTCCAAGTAGTTGTTTATTGTAAAAATTAAGTCTTTAATGCTGGTGTGTTTCCATTCTCTACTTTAGCCTGGACTTTCTTGGTGAACTTTATTTTCCTAATAGCAGTTGATGATTAAATTCCTTCTACAATGCGTTCAAGATCTCAAACACACAATAGTAATACAGTTCCTGTAAGTGGTTCATTTGTTAATCTGAGCTCTGTTTTACAAGAATTGTATGAATGCTGCTTTCCTTTGAAATTGATCTTCAAAAATAAATCCTGTTTTGTATACTAAGATGCCAGACTCACAAAGATTTCCTTTCTTGTTTCATAGACGTTCCATCTTCAGAGCAGCCTGAATTGTTCCTAAAGAAACTTCAACAGTGCTGTGTCATTTTTGACTTCATGGACACGCTTTCAGACCTTAAAATGAAAGAATACAAGCGCTCCACTCTTAATGAACTGGTGGACTACATTACAATAAGCAGAGGCTGTTTGACAGAGCAGACTTACCCTGAAGTAGTTAGAATGGTGAGTTCTTTCTTTCTCATGGTCTCTTTTTAAATCCACTTGCAATTCCAGTTACACACTGTGGGCGAAATTGAACCCTGGAGTAGGTGGATTAAATGGTGCCTTTGGCTTGTATTTGCTAGTAGACATTGCTTGGGGATAATTCTCCAAAGACAAAAATATTAATTTTTATGTATTTTTAATTAAAGTCAAGTAGATTTTGGGTATTAGAGTGTCACAAATGTCTTAAAGGAAACCTGGATTGTTTCCGGATGGAGAAAGAGAGCAGCTGTAAAATTGGAGTCCCTGATGTTTTCTCCAATCTACCTTCCTTCTCCTCCCCAATATAAATAATGGAATAATTTTTGCAAGTTTCTCATCTTTCTTTGAATTTTCTCCAAGCTCTTGGGTGTCTGCTTTAGGCAGAGATAGCTTAAAGTATGCCTGGACAAGAATTTTAAAATAATAAATGGTAACAATGTTGTGTAGGATTGTTGTGAAAATGTCCTGGTTGGGTTATGTGGACTCATTGCAGGTGCTGTTAGAGTGAGCAAGATTGCTCAACTATAAAGCCACGCCTTGTATATATGAATTGTTAAATAATAGTGTTTTCAATGTAAAAATGGAAACAGTACCAGATGCTGCATGGTGAAGAATGTTCATTGCAAGTGGCAAAATCAGTCACTGCTTTAAATGTTTATTCTGTGCTACTGTACAGAACCCTTATAACCTATTCTTTAAATGAGAAAGCAATTAATTAAATATAAATTTGGTGATGTCAGTTTCCTAATGGTACTCTGTGGTCATGGAATCCTCTAGCTATGTGCTGTTAGAAGAAAAATGTGAATAGTTTTTGCATTGCATTGTGTATGCTCCTCACTTCTTTTCTGACACACAGATACATGCTGTGTTGCTTGTCTGTAATACTTAAAAATAGCTGTAAATTGTGACAGAACCACCAAGCAGTTAATCATGAAGGGAAGAAAGAGAATTAAGGGTTTATGAAAAAATCTTAAGATGGTTTCTGTGTGTATATGCATTGTCAGAAAGCCTGTAATTATGAGATCAAATTCTTCCCCTTCTCCCTCACCCTCTCTTTCCCCCTTCTGCACTGGACCAGTCTTGTGAATGAACTACTTGCTGTGTTATTTCTTCAGTCTGTGACCTCATTCACCATTCAAATACTAGGCAGAATACAGAATGACTTTTTTCCTCAATTTTTCTGCTGGTGCTGCACTGTAGTATCTAAATGGTTTGCAAATGTTAGTTTAATGTGTGATGAACAAAGTGTATCACACCCTTTGCATAGAAAGGATGTTGATGCACAGATAACTTCAATAAAATGGGGGACTTTTTCTGTGTATAGAGAATGCCTCCAAACTCATCCCCTCAGAGATTTTGATAGTTTTTTTAGCATTTCTGTTACTGAGGTTATATTCTTGTATTAACTTTGGTTATAGTTATTTACTGCAGCAGCATCTCTTGAATAAAAGCTCTGCAAGTTAGTGTTGCTTTAGCTTGGGCCTCAAGAAACAAGAATTTGATTTTTAACTGCTTACAAAGTTGAGTCATAAATCATAAACTGTGAACAATCTGATTTTGAACTGTAGAAAAGATGCAAAACCCCTTTGGTATCATGTCCTACTGTCCCTGCAGTCACTTGCATTGATTCACACAACAGTTTTTAACTTAAGGAAATGATGTATTGCCTAAAGAGTTTGAAAAGCATGGCTTTAATTTCCTTAAATATAGTCTGTATCTACAATATGGAGGAGTTATTGGAAATAAAGATAAACCTGAATGTTTCATAGATATTTACTAATGGAGCTTAAGAAATTCCTGTTTCAGCTTAGCTCCTTTTCAATAGAAATCTATTCTCTCATCTTTTCCTTTCATTGCATCATGCCCTTCTTCATTCTGATGTCTTCTACTTTGCATTTGTGATGCTGAGCCCAGGCTGTTTCCTCTTCAGTGCTGGGATACTGAAGCAGGGGAGGACTGTGAATATTCTCATGTCCTGTGTCTGGCTACCCAGTGGCCTCTGACTGCCCAAACCTGTTTCTTTTTACAAGAAAAAGATGCCTAAGTATTTAAGGAAGTGAATATGGTTTTTTTTTTTTTTTTTTTTGTTCCTAAAGAATTTCCTGAGAAAATTTTAAGTAAATGTAATTGTAAATTGTAATTTAGATTTTGGATGGAATTCTAGCCTGCAACAGTCACCTGAGCTTTGTGCCTGTCACAACCAGTGGTGTTCTTGGTGTATGTGCTGCTGGAAAACCCCATGGGTGGTTGTATTCCTTGGGAGCAGGATGCAATGCTCTGATACTGAATTTGTGTGAGTCAGTCCAGAGCAGTTGAATGAATGATTCCTGAAAGCTACTGCAATGTTTCTGCTAAGCCACATCACCAGGGTTTTTGAGGCTTGCAGGTATTTTGTTCTTGGCAGATAGTCTGTCTGGTAAAAGTGCTGTTTTTTCCTGCTGGTCTTCACCTATAAAAACAGGACTTCTTCACCACTTTGAGCACAGTTACACGGGCCCTAGAGGGAAAGGTAGTTCTAATATTCTATAGAATAAGTTTCCAGCACATACTGCCTGGTGAAGAGATGGCATTAGTCACTTGGTGCTGAAGCACTGTTTTTTGATATAACTTGTTCTTTGCAGTAAGTACATGCTCTTGTTTCAGGCAGTTTTGTGCCCATAATCATCCACTGAGACAGACTTAAATGTGCACAGTTTAGTTCATGAGTGCAGCTACCACCTTCATGTGCTTTTGGGGATTTCCACCAAGGTCCCCAGCTGTGTTCACAAGGGAGCTGTCACACTGACAGTCTCAGACCTGTGTCATTATAGTGAAGAAAACAGCATCCTGACAAAATTAGCATCCCCTGCCTGCCACAATTGTCATGGGAGTGTTTTGATTGAAAGACCAGGATCTTAAAACTGATCAAAACAGGGCCCAGTTGTTTTATGTCCCTTTGAAATGTCTCTTTCTGTGTCCCTGTTATGTTTAGTGTTTATGAATCTAAGAATTAATATTTCCTGCTTGTCCCTTTGGGCTACTGTGCTTTGGAGGTGAAGGGAGAAAAAGTTCTTTTGTGAGTTTTAGCATCATCTAGGAGCAGGGAGAAAAGAAAGTCGCACCCATCTGAAACTGGTATTTTTAAAGTTACTAATATTCATAGAAAAGGGTTAAAAGCTGAAGTGATTTCTCACCTATATAATCTAAAATGTTCAAAGAAGTAATATCTGTGGAAGAGATTTCTTTTGTTTTAAGGCTTTATAATGTATGTCTATGTTAATGATCTCTGTCAGTGACCCAAAAGGTGTTTGGCTCTAGATATACTAGGCTAGGAAAAGGTTGCCAGTAGAATTCTTCAGAGGAGCTGAGATTTTTAATTGCTTCTAAAATATAAGGGTTTGAAAAAGTCATTTGTGGTAGCCAAATCACTTCTGGATATTTTTCATGCTGATCATCTAAAATTTATGCCATTAAAAGCTTTATCCATGCTTGTAATATCACATGTTTTCATCTTCTCTTGAGCATGTGATATGATGTTGTATATAGCTAAATGTGAAACCACTTGGCTGTGTGTCAACCTGTGTGCAAATCTGCTTTCTTAAACCACACTCTTTAGCTTGATACAGTGTCTGGCATGTTATTTGTTATTCAAAAAAATAAAACAGAATTTCCTAATGACCACCAAAGCAAGTTGCAGAGGCCTCATCCATGTCATCAATATCATTTGATGGGGAGAGTGATTGGGATTTGTGTTAATGACCATGAGCTGAGCAGAATTATTCAGGAGGGTATTGCTCAGTGTGCTTCCCCTGCAGTTTGATGTGTTGTTCAGAAGGGTAGATGACATTCTTTAGAATTAGGCAAGTCTTAGGAAAAATGGCCTTGCCAATTAAGCCACACTCTGCTAAGAAGGAAATGCTCGTAATAGGACTTTATGAGCCAATAATTGGACACTTAATCTAAAATTTATTCCTGTCTGAGCAAAATGTGGAGGCTTAAACTAATGGTACTGATTTTTGCTGGTAGATTAAGCAGTGGTAGTTGAAAGAAATAAATGTTTGTTATTATCTGTGGTATCCTGAAGGGTATATGTGGTAAAGCTGTTTGTGTTTGATGCATGTTAAGACATAGATTGAACAAACTGATCTATTTGATTTTAAAAATGGATGAAAAAACTGACAAACTGTTAAACTGAGAAGTCTGGATGAATCTCTTTGTTGGTGAGCAGCCTTTCAGCTCTCCTACTTGCTTCTTTAGAAATTGTAAACCAGGCCCTGACGTTTGTGCAATGTGTGTTTGCCAGCCCACAGGAGATGGCTAATGAAACTCTCTTCAGATACATCTTTTAGAATGGGATAGTGATACTTTGTTCTCTTTTCTAAGTGCTGAAATGCCTCTGGCTTCCCATTGTCATCTCTATCTTTTCTGTAATGGCAAATCGAGTAAAATAAGACTGTAATTTCTGTACAGCCAAAGTGAAACATCACAGGAGATGTCATGTGGTGTAGAAACTGTGTTAAGCAACACAGGGAAAGAAACTTGGTTAAATCAATACCCAAATAAACACAAATAAATGCATTTTAAAGGTCAGATTCTGGTTTGGGTTTTTTTACTTCTTTCTACTGACATAAACCTAGAAATATGACATTCAGTTTACTGCAGGTTTGTCTCAACAGATGTGAGGGCAGAGTCTGTTCAGGAGTTTGTTTGTGACAGACCCATTAAACATAAAGAATATTTTGCTAAGCCATGATTTTTTTTTAGCATGTTGAGGAACCTATTTTTAGGAAGTGTTCTAGCTGTTAGACTTCATAGGCATCATGGTTTTTATATTTTCTATAGCTTTAGTTGTGTCTTGTGACTAAGTATGACATCTTCAGAGTTTTTGTATTAAATATTCTTGGATAGAGATTTTTCTGCAAGTCCATCTATATTCAGTTTTATTTTTTTGATTTAACAAAAACCCTGCATGTATGTTCCTGTTGCTTCTTGTACTAGATTTCAAAATATAATAGTGAATGTCATTTTGAGTTTAAGGGAAATAAATGAAGTCATATACTCTCACAAGAATTGAAAAATCATATCCCTTTCTAATGGGAATTTTATATAAGTTCAGGAATTCTGTAAAATATAAGGAATTAATCTTGAATTTAACTTGACTCATTGGAAGCAAAACAGATTTTGAAGCCATCTGAAATGCTGGAAGGAAAATGCAATGTCCTTTGACTGCCCCCCCAAATGTTTTTTTGATAAAAAATTGTCATGTAGGTGCAGCCATAGTGGAGCAAACATGCTATTGTTAAAAAAAACCCCACAAAAATCACATCATATTTTAAATTCTGTTCTTCTTTCTTTAATGTGAGGATTATCAATTCTATAGAAGCAAGAAAAGCATCTAACTTGGATTTCTTTTATGCATTATTTCCAAATACTTTTTTTTAGATGTTTTTGTTATTCACATTCTTTATACACCTAGCTTGTATTGAACATACAATGCTTATTAAAAGAAGAGGCACTGATGTTCTGTGCTCCTCTCAGAAAAATCAGTTGGAGGCAGCTCCTCTTGCAGCAGCAGCCTGTAATTACATTTACCTGTGTCTGTTATTGCTGCAGTTGGTTACACAGGCCTTGCATGTCAGGCTTTATCTGCACAACAGTTCAGTGACCAGGTCTAAAGGAAAGAAGGAAACTGGAAAAACACTTTTTGTTCCAAGAAGCACTTGAGCTTTATTTATTTATTTGCTTATTTATTTATGGGACCTTTACATCCCCACACCTTATTTTGGTGTGTCATCCTCTTAAGTACCTTTAAAGCATTTTGTCTGCAGACATGCACAGTGTTAATCTTCTTCTGAGGGATTGTTTTCCTGGGTTTTGAATTGTATGTTTTGTTCTTTAGTTTGGAGTCCAGGACAGCATGAGTTTGGTAATGCTGTCTAGAGTTCAAGTTCATGCATTGGCAGGCTTTCACTTGGTCTCCTGCCTGCTCTGGAGGTGAGGGGCTCTTTCTGCTGGTACTGTGCTTTAATTTGTTGAAGATACTTGAGCTACAGCTATGATTTTTCAGACTGTATTATAGAATTACCTGGGCAGACATTAAATAAACAATTCCTCCTCTGAATCATCTGAAAACTTTGTTACTAGGAGAGAGTGATGAATGGGGTTGCTGGTAGGGTACCCAGATATAGTTGGGGTCTGGGTGACCTGGAGAGGAATTGCAGAGCTCCAGTTCCCAGCAGCCCTGGTTGTACCCGGGGCTGCTGCTGGGCTGGGCTCTGGGCTAACACTTCTAATTCAGATCCAAAGTGTCATAATCCACCTTGATTCTTGTTAGAGTGAACAAGATTAGAGCAGGGGGGTAATGGCTTTAAACTGGAAGGGGAGAACAAAGAGAAATGGCTTGAATTTGGAAGGGGACAGGGACAGATTGTGTTAGGGTGGAATTCAGCTGTTGGGTTGGTGAGCTACTGGCACAGGTTGCCCAGAGCAGCTGCTTCCCCAACCCTGGAATTGTTTAAGGCCAGGTTGGATGAGGCTTGTAGCAGCCTGGTCTAGTGGAAAGTCTCTCTGCCTGTGGCAGGGTGGATTGGAATTAGTTGACCTCTAATGTTCTTTCCAACCCAAACCCTTTTGTGGTTCTCTGGGAAGTTTCAGGATTTGTAAATTGGGTTTCTTTTGGGCAAAGCATCCACTGCAGGAGTATAGCTACTGCTTTGTTCAGTGCAGGATATCATAGAAAGCAATTCTTCCCTCTAAACATGCAGGATGTGGGCACTGCACCTGAGCACCAGCTGTTTTGTCCTGCAAACTCACTCCTGATCTAGTTCTGCCTAGAGAAGCATTGCCCAGGGATCTCAGGTTTGCTGCCTCCTCATCTGTATGGATGGAAGCTGCTACCACCACTGAAGTGGGTGATGGGAAGCTAACAAGTTTAGGAGCCCTGATCCAGAGCTAAATTCTTGCAGGTTATTGATTGAATTTTTAGAAGACTTAAAGGTCAAGGGAAAATGAGAACTGTTTTCCCCCCCAGCCTGTGATCTGGATTGTTGACTGTGTTCACAATCCAATGTAGTTCATTTTGATGCAGCCAAGTCAAAAGTAATGCTGCTGGGCAAAAGAAGGCACATAATATTAAGCCCTGAAAGACTGTATTCAGGCAAGCAGTGGTGCAGAAAAGAACCTGAGCATTGTGGATTGCTTATCAGGAGTATCTTAATATGAATTTCTGGTACACTGCACTGTTCAAAGAAGTGAACGTCAATAAATTAATATGACAACATGCAGGAAAAAAGAGGGAGATGGTCTGGCTTTTTATATATATCCCAGTGCACTTATGCACAGGTGGGAGGTCAAAGGAAGGAAGCAAAAATAATCACAGGATTAACAACAAACAGAGAAACCAACAACTGCTTGGCTTTAGGAGCTTTGTTTTTCCATTTAACAACACAGAGGTTGAGAGTTGTCATGTCTATATAAAAATACCTATCTATAGATAGACATACTGCATATGCAAATATATATACAGGTGTAAAAGAGATCTGGTGGTTTAACAAGAAGCAACAGGGTATCAGGCAGATTCAACCTTGAGATCAGAAGCAGTGCTGTAGTAAAATTAGTAGTGAAACTTTCAGAAAAGAAAGCTGCTGGAACAGTTTATAATTTTATAATTTGTTAAGATAAAATTAGATACTACATTTTGTAAGATGTTCTTTAGTCAAGCTTCTAGGAGCAATTCAGAGGGTTTTATAGAGAGATTATAGCTGAGAGGCTGCAGTACTTGCTTCATGCTCTAGAATATGTAAATCTGTAAACAATATTAAAAAACCACATAAGCAGATATGTTTCAGAAGGACAAGTCCAGTGTCTTTTCCAGGGGCCAGTGTTGTCTCCAGGTTAGCATGGCTTCATGTTATGACTCAATTACATCTTATTGTTTCTCTATGTTATTATTATGCACAGCAGTTTAAATATTGTGAGCAGAGATACTGGGTTTCAATTTTGTATGTACGTGGGGTTCATTTGGATGATTCCACATATTTTTAATTGAAGAACAGGTGTTCCCTGCAAGCTAGATGGGTATCCACTTACCCTGGTTTTATATAGAGAATACATTAAACTTTGCAGTGTGTGTGCTTGTTTTCATTTCAGCTTTCATTCAGGAAGACTATTACTGATAAAAATCTTTGTTTCAAGCAGCACAGAGTAGAAGTGCTCAGCTGCAATTCAATTTGTGAAGTGTTTTTGTTACAGCGTTGTCACTTTTATAGCACTCCAGTGAGGGGCAAAGAGAGGACTTCTCAAAACATGAATTTTGACTTCAGACTTGAGCCTTTTACTACCTTCTTTTCTTAAAGTTATTTCAAATATAAATGTAGTGATAAAGCTTTCTTGAAGCTTGATGCTTTTACCTGTATATTCATAATTTTGTAGTTCTGCATTGCTGGGTACATCAGATCTGTTCAGAAATTGCAGCTCACTCTCTAGGGGGGTACAGAGCAGCCTTCCCTGTCTTGTTTGTTTTCAACGAATTGGCATTGACTTGTAATTGCCTGAGAGAGTATTTGTCTTGCTTCTGCTTGGAGATAGATGTTAGATCAGATCTTAAGAAGAAATTCTTTACTAAGGGGGCAAGTGAAGCACTGGCACAGGTTGCCCAGAGAAGTTGCCCTATTCTGGAAGTGTTCAAAGCCAGGCTGGATGGGGCTTGGGCAGCCTGGTCTGGTGGGTGGCACCCTGCCCATGGCAGGGCACAGGAACTAGGTGACCTTTAAGCTCCCTTCCAACCCAAACCACTCTGTGATTTTGTTAGTTGTGCCTGACTGACACACTGACACAGAGCCCAGAGGTTTCTGTGCATCTCCAGTGTAGAAATCTGACATTTCAGTATTTCCAATTAGATCTTGTATGCTTTAGATTCAGAGCCAGTGGGTAGATTTAACTGCTTGTTTAATGGTTTCTGGCACTTGGGTGTTCAGATTCTCTGTGGTGGAGCTGTAGTGGACTTTTGTACACCCAGGTTGCTGTGTGCTTCTGAAAGGTACAGCATGGAAAAGAGGAGGGTGCAGGTGTTTTTGAGGACAGAGAGGGGACATCCGTCTTGATACAACTTTGTGGAATATTGGAGTTGAGGTCTGCCTTCCAAAAAGATCATCTGGGCTTGGAGACACACAAAAGTCAGTATTGATCCATAGTCATTTGTGTTGGCTTTGGGAGAGGAGTCACTGGGGATTGTGTGCAGGCTGGCAGGATGTCCTCTGGCTTGATGATCCACGAGAGGTCAGGAGAGAAATGATTCAGCCATCCAGCTGAAGGAATTTTGGCATGTTGCTCGGGCCCAGGGATAAATGCAAAATAGCTGCCTTATGCCACTCTGCAAAAAAGTCTTTCCAGATCTGATGTAGCGTGTTCCTGTCTTAGTGTGGTGGCTGTCAGGGTCTCCAATGTACAGCTGGGCAGTTCATGCATGGAAGGACTTGTTGCCTTCAGTTCTCCCTTAGAGCCTTATAAACATTAACCACCCAGAGGCTACTGATTTAGATAAGCATGCTATAAATTGACACTGCATGTAAATGAGCTATCATGCTGTGTTGTGGTGATTAATGTAGCTGTAATGGCACACATTATCTCCTAAAGTTATGATAACCTGGGGAAATCACTTAAAGATAACCTGTTCTGTCTGTTCTTCTCATTGGCTCTTCTCATTGCATTTTTGGCTCCACACAGCTTATCTTAACTCCTAATGCAAAACAGAAAATTAAAGAGAGCAAATTGCATAGTAGGACCATATTCTAGCTTGCACTGCATTTACTCCACATGTTAATTTTCTTGTGCAAAAAAACCTTGCTTTTGAGTTGCCTTGAGACTGGCATTTTTTAATAGGCACTCTCCAGAAATCATACTAATTTTGTCCCAAGCTCAAGATCCAGGTGTCAGTGCCAGCACTTAACTAATTGTTGCTGAACCTCTCATACTTCTGTCATGCTGGTAAGGCCCTGGCAGTAACTGCTTGAGGCTTGGTTTGACTTAATTTGAGTCTTACAGGAATTTGTCTTTGTTTAGCTTTTCATTCTGAAAGTATGTACTTTGCCTTGCAGGTTTTGCTTGTGCCATAATTCAGTATTTGTTCCAGTTTCTAAACCAAACAGCTGATGAGTGATCTGTAGGTACAAGTTTTGATAATACATGTGTAGTTAAATTTGCAGAAAATTTTCTTTCTTGTTTCAAATGAAATTTAAAGCAGAAAAGAAAAAAAACAAAAAAACAAAAAAACCAAACCCTGCCTTTGGTTTTCTTAGTTTCTTGTTTTGATCCAAATTCTGAGAGAGTTGGGATTTTTGACTGGGAAGCATTAACACAAAATGTTTGATTAAGTATTTTGTAATCCTAGATGTTTGGATTCAAGGTACATTTCCCACTTTTTACTCGGGAATCCTTTGGGTGTCTACCCTCTTTTGTGTTCTGCCATGGAAACTCTGTCTTGCTAATTCTGATTACTCTCTTCCTCTCCCTGCATTTTCATATCAGGGATAGTAGAAGGAGGAGCTCAGGAATCCTTGAGGAAAGACAAACTGTAACTTGTGTATTCCTGGAATAGTTATTTGATCTCTCATGAAATTAGAAATGCCTCTTAGTGAAGGGGCTCTTGAGAGAAGTGAGTTGAGGAAAAGGCTGGAGAAGGGAGAACAATATTTCTGCTAATGAATGCTGGCAGTCACTTGGCTGGTGTGGGTACAGACAGGAGGAGTTCAGTGCCCACCAAGGCTGGAGTGAGTCTGTGTCTCTCCAGGCTGAAAGCAATGCTGAGCTTTACAGAGTGGGGATTCTGTAGAGCCTGCAGGACTGGAGCTGCAGTGGCACACACCCTCTTGTGGCAGGAAGGGACAAGTCCCAGCACAAACCAGTGTGGCCTCTTGTTTTCTGTGCTCACTGGTTTGCCTTGCTCACTCTCCTGTGTTCAGCAAACATCCCTGACTCGGATGTACCCCATGTGCTTTCCTGCACTTACATCTTTCATCTTTCTTTTTATGCAGTGCTTGAATCTGTTCTGTTTGTCCTGCAAATTCTAAAACTTCACCCTCTTTAAATTTGGTTTTATCAGTATTTGAATTGTATTTAAACTGTGGGTGTTCAAGTGCCCTTTCTCACAAAGTTGCCAACTTACTGAAAATACGCCTTGCACACTAAAACATTTACAGAAGCAAAAAAGCTGGAAAAATAAACAAGGATGCTGAAGAACACACTAGTTTTGTGTCTTAAATAGCTTAGTTTGTCTGAACTACTATGAAGGGGTCATGTATAGATTAGGGGATAACATGCTGCTTTTCCCAGCTGTTTGATTAACCAGCTTAGGGATGGGTCAAATGCGCAGCAGCAGAGTGCAAGGAAGGCACTTCATCACCTTCCAAGTGCAGAGAGGCCCTATAGCATGTTTGCAGTTTATCAGATTTGCTGCATAATAAGCTGTACGCTCCATTCAGCACTCTAATTAACCCAGGAAAGCTCTCTGGCTCAGTCTTTGCTGATAGCATGAACCTCACAAAGCCAGGCAGTCTCACCAAAGTGCCTCTAAATAAGATTAGGCAAAGCGAGCCAGCCATGAAATAAAATGTAGGCTAAGTGTCGAGCAAATACTATTATTTGCTTTCATTTATTACCAAGTTTTGTACTTGGCATGAGGTGTCCAGGAATTTAATATGTGAGTAGCACTGGCAACTCTTAACAAGTGCTGACAGATGAGACCTTAATCATTAATGTTTCTCTGTACAGACAAAAATAACCAAGTGCTGTATGACAACACTTACAAATACACATTGATGGTATTTCCTACAACTCTTAAGCAGTCCTGGCACCCAGTGATGCCATCAGGATTGGCAATTACATGTTGGTGGGCTCCTGGAACATTGTGCCAGACTGGATAATGCTGGGATATCAGAGGAAAGGAGAAAAGCCAAGGCTGGTGGCAGGTTTGTAAAGTGACAGATTCCTTATCCCTGTGCTGTTGCTAAAGATCCTTGTCAGACAGCAGGAAAAAGAAATAGTGTTTAAGTGATGGAGGATAGAGCAAGTAGAGATAAAAGAGTCCTGAAATCTATTACCTGTTTGAAGAATGGATCTCATCCTCCTTTCTTTGCCTTTTCAGGTATCTTGCAATATCTTCAGAACTCTCCCACCTAGTGACAGCAATGAATTTGATCCAGAGGAAGATGAGCCCACCTTGGAGGCATCGTGGCCGCATTTACAGGTTTTTGATTATTTACCTCAGAAGAAATTCTTGTCATTGTTCAGTGTATCTAATTATTTTCTCAGCTTTTTTTTTAACCTGTGAATCAGAACTAGTCTGTGAGACACATTTATTAATACTGTCTGTGATTCTAATATAGAATCTGTACCAGAGATGGTACAGAACTTCATGATATTTGCAAAATGTTAAAGCTTTCTTTCAGAATTATATTGATGGTGTCCCTCCTATTCCTGTTTTCCTTCACTGATTTAAAAATTTTTGCTTTCCCAACTGCTTTGATGCAGAAGTGTTTTTCAACAACTTCAGCACGAGCATTTTGAGGATGACACTGCTGGCAGTTTTGCTTTATTGAGGGTGGTTAATATTCATACAAAAATGCCACAAGTGTTGGCAGCTGATCAGAAAAATGAATGAGAAGCTGCATCCCTAAGTTCTCCTTCCTCTCCTAGGAGTCAAGGTTTGCTCCCAGGTGTTTGTAGCAGAATTCAAGCTCACTGAGTAGCATCCCTTCCTCTGAATTTCAATTGTCAAAACAAGGGATTTTGAGATCCCCATGTGGAGTAACACTGCATCCAGGTCTGGAATTATTAGCACAAGAAAATCATGGACCTGTTGCAGTGAGTCCAGAAAGAAGAGTGCAAAGGTGATCAGAAGGAGAGTGCAAAGATGATCAGAGGGCTGGAGCACCTGTCCTGTGAGCACAGGGGTTGTTCATCCTGGGGAAGGCTCCAGGGAAACCTCATTGCAGTCTTCCAATACTTGAAAGGGAGCTTATAAAAAAACAAGGGAGAATGACTTTGACTTTTTACACAGTCAGATTTATGGTAGGACAAGGAGAGAGATTCAGATTAAACTTTATTAAGAAGTTCTTGACTTGTGAGGGTGTTGAGGCCCTGGCACAGGTTGCCCAGAGAAGCTGTGGCTGCCCCATCCCTGGGAGTGTTGAAGGCTGGTTGAATGGAGCCCTGGTTGCATGAGAAACTAGGAAAGATGTCCCTGCCCATGGCAGGGTGAAATGAGATGATCTTTGAGGTCCTTTCCAACCCAAACTATTCCATCATTCTGTGATTTTGAATGAAGAACATAAACTAAACTGGAGAAAGCATCATTGTTACTGATGCAGTAAATTCCTTTATAGAAAATGTAGATGAAGGTTCTGTGTTTGTTAGTCAGGATAATAACTCACACTACTGGTAAATTTACAAGAAGTTTGTTTAAGTAAGTTTGTGGAGTTTGGGAGTTTTTGTGAACAAAGGAGCAAAATTTCTCTCAGCCTGAAATGAGGGTTTTATTTTACAGTTGCATGCACAGTCCTGTGAACAGTTTGCTTCACTCTTCTGTGCTCTCTAATTTAGAATCTGTTGAAATGTAGGTTCATCCCTCATTTATATTTAAATTTCACAAAAAATAAGAATCTTCAAAACGTCAAGGCAGCTCTGAGGAGCTGTGCCTGCCTGGAAACAGCACATTCAGTGACACTGGTGCTGTAGTTCAAAAAGTCATTACTTGCATGGAAATGATGGAATTTCTTATCCAGTGGATGACTTACCATTGTCAAGAAGAAATTCACCATAGCATTTGTGAAAAGTGGATGGAATTGATTTCCTTATGATTTAATGTTGGTGTTATGTAAGCTGTCACTTTTTTCCAAACCTCTCTCCTGCTTTTTGATTTCCTATTGCTTCCTTTGAGAAGTCAGAGAATGCATTATAAAGTAGAAACAGCAGTTTTGCAGCATATTGCTGTCATGGAAAAGTTTAAAATTATTTTAAAATGTAGTTTTAAAGCTTCCTTTCGCCTTTCAGTATCAATATTCATACTCACTAAAGACAAAAAGGGATAAAGTTTTCAATGGCTGCTCCTTATGAAAAGGTTCTGCAAAGAGAATGGGTGGCTGGTAGCTCATTACCAGTGACAGATCAGAGTTAGTGTCTTATGAGGCCACAGCAGTCTCTGTTTCACTTCACTTCCTTGTTCCCTGGTTTTTATACTCTTCTTTTTCTGCACTAAATGAAAAGTCTTGCTGTCCCACTGAAGAGTTTAGGTAGAGATGGAATTGCATGAAAATAAGCAGATTTTCTCCAGCCCTGAGGCTAATTTTTACAGTAAATTAGGAACTTCTGGATAAATTCTGGTTTGTATTCTTCCTCTGTGTTTCAAGCTGTACTAGAACACTACTCTAAGCAGTTTCTAATTTAATTTAAATATTTCCAACTGTTTTGCCAACCCCTTCAGAATTGTAATGTCTGTATTTGATGTGACTTCAGCAGTTCAGAGGGCAGTTTAAATGTGCTTCCCAATTACTCTAGGAAGCTTTACAAGATGATAACAAGCATTACAAGATGGCAATGCCTATTCTTGGTGATGAAATGTCTGACTAGAGTTAAATAAGCAAAGGCAGCTTAAAAAGATCATGTAATTAATTGTAACTAAAAGGTGACAGTTTGATAAAGGAGAAAAATATTTTTCTTTTTTAACCCTTTGTGCCAGATCAAAAATAGCATTTAATCTTCTAACAAAATAATTTAGGGAAGTATTAAAAATATGAAGAGTAATCAAGTCATAAACTAAACCTGTATTTTGTTTATTTTTTCTTTTGCAGCTTGTATATGAGTTTTTCATACGATTTTTGGAAAGCCAAGAATTTCAGCCCAGCATTGCCAAAAAGTACATAGATCAGAAATTTGTATTGCAGGTAAGCTGATGTGTTTTCTGTAAGACTTAGTGTTGCTTTTGAAAAAAAAAAAATCCTTTAAAAAGGTTTAGTTTAGAATTTGAAAGTGTAACTTCCTTTGCAACAGAAAAAGGCTAAACCAGCATCTTCAATGAAAGTTTTCAATCTATGGAGGTAGTGGAAAAAGGTGTGTGTGTTTATATGTCAGTCTGTGTTGCTATAGATACATCAAATAGATGGTTTGCATCCAGTTTCAATACCTCAATCAAAATATTTGACTTACTGGTTTTGAGACTGAGCTGAAACAGTAACTGTTGAAAAATGAAAAGTTTGCTACCAAGTAGTCTGAAAATGCTGTTCTCTCTATCTGGAGAGACTCCTTAAACACCAGTTTTAATATGTCTTAGTATTGTTTATTCAAACAGAGGTGGTTAAAGGAAGTTGTTTTCTGGGGTAAGCCAGGACACTCCACAGATACATTTTTTTGACTTCAGATTTGAGAACAGGCCTGTTTTGGGTTTTCTTTTCCCTTGGTGAGTTTTTGTTTAACTGCATAGTCAGAAAGAACTTTGTGCTTGATGCTGTCTGTAACTTGCTTTTAAAATCAGGGGAATTTAGAAAGATTCATATTTAGTTAGAAAAGGGAGTTCCTTGCAGGCTGACACTTGAAAGAAAAACCAAGTAGAGTTGGCAGGAGCTACTCAGCATTTCTGAAGACCTTTCTCTTGCCCCTTAGCACTCATGGAGCTTTGATTTTTCCCTGTACTTTTCAGGCAATAAAAGTTGTGCTTTCACTGTTCATGTGTGTTGTTTGGATGAAGAATACCTGAAAAGTGTAGTGAAAAGAACATTTTCTGTCCTTACATTCAAAGTTTCAAAGAAGGGAATTCAGTTTCCTTCTCTGTATCACAAGACCTTCTTCATCCTATGAAAGCAGTAGGATATACTTACATTTTTATTTTATCCATCTCCTAAACACCAGGAGCATTTTTCATCTGGATCAAACCTCTGGTGGTTTCATTTTTGTTCCTCTCAGAACTGATTTGACAAGGAGGTGCACCAATGTGTTCATCCAGTACCTGCTGGAGATAAAAGAATATGCATGATGAATCACTCCTGACAGGCTTTTCCAGGCTGGTTTTAGTTTGATTAGATAGAGCAGGATTGCATTAGGATGAATGCATGTGCTCTCCTTTGAAATCTAGTAAAAATAAATCTTAGATGCTCCTGTTGTGTGCTGCTGAACTTGGTCATGACTGGCAACATCCCACTCACACCCTTTTAAGACATTCAAAACTGTCAGTTTGGCACAGGAGAATGGGTCTAAACCAAGGATTTGTTTTGGTTTTTTTTTAAATCCTGCTAGTTTTTCTTAAATCTGCTAAATGGAAGAATAGTATCTACTGAAAGAGGGGAATATGAGATTTTAAAACCTATGTATCAAAAATCATGATATGACAAGAGGGCAAAGGAGTTCTAAGAATTCCTGTGCTCTTGCCATGTGGTTTGGTGATGCACATTTATATATTGCTGTGCACAGTGTGTCAATTTAAAATTCACTTTTTTCTATTAAAAAATTATATTCAGCCATACAAATAGAAATAAATAAATATATATAAGCACATAGATATATTTCCATTTGTGTAAATACTTTGTGGTGAGCTATAGGAACTGGGGTGTCCTTCCACTTCCTCTTGTATTTGTTGTGTGTCAGGAGTAACTCCTGAGTATCTGCAACAGAGATCCCTTACACAGGAAAGCAATTTGGGACTTAGGAATATTAAGCATTTCAGTGTCTTGTGATCCTTACAACACAAGTGGGACATTTGGAGTATTTGGAATCAGCTTTTCCTCAAAATTAATTTTTAATTTTTTTAAAATTTTAATGAAGTGTTTCTTGGCAGTAAGGGTCCTGTATGAAAAAAGTATATTAAAAAGTTACAGGTTTTTTAATGGACTTTTTTCAAACTTTTTGCTTGTTTACTTGATTTATGGTTTTTTTTATAAAGTATAGCTGTGTTTCTGGCTTTCAGCTGTATGTTTTAATAAAATACTGTATTTACCAGTGTAGCTGTTCATTTCTAAATCCTGCTTATGTACAGTTTGAAATGGTTGGCAGTGGTTGCTAAGAGACATACTATTCAAATATATCCACAAGTCTCTGTGTTATGTAGGTTGCTATTTTGGAAAATTAATTTCCCCTTTCTGTGTATGTTTAGAATAGTCAACATAAATTATGGAAGTCTTGCAGCTTATCCATAAAAATAAGACTTTATTATTGAAATCTAATAACAAATTGGACATAGAAAGATAATTGTCTTTTTTTTTTTTTTTTTAATGAGAGACTGAGTCTTAGTTTAGCAGTGTTTCCAGAGAGGATCTGCATAAGAGAACTGGAAATATAAATACTTTTCAATCCAGTAAGAAAATGAAAAACATAAGTGCTTCCAGCTGTTTGCTGTCTTAGGCTGAAATGTGCTATTTGGGGAAGGATGAGGTGACTATTTATTTATTTAAATCTAGAACTAATTGAACAAAGCAATGTGTTTATAACCTCTGGAGGGCAGCTGACAAACCTTGTATTTCCCTCATGAAATTCCCACCACAGATTCTTGCTGCAAGGAAAATACAGCAAGGTCTCATTGCAAGCTGCAGAAATGTTCAAAACAATGAGGAGCAATGTTTGTATCAGTCCTAGACCTGGATGTTAGAAAGCAAAATCCCTGACAGCCTAACAACTTCTAATCCTATTTTTTTCTATCTTTTTCCTCCTCCTCAAAGTTGTGTAGCAGTTTAACAGAGATCAAGTGTAGCATACATACACTGACATATCTACTTGTAATAGGTATTTATAATTTATCTGTTTGTGAATCTAAGATAATTTTGTTTCCTGCCACTCTTGTAATGATTTTCTGCCAGCATCTTACCCATTTGCAAGACCTGTTTGACAAACTCTTTATTTCTCTTGCAAGGCAGGTACTGGTTGACAGTTAGTATTTTTTTTTTTCATGCAAGACAGATACTGGTTGCTTATGATTGCTAGAAATTACCTAAAATTCCCTGTTTGTTGCACATTTGTGGCTGTTGGTTGTGCTTTTTTGCTTTTAAGTAAAGTTTGCCTCTGAATTTATTCCAAACATGTACCAGAATAGCCAGAGTTGTGGTGTCACAAAAAAATGAAGAAGGTGACCAAGGGAAAGCTCATACTTTTGTGGAAGAGGATGCAAGGGGAGCAAAACAAAGACCTGCAGTTGATATTCCTGCTGCTCATTTCATGCAGCTTCAGGTGTCAGTGTTTGGGATATATTTTGTGCAATACCAGACACTAAAACACCTTCTCCCTTGACTGAGTCTCACGTAACCATATAGCTGTTTATTTATTTAAGAGCTACTTTGTAAATGTGAGTTTTCTGTTGTTCTTTTTTTTTTTTTTTCTTTGTTCATTGTTTTATTTTGTCTTTTTAATCAACATTGATAATGAAATCACCATTTTGTTCAAAATGAAGGATTAATTCTCTGATGGTTTTGATTTCTGGCAATTGGTGGAGATCCTGTGACAGCAGATCCAGTGCTGGCATGGACTTCCCTGTTGAGACTTTCCACAGCATGAAGGCCACACAGTCACTAGGAAGGCTTAAGGGCTCATCATATAAATTACAAGCAATTAGAAAAATGTGACCTTGACACAATGTTGTGAGAACAAAGTATTAGATCAAATGAGGATCTTCTGGTTCTGCAGAGTCAGGGAATGGTAGATGGTAAAAGTCAAACTGTCTTATCATATTTATTTTTGGGAAGAAGGAAGGCAGCATTTTGGAGCTAGTTGATCACAAATTTATTATTTTGTGATGTTGTGTAGAGTTTCCAGAATATTTCTTTAATACTGGGGATCTACTCCTTGGGTACCATGGACATCACATTCTTTCACTCATGTTATTTTCATGAATTCAGTTTCATACAGAAATCTGTGTGTCCTACTTGTCAAATGTCTCCAGTTTCAGTTCTCTTTTTCCTTTAAACACAGCTGTTGGAGCTGTTTGACAGCGAAGACCCTCGAGAACGAGACTACCTAAAAACAGTCTTGCACAGAATTTATGGCAAGTTCCTGGGTCTTAGAGCATTTATCCGAAAACAGATTAATAATATTTTTCTACGGTAAGTTGTGGAAGAAGGTGTTTTTAGCTTATGAACACTTTAGGAAACTGATACATCACTTACATTTCACTTTTCTTTTTTTAGATTTGTTTATGAAACGGAACACTTCAATGGCGTAGCTGAACTGTTGGAAATTTTAGGAAGGTAAATAAGTCTTTATTTATTATCTAACTCAGACTTGCCTTGTGGACACGTCAGGATAGTGTCAGATTCGGAAAAAGTCTTATGATAATCCCTGATTCTGACAACAGATGTGTGCACATGCTCATCTTTAAGCCCATGTGCAAATCTCTGTCACATCTTTGCCAAGAATATATAACTACATGAAAGTTAGAGCCAAAGTGTTGGATTGATTTTATGTGTATGAGTGCATTAAATACTCCTTACATGCTGGAGGATTATTTTACTCTGAGCACACTTAGCAGAGTGAATGTTTTGAGTGAATCTAATTTTGGTAGGTTAATTACTTGAGACCACCTTGCTTACATGAATTTACAGACCACATAGGCAAGTTCTTATCTGTTTGGCAGCAGGTTTGTGCAGCTGTTTTTGTGATTATTCCTAATGGGAGCTGGGTTGCTACCTAGATATGTAGTGTCCTGCTAATATAAAGCAGGACCAAAGTCAGCACCTGTTTACAAGTGCTATTTGTAAACAGGTGCTGACTGCTAAATGTATTTTAATCTAGAAAGTGCTTGTTCAGACCTCAGTATTGCTGTCTGTGATGATGACACTAACAAATATTTCTTTTCTAATTTCCAGTATTATCAATGGTTTTGCTTTACCTCTCAAGGCAGAGCATAAACAGTTTCTGGTGAAGGTGCTGATCCCTTTACACACTGTCAGGAGTTTATCACTCTTCCATGCACAGGTAGAAATTATGAAAATATTTTCTGTTCAGTACGAATTATATGCATATTTTTTAAGGTTGCTTTTTAAAATTAATTATGTGCACATGTAAAGGGGGGAAAAATTCTAAATGTGGAAAAAATACAATAGATTTTTTCAAAATTAATTCAGTATCCTTTGTATGACAAATATCTAACTTCTGATTAGATCATTAAAAGCATAACATACATCTGTAATATTTTGGAGATCTTATTTAGTACTTGAGCTCTCTCTCTAGGTTTTCCTCTCTGCTCTTCTCCCATTCTCATAAGTTTGCCTTTCCCATTTTCTCTCCCAAGAGGATGTTTGGGTTTCCTTAGTCTTGTGCTGTCAGGGCTCTTCTTCACCCTGGCAACCTTCTGAATACCAATATCCACATTTTTTCATTTCATATTCTCCCTCACAGATTCCTTAATACTGCATTTAAGCTCTCATACATCTTTTTATACCTCCAGCTTACATGATGTAATTTTCCCTCTGATAACTACCTGTTGCCTTTCTCTCTGATTTTCAGATAGTGCAGTATTTCTTATGGTGGTAAAGCTCTGCTTTCTAAGTATGTTATTCCAGGTTTTAGCTGTGTCGACTCATCCTGCAAGAATTCTCACAACTCTATAAAATTAGTAAAAAGATGCAGTTTAAGAGAGCAGAAGCTTCAAATCATTGCTTGTGTGACTGTATTTAGAATTCCAAGTTGTTCTGATTTTTATTTTATATGCTACTTTGTCACTCTAATTGTTCTTGTAAATTGTCCTCGTTTCTTATAAACTGAACTTTGAATGGATTTGCACAGTGCAAACTGTGCATCTCAGTCTAAATTTGGATGTAGTTTGAGACAGCTGAATAGCATATTGCCTTAAATGTCTCTTTTTAAAAAAGTTGGGGTTTTGTGGTTTCTTTGTAGAAATGTTCTAACTTTGTTTTTGTAAATTCTTACCTCTTCACAGCTGGCGTATTGCATAGTACAGTTTCTGGAGAAAGACCCCTCACTCACAGAACCAGTAAATATTTCTTTCATATTTCTTTTTTAAACTCTGACTAGCTTAACCTGTGGAGAGAGAACTAAAAAATCTAATTTCTTTTTCCTTCTAATTTAGGTCATTAGAGGTTTAATGAAATTCTGGCCAAAAACCTGCAGTCAGAAAGAGGTAAGTGATATGCTAGTATTGCAAAAACCAAAAAACAAACAAACAAAAAAAAGTTGTTATGCTCTAAAACATAGTAAGCAGGGAATTTTGAAATAATTCATGGTTGCTAACACCAAGATTCACCATAGCATGAGCTGTTTCTTGTAGATGATTTTTCAGTACTGTAATTCTAGTTTTTTGAGCAGTTTTGACTGTGAAAAGTTTGATAACTGTGGTTTCTATTCACAAAATAAGTCCTGGTACTTCTGCAGAGAATTTTTTAGAAAGGAGAAAATAAACATAGTTGAGGATGGGTTGGAAAACTCAAACTTGGAATTGTTTATATGTGAGGGCAGTATTTTTCCAATGAGGATGAAAGATACTTTATGTGGTGTTTACCTACTAAACATCTAAAAGATGCAGTTAAGCATGTGCATTTTTGTTTCATATGCAAATCAGAGTTTCCCTAGTGAGGTTTTGTGAAACAGCAAAACTGTTAGCTTGAATATTGTTTTCCAAAATGAAGTTCTCCTTAGTTGTGAAGTTTAAGCCTTGGTTGTTCAGATCTTTTTTTGGGACAAGGTATTCAGCATGGATATATGTACTGGTGCAATTCTGAATTTCATTCAAAATACTTGAAATGCAGCACTTGAAGGAGAAACTTGTTCTTGCTTTAAGGGACTGAGTCCAAAAGCTGCCAACATAGAACTGATTACATTTTTTTGAGAGAGGGTCTCACTGAGCTAGTGAGTTTCCTTTTCTTCCTGAAGCAGTAGAATTTGAAGGTTACCAGCATTCTGCAGAACAAGATGATTTGGAGGTTTTATATTCATTGCCTTCTTTTTTGTCTTTAGGTTATGTTCCTAGGAGAGCTTGAGGAAATCTTGGATGTCATTGAACCATCACAATTTGTCAAAATCCAGGAACCCTTGTTTAAACAAATTGCCAAGTGTGTCTCTAGCCCTCATTTTCAGGTCAGTGGTAGAGGTTATTGTTTGTATAGGAATGCATAAACTCCCCCCAGATGTAAATATTATTTTATGTTATGTTTTTAAATACTTGTCTTCTGTGGAAGAGGGTATGTTGGGTGGAAGGTTAGATCTGAGCTCCATGAATAACTAGTTAGAGTTGTTTGGGGTTACAGCACAGAACTTGTTCTTCTGAGCCCTTCACAAATCCTTACCTGTGTCCAAGCAGACTTTGATCCCTTCTCACTGTTGGTAATAGGTGCTGGCCCTGTAGCTCAGGGAGGATGGATTTGCTCCCTGGTTTTGGTGCCAGGTTGTGCAGCTCTTGTTTTCTGACTTGCTTCCTTCTAACCATGTAACCATGTGTCTGCTTAGAGGTGACACAAACTGTAGCCCATTTTAATCACATTGTATAATGGGAGGAAAGGTATGAATGGGATGTTAATGGATATGTGAAGAGGATATAGAGTTCATGGCCTGTAGTGTCTCCATATTAAGCCTGGTGATCTGTTCTGGCACAAAGACAGATGGGACTTTTCAGTTCTTCATTGGACTACATCTTTTTTTAAATCATAATTCAGATCAGCATCCTCCTTCCTAACCCCCAGCTCCTCCCCAGGGTAATTACTGTCCTTGGTACCTTCCCCACTCTTAAGATTTCTCCTCTCTTACCCAGCCCAGCTCCTGGGTCTTTCCCTGTCTCCTTCCTCTGGTATCCCAACATTGCTGGGTTTTTTCCAACTGTACTCTTCCTTCTTTTGAGGGAATGGATGATGAAAAATCTCTCTGCTCTTGCTTCCCCTCCTCAACTGCAGCACTGATGCTGTGTCTGCATCCAGTCTTCAGTGAGCAATAACACATTGCTCAGGAAATAGAGAGAGTGGGTGCTGTGGGATCAGAGCTACAGGATAGAAATTTAATTCCATTAATGCATATTATGCTACTGATTAGAATTTAATTCCAAAACTAATGACTCCTGTTATTTCGTCTTTGTGGAGTTTCTCTGTGATTTGTTTTTCCTTCAGGAAATAACAAACTTGCAGGTCTCTGAATTCCTGTTAATGTTTTATTTCTTTGACTCTAAGGTGGCTGAAAGAGCACTGTATTATTGGAATAATGAATACATCATGAGTTTGATAGAGGAGAACTCAAACGTTATACTTCCCATCATGTTTTCCAGCCTTTACAGGATTTCTAAAGAGCACTGGAATCCGTAAGTTTGTGCATTTACACTCTCTCTTACCATTTGACATCCCACTGATAAAATCAGGGAATGTCTGCTGAAGAACATGTGAATGGGAGAGATGCAGACTCAAAGCTGCTCTGAGCAAGTGCAGCTCTGTTAATGCCAGTGTATATTAGTCTGCACTTGAGCTTGTCTCAGTGTTTTTAATTAACTGGTATGTGTACAAAAATCACTACTTTGTGGGATAAAAATAGGCCTTCTCACAAGTTGGAAAAGAGAAGAAATTAAATGTTACATTGTTATTGAAGGAAAAATGTTGCTCATCAAGTGTTTCTCCTACGCAGTTTTTTTTTATAAACGGGTTGGCTCTTAAGCCTGATTGTAAATTGTCTAGAAGAGTATCACTTGGCATTAATAAAGCTTTGTGGCTGCATCACCAGCTGATACCTCTGGGAGACTTTTGGTGTTGGCATTTTTTTAAACACCCATTAAACATGCATACAGAAAATTCTTAGGTTAAGTTGTTTTTTCTAAATTTATTTAAATGCAGCTGTTCTCTGTGACAATAATTGAGCAGTTGCTTTATAGTGCTATCATGATAATTAGGCAATTTCATTTTAAACTGAATTACCTAGTAAAAGTAATTTAGTGAAAATTTTTTTTACAGTTAGATGACATACCTCCTATATTTTAGTTGGAAAATTTTTCTAAGTCAAGATGAATAGCATTTAGTAAACTCATTATTTGTAATGAGCTGTGTAATGTTCAGGTCCCAGTTGCTTTGAGACATTACTGAAAAATGTTTCATCTTTTCAAACACTGGTCTTTTTGTTCTGTATACCTAGTCAAACTCTCAAGTTTGTGTGCTTACATGACAAATCTAATGCTGCTGGAAAGCCTCTGTAAATTAACACTGGTCACAAAAGGACACTTTCCATGGCACAGTGCTCCATTACCAGTCTCCAGCCTTTTATATCATGCCTCTGGTCATGAGAATATTCCAGTATCCCAGTTCAGAGTTTTCATACCCATAGAAATTTTGTTACACAAGCCAGGTAAAGACACATCTAAAACAAAGGAGATATTTAAAGAATTTTTATATTTATAAGAAAATTTTTCATGTAGGCAACAAAAATGGAAGTTTATTTAAAGAGATGAGAGAGCCAGGGGTGCGTGGGAAATGGCACATAGCTTGTGTGCTGTAAGGATTAGCTCCAAAGGTTCCTGGCACTTGTACTGTTGATTCACTGCCTCCTGGCTGAGGAGCTGCTTCTTCAGCAGCCCTGGGTCTGAATAGGACAGCCAGAGTAGTGGATCAGGAACTGTGAAAGGGAGAATGAATATGAACTGTATGAGCACAAGGAAATCAGTCTTGCAATACAGCTTTGTATTTTGCATAGATGCACTGAATATTCAGCTTCATAGAAGAGTCATAAGGAAATATGAATCACTTTCATTTAGTGTTTGAATTCTATTCCTTCTGCCAGCAATGATGATTTGAATCTCTGAAGCTGCATTCAGAATTGCTCCACAGCATGAGGGAAGAGACTGTAGTTATGTGTAATAGCTTTCTGTTGTTGCCTTTTACCCTGGAGTTTTGGCCTGCTCCCTTTCAGTAGTCAGTAGGGACATGAAAGCTGATTCTCACCTTTAAGTATGTTAATCAAAAGTAGTTTCACTGAAATCCAAGAATTTACATAACCATACTTGAAGGAACAGAATTGGTCACAGAAAGGCTGGGAAGGGAAGACACTTTTTATTTCACGTTTGATTTCACCTGAAACTAATGGATTCCTTTCTCTCTTCTTTTTCCATGTTTCACAGGGCTATTGTGGCTTTAGTCTACAATGTGTTGAAGGCATTTATGGAGATGAACAGCACCATGTTTGACGAGCTGACAGCCACTTACAAGTCAGATCGTCAGCGGTAACTTTTAAAGCTTTTTTTTGTCAGCTGTGCACACTGCCTGCAGTTTAGTTCTCCCCTTAGACTCAGGTGCAATTGCAGAATCTCAGACAAAACAGACACTGCCCCATTTTTGCCTTTGCCTGCTTGTTAGGCTTGTCATTGCAGGATGTGAGATGGTGTGCAGGTTGTTCTTTAGCCTTTATTAAATACAGTATCCATTGCATCCATCGGGAATCCACATTCCTCCTGCAATTCCCTTTTGACTCCACATTCCAAAACACTTAAGTGTATCAAGATCTTCAATAATAAAAGGAAGACAAGGGTTTAAAGGTAATGCTTTGCTTAAAGATTTTGGGAAAAAAAAAGTTACACTTAGGTTTGGAAAGAGAGGTGAGGAAAAGCCCAAAGATTTGATTGTTCAAACTGCTGTTTGTAGGTTGGATGTGGTCTTTAAGCAGAGACATCTCTCAGACTTTTTATTTCTTATTCAGTGGTCCTGCTGTATCTGTCATATATATAAAATTATGGATATATATTTTTTATTTATATATATATCTCCATTAAATACAACACTCACTGAGACATTACTTCAACTCCAGGGCTTCTTGTCTCTTCCCCTATTTTCCCTAATCTTTATTTCTCCATTACACTGCAGCATCTTTTTGTAAAGTTTCAACTTATGCAAGGATTAGGTGAACAAAGGAGCAAATTTCAGGAACTTTGAACAGTTCCTGAAACATCATTTAAATCATATCTGGCTGCAACTCAGGGTTCCCCCAAGCAATGCAAAGGGCACTGCATATCAACAGAGGTTTTTTTAGGGCAGTCCAACCTTGAAAGTCTTTTGGCTGTTGTAGTTTTTTTTTACTTATGTGACTGGAGTTATACTGACCTTTCATTCCACTTTGTTGCACAGCCCAAAAAATCTGCACATAACAGGCTAGTTCACTAATATGGTATTTTACTTTTAGAGACTTGTTCAGAGATACATTTAAACTAAGAAGCCAGATGATTCTTGATATGTATTGATAAATAAGTGCCAATCTCGTGGTGCAGTTGAGACAAACTGTGTGGTTTCTTAGAAAAAAGGCAGAGAGTTTTAGGACTGATCATCTAATCCAGTTATTCACTGAGGC
Source organism: Erithacus rubecula (assembly GCF_903797595.1). Taxonomy (NCBI): domain Eukaryota; kingdom Metazoa; phylum Chordata; class Aves; order Passeriformes; family Muscicapidae; genus Erithacus; species Erithacus rubecula. The sequence continues at coordinate 54,413,655 of NC_136688.1, forward strand.
AGCTTGGTGACCTGAATCAATTTGTGGTTGCACTTTGCCACTTAGGATGAGAAATTCTGCTCTGCACAGGACCAGACACTGCAGTGGTGTGTCCCATGTCTGGATAATGGGGAAGGTTTAGTGACTGAACTGCACAGAGAATTTCTTTTGCACCTGCTGACACTCTATTTCTTACCAAGGCTGGTGCTAACCATTTCACCATTTTTATTTACTTCTAATAAGTTTAAAATCTGTATGTATAAACAGGAGATCTATCTTAAAGTTTTCAGAAAATCTTTAGCATCTTAATAAAACCTCATTTCAAAAGGGTAGCTTAGATACCACTTAAAGCTTGAAGAGAAGTACATTCAATATTAATGACTAGGATAGGTCAAATAGGTAAGTTGGATGAAGTGATCATCCTCTAATAGACCTTTAGGTAAGCAGGCATGCATTTTCTAATGATTAGAAGATAAATATTGGTAAGTAGCTTGAAAATGTAAGGCTATTTCACTTATTCTTATGTTTAATTTTAAATACTTTCTAGTAACAATAGGCTCTTTTTTTATTTATTTACTGTTTTGTAGGGATTTATCTGAAAGTAGCTTGTATTTTTTCATATGTTTAAAATCCTCTTGGGAAATCAAAATTGCAAACAAATGAGACAGATGTTGGTATGTTGACTGAATCAAAGTGTGTAGGAATGTTTCTAATCCCTTAAAATACTTCTCATGACTTCTGTAATGTGACTGGCAGAGAATCTATGTATCTGTCATTGTTAGATTTTCATTTCATCTAAACCTACAAGGTGATGTCATAGAACTTGAAAGTATTTTGTGCCTTGCAGTCTCAGGGAAATTTATTCACAGTGAGCTGTGGCAGAGACAGGAAATTTAGAAAGCAAACAATGCAGGTAAAGTAAATGTTAGGTTTGCTGTTTAATTTTCTCAAATCAGCCACTGAAGTCTGTTGTTAAAGCAAATGCTGCATAGATCTTGCAGGAATTTGATGTGGAAAAAAAAGTAACTCACTGAACAAAAGGCACATCTTGTAGGTTGAACTAAATAAGTGAACATAAAAATAATTTCATAACTTAGTCCAAACTGTTAATTTTTATAATTTTGACAGATCTGTAGTAAAAGTCCACTGCATTTTTTAATTCCTCAATGCAAGTTAGTGTCTATGAACACTGTCACTTTGCTCAGCTTATATTTTTATGCTCTTCTCATACTGATTTGTTTAGATATGTTTATGTAGGTAACAAAAAGGCAAAAAAAAGAGAAAATATTAAAAAATATGAGAAAATATTAAAAAATATGAAATACATATATGAGGAAATTACCGTTGTATTCAAGAAAATTAGTGGAGCTATTTAATGTCAACTACATATTTTTTAACATAAATATTATACAATCTTCTCTCCTGCTAACTCTTTGTTTTATTTCATCTGTCAGTGAGAAGAAGAAAGAGAAAGAGCGTGAAGAACTGTGGAAAAAACTGGAGGATTTGGAATTAAAGAGAGGTCTTAGACGTGATGGAATAATTCCAACTTAACAAAAAAACAAAACAGCATTATTAACCTGTGGAGTCACACATTTATGTAGTAGAAGATGGAGCAACAGTTTTCTGTATTGTGCAACTTTACAGTAGATTTCACATTTGTTTCATTATTACAACAGCACTGTATATACCTGTCTCTAAGTAAAGGAAAAAAATAAGGACTTTAATCCAAAGTTTGGACAACAGATGGACTTCTCAGAACTTTGCAAACATAATCATTGTTTTAACCCTTCTTTAAAACCAGTCTTCAAAGATCTGTTGATGAAAATTGCAATGTCAGATTCCATTGTCAGGACCTGTTCCTTATTTATCGTTAGCAGAGAGTATAATACAACTTTCAAATGTGAACAATCTTAAAATTTAGCTTGTCTTTCTGCTAAACTGTTATGTGTATTTATAGTAAAAGAGAAAAAAGACTGTCATTTCCTTATGAGTTTGTGTAACATCCTCCTTCTCTGGATAACTTTACTGTAATTTGACTTTTTTTTCCTTTTGCATATCTTCATAAGTTGAATGTCCATTCAGATCAGGGCCATGAAAAACATTGGTCCTGAATAAAAGTTTTGTTTACTGGTGTGAGCATTTTTTAGTACCAGGCTGTCTCTGGTGCTTCCTTAATTTGAACATTAGGAATTAAAAAACAAGTAGGTGATAAACATAGTAGGAAAAGGAGCTTTGGATTCGTGCACCTATTTATTGCAAATCCAAATTTGTGTCCACAATCCTTGGAAAAAGAAAAGGGCAGTGGTAACACCCTGGACTTCAATACCTAACCAGTATTAGTGATGCAGCATTGGACACACGTACCAGAGCTGGTTTAGAAACACCAATTGCTAAATTATTACAGTATGTTCTTATTGGACCATTCAGAAAGAATAAAGACACATGCTAAACAACACAGGCATGAAATTGGTCTCTTTGGGTCATGGATTTAATTGGAAATTGAGTCAAGATAGCAGTTTGGACAGTTTGGAGTTGTTGCCTTACTTTTTAATATGTATTTATAAAGTGTTCCAGCAAAAGAGGATGTAGCCTCTAAGAAACATACTCTAGTGTTTTTGTGGTTCTAGTACTATTACTCATCACAGTACCAGCCCTATGGTCTTAGCTGGAAAGGATTCTGGATAATACACTTCTGCATTCTCATCTGGATGCTCATTCCTAACTACTGTATTTGTTACCAAAAGTGGTTCTACAAATGCTACTGAGAAAAAAAAAAAAAAGATTCTGGAAATCCTAATGTTCTGAGTATTAATAATAAAGTTTAAAATGCTTTTATATCAAAGGTGCATTGTGACCAAATTGTTTAAAACAAAAGAGGAAAAAAATACAAAAAACAAAGAAGAGGGCTGTATTATAAATATACATTATTGGCTATCTGCTTTGTATTTGAAAGTGGAATCTTACATCTTTGGTAGGTAAAATGCTGATAAGACTTCTGTACAGTATATATTTAGCTAATGCAGTTGCATTATTCTATACCGGAAGGTATGTGTTTCAGGATTTTTCTCCAGGATGCTTTTGAACTATTATAGACATATGACAACAGTGAATTGATAATCCTAAACCATCAATCCAGCAGTATTTACAGTATAAAAATGAATTGGTGTTCATGAGTCTTTGTGATAGTTGCAAACATGAATTTATGACCTGTTGCCATTGATAGAAATACAGTATAAATACAAGCTTGTATATTTTTCTTCCTACCATTTAAATATACAGTAGAATTTGAAGTTTTCTTGTTTTCAGGCACGGAAAAAAGGTAAAAAAGAATTCCCTCCTAGACTACTGACTGTTTCAGGATTATCAGGTCACAGTTTGTACTCCTGGGTCTGCACACACAATTGTTGTAAACTCAAGGTTTTGTAAGAACTTGACACTGTTAATTCTGGAAAAAAAAAAAAAAAAAAAAGTGGAACTAGTCATATGCAACACCAAACACAACATGATTTTATGGGATTATTATGAGCTTCTTTTAAGAACATTGACTGGGACGCAATGTAAATTAGGCAGTTACTGTCATAGTTGAAACATTTTATTTTAAAGTGCTGAAGCAAAGGTGCAAGCTGAAATACTGAAGATTAAATAAATTTATAACAAATCATGTCCCTTAGCCCGTTGATTTTGACAGTCTTTTATTTCTATTACCAAAAGAAAAATACCAAACTTTCTAGTGTGATTTCTGTGTGAAATGTTCTTTCACAGTATGAGAGGGTGGACTCAAACTCATGCTCAAAGACTATGTTCCATTGTGAAAAACTGAGAAAGAATGGAGGAATAAAACTTCATGTTTTTCACCTGGTGGAGTAAAACACAACAATGTGAAATTAGAAAAAGCACCTTGTCCTGTACTTAGAGTTTAGGTGAGTGTTGTTTGTTCATATCTATTTTTGGTTTTGCCATGTCATTCTGCTATTGACCGTACAAAACTGAGGAGAACCTGGTGGGTTGCAATATTTCGTGGCCTCTGCCACGGGGACAGCGGGGAGTGTCTGACGTTTATAGATGATTTATCACTTCTGAGAAGGAATGTTCCTTTAAGGAGAAGATGATGTGCTGTTGTTGTGAAGTCACTTGACTCTAAAGGCTGGGTGATGCACCTGAAGAGGCACCTGCTGCCAGGATCCCGCCAGTGCCGCAGTCCCAGCGCTGCCCCACGGGGCTCCCACTGCTGGAGCTGCAGGAGGAGGAGGAAGACAAGGCAGCCCGAGGGCACAAGTGTGATCAGTGCATCAGAAATTGCACTTCTGTTTGCTTCTCGAGTCCCACAAACCACCTTTGTTTGTGTCCATGTTGTTGACTGCTCGTCCGGCAGGCGTGGGGATGGTCCTGCGTGTCCTGGGCCACATTGGTCTGGGGGGAAGGGTTGGGCACTGTCTGCTCACAGGAAGGAGCTGCGAGGGCATTGGGTCATGGGGATGTAACAACTGTACAAGTAAAGTTCCTCTCATACACTCTGAATGGACCACACGTTGCTTTCTTCATCTTGCACGTCTCCCTTGCTGTTTTCCTTTCGTTGCTTTCAAGTGTTTTTTGTCTCTCTTCCAAAGGTTGGAATGCTTTAAATAAAAGTATTCTAATGCCATTGGAGCAGTTGCTAGCAGGGTTACAGTGAATTTAATCTTGGTTTTGTTAGCATAAGTAAAAGGATTTAATTTATTTTTTTGTCTGTTCTCATATATGGAAAAATTGAGAGTGTTGGAGCCAAGAATTGCTCTGCTAAGAAATGCAGCAGCTGTACTTGCACTGTATGTGCATAAGTACAGCCTTAGGCTCTCTCACTTGATGGAAAAGAAAATATATTAGGGGCTCTAAAATGCTCTTCATTGTTTTGTGAGGAGTAGGAAAGATGAGATTCTTCTTCCCCCAAGTAAAACTCTCATAACTTCCTCTTAGTTCTATCCTTAAAAACAAAGATGCCGTTTTTCCTTAATTGTGTGACACCACTATCCCAAAGCAGTTGCCCTTAAAGAAGACAAAGGTGATGATGCTCAAGGTTGAAGAATGTTTTTATTTACTCGTAGCTTTTCAAATTTGGCTCATGTGCTTCCCTTAGCAGCTCTGGAGTGAGCCATGAGTTAGTTTTTCCTAGCTGGTGTGTGCAGCAGATTTTATGTAGCCCAATTTTCCATTTTGAACTCGATGAAACAGCATCTTGAGACAGAATGGAACTACTTTTGGTTGAAAATTTTTATCCAAGTGTTGCTTCCCATCCACAGAAGCGTATGCTTTTTATCACAACCTCTCTAAGAGTTTTTGTTACTTGGATCACCTGCTGTAAATATGTTGTATTCATAACCTCATGGAGCCATGAGGAGTTTTCAAATATAAATAGTACTGATACATTTCTTGTTGTTGTCCTATTTTTGATTGTAGTATAGCGAATGACCTGTCACACTTTTTGTTTCAAGGTTAGCATTAGATTCATAGATCTTAATATTTTAGCATTTCATTGTTTAAGCAGGAGAGGGCAGCAAAAGTTCATTTTTCCCCATAGGAATGCTCTGGTCCCATTACTGTTTTTAAACTTAGGTGCATCTAACTATCTGTGGGTAGGGGGGAAAAACGAAACTTTTTTATATATATTAAAAGGTGCATATGAAAATATATAGACTGGTCCAACCAGACTGTGAAAATGTCTTCTACTCTACATCCAAGTAATAATAAAAGTATCTTCCACCTCTGGATAAAGTACAAGCAGGTCTTAAACTCTTGGATTCAAATGTCATTCTTTGGAAAGTTTACTTTCTTAAAAATGGTATCAAAAAAACTCAAACTCAATGGTGCTCCCAGCCATAAATGTGTTATTTTCCTCTTTTGCACATGCTCAAGAGGCTCTGTACTGTGGGTGCATCTAAATAAAGAAGCAATGAAGTGTTTTCCAGGTGCTTGGCTTTTTTTTCCACCTCCTCCCATCTAAACTTCATAAACCTTTTCAGCAGTGAACTTGAAGCATCCGCATGTATCAAATGTAAGGACTCTTGTCCCGAGAAAAAAACCCAAAAAACAAAGCAATGAGGTGGTATTTTAAGTTTCAGTCAGAATTGGCATAGTAAACACTTGTTTTTCATTAAGTTAATTTTTTTCAGAGGTCCTCTGGTGATGGTGAGTATCCTTGTTCCCCCTGTGAGGGAGGTCAGGATCAGTGGGTGCAGGAAAGAGGCATTAAAGCCACACAGTGTTCTTTGGGAACCCTCTGAGCCTGACACTTTGCAGCTGGTGAAGGAATTTGTTCCTTTATGGCAGAGTTCTCGTGTTTCAGTCCTCCTGCTGTTCTGCCTTGCAGGTTAGAGGTGAAGGGAAACGCTGGAGATGGTCACATAATGTGGGAAATCCTTCTGGAGAGAGCCATGGATGGAGCCTGGAAAGGGGCACTGCAGGTGAAGGGCTTTAGCAGCAGTGTAGGAGAGCTGCTGGTTCAATAAAATGAGAATATATTTATTAGACATTTGATTTTTTTAAATACCACGTTTTTACACAATTTGTTCCAATACTCTAATCCTTAATTCTTTCAATTTTTTTCCTCAACTTATTTTTAATCAGTTGGATCTTGCCTGTCTTTGTTAGAAGAGCTCATTATCACAAATCTCTTTAAATACTTGTAAGACAATATTCAGATCACTTAACAACTTAATGTCTCTTTACTTCTTTATTGCATAGCAAGTATTTTCTGAAGAAGTTTAAAAAAAAAAAAAAGAGAGAGAACATGCAGTAAGTTGGCCTCCAGGGTAGGATTTGTCTTCTTTACTTGCAAGTTAGAAATCAACCTTTGCAGGATTGGAATTAAAAACTTAACTTAGTTTCTACTTTCAGTAATGGTAATTGCTTTGCTAATTTTTCATCTTCATCCTTCCTTCTCAGGAACATTTTGGTTTCTTCTTCAGCAGCCGAATATCTGGTTTGTCTTGCATTAAGTTTTGACCTCAGATCACAAGTGTGTTTGTAGCCTGTGAAAGTATTATTGTGTGCAGCTAAAGGCTGCATTAATTACTGCCTCAGTGTACTGTGAAGGAGTAGCTTGGGAGTTAAACTGGACACTGATACAAGGTCTCAAATTATGATTGTGGTTTTAAAGATTAAACACTGGATCTGAAGCTGAAGCAAATATCCTGAATTTGTTAGTGAATGCCTTGAAAGCAAGTGTACTAACCCACTGTGAGCAGTGACCACAGGCTATTCTGGGAGTTTCTATGACATGAAAAATGATCATACAGAAACTTCATCTTGCACTATTTTTGTGTTTGGTTGGTTTTGTTTTCCCCCATCTTGTCTATTCCATATTATTCCCCCTTGAAGTCACTGAAGGTGTGAGAAGTTGGGGGTGACTTGGGAAGGATGCAAAGTTTGAGAAGCATTTAAAGAAATGTCTGGTTTTTATACAGTGGTTCATACTTGGTCACACACTTGAAAGTGTCTGGGAATTTGGCATTGTCCCTGGATCTGGGATGCACTTTCAAACAGAGAATGACCACCTGAATCTTGTCAAAATTCTTACTTTGCAATCTTTTCCTTGTGTAAGAAGCTCTGCACTCCCCTGACAGAGGAAGGAGTGACCCAGCAGTGAATATTCCTGGAGCCCCAGGCACAGCAGGAGCAGCTGGGGCAGAAGGGCTCTGGCAGCCAGGAAGGACAGACCTTGTGTTTGCCCAAGGATTTGTGCAGCCATCCAGCAGTAAAGGCAGAGGTTACCTGCAAAGCTTTTGTGAACTGAGCAGGCTTGGGTCAGGTTTGAATCTTTGCCTTTTGAACCTTCAGCACACCTGGTTGAACTGTGGGAGTAAACTGGACAAATGATCCAGCTCAGTTATAGGTTTTGATATTAATTCTGCAAAGTGTACTGGGTAGGGTTACAGCTTATGCTCATCTGTCATCCCAAAGGCTATGCAGCAACTCCCCTGCTTTTTTAGATATTTGTCAGTGTCTATGATGTGCATGAGTGGAAAATCACTTTATTTTACTGTCTCAAACCAATATGGGCATCTGCATTACATAATCTTCCATTTCAGGCATCTTGGAGGCACCAGGCTCAAGTCTGCAGGTGCCAGATCTTGGAGTAAACTGCAATTGGCAAAGGACACTCTTGATTTCTGGAGGAAGGAAATGTGGAATTCAGACAGTGGTAATTAGTTTGTTAGTCCACAGACTATTTCACAAGTACAAGGGGATATTATTGCTATTTGCTCTCCATGACACTCATCAGACAATAATTGTCACGGTTAGTGGTTATGCACATTGCTAATATCAGTTCTGGCCAGACAAAAATGACTCAGGAATACAGAGAAATGAATATTTCTCACTGCAAAGTGGTGGCCCCAGCCCCTCTTTCTCCTGTGCTGCACTTGGTTCTGCAAACACAGATGTAAGAATTGTAATGGGCTGAGTTTAAGCAAAATATGCTGTTCTAGTTGAGATTGTCATAAGGGGAACATAACTACAGACCATGGGGCATTGCACCCCTTTCCAAGCAAATCCCTTTCCATGTGGTCAGCTAAAGAAATGGGATTTCTTTAGAGGTCCTTACACCAGATCAGATTATTCCAAGCTTCATCCAATCTGGTTTGGACACTCCCAGGGATGGGGCATCCACAACTTCTCTGGGCAGCCTGTGCCAGGGCCCCACCACCCTCACAATAAAGAATTTCTTCCTAATATCCTGTCTAACTCTGCCCTCCATCAGTTTGAAGCCATTCCCCCTTGTCCTCTCACTACACATCATTGTAAAAAGTCCTTTGATCAATATCTGCAAAGATCTGAAGCACACAAGCTGCACAAGCCTTTTGGATTCTTCTGCTAATACAGCTTGGACAGGCCAAGCATGTGCAAGAGTTCTTGCTTGCTTGTAGATTTTTGTCTGAATTTGGGAGAGCAGAGGTGGCTGCTTGTCCCATGGAATTTTAGTCCCTCAACTTTCTCAGCTTCTTTGTTTCCCCTGAATTTTTCATCTGGTTTTCTGGGTGTGTGTTAGTGACTTTCTCTGCAGTTCAAAGACACTCTGGTAACCAGGATCCCCTTGGTTTACATAAAGTTCTTCAGAAGAGACTTGACAAACCAAGAAGGGATCCTGGCATTCAGGTGCAAGAGGACACCCTTCCAGCAGGAATCAGGTGTGCCCACAATGTACCCTTTACCCTAGGATTTCATTTGCTTGGAAAAAGAGATTAACTAAATTAGACTGTAAAAACACACACACACACAATTTTTCCTCTTCCCTCCCAATAATAATTTCTCTATTTTATATTGCTGCTAAATCCACCATCCAACTGCTTCTCACTTCCTATTCTAATTTACCAGCCTCCTCTAAAATCATTGACAATTATATGTATGCTGTATATAATTTCATGGGACAATATCCAATTTATTACTAAAATTTTAAATCTAATAATTAAATCTATAAGCTTGAATTAATTGTCAAGGGAAACAGAATCTATAAATAAGCCATTTAATGTCATAGTGGCATTTTGGGTGTCAATTAGTAGCTGATGTATAATATCCTGTTTTGATTGCATCATCAGTGCAGCAGGGAGCATGGGCATGGAATCCAGATCTTACAGCAATAAATAAAACTTGATTTCTAATGCTTAAGTTGTTGCTTCAACATAGGCCTGATTTCATGGGATTGCTGTTGGGCCAATCTTCATTCATAGTGGCAGGGTAATTCAAGGCAGAAATGGATTCAATTTTATATCCCAGTGCTTTATTGACCAGAAACAGAAAAATCAGATGAAAGGAAAGCATTTCTATCACAACATTCCTTTTCAGTAGCCAAGGTGGGCAAAATACAGGTAAGGCTCAGGAGCAGAGATTTCAAGCTTGCTATGAAAATGCTGGTAGTTAAACTTCTGTGACCTTACTTCCACACTGGCTTGTCTCCTGTGCTGCCTGACTTGGCAGCAGATGAACTCCTTAAAACACATCTTTGAAATGTATTTTCCTTCACTGTAACCTTGAATTGTTTTCCATGTGTTCACATTCTCTCATTCCCATCCATTATCCCCATCAGGCCATTCATGTTAATACATTTTTCAAGTAGTGCCTCACCTTCTGGAAGTGTCTCTCTCCAGAGCTGGGGCTATTGTCTCTTTGCCCTCAAAATGAGGACTGAGCAGGTGAGAGGATGATGATGATGATGATGATGATGATGATGATGATGATGATGATGATGATGATGATGATGATGATTTCTGGCATGCCTGTGCCTGTGGGTGGGAGTGTGAGTGACTCAGTGAGAACATCTCTGCTCCCTATGTGTTCCTCCCTTCCCTGAGGAGAGGGGACTGTGGGGTAACTTTCACCCACTCTTCATTGGACCCCCAGTCCTTAAGTTTTTCATCCCACCACACATTTCCTTCCCTGAGTTCTTCACTTCCCAAAGGATCAGATGCCTGAAGGGGAGGAGATGAAGAAAAAAGGTTTGTGTTAGTCCAGAACAGAGTTTGTCCCTGTGCAGAAGAGGATTTTGTTTAAATCTCAAAGATAAATCAGATGTTTTTCTATCCAAGGCTAAAGTTTGGGGTTTTTTAAATAATATTTTATTATTTTTACCATGACTGCAGTAATACAAGCTTGAATGATGGAATCTTGCCTTTTCCAAGTACAGAAACATGATGAGACAGATTAAGTACAGCTCGTCTGTAAACTGCAGGACTTAATTCTCTTCCTGCCAGAGTCAATGATGGAAGTCCTGTTGCTGTCACCAAAAGTAAAATAAAGATCTGTGAGAAGATTGGACAAATCTGCTGTGTCTATGTGGGAAAGTGGTCAGCACTAACAGGGGTGACGTGGGCTCATTTCCTCTTCCTGCAGCAAATGGATCCTATTCACATCCCCCACTATTGTGTGTACATTGTCTGTGTGACCTCTAGAAAGCTTTTATGGAGATGAGCTTCAGAGGGAATGTCTGATCCCAGTTTGCTTCCTGCCTATTGTACAATGACACCCATCAGCTCCAGGGAAAAACTGGATTTATTAATGCAGAATAAACCTCTGCTGTATGATTTGTGATCTGTACTGAGCATTCAGGTGAACACTTCAGCACACACAGTGAACCCCAGCCCTGGGATGTTAAGTGAGGCAGTTTTTCTGAGGCTGTCTAGACACAATGTCTGCTTACAAAAGGATTTGGTTATGAACAGGGCAGCATTGTTCAAAAGATGTTATTTTGCTACTGGGGAAATGGAAAGGATTTTTTTTTTTTCCAGGAGCAGGGAACTGCCCTTTCCTGGTGCAATTGTCATTTCATGATTGGTGTTACTGAAACTTTTCTCCTCTGAGACTCTCCATTATTATTAATTACGTAAAACATGTTGTCTTGCAAAAAAACCTGTTATTTGTTCTTTGACATGAGAAAAAAAAAAATGGAAAGAAATCAGTATAACTTCACTTGCTTTGTTTGGAGAATATCAAACACATCAAACACAGTAAATGTCACTGTGATGCTGAGAAGCAAGGTGTGTGCTATCTGTTTTGGCACCCTGTAATGGAAGTGGATCTGCACTTTGTAGACTGTGGAAAAAAGGACCTTGCATGAAATGTGCTGCTCTGCCCCAGACCTGAGAGAAGAGGAGGCAAAAACGTGGGATTGGAATGAAGTTTTACAGCTGGAGGTGCTACAGTGAGGTGAAAAGACAGTCAAAATCTGTTCAAACATTTATCTGCCTTGAAAGATGATCAGATGTTTAAGGAATTCGGGAGACAAGGCATTTTTGAACATGTCACATGTGTCTTATGTCCAAGAAAACACTTTATTGCCCAGTGGATCAGGACAGGGTTGTCTCAGCCATGTCAGCCAAAAGCTCAGGCTGGATCTCTTGCTCTGACTGCCTGGGCGTGCAGGTCAACAGTGGCTGAACATGAGCCAGGTGTGCCCAGGTGGCCAAAAGGGCCAGTGGCACCTGGCTTGGATCCCTGTGCCCAGCAGGAACAGAGCAGAGATTGTGCTGGGCACTGGGAGGCTGCACCTCAGATCCTGGGGTCACTTTTGGGCCCTTCACTACAAAAAAGACATTGAAGGGTTGGAACAGGTCCAGAGAAAGGAACAGAGCTGGGGAAGGGTCTGGAGCACAAACTGGGGGCTCAATTTGAAGAAAAGGAGACTCTGGGGAGATTTTTCACTCTCTAAATTTCCCTGGAGGGAAGCTGTAGCCAGGTGGGGGTCAGTCTGTTTTCCCAAGCAACAAGGAATGGGACAAGAGAAACCTCCTCAAGTTGTGCCAGAGGACATTTAGATTGGGCATGAAGAAAAAATTCTTCACCAAAAGGGTGCTCAAGCACTGGCAGAGGCTGCTCAGGAAAATGGAATCACCATTCCTGGAGGTATTTAAAAGATTTGCAGATGTGGCACTTGGGGATGTGGTTTTTAGTGGTGGGCTTGGCAGTGCTGGATTAACAGTTGGACTCAATGATCTTAAAAGTATTTTCCATCCTTAATGATTCCATGTTTTTTCCTGTCCTTGTAAGTGAGTATTTTAGGCTGACCTCTGTGTGGGGTTTAGAGAGGTTGTTGTCCTTCTCTTCGGTGCTGAGAGGGTAACAGGAGTGAGGAGCTGTATTTAGTGTCCCCAGTAATTTCATATTTGCATATGCCAAACAGGTTTGGAGGAGAGATTCTGAATAATCTCCTGTCTGGAAGAAATGCCCTGAGCCTTCTTAAAAAATGTATGAAAATTCAGTGTCCAATGGCTCTGGTGATAAAAACCCCTTGACAATGATGCCAAGAAGACCACACTTACAGCAGGGTTCCTTGGACCATGGTTTAAAGTTCTCACTTTCCTGTGACATGGAGAATCTTTTTTATTCCAGAATTCCCCTTGGGTCAGGCAAAATCTGTGTTGCTCAGCCTGCAGCCACTGTCTGTTTCTTATGTATTAATTAAGAGTTTTGGAAAACCTTTGCCTGGACATGGTCCTGTGCATGTACTCAAACAACTTAAAAAGGGAAGAGAGCAGATTAGATAATTTTAATTTATCTGTCAACACTAACTCCTTGGATTGAAAAGAATAAGGTGATTTCTCAGTTGAAAAAGGCTGTGCAGCTGTGATGTCCAGAAGCTGCCATTGGTACCAGTCCCTTTTTAGACACATTACAGTTCCACCAGTGCTCTCCATGCTGTGCAGGGAATGTCACCCAAAGCAGGAAGATCAGTAAATGTTGGGCTGTGGCTCTGGAGTTTGGTTCTGAGTCTTCTTGGCATCTTACTGCCAATCCCTGTGAGGTGGGTTTTCTAAAGGAAGTACAGACCAGTAGTTTTGTCCTTTAAGTGTCAGTGGAGATTTGGCCATTCCTAACCCCATTTAACCTACAGTGCTTGCTGCTCTTGGGTGATGCTTTATAAAGTGTTCAGAAACTGGAGCCTGCAGGACAACTGATCCCTGATGTTAATTAAAGAGGCAAACCTTAAATTCAATTTTCTAGCCTTATGTTTTGAGTCAAACCCACCACTTTATTATCTTTCCAGCTTAATATGTGAGTCATTTGTAATGCATTTTCCTTATAAAGCAACATCTGTACATTGTATTCTTTACATGTCCAAGAAGTTCAGAGTCTTTTAGTGCTTTGAGTCGAGTGGGAATCCCTGGGGTACAGTTTGGCACACACCTCTGCAAACATACATTTTAGTCATTTCACTGCTGGGTTAAAACTTAAATGAATGATTGAGGATTTAAGCAGCTGGATTTCAACATCCATTTGCCACATGCCAGCTGCAAGCAAAGCAAGAAATTATTATACTCAGCTGTGATTTACATATTTGACCTTTGAACTTCAGAGGATATAGCTGACATTGTCAGAGTCAAATACTGTATGAAGCTCTGTGAAACATTAAACTTGTCTTGTTAGGCTGTCCGATCTTTATAAATTAATGTCTGGTTTGAAAGTGTCTTTAAATGACAAAAGTGCTTTGTATTTATCAGGATTTTTCTGTCTGATCTAATAAAAGTTGACATTGCTTACAAAAGCTGCAGAATAAAAAGCATGCTTGAAGCAAGGCAGAGGTGTGCAGCATTAGCACCATAAAATTGAACCTCTGGTACTCTTGTCAGTTAATCTCTATTGATTAATCCATATGCAGGAAAGTGCAGGCTCTGGTCTGAACTTGCAGCTCAGGTGAAATCTTTACTACTGTGATACCAGAATGTGTAAAGAAGATGTAAACTATAGTGAGTGATGTAGGAAGAGATTCTTCTCTGAGAGGGTGGTGAGGCTGTCACAGTGTGATGTGGCTGTGGCAGTGATGCTCAGAGGTGAGAGATGGATTTTGTTATCTCTCACTCTTCTTATCTTCCTCCCCTGGTGATTCTTCAGCTGCTGATAAATTGGTGGCTTGATACAGACAAGAGGAACCTGGGCAGCCTCTGGTACCTCAGCTGTCTCTTATGGTGGTGGGGTTTGTTTCTGGAATCTATTTTTCATCCTGGCCTCTGTGAGCCCTGCTGGCCCCATGACATGGGATGGATCTGCACCCACAAGGAATTGTTAAGATCAGTAGGAACAAGGTGAAGAACTTAATCTGGAAATAGTCTGAGGACTCAAAGTGTTGACTGAGATCCACATTTCCCCACAGGTAAGAAGAGTTCAGGCTGGGAGATTTGGTTCTATCTGCTTCTGACACTCCTTGGCTGCTGCTGTCTGGGTCTATGCTGTGCCAAGGTTTGATTTGGCCAAGTGCCTCTCTGGAGTTTGGGATTTCTCATCATGTTTGTTTCCCTGGCTGGATTTTGATTAGTTCAAAAGTTCTATGAGTTTATTCTGACAGGATTCACAGGAAGAGACAGTAGCTTTGTTTCAGGAGACTTCATTTCCAGCTTTGTCTATTTGCAAACCTCACTCATCACGAAGGCAATGTTAAAAATGGAGCATTAGCACTGGGGGTGATGTGAGTCAGACAAGGTGTCTGTTCTCCAGTGCACTGGCCATGAGCAGTAGGGAAATTATTGAATTAAGATAATGTATCTTTGAACTTCTGTAGTTTTGATTAAGAAGCTTCATCTTCAAATTCTGAGCCCAGGGCAGCTGTGTCATTGCTCACTATTCTGTCCTAAAAGACTAAAATGTCTTTTCAAAAAAGACTATTAGAGGAAAGCTGTGGAGTGCAAAAGTGGCTGGAGTTAATGTGGTAATTGTCAGCAACATAAAGTTTGCATAGCATCTGTGCTTAATGGAAAATCTACACACTGCCATGAACTCAGATCAAATCTCCAGGCAATTCTCTGGTGTACAGTAAGAACCCAGTTCTCTCTCACATCAATATTCAGCCAATTCCATTTGATTTGAATTTCTGAATTTGGATTCTAGGCTGAACGTGATCAGCATCATCACCAAGAAGGGACAGTTTAATAGGGAAGAAAATGTGGCTGTGTTTGATGACAGTGGAAGGGTGCACACACTTCCAAAGTGCTTGAGAAAACTGAGAAAACTAAGTGGTGTTTGATTGACTACTACCAGGAGCTATGCTTGACAAATACACCTTTCCAGAGCAAGGATACAGCAGCCTTAGGAAATGGGCTCCTTACTTTCCTAAGGACCATGACAAAGGAGTTCCACAGCCTGGGCTCAGTGTTGTACCTTTACCCTCCTCATCCATTCTGGATATGTGTTTTTGTGTTTGTCCCCTTACCACTGTATATATCACAACCCCTAAACCTCCAGGGAACTCCCCAGGAATGCTCCTGTTGCAGGCAAATTCTTCCTGCCAGTCAGTCCTTGAGAAATATGTCTTCAGTAGTTGATAATCTTTGCAAAATCTGACTTAGTAGAGCAGAACTCTGCAATCAGTATTTGCACCAGTCAGACTGGGACAATATCAGACAAACTGCTCTGGTCTATCACATCTTTTATATCCTTTACCATCAATTTTGATGGAACCTGTTATTTTATTCACAATGGAAAGTCTTTACTTCCTTTCTGGCCTTTATATTTTTTACTTCTAATTTCTACTTGTGAAGCATTTTGCTCAAAGTTTAAGGTTTGAGAAATTAGGTTTTCTGAGGTACCCTGCATATAAAGATATAAAAAAGGAATTTAATTAAATGTGTTCAAACTATAGTTTTTCTCCATATAGTATTAAATCAGCTTTTTGTCCATACAGTATCAAATCAGGTTATGATCAGGTTCTGAACTGAACCTGCAGTTCTGCTGTGGATTTATTATCATTGGATTTACCTTGTTTTGGGTGCAATACCTGTATGTTAGAGATGGGCACTACCAAATTTTAGAAGCTTCAGCTCTTCCAGTGTCTGCAGGACCTTCATTATCTCTCTTCTGGGTTGAATCCATCATAGCTGCAGGCCTTTTTAAGCAGAGGAGTGTTATCTCTCCAGGATAGATGTGCCTCAAGCAAACTGTGGATTAGTGTTTTTTGTTGCTGTTAAGCCTCACCCTTGGACTTCATTTCCCAAGTCTGATGGAAAAGGAAGAGAAGAATAGTGTCTGACAGATTCCTTAGAGTGTGCTGCTGAGGCAGTGTCTGTGCTGAAACAGCTGTGATTTTGCTGCAGTCAGCACTGAGCTTTTCCACAGCACATCAGATCTGCAGGGCTGGATTTTACAGGTGTGCTCACTGCCATTCCTAACATAGGTATCCTCAAACTGCAAGAAGTGTTTATCTCTCCTGTGAGAGGGGTCATTCCCCTGAGTTCTGAGTGTGGTGTGATCTACTGCCACAGCAGCCTCAAGAAATCCTCTTTCCTGTCCACATTCTTCTCCCCCTAATGCTCATTCAGCTGGTGCCAGCTCGTGTTGTGTTAAGCTCAGCAAACAAAATGAGCAGAAAGTCTTCTAAAGCAGAAGTGGCTTTGTGAGCCCCAGACCTTCAGCAGGGACTGTGTCCCATTGTTAGCAGGGAAAGCCCACATTTATCTAATTCCTTCATTTCCTGATGGCTGAATTTTGCTCCCTGTGCTTGCACTTGGGAGTGTTTCTATCAGAGCCTTTCAAGGAGCTTTGCTTTCTGCCTTTGATTTTCATTTACAGATCATCTGTGCCCTCTCAAGGTTAAACCTGCTTTATCTGCCCCTTTGTAAGCCAACTCTGCATTCTTTCAAAATGTAGAAAATGACAGAAAGTCACACTCCAAGACAAGAACACAGCAGCTGTGGGGATGGATTAAATAATCTTAATGCACTGGTTTGAAATGCTGTTTTCAGGACACAAAGGTTACATCTTTTCCCAACTATCAGCAAAGAGTAAACAACCTATTGACAGAAAGTCTGGTGGTAACTTGTATAGGGAAAAGTGATTCTAGTGCTTTTTTTTTTTTAATGAATTGAGTTCATCAAATTCCATATAGCATTTATGGCTATGATAGTTTTACCAATCTATTCTAATACCCTAACCTCTCAGGGATGTCACCTCTTATGAAGTTGGCCAGCCATCCCACACCACTTTGATTCTTCACCCATTTCTTCTTCTGTCTTACTTTTGAGCTAACACCCACATTTCCAACCTCCTCTCATGTGCAGTACATTATATATAAATATATAAATAAATATATATATATTATCTCCTGTTCTAGTCACTGTCTTTTCTTGCCTGAATGGTCACCAGGTTCTTTTGGCCTGCCACATCCTACATAGGTCTCTGCAGTTCTTACTGTGTGCAGCCACTCAGCACTGGGGTTTCCCTTGGTCTGTCTCATTAAATAGCTCATCTCAGCTCCTTTCTCATGACCAACCCAATTTCAAATACTACTGCTGTATTTATTGATTGACTTAAATGAGATAAACTCACAGAGCAGTAAGACAGCAGAACTCTGTGTGGGAGCAAGCCAGCACTCAGGCTTTTCAGACAACACAAAGCAAATCCTTCAGGAATTGGTGTCTGTCCCACAGACAGGATTTTCTAGAGACAGAATAGGTGAGAGTCTGCAGTGTCTCTTTTGTTTCACTCTAAGAGGCTGTTCAGTACAAATGGAGATGAGAGAACAGGATCTTACTTAGCTGAAGTCACTGAAACCAAACTTAATTACACAAAAACTACAGCACCTGGTTTTTTAATCCATAGAAGAAGAGGGATCTGTCAAAGCTGGTTCATCTGCAATCTGGCACGTATTTCCTGTACCTGCCTCTAATCTTGGGCTGATTTTTGCTGGCATATTTCCAGAATCAAATGAAGAGGACTTAAGCTCAGTATTTTCACTTTTACATGCTTTCCCCATAAGTCAGGAACTTCTAAACTGTATATTTTTGAAAAAGCTTTAGGAGTTTATTTTCTAGCTTTATTTTTGATCAGTGAAAATTACAGAAAAGTAGTTTTAGGGTTATTTTAGTGGAAAGTTGCTGATCATTTTAGATCAGTGAATACACTTTGGCTGGTCCTCTTGATTTCCTTGTGATCTCATTTGTCTTTGAATTTCCTGTTTCTCCCTGTTGGTTTCAGTGGGGGAAAAAGGTCTCTGGTGTCTGGTGATCTGATGGGGACATTTAATACACCTCCATTCAACATTCCTCCTCCAGCACCTCACCTGTTCACCCTTCACTTGAACCTCGAGTCCTTTACTGCCAATGACACTGGGAACAATAAAGAGGGAGAATACTGGGAGAGATTTTTAAAAAAATCCTCCCACCTAACTTTTCAAGATTTTTATTAAAAATTCTGTTCCTTCTTCTTTTTTTTTTTTTTTTTTTTTTTTATCCTTCTGGTTTCTGTTAAGTGAGTTAATTATTTGAAGCAGTTGTTTTCCATGTCATGATGGCAATGCCTGATGCTCTTCTGTTTTTCAGACAATTCCTTCCCTCTGGGGTTCCCAGGGGTTTGAGAACAAGGTGAGCTCTGCTGCTGCACCAAATGTGGGCTGCTGACCTTGGCAGTGAAACAAGGACCTTGAGCCAGGGGTTATTCACCCTGAAAAAGGGAGAGCACCATCACCATCGTGGTGTGACTCATTTGGTCCTGAATGGTTCAATATCTCATTTCCTCAAAGGCTGTTTGCTGTTTTCCTTAGCTCACACTGCAGAAAGCCTGAATGCAATCCATTGGAAGCATGTGATGTATATTTGAAAGATAAATTAACAATCTCATAGTAATCACTGCTTCATATTTGATAAGATGCATGTTCTGGACATCAACAGATGCTGTTTTGCTTGGTTGTTGTGGTTTTTTTCCTCTACTTTTTTTTTTTTTTTTTTTCTTTTTCTTTTTCTCCCTACTCATTTGGTTTTTCCCTCTAAAATACTGCAGCATGGATTTTATTTGAAGCAAGGTTTCCCCTGTGTTGTTCTATTCTCATGGCTGGGCTGTATTGTTGTGGCTCTGACAGCATCATCCTGAGGGGTCCATAATCCCTGACCCTTGTCCTTCTTTTCTGGATTTTTCTGGGTGCTGGGGCTGGGAAATCACAGTCCATCCATGGTGGAAAGGGAAGGGAAGGGAAGGGAAGGGAAGGGAAGGGAAGGGAAGGGAAGGGAAGGGAAGGGAAAGGGAAGGGAAGGAAGGGAAGGAAGGGAAGGGAAGGGAAGGAAGGGAAAGGGGAAAGGGAAAGGGAAGGAAGGGAAGGGAAAGGGAAGGGAAGGGAAGGGAAGGAAGAAGGGAAGGGAAGGAGGGA
This sequence comes from Erithacus rubecula, assembly GCF_903797595.1. Lineage (NCBI taxonomy): Eukaryota > Metazoa > Chordata > Aves > Passeriformes > Muscicapidae > Erithacus > Erithacus rubecula. Next base: position 54,433,228 of record NC_136688.1, read on the forward strand.
AGGGAAGGGAAGGGAAGGGAAGGGAAGGGAAAGGGTAAGGGAAGGGAAGGGAAGGGAGGGAAGGGAAAGGGAAGGGAAGGGAAGGGAAAGGAAGGGAAGGGAAGGGAAGGGAAGGGAAGGGAAGGGAAGGGAAGGGAAGGGAAGGGAAAGGAAAGGAAAGGGAAAGGAAAGGAAAGGAAAGGAAAGGAAAGGAAAGGAAGGAAAGGAAAGGAAAGGAAGGAAAGGAAAGGAAAGGAAAGGAAAGGAAAGGAAAGGAAAGGAAAGGAAAGGAAAGGGAGACTTTCTGCAGGCCACTGTGTGAGCTTATGGCTGCAAATCTCTCTCCCACTCATCTTTTATGAACTCACTGACCAGCAATTTTTTTCACAGAACCAAGTTCCACAACTGCTCCTTGCTCTGTGGGCAGCTGAAAATTGGGTTTGCACAGTGAAGGCAGAGGACATGATTTCTAAATTTCCTTTTCCAGTGGTGCTCACTTGTGTTTCAGCTGTCTGGTTCTCCAAGGAAAGAACACTTTCTTTCCTTGCAAGCTCACACCTTCTCCCCCCCATCCCTTGCCCTTGCTTGTTCTGAGAAATGGAGTAAAAAATGGTGTTCTGCAGTTGACAAAAATCCAGGCATGTTTTTGTACAAATGTCTGAGAAATCTCCCTTGAGGATGTTTACTTAGGGCTTGTTAATTAAAGGGGTAATGATAATTTCAGAGTCAGCTTCCAATTCCTTCACAAAGGTGTTGATACTCCATTATGGAAAAGAAGATCCATTTTGCCCCAGTGCATGCTCATAATTTCACTCACCAAGATACTCCTTTTTTGATCAGGTTATGAAACAATAACCTGCAAAAACAATAATTCCCTTGAAGCTAATCACTGCTGGAAGGGGGAGCCTTGCTTTGCAGTCAATGACTTTGATGCCTTGGGTAGTTCAAGTAAGGATCTGCCTTGATTGACAAGACCCTTTCTATAAATTTGAGCAATTAGACATCCCAGTAGCAGCTGCTGGGGAGATCTACTGATCACACAGAGATTGCAGTGCAGACTCTTGCTGCTCACTCTGACATCCTGAAACACCATCTGCAATTTAAAACTGCAGAAGGGATTCTGACTGCAGTGAGTTAGGTGAGTGCATGTCTGTGTCTGCTCTCTGTCATTGCTCTGGCTCATGAATAAAGTAGCAGAATTTGCTAAAGTGGCAAAGCATAAATGTTTGATTTGTTCGGAAGTTTGTCTATTTTGCTCTATGTATCTTCTTTTAAAAATAAGGATTTTTAGCATTTTTTTTTTACCCTGATGAAGATTATATATGAAAATACTGTCTTTAATCACATCTAGTGAGTCTTGGTGATATACATGATGCAAACATCATGTGCTGATCTAAACCTCTGATTTGGCAAATTTAAGTAATTTTGTTTAACAGGAGCCTGGAGCACCAGCCAGACAAATGGCAGTCCCAGCTCACTTTGGTCTGTCCAGCTGAGGACAGACCCCAGCACTCACCAGTTTGTGCTCCATGTAGTAGCTGATTTTCTCAAAATTAGGTGTCAAATCTGGGGTTTCTAAGATAGATGTATTTACAAGATAAATGTATTTAAATGCAATGATAGTATGTGAATTGTGAAACAGACCTCATGGCTTAGAGCTACTTTCCAGCTCTCTTTTTTTGGCAGAGGAGCTGTTCCAGAGGAGCTGCTTGCTTTCTTTGCTGAGACAGAAGGTCAACAGGTATCAGAGGGTCTTGGTGGATGCTGGGCTGCTCAGGTGTGAGGAGTTCAGGGTTCCTCTGGACACCTGGGCCATGTCCCCCCTTGTCTGACCAGCTCTGACCACTGGCTGGGTGGGTCTGAGCTGTGCTGAAGGGACAGCCAGCCCCTCTGGGAGAGGAATAGCACAAGTCCAGTGCACAGGGTGTTGGCACTGGCACCTCCAGTAAAACTTCTGGGAGATGCTGAGATTATAGCACAAAGTCAAGGATGCTTGGCTCCCAACTATGCAGTTGTTGGCTTTGTGTGAGCTCAGAACAACCCAAACAGGGTGGTAGAAAGGCACGTGCTGCAAAACAGATCTGCAATATGGGGATTTCTGTGGGGCTGGTGACTTTTCCAGGCCAACTCCCTCTGCTCTGCAGGGGAAGTTTTCACACTGCTGCATTCTGTGACAGACCTTTTCACTGAGATTTTCCACTTCTGGGAGTGGTGGCCACTCATTCCTCCACCTGCCCATCTTCTCCCAGGCTGAGGGAGGATGGGTAACTGTGTGTTTGAAGGGATGAAGGGCTACCCCTGCTTCAGCTGAGCCCATCCACTTGTACTTCTTGTCTGCTGGATTGTGCTGGCTCTCCCAGCCCAGCCCAGCCCAGCCCAACCTAAACCAACCCAACCCAACCCAGCCCAACCCAATCTGATTGAATCCAACTCAACATAACCCAACCAAGCCCAACCTCATCCAACTCAACCCAACCTAACCCAAACCAACCAACCAACCAACCCAACCTGACCCAACCTAACCCAACCCAGTTCAACCCAATCCAGCCTAACTCAACCCAACCCAATCTGATGCAATCCAACCCAACCCAACCTAACTCAGCCCTACCCAATCCGAACTAATCTAACCCAACCCAACCTAACCCAACCCAACCCGACACATCCCAGCCCTACCCAACCCAACCTGAACTAATCCAACCCAACCCAACCTGACACAATCCATCCCAGTCGAACCCAACCCAACCCAACCCAACCCAGCCCAACCCAACCAACCTAACCAACCCAACTTAACCCAACCCAACATACCCAAGCCAAATCAACCCAACACAACCCAACCTAACCCAACCCAACCCAACCTGACACAACCTGACACAACCCAGTTCAACTCAACCCAACCCAACACAACCCCACCGCACCCCACCCAACTCTCCCTTCTGCCATCAGCATGAAGCTCCACTGCCTGATCCTGGGAGCTCTCCTTGTCCTGCTGCTGTCTGGCCGTGGTGCCCCCACCAAGGCCTCGGCCATCGACCTGCGGACGTTCGTGGGCTGTGCCGTGAGGGAATTCACCTTCCTGGCCAGGAAACCCGGCTGCCGTGGGCTCAGGGTCACCACAGACGCCTGCTGGGGACGCTGTGAGACCTGGGAGGTGAGGCTGGGACCCAGGGACATCCCTGGCTGGTACTTGCCCCCCAGGAAAACCCCTCTAAAGGCACCCACCCACCCACAGTGTCCTGCTCATGCCCCCCTGGCTGCTGCTGTCAGCGTTTGTTGTTGGTTGTTCCCTCCCTCCTCCCTCTGCCCCAAAGGGGAGTGGAAGCCATGTGATGATATTAATGAAGCACTTGTGTAATGCTCTTACTACGCAGTCTGAAAGCCTCTTACAGCTTGAACACTTAAGGAGAGGAGGGACTTTATTACTTTGCTTTAAAAAAAGTATTCCTTGGAGATTAAGATGGAGATCCCAATTGATGGGTAATATATTTTGTTCCAAAAGCAAAAAACCCAAAGCTAAAGTCTGTTTCTAATTTGGTCTGGTTTTAAGTCATAGCCTTGGATAAATATGAAGTACTTGAGTTTTAGGGGTGTTCAGAGGGAGAAAGAAAGAGCATAAGTGCAATCACACACATGCCAGAGAACAAGTTTCTGACTGTGCTGTTCTGCAACTGGAAAGCTCAAGGGGCCAATTCTAGTTTAATTTATTCAGAAAGCCTCGAGTAACTCAAAGGGATTTTGTGCACATAGACAGAAGGACTCTACGTAAGTGACCAGAGGAGGGGCCAGGGCCTGTGTGCCAGCTCTGACTCCCCTTCTTCTTGACTTGGTGGGATGAGGGGAAAGGCCACCAGCAGCCAGATTCCATGCTGGGATGAGATTCCTTTGAGGGATCTCTTGAGCCCTGCTTCCCCCTACTTCTGAGCTCCTCTGGTAGCTCAGACCTTGCAGCCTCTCTTGCTGTACAGCAGTATCCCGGGGGTATAGTTCAGCTGAATGCACCTGGCTGTGGGTTCAACAGCTTCCAGAAGGCACCACTATGTGTTTGGATGGGGGCTTTGGAGAGGGAGGATATCTGCACATCTTCTTGCTGAGATATTGCTCCTATTCTCTCCCACTCCGTCCTTCTTGGTTCCCAGGGAGGGCCCTTTGCACAGCACAGAGAGAAAGAAAGAAATTAAAATGTCTCCTGGCTGTGTCACCTTAGGCAATGGGCTCCCATTCCTGTGTGTGCTGCCCATTCTTGGAGTCTTTGGAAAATGGGTGTCCCTGTAAAGGAGAAACAGATTTTTCAGCAAAACCAATGCCACTGTGATACCACAAGGCAGGGTGGGTTTCAAGGCCTTCAGGCTCCTATCTTCTTCTGATGGCTGAGGTCTCTGGCCAAGCTGATTTTCTCAGGAGGAATTGCAGACTCCTATGCTGGCTGCTGTGCCAAGAGCTTTCCCCACAGTGTGGAGCCATTGGGATTTTTGGGAAGTACAGCCTGACAGGGAAGACTGGTCTGGCTGAGAAAAAGCCCCAGCCTTTGGTACCTGGATGCACCCCTGCTTTTAGGCAGCTTGTGCACATGGAACAGAGTGTATTTAATGGAAAATCAATGTTTCTGGAAGAAAGCAGCTACTTTTGGAAGTGTTTTGTTGAAACACTCATACTCTGCTAAAAACCAGCTTTTGGGATAATCTTTTACCTTCTTTCAAGCAGGTTTTAATTGGAGCTTTTTGCTTTAAAAAAACTGAAACATGTACCCACTCCCCTCCATGGCAGGGCTCCAAGAGGAAAGATGTTGAAGGATGTAACCTAAAATTTATTTCCATGGCCCCTTCCACCTGATCCAGTAGCTCCTCTATTTACACACAATCCCCTTGAGGACAGTGGGGCTCCAGATGTTTGCCTTGCATTTTGCCTGAGGCCAGCATTCCTCCTGCCCAGAAGCCGATCCTGGAGCCGCCCTACATCGAGTCCCACCACCGGATCTGCACCTACAACGAGAGCAGGATGGTGACAGTGCAGCTGCCCAGGTGTGCCCCCGGCGTGGACCCCTCCTACACCTACCCCGAGGCCATCCGCTGCCACTGTGACATCTGCTCCACTGCCACCACCGAGTGTGAGACCTACTGACCTCCCACCCAGCTGGGTGAATCCTCCCCAGCTCCACGCCCTGGGTACCCCCAGTTCTGGAGGGTGTGAGTCAGCCCAGAATTTGTTTTGTCCTTGTAATGCTCCTAATCACTGACTTTTCTGATGAGGGTTAATCCCCTCTCCTCATGCTGCTCGAAGCATTATTGCTGTAGAAACCCACTGCCTTACAATAGAAAATCTCGTGGTAAAAAGAAATGTTGCAGTTTCCCTTTTTCCTCATGAGCTTTTCACTCTGAGTGACTTTTCTCCCTGCACAAAGGTCAGAACAAAAAGACTAGCAATAAGACTGGCAATTCAGAAGAGGCTTTCAAAGAAACTCAGATAATTTTCTTGGAACTTTGAAAAATACTTAAAATCATGAGACAGCACAGCGTCAGGTCATAGGACACATGCTAAAATAAAATTAACAAAAAAGAAAACAAAGGAATATTAAATTCACAACTTAACTGATTATCTTCGTACATTTGATCCAGGGACATGTCTGGAGGCTTTCTAAAATTTGGTAGGAATATTGAAAGAATTGAAGTTAATAAAACAGAAATCAAAATCATTATGCAATACAGAATTCGTACTGTTAATGCAATAGTTTTAAAATTAAAATTAAAATTCTCCCTCCATGGGCAGAACAGCCATGTCTGGGAACACCCCCCAAAAGCATTGCCTCTTCCATAACATCCTGATTCATTTGGGGTTTAGCTTCTTCCCAATAACACAAATGCAGTTACCAACACTTCCACCACCTCCCCCTCCCACACCCATTAGTTAATCTTACCCTGCAGTCATTCAGGAATAACAGTGAAAGAAAAAAAGTCTCAAGGCTAACGAGATGGAAATAAGTATTCAGATCACCACTTTGAAATTAGGGAGAATGCATGCTCAGCCCTGACTCAGCCAAGGACTTAAGCTCATGATTAAGTGTTTTGCTTAATATTAGTGGACTTTTATAGTTAAGCATGTATTTCAGTGCTTTGCTTAATTGGAGCTATTATGCTGGAAAAAAAAATTGTCATAAGGGACAATTCCCGAAAAAAAGAAAAGAAAGAGAGAAACACATTAAATGTTCAGAACCATCTGCTTTTGTCCAGGGATTGGAGGGGAAATGGCTTCACATGGAATCAGAGACTCTGCAGAGCCCAAGGCATCTCTCCTGACAATTTCCAGAGTCAGAGGGATGAAGCCAAAAGGCAGCGATGATGGTTTGGGTTCAGTGAGCCCTTGGCTGAGGAGCTGGGAAAGAGGGGGCTAAGGGAGGGGGTTCCCACACTTCCCTGAGCTGCCCAGCTCCACAGAGACCTGCTCCCCTGGGGGAGCACACAGAGCTGGGGGGGCAGCCAGATGTGCTTGCAGGAAAGCTGTGCAGTGTCCAGGAGACAAATCCAGCACAGGAAAGAGAGCAGACGTGTCACAGGACACTTCACACCTCCTCAGACCCTCTCTTTGCAAACCAGGGGGACCCCTGGGAGCTGCCACAGGATCCCCCTGTGTCCACAGCCACACTGGTGCCTTTGTTCCCTGGCTCCCACCTGCAGGAGGACACACTCACATTCACCCCTCATTTCTCCTCTGAGCAAAATGGGAAATTAGGCGAACAAAGGAAGATTTGCCAAGTGGGAGAGGCCCACAGGAGCTCACAGAACAAAGACACCTTCTCAGATAGCCATTAGGAGAGGATTGCTGCTCAGAGCAATACCTGCACCTGTTTCCCCCCCTCAGTGCCCTCTCTCCTGGATGCAGTCACCTTCATTGACAGGGATGCCTGCTTGAAACTTCCCCAGGTGTCCTATCCACTGAGACTGATTAAATTTAACCTCTGATTTATCAGCTGATGTACATTTTTTTAATCTGTAAAGGCTGTACTATGACTTAGTAAGAAGAAGGTGTTTTTATTATCCTACCTTTTGTAATTCTGAATAGGACTGCTGTGTTCAACAGCACCAGGAGCAGTTTTCTTTGCTGATGGAGAGTTTAACTACCCTTTAAAAATCCTCATGTTTTGTTTCAAATTGCACTTCACAACCCCTCTGATTTTGTCAATTGGCATTACAGTTATTATGGGAAACCTGCAAATTGTTTTGTGCTCTTAATAAACCTCAAAACTGTAGTATGAAAGCAATTTAAAACATTGTGTCCCTCTTTCTGTGTGTGCAGAGATTTCTCACGTAGAATATCTGTAAGCTCCTACAAACCCTTTGCCAGAGCTGTGAACACCTGCAAAGCATCTCCTTGGTGTGAAATCATTTCCTTCCCTGAAATTCTCTGATGGAGTCTGGCTGTGCTGCAGTCTCAGGATTAGAGGCAGGGTTAGAAAGTGGCAAACTTCCTTTCTTTGCAGCCAGCAGGAAACCAGGGATGTACCCAGACACAGTGAGACAGCAGAAACCTCAGCAAGTGACCAGAACAAAACACTGCAGGGTGGGAAAAGGGCTTTGACTGGGGAGCAGCAGGAGGAGGTGGGAAGGATGTACTGAGTGAAACCAAGTCAGCAAAAGGCCACTTTGAGATCATCTTTCAAGGAGGAGAGCAAAAGACATGCTCCGGGTCTGCCCTGAGTGACAGAAGTCCAATCAACACCAGATTGCAAATGTAGAAATTTCTCCCCAGAAATTATTACACTAGTAGGTCTTAATCCTGTTAAATTCATATCAGTTTTCATACCTAAAATCACATAATAGTTGTTTCTAGTCCAGCCTGCCTGCAAAGAGCAGGAACATCTTCCACTAGAGCAGATTCCTCAGGGCTGGGGCATCCACTACCTCTCTAGCCAATGTTCCATCACCCTCACTGTAGAAAACCTCTTGCATAAATCAATCCCCTTTTTGTTTAAAACCATTTCTCCTTGTCCTGTCACAGCTTGTGACCAGGTCTTCAGTTTTTACATCCTTAATGCTGCAGCTGGGGTGCTACATCCTCAGAATTTGCAGGGAGTCAACACAGCCCATGTATTTCAGAGCATGAGAAACTTCTTCCCAGGCAGACATCACCTCCTTGGGAGCATTTTAAAGCTCTTTAAGTCATGGATTCAGATCTCACCACACAGCCTGTCCAAAGCAGTTGAACAGTTTGTTTGTCTTTAGAGTGTTTTTGGTGTTTGCAAGGAATGTTTGTCACAAGGGCCATGACACCTCAGGTATTCTCCCTCCCACAAAAAGCAGTGGGTTTCTTTGTGCCTCAGTCTCCCTTTTGGACACTGGGAATGATGCTACAGATGATTTTTTCCTCTCCACAGTGTGTTTACCATTGTACAGGCTGCAAGGCCCCTTGTGACTTGTATCCTGCAGTGCATGAGGTTTATTGTTGCTCATTTAACCTGAACACTAATTGTCATTTCTTGTATTCTATTTGTTAAAATACCCTCCTGTTCTATGACAGTCACAAGAATCCACTGGCCCTGGAAGCTCATTTTCCCTGCAGCTGCTGTGCCAACCCAAAAGACCATGCCAGAAATCTGTATTTTTGTTTTTTTCTGTCCACTTCTTCCTTCTCTTTCATGGTTTCAGGCAGTAGTTTCTGGTTGGACAGTTAGTGTTGCACTGCAGGTCACAGAGGTTTAATTATTGGTATAAATAAAAATAAATAAAATATAAGTATAAATAATACAGGTGTTAGTTCTTTATTGGACTGTTTAGCTTTAAAATACCTTGTAACTAGCTAGATTCACCTCCATTTTGTTTGCTTTTAGATGGTAGCTAGAAGTATTGCAGCACTCTTTGTACTTTAGAGAAGATTTAATAAACAACTGAGCCCAAACATGAGAAATTCATCTCCTTTGTGTTTTTAATCCTGACTCTGAGTGAAGACAAAATAAAATGAAGACAAGGCAGTAATTAGGTGGTTTCAGTTAACCCATTTACATGAAAACATTGGAAGCAGTGCCCTAGGTCAGAGCAAAGCCTATTCACCTGCCAGGGAATGTGGCCAGCTGTGGCTACTCAGGGAATGTGAAAGCACCAGGGCTGCTTGGAGCTATCCTTCCCTTGGCTGCATCCACCCAGCCTTATCTGGCAGCAATTTAGGAATTCTCTGCTCTGGGGGATGCCTTTGGTTAACTCCAGACATGTGGGTGCTCCTGCCACTTCTTCCCAGATAAAATCAGGCCATGGGAAGTCTGGTGAGTAATGCCACCTTCCTCTGGGGGAAGGTGAATAAAATATAATTCAGGTTTTATGCTGTGCCCTCTTGGATTGTCCTGGCTCCTCTGGGGATGTATCCATTTATAGCAGCCAGGGATTTGGGCTGCAGTGCCTTTTTATTAGGAATAAACCTTGATATGCTTTGTCTTTTCTCTGCAAGTGCTCCAGGCAGGGCTAGTTAAACCTGCTGAGGTTCACAAGCTGCAGGAACATTAAAAGAGCCTTCCTCTGGTGAAACTTTGCTTCAGTCAAAATCAGGGATGTTGTTCAGGAGTGCTGGGATTTCTAGGCTTAACTTGAAGACCAGAGGAGCTGGTCAATGAGATTGCTTCTGGTCTTGAAACAAATTTTAATGAACAGATGGATAACAAATGCACTTTATTTTATTTTTATGTTGTAATTAATTTTGTTATTTTTCATAAAACAAGATACACATCTCTGCACTGAATCCCTGGAAGTCTGGTGCCAGTCATATTTTTGTTTCCAGACCAGCAGGGCTGTCTTTCCTCATGTAATTTTACTCTAAGCCTTTCACTCTCCCTCCTGACCCCACCTGCCCTGGCTGTTGGACCTCAGGGTGCTCAGCTCATCATCTTCCTTGCCAATATGCTGGCAGCTGTTTTCCCTACCTGAAACATCCTGCAAGGTGCATGGGATTAGCATCTGGGCAAATAAACACAGCAGCACACCTCCCCAAAAGGATGCTGTCAAAATACTTTGCAATACATTTATTTTGTTAAAATAAACTATGTACAATAAACGATATTAATGTGCATTACAATATACAGTAATTACATGTTTAAAAGATGATAAAAAAGAGTACAGAATTATGTGCTATAAATAGGAAATTAATAGTGTTTACATGATTTTTAAACTATGCAGGACGCATTTGCTTGAAAACTGAATTTCCTTGGTTTGAAGTTGTTTTGCTTTGAATTCTGAAGATTTGGTTAATCTTTGGAAAAAAGGCATACCACTCAAAAGTCAGACATACTGTTTTAGTGCCCATCCTTTGGTTTCACCAGCCCCATATTCCAGCATTATTGCACATAGCAACTTTTAAGAGAGAAAAATTCAGTTGCTGACATCAAGTAAGTGACTCCTTGTCCTAACTGGCTAAGACCTGACTAGTGATGAGTTAGGTCTTGATTTGTCTTGAGGTCATTACATCTGCTTCACAAACTCAATCAAAATAACTTGTTGAACTGTTAGCTTTAAGCAATTCTTTAGGAATAATTTTAAATATTACTATTAAGTAAGCACAAAAAGAAAGGAATGAAATGTCTTTGTGTTCTCGGGGAAGCAGAGAATCTCTTTTTGGGGGCATCAGGGCCAGCACACCATGTCATCCTCTGTAGCATTTCCCACCTGGCACCCTGGGCTTGGGTCACTTCTGCTCATGAGTGAAAGCTTTGTCAGTGTCTTTCCCCTCTGACTTTTGGTTTTATTAGTGGATTAATTTCCCAGGCTTGGGGAGAGTTTGGGCTCATTTGCTCCAGGCTGACAGGGCAGTTCAGTGCCTGCCAGCTCTGTGATGCACTTAGAGCAGCTGCTTATTTAGGGAAAAGTGCTGAGAGAGACATGATAGCCACACTCTGGATGTGATTTACCCACAAACTACTTTGACAGGCATCAGACAAATTTTTCTACACGTTATCAATACAAACAAATGTTGTGTTGGAAGATCTGGAAGCTGTAGACTGGTGACAACTGTTTGCTCTGAATTCATTAGCCTCCAATCAAAGTCAAAATTCACCAGAGTTGGTATCACTGAGAGCTCAAGCTGATCTTCACAAAACCTCATCAAACCTGGTGTTCTGAATAGCATGAGATGAAATTAAGTGACAGCAATGAGTCTTTAGGCAAAAATAACCATATGTCTGGAATATTACACTGTGAATATAATGTAACTTCCATCTTCAGCTCAGTAGTGGTTGAACTGAGGCATTTCAGATCCAGCCTCCAAAGGTGAGATCAGCAAAGTCCTTGGGTGCCCCAACTCCTTTCAGGAGTCCTTAACCAGCAGCCAGAAGGTATAAAAGATTCTTGGACCTGGCTCAGTGTATCTGTGTGCTCAAAGCTTGGTCAGCCAAAATAAAAGGTCAGAAAAGGAGGAAATACAAAGACTCTCAAACATTTTCCACATTAGCCATGTGTGGAAATTTTTAGCCATGTCACTGAAATTTTCCATTGCCTTCATGAGAACTGAAATGAAGCCAACAGAGCATCTTTGAAAACTCCACCCTACCATTACAGTTAGAGAATGCCAAACACTGCATTATGGTCTGTACAATCTGGAAGGGGATGGGGATCCATATTTTCAATGTTAAAGATATTTTTTTTCACCACTGACAGCAATTCACATGATTTTTTGCTTGTTGCTCTGGGTTTCTGAACTGATTTTCCTCTTACAATGAGCTTCTGACTCTTTTTGCTGTTATGGTGTCATTCCTGGAACTGCCCAAGAGAACAGATTTTCGTTCCTGTGTTTCTGAAAGCTTTAACTATAATTAAAAAAAATATATAATTTGAAGATTTTTTGGTTGTTGTTGTTCTAGGGCATCCCCTTAACATCTTCAAATGAAAAGGTTTATTTTTAAAAGGAAAAAATTAAGGTTGAGGATCAAATTAACTAATTGTGGCTCTGAGCCCTAATATTGCAGTCACAACTTCTAATGGGTGATTTTGTCCTGACTTTTTGATGCAAAAATATTTCTGTTCCTGTTTTGTTTTGATAGGTGAAGACAGCTGAGATCACAAGGCACTACTGAAATCAGTGGGAGGCTTTTTCCTGCTCTCAGATGGTCTTTATTCACCAAGAGGAAAATAAACATTCATAGTGGGAATTTGTCTTAATTTCTGAAAGAGCTCTAGGAGTTGTGTGACGTGGGTCACTCCATGCTCACCTCCTGTCACAGCAGATGCTCCTCCAGCCCTGTAGAGTTGTGAACCAACAAAATGTTCTGTTATTTCCAGATTTTCCTTTTTTTTTTTTTTTTTTTTTTAATGTCGGATGAAACAACATTAAAAGTCCTCCTCAGGGAAAAAGAAAATACATGGAGAAAGGCATGTGCAGATTCCTCCATCCTACCTCTTTGTTTAACAAATGGTCCCTGGGCCAAGGTGAGCATATGGATTGTTTTGTTGGAGAAGGCAAATGTGCTTTCAGACAATCCTGGCCTGAGACAAATCAGTGCCACTGAAGATTATTTTTAATCCAGATGAGGTTTGGTGAGTCAAGAGGTATTTGCTGTGTCACTTGGGGAAAAAAGGTACAGGAAAATGTCACAGGCTCTAAGCAAGGTATGAAAGCAGATGGGCATCTTTGTTATATGAATTAAAGGGAGACAGAGGCTGCCCAGGGCAGTGATTGAGCCACCATTCCTGAAGGTGTTCAGAGGAACACAGGCCACCAACACTAGAGCAGCTGGAAGAGGTTTTCTGGTAAAAATCTACAAGGAAGGAACACCAATCAGCCTCCCTCATGTCCTGAGCAGTGCCAGTGGGATTGAATGAGACATGAGCAACTTGGAGACAGTTCCTTGTGAAGTGAGATTCTCTTCAGTATGAGGAGGACTGCCAAAATCTGTCCCTTTAATAAAAATATTTGGAATAACTTTTATTTCATATTAAGATGCAGTGCTATATCCAATTCTATGTCTCTTTTAAATTCTTTAAGGGCTTCAAAAGTGAAAAAAGGTGAGAAATATCAATGTCAACTTGATTATCATACTGGACTTGAGGTGAATTCTGTACCTACACAAGGCATGCATCCAGTTGAACACCTGAGTGGGGTTAGAGCCCTGTTTCTGCCTTCTCCCCACCTTTTCAGAGCTCTGGGAGGAAAGGACAAGCTGTGGGTTTTTATGGGACCTCCTTCAAGTTGTGCTGGAAGTGTCAGGGCTGTCCCAGCTCCACTGTCCTGGTGTTTCCAGGGCTCTGAAGGGCAGAGGCATCTGTGGGTGGTTTTAATGTGATAGCAACTCTCTGATGAATTGAGATCTCTCTCTAATACCTCTAATACCTCCTTGCAGGGGTTTGCTTGAAAATACTTTGGGAACTCTGAAACTGCAGCTGCAGGTTAAGAACCTTGGTGGAACAGGAAGGTTTCAGAAGAGGCCAAAGGAGATGGGTTTTACAGGACCCAGCCAGTTTCCTGTAAGCTGTGAGTGCTTCAGAAATGACAGCAACCATTAGCAAAGGCAGGTCTGTCAGGAAAGGCTTTGACACCAGCTGCATTAAGGGGACATTGTCAAATAAGTTCCAGGGATGGTTTCTAACCTTTATGACTCTCCTTAGCAGTGCTCCTTTTGAGGTGAAATTGGGATCTGATTTCCAGCTCATCTCACAGTGAGTAAACCCATCTCCCTTCACCTGGCAGTCCTCTATTGATTTTCTTTCCTTATGACTAATGGTGCTTGAAAATAACTGAAGTTTATACCTGTGGCCTTATGCCTGCACTTGCTCTGTGTCTGGTGGTGTGGTTTTTCTGAAAATAAGCTTTACTGCCTGTTAATGCTTTTAAAAAAGGCATTAAGTATGACTTGCCAGATAGTCAATGACTCTCCTTACATCTGCCTATAATCCCCTTCTTCAGCCTCTTGGCCTGTGCTGTCCCTGCCTCCCCCCAAAAAATAGTGTAACAGATCTTTGAGAAACTGCCACATTTCACGGACAGGTGTGTGTACATAACCTAACACAGGAATAATGTTTGTGGGACCTGCATTAAACGTGGCTTTTCAAAAAACATTTATTTTTGCTGGAAGGAAATTTAAAATAAATAGAGTGCAGAGGCTATTTCTCAGTGGGTTGTGACCACTCTCCCTCTCCTGCAGCTCCCAGAACTCAGATTTTGGTACAAACCAGTTTGAAAAACTTGAAATTTTTCTTCCTCCCAAATTTGATGTGCTCCATTTTGTAAGTAAAAAGAAAGCCCTGCTTAGCCTTAACATTTTCTGTATGTATATTAACATTTTTCTATCTGCTCCCTTTATGCAAGGATTTGTTCAGGGTGCTGCAGTTTAACACATTAGGACAGCAGCATTTTAGCTTCTCCATCACCATGTTTTGTAGTTAATTTCCCTCAAACCACTGCAGTTACATTAATGCTACAACTTCCCACTTGGTTTTTGATTTTACTGCCAATCCTGTGCCATTCCATTAAGATTAACAATCACCCCTGGTACTCAGTGGCATGCACAAAACCAATTTGATTATTTCTGGATTTCACTGATGTGTGCCAGGGTGTTCCATTTCACTTTTCCAATGTGCTTGTTAGGATGAGCTCAGCTATCTCTCTGGATTTTCTATTTCCTCCATTTCCACATTTTTTTAAGCTCTGAAAAAACCAGGCAGCTCCAACCTGAGCACTTTCATTGTGCTAAACCAGACTTTTCCTTCTTCCATCAGAGACTCATACATCACTCTCCAGCAACCTACATGAGCTAAAACAATCATCCTAATTAATTTCCACTGAAGTAAAAGGCAGCACAGTGCAGATATAATTTCCCTGAAATCTGTTAAAGGGTTTTTAAAAACGTTGTTGTTGTTTCAGTGGACTTCTAGTCGTGTTGTAAGCCTAAATAGGAATTTATTTAATCGATGCCTAGTTCTCCTCATACTCCGCTAATATAATTTTATTCATTATAGTTGAGCTGATAGGCAGTGTCCTGTTGAGCTGAGCCCTCCCTGCTCTGCCTGGGGATGGACACAAACCCTGTGGCATGGCATGGACCCCTGCACCTCTCTGAGCTGGGCTTTAGCTGCCAGGCCATCTGAAATAAATTCCTGGGACATAATAAAACCAAATAGAAAACATGGACAAAAAATCCCCAGCAATGAGGAGAGCATGTCTATCTCAGATATGGCACAACTGTGTTCTCATCCATGTTTGTGTGCAAGGGGAAAGGGATGGTGAGTGGAGGGCACTGGGTAAAAAAAGAGCAAAGCATTTCCCTTGAGTCTGATGGCTTTTGTCAGAGGGAATTGTTGATTTCTACCTTGAAATGTTTTGGGGTGTCAGAGCTGGTTTCTGTAGCTGTCCATGGTAAACTGGGGCTTGGAATTAGATGATCTTTGAGGTTCCTTCCAACCCAAACCATCCTACCACTGAATGAAGCTGAATTTGTGCTGAAGGAGGAGCTCAGCTCCATAAGCCTGGTCCTGATGCTCAGGCTTGGTCCCTTGGTGCTGCTGCAGTCCCATCACTCTGGCAGCACCAGTCTGGAGCTCCCTGCTTGTCTGGTGGCAGGTGTGCTCTCAGGAAACTCTTCTTCCCAAGAGGTGAGGGCTGCCAGTCTCATGGGATGGGGGCAGGGTCTGTGGCCCTGGGCTGGGAGGATGCTCTGCTGTCACCTGCTCCTCCCAGCACTTCTGGACACGCTGGTGTTTGAGTTACATCCTCAAATCTGTGTGCTGGTGCTGTGGTTTCCTGCTTGGGGGATGAAATCCATGACAAGACAGTCTCATGGCACTGCCAGGGTACCCAGAGGCAGCTGCAGGTGACCAGAGGCCCTTGGAGCTCACCTGGGAGGGTCTGTGCTGCTGTGATGTGCAAAGCTGCAGGATCCCCAGAGGGGCTTCAGTGAGAAGGCACAAATTCCCCAGCAGCAAGGGGAGAACACAGGAGCTTCCCTTCCCCTGTGGGCTGGATTTCCCCCTCCATGCTGTTGGCTGCAGCCCATCATCTGCCACTCCTGAGGACTGGAACAGCAAGCTCTGTGAAGATGGGAAAATGGCAGCAGGGAGAGGAGAAACCAATGGGAAGAGGGAGGCTACAATAAGCCACAAGTTCACAACTCCACTTGGATGAGGTTTTTTACAGAAATACTTCATAAAAAAAAGGATAATTTTAAGGCAATTGGATCACCTCAAAGCACTTAAAGTCAGTATGACCTTTGGCTATATTTATTTTTTTTTTTTCTATTCTTGGCTGTTGGATGAGATGTAGAAATCCAGCTGATCTATAAAGGTAAATTCTCAGTTGCCATGGCAATGTGTCTCGTTCTTGTTCTCAGTTGGAAGAGGGATTGATTCACGCTGCTATTTCATGTCCAGGGCAATATTCTTTGGTGGCAGAATTTCTTTGTTTCAGTACATTAATGCTACAACTCTGTACTTCCTTTCCCAGATTACAGAAACATGGCTCAGCCTGAACGTTCCTCTGTAAAAATACAGTTATTTGCATTTTTTTTAGTTGTAAGAACATTCCTTAAGTCTGGAGGTAAATGTTGATCCATTTTGATAGCTTGGGTGCAGTAACATCCTGATGATGTCAAGTTTCACCATTAGGTGAAAACAAACTGGAATCACTCCACCTTTGCTTCCATGTGGTTTGAACAAACTGAAATATCTCCTGAACCAGCAAGTCTTATAAAAGTAAAGCAATTTTTAAGTACATCCTACCTATGGTGTATATCTTACATATTAGATTTCTACAGATCTCCATGTGCTTTCAGTCAATTCAGATTCAATTTCTAAGGACTGCAAATTCCTAATTCTGATGCATAAGGCCACAAAAGGAGTTTCTCCTGTTTCTTTTGCCATCTTTAGCTCTTTGTTTTGTCACAAGCCACCTTCACCTAAGGTGGGGAGCCAAGCAGCATCCTGGTTTCTGTTGGTGCAGTAGTGGGAACAGGCTGCAAAACAGCTCTGGAGGGTTAGGAAAGCACAGAGACAGGAGATGGCCAGGGGTGATTCAGCTTGGAGGTTCCACAGGATGCAGAGCTCCTGTATTTGGGCAAGAAGGACCCTTTTCTGGTCATGTTCCCCGTTTCAGTTGCATGTGACCTTGGTTGCCTTTGTAACCTGCTTGGTTTCACTGGGCTCAGCTGGCTCTGCTTCCCAGGGCACGTCACACAAGGGTGCAGCATCGGTGGCACCTGGCACAGCGCCTCTTCTTCTTCTTGGGGTGGAAGATGGTCATGATGGCCTCGTCAAAGACAGTCTTGAGGCCTTTCTGTGTCAGTGCTGAGCACTCCAGATAGCACTGGGCTCCAATCTGAAAGAGAAGAGGGAAAGTGAGGGTGAGTATCCCCTCCTGGGAGAGACACTGATGCCGTTCCAGCATCTTCCTACTTTTAGGAAGGGTTTAGACCATTTCTCTGTTTTGTATCTGGCTGCCTGTGGGATGGAGGGACAAGCTCATGGTCATCCTGACCAGGAGAGCAGGAATCAGCATCACCATGAGCTCTCACCACGTGGGGTGAATGGGCTGCAGGAATTCTCTCCAGAGAGAGGGGCTGCACCCATGTTGGAGTGCTGGACCAGCAGCTTGGCCTCCTGCCTGTGCAGCTGGGGAGGCCTCAAGGAAATTCTGGGTTGTGGCTGAACTCCTTCACACACTTGGCTTTTCTCCCATGACCTGTCACACTTCTGTCCTGCTTCCTCCAGTCTCAGAGGCTGCTGCTACCTGGGGAGGGTTTCCAGCTGATTTATGGGAATAGGGAAACAGCATTTTGAGATAGGAGTCTCCTGGGTATGCTGGCATGACACAAACAACCACAGAGCCCTGGGAGAGCAGCCTCAGCTTATTCAGCAACCTTGTGGCTTATTCAGCTTGTTCTGCTCACGGGTGCTCTGATTTTGAGGGCCAGGGACAATAAAAGCACCTGCAGATGTAAGGGGACAAGGCCAGGATCCAGAATCCTGCATCCCAGGGATTGTGGAGTGTTTCTAACCCCCTGCCTTTCCAGGAGAAATGTACAGTGCCACAGAAACTTTGGGAGCACTTTCTCTGCTGCCTGAAGTGCAATGGATAAGTGGGAATCCAGCTGTCTGTGCTTTTGGGGACAGACTGGGATAGAGAGGAGTTTGACAGGAGGTGTCTTGACTGCAGAGAGGGGTTTGTCACATGCATCTCCTGGCAGAACCCTGAGCAAGAAACACCTGCCTTAGATAAAACAGGCATTAAAATGTCTTCTGATGCCCATTTGCCACCTGCTGCCTGGTGTTCCTCAATGCTTTTCCTAGAGCTTGGTCATGGCACCTGCCAGAGATCTGAAGTGTTTGGACAGTTCTCTCTGAAACATGGTGTGATTTTTGGGGTTGCCTTGTGCATGAGAGTTGGACTCATTGACCCTTTTGTCTCCCTTCCCACTCAGGATATTCTATATTTGGACTGATTTTGGAGCAGAAATGCAGGCTCAGGGGTCACAATGTGTGCCTGGGTGCAGCTGTTTGAACAGAGGCTTGAACCTCTGTTCTGGGACCAATGGGCCTTGGAAGAGCCTTGAATGAAAAAAAACAGTGGAAATCTGATCAGGCAGCCTCATGAGGCACAGAAGGAGCTGTTACCTCCTTTGCCAGCTTCACTCCGTGCTCGTAGGTGAGGGGTTTCTCCTTCATGTAAAGCAGCCGTGCCAAGGTTTTGGGATCATCCCGCAGGTCAATCTAGTGGAAAACACACAAAATCTCTGCTGTAATTCCTGCTATTCATGGCTTTACAGACCCACATCAGGGCATCTGCATCACGCCTCAACTCAGGTGATGCTTCAGAAATGAATTGCACATTTACTTTTTTTTTTTTTTAAATTTTTTTAATGTTACCATGAACTAGTTCTAGTTTGCAGATTGTGGGGCCACAGCTCAGATGGGTGTGGGACAGGAAAGAGCCCCACTGGCAGGAGAAGCTGCTGCAACCCTGCACAGCATCACCCAAACCCACCCTGATAGGCCAGACAGACATAGCTCAGTCTGACTTGAAACAAAATCCTTCATTTCCACAGAAAACATCAAAGTAAAGTATTCTGGCATTTCAAACCTGTCCGTTTTCAGACTGTGTGTGTGATCCAATGGATAATGTTTTTATTTTTAAATGTTTTAGATTATTCCAGTGTAGAAAACAAAGCCAGCATTTGTATTTCCTGTGGCATGAAGATTTTTGTTTTGACCAGAATTTGATCTGTTTCTCTAATTTGACTTGGGTTACTGTTCAGTGCTCTGACATTTTCCAGGTGGTTTTATCCCTACACTCACAGTCTCTATCCAAGACTCTGAATCTTGGTAACAAACTCATATTTAAGGCATTTTTATTTGATTGACAGATTAATAGATTTTAGGGCCAAAATAAAGGGGTTTGATCATCCAGTCTGACAATCACTGAAACACAAGCAGGATGATGAGTCACCAGTTGTAATGTTGATGTAAAAGCATGAAGGGAGGCTACTTCCTTCCCATGTCTTTTGGCTAATTACTCCCATTCTTAAAATTTAGTTTGAAGTTTAGCTTCAGCTTCTAGCCACAAACTTTGTTTTTTTTTGTTTTTTTTGTTTTTTTTTTTTTCTCCTCATTAGAGACCTTACGACTTGTTGCCACATTAATATACATTTGAATAAAAAGATGGGATGAGCTTTGCCAGTCTGGACACTTGCATATTGGCTTCCATTCCCAGTCCCTGAGTTTCCATCTGGTGGGAAGATCTGGCTGAATTTCCCATGAGTTGGATAGGAAATCTTCCCAGGTGCTCAGGAGAAGGTTTACCTGTGTTCCTATGAGGACATAAGGCACGTTGGGCATGCAGACCTTGAGCTCAGGCACCCACTCCTCCTGCACATTGTGGTAGGAGGCAGGATTCACCACGGAGAAGCAGATCAGGAACACGTCAGTGTTGGGGTAGGACAGGGGTCTCAGCTGGTTGTAGTCCTCCTGCCAGGGAGAGCAGCCAGGGTGTCACAAGGGGGGATGACTGCACGTGGGGCTGCACACTGAGTTTGGTGAATTTGCCAACACTGTCCACACTCATTGTTTTGGGTTGCAGTACAGGATGAGACCAGCAATGTGAATTCTGTCCCCATCTGTTGCAGCCGGGTGGGGCAGTGACCCTGATCTCCTGGCACATATTATCTGCTAATGGGCCATCTTTAAACCAGCTGGGGCAATCATCTTTGTCTATTCCACAACCCATCCTCCGTCTAGGAAGATATCATCTGCTGTTAATGGCCAGTGAGTCCCAGTGCATGACTGATAAAATTCCATCATCCCACTGGGTGATGCTCCAGCCAGGGCAGGAGCCAAGCCTTTCCTACCTAGATAAAAACTGAGATTTTGGACACCAAGGCACCTTCTTTCCACTGGATTCCAGAGGAAAGCCAGACCCTTCCACATCCTCCCTGGACCTTCAGAGGAAACTGCACCTTCTCCAGGAGCACTGCTCCAGCTGAACCACATCTGCCCCTGCAGGAGGATGCAGCCACCATGGAATGGGACTGTGCCACCACCCTGACTGACTGACTGTGCCAGCTTGGATTCTGACTCTGGCAGTGTTTTGGGATTGTTCTTTGTAATGCTGTATTTCTATTTTAATTTTCCTAGTAAAGAACTGTTATTCCTAATTCCCATATCTTTGCTGAGAGCCCCTTAATTTCAAAATTATAATAATAATTTGGAGGGAGGGGGTTCGCATTCTCCATTTCAAAGAGAAGTTCCTGCCTTTATTGGCAGACACCTGTCCTTCAAACCAGGACACTCATTCACACTTCCAAGCTCCAGGTGTCTGCTGGAGAGGGGGGAACCACCACTCACAGGACAAGGGTGCTGGTTTATCAGCATTTTACCAAAAAGAGCTGAAAGATGCCCCATCTCTGGAAGTGTTCAAGCCATGCTGGATGGGCTGTGAGCAACCTGGTCCAGTGAAAGGTGTTCCCATCCCTGGTGAGGGGTGTGTGTGTGTGTGTGTGTGTGTGTAATTAGATCATTTTGAAGGTCTCTTCCACCTCAATCATCCTGTGATTGTGTGAATGAATATGTTTGTGTTAAGCGTGGAGATGTTGGTGCAGAAGGTGGTGCTGAGCAGTCCTGCATGGTGCACAGCAATGTGCCAGTCAGCAGAAGACACTCATCCTGGAAGCAGAAAGCAAATCAAACCCATCCTGGAGTACCTGGGCACTCACTGTGGGTCATTCAGAGTTTCCACAGGCCATGGGTGGTGGAAGGAGAGATGATTTCTCCATGGGCTAGTGGTGAAGAGGGTGAATTTTCACACACTCAAATCACAGCTGAGATGTATCATCAGCTGGCTCTGGTAGCTGAGTTTCAAGGAAGAATTCAGGTCTGTTTTCAGGCTTGAGAAGCTGAGAGCAAGCAGAGGTTTTGCAGGCCATGTGAAAGGGATAGCCTGGCTCTTTCTGACAGTGGGAGCTTTTGTAGCTGTGTCTGGTGGGTACTGTCCAATGAAACCTGTTAGAAAACCTCAGTGCAATGAAACAGATGCTTTTTAGAAGGGGTACATCTGTTCCAAAGTTTTTTTAGGGGGTTCAGAACTCAAAAAGGGGAGAGGAGCACAAAGCTGTAGCGTGGGAAATAATGGTACATGCTGTTGTCAAGCCTGACTGAGATGTAGATCTGCAGTTTGTAGCTTCTGCATCCTGGACAAGTCTCAGATCTCTGCAGTCTGGTCACCTTTGGTTATAACTGTGAAAATTCAGCTGGGGTGGATTTGCTCTGCAGATACAGACAAGTTAATAAAAGGAAATAAGGCTAATAAAAGGGGGGTGGGGGTGGGGGGAAAGACACCTGGGTGCTGTTTCTCAGACTTAAGAACATTTATTTTAGGCAGGGAAAACTCACAATAGGAGCAGGAGCAATGCAAGCTGCTGCCTGCCCTGCAGGAGAAAGTGATGCAGGACTGTACCAGTGTGCAGTACTCATCAGATGATGTTTTAGGGCAGCCTTACTTCTGCCTTGCTTTGATTGGGTTAACAGGTGAGAGGATTTAATTGTGAACTGAGACTGGTAAATCACCTTTCTGAAGTCTCTTTTCCCCTGACTATACAGTAATAAATTGACCCAGACTACTGCATCAACACCAGTTTCCAAAATATACTAATGAATTACTCAAAAACTGTTTGCACCAACTCTTTCTAAAAAAATCTCCGAAACTCTAATTATTTATTCTGAAAGGAAGCATGAGCCCAAATTTAGCTCTATGTCATGACAGAAAAGTTAAAAAAACCAGCCTAAAACACAAACAAAATGTTTCGTTTTGTCTAACTGGATGTTATTGTTCCAAGCCTATTTTGACAGGAAGAGTAAATTCTCATTTACCACCTCCAGCCCTCACAGTCACAGTATTTGGGGTAAAACCAGAATATTTTTAAACTGATATAATTATGTCTTTCCATTGGCATAGAAAGAGTGGAACTGAAGAAGGATTTACAAGAGGAGGTGTTTGTAATATATCACCTAGTAAGAAAGTGGATTCTCTACATTCAAGGAATAGCTGGAAAAAACCCTCAGAGATGTTTGTGGGCGCACCAGTGGTGCAGTTCATGAAGGAGCAAAGTCAGTGACAGCAGATTTATCCAAGGCTCTGGAGATGTCAGCCAGCTCCAGCAGAGTTAATAGAGACAAAGTGGGGACCAAGGTGATGGGATCAGAGGAGAAATTGCATTGTAGAGACAATTTCCTGTGGATGCTGTGGGTTAGGAAAGCCTGGCCTGATTATGGGACATTATTTAACCCAGAACATCAAACCTGAGACTGACTGTGGCACAGCCACCACGGGCTGGTGGTGGGTGCTTGGCAAGTTCCTTTCTGTGTTTTTGGTTCAGCTGCTGCAGGTCAGCCACGTGGGGGCAGCAAGCCCCAAGGAATCTCATCTAGGAATTTTGGGAAGAAAGTGGCTAAATGCAGCCAGTTCCAATATTCCAGACGTGCATATTTAGAGAGGCTGGGACTTACTGTACCATTGAAACTACAGATTAAAGCCATGAGTGCTCTGCCTGGCTGTGACAGCTACAGGAGCATGCATTTAATTTTATTTTCCTTGTTCTTTCTGAATCCTTAGAAAGTCCTTTTTCAGGAAGAGCATTCATGATTTGAGCTATTAGCACAGAGCATTATATAAGTTGTAATCAGGGGCAGCCATGCATCTCATAGCAGAGGTCTCACCTTCCACTAGGGCATGTGGGATTTTTCACAGACAGGTTAGAACACAAATATCATGGATAAGAGTCAATCTGGGCTCCTGTACATGTGCAGGATCCTCCAGAACACATCAGACAAGGATCTTTCCTCTGCACCAGCTCTCCAGGATAAGGCAATAAAACCTTGCAATAGTCCTTTAGAAAAGACAGCCCTACAGGGTAATTTCTCATTCAAAGATGGTTGAAGTCAAGCAAGCAAATATATAAATATATTAAATATAATAAGCAAATAAATAATAGAAAAAAGGGACTGAACATTTCCATGGGTATGGGATATATCCAGAGGAGCTGCAGTGAGTGACAGTCGTGTTTGAGAAGGGACATGAGTCCTCGTGGACCTGGGTGATCAATAATTTATTTTTGTTTACTTATTTTCCCAGCTTGTGCTTGCATTGTGCTGCCTGCTATTTAGGGAGCTCCAGGCTTCCCAGTTAAGGTTTTCTGGCCACTGGTTTGGCCAGGAAATGTCAGTGCCAGACCTGGCCTTGATGTGTCATTTGCCAGGGCCAAGATCAGCTGGTGCTGCTCCCTCCCCTCCATCAGCTCAGCAGTGTTTGGGCCCCAAAAATGCAGCAAAACTGCCTTTTTGTTTTGTTTTGTTTGTTTTATGTTTTTCTGTTTTTATGTTGTTGCTGTGCTGATCTCTTGTACACTCTGCTAAAGCATTTTGCACCTGAACCCAGCCTGGCAGAAAGACCACAATTTTTTCCTCCTAGAACTGTTTGTGCCAGGGATACAGAAAACCAGATACCTCAAGTCTGGGGTCTCTGCCAGCTCTCCCTTCACACTGACAGAGGGTCCTGCAGCAAGAGAACATTTCCCAATTGTTATTTCATTAGCATATGTTTTATAGCATCGCAGTGTCAAGGGCTATTTCTGGCTATGACTTCACAGCAATGCCTTTGGAAAACCACACTGCACAAGGAGAAGGAGGGAGAAAACAACCCAAATGATCTGTTGTTATAACTGGAGCATGTGGGAAGCATCATCCCTCCAGCCTCCACGGGGGCAGTCTGCTCATCAAGGGCTGGTTCACTCTCTGAGCTCTGGCTGCATGGCCAGAGCAGGGTGTGGAAGGGACAGAGCTTGGTGAGTTAGAGAAAGGGTTTGGAGGCAGGTGCTGAACTCTCTAGCTTGAAGCAGGAGATGGCAAAATGATGTGGAGGAATGGATGGAGGGGTGAGGCTTGTCAGAGACAGCTGAGTGCTCCTTCTGGCTCAGGAGGACAAATGAGAGGAGGTGTTGCTGCAGAAATGGGTGGCAGGTGGAGCTGTCAGCCCTACAAAACAAGTAAGAATATTAAGGTATGGGGTGAAAACTGACTGGGAACTGAATATAACTCCAGTCTGGCTTGCAAAGGCTTGCAGGGCTGATGGATCCTGACACTCGAGGCTCTGAGCTCGAGTTTGTGAGCACAGAAAAAAAAGATTGAACCGGCTTTGGACATGGGGCAAGGACTTGGATCGTATTTTGGGATTGGCTTTTGGATCATCTGTTTGCACCATGTGGATAGGAAAGATGTGTGGTCTGTAAGGGCCACCAAACCAGCTACAACTGCTGCTGCCTACAGAGACATGATAAGAATAAAATTAAAGAAAGTGAAACCCAAAGCATCAAAGCCCCAGTTCTGCTGAGTGCAGGTTTTTCTGGAAGTGACAGTCTGTTCTGGTGTGGGTTTTTTGATCTCTCTGCATAGTGCTGCAAAGTATATTCTGCAAGAAGTAGCCTTTTGCAGACAGGAGGGTCTCCCTCTGCACTGTTTGTGCCTTTCACAGCAGTCAGTCATGGCCAAGAGGAGCTGCTGGAGAAAGCAAAGCCCTGCATCCAGGGCTGCTGGAACCAGAGAGAGGGAAGCAGGTTCCCAAATCTGCTTTCTCTCCTGCTGGCTCCAGTGTCAGCTTTGACTGCAGGAGCTGGTGGATGTGGGTTACAACATTCCCAGCCTGTGAGGAACCTGGAAACTGCTCCCTCTGCTCTCAGCAGACAATTTTTTTGCAAGGTTTCTGTGCAGACTATGTCCCTTTATTTTATCACTCACTGACATTTGGAGTCAGGAGAGGGAAATTTCACCACCAGAAATGTGTTGCTCCTGTACATTCTTCTGCCCCTCTGCTGGCAGAGCAAAGTAATGAGAAATATCTTCTCCTCCTCTCCAGAGGGTGAAATTATTCTGCAATCTTTGAGTGCAATCTCACCATATTAGGGTGTGGACAGTGGAAACAGCAAAACCATTCTGAATGTAAGTGAGCATGGGATACAAACTCTCCTGTAATGGACATCCTTGTCCTGGCAGAAGGATGTTGGGATGGATGCAAATCTGGCTGGGCTGCCACCTAAACAGTCAGCAGCTGGTGACTGATAGACTGGTGCTGAATTATACCAGTTTTCTGGTCTTTAAAATGGGAATTATGCTCTGTATCTTCAATGCCCCCATGTGGTAAAGGTAAGAAAACACTGACTACACAAAACATCATATTAGCAGTAGGAGGTGGATGTATGGAGATTGCACAACTTCATCAGGTCTTGCTTTTTTGATTAGGCAAAACACAGTCTTAGGGATGAGTGTATTTGTGTGTATTTTACTGCTGAATCAGAATGAAAACAAAAGGGAGAAGGTCAGTAGTTCAACTATCACAACTCAAAACTGATTGTTGTTATTTGTGAAAAAACTTCACAAACATTACAAACAACAAACCCCAGTGTATGTCAGCAGCAAACAAACCATGTGAAAAGAAAATGACAAAAGTTTTGCAGTCCTTTACCTGCCCTGCAGTGTCATACAGCCCCAGCAAATGTTGTTGTCCTCCCACAGTCACGGTTACTGGAAGAGAGAAACAAGAAATGTTGTTTATGCACAAGCCAGTGGCCTCATTTTGATTTGTTTTAATCCCAAAATGCCAATTAGCATGTGAACCACATTGGCCATCCTGAACCAAGCACATCTATTCAACCCAAACAACAAAACCAAACCCTTTATGCCAAGAATTTGCTTCATCCTGTAATTGAAAGCACAGGATTCCTGCCTCCCCACCATAGGCATTGGAGTGGGTTGGTTATGGATCATTGGGAGAGTTTTTAAAAATTATTTTATTTCTTTTTTATTATTTTATTTCTTCCAGGCTGTGAAATGATGAAGCATTCAGCAGTGGCTGGTGTGCAGCTGTCCTGCCCTGTGCTCTCACAGGTGAAGTGGCAGTGTTTAGCACCTGGGGCTATGTGCTGGATGATTTGAAGGACAGGAAGGAAGGGGAGCCTGAATATTTTCAGGGATGCTGACCACATTCTGTTGCAAATGAAGGAAAGCATGGCTTAGTTTGCTGATCACATCCAGTATATTTACTCATTTAGCAGAAATCACACTGAACTTCATTTTGAGCCCATTGACAAATTTTGACATTGACAAAAATGTTTTCTCATTGCCTTTGGATGAACCCCATTATTAGCTGATTCCTGTAACCAGTGTTATTTTGTGTAAAGGACATGATTAGGCTTAATGACATTTAGTTAACCAGTTAATCTGCTTAAATCATTACTACTCAATTGGAAAGAAAAGGGGGCAGTCCAGTTCCACCCATTAGTCAACAGGAAGCCTTCAAATATTTTTCAGGAAGGTTGCTTAAAATAATGATATTGTTGCAGCATATGGAGTATTATTTTTTTTAAACATGAGGACAAGTGTCTGAACATAGGAATGAGCATACAGCTTTGCCAGGAATGGGGGAAGAGGCTCAGACTGGTGCCTGTCAGGTGATCACAACTTGCAATTAATGAGGGCTGGGAATGAGAAATAGTTATTTAAGACAAAAAAAAAAAAAAAAAGACACTCAAAAGCATCATGCAGTATCTTGATATTTTTTTTGGTGATAAAATTTGTAGTAGAAAAGCAGCTACAAATTTATGAATTTAATAGCTTGTGCACTGGGGAGAAATGTCCTGTTTGAAATCTCTTGGACTAAAAGTCTCTGCCAGTGTGACTGGACAGGCTGATTATTCAGCAGCTTTATTTGCTTGCAAGGAGACACAGTAGTGCTGTCAGCACATGAAACAGAGCAAACCTGACATCCTGGAGTACAAGGGCTCAGTGAGGAGCAGACTTGCTGATGAGAGCAGGATGGGCTGCACTCACCCACTGCTGGGGCTGCCTTGGGATGGGCACTGGAGCAGGAGGAGGGGAGGGGGAGAGAGATGCCCCTGCTCATCTCAGAGGTAGCTCTGCTCTGCACAGCACCCAGGGGAACTCATGGACATTGGCAAGGATGCCCAAGGGTGGAAGAGCTTGGGGAAGAAGTACAAGAGTGAGGAGATGGGCACCAACACAGACAGGAGACAGCTCAGATGCCCCATCCTCTTCCTTCAACCCGACTTCAATAAAATAATTTAAAATAATCCTTCAACTTCTTGTGGTGTAGGGAATCCCAAATGTCCCAGCAGGGGTATGAACTGTGTGAGTTACTGGCAACACTCCTGCTTTTCTTAGCTGCCTTCTCAGAAGCACTGGGGGTTACAGGTGGTCAGCACAGCTCACCAGAGGTAATGGGAAATGTGCTTTTTTTCCCCAGTTCCAACCTTGGCAAACCTCCAACCCACCCTTGTGCCAAGAAATGCAGGAGCCAGACCTGCTCTGCAGATTTTGCTCTGCTCAAGGACCAGCTGTGGGGAGATGTACCCCTCAGCTGAAGGCAGCTTTCCAGCTGCAATGCACAGCTGGCTGAGGTGCTGTTTGGGAGGACGTGGTTTCCAGGACAGCACTTGCACTGTCAGTCCTGGGTGGAATTTGCATGGAGCCTGCAGAGCTCCTGAAGGCAGGATGCTCTGAGGACAGCTGTGAGGCACATGGAGCTGCAGGCCAGCTGGTGTTTCTGAGGAATATGAAAGATGTGCCACACATCAGTGCTGGCAGGGTTACCCAGCCCTGCCTCTGCTGCTGCCTCACCCTGAGCACAGGCAAACCAGGTTGGGTCCTGCTTGCAAAGACCAGCTCACATCTTCAGTGCTTAAAAAGCTTTAAAGCTGCACAGAAATTTACTCTGCTGTGAAGCTTTGCTGGCCCATCTCTTTCTTGGTGGCATCTGACTGAGAATTGCTCTGGCAAAAAGCCCTGGTGCACAAATTGCTGCTGTGTCCCAGTAATTGATATGGTTGGAGATAAGCAGTTTGCACAGAGGATCAGTCTGCCTGCCATGCTTTGCCAGGAGGATGTAACTCCTGGACTCTCATCTGTGCTTTGTGGTCCATGAAGTCACTGTGGATGTTTTGCAGCAGGTCTGTGCAGCCACACACTGAGCAGTGATTGATGGTTTGTGCTGTTCAGTTTGGCTCTTGGTCACCTCTGGGAAATGCTGAGGGGGAATAAAGAGATTGGTGGTGTCCTGCCATTACTCTTCTCCCCACACAAGGGATAAGAATTGCGAGGGCTCTTGGAAAAATACATCCTGAGTCCACCCATCTTGCATATCACATTTAATTCTCCTTCAAGCATCTTGCCCCTTATGGGTCCTGCTGTGAATTTCTGCATGGCACTAGTCCTATATTTTTACTTTTTCTCTCTCTATTTCTCTCATTTTTAGATCTCCCCTCACTTTTTTCCCCCTCCCCTGCATTTTCTTTTGCCCATCAAACTTTATATCTTTTTCTTCTTGTTGATTGTTCCAACCTGTCTCATCATCAGAGGATATTCTTCCTTCCCACATCACCTCTGAATTTTCAGCCCAGCAAAACTGCCTTGTTGGCTAAACCTTGAGTGTTGTCTTTGGATTTCTGGCTCTGAATGCAGTGGGGACCAAATGGCTCACACAGGCAAATCAAATGACCCCTGGCTCTTGGAACAATGATGTCCAGATTAATGTATTGGTGCTAAAATTTCCACCAGACTTTCAAGCAGGCAAAACAGATGTGATAATAAATGGCTTTTTCCTGTGAAAACCTTTTACACCACGAGTTTATCAGTCTGCCTCTGTCAGGCAAAAGTCTGTTCAGAGTATCCACTTGGTGGGTCATGTTTATGAGCTGAGATTGCCCTGCTGGATTTGTAGGCCTTACTTTTGGCTTTATTCCAGTTTACTCTTACTTACCCTGTTTTTATCTTTTCCTGTCCTCTCAGTGTTCAGCCCTATGGGAAGCCAATATAGAATTCCTTCCCAGCTACTGGGGTAATGCAGGCTCCTTTATGGGATTGTGAACTCCACTTTACCAGCAGTCTTGGAGTAACAAGACAAATATGAACTCTCCTTGTCATTTACTGACTATATTGATATATTGATTAAGCACTGAAACAACCTGGCCTTTAACACTGAGTGCAGTAGGGACTGCAGTAAAAGGAGGATGAATATTTGCACAGTCCTGGCCCTCATTTCTCTCCAGTCTGGGTTGTACCAGATGATGCAGCAGACCAGATGTTCCCCTTGCTTCACTAGGTGGTTTTAACAAAGTGCAGAATGTGTAAAACCCTGCTTTAAAAATGCTTGCTAGGTCATAAATTAGCTGGGTATTGCTTACTAGAGTTTGAATAACTATTTTGGGTCATTTCCAAGGCTTTGTGACAGGTCTGTGTGTCTGGGGCTCTGCTAATGGACCCCAACACAGAGCTTGTCCAGCACAGCAGAAGGGCAAGGTGTAGATGGATATTGTGGGGGACCTGGTGACTGGGCCATGAACTGGTCTGAGCTGGAGCTCTGTGTTTAAATCCATGCCCAGTTTGTGTTTCTGGGGACAATGTGGCAATTTTCATTGATGTTCTTGATGCCCAGATTGCCCCAGTTCCACCTGTCAGTAGCAAATCTTTGCCAAACTCCTCTCCAATTGTGCTTTGGTAACTTTTTGGGACTGAACTGCACCTGTGGAAAAGCCCTTCAGCCAGACAGCAGCAATGTTCACAGCCTGCTCTGACAGAAATGGGACATAAATTGTCTGCTGAACTCTCAGAACACTTTAAGTTTGATTAATGGAGCAGAGCAGCACATAAATCTCTGGTATGACACCAGGCTAGGATGTAATATCTCAGCTGTGGCACCGGAGAGTGGATTTGCACATCAGGGGGAAATTTTCTGTGCCAGTGAAGAATGCTTGCAGAACCCAAAGACTGAAACCACCAGGCAGAATACACACAACAGCCAAGCAGTGCCTAATGTGATATCAGATGGGAAAAGTCATCTATTTATTCTAGTGCCTTCCTGCCAACAAATTAAAGTCCAGCTGCTTCAGAGAAAGAAGCCAGGAGCCTGTGAGCAAGCAGAGATGGTGGCACCTGCCTGGGTGGAAGGGTTTTCTCATGGCTTTGGGCAAATTATTCTGCTTCAAGCCTCAAACTTTCACAAGGGCCCTCTTCTGCCCTAGCCAGCAAACTCTGAGTATTAATCTGTGCATTTGAGTGTTCACTATGATCAGTGTACCTGGTTACTAAACATAGACTAATCATGAAATGATAAATGCAAAAAATTTGTTTTCTCCTTCATACTCTTCTCTCCTCAGGCTCCTTTTGCACACCATTAACCATAGCACCAAAATGATGGGATGGAAGGGACCTTGAAGACAGGGCAGGGATATCTGCACTAGACCAGGCTGCTCAGTGCCCCATCCAGCCTGACCTTGAACACCCCAAAGGATGGCCAGGATAATAACAACTGCAGCTCTGGTTGACCTGCTGATCAAGAAATGCCCAAGTCTGTTTCATTTACAGCTGGGAAAAAAGATAAAATCAGAACATGGGCAAAAGGAGAGATCTTGGTCAGCAAGTTCCTTCCAAGGCACTTTTCAGGGTAATTTCTGTGGTGTGAAGTTACTGATACAGTGAATGTGGTCTGTTCTCCAGCAGCTGATGTCCCTGGGGATACTGACTGTATGTTTGCTCACTGGTAGCATTTCTCCTTCCTTCTTAAATGCAGTTTTGTGCAATCTCTGGTAATGAACTGGGAATTCCCCTCCACTCTACAGATATCTTCTGCTCTGTGGAGCTTACCTCAGACAGGACAGCAGTGTTCTAGTAGGAGTTTGTTTGAAGAAGAATGATTTCAAAAATCTGGTTTGTAAATTGTCTTCTTTTTGTACCACATGACTCCTAAATAGGGGTCTCTGTGGCTGGAATTTGAAGATCCCTGTCCCAACTAGAGACTGAAACTCAAAAACACCTCAAAGGCTTTTAGATCAAAGATATTCAGATCTCTAATTCCCTTTTGTTCCCCTAATTGTCAGGTATCTAAGTAACTGAAGTGGAACTACATATCCCATGCTTTGAGAAATAGGAGTTTTGAATAATCCAACAGAAAACAAAGTGAATGTGGGCAGTGCATTTTTTTTATAGCACCTTCTAAGTGCTTCATGTGTATTTCTGAATCCTATTTTGGGTAATATTTTACTTTAGAATATATTTCTTTGGCTAATCCAGGTGGAGAAAATAAAACTCAGGGATTATGTGTCACACACTGATTTGATTTTATTTGGGTCACTGTCCGGGAAACTTAATTTCTGTTGGTGTGGACCACCCTTCAAAAGATACTGCACTGCTGCAGCTGAAGCTGGGAATGCTCTGGAAACTGCAAATCAAAGCCCTGGAGATGCTACAATCCAACAGCCTCCAAAGGAAGGCAGTAAAAAAAAAAAAAAAAAAAAAGAGTAAGAAAGACCTTAAGGACAGAGATCCAGGGCAATCCATGGCAATGAGCTCTGTGACTGGTTGCCACTTTAGCCAGAATGACTCTCTTGCAGTGCTGCCCTTTCTAGTTCCCCCTTCTGCCTTGGCTGAAAGGCAATCCTGCAATATTTCCTGTCCAGCACACCCAGGGCAGGTAAGAGCTGGTGCTACAGGACCCTTGGCTCACCCAGGGTCTGTGACTCAAGCCTGGGCCTTTCTTCACTTCCATCAGGGTCATCTCCAGGAATTCGAGTGACTTGATGCTCAAGGAATGTTTTCCCACTCCCTCCTTCATGACAAACAAGATTTGACTGCAGCCAAATCAATGTTCTACCCCAAACTTACCCTGCAGATTGGCTACATTCCTCTAAAGGAAAATCAAAAGCATGCTGTTCTACCCTGTAATTGCCCTAAATACCCCACTTCATATGTACTTTTTTCTAGATGCTTTTAATTGCTCCTGTAATCATCTACCACCAGTCACACACAGAGACCTCAGAGAGCCAGTGTTTTCCAAAAGAAGGGCTCAGAGTAAACCTCACCATTTCCTGTCACCTCATCAATGGATGAGATCTGTGTTCTGCTGAGCAAATACTTTTGCCCATCTGATATTTACAATATCTGAAAAACATTTCCAGTCTGCTCCCTGTGGTGGGAGCACAGAGAGCCTCTAGGGCTGGGATTCAGCTGATTTCACTCCATGTAGCTCTTGGTCTAATGAGGTGGTGAGGAATTCACTGCTTTGTCTTAAGGCCACAGACATTTAGTGATTCTAAAGCCAGATAGGATTCATAGCATCATTTATTCTGCTCTAAATAGCTTATCTAGTGCCTTCCTACAAGGCATATTTTCTTGTTCTTGAATCATTCTTGCAGCTGTTTTCCAAATTTTTTTGTTGAGCAGTTGCTGTGACCAGTGTGGTCATTAATGGTTTCATTAATGATCTAGCCAGAGGTAACATGACTTTCCTATTCCTACCTGTCATCCCCCAATGGCTCATCTGAAGTTCTCATTGGTTGATTATCCTCATTATTTAGTGAGTCTTGCAGAGCTTTATTCCTTTCTTAAGGCTAAAGTCCAGTCATTCTTGGCTTTTGCATCTGCAAGCTTTTTTATTGCATTCTTTTTTAACTCTGTGGTTGAGTGGAAAATCTGGAGACTGTAACTCAAACACCCACTGAAGGCACATCACAAAAAGGGAACAGCCACACTCCTGCAATGCTCCCAGAGTATGGAAGTCAAGACTAAAGGACTTTTGGAAGTCAGCATCAAAGGCTTTGGGAAGTTTGGTGTTGTCTGTGCAGTGACAAGCTTTACCAACAGAACATTTCAGGTCAGAGAAATGATCTCTAAACACTTCCCAATGTTTTATTCCAGACATCTCTTCACTTACATAGCAAGGGGCACTACCTCCCCTCTTCCTTGTCCCTATAGGTTTGAAGATTCCAGTGGAATCAGTGTGAAAATTCCCAATCCTGACTGGTGCTGCAGCCTCACTGGGGAAGGAGGCTGGCACCAAATGACAGTTCTATTGTCCCACTCTGCAACAGATTCATGTAGACAGTGCTGTCCTAGAGGAGGATTCCCAACTTGTGCAGTGTGGTTTTTTTTGGAACCTGAGAGGAAAAACGGTGCAGCTCTCCACAGCTGGGTGTGTGTCACTCAGAGACAGCAAACAGAGGAGATGTACCAGTCCACCAATCATTTTTAATCAAGCGGCTCAAATGAAATGTTCTAAATCTTTCAAAATGCATTGAGAAGTCAGACTTCAGCGCTGGCCAACACACAGACATTGAATACAAAAGCAGTGGAGGTTGATTAGGAAAATGAAACAGAAAGAATTTGGTCCAGAAATGGATGAAAGAGAGTGGAAATTCCCAAAGCTTTCAGAACAAGCACAGCACTACATCATGAGCCAGCTTCTTCCCAGTCTGGGACATTACTTATTTATAGGCAGCATGAATGAAATTGATTTATCAAAATCATCGACCTCATTGTTTGTAAAATCAGCACTGGAGGACTTCCCCACTATCCCCATGAATTATTTCTGTGCTAACCAATCCTTGAACAAATTCAGCTCCTCTGATAGCAGGAACCTTGGGGTCTCTGCAAGAAAACCATGCCCAGTTTCTCCAGTAAAACTCTGCAGAGGGAGCTCTTGGGACCTCAGGGTTGTGCAAAGCCACGCTGGATGGAAAAGGCAAACATGATTACAGTGCTTGGGAATTGAGGAGCAGTTGGCATTGTGTCCAAGGGAGGGTTTTGTTAGATTCCTTTCTGTCTTAAATGGAGGGCTGAGCACTGCTGCAGGCTGGGAGGTGTTTCCTGAGTGTTTCAGCTCCTTGTGAACCATCAGCTGTACTCATGGAAGGCAATTCTGCTCCTGAGTCAGAAACTAATAATAACTGCCCAATAAACATAGTAAATTTGCAGGCAAATGGGCTCTAATGTGTGAATTTCAGCGGTAATCTAATTGAAGGTCTTTTTACTCTTTACTGAAAGTTACAGAACTAAATCCAGCCAAATGCAAGACAGAGTAGCATTGAGCAACACAACTAGATAGAACCTGATCATGTTCTTAAAAAATGTGATTGTTCCTAAACAATGAAGAATTCTGAATATTATCTTAATCCTGATGGATTTTTCTGAGACCATGTGATTGTCTGTGACATTGAGATAAATGAAAGAACAAAATTTTGGCTACGACTGTAGTGCAAACCTATTACAAAAGACAAAAAAAAGGACCACACATAGATTTTAAAAATAATTTTAACTCTACTAAGTATTTTTAAAGTTTCCATCACTCTTGCACAGTATTTAGGAAAACCTATTTTTTGGAGCTGGGTTTATAACTCAAGTCAATAGCAAACACAGTAAACCTTTTAGATTAATAAAATGTAACTGATAATTGAAGTATCTTTATTAGTATTTTAACTTGTTATGCTGACCTGACTTGTAAAAGACCAGATACCAGAGCATTTTCAGTTTCTTTTAATATAGATCAAGTCTGTCAGGATTCTTGAATAAAATCTTGAAACCTAACAGTGAAGGATGTATTTGGACTCTTCTGTCAGTGATGCTGAGGTCATGGTAAGCAGAGAAAGGAGTGGGAATTTTCCACCATGAACTAAAAGTGGTAATAAAGGGAGAAAAATGAAAGAATAAAGACAGTTTTCAACCATTTTTCCTGTATCCTTTCTATGTGAGGCAAAAATCATTCCCCTAACTCAGCTGAGTGCTGGGGAAAAGAATATCCCCAAAGTTATGTCAGGCATCTGATTATCATGGGAACATGAGACCTGGCAAATAGCATCAGAATAAATGGGAGATTAGTGGCAAAACAAAACAAATTGCACTGAAATATATCCAGGCAATTCACAGGGTGTTCCCCAGATCATGGGAGGACAAGGCAGCTCATCTCTACACTTCTTCAAAGGTCAGAATTTGGGATATTTTTCCCTGGAAAGGAGAGGAACTCAGCCTGGAGAGGGAATGGTGCCTTTGCTCCAGTGTCCCTCTAAAACCTGTGGAGATGTGCTTTGCTCTGGGTTAGGTGACACTGGGAGCAGACACTGCTGATGGAAGGGCACGGAAAATCAGCTCTGCAGTGATGGGCTGTCCCCACTGTGGGCTGGACCTTCCAGTGATGGAGGGACTCTGTCCCAGTGACTAAAACTGGCAGGAGGCCCTGCCAGTACTGGCAGAGCACTATGGCACATCCTACCTCCACCAGGGGGGATTCAGGGGGAAAAATGGCTTTTCTGCCTAGCAGCATCTTCAGCAAAAATACAGATACCAAAGCTAGAAAGGAAGAAAACCATTTGTTTGATATACAAGATGGGGACAAGAGGTGTTTTCTATAAGAACCTGATATCAGGGGAAATAAAATTTATAATAAAATATAGGAATATAAACCAGGAAGCAGCCACAGCAAGGCTGCTGTCTATGCAAAGAGCCTGGCACTCCTCTTCCTCACCTTTGTGCCAGGTGAGCTGGGCAGGCTTGTCCTGAGCTGTGGTACCTAAAGCCAAGATGTGTCTAGAGTCAGGCTGAGGTGCTCTGGGTGCTGTACTTGGGCACAGAGGACAGAGTGTGTGTCTGTGTGTGTGTGTGTGTGTGTGTGTGTGTGTGTGTGTGTCCCAGGCACTGCCATGGACATTGGAGTGAGATCTCTGCAGTCACAGCCACTCCCTGGCTCAGCAAGCACACAGAGATGCCTCGGGCATCATTCCAGAGTTAGGGCAGAGTAACCTAAAATAGCATCTGATGACTCTGGGCAGTGGGACTTAAAATAGCATCTGGTCCTCTGAGCTGTGAACTGATGGGGCAGGGGCACGTTTGGCACACTGAACTGAATCCAGCAGGCTCCAGGGTGATGCTGAGGTCAGTGAGAGCTCAGGAGCATCAGCTTTGCCCAAACCCCAGTGCTTCTGTAGCTGGCATTTTACCATCAGTCCTGTTTGGGGCAGGGGGATGATTAAATGATATTTTGCAACCCCTTTCCAACATCAACCTCTCTGGCACTTTGCATCCTGTTTAAGTCTGACCCTAATACTGGTTTTCCCCATGAGGCATTTCTTGAGAGGCTTGAAAACCAAATACCTGCTTCTGAACCTGAGGAGGACCAGAACAGAAACTCTACTTTGCATTTCCCAGAAAAGGAGTCAGGCCCATTGTCCTTCGAATCAGGACCAAAGCTCAGCTGCTATTTGCCCTGCAGCTTGCAGAGTTTAGCCAAACATTTGGGCAGCAGCTCTAAGCCTGTGTGACTTGAGAAGCAGAAACGTTAAACACTGCAAATAAAAGTCTTGGAAATATTTAAACTTTCTGATAAGAAAAGCTTAAGTTAGGAATCATTATTTTTCTCTTGGCTACCACAAGGGTTTTAAATGCTGCTAATGCTTTCTCTATGCCCTGCTGAGGATCTCTGCACTTTCCTGTCCAGTGTGGCAGCTGCTGCAGACAATGAAGTGATTGTAACTTTGGAAAAGCAGCAGATGGAGATGGATGAAATGGTCTTAACCCTGAGTGTGTTTTTGTGTGCCTGTGAAAGGGAGAGGTGGGAGCAAACCTGAGTTCTGTGTTCCCTTATCCTTTAATTCAGCATGGTTGAACTCACATGGAGCAGTGTGATACCCCATGATATTTCTGGGGGTGGTTTGGTGGCCCTTTCAGCACAGGACTGGGTCTTGCAGCCCCTCTCAGGAGAGCAAGAGGCTGCAGGTTGGCTGCAGCCCAGGCTTATAGAGGAGCTGCTGAAGTGCCTGGTTGAGCTGAGGCCAGAGGATTTTTCATTTGTACAGAAAAAATAAATCCGAATTCCTCTGTAGAGCTGGAGAGGAATTTTCAGCTATAAAATGTGATTTCTGCAGAATCCAAAGTTTCCATGGGAAGCTATCACTTTCAGCAGAGGAGTTCAGATGTTTCCACTGGGGGAAATGAGGTGAAATGGTGTGATCTGCCTGACCCTGGTCTCTTCCCTCTTTGGAAAGACCTGGGCCAGTTTAAGCAAAGCTTTTTCCCTGACAGTGGCAGTGGCTCCTGCCCCTGGGGCAGTGACCCTCGATGGCAGCACAGCCCTGGGGTGCCAGGGGACACCACAGGCACTGGGACAACTGGGACAGCTAGAGCTGCAGCCTGGACTGAGGGCAAACACAAATAACCAGATCTGGTCCTCCAGCTGCCATGGGTTGCTCTACACAGAGGTGAAAATGAGGTTTAGCACAGATTTTTCAGGCTGTTTTCATGAAATGCATTAAGCTGCTGGTGTGGATAAGCATGACCCTCACCTTGATTTAAAAGTTTTGAAGTGAAATGGTTGAGATTTTTACAGCAGATCCATTTTTTTTTTTAATTTATTTTATTTGCAGGAAGTTTGTTATTATGAAAATGTTATAATTTTAAACCTTTCATCCACATGTACAATGAAAATTAATTTTCAAATGTGTAGCTTTTCCAAATGACAGGAATTAGTGATGTGTTTCTGCTCTAACCAAAGCTCTTTAAACTTCTAACTCTCATGTTAGGATTAAATAATTTAACTGTTCTGTTAATCATCCCATGCTTGAATACCATTTCTGAATCAAATATTCTAATTCAGTGGCATTTCCATTAATTTCTTGTACTGCCGGTTAGCTGTCACTCCAAATGGAGTGCATTTACTCTCAAAAAGATTTACCAGGTTTAATTCACCTTCTCTGCTGCCTTGTGAACATCAGAGGCAGCTCTGCTGAGCTCAGAGGAGTTACTTTTGGTTGGGAGAAACAGCAATCACGTAGCTGAAAAGCAAGTGAACTAATTTTAAAACAAGTAGTGTTTATTTTAATGTAAATTGCAGTTAAAATGTTATGCATGCAATGGTCTCTAGGTGCAGAGAGTAGAAATTTATGAGGAAATTATTTTGATAACATTTAATTTTTTGCCTTAGGTGAGAAAGGAACACAAAAATACAAGATAGCAGGAAATAGCTCAATTAAAATTCAAAATATTATCCTATATGAAATTGGGCATCTCTCCAATTTATTCTTTTACCTGGCATAAATATTATTTATTTTATACCTAGCTTTATTTAAAGCTATATTTGCTGACTGAAACACAGCTCTTAAGCATTCAGAGGGAGTCTTAAACATCATGCCTGGTAATTTTTCTATTTCCCCCTGCTCTCCTGAGAGCTCAACAGTTCATTCCCTCTTGTTTTTTGCAGCTTTAATCTATATTAGAAAACGTTGACACACTTCTTCAGCTACATGAAAGTGCCACTAATGGGGATCCCATCTGACTTCAGAGGAAAGGGACTTTGAAGGAAAAATCACAGAAAATTGCAAATAAAGGAGAAATGAATCAAGGTAGAAAATCCACAGCTACTTCCCTCAATTGATTACCAAGTATGATGTGAATTCTGCCTTTGATTTGAGCTGCTGCTTAGCACAGTGAATGGATTTCAAGCAGAGTATTTTACACAATGAGATACATGAAAAGTCTTGTTTTGAAGAGTAACATTGTTCTGCGTTTCTATTTTTGCAATGGCAACACCTCAGATTTCACTCCATTGTACTAGGCTGGTGCAAACAGGCTGAGAGAGGCCCTGCAGGGCAAACACACCAACAATGAAGGTGGAGAAAGGAAATTTCCTGTTTCAGGGCGAGGGAAACAAGGTGCATAGAGGGGATGTGGCTGTTCAGGGCAGCTGGGAACAAAACCCTGACCTCAGGCTGTGGCTGCAGCTCAGCAGAGATTGGGTTTGGCCACCAGGCAGCACGTCCTGCTCAGTGATCAGAATCCTGGGGTTGGGATCAGTGAGTCCAAGCATGGCCAAACTCCACTGAGTTAGCCAGACCATGGCACTGGGTGACCATTCCAGCCTTTCCTAACACACCTCCAGGGACAGTGATCCCAGCTCCTCTGGACAGCCCATCCCAGGCTCTGATCACCCTTTCTGTGCAGAAATTCCTCCTGATGTCCAACCTAAACCTCCCCTGGTGCAGTTTGAGGTCTTGTCCTGTTGTTCTGGCTGCCTGGGAGAAGAACCCAATACTCATTTGGCTACAGTCAGGGAGTTGTAAAGCAATAAAATCCCCCTGAGCCTCCTCTTCTCCTGGCTAAACACCCCCAGATCCCTCAGCTGCTCCTCATGGCACTCATGCTCCAGACCCTTCACCAGCTTCACTGCCCTGCTTTGGACCTTCTCCAGCACCTCAGTGTCCTTCCCAAACTGAGGGGCCCAGAGCTGGACACAGGACTGCAGGTGAGCCTGGCTGCTGTGTCCTGCTCACCCCTGCAGGATCCTCCCACGTCACAAACCATGGAATCATTGGGGCTAGAAAAGATCTCCAAGATCATCCAGCCCACCCTTTTACCCATGCCACACTCCAAGCTGGAGTAGGATCCATGTCTACTTGCACCTTGAACACTTTCCTCTGGCAGGTGCATGGAGCAGCACAGGACAGAGTGCATTGTCCACGTGGCTTTTGGAAAGTTAAAGTCCCTGCAGTATTTTATTTGAGCTGATTTCCCTGACAACATGATTAGAGTGCTGCTGGAAATTGATGCTGAGCATCAGCAAGGCACAGGTTCCTCTCAGCCACAGCTGCCCGCCAGGGCTTGTTTCTCTGTAGTCACTGGGATGCTGCTGGGTTTTTGGGCCTTCTGCAATTTTCTATTGATTTTTAATGAAGCAGTGCTGATGCATGTATAAAAATGCACCTCAGGGTCTTGTGCTGATTTTGTCCAGAGCTGAACTCATCAGATAACATTTTTTTCCCTGTTCCTGCCTTGTCAGAGCAATGTGTCTGACAGGTGCACGGAAATCAATTCAGAAAGCACATCCTCGAAGAAAACAGGCTGCCAGATTAAGTAAAACAGATATTAACTCAGACACCTCTGAGCTCAGCTGAAGCATACTTCTCTGCACAGAGAAAAGGCAAGTTGTTTGCTTTTTTCTTGTTTAAAAGGGTTTTGTGCATTCTTATAGCAACAGCTTTAGAACAGACTGAGAAACTCTCAACTCTCTGCTTTGGTTTCTCAAAACTAGAGTGAGAAAAATAGTCTGAAGCATTTTAAATCAAGCCCGGAGGAGTTTCACACGGCCTATCACTGGAATTGTTCAAGGTCAGGCTGGACAGGGCTGTGAGCAACTTATCTACTGGAAATTGTCTCTGCTTGTGGCAGGGGGGTCAGAACTAGATGATCTTTAAGGTAATTTCCAATCCAAATCATTCTATGATTTTTGGGTGTGTTTAGCCATTTTGTGTCACACTCTCACTCATGAGCAAGCTCTGGTGTGAAGAACAGATTTAGAAAGGCTGCAGAGGTGGAAATACAGATTAGCACAGGTTATAGAGGGGCCAGGGCTCTCATGTAGCAACCCCAGGTTGCATTTTGAAGATCTTTGTTGCTGCCACAGACTGGAATTGTTAAGGACACCCCTTTGAGTGCTTTCTAACCCATCCATATAAGGAGAGCAGCCACCGAGCTGCACTGGGAGAGAAATTCAAGGGGGAGGACACTGCTGGTTTCAAACCCTCTGTGACGCTGCCTGCATGGTTTGGAGGCAGCACCCTGGACATCTGGGATGTGTAAATCTGTCTGCCCAGCTGCCAGCTAATGCTCTGATGCACTGACTGCTCTGCAGTCAGTGACCACATTGTGTGCTCAGCCACAGCTTGGGGCCAAACACGGTGGAAGGGAAGGCAAAGGCAGTGAGGACCACAGAGCTGTGTCCAAAAGCCCAAAGGCACAGCTGAAGTACAACAAAAGGAATAATTTTTGTTTAAATTTCTGATATTTCTAGTGCTCTGAGCAAAATATCTTTTCTATTTTCCTCCTGCCTGTGTTTTTCTGTTCTCGTTCCACCCAGCATTTCTCAGAGGGAGGCAGGGCATAAGTGAAATGCAGAAGGCAGAATGAACTCAGTTGCTTTCACCTAGTGTACTTTGTCTGTCTTTTCCTTTGATCCCAGGGTTATCCAAGGCTCTTGCATCAAAGAAGAAACAGGACAAAATCTGTATGCAAAAGAGTTGGCTGAAGATGTTACACAACCAGGCAGGGAGCAGAGGCAAGGGAAGGGCTGAGCAATCTCAACCACGTGGAACTGGGAGCAGGAGGGTGAGAAAAATGCTGCTTGGGGTGGTGTGTTTGTTCCATTTTCAGCCTCACAGCCCCTCACTGCTGCCCCTCTGCCAGCTCTCATGGCAGATCCCCCCAGGGCTCCCCATCAGAGGAGCCAGAGCCCCTCTGCAGGTCAGGGAAACTGCTCTGCTGCACCTGAACTGACCCACCCCTGATGGAATACATTCTCCATGTCCTTCTGAGAGGCCAGGATGCAAAGGTGCCCCAGAGGACCCTTTCCCAGCAGTGGGCTCTGTGTGCACACACAGTGTTTGCTTTGTGTGATGTGCCCCTCTGCCAAGTGACATTTTCCACAGATGCTGGCTGGGATCAGTCTGCACCTGCACAAGTGTGTGTAACCCAGGCTGTGATTAGCCCATTTGTCTGAACAACTGTGGTTTCAGCTCTTTTTTCTTTCCCCTCCATGCTCACAGCTCCCTTTTCTAGCAATTTGATGTGCTGCATGAGCAAACCTGTGCTGCAAAAGGACACACTGCAATTACTGTCCTTTCCTGCTACCCAAAGTGAACTTGCTGTTCCTCTTTTTCTCCTCTGCCAAAGAGCCACTTTTTTGTCTATTTTCAAAGCATTTAGCATCATAGCTGAAAAGTAAGCTGCAATATCTGTGGGCTGTACCTGCATTATAAAATAAAGCTGAAAATATTCATGGAGGGCTTTCTCTGGTTTAACACACATACTTTCATATTAGATTGGCAGGGCTATATTTCATAGAATCACAGATTAATTAAGGTTAGAACATAAGATTGTTGAGCCCATTAAATCCATCTCTGCCACGTTGCCACTAAGCCATGTCCTCTAGTGCCACATCCATGTCTTTGTTACACTTCTAGGGATGCTGATTCTACCACCTGCATTCCAGTGCCTGACCAGCACTTCAGTTTGCTATGGTCCTAAGAGAGATGCTAGAGGAAATGGGTGTTTTCAGTGGATATAAATATGGCAACATTGAAAGGCTTCCTGGTCCTCTTGGAGAGCTACCATTTGGAGACAGAAAGCTGGGAGTGACTTCCTGGCTTGTTTTATCCTTGGAGACAACTTAGATTGGAGATAGTGGTAGCCAAGTAAAGTAGTTGATTTAGTGACTGTTGAAATATGTGAGGGTTAGGGATCCTTTGTACATCAGAGACAGGATTTGGAGGGGGATGGCAGAGAGAGAGCACAGTCACGACTGCAGCCTTCTCTCACTGCAGGATTTCCCCCTGCCCATTGGGTGACTGCACCACACACCATCAGTTTAAAACCAGCACAAGAGCTGTGAGTCAGAGTCTGTGGTGGAAATCCCTCTGCCCAAACTCAGTGGAGCCACAGCTCTGTGACAGAGGGATGTGATGCAGAAGCCTGGCATGGGGCAGGATGGATGAGTCTCTCTGTCTGAGCTGCACAGAGCTATTTTTGGCAATTTAACTGCATGGCCAATGATGAGTCTGGTCTGATGCAAGCTGTCAGGCTTCACTGCTGAGGCTCTGATGGCAAGCACTGCAGTTTGGTGCATATTCCTGAATAATTTCCCTTTCATCTTGCCATACTTCTGGCTGTTTTGAAATATGTTTCTAGTCCACATGTATGGATATGTCTGCAAGGCAATGCTGCCTGTGCCACCAGGAAGGAACAGCACCTCGCCCTAGATACTGAAATGTCAGTACACCCTTGCCATCCTAAGGATTTATGCAGCAATTCTGCCTGGAGAGCATGAGCCTGCTGCTCCCCTGTGTGTCTGGACAGGCTGGTTAGATATTCTGGTCCTGGTTTTACACACTCTATTTTTAAGAAGCTCACACCTTGGTGCCTTTCCTCCTGACTAATGTAAAAAGGCAACCCACCTCTAATCTGGTTATTAGAAGATCATCCAGCTCCACAGGGCAATGAAGAGTCAAAAGCATCATTTAATTCTTGAACTTTGCTGCTGGCCCCTGGCAGTGGCTGGTGCTTGCTGTGAATCCAAAGCAGCTGCACAGAGAGGAGCCACAATGTGTCTGTGCAAAGGCAGCCTAGGGCCAGAGGTCAAGCATTTCCCTGAGTTGGTGGCATGTTGTTCTTCCTGGAATTTTGCTGCATTCTGACTTGCAGATCATCTTTCTCTTGGCCAGGGAAAAAGGCTGACCCCAGTCCCACCTTGCTCTTACATTGTGGGTACAGAGGAGTGGGACACACCTCCATTGTGTTTATTTACATTCAATACATTTCCAGGGAAGGGCTGATAAATCCCTTCTGGGGGTGTTCCTGATGCTGGTCTCTCACTTTTCCCTCTCCCCACAAGGTCACAGTGGTGTTAATCTTGTTCTGGTTGTTCACTCTGCCCTGTCCTGCAGCCTTCCCCACTGGGGGAGAGATTTCCTGCCTCTGAGTCAGTCTGGCAGCTGGAGCAGGGCGAGCAGTTGGAAAAAGGGATGGGCTGTGCATCCTCCCTCTGCACCCTGACACAGAGCACTGCATCCTCCCCACTCACACCAACATGGGCTGAAGCTCTGCCCTCTCTGCCACCCCTCAGAACCCAGGACTTTTACAGCCACTGCTGGCTTGCAGCACCAGGACTTGTGTTTAGGGAACAGCAGGCTAACTTCCAGCACGGGGATCTGTAGGACTCATATTACAGTGCTTAGGAAATACCCATAAAATATCAGCTCATTAGACACACTCAGTGGAAATTAGACACACTCGGCACTGGAGGTGCATCAACAATGAGTCAGA
Source organism: Erithacus rubecula (assembly GCF_903797595.1). Lineage (NCBI taxonomy): Eukaryota > Metazoa > Chordata > Aves > Passeriformes > Muscicapidae > Erithacus > Erithacus rubecula. The sequence continues at coordinate 54,477,336 of NC_136688.1, forward strand.
GTTGCTGTTTGTCCCTGCAGCTCATGGCTGAAGTGCTCTGAGAAACTGATGTAGAGGATCAGAGGCAAGGGAGGTTGGAGCAAGATGATCTTGAAGGTTCCTTTCCACCCAAACCATTCCACTGTTCTATGATATCTTTTATCCACACCTCAGAAGGAAGGAAGAAAACCTTTTGGACCTGGATGGAAAATGCATGACCTTTTCCTCCTCCTGTGTCAAAGGCTGTGAGTGTTGTCCACATTCACCTCACCATCCAATTCAGCTGTGCGTGCAAACATTAAAACTGTTCTTAGGAAGGTTACTTCACGTGTGGACTTGCAAACAAGTGACAATTGTGCTGACAGCAGAGTGAAAAGGCAGGGAATGCATGTGACAGGCACGTGCTTTCCTTGCAGAGGGCTGGGGAGATGACAGCATTCATCTGAGCAGGAAACGGAGCTCGTGTCCCTTGCGCAGTTACGCCACAGACTCTGCAGTTCCGTGACAGCCTCTGCTGATCTGCCTGTGAAAAGATCCTTTGTCCCTTCAAATGCCACTTGCTGTCAAATTGAGGAAAAGCTTAGAAGCCAATGTTGACATTTATGCAAACAGATCTAAAAAAAAAGGAATTCTGGTGAGGTTCCACTGATGAACGCTTTGGTGTGATCTTGTGGTTGGGCGTGTGTGGGCAGGTGTGTGCCTTCCTGCAGAGCCTCTCTGACTGCTGGGAGAGGACACACATCTTTAAGTCAGCTATTTGCCTTGAGTTTTTTGCTGGACATGGTTTTAGCAAGGAGTTTTACCAGGTAGATGAATGACAGAAGAGCACAAAGCCACCAATTCTCACTGGAAACTGTATATCAGATATGAAGTACAAGCTCTTTTGAAATTCTAAACTTGATTAATTATTTTAGGAATTGTCTAAATATTTCTAATTTTCCTTGCCTGTCATCCAAACATTTACATTTTCCATCCTGTTAAGCCCTGCCTTGTTACCAGCCATGACTTTTGCCCTCAGCTGTTCATGCAAACCCCTCATCTTCAACCAGTTAGACACCAGCTAGATAAAGGATTACATTAGCCTTGCTTGGAAACACACAGAGATTCAGGAGGTTTGCATGTTGTATTATGCAGTGATTCCTGGAGTATGAAAAGTCATTAAATTGTCTAAAAAACAAAATTATGTTTTAAGTGAATCTTGATTTTTTACTCAAATCTTTTTGATGACAAACCAGCAGGCATTAAGGTTGAACACTTAGTTTCAGATATTAGGACCTGTGTTTTTTTGTTCACCCAAGTTTTTTCTGTGGCAGAAATGCAAACTGGGAAAACGGAGTTCCTGTAAGGTTTGTGACAGTGAATTTTAAGTGAGACCTCACCACTTCTGTCTTTCTGCTGCTAGAAGCTGCCCCAGAAGTTTGTCCTGGCAAGGCAGCTGCTTGTTTGTCTGCCAGTGACAGTCTCAGATTTGTCTGGGGAGCACGTGGGAGCTGCGCTCTCCAGAGATGTCTGTTCTAAAAGATGCCTTCCCTTCCAGGCTTCCCAAGGTCATGCTGCACCATGAGACTTGAAAATCTTACATGACAGCAAATAGTGGGACAATCTGCTAAGTACACTCAGAGGCTGAGTAAGTTGTCTTTTTTTTTTTGTATTGCTGTGTAAGCTCAAAAATATAGAGAAATGCCACCAACCGTGCTACCAAACTTGGTGTTCTTCAGCCTGCTCTTCTGCTGCTGTGGTGATTTTTGTGTAGCAGCCCAGAGCCCCCAGCCCATTGCTGTGGTTATGTTTTCTGCTCTTTAGTGCTCCAGCATTTCTGATGTCTCTCTTGGGCAGAGTCCCAGTGAGTCAATGGAAAAATTCTGTTGATGGTATTGAAAACTGGAACTGGCTTTTAAGACCCTCTTCCTAATCTGACCTTGATGCTGGCTGTAATTCACAACATATGCAACTAGAAAGGTAATAGTAGCCTAGGAATGAAGGTTAACTGTCACCCTTAAAAGTGAAATCAGTATAAAAAGTGGATACTTGTGTTCACCCCTCTGCACTCTGTTATGCTCTGGTCTTAGAGATCCTTCTTTAGGATAGTAATGATCAAGGGCACAGAAGATTTAAGAGCTGTTATTTTGAATATGAAAAAAAAAAGTCATGAGCTGTGTCAGATCATTCAAGTTGGTGTTCAAGACCAGCCAAACCAGAAGAAAATGATGATTTGGAGTTGTGCCCCATTAATAAATCTCATGAGCTTCACACCTGAGATGATGCCCCTTCTGTGGCTGTGTGGAAATCAGCTCTCAAGCAGCACATGGCTGGTGTGACCCAACACCAAACGGCAGCTGAAGTTTAGGGCACTGCTTTGGGCTCTCAGATCACCCAGAAAACCTTGCCCTTGCTCTGAAGGCAAGCTCACAGGCTACATGTAATGATGAATAAGGATGATTGCAGCTGAGCTTGCTGGCTGGGTTACCCCACTGACTTCAGCCCAGGCACAGGAGATGTTGCTCACATATATATATACACATATTTGGACTAATAAAGTAGGAGAAATGAAGAACAAAATACTTCAGGGAAGGAGCTTTCAAAAGCACTGAGCTCTGCAGAAACTGAAGACTCATTTTCACTTCAGAAGAGAGGCAGCACTGGATCATTTGCTGTACTCAGATGTGTGTGTGCTGCATCTGGAACACAATGGGGACTCCATCTGCTGAGAGTAGTGAGGCTGAACTCTGCACAACATGAAAACCAGCCAATGCCTCCACTGTGTGCAACGTTCTCAGGAGAATGGCTCTGTTGTACCCAGCTTTCCATAGGAAATGATAGAGCCTGCATTGTCCTTTCCAGGACAAATGCAAATCCATAAATATGGTTAATATGGCTGTTCTGCTTCCACAAGTTTGTTCTTACTGTCTGTACTTACTAAAATGTTAAGTTCTTAATTGAAATTCCACCTCCAGTGGAACAGCCCTCCATCAGCTGTCCCTGGGAAAACAGAGCAAGGACAGCAAAAGCATTGTGATGAACTTTTCTATCCACTCCTGGTGTTTTTTGAAAATTTTCCATTATTTTGGCTAAGAGGTCAGGACTGGTCTGGAAACTAAGTTGTGCTTTTGATTCTCTATTATTGAGCAAAACATAACATGATTTGAAACAACCACCAAAATCAGAAATCAGTCCTTGCACAGCTTGGGCAGGGCCTGCTTTAATAGTGATCTTTTTTCCCAATGATCCTGTGACTCAAGCAGCACTGAGTTACCATACCCATCTGGCCATGTATATTTAGATACAAGTTGTTTTTCACAGCAGGGAATATTTGCACATTATTTTATATAAAGAGGTGAAGGTTGTAGTAGTTTCCTTGTTCTTCTTCTTTCTCTTTTTCTCTCTCTTTCCTGTATCTTTAGATTTAATTATTGCTTTTTGACCTTGCTCCTTTGATGAGTAACCTTTAACAAAAATCTCTCAGCTCACACAACACAGTTCTCCAAAGACAATTATGTGAGGCTTGAAGATACTACAGGCATGTCCACGACAAGGGATAGGGTAGAAACAGGATCCCAGGAAACCTCCTCACTGCAAATTTACCTGCCAGCCCAAGGCAAGACATTGGAAATAGGAAATGGCAGAGAGCAGGAAAATAGCAGATAGCAGATATCTCCCAGAGGTGCTGGCAGGTGATCCAGTGTCTAATATTCTGCACAGATATAGCATCTCATGAAGATATGTTAAATATGGCAAAACAGAACCTGCTATAAGCTCTGCTATGGATCTGGTTGTCCTTGTACTCAGCCAATGTCCTTAGGGGATATGTTTACACCAATAATTGGTATTCTAAAGTCAATGGGTTATTGTAGGCACATGTTTACACACACACATGTGTGTGTAATTTCAGATGGACTTTGAAGATTTAAATCACTTTCTTGGCATCACTTGATATGAGCTGGTATCAACCCCTTAAAGCCAGCTCAAGGAGATTTCCTCATTATTTGAAGAGATCTACTCCCCCAGGTTTGACTTTGGTGGAATTGCTGCTGGTTTCCACAGTTTGAGGCAGACAGTGATATTTTGTAGCTCTGAAATTGATTGGGAGGAGGAGGAGGAGAGAGGAAGAAGACACAAAAGAAGAGGGGGAGGAGGCAGGCAATACATCAGACAATGTGGACTGATTCCCAGCATCATTTAATGACTGCTTTGAATGGCTGAGAAATTGACACCAGAGCCTTACAATGCAGAATGTATGTTTCAATGTATAATTATATGGTTATATTATAGTCATAAGGATAATTATCACAATTTCAAAAAATCCCAAATCATTAATCCGCGCTCTGTCTGTTCTATTTCTGTGTTACAGCTATTTCATGCATCATAAAGTATTATCCACTACAGGGTTTGGAAATTACTTGTTTTATATTGTTGTGGTTTTATTTCGCATCAATGTTGTCAATGCACATTTCTCAAGAACAATTCACTGGCACATAATACTGCTGAGGACCAAAATATCTCTGACCAAATTCTGATGCAAATACTGTCTGCAAATGCTGTCCCAGGTGGCTCAGGCTGTCAGGATCTCACCCAGTCCACAGCATTACATTCAGTGAGTGGCAATCTCTCATTTTATGGAGGAAAGTCCAAACTTTCAAGCCTTATAACTTGCACATATGTTCCTGCCACCCACCATGGGCTAGTAATATTCCAGTTCAAAAAGGCACCCTTGATTTTGTTTGCCTTGTGCATGACACATGAGCATGCTTGTTTATGTGAAATTTGGGAGAACAAAGGCTAACTTGATCCCACCCTTCCAATAGGTTAGATGTTTTTTCAACCCTGAAGCAAAGTTCTATGTCTGTATGTTTTGGCTTTTAAACTCAATAACCTGCAGGCCTCCAGCACATCAGAAAAGAAATGGAAATCACATTGTTTAAAACTTAAAACCAGAGGCTATATCAACAGCAAATGGGACCCCACAGACATGCCCTTCTCCTTGGGATTTCCACTGGATTCAGGATGGAGGGATGCTGGGGAGATTGTTTTACTTTGCCTGTGCCCTCAGTGTGTTGACACTACAATATCTTCTTTTGGATATTACTGTAGATTCTTATAAACAGGACAAGAACAGACAGTGTGACTTTTGAAGCTGTGATGTTGGGCCATGTGAATGAGCATCCACTCCCTGCCCACTCCTCCTCTGAGCTGTATATCTGCATTGGCTGTGCCACAGGAATTTCACTGGGCAGCTGAATCTTAGTAGAAAACTTTTACTCTAAATTTTAGGCAGCTGTAGGTCATTGAGGCTATTCTGTAGGCATGAACTCCATTAAAAAAAGGAGGATCCTTCTGCCCTGAGTGTCCCATCCTCTCTTCCTCCCTGCTCCCTCTGGACTTTTACCTTGCTGCTCTGTATTGTTTTTCCACACATTCCCTGGCTTTGAAGTCTTCAATGCTGGAATTTTTTTTTCCTTTACACACCTATTTTTGAAACCTTCTATTATTTTTATGACCTTTTGGGATACTTTCCATTTCAAGAGCATTCTTTGCAAGACATACTTGATACAGAAATAATCCTAACCAGGGTTTACAGGACATGTTTTCACACCCTGATAGCATGTGTTTTTAACCCTTCAGTGTCCTTCCCCATGCTCCCACAGGTGCTGTGCACACTCTAGCTTGCACCCACGGGAGTGTGCAGCTCTCCCAGAGCTGAGTGGGTTGCTGTGTTGATGGGGAAGGCTGTCTCTGGAGGATGTTGCCACCAAAAGCAAAATGCTCTGTCTGCCATCCAACTATTTCCACACAACCAACAGCTTTGAGGCTTTATCTGCACGTATATCCCCTGAAGGGAGTCTCTTCTATCCTGCCCTGTTGGTTTCCTAAGGGAAGGAATAACTCCCTGCTTGGAGCAGACCCTGTGAGGGATTCAGAGCTCCCTGGAGGAATGTGGCTCTGAACCGAAGGCGTCAGGTGCAGCTGATCCCAGGAAAGCTCAGGGCTTAGGGGGGTTCAGTGGCCATGGAGGGGGAAGGAAGGATTTCTGGCTGGAACCCAAGGCCAGGCAGCTGGAGATTTACAGCACTGATTTCTTGGACAGTCACAGAGGTGTGTGGAGGGCTTGGCTGGTTCAACACAAACCACATGTATAAATTCAGAATTGCAGCAAGGAATCATTGCTTCTCAGCTGCTGGATGCACAGGAACCTACATCCTGCTGGGCTGGGATGTACAGGAGCTCCAACATTTTACATGATTTCTGTGTGCTCCACACAGGGATACTGATGCTATTTTTCCAGAAGCAAGCCCTAGAAAGCGTGGCTGGCTGATGAGGCTGCCAAAGCTCTGCCACATGGGCTTTGCTTGTCAGAAATGGAAAACATGGCTTGAGGCACTTCCAGAGCAAACACCAGCAGCAGCCCCTTCAGTTTTGAGACAGGCAGTTGTGTTTAAAAATGCTGCAGCCCTAGTGAGAAAGGTTGTGGGTCAGGGGACTGTTTCCCAGGGTTTGTTTTTAACCCTGTGGATGTATTTTAGGGATTGCATGTGCTCCTATGAAGTTTCCAGCTTGGCTGTGCTGGGGCCAGTGATGCTGGCTGGTGTCTGAGCCTGCACAGAGGGGACAATGCTGGATTGTTACAAATAAAACTAAACAGCATAGAGGCTTTGCATCATCTGCTAAATACCAGGAATTAAATTATTTTTTGCTTCCACCCTACCAAAGAAAACTTAATTCTAAGCCTTCAGCCCGTGGTGGTCTTGGGGGGCCAACCCTGTGTAATTTATGCAAAACCAAAGCAGGAGGATGATCATTCTCACTCCCTATAGGCTGGCAGACAAAAAGATTTGGATCACTTTATTAGGCCCTTATGAGATGCAAGAACAGCACCATTTCATCTGTGTCTGAGTGCTTCAGCACAGTCACAATGCTGAATTGATGGCAAAAGTGTGTGGCAGCAATTAGTGCCGTGAGGATTGCTCTGGAAAGAAACACAAAAAATTAATTTAACTCCCACTCTCGCCACTGTAAGGTAATTTGGACATGCTATATTCCCAGCACAGCTGTAAATTAAAAAATAAATGTAGTTGGAGAGGGACTGAATGATGCAACTGATCCAAACATGCTCCAGAACACACTGGAGAAGAGTTTGCAAAAAGCTGCCTTTTAAATCTTATGCCTACGATCTGTTTCATTCTGGAACACAACACGGTGCTTCCAGCCTGCAGTGTGGAGTGAGTCACAGCATTGCCATTCTGCTCCCAGCACAATTGGAGCATACCTATGGCATGAAGTGGGAGAAATATTTGGCCCAGAAGAAAGCTCCAGAATGTTTTTTATGTACTGTCAAGACACGCTTAATAAGGGGAGAGTATTCCTTCCATGTTGCGTAATTCTGACTTTCCTCATTCTGGGCTGTTTTCAGCAGAACACGCAAGTGTGTTTATTTTTAATGAGTGTTGAACCCCAGATGAGTGTAAACATGCTTATGGGAAGGACTTTCCTTGCCATGCATGGAGGGAAATGTGTAATTACACCTGCACAGGGCCTGAATGAAGATATGGAGGGAAGCTTTTAGTGGCAAAAAGCACAAGAATTTCCTGTGGCCCCTAATTCCTTACTCTGTATTTCTGCTGTTCCCCTCAGGGCAGAGTTCAGTGTTCTCCAGCATCACTCAGGTGGGTATGGGCTGACCAATGCTGGCAGAAACAGAGTGAAGGGCAGTAAAGGGAAAGCCTGGCTGGCCATCTGGAAAGGCTCTGGGGCACAGGGTGAAATCCCTGTCAACAGGAACACTGCCTTCAGAGAGTGATTCCACTCCCTGTATATGAACAGACACTGAAAGAAAAGAAATCACAATGTGATGGCCAACTGGGCCAAACTGTTTTGGCAAAGCAAAACAGGGCTTAAACCTCAAGCTCTTCCAGGGGAAAAATAAAGGCAGGAACAACTTCAGTGCACGCAGTGGGGGCAGGGGGGAGGGCTGTGGGCAAGGCTTTGGGCCATGACATGATGAATTTGGCCACAGTTCCTGCCCTGCAGCTGTGTGACCCTCCCAAGGCAGTGTCTCCCTCCAAATAAAATGTGAGTATTGACACAAACCTGCTTTTATGTATTGCTGTGCTTATACTAGAGACTGCTTAAGGGTTGAACTTAATGTTTGCTTAATATATCTTAAATGTTAAATACTGTTACTATTAACTGCTGTGATGCCTGCTTCCCACAGGGCTCTAATGATCAAGATCATCTAAAATAACAGTGGTTCATTTTGTTTTTAAGCATTCAATAGTGTGCAATGAGTTGCTTGACATTAGGCAGCGTTTGCATTATTATGCCGAGCTCATATATGAAGTGTGTTTTTTGACCAAACAGCCCAGAAACCTTTCTTTCTCTTGGTAATGAGAGCCCCCAGAATCAGAGAGCTCATGAACATTTGAACCCTCCAGAGTGTGAAATAATAATGGCCAGCTGGTGCCATTTCAGTGGGGAAAGCAGTGAGCAAATGGCAAAGATATGAGAATTAAATCTTGTTTATACCACACCACTGAGGAACACTAAGAAACTGGTTTGCTTTGGTTTTAAGAGGATTTCAAAACAAAGGGGTTTCTCAAAAATCTCTGCCCTCTCAGAACAGCAACATTCCTCTGTACACACAGGATCTTTGGACTTTGAGCTAGGAGCAGATTCTCCAATAAAAGATGGATTGACCACTGCTGAGACCCTCTGGAGAAATGAGGATGAGAAAAATACCAGGAAATGTACACCTATATATCCCTTCAAACCCATCCCCTTCATTAAAATACTGAATTGCTGCTGGTATGTTCATAAGGCAGCCTGGGGTGTCTGACTGGGCTCCCTGAGATTTAACAAATGGATGGAGGAGGCCAGACACTCCTCAGTTATATCTACCTGGTCAGTGGTGGATTGGTGTCCAGAAAAACAGGGCTAAAATAAACTGGGGGTGAGTTATGGAAAAATTGTATCTTCTTGTAATCACAGGAATGCACTAGGGACAAATTAACTCAATCCTACAGATAATTTCATTCTCATAACTTTCTGTTCACTTTGTAATTATGAGGTAAAACAAGGGCCATATACTTTTGAACTCAGGACCACATCCTTTAGCCTGTGCTGCCATGTTTGCCCGTGTTTGCTCACTCCAAAAAAGCTCTTTTTTCACCCAAGGCTATGTGGATGATGGCAAATTGCAGAGGTTTTTTTCTAGCAAATATGTTTCCCTCTTGAACATTTTTCTCTGGAGATTTTCCCACCCCTGTTTCTCCAGACATATTGATCTCACTTCTTCCTGGTATAAGATCTGTTTTCTTTTAAGACAGCTACAAGTCTGGGAAATGCACACCCTGGTGTCCAAGAGGGCAGAGGGAGGTATTTCTAGAAATAGCTAGATGACAAACAAACCACTAGAAGTTCTAGTCTTGGCTACCTTACTATAAACTCAGCCCATAGATTTTTTTTTTTTTTCCTTCAGAACTGAGGTTTCCCATCTGCCAATGGGTGAATATAAATCCCAGCAGATGTCAAAGAGACATCTGGAGTGTATCCATTGCACTCCCTGTGTCAGTGATCATCTCCCAGTCACTCTGCATTTTTGCTGAGCTCAGGGAGTTTGTGGCCTTCCCTCCCACTGGGTGACTGCAGGAATTGTGATGTCAAACATCCTCTGCTACAGCTACCCAAGCCTCTGGTACTGAGACTCCTCCTGAGCACTTGTATTTCCATAGCCAAGGGTTTAATGAGCACCCAAAGCATAAACAATGCAGTGGGTGCTGAGGGTGGGAAGATCCTGATGTCTGTGGCAGGACTCTTGGCCACAGAGGAGCTGGGAACCTTCAGCAGCTCAGGAAGCTGAATCAGGGGATTTGAACATCTTGGAAGCCAAAATGAGGGGACAGCATTTCCCAAGGAACCCAAAATGTCTATTTTCAAGTTGAATTTGAACAGGATCTCCAGCTCTACAAGGTGGCTATAAAAACCCTGCCCTAATTTTCCAGAAGAGGTAGAAATGTTTTCCATCCTCTCACATCTGTTCATACCCTGAGGTGTGCAGGCAAGAGAGAAAACTTTTCCAGCCAACTACATATTTTTCTGCCCTGGGAAAGACTCCATTGTACAGCATGAATGCCAAAGTCCAGTTTCCTTCTGGGCTCTGCACATTTTTTGAAGTTGGTGTTTATTTTGCCTGATCTGCCCTGACTTTCTGGTTCCTGTTACTGTTCTCTCCCATTGTTGCTGGTGAACTCTGGCCCTTACCAGGATTTTGGTGGGGTTGCTTTTCTCTGAGCAGGTATGTGGGAGATTTTCCAGAACTGGAGAAATGGCATCTGCCCAGTATTCCCCTGCTGATCAATCTCTTATTTCTCTGATTATTACAAAACAAGGAGAGAAATAAAGCTCATTAATGAGCCCCTCTAATTAACAGGGGTTGCATCTGTGAAGTAGAGAGGGACATTAGAACTGTTGTATTAGCTTAGCAAGAGGCATTTGTGAAATGGTTTTGGGGAAAATTGAAATGGAAACTATAGGTACTTCTCTAATTGTTTATATAAATTAATATAACTAAGAATGAAATTCAGGAAAAAAAGTCCCCAAATATATGGCTTCTCTTTAATCTAATTTTCACAAAAATAAAGCATAGAATTATTAATATATGAACATTTCCCTGCATATTCTGTAAATATATAATAGGAAAATTGGTACTTCCTTCTTGAGAAATTATCTACTGTGCATCATAAATATCTTTATTCTGATTCCTTGGCAGCTTGGAATTTTGCACAGAACTGCATTAATTAAAATACCTGCTTTTTTTTTTTTAATTTTACTCATCTACTTGTCTTTTTATCATATGTCATAAATTCCTTCACTTCAAGTGTTTCCTAACTTAGATTTGCCTGGCCCCAGCCTTGTGAGCCCTCCAAAACCAGAGGAAACCAAGTCTTGTGTGAGCACAGCCAGCCTTGAAAAGGATTGCCTAAAAACCTATCACTTCTTCCTTTCTCAATCTGAAAATGTATTTACCACAATTTCTTCATACTGAAGATCATCAGTCTAAAGTTAATTTATTATGGCAACAGGCATAAATATTTACAACTAATAAAGGTTATATCTAATTTTAGGCACCCACACCCACCATGCTGACTGGGAAAGGAAACCAGTCTCTTTCAGGTTATGCTTCCAGCTCTTCTAAGGAAGAAAATCCATTAGGCACTGCCAGTAGTGACTTCTCACTACTTCTGTTGTCTCTGTTTTATTTCTTGCCTGACAGCTCACAGCAGGAGCACATTCAAAAGGGTTGCCCATATAGGAAATCTGAAATTCAGTGGTCCTCAGACACCCCAAATGAACTTCCTTAGGTCAGATGTAATTTATACTTATGACAGGATTTTGAGCCCTCCCTGGAGAAGCTCCTGGGAAGGACTGACTGCTTTAGCTCCAGGCTTATGGAAGGAATCCCTCCTATCAAACAGCAGTGCCTTGGTTTGTTAACATGACAGACAACAGAAATGCAGATATATGGGAGGGATCCTGGAGCTGATGTGACAGAAATGGAAATATGGGTTGAATTTCAACTGAACTGTTTGCACAGAACCCAATTCCCCTAATAATAATTGTGTTCTTCCTAAGTGAATGCAGAATGAGCTCCCAATCAGTCCTTTAATTTATATTTCCTCCATAATGTAAAAGCAGCATTTCTGGAATGTGCCACAGACACCTCCCTCCATGCCCACTAGCCATCACAGCCAAGTCCTTGTTCCAGTGTCACTAACTTGGGGGATCACTCACTGAGCAAGACTGTGTCTGCCAAAGAGAAGATGTCCCTTGAAAAACCTTTGAGAGTGTTTGGAGTATCTCTCTTCTTCTGGGAGCCAAACATATATCATCTTACAAATCAGAAATGTGTATTTATTGGATGTTTATATGATGACAGAACTCATGAAAAAAGAGGAAAAAAACCCTCTGCAGTAGCCTGTACCAGAGAGAGGGAAGACACAATGAGCATCACTCAGCTCAAAAACAGTTTTCCCTTCTCCCAAGCACTTGCCTGGTTTTGCTATCAGGTTTGCCAAGGCTTGTGAGGATTGCCAACCTGCCACCACTGCAGCTCTTCATATTGAGAGAGCCCAAAACCACACCTGATCTCATGCTATTTGAAGCCCTTCCCTTGGAAATTTTTGTCCTTGCTGCACAAATATTTCATTTAGAGGAAGCCTGCCCTTGGATAATAATGATTGCAGTACAGTAACTGTAAAAAGGATAATAACAGCAACCAACTGGAACTGGCCAGGGGGATGATAATTCAGCTTTGTGACAACTTCTGAGGTTTTACAATTTGTTTTTATTTTACAGTGGAATGAAAACAAAACCTTCAGATATTATGTTTTCAATTTGGGCCTTTTTTGCTGCACTGTCAGAAATAACCAGAGGGCCCTGGACCTCAAGAATTTGTCCTTTCAAGTATTTAAAAAATGCTTCAGCTTTCGTGAATCAGCATTTTCTCTTGGTGGGACAGTTCATGAAAAATGCTCTGGCCAGAACTTTTGCTAACCCCAAAAGTTCAAAACTCTGAGTCACATCCCCCAAAATATGGCTGTTACAAATCACTTGATCTGTGATTTATGGATCTCTTCTGGACTGTCTGCTCTTAAACATACCTTTCCTCTCCATCCTCTATGGGTGTACATTTCTTTCTCACACTTCTTCACTTCTCTCCTATTTACTTGGGCATTTTTTGGTTCTCATGCAGATCCTTGGCTCGTTTGACCTTCTCTAACTCACACACAAGAAGCAATGCTGAGATAATATTTTTATGGAATGCTGTGGCAGGGGTTTGCCAGGAAAGAGGTGGCTGCTGGAATGGATAGTGGTCACCGTGGGGTGGTCCCACCACCACCCCACAAAGCCCTGTCTGGCTGCTTGCTGGTTCTCACTCATCTCAGATGACATTTTCCATGGGGCAGAGCTGACATCTGTCAGGAAGAACATCTGCTCTCATGCCCTTGGCCCTGGCCAGCTCAGCAGCATGGCAGGGAACCAGAGGAGCCACCCAGTGATAATTGTCACCAGGGTGTGCGGGGCAGTCGCTGTGTGTGCAATGCTGTGGTTTGGGTTTGGACCCAGCTGGCTCTGAGCTGGCTCTGCAGGATCCATATCTGGATCTGGCCAGCTCCATGGCCCATGTGTATCCAGGAAAGCTTTGGGAAGACAATCTGTCTTTCTTTTTCTTTAACATTTCAGATGAAAAGACCCTGCTCATGAGGAAAAAAAAGCGCAGTGTGGAAAATAAACACCAAGAAAAGTTAATATGGCTGTTCATTCTAAAAGCTGGAGGGAGCAGCAGAAAGGGGATCAGGACCTGGAAGGACTTGATGTGATGGAAAGTACAAGGCGCTTTCTAGTCAAGAGGTTTTTGTAAGAATTGTCTCATGCACCTCACCAAGACTGTGAATGCATTTGGCCAGGGACAAGACTCCCCTGTGTCCTCAGGACTTTCCACCCTGTAGGGCATATTCCCAAAATACTGTTCTCCTTGCAAAATCGTTGCAAGACTTGTATTATTATTTTTCTTTTTCTAATCTCTCACGTTCATGCATTTAAATAGCAGCCAGGGGGAGTGAAACCCAGTTGGGAGCACCATATGGAGAGAACACAAGTTATTGCTGTTCCCCCATTATCTTGGCACAGATTTCCTTTGTCAAACATTACTTCAGATTTGGGACCTCATTTTGTATTCACACTCCCTGTTGCTTCTTCCTTCCTTGGAAGCATTAGGAGGGACTTATGGTATTGCTACAAGGAGCTCTTTACAGGAAAGGAAATAAATTGGGCAATGTGATTCAAATAATGGAAGAATGAAGTATTTCATCATTTTAGCAGTTTCCCGTGAGGGACACTCGAGGGAGAAAATGCACTTAACACTCCAAAATATTAAAATAAAAGAACCACAGCAACCTCACCCCTCTGGACTTGAACCAGACTGAATGGTTTAGGTAAATGCCCAGCAGGACTTCCAGTGGCACAACCCATGAGAGACTATTTCTGTGCGTGGCAAGGAAAATTCTCCATATTAATGATATCATGTACTGGCTCAGCTAATTTGGATTTCATCCATAAGGCCTGGTTTCTGGCAGATTAACTGGATTTGTTCTGAGTATGAACTCCTCTTTTAATGTTGAGATTGATCCTGTTTTCATGGCTGATATTCCTGGAAAATTATTTTCTTAAAGCTGTACTCCACATATATATATATATTTTTAATGAGAGCTGTTGCTCCCTTGTATTCCTGGAACGGGCTTAAAATATCCTGAGCAGTAACTAAAAGGCAATGACATGAAGGGAGTTGTGCTGGATTTTTGCAATTCACTGGTTGCATTACTGGCTGCCCAGAGCTAAGCAGAGCTCTAGTGGAGGTAAAGAGTCTTTCTAGGAGCTTAAAAAATAACATACTAGTGGCCTCCTAGAAGCTGTTCATGCTTTTGCTGAAAATTTTGCTGGTAAGTTTCCAATGAGTAAAAATGGGCTCAAACTAGACAGAAGCTACAAGCAATTCTAGAGTCTCCTTGGTGTTCCTGATACAGCTGAAAATGTTTATGTGTAGCTATAACTAAACAAAAATAAAGATGCAGTTTCCAAACAGCTCTCTAGAGCTATTTAGTGCTTTATATGCTGATACACCATGAGCTCTCAGGGGAGTTTGTGTGCCCAGGTGGAGCCATTTGGGAAGCAGGATCACACAGCCCAAGCTGCCACCAGCAGGGCTCCTGTCCCAGCTGGAATGGACAACATGAAGTCCTGGGCATTGCTTGATACAGGCAGCATAAAATAGATGGTCTCAGGAGGCATTTCCAGTGTGAGTTTGTGCCAGAGCTGAGGTTCCCCGGTGGAAACGCCTCAAGTTTTAAATAAAAAATCAAGTCTCTGCATTTCTGCTGCTCATGGACAGGGACTTCAGCAACTGGGTTCCCAAAATTAGACATAAATGTTGACTTTACACTGAGTTATTGGAGAAAAACAGTTCTGAAATGGAGCTGGGGGGGTTGATCAGAAACCATGTGTGTCCTGGATGGGGAGGGTCTGGCCTGTGAGGACACAGCACTTGGATGGCTGCCAGCTCTGAAGATGGAGCATGAGACAGTTTGTGTACTTAAAACACATTTTCCAACCTTATGGGATTTTCCTTTAAGTCTGTTCTCAGCAAAGCAGCATATTATTGCAAATAGATGCTCTTTTGGTCCCATCTCCCAGGGGATAGAAATTAATGTTATGTTTGAGCATGTATGTTTTCCCACTCATTGCTGGAGCTGTGCTTTTCCTTAAAGTCTGCAGAAAGCATGAGCAGATACTGTTAATGCCATTACTTCAAAGTTAGAGCTGGATTCAGTGCCAGAGTGTTTACTAAGAGTGGCCTGTGTTTGCAGGGGTTGGAAAGCAGCTCCAGTGATCCATCTCAGGCATCCCCCTGCCCTGTGGCAGGACCTTTCTGCCCCTCTTTAACTGTTTCAGGTGCCTGATGCTGGCTCCTGTGCTCATCCCTGGGATTGCTGTCTCCATGAGACACTTTCACAGTGTCCTGATCCAGGAGTGAGAGTGTTGTTTCAGATTGTGCTGCTTTTCCCCTCTTGCTCCAATGCCACCACACTCCTGACTGTGCCTCCTGTGCCACTGTGCCTGGGAATATTTTTACAGCTGTCCATCTCCTTCCTTTGGGAGTTTTTTTTTTTTTTTATTTTTTTCCCTTCCCCCAGTGCTTCTCCTGTGAGTGAAAGTTTTTTTTCCAGCCCTTTCTTCCCCTGAGGTTGGTTGTTGTATTTATGGGTTCATTGCTGTGCCAGTTCCTGAGGTAAAAAGGCAACTCTGGGGCAACCCCACTGCTGGCTCTGCTGCTCCACTGGGCACACTCACTGAATCTGGGGAACTGTTTTGGCTGAAATAACAGCCTGACATGGTCTGCCATGCCTTCCCCTTCCCTGGGACCCCAAACACCACACTGCATATGAGCACTGGCTAGGGGACAGCAACTCCCAGCAAGGGATCGTGTCCCCAGGACCCTTCCAAACCATCTTGCCTCACATATGAATTTCCATTTGAGAAGAGGGTTTTGATCTTGGCCTTAAATCTATGAAGGGGAGAGACTTCTCATTTTGAGTGCAAATAATGCTAGATATTAAATAAAGTAAGTCAACTTTTTTGTAATCTTTTAATTATTAGGCATTACTTGAAAACTCATTTTCCCAGGTATTATTTGGGGAAAAAAAGGAGATGAATACCAGTTCAATAATCCAGTTTATAATTAATTAATTCACTCCTCCTTAAATAAAACATTGGGTGACAATTTGTAAAACTTTCATTCTTTAGTAATGTATTCCTTGACTTGGGTGGAAGACCCATAGCTTGAGGTACAAGGACAATATATGTGGAGAATGGCAAATGGTCACTCTTAAAAGCAGATGAGAGATACAATAACTTATATTTTTCATTGTAAAGATAAATAATGATTTGACAGGAGATGTCATTACTGTTCAATGACTTTGTCTGAACAGAACAATTGAAGGAAATATGTTTGCTCTTCCTCATCCCTTGCCATTTCCATGATGTCATTGGCTCTGGCCATAACAACTGGAAAGTTAGACCATAGGAAAGGCACTGCCTGCATGGCAAAACCTGCTCAGGGATGCAGAATAACCATGATGTGTATCACTAGTGCAGACATCAAAGCATCAACTTCATCAAGAGAGCAGAAAATGAGAAGCAAGTTTTAATGAATGCATTTAGCACTGACTTGATCAGTAACTAAGCCATTGCATTGATGACTTAGTGAAAACACTGTCACATCTGGCAGAAAGGAGGTTTTTGCATGTCTAGGAATTTGGTTTCTTAGACTTCTTTGCTAAGATTTTGTTTTTCTTTCCTACATGTGGAGCATCTTCTGCTGTGAAGCATCTGCTTGTCTGCCTGGTCTGGCACCACCCATAAAGTGGCTTTGTCTCCTCATGTGGGTGGCTTGGCCACATGTACTGAACCAATTATTGATTTTGAGATAGTGGATGGAATTAAGCTCAAACTGTAGAGATTTCCTTCAAGGGATAGAGGCCACAGTTTCAGTTTTGGTCTGCTCAGCTGATGTCACCTCCTGCAATGCTGCACAGATGACAAGGGGAGAGAAAGACTAGGCCTGGCTATCTTGGAGTAGTGGAGAAGAAAAGGGTAATTTTTTAAAAATCCCTTCATGTCTCTGCAGCAGTCCATGGCTGGGTAAGCAAAATTTCAAAATCTGTTTGCCCATCCATACATCAGAAGAATCACGCCAAAATGGTATTTTCCAAAGCTCTGGGCACAGAGCTAGGTTGGGCCAAACTCCCAGCCTGGTGTCCTCCTCTCTGACATAGCAGGAGCAGCTTTAAGACAATTTGTCATTCACCAAGCCAAATTCATGTTTTGCCCTGAACTCTAAACTGAGGTTGTGCCAGCTCATTTCTTGCAGAAGTCTTTTTCATGAGCTTATGATAGCACTCAATCTCCCCAATACACTGTTCAACACCCTTTTTTTGCAAACCTTGTTAAAATTTTGTCCTCATGAACATCTATAAAGTGATAAGTTCCTTGGGTTAATCACATACCATGCAAAGAAATATTTCTTTTTAAGCAATTTGACTTTTCCATTTTTCCAGTCCATTCCCTCAGGCCTGTGGCTGACCTTAAGAAAAATCCCATCATTTTACATCCAAACCACCAACACACATTCAAATGGTCTAACTTCTTGTTTAGTATTCTTTGTGATTCCTCTTGCCCTTCAAGCACCACATATCTAATACAACAGAGTAGAGAGCAGGGCTTTGGTGGAATTCAGGCTGGATAAGTCTGGATAAAGCAATGTGGCTGCTCCATCTTCTCCTCTAATTCCTGGCACTACCCTTGGTGATGAGTGCTGCAGTTTGCTTGCTCTCTACACCCAGTTTGCAGATTGCCAATGTCATCCATGGTGCAGTGTTGTCCCCTGCTGTGCTTGGAGTACAAGGACATGCACTGGCTGCTGGCATGGGCTGCAGAAATCAGTTTTGTGTGCTGCAGAAATCAGTTCTGTTCTGGGCTGCTGCAGCCCCTGGGCTGTCAGCTGAGTCCTGGCTCACCAGAGAGCTGCTGGTGGGTGTGGGATAGTGCAGAGCTCTTCTGGGGCTCTCTGGAGCATAAAGCCAAGGTAAAATCAAACCAGGAGTGGCAGCAGCACTAAGAGAAGCTGCACAGCACAGCCAGAGGCAAAGGCAAGAGGCAGCTCAGGTGCTGCACAGCTGTAGGGGCAGGGGACAATGGGGACTGGTCACCACAGAGCTCAGAGCACTGCTGCAGAAACCATCTGCCCTGGGAAATGCACAGAGAAACAGAAACCCAAAGCACACACCTCTGTCTCCATGGGCTTCACGGGGACTGTGCAGCAGCAGGACAATTCAGGGATGTGTGTGAGGAAGAGATAGCAGCGATAGTCATCTCGGGTCTTTGCATACTGAGAACACCTTCAGAATGAAAAGGCCCTGAGATGCTTGGGGGTGGATGTGGAGCCTCCCAAATGAGTGTGGAACAACCACAGTGATTCAGGCAAAAGGCATCTTTTGGGTAAAGAGACTGCTCACACTTCCTGGATGTGAAAAAGCCTGAGGATCACTACATCACCTCTGGCTTGGATGACTCAGGACAGAATTAAACCTCCTGTGGGGAGACTGAGAACAAGTGGTTCTGTAAAATTCATCTTCAAAAAATCCAGCCATGAAAATATTTGAATTGCACTGGTGTGTTTCAGTTGTGTTGTCATACCTTGAATGTTTTATTGAGATCCCTGGTCTATTCTGGATGATACCAGGAATATTGGCAGAGTTGTCTTTTTAGCTCCTGAGAGGCAAAATGAACATATCTGTTCAGAGGCTGCCAGTTTAAAGAGCCACATCTTAAAAGAGTCAATGCTTTCTTGTCTCAAGGATAAAGTTCAAATCTGTGCGATCAAAATTGGATGAACATTAAAAGGAAAAAAAAACCCACTGCAAATATCCATGCAAATAAACATCACAGCTCTCATTCAGTGCTATTTATATCTATTTGAGTTTAATGACCCCAAACATTATATGAAGAGTTTCTCTAATGTGTTACCAAGACTGTTTATAGGAGACAACTGTCTCAAGAATGTGGCAGTGTGAAGACTCCCACGGTAGCACCCTTGCAGAAATTGCAGATCTACTTGGGCAGTCTCTTCCTGTCAGAGTTTTAACTCTGACAAAAAAAAAAACAAACGTGATGATCTTGGGGTTATCACTACTATGGCAAGCAGGGAAGGGTTGAAACCAGTGTGCATTAGCAATCAATTTAAAATAACTAGCACAGCAAGAGTGTGGACAAATGTGCTCTCGTGTCTATAGCTGGACAATTTTAGGATTTTAGGGCTCCCATTGGATTTTTTGGCTGGTGCTTCCTGCCCCTTGGGGAGAGGCTGGAAGGCAGAGCTGCCTGGAGCTTGGCTTGTCTCCCCTGGGTGCTCCTGCCTGCCCCAGGACACAGAGCAACCAGCCTTGGGCAGCCCCAGGAGCACTGACAGCCCACTCCCAACTCCTTTCTTTATGGGAGGACATGAGGAACAGGGATTTGGGCAGTGCTGTGACATATAGGCACAGTGTAATAGATTTGTGGATTTGCACTGGTACAAGCTGCTTGCTCTGGGCAAGAGCAGTAGTACTGATTCTATGCTACTAAAAAGGCCAGAGCAGAAAAACTCTCCCTTCTTGCATAGCTTGTCTGGCCAGGCTGGGATCACTGCTCTGTGGGACTGCTGATGCTCCAGCCCACTTCAGTGCAAAGTCAGACAGATTACATTGAATCATCACTGAAGCACAAAAAATGTGTCTCCTAACAGTAAGCAATGTCTCTCTTCTTCTATATTGCTTTTAATTTACAGAGCCCCAGTAAGGGCTGAGCTGTTCTGTATGCTATTAATTAGCTGATCACATGCCAATGCTAATTTTTTTCAAATGGGTTCACTATTTATAAATGTTCACCAGTTTGTGCCAACAGATGAGGGGAGGGAGGGACATATTTACACCATCTACTTTTTGCAGATGCTTTTCAGTTCTCCTTTGGTGTGATTGACCTCTCATTTATCAAATATGCAGCTTTGGCTCCTAAAGCTGTTTGTATGGTATTCATCTCTGTGCTGTGCCTGAACTGGAGAAGGCTCACAACCTTCTTTTCCTCAGACTTCAGCCACCTAATGAGTCCAATCACCCTTGTCTGCACAGTGGGCCAAGTTAGCTCCATGCCATGGTTACTGCTCCTTAAGCATGGAGAGTTCTTTTTTTCCTTACAAGAAATGCACTTTTGGAATAAATGGAACAGAGCAGTTTCAGTTGGATGGAGCCCACAGCCATCATCCAGCCCAACTACTCGACCATTTCAGGGCTGACCAAAACTCACAGCACATCATTAAGGGCATTATACAAATGCTTATTAAACACAGACAGCCTTGGGGCATTGATCACTTCTCCAGAAAGTCTGAATAGAAATTTTAGGGTAAATAAATTTCATGCTAAAAATTGCTATGTTTTTAAACTTCATGAGTATAAAATGGGATGTCAGTGGCTTCCTAAGTAACAACACACATTTTTCTTATGCATTTCACAGAGCAAGCCAGCAAATTTTGGTACTATTAAGCCAACTCTGTTAGTAGTTGAATTGATTTTTTTTAGTTGTTTCAACCTCAACCCTAAATAAACATTTGTAACCTTACATAGATAGGAACAATAAAAGTCACCCTGGCTGAGGCACCTTTGCTCATGGAAAACCAGCATTTGATGTTCAAAGGATGGAGTGGAACCAGCATGTCAAAGCATCTACTCACTATCCAAACAGTCCCTATTGTTACAGTTATTGCCAGCAATATCCTGTTTGTCACTGGGACAGCACTTTGGTGAGCCTGCCTTGGAAACAGCCCTGTGCCTTGTGGCTAAAAACTTCTAGTGAGGGACTTGGAAATTCACCAGAGCAAGGAAACCTGCTTTTGGCCTCTAGCAAAACCTCTTGGAAATGCCTTGAGAAATAACCAGACTCATAAAATTCCATGCATCCAATGAAAGAAACCATTTTCATATCCAAGTAACAAATTTGCCCTCCCCATCTGTCTGGCATTGCTCTGATCCTACTCCACACCAGTCACATCCCAACTCTGGCAACAGGCCCTGAAGAAATTTGGTTTTGTGGACTGTGGGTGAAATCTGTGGCAGAATATTACTAGTGTGGAGCTAATAACTGGTCTGGACTTCTGTACAGTGCAGCTGCACACGTGCTGAGCCACCAAGAGCTTTTTGTGCCAGGCACTGCTGCATATGAGTTGTAGATGTGAGTATCTGCAGGAATATCTGCTGCTTCCCTGGATAACACTCAGCTGCTGCCTTGGATTTCATCAGAGGCAGGTTGGGGCCCAATATTTATAAAGTGGTTTCAAGCTTTTTCATGTGAAAGGCACTGAATAAGCACCATGTAGATTTAACACTGCAGGAACTCAGCTTTTTGCTTCCTCTTTGCACTCCTGTCTCTACATCCACCTGCTCCAGCTGCAGGAGCCAAGGAGATGAGCTGCAGCAGGGCAAGAGCACAGAGCTGGTGCTTCAGGGCCATGAACAGTTAAAGCCTTGGCCACAGCACTGGTGCAGCTGGAGCTTTTCCCAAAGCTGGGCTGGAGAGCATCACTGTCTCCCCCCGAGTCGCTGGAGTCGTGGCAGTGAGAAACTCTGAGATCACCACTGGAATCCTTGGGTTTTAATGCTTCCCCTCCCCACCCCCTACATTTTCCACTGGAAAGAAGTAAACTGGTAAATGCCCCAGGCTGTGACCTGGTGAGGCAGGAGGAAGCCCTGGCTAACACACCACTGCTGGTGGAAAACCTTCCATGGAAAGTGAAGCTTTGCAAAAATCTGCAGCAATTAATTGCTTATGAGCATTTCCAGCACAGAAATGAACCATTGAATCTGAAGTTTTCAGCTTGTTTGGGAAAACTGAAACAGGTGGTTTCAGCAGTGGCAAGGACAGGGGTAGACAAGCCAGTTCCCTGGGGTGAATTTAAATGTGATTTTCCAGAGTCTCCTACACCCTTTCCCATGTGCTGTTCTGCTGTGCTGTCACCATGCCCATGGTACCTCTGTGTCACCTCTCCCCTGCACCATGGGCTGCCACACAGATGGATGTGGAAAATCCATTGGAAGATCCTAAGAACTGTAAGCTCAGGGGTAACTCCCAAGTGAGTTCTTTGCTCAGTCAATACCCACAGTATTTTCAATAGGCTGTGTTGTACTTTATGCCATGTAATACTTTTATTAGTGGGATTTTTTTCCAGCATTCTGCTCTAGAAGTAATTCCTACTGCTTGATTTTGTGTGTAATTTTGTAGTGAAATTGGTTTAATAAATTATGGGATTCCTCAAGAAACTGAAATTCCATTTGTGATCAATGCTGGTTTTGATCACTGTCACTGGACAGGGATTGACTGAGAACAGCATGTTAATATACAAAGCTATTTTTCCCCTTATCTTTATGAGTTTTCTCATTGAAAATACTTTTATATTTATGTACTATGGTAGTAAAGAAGGCAGATAAAAATAGCTGGAGATATTTTAGAGGCTAAATCTTCAAACGCTGAAAATGAGGCTTGATTTAACAGTGCCTGCATATTCCTTTTACCCCAAGGAAATCAGGATTATTCTGCTCCATCTTCCCACCCTTCTCTCAGCACTTGTATCCCTCAGTAATTTTTGAGCCCAATTTCCAACACTCCTGACAGAGGAAAGGGAATCAAAGCAAATCAGTGAGAGTCACTTGGGCTGGTTAGGAAGGAGAAACTCAGAGTGGTGCCCCCACAAGTGCCAGCCTGCCTGGCACACACACTATCCTTGTGTGTGTACAGCCCCCAGCTCACACCAAACCCACCAGGACTGATGCCCACATGGTCTGGCACCAGCTGTGGCTTTTTCCATAGGCAGAGGCATTTGCAGGGCATGGAAGAGGGTGGGAGAGGGCAGTGGTTGCTGGGATCAGCATTTTGTAAGGGATGAGCAGATCTGAAGTTATCATAGGAAAGTGGGTGCTGTTGCAATATAAGGCAGCCCTTAGGGATTTTGGCTCATGGAAACATGTATTTCCACCAGGCAATATTCTGTTGTATATCTTATCTGTGGAAATGTTTTTTTTTTTCTACAGTGATCACTCAGTCTGTCTGGTGGAAAGGGCAGAGAAAAGAGATAGCTGCTTGCATTAGAAGTGATGCTGCCCACTCTTGTGGAGGAAAAGGTCTTCACATTTCCATGGATCAGATTCTGCAATTACACAGCTTTCTTGTTTGGCCAGTTCATCTGCTAAACCTGACACAGAGCCAGAATGCAAACAGGGATTTTTCCCATTACAGAATACCAAATCTATGATAAGCCACGCCATGAAAATTCAGTTTTTAAGGAGGTGGGGAGAGAATGAGGGAAACTCCAACTGCTGCTGCAAGATAAGCAATGAGTTTTGCAGTGCTTCTAGAATCTGTGTGTCAGGGACCTCATAAAAAACCCCCCTAAGTCAAGGGAGCACTGTGTGAAGAAAAACAGCAGAATTTGGGAGAGTAAAATTTGAGCAGATGTTTGAACACCAGTTTTAGCCTATGAAACATCTGCGTGATAACTTTGGACACAGCTGGGTAAAGTCAGTAATTGCTACAGAAAGAGGCCTGTGAATATTGTTCTTAATCTGTGGGTCTGCTCTACACAGCCATGCAGTGAATATCATTGAAGATCTTGATGATGTTTGTGATTTTTCTTCTACTACAAATTCCTCTACTATGAGGGATTCAAATCAATCACCTTTTCTGCTTTTCACTACCTTCAAGTCGTAGTATTAAAATCTATTTATAGATGAAGTAACAAATGTCTCTGAAAGGAGAGTTATATACTGACAGCTTGGGAAAAGCCTATGCTGGTTTTCTCAAAGATCACTCCTTAAACAGGATATATTCTCAAAGATTATTTCTTAAATAGGATATAAATATTGTAATTTATGCACCATTTGCCAAGAGGGATGAGTTTGTGATAGCATACATTCATATATATATATATATATATATAGTTTCTTAACTGCAGACTGCAAAGCTCAGAACTTCAAAAAACTATCCAAGAATACAAAGTGATAGGGGCTGAATTGAATTGTTGTCCCAAAACACAGAGGATTTAACTGCACCCCTAATGCTTCTTATTTGCCAAAAAACAAGACAAAAATCAGAAGCAAACAGATAAGTTCTCTGAATAAATCCTGCATTGCCCCAATTTTACGAGCTGCCATCTAAGCAGCCTGGCAAGCATCCAGGCCTGAATGACATTCCTGGGCAAGAAGTAACCCGTGCATCCCTTTTGGACTGTCCTCTCCTCGAGCTTCCTCCACCTCCCACCTGGGTGTCCTGCAGCTCTCGAATAAATTTCTTTTAAAGCTCTTCCTTACCTGCATAATGGTCAAACACAGTGGGGACATACTCCTCTGGGAAGGCATCATTGGCATAGCTCATCAGCAGGCAGGTTTTCCCCACTGCACCATCCCCAACCACCACACATTTCAGCATCTTCTTGGTGCTGCTCCTGCTCCCGTCAGTGCAGTTGTCATTTTCCTCCTTGCAGTTCATTCTTGCTGCTGCTGCTCTTGCTGCTCCCAGGACTTCCAATTGCACATGAAGGAAAAATGAAGTGCGATTGTATTGACTTTTCCTGAGTTTGGAGAAGGAGGGGGTTGGGGGGGGGGGGGGGGGGGGGAGAGCAGCAAATCTCAAACTCAGGAAATCATACTAATGTTTCCAGGCTGTCACAGCCGCTTCTAACAGTTACCAGATCAGTCAAGAGGATCATCGAGGTGAATAAATTAAACACACGGAGAGGAATACCATAAAAAAAAAGAGTGATCTGTCCTTTTTTTTTGTTTGTCCCAGTCAGGAAATCCTCATCCTGCCCGGCCGTTCGCAGTCTTTATTGCGACTTCAAAAAACATCAGCAACCCTCGGCTTCGGTCCGCGCCTCCTTCCTCCAGCCCGGCCGCGGGATCCAGGGATTCCTGTTAAATCCACTCCATTTTCCATTTCATTTCCACATGGAGGAGAGTCTGGAGGTTTTTAATGGAGTTTTTCCTTTCTTTCTCCAGCTTGCTGTGTGTCAGGAAATCATGGGTTTCCTGCTGAATTCCATATTAGGATCAGTGGGCTTGTGAAGGGCTGCAAACAATGGGAGCTCTGTGTGTATTTGTACTTTGGAGGAACTCTGCCAGGACATGGAGAAAGGAAAACACTAGAGGTCCCCCTGCAGAATGAAGTTTTTTAGGCTCTCTGCTCCATCCTGCGCTCCAGCTGCTCTCCTCCCCGGCACTGGCGAGGAGGATTTGGGAGAATATGGAATCTGGGAATGCTGGACACACACAGCAAAGCTGTGAGCTCTGCCCCTGTCCCAGGGACTCCTCTGATCCCCCTCCTCTCATCTCACATAGGTATTTTCTCCCATTTGGGAAAGGGGGAGGTGGAGAAGCAGAGAGGAGGTAAATTTGCTAGATAATGTCAACTTTCTGTCTCTATAGCTCTTTGAGGTGTTTGCTATAAAGAATAAATAACTGATTTTTCAGTATACACATTCAGAAAGTTTCTCTTGCCTTTCCCCTCATGCCCTCCTTTCCCCCCTCCTCTAAAAAAGACAGATTTTCCTCTCCTAATGTAAATATGTAAACACAGACAGAATAAAGTGGAATTAAGAGTTGGAGAAATAAAACAAGCAAGCAAGCAAACAAACAAACAAATAAACAGCCCCTTCCTTCCCGCATAGCAGTCTGTGAAAAACCAGCTTTGAACTATGTGATTCCTGCCCCCTCCTCTGGTTTGTTCCTGTGCTTCACATGCCTCCTAAGTCTTCTCCCCATTTAAATACACAACAATCTACATGGACACGAAAGGCAAAACTTCCCGCTCCTTGCACAGGAAAGATTTTGCAATTTCCAGCAGAAACGAGCCAGACACTGACACAAATCCCAGAGCAGCAGCCCAGCACATCCTGCTGGCTGCATTTCCCTCCCACGAGGCTGGAAGGCTTTGAGAGGGGGAAGCACCCCCCTGCTGGCACTCCACAATGCTTCCCCTGCCCTGCTCACACCTGGTCAGAGATAAATGCCCAAAAGCACACACAAGCCTGGGGTGGTGCACACCTGGAAGCGCAAAGACCAACACAGCCTTGGAAAAGAAGCCTTGTATCCCCACATTGCATGAGTAAAGACAAACAAAGCCATAATAATGGAGCTCTGCAGTTCCAAAATGTGTGTCCTTCAATTTTTTTGGTGAAGGGGCATGGCAGCCTCACCTGCAACTTCCTCTGGACAGGCTAAGTCTGTCAGAGCCTCTCAATGGTCTATCTGTGCTGGATCAGCTCTGGACTCTTTACCCAAGAGGTAATAGAATTATAGAATCATGTAATTTGGGATCTCAAAGATCATCTAGTCCTAATCCCCCTCCCACTAGACCAGATTGCTTCCAGCTCCATCCAAGCTGGCCTTGAACACTTCAAGGGATGGGAGATGGATAAAACAAGGTTTGCCTGTTCACCTGGAGAGCCCCAGGGAGCTCTGTTTGCTGTCTCTAGCCAGGAGTCTTGGCCATTCAGTAATTTGTGCCCATTCATCCCCCCCTCCCTGCTGTTAACAGGGATCTGGGCAGGCAGTGTTAGGATCACCTGCTGCCAGAGGCATCACTGAAATGTTTCCCAGAATTAGGAGATCAGGCGCATCCTCCTGGCTTCAAACTGCAGCCCAAGGCTGAGCTTTTTCCAAGAAAGCCTGTGAGCTCTGGGCATCAGAACCCCCACTCTCCAAGAATTTGCTCTGCTGATGACTTGTACCATCAGCAGCCTGGCTGGCCCATCCTGAGGAGCAGCACATGCTGCAGGGATTTATTCTTTAAGCTCATTTCTAGTTGTAATTGAGGTCAAACCCAAGCCTGTGCTGTGTTTAGTGGCTGTGCACTGAGTAGGTACCAGCACCCTGATCCCCTCTGTGCCTTTGCTTGCCAGCCTGGTGACCTTGTGGGGAAAGTTTGCCAAATATGTAGGTGCATGCTGTTTGCAAGGTAACTGCAGAGCCTGAGGAAGAAAAACATTCCAGCAATTCATGGTTCAGTTCCCCACTGCCTCTACCAGACAAAAGCAAAAGCTCTCTTGCTTTCCACTTTACACTGGCATAATCTATCTGCAAGCTTTTTTCAACATCAGGCATGCTCCAGTAAATGCAAGATTTAATGTTTCTTGGGCCAGATTTAGGCCTGCAACAAAATCCTTGTGTCTCATTCCTCACTGTTCATAAATCTGGGCAAGTCTCAGCAGGACTGTGCCCACCTCCACTTCTTTTGCAAGAGGTTAAATTATGAAATTTCCTTGCTGTTTTTTTTTTTTTTTTCTAGAGGATTATGGTGACTTTATTCTCTCTTCCCTTTTAGAAAAAGGATCTTCCAAAATTTAAAGGTTTTCTCATGCTATCATGGGGCTGAACTGGACAATCATAGAATCAGAGAATCCCAGAATCATTAGGGTAGGAAAAAATGTCCAAGATAATTGAGTCCAACCTTTGCTCCATTATCACATGTCAACTAAATCACAGCACTGAGTGCCACATCCCATAATTTCTAGAACACTTGTGGTGACTCTAACACCTCCCATTCCAGTGCTGGACCATCCTTTCAAGGGAGAAATTTTTCCTGAACTCCTTAGGTCCTTGCAGACCCTTCCCATTCTAAGCTCTGATGCATGGGACACTTTATGGGGAGCCAGTTTTAGTTAAAAATGCATCAATAAAAGGCCTTATATCCCTCAGTGTGAATAATGGAAGTGCAGTCATGAATCCAGAGCCTAAATAATGGATTGCCTGGAATAAACCAACAGGAGGTGAGCAAGGATGACCTGCAAAACTCAAACTCAGTGCTACAAGTTTGCTTTACCTATATAGGTGATATGTGCAGCTTCAGAGGAGTTAGGATAAAGTTATAAAATAAGAATTTTATCCAGACTAAAAACACATGTTCTTTTTAATGTCATGATTTAACTCAGTTTGGCACCATTTAGATCAGCTGGATCAAAACATTTTAAGAGCTGTTTTAGTTTCAGCAAAGTTTGATCAGGATGTTTTCCACCACTTTACTCAGAGGACTGAGAGGGTGTTTACCCCTCTGCTACTCTGGGGTTGTTGCTGTTTTGCTTATCAAGTTGACTGTGACTTTGCTGTGTGAATTAACAGGCCTGTCATCTAGCAGCCTGGCAAAGTTTGAGGCAATCCTGTTGCATTTTACAGATTTGTTAACCTGCAAATGGCACGTGGCAATTCTGTAGGTTCAGCTGACCCTTCTGCACTGCAGTGCAAGTTTCAGCTCCCCTAAGAACTCTTCTGAGCAGTGGAGCTGCCTTCAAACCCCAGCCTGGAAGCCACAGGCTTATTGGTAATCATTAGCAAATGTCAGAAGGTCTAATGATTTAGTCTCAATCTAGGGCTTGTTTTTGCTATTTCACTAATCAGGTTAGAATTGGTCAGATTTTTTCACAAGATTTCAGTCATTACCATCTCACAAATCTAATAAGAGCAGGCTGGTTACGCGCCACAGTTTGGAAAGATGTCTGAAGCAAAAAAAATTCAAAAGTAAAGCCAACTAGTCTGAATGCTTGCAAATCTTGTTTAAATGTGTGTGGTTCTTGGGTATCCAGCCCAGTTTGTTTCCCAGTGATTTTACAAATTTCTAGCCAAGGGCTCCATGGTACAAACAGACCCACGAGCACCACAGAGTGAAGATGTCATCTGAGGCACTTTCTAGGTGAGAAACCAAGTTTCTCAGGCAATCTCTGCTCCATATGAAGTGCCTCTGACCTTTTGTTAATTAATAATTTACTGGCAGCAGATCTACTCCTAAGGTTGCAGAGTATCTCCAACTCCCAAGCACAGTGGGGATGCATCACCTTCATCTTCATCAGCACAGGTCAGACAGGGGTGCCAGGGTTTGCTTCCAGGGGATTGGCAAGTTCAAGACTGGTGCAAAAAATTTAGGTGAGAAGATCTGCAGGACACAAAGGACTTGCAAAATTTTTAATTAGCTCAGCAATTAGCAATATCTTGGCCAATTAACTCTATTCTGTATTTCTGTTCAGGCTTACAGGAGGACAAAAGGGATATCACGCTCTGTTGTGTTCTGTCTGCTCTCTTCTCCTGGCCAACCTGCCATCCCCACATTTCTCCAGTGCCTCCTGAAATGCAGTGGTCTATCATTGTGCAATCTTCTCAGTTTGAAACTTGACAGCCAGAGCAATGTTCTGCATTGACTCTTTTCCTCACCAGACCTGACTGATTTTAAGGGGATCTTACTCTTCCTTAGGTCCTGTTCACCTAAATCCTCCAAGCAGATCTGTCTCTACATTCCCACCCTTAAGAAGCTCCCCAGGGTGGGGGATTTTGAAGGTGACAACACTGCTGTGAAGCTTTTCTCCCCATGTCTTGCTGCTAGAAATAGACACATTCAGCCACTTTCCTTCCACCTACCAGTGTTGATGATGAAATGAAGTTTCTGGCACTACTACTGAACTGTAAATTGATTTCAGGCAAATCTTCTCACATTTTTCTTATCCTTTGTCTAATCTGTTTAGATTTTGAGTTTTTTGGGGCAGAGATTGTGTTGGTGTTGGACTGAACATAGTAGGACTATATTAAGCTTAACTATCACTGTGCTGTTCAAAACCAAATTTACCTGCCCATCAAATTCAGGATCTTGCCTGGACTATGTTGTTTTAAGAGCCAGACTTTTGCAGTAAAAAAAACATCTTTGGGACTTTAGGACATCCCCAGAGTCACTATATCTCTCACCTCCAGTCTTAGCTATTGGGGTGGCTCCTGTTTGTTCTAGGGTTGCCTGGATGGCCCTCCACATTCTGCTAAGATTTAATTAAATTGGAGCATTTTATCCTTATTCCCTCCATCCTCTCTTCCCCTTTCTTTCTGTCTGCCCCACTCATCATCCTCCCACCCCAGGAAGTGCTCACTGAGACCTGAAGTGAATTTTGTATATTAAAAAGCAGAAGTAGCAAATTCAGGAGAAAAAAAATAATAGCTTAACAGTGACCACAGGAGGGGTGGAAGTGCTCTGTGTGAATCCTTTTTAAAAGCATCATGCAGATGGGCAGGTGCTGAGAGTCATTTTTGAGGCTTGTTGAGAGAGAGCAAGCCTCTCTCCAGCCATCCCACCCCACCAGCAGCTGCCACCAGCATCACCACCTTGGTGGTCCATGCCAGCAGTGGGGGTTCCCTGCTTCAAGCCACGGATATAATTAATATCATTGAATTTCCCTTGGCAGAGATGAGCTAATAAAACAAGAGGCTTCTGGGAGAGGAGGTCAAGAAAAGGAAGCTTCATGTCCTGTCCAGCAGAGAACCCTCTTGCTTCCCAGAGGGGGCTGCTGTAAAATGAGAGCTGCAAATGTTGTATTTGTGTGTTTGTGAGTGGGGAGGGGAGTTTTCAGCTAGGGCAGGAGGTGCTCCCTGTTACCTTACAGCCAATTCTGCATCCCTGACTGCAGGCAGTGCCCTGTGTGTGCCCCCCCACCCCCAGCTGGTGGTACTTAGCCAGAGTCTGCATTTCCAGCTATTTTCTGTTCATAGGTACTTGAATTTGGACTTTGAGGATGAGTTTTCCTTGGAGGTGTGAAAATTCCCTCTGGATACTGGAATATCTGCCCCTGGTGCATATTCTCCCTGTTTGCATCAGAATTCGCTCATTTCCTTCCAGCAAATCACTAGCTGTTGCCTCTGTCTTCTCTGCTTTCTGGTTTTGTTCTTGCATGTCTCATTTCTCCTCTCCTCTCCTCTCCTCTCCTCTCCTCTCCTCTCCTCTCCTCTCCTCTCCTCTCCTCTCCTCTCCTCTCCTCTCCTCTCCTCTCCTCTCCTCTCCTCTCCTCTCCTCTCCTCTCCTCTCCTCTCCCTCTCCTCTCCTCCTCTCCTCTCCTCTCCTCATCCTCTCCTCTCCTCTCCTCTCCTCTCCTCTCCTCTCCTCCTCCTCTCCTCTCCTCTCCTCTCCTCTCCTCGTCCTCTCCTCTCCTCTCCTCTCCTACTCCTCTCCTCTCCTCTCCTCTCCTCCTCATCCTCTCCTCTCCTCCCTCCTCTCCTCTCCTCTCCTCTCCTCCTCCTCTCCTCTCCTCTCCTCTCCTCTCCTCTCCTCTCCTCTCCTCTCCTCTCCAACACAATGGGGAGAAGCAGACTTAGGTAAGAATTCAGCCTGGGATTAGCATAGCAGAAAAAAACATCACTTCATGCAATTTCTTTCTCCCTACCTATGATGTTTTCCATAGAGATTTTCTTCCTAAATTACATTTATTTTAGGTTGAATGGTGCAGCAGGAGGTTAAACAAAGAGAAACCTCATCTATGCCTCTTCTGCATCTCGAAATGGCATTTGCCTCTGCAGATGGTGGACTGCTGGGAATGTAAAAGGGCTGCAATCAGGAAATCAAGCAGCACTGAGGGCACCAACATTGTGATCAATTAGCACCGTGTGTGCAGGTACTCAGTGAAGTCATTACAGGGACAAATCTGTTTGTTCACATCTGAGTAATGCTTGGGACATAACCTGCAATTTCTTTAAAAGCAGAGAAACTTCCCCAAGTTAGATGGGTCCAAATGTAATGTTTCCAATGGGGGAAGAGGTTCGTGTCTAACAACATGCCAGCTGGAATTTGTAGGTTTTCAGCTTCCCCCTTTCCAGCCCAAATTGCCAAGCTGGCTTTATCGTTGAAATGAACACACGTCTGATTCATAAAACATTCATGCAGAGTTTTTACTCTCTTGGAAAGAAGGGAGCAGGCTGATTCCAGGAAGGGAATGTGCTTTTTTGCTTCATGTGATCTTTCTGCCTCCTCTCAAAAATAAGCAGAAGGCTGCTGCTGCTGCCTCCACATTCCAGGAGCAGGCAGACAGGAGGAGCACCAAGGTGGCAAGCAGAGGGATGTCACAGTTTTCATGCTGTCTCCTTGCTGAGCCCATTCTCTGTGCCAAAGCACTGCCATGAGACCTGAGAGCACCATTTAAACCTGCTGGTGAGACTGGCACAAGCAGAGGGGATCATCCAAGTACAGCCCTTACCTCATGAGTGAAACAGGAATGAAAGAGTGCTTCCCTTCCTTTTTTCTATTTATACTGCTGATCTTCAGGGCAGAGACCAGCTCCTGCCTTGTTTGAAGGGTGTGGGCATGTGACACAACTAAACCAACCTGCTGATTGTCACCCAGAAAGTGCTTGGTCTAACCTGACAATGAGCTTTTAAAAGGAGAAAATGCATAGAAAACTCTTCTGCTCTTTTTCCCCCTTTACACTAGTTTTCTGCAGGCTGACATTTCCCAGCTCACTATAGGGACAGCTTGATTTTCCACAAGTGGTGAGAATTATGGGAGAAGTGCTGGCAGCAGAGGGTTGCTTTGCTCCTTTTGTAGGAATTCAAGGTTTTATTTGCACTGCCAAACCATCCTCTTGCTTTAAAGGTGTCTGGGTGTGGTGGTAAAACAAGTGAAGGATGTGGGCACCCTACCTAGGCTGCTGAAATGTCCAAAAATCACATGAGGCTTAAGGTTAAGGCCTTAGCTCAAACCTCAGGACCTACAAAGGGCTGAGCATGCAATGGAAGGGGAGGGAGAGGTGGAGAATAGTCAGAAGCAGAGCTTTTGCTGCAGGTAAAGCAGGTGTCAGTGTACCTGTGCTGGTGTGTGTGGTCTGTGTGTGCCAGGAGCTGCAGACACACCATGGTGGCATTCCTGGCACACTCAGGCTGCCTCAGAAACCCTTCACCCACCTGTGCCTCCTCTTTCTCATCCCTGCCTGGCTCATTCCTTGGTGCTGGCATCTCTCAGGAGGAAGCTCTGCTTATCTAGCAGTGCTCATTGTGAAATTCAGTGTAATGCATTCTGGGGGGTCTGTGGCTGCTGAATCCTGTGCAGTGGTGCTGTGCTCTGCACTGGGCTGCAATCAGCTGGGACAGCCCCATGAAGTTTTCAAGGGTCAGGGTTCCTTTCCCTGCTCCCTGTTCCCCCACAGTGGCACATTTATGTAAAATGAGTCTGGCTGAGCATCAGCCACCATCTCAGAGCTCTCTGGGTTTGCTCCCAGTGCCTGCCATCGAATGGCAGGAATCCCTGTGGGTTATTTTCCTTAGTTCAGAACTAATTTTCCTGTTTTAGTTACTGGTTAACCATTACAAATTATAATCCCCATTTAAAGCCATTCATTAAATATCTAAATAGTGGCATAACATCTGAATAATGGCATGGTGCTTCTCCTCTTTCTTACATGTCTTCAGTTCTTTTCATTTTTTTTTTTTTTTTACTGGTTTGGAAGTACAGCTTAGATTGCTACTGTTTCAATGCCTCTTTCAATTTCAACAAGATAATTTTGGGCTACATTTTAATTTTTGGTGAAAAAGAAAATAAAAAAGAAAAAGATAAATACATGGAATAACACAAATGAACTTACTTTATGGGTTTACCCAGAAAAGGACCTGTCAAGCTCTTCAGAAATCTGTCCTCATGATATTTCCCTACTTTTTTGATCAGGTCATGTTAACAGTCCTTTTCCAAATTTGTGCTGAGGTAAGGAGGACTGGAAAACAGTCCATTGGGAAATCATCTGAGAGTGGGTTCATGTGACAGCTCTTTCTGGGACTTGTCATGCTGTGAATAGCAGAGCAGCAGCCTTTCAGCACTCAACCATGTCACTGCCTGCCCTGCTTTTGATGGAACTGGGGTGAGTGCCTGCTTGTGGAAACCAGGCAAAACTCAGCCAGTGCTTTTTATTTCTATAAAAGGTCTGGTTTGCCTTCTCATTCAGTGTTTGCATAATATCCTGGTTGAGTTGCCCTCCTGTCACCATGGCCCCTGCTGCAGTGGCTCTGTGCTGGCATGCAGGGCTGGACCCAGCACTGTCACACCCAGCAGAGGGACAGGGACACTCAGCAGCCTCTTGCAGGCCAAAGGGGCAGGGGACAGCAGGGGAACCAGCAGGGAAAGTGTTGTCCAGCTGACGTGTGAGGTTCTGGAGTTGCCAGAAATAGCAGCCCATGCCCTTGCCCCATGACCACTGGTTATCTCTGGCTAAGATAAAAGCCTTTGAGTCATGTGCTGTGCCTAGAGCAGGTTGCTCTGAGTGCAAGCTGGGGGCCAGAATAGCTGTTTATGGGATTTTCCTGCTGTGGCACCTGCTGCTCTGCAGCACTTGGGAAGGACTGGGTGTAAGGTGCTAAAACTGAGATACAGAGCTGTTGGAGGGATGGAGCTCTTCTGCTACAAGGAAAGGCTGAGAGAGTTGGGGCTGTTCAGCCTGGAGAAAAGGAGGCTCTAAATGACCATATTTTCACCTTTCAGTACCAAAAAGGACTCCAGGAGAGCTGGAGAGGGACCATTTATATAGGGCAGAGTGTGATAGGACAAGGAGGAATGGCTTCAAACTGAAAGAGGGTAGATTTGGATTAGATACTAGGAAGGAATTGACTGTGAGGGTGCTGGGTCCTGGCACAGCTGTGGCTGCCCCATCTAGAAATGTCCAAGGCCAGGCTGCATGTGACTTTGACCAACCTGGTCTAGTGGAAGGGATCCTGCCCATGGAGGGAGGTTGGAACTTGATGGTTTTTGAGGTCCCTTCCAACCCAAACCATTTTATGATTTCTGTGTAAACTGGCCTCCAGGTGTCTCAGGGCTCAGGTCAGGGCTCCTCTGCTTCTCTCTGTTACAGCAGAGATGTTTGCCTGAAAATGTCCTTTAGGAAAATACATTCCTTCTCCCTACCCAGCTGTATCAAAGACTGTAGACATCAGCAATGATCACCTGATGACACAGGGGCCTTTCCTTAGTGCAGCTCTTTCATCCTCCTGTTGTTGAGACCATCCCATTGACTGGGCTTGAATTTGTGCTTGAACTTCTTTCATTACACAACTCCTACCAGCTGCTGCCATTCTGCCCCAAGAGGCAAAATCCAAGTCTGGGCATTTATTGTGACGAATTTTTTTTAGCTGGCAATTCCCTTGGTTCCCAGCCAACACAAAGCAGTTTGGGAACCAACAAACTGACAAGTTTTAGAGTTTCAGAAGAGTGGGTTCAAAATGGGCTTGGAATACAAAAAGGTATGACAATGTAGATGTTCTGTGTGACTAGGAATGGTGAATCATGCAGCTACCTTTTTTAAGCAGCAAGATGAGGTGATTTACTGAAAAGTCATGGCATGTATATAGGATAGATTGCAAAAAACAAAGTAGAAAAGACTCAGTGCACTGAGAAGGCAACACCTCTTTGAAAACATGCTTTCTGCAAAATATCAAAAGATACATGGTTTGGTGGTCAACACCAAGGGTTTATCTGTGTTGTTCTTTCTTCCTTTTTTGTTTTGTCTTTGAGGAAAGTCCCCAGCCTGGAAAAGGTCTGGGCTGAAGCTGAGAAAGCCAACAGCCTGGGAAAAATCCAGATTGGATTTTTCCACGAGCCTTCAGCAATGTCTACACATAGGTATGAGATCTTCTCAGGTGCACAATCATATACCACTATTTCTTCCTTCCAGAGTGTAGAAACCACATTTACATCTGAGCAGGATGGATCTGGTGGGGCAAGCAACTTTCTACAGCCACGAGTTACCTCTCACAGCAGGCAGCTGCTCACAGCTGCTGTTTCCCACTGTGGACACACACAGCTTTGCTGGTAAGATGCAGGGGGAGAACTTGAGCTTTCAAACCCTAACAAGCTATTTTCTTCTCCTTCTCTGTCTCTTCCCACAGCTGCCCTCCATGTCCAGCCACGAAGGCAATTTCTGTTTTACGAGTAGAGGTGAGCAGAGAGCCAACAGGTGAAATCCCAGCCCCTCCTGCCTCTCTGTAATTAACAGCCCCAAATATGGAGCAGTGGCTGACCCTGTGACATTTTTTTCCTAAGGCTTTTATTAATTTGACACTGGTTTTCATAGCAACTCGCCAGGGAGCTGTAACAAACACTCAGCTGTACCTGACAGAAAATAGGGGGTTTATCTGCTCTAAAGGTTATTCCAAGCCTCAGAGGCCAGCTGTGGTTTGGATCCTGGGGAACTGCTCCAACTGTTTGATGGAAAAAACATGGAGCACTAAAGTGGGAACATTACAGTTTAAAAACAGGGTTTGTGTCACCTTGAGCTACTGATCTCTGTTATTGTGGTCTATCCAAACTTCCACTCTCTGCAGAGCAGGCAGGTCCCTTAATGACCCTTAATGTCATTGTTCCTGAGGGGACACTACCTTGTCACCTCCAAACTAACTCAAAATGAAGGTTTTGTTGTCTCATTCATTAGCTGATGGAGAATTTTGTTCATTTTCTGAAGAGGGCTTTTCTGTTGTTTCTACAAAAAACTGTTCTCAATGCTCTTGTGATCACTTTGTTCCTGCCCTGCCATTTCTGCTGGGATCACACTGTTGCACAGTATTTCTTGGACACCTCAAATTTCCTATTTTTTTGAGCCAGACACTGTGAAAATGGCCATAGTACGTGCAAGTTTTTTGTTTGTTTATTTGTTTACCCAGTGGACTCAAACTTCTGGTTTCATGTTTTGTCTCAGGGCCCTTTATCCTAATGAAATTTGATGGCAGTGTTCACCCAGTGTATGATCGACCTGGACAGGATAGATCATCCTTTCCTTGACTAACTTAAATTGCTGCGTTGGAAGATACTTCTTCATTTGTATGAACTATCTTGGCTTTACCCTAAATTCCAGTCGTAATCTGTTTGCTACAATCAAGGACTCTGTCCTCCCTGATTGATACATCATTATTCAGTAATTTGCAGTCTATTCTGTCTTTTCTCCTATTGTTGCCCATCTTGCAGACATCCCCTTCTTGAGAAAGGTTGTGATTTCAACACAAAAACATCATTCAGTGCTCTCTGGTGCTCAGGACATGGGGCAGTGGTAACAGGGTGCTGCTGTTTACCAGGTGGATTCAGTGATCTCAGACCTTAATGATTCTGTGATTATAAAACATTAACCAGTTTGTTTTGTGTATCTCTTGCAAGGCTCATGTCTCCCAACACAAAGGTGGCTTTAATGGTATCCATTGCATCACTAGCATTTTCACCTTTTCTTAGCCCATACCTTGGTTCTTCTGCCTTAGAGTTTCTCCTCCAGCATAAATAAAAATCCCCAATTATTTTAGTGTCAGGCATTGCTCTGGGATGTTTATCCTGTGAGTCTCTTGTAAAATCAGAATTGTTTCTGAGAAGATTTGA
This sequence comes from Erithacus rubecula, assembly GCF_903797595.1. Taxonomy (NCBI): domain Eukaryota; kingdom Metazoa; phylum Chordata; class Aves; order Passeriformes; family Muscicapidae; genus Erithacus; species Erithacus rubecula. The sequence goes on from NC_136688.1 coordinate 54,514,626, forward strand.
ATGCACTGGACAGTTGAGTGTCAGACCAGTCAGCTGTCAGTGCAGAATGTGAGAATCACAGTTTATGCTGAGTTGGAAGAGACCCATCAGGATCTTGAAGTCCAACTCCTGGCCCTACACAGGATACCCCAAGAATCACACCCTGAGCCTGAGAGCATTTTGCAAATGCTTCTTGAGCTCTGTCAGCCTTGGTGCTGTGAGCATTCCCTGGGCAGTTTGTTCCAGTGCCCAAGCACTCTCTGGGAGAAAAACTTTTCCCAAAACCTCCCCCCACTCAGGTTCATACCATTTCCTCTGTGTTTAAGCAGCACTGTAGTTATTAAGGCTCCTCTGCAGATTTAGTGGTAGTGGCCTGACACCTGTACATCCTAAATTTTTACTGTTGTTAAACAGATAAATCTGACATTTAAATTCCCTTGAAAACTCATTATTTTCTGTCTCAGATTTACTTAAGATCTCAGCAAAGCTTCCATTAAATGGCCTGTGATTGAGACAAAAGTTCTTTCCTCTCCTACATTGTATGGGGGCAGCATATGTGGTGATGTGTACCTTTAGCTGCAGGTGGGGTGTTAAATTCACTAACACCTGCTGCTAATTCTGCTGAGTAGGTAAATAGCCCCATGCTGTTATTCTTTCCTAGCTGCTTCCATCTGCAGTGAGGTGAAATTTGAGGGGCTGCATCTTGCATTCATTTGCAAAGCAAAATCATTCCTTGGTGTAGGCAGTTTTGGGGAGAAGGAAAGGACAAAGAACATCCAGACACCATAAAGCAGCAGTCTGTGTCCAAAGCATACCCCAATGCAGTTTCACAGCTGCCAGCAGAGATGGGTAGCCAGCCATGCAGACAACAGCTGCACTGCCAAGGAACAAAATTACAGAGCCAGATGTTCCTTTTGGAAGCACATTACACTGAACTTGGTGGATGAGTGCAGCAGCTGCCAAGTGCTTCTCTTATTTGGTCATAGGTAATGATTCCTCTATCAGGGAATGTGGAGGAAAAAGACCACACAGAATGTCCTCATCAAAATGCTGTAGTTGGAGCATTAACTTCTCTTGGACCAGAAAGACTTGGGAGCTCCATGGCAACCTTCACATCTTGTTTGAAGGATAATGTTGTTTACTACCAGGCATGAAGTGAGAAACTTGCAGCTACTGAAGCCAAATGCTCTCAAGGTATTTGCTACTGAGAGGTGACTAAGAGACAATTTTTATAGCAAGCACAGTTGTTTGTGGGCGCTGTTGTAGTTCTCAGCTCAGGCTGCAAGTGAGAAGGAGAGCTTCTGGTTCTGTCTCTAAAGCAAATACCAGGAGGTCGGGTTTCTGAGGACGTGTTTGTGCTGCAGCCATGCTCTCAGGGCAGACCCAGGCTGGAAGAAGCCAGCTGGGTGTGAGTAGGGCTGGCCATGGCAGTGCTGAGCACCTCCATCAGTTTGTCCTCGTGGGAATATGGTGAAGGCTGCATTTCTGTCTGGAGCTAGCACTGTGAGGGTGCATGGTGCTCTGCAAGGCAGCACTGAGGCACACAGGCTCAGATTCGTGCCAGCCAGTGGAATACTGCTGATTAAAGTTGCTGATTTGGGGTTTCTGGTTGCCAGCAGAGAAGGATGGATGATTCTTTAGAGAGATCCACAGACCCCAGGCACCCCTGTAAGTACTCACCTAATGAGAACTTAGATGACTGAATAATTGGAAAGAGGGAATATTGGCATCTCTGAGATAACAGGAGATAACTCATATCTTGCATCTCTCCAGCCATCTTTCTTAAGCTATGAATCTGATAATTCCCTCCTAGCTCACAAGTTGCAAAGCCAGGTCTTTTTAAAAGTACCTTCTACTCAATAACCAAAGAAATACACAATAGTCCAAATCCCTCTGCCAAATAAATCTGTCAGTAAGGAACTCACCCCTAAAAATTACATTGGCCCAACATTTCCTGGATAGAATATTACACTTACTCCTGCATCATCAACAAATTTAAGATCCTAGACCTCATGGATTGCAACAGAAAAGCTACAGATCATAAATGAAACCTGCAGATCATATTGAGAGATTTTTTTTTTTCTTCTAATCACATCGAGTTCATGTCCCCACTACTCATCTGGGAGGGGAGGGAAAAGGTCAGGTTAAACACTGAGGGTTTGGAGTGAGAGCACACTGTGCTGACTGCGGATTTTCCGTGGGATTTAAGGACAATAAGTTTCTTTCCCCACCTAGCGGTCACTAAGAGCCTTTGAGCAGAGCAGCAGCTTAAACCAGAGTGCTCAGGAGCAAAATTGTTTTCTGATTTTTCCACAAAATGGGAAAATCAGGGAGGAGATGGTTGCTCCCTTTGCTGTAGGTTATCTAGCTCAGATGAAAGCAGAGAGGAGGATCCCTGGAGGATTCCGTTTTTTCTCAATATACTCTTAAAATATGACAAGAGTAAGAAACTGAACTGATGGTAAGGAATGACTGTGAACCAATGGTTGGGCTGTGGCTGCTGATTTTTCCTTCTGCTATAATCCTCCTTCTGTGGGTTTTGTGGTGAGTGAGAGCAAGTTTGAAATGTGACAGGCACAGAAACATCTTCATTGCTCAATAGTGTGTTTGGCCTGGCTGGGGTTAATTCTTTCTGCAAATAGTGAGGCATTGGGTGAGGGGAGAGGAACGTGAAATTAATATGAATGTGAATGTTAAGCAAAGCTGTGCTGACTTGCCTAAATAGAAATAAGTAAGGCAAGAGACTAAGCAGTAAAAGTCAAGTTTGAATTCTTCCCATTCCAATACCCTAAGGTGTTATCAATGATGTGAGGAAAATATATGTGAGGCAAAAACATGGTTATAGTACACAAGACATTCCACTGCCTTCCCTGAGCCTGCCCATGAGTCATGCCCTGTGGGGAGTGGTCCTTTGGGGAAAGCAGTGCTTTCTTAATGCTGCCCCTCTTTCAGAGCAGGTCACAAGAGATGAGCCCCAGTGGTGCTTTGTGCTGACTCTGGGTTACCCAGGGATGTCTCCCTGCCTCAGAGCTCGATGATCCCCTGCTGTGTTTCCCAGAACTTCACTGCAATTCTGTTAATCCATAGGTGTGAAATGAGGGTAATGATATTTTTCTTGCTGTGAATAAAACTTTGAAAATGAAAGTTGAAAACTGTAATTAAAATCTGCAGTTATGCCAAAAGTGCTGATAGAGGCTTGTCATTTCCAGGGCAGCTCGAGTGCCCTTCCTTCCAGCTGGAAAAGTCCCAGGGAGCCCCTGTCCTGCCCCACATGTGCCAGGCAGCTCTGGATCATCAGCTCATGCCCCAGCAGACAAACTTCCCAAAGAATTTTGTAGAAAATCCCTGAACTTGAGGCTGCACTGAGCTCTTTGTCCCTCACCTCTGGATGCAGACCCAGGGTGGAGGAGGGACTCAGGCTGTTCATGGTGCTGCTCCTCCATCTCACCCTGGGATACCCAATCCATTGCTTGCTGATGAGCTTCCCCCTCCTGCACACTAATAAAGTCTCATAGCTGAGATTTGAACTGCTCTCAGCTCTAGCAAACTGGGACAAGCTTCCCTGGAGAGGACACACATCTCCCCTCAGACTTCCCACCACTAGTCTCAGGTGTCAGACTGATTTTGCCTTTAATAAAGACCTAAGCCAGGAAGAGAATCTGAAAACCCATGGGAAGGGATCAAATTATCCTGTGGCTCAGGCAAGGAGGAGAAAAAAGGTCTGGCAGGAGGTTTCCACATGTGACACCACATTTCTGAAAAGTATGGTGGGATCAGTATGGAATGGAAAAAGTCAAGTTAAATTCTTTCTCATCTAAAACCTAGTTATTATTTTCTCCACTTGACTCTACAGAGACCTTCATGCTGTGTCTTACAGTGGTATAATAAAGCAGATGGAGAGAAATGTGCATCCTCCCTCTAGCTCTCTTATCAATACCTCTGCTGAACAGTAAATAACAGGGAAATGGAGCTGGCTTGTCAGTGCTCCCAGCTGCCATTGCTTTCTCTAAACATACAGTCAGATATTTATTGCTAAGTGTTCTGAAATATATAACAGCATGGGACAGGCCTGTGGACACATTGTCTTGCTTAAATAAGATATTACTGACAGCCAATGTTAGATACCTCAAGGTTTTTATATTTTTATTTTCAGTAGATGTTTCCCTTACAGAGGGTGCCAGAGAAGCTGTCAAGGCAGTGAAAGGTAGATTAACTGACAAATTTCCAATCAGGTTAGGTTGACAGCTCACTCTAATTCACACCTTGAACACTTAAAGGGTGTGTTTGCAGGGTGTGTTTGCAGGGTGTGTGGCTGCTGGTGCATTGCTGGTGTGGCACAGCCCTGTGAGCCCCTTCCCTGCAGCATCCTGACCCCTGGCCCTGCTAGTCACACTGTTTGTCTGTGGACACGTCCTGCCCTCCTTGGTGGCCAGGACCCTCTCAGCTGAGGCCACCTGCACATTTCTGAAGCTTCACTTTAGGTCATTAGCACTATTAAATATTGAGTGCAACTGAGCAGGACAGACCAGGAGCTCAGTGGCAATGTGTGCCATCAGTCTGAGGACAGATTTTTGGGACACCTCCTTGCAAGCTCCTGGAAACCACACTTCCCTAATTTTTCATCACTGAAATCAAGATATCCAACATCTACCACCTCCTGCTTTCCCACTCATCCTGTCAAAGAGGAAAATGAGTTTGGGTTGGGTACAACATGTTCTTGACATTCACTCTAGCTTTTTTAAAATCACATTATAGTTCTCCTGGTGTTTATAAACAGATTGTTTAATAATTTGTGCTATTCTTTTTCCACACTGATGGTTTTTTGGTTCCCCAGACCCTCATTTTCCACTTTTAAAAGTGAGAGGTACTCTGTTTAATCTCGTAGTGTGCAACACAAAACATTTTATACAAAGAAACAGAGAACTAATATTGCATTGTAGCAACTATTCTGAGTCATCTCGAGGATTAAACAGGAACAAGAGCAGTGGCAGGACCTGAATGTTCAGAGAGATAACAAGGCAGCAGGGAAAGGCTGTGCCAGCAGCAGCATCCCACCTTTGCAGAGGGTGGGTGATGCCTCAGCCAGGATGGGCTGCAGGGAGAAAAACATCTGCCATACAAGAATGGCACATGCTGGACCATCACCAGAATCCAAACATTTGGCTGTTTGGCTGCTGGTGTTTTAGTATTTTGGCAGGGGTGCACTGCTGTCCATCTCATTTCCCAGTGTGGAAAAGCCAAACTTGCCTTTTCCAGAATGCACTGATGGACTGAAAGAGCTGACAGGCCAAAGTCAGACATGTAGCTTCTATCATATCCATATTAATCTCTGGTGTTGAAAAAAAATGAAAGAACTTTGTAGTTTAATTAAAATTGAATTAAATTCCCAAACAGTTTATTTTTTAAAAAAGTTTCTTTTTCTCTGGCAATGCTTGATTGACCTATTTGGTGGATTAGTTACCAGGACATGATGCTTATATAAACTTTCTTAATAAGCTGTGCTAGACACAAACATCCCTTATAAAAACTATTATCTTCTTGCTGCTGACAACTGCATCCTTTTTATTGTTCAGAATATAAAGCAAGGCAGAGAATTCAGAAGACACTTTTATCATTAATAACTTCATAATTTTCCCTTTGCCTATCTTAAATCCAAATACTTAAATTCAAGTGTAGCATTCCTATCTTGGATCTGTGTTTGTAATTTCTATTCCTCAGAGCTTAAAAAAATGAAAAATTAGGGAAATCCTACCATTTTGTCATAATGAATTTCAGTTTCAAACACTCTTGATGTGCACCATCACATGAAATATTTTTTTATTTGACGTTAAGGAGGGGTTGGGAAGGTATTGCAGTGTTTCCTGGGGTTTTCTCTGATTGTGTCTCTGCCTTTGCCCCTTGCTATGAAATGTGAGTCCTGTGTATGGTTTTACAAATCAACACTCTAAAGGAAGCAGGGGCATGACTGAATTCCTGCAGGTGAGGGGATATTTTAGCCCAAAAATGAACCCAGGAGTTGGGGTGAGGCGTCAGCAATGCCCAGTACAGGGGATCACTGCCCTGGTCCTGCTGGCCACACTATTGCTGGCAGCTGCCACTGCCCTCCTTGCCCCTGGGCTCATGCTGGCTCAGGATAAAATTTGCCAAATCAGATTCCTCTTTGAGTTTTACCATTGTGTTCTTTCCTTCACACCAGGAGTTTTCAGTAACCTTTGCTGATGGCTTTCTTTTCCCAGTGCCTTCTTGCAGTGCTTTCCCATGTGAGAGACAAAATAATTTTAAAGTGATTATTTTTTTCTTAATACTAAAGCAGCTGCATCATGTTCCCAAGTCAAATATCCTCATTATTTAAAACAGATCTTGTCTTCATTCCTTCAGTATTTGGTCAGAAGAAATTAAGTCAGCAGAAAAAATAGTCACAGAGCCCAGTTGCCAAAAATTTCCATTACAGAGAGCTCTCAGTCAACTGTCTGCAGACATAATGAACAGGAACTGCAGCCAAGTTCACAGAATATTGGGGACAATTTAAAGAGAAGCTCACAGGACAGTCTGCAGCTCACTTCTCTCCCTAGAAGACTACTTAAAATTTGGAAAATGTGACTGTAGGGTCACTAGAAGTGTAAAGTCCTTCAGAAAAACCTGTATAGAGATGTGCAAATGGCTGAGATCAGCTGCAAAGTGCACTCACCTGGGTTCTTGGGGAAATGACCCAAAGGTGATCAGGAAAATTAATCCTTTTCTTTCAGTAGATCAGAGGCACTGGCTTCAGTTCTCATGTCCTGGTGTTCCCTGGTAATGCAGAAACCTGTGGGACCCCATGATTAGGAAAGATTGAGGTCACAGCAAGATTTATTTTAACTTTTAACAAACCAAATCTGGGAACACATCTCACAAGACAAACAGAATCACTTTTATTTTTCTTTCTTTTGTGGCTGATAAAATGGCCCTGACTAAGGAAACACACCTTGCATCCTAAGAATATATCTAAATAAAAGTGAGGTGAAAGTGGGCAGTGGGAACAGCATTACCCCAGTGGCACTGGTGTGGCTGGGTATTTAGGAATAGCCTGGAGGTGTTGAACAGCCTTTGGTGCAAACACTGCCCTGTTTTGGTAATAACCTCACTGACTTAGTGGTACAACTAAAGCAGCTCAGGAGAGCATCTGTCCCTGTTAATATGAAACATTAAATAAGTAAATAGCAGAAATCAACCATGGAGTGTTACTTGAAGAGGATGAGTTGACACCGACCACCCAGAAAGAGCAGAGACTGAGCAAATTACACTTTATGGAACAGGGTGTTGAGAAAGCTGGAATATATGCAACCTTTTCAAAATGGTAGAGAATTTGGGCCCACATCCTCAGTCAATTAAAGGAACATGAGAAAAGGCACACATCTCATTTTCTCCTGGTTAATTGGCTGGCTTTCCCTATCTCATGGAGCTCTCTTTTTTAAATAAAACCTGGTTAAATGATGTTGGAGCAATCAGGCCACCCATAATTCAGGCTGGGAAGTTGCTGGCCCTCAAGCTGGCTCTGAAGGCACAGAGGACACAGCAGTGACAATCTGCTGAGGAAACAGGGGATATTGCTCTTTGGCTTTGGGGAGACAAAGAAATGCACAGTTCCACAATAACCTACAAAACACATGAAAACTTGAAGCCCTCTCCTTTGCCAGGGAGTGGAAATTCATTAGATACCTGCTGAAGGCAGGCAGCAAGATGTTGCTAGGATTAAGATTTTGCTTCATTTCTGCTCCCTTGGAAAGAGCTGGTGGTGCTGCAAAGACCAAGTGAGACTGTTGGATGGGGAAGAAAATGCAAACGAAATTCTGGGATATATTTAAATGTTAAGTAATGTTTAATGTGTGTGTCTGAGACAGAATGTGCTTAGTTAGGGGAAATAGGAAATTTTCTTAGAAATGACGTGTATTTCTAAGAAATACTGTCATCTAATAAATGAGTATTGACTGAAGATTTGAGGGGAGGGGACTGAACTGACCCAGGGTGTCATTTTTGTGTTGCTCTTGGGATGAGTTTGGCACAAATTGTATAAATGTCAAAAACAGGTAAAAAGATAATTGTTGATGTTATTTGCAATTAGCCTTGCTCATGGTGATTGCTATTCACAGCTGAATCTCTTGAGAGGATTAGTAATACAACTAATGAAGACTAATAATGCAGGTAAATTAGTTTGTATCTGATGTAATGGACTATTTTTGAAACTCTAATTATGTAACTGGGAAATCTGTCCTCATTTTCAAGTTCCAGACGGTTTTAGAACTAAGTCTGATTTTCTGAAAAAATGCCTCAGATGCATCATCTTCAGAACATCTGTATTTAAATTAAGTCTGTCTTGTCCTGTATGATGAGCAAGGTATGCATTTTCTCTACTCTTCCAGGAAGTGTGATTTATGGTTTTATAGTGTGCAGCAGGAATAACAAAATGAGCATCCAGATTAAGTCAGGAAGAGGCAAGTTTGGGTGCTGTGCAGGGATGGGGGCCAGATTTGTTGCATTACTTCAGACTGAAGGAACATCCATGTAAGAAGTGAAATCTGTGCCCTGCAGAGATTTAGGAACTCTTGCAAGCACCAGCTCATACCATGAACTGAACTCCTGACCCTGCTTGTCCACCTGTGACAGCACAGTGGGATTTTTCCCTCTCAGTCCTTGTCTTCCACATGCCCATGGTGTTCTTGGCTGGTGTTTGGGGGCTTGGTAGGACTCAGGCTGAATTTGCTTCCAGGTGAGTTTGGATAGTTCATCCCCCTGGGAAATGGGGGCAGGTGAGCAGAAGAGAGGAGATTGCAGAGCAACACACCCTCATCTTCCTCCCTCCTTCATACCAAACCTGGGATTTGGTAGCAGGGGTTTGATATGGGACAGGCAACACTTCCACATTGTTTTTCAAGAACAGGATTTTTTCAGCACTTTTCATAGACAGGCACTTCTATTATTTCCTGTAGAAGTGCATTTAAATGATCTTATCCTCTTTCTATCATTTGTGACCCCTTAAAAATTAATCTGCAGGCCTTTTGCAGCAAACTGAGAGCCACCAGCTAGAAGATCTCCCAGATCACATCTTGCAGCAGCCAACACAGTGTCTGCAGGCTTGGCATGTCCTTCCCTCCTCTGAGCACCTTGAAAATAAACCAGCTCTTGTGTGTGTTTAGATTGTACTCTTGGCTTCTCTTTGGCAAGGAACAATGTGGGCAGAGCAGTGTTTTGCTCAGGTGGGTTTTTTTGGGTGTGTGCATGTGAGGTCTTTATGGAAAACTCTTCTCCAGCAGCCAGCAGCATGTGTGTGTGTGATACACATCCAGGAAAGAACTAGGAACAGATTCCTGGAGCTCTTGCTCATGCCAGACATCCTTGTACTGGAAGAAGGGCTCAGTGGGAGCTCTGCCTTGCAGAATTCCTGTATGCTCTTTTGTCCTCCTGACTTCAGTTAATGGGAGAGCTTGTCCTGGCCCTCTGCAGCATTGGGAAGCTGTGATGGTTAATAGGAGTTACCTGTGTGCTACCTCTAGTTTGGTTCCTATCTCCTGCTGAAAAACAGAAGAAATTATTGCAAGGAAACTGGTGAACTCCTGTGGTGTCACAGAACTGCAGCCAGCAGGTCACAGAACCTTTAAAGCCAAAATTGTGGTGATCAGAAGGTAAAACCTTGAGTGGAATAACAAGAAAAATTTCTCAGTGGTGTGTTGTACCTTTGAATAATCCATGTAAGGAGTGCAAAAAGTCCAGTAAAAAAGGATTATTTAGTGGGCAAGAGGAGCCTTGGTGAGTGAGGGGGCACCAGAGACCAGCTGGGTACAGGGAGCTGTAACATGGCTTGTGCCTCTTTCTAGTGAGTCTGATTTTGTTCATGAACAATGACTACTGAACATCTTAATCTAGTCTTAATTTTGGTTATTGTTAAATGTTTTCTTCTCTGTTGTTTCTCCAGGGAAATGTTAAGTTATCCTTTTTTTTTTTCTTTCTTTCTTTTTTTCCCCATCTGTCTACTGGTGTTTATCTCTTCCTGGAAGAAATCCAAGTTTAGCAATTAAGGCACTAGGAACAGTCAGAGGTTGGATCAGCAGATAAAATGTAATTATAATAGATCTATGAATCTCTCTGCAGTAAATATTTTAGCACCTTAGGCCAAATCCTCCAGGAACACAAACAGAGTTTTGGAGATCAGTGTCTTACACCCACTGGGGATCTGTGTAAAACTGCACTGACAGCTCCACTGTGGTTGTGTGGCATAATTAAAAAAAAAAAAAAAAATTACCTTAGGAAGATGATGAGGTGCAATACCTGCCCAAAAGGCAGTTTGGATGAAATGTGTGATTTTTTTTTTCTCCCATCCTGTGATAAATGCTTGCTTATTTTTCCCGTGGCAGTTTTCAAATACCCTGAAATAGAATTATCTCTGTATAGGTAAAATCTTAAGTTGCAGTGGTGAGCAGCTGGATTACATATATTAACTGGACAAGGGGTGTAACTTATTCCCTAATTTGGGTCCTTAGGTGAAGGTAGGTTTGTGGCACAAACATTCCAGAGAAAATAAAAACACAAAAAAGATGGAGAACAGAAAATTCCCCAGAGCCCTGGGGAAACTGAGGTCAAATGTTATCCCCTGAAACTGCAAAGTGCCAGATGTTGTTTTGGCACCTCCTGGAGTGGATCAAGGGCTGCAGAGGGACACGTGGGAAGGTTGCTGGCCACAGACATGGCAAGAGAAGGACTGGAGTGAGCAACAGCCCCCTAGGTGATCAAAAGTTTTCCAAGAGACTGTATGGATGAACCCTAACTCAAGATGAAAAATCAAAAGAAAACTGAATATTAGGACAATGGAAGCCTGGTGGCAATTCCTGCTTGCCAAAACTGAGGGGCACAGGTCCTGTAGGAGCAAAGGCAGCAGCAGTTAGATGGGAACAGCTTATTGCATAATGGAAGCAATTAATCCCTCAATGTTCCTTCACAAGCAGAACTAATAACCTGATATCTTTTAAACAATGACAGCTCCACTAACTCAATAGAGAGTTTAAAGAGAGCATTGAATAAGAATGCAGCATTATTATAATAGGAAGAAAAACAGTCTCATTGAAATGTTAGGTACCTGCTCCATCCTTTAACAAACAGAGATTCTAGGGAGCTGAGAGTAAAATTTGAGTCTATAAATCTTCCTGTATTACTGTATAACATTAACTGTGTAACATAACACAAAATACAATATAATATAGTGATATAGTATAATAATATACAATTTGAAAGGTGCCTGGTCTTCAAAACCAGGGTTCAAGGCTCATCTGGCCCTTCTGGGTGGCCTCTCCTTATGTGGAGCTGATATGAAAACTCTTTACCTCAACCTTGTATCTGCACTGAGTGTGTGATCAAAGAATAAACCACAACCATCTTTAAAGTCACCAGAAAGCTGCATGTCTATCAGAGATGTATTTATTTATGATTCAGAAATGCCAAAAACATAATTTTCCTTCAAGGTTTGCCAATTCATTTGAAAAAAAGATGTAAAGGATGCATCTGTGCAAAGGTTTGGAGTCACACAGCTGGAAAAGGGGGAAACCAGTTGTTTATCCCTTCAGAGGTCTTGAATTTGCACAAGTAAACACTGCAGAGGCTGCAGAGGATGTGCCCACACCATGTCTGTGTCTAGATGTGAGTGCTCAGAGGGGAAAAGCTGTTCCAGAAGCTTTTGGAAGCAATAATGAGCAAAGCTCGTGGCAGCACCAACACATCTACAACACACAGTGATGTTCCCTTAGAAATATGCTACTGTGGTTATGTGCACACCAAGAGAAAACATACCCCATGCAGATTTCTTGGTCAGTTGGGTTCTGGCAGGGGAAGACAATTAGAAAGAGGAGTTTTCAGGCATAAATCAGCTTTGCTTGGGCTGAGCAGCATTTGTGGTGTAAGAAATGTGGGCCCAGCAATGGCAGATGCTCAGCTGTGCTTGGCTCTTTCACTGCATTTCAGTGTTCAAGAGGCTGTCCCAGGGGGAGGCAGGAGCTGGGGGTTACCTGGGTTTTAGGGAACCACACCAAATTGATTCATTTTGGGAAAATGTGTTTTGCAAACAGTGAATAAAGATCAAAACCCCTGAAATGACATTATCTCTGACAACCTTCATTTCTGTGGGATATTTTTGTCCTCTGAAACAGCACTTGGTGGTGATGATTGAAATAGGGTGCTTTTGTTGTTGTTGCTGAAACTAAAAAAAGCAAATACTTCTGCAATTAGAATTTTCAGTTGGGGTGGGGTTTTTTAAAATTATTTTTTTCCCAGTAGGCTCAAGGATATTTATTGGAAATTGCCAGTAGGAGCTACAAAAAGTTGTCTTGCTACATACAACTTGTCATTTATTTGTGTAAAAGTTAGCTCTTGGAGAAATGCTTGTTGTTTAGGTCTGTTCATTTTGCTTTTGTTTTCCTGGAAGCCAAGTCCATGAATAAAGAATCACAGAATGGTTTGGGCTGGGAGGGACCTTGAAGATCATCTTGTTCCATCTCCTGCCATGGGCAGGGACACCTTCCACTATTCCAGGTTGCTCCAAGCCCCATCCAGCCTGGCCTTGGACATTTCCAGGGATGGGGCAGCCAAAGCTTCTCTGAACAACCTGTGCTAGAGCCTCACCCTCACAATCAAGAATTTATTCCTAATCTCAGCCTGCCCTCAGATTGCCCTGACCCATGTGCAGGATGTTGCACTTGGCCTTGTTGAATAATAAACCTTTGTGAGGTTTATTATACTCCTTATATGAGATTTTTTCTTCTTTTCTCAGAATCAATCATGATGACAGCTGCTGCCCTCAGACTTCCTATTACAAACAAACAAACAAAAAAAAAATCCAGAACTTTTGGTTCAGATATTTGTCTCAGTTTACAAAGAGCAGACAGATAGAAGAAGAAGCTGCCTGTCAATATTAAATGCAAAGGAAACATCTCTGGCTTAGGAAACCCCTGGAGGGCAAAATATCCATTTTGGAGAGTAACCATTCACTGCCAGGTGCTTGTATTCCTTCCCATGCACCTGTTCTCAGCCAGTGCTGGAAAAAGGACAATGGGTTTTTATCTTCAGCAGTATCTCAGGTTTTTGTCCTCATGTTTTTATTTCGTGTCATGAAACATTTTGTTGCTTCAAAAATGTTTCTCAGCAGCAGCAGCACACCTGATTTTTGGAGCTACTTAGGCTGCACATCACAGCAGAAAATGAACCAGCTTGTTGATATGGTAATCTACATTGCGAAGTTGCATCTGAAACAACAAAAAAATTGAGTGTATTGAAACAGAAAGGTGCTGCAGTTAGGTGCACCCCAGGTAACTCTGAAAACTGTCACATTTTGAAAGTAACCACAAAAAATTAAAAAGACATGTGACAAAACCTAATGGAAATCCTTTAAAAGCTTAATACAAACTTCATTAAATGACAATCAGAGCAATAAACTGTTTGTGGTTTGCTCCAGTCATATGAGCTCATTTGTGGCTTGACTTTCTCCTGATGAAATTCTTTGTCAGAGCTGCTCTCAAAGGCAGGAAAAACAACAGGTTAGTTTCATACACCTGATTTAATAAGATTGCCCAAATTATCATTTTTCACTGCTGCCAGGGAATCAGGAACAACCCCATATTCTTCTCCTCAGACTCAGTCATTTTGGCATCCACAGTGTTTGGATCAGGGAAGTGTGAAAGAAACACTTGGTAGCAGCAGCCCAGTGGAAAGTTTCAATAAGTGGTTCAGGCCAATGCAGCAATGGCATGGGGTCATCTGGATGTAGAAACCTTGGAGAACTTTACACTAGAAATAATCAGTGGAGCCCCAAGGTGTTGTGACTTCACCAGCTCCTTGGTACAGCCACTCTCAGGACAAAGTGGAAGTTCTTCAAAAGGTTCAATTTGGTTAAAGAATTGCTGAGTTGTGTGTAAGAGAAGAAAAGGCCTCTCTGCAGATGCCTAAATAATCTGCTTTAGCTGTGCTGAGTTCCTCTTGCCCACACCTGATGCCATTTGGATTAGCTCTGGTCACACTGATAAACCTGGAGAGGTTTATTTGCACCCTGCCTGGAAAATATCCCAGCTGTCAAAAATAAACCTATACATCATTCCCTTTCGGGTTTTTTTCCCCCCACTCCTAGATTTTATACTCAAGACTTCAAGTTTGATAAGTGAAAAAACCATTTAATCAAAACACCTTTCAAAAAAGGAAACTACAAATTAAGAGGACATGTTGCCTTAACAAATGTCTTCAGCTAATTTGAACCAGACAGCTGCTTGAGGAATCCCAGAAGGATGTAACATAAGGCTGTGCCTATTTTTCACCAGCAGCCTCCAAGAAAATTTACCAATTTTTCTATTATTTATTAAGGTCTTCTGTGTTCTTTTTATAGAAATCTGTCCAGAAGGAAGCAGGACTCAGCTTCTGCCTCTGATGGCCCAGGCAGAATCTCGTGCTGTGTTTGACATGCTGGTCCCTCAGAGCCTGGAAAACATGAAGAAATATGAGATGTCCTGCAGGAATGTGGAAGACATCATGTGCCTTGGAACTTGGTGAATTTCCAGCAAAATTTACTTTTGCTCCAGATTTATATTAATTCCTCAAAATCTGCCAGTTGTGATGCTCTTAGCTAAGAAAACCAGAGGAAATTGAAAATCAGGGTAGACCAGAGTCACCTTTGCACACAGGGTCTGAGTTAAAAGAACAGCTTTAGGTACCCTATGATCCTGGGGAAAATGTCTGCACAATGCAAAGCAGCTGTGAAAAGCCAAGAACATTATGGAAGCTGTGTTAACAAGGGAATAGGGAGTAATACAGAAAGTCCAGGGGCCTGACAAATTAATCAGAGCTGGGCAGCAGTTTGAGAAACCTCACAAGGATATAAACCAGAGCTGCTGGATAGATGCAAACACTGCAAGGGGTTGGGTTGTTTCACTTCCAGAGGGTCTGAGCTTATAGAGGATGCTGGGGAGAGGGAGTGGGGTTTGCAGCACTAAGGGAAACCAGGGGTGATGCTTTGGGGTGTGTGACACAGCTCCTGTATGCAGGGCACACCTGGGGAGATGGACAAGGGGAATGGCTTTAAGATGAAGGGGGATAGATTTAGATTTTATATGAAATTCTTCCCTGTGAGGGTGGTGAGGTCCTGGCACAGGCTGAGCAGAGCAGCTGTGGCTGCCCCATCCCTGGAGGTGTCCAAGGCCAGCTGGGTTGTTACCTGGTCTAGTGGAAGGTGTCCCTGTCCACAGCAGAAGGTGGGAATGAGATGATCTTTAAGGTCCCTTCCAACCCAAACCATTCTTTGATTCTGTGGTTTATGGGCCTGAAACAGGATTCAGAACATAAGGGCAACCTGAAGCTGCAGCATTTGAGAAACAAACTAGTAGATGGAGTAAGAAAAGACATAGAATATTTGAATGAAAAGAATTTCAGGCAATGTTTTCTACACTGAGTCTCTGCTCAGGCTGCACAATATATATTTAGTCAATCTTATCCATTAAAAGCAGAATTGTGTTATTTAGTTTCCAATTAATAGATGTATTTCAGCCTCCTAGGCAAAGACACTGAGTAACTGGAGACAGACCTGCTCATGCTGCAGATCAAATTGCTTTAATCTCTTTTAAGGGTGTTTCTTACTGATGCAGCTCCTTGTTCCTTTGTCTGCTTATCAGATCACCATAGTATATTCACATTCTAAATGCACAATGCTCTGCCTGAAACCTGCTTAAAACTGGTAAAGATCATCTTCAGATCCAGATCTCTATTACTCATTATATGGAACATGAAAGAGGGGAGTGTTTTTTCCCTGTGCAAAAGCATCACATCCTTGGGTAAGTTTGGTGGTTCACTCCATTGCAGTGCTGTTCTCTGAGCCCATTGTGTTTATTTGCTCTGAATCTGTTCCACCATTGGAAGAGGCAGGTAAGTGCAAGAAGAGGAGTTTAAGAGGCAAGAGATCAGGGTCATGAAAAGGAGGAAATGGAGAGTGGTGAGTAGAAGCATGAAGTGGAAGGAGAAAAAAAAGGCTGCAAGAGGAGGGAAAGGCACAGATAGATACCCAGGGTGAGATGGGAGGATGTGGGAGCCACTGGAGCTTGGCAGAGGACCCAGCACTGAAATGCAGGGCACAGGGAATCTGCAGAGACTGTGATCTGAACCATCCAGGGCATCCAATCTTCTGCTCAGCTCATGGGACTGGGCTTGGGCATCACCTGGGAGGAGGCTGAAATCATGGAAACACTTCAGTGCCAGAACTGATGTAACCAGGACAAAAGAATGGTTTAGAAGAGGCAAGCAGTTTTGCTTCACAGCACAGATAAATCTGATTGTATTATGTTTCCTGGTTTTGTTGGCAAAAATCTGACAGCATGAGACAACAAATGGCTTTTAACTTATTGTTTTCTCTGAGGAAAGCATTATATTTTAAAGATCTCCCCATTAAATCTGCATATTCTTGGAGCCTGAAGAAAACAATCTGATGGAGCAAGGGGGAGGAAGGGGATGGAACAGCTGAAAATCTATTTGCTAAGTCCTGCAATGGAGAATATATATTTTAATGTGAAACAGTGATGACAAGGGAAGCTTTAGACAGCTTCAAAGCAAAAGCATCCAGGCAGGCAGTCCTGCAGGACTTCAAAACCTTGCATGGAGACAAAGCTTTTTGTACATCAGAGCTTGAAATTCAAATCAAGTAGAGAGTGAGCCAAGCCAACTTTGAGCATTTTGCATTTCACTTGATTTCCTTGAAGGCTGCAAGAGTTTCTTTATCATTTTCTTGCATCACATGCCATTTTCAGCACTCTTTTGCAGGTGTTTCTTTCCTCCTTTTTTTCCAGTTTCTTTGAGTGGTTACACAGATTTGTGGTGTATCACATGTGTTTTTTCAAGTTTTTGTTCAGCTGGATTCTCTTTCCCTCCCTTAAGCCTCAAAGGCAGATTTACAGGAATCTTTCAGAGATATGACACTGCATTATTTTAAAAGCTTTGCTCTTCTTATCTCCATGGCCTTGGAGGTCACAAAGAACTACATGTGAGGATAAGCATCATGTTCCCCAGCATGGAATAAAGTCAGACAGGATTGCAAAAAACACTTTAACACATAAATCCAGATACTCTTTGCAGTGTCTCCCCTCTCTCCTATCACTGCTGAGATTTCTTGAATTTATTTTAAAAAAAGACAGGCGGGGGGAGTGCCAGGAAGAGCAAAAATATCCCCAAGCCTCTATCAAAGGACCTGAAATAACATTTTAATTCCATCCAAATAATGCTGGTTCAAGAGTGGCTCAGTAAAGATATTTTATTACAAAAGCAGTAAGGAATTTTGTTGCCTTACTACTGATAGAGTTTATATTTCATTAATGAATATCAAAAAATCATCTAATATAGAATATTTTCAAATTAAGGGCAGAGAGGAAATTACATTTGCTTTTGCTAGAGGAGCAACTGGATATTGGAAAATTGTTGCAGGTTTTGCTGGATTTGATTAAAATAAATGCTTACAGCTTGGTTCTCCATTGCTCATGTTTTATACTGTAATTTCAGCCATGCTTTCTTTATGTGCTGCTGCAATTAAGGAACCTGGATGTTTTATAACTCACAGCTCTGGTTCAGCTCAGCTGTGCCAGAGACTTTGGGTGTGAATCTCAACTTTGGCCACATCCAGAGACAACTGAGGTGAGTGGAGGGGTGGCACCCCAAATCTTGGCTCCTAGGGTGCAATATCAAACCCTGCACCAGTTGCCTCCTGATCCCAGCAGGATGAGACCCAGGTGGTTGAATTAGCCCCAACCCACACTCCTCCTTTATTTGTCCAATAAAAATTGGACAAATAAGCCTGGTTTGGCCAGTGGCACTGGTTACCCTGCAGGGCAGCAAGGGGCTTGGTGGCACCTTGGGGGCTCACAGGCTCCCATTGTGGGTCCCTGGGGATTTCAGCATCCCTGCAGTGAATGGTGACACTTAGAGACTGTCAGGGAGTGAGGAGAGGGGCTTGAGAAAAGCTGTGCCCAGCCAGATGTGGAGGAAGGAGGCAGGAGCAAGAAATAGTTCTGCAGTGATTTAAGCAAGACAAAGGGGCAGTGCTGCTTTTGGCTGTGCCTGGTGTGGCTGAGGGAGATGAGGCTCATTTGGCCAGCAGCCACAAAATATCTCCTTGTGTTCCCCTGCATTTCAGTGTTCTGCCTTTCCACAGAATTCAGTTTGTCCCTCTTGCTCCTAACCCTGATATCACTGGCATGCTTTTAATCTGAAGACAAAAATTACAAAATTCTACAAGGAGAGGGAGCTACTCCAGGAGCTAAGGTAAGGGAATGAAACAGGATTGGAGAAGCAAAGGTTTCAAACTGAGGGTTGGCTTAGATTAGATATTAGGAAGAATTTCTAGACTGTGAGGGTGGTGAGGCCCTGGCACAGGTTGGCCAGAGCAGCTGTGGATGCCCCATCCCTGGAAATGTTCAAGGCCAGGCTGGACAGGACTGGAGGAAGGTGTCCCTGCCCATGGCAGGGGATTTGGAATAGATAATCTTTAAGGTCCCTTCCAGCCCAAACCATTCTGTGACTCTGTAACACTGATTCAGCTCTGGGCATCTTCTCCAGCTGAGTGTTGGACACCAGCTGTGTCCCTAGGAGGAGGCTGCTATTGCAATACCCAGCCCTGGCCCCCCTTTCTCTGGGCAACCCTGGAGTCTGTTACATCACAGGCTCAGACAAGAGGGGGTGGCACAGGAATCCTCACAAATGTAACAACCTTAATGCTGGCATTTGCAGTAAAATGTGAGAGGATGGCAATTCCTGCTGTGTGACTCCAATTCTGATGCTATTTCCAGGTAAGGACAAGAGGATGATCTTTTCATTTGGCTCTGCTGCACAGGTCTGAGCTATCTGTTGCTTCCATAACCTTTAAGGTCTTTTCCAGCTGGAATGGTTCTGTGGTTCCACACTGAGTGGTGTCTTTCTGAGGGACAAGGTACTCAGCCAGCTCTGGAGGATTGGTTCAGCATCTCCTCTGGGGATATGTCTGCCAGGCAGGAGGGACAGGGAGTGTTCAGCTGTGGCTGGACAGAAACTTCATTTCTATGGGGTATTTTTGTCCTCTGAAACAGAACCTGGTGGTGATGATTGAAACAGGGTGAGCCAGCCTCTGGCAGCCAGAGCTGAACACTCACTGCCCCTCCTGCCTGGCAGACACATCCCCAGAGGAGATGCTGGACCAATCTTCTTGCTGAAATTTCATGCTGAAAGGCAGAGGTGCAGAGGGGTAGAAGCAGTCTCCTGTCACAGGAGTGATTCCTGCCTCTGAAGATATTGCCCCTTACTTCTCCTGAGACCAGCAGGAGTCTCTCAGCATCTTCTGCTGTGTAGAGCCAGGTGAACCACTGTGCTCAACATTCACTCAACAGAAAAATGTGCTGTTGGCCAAAGGAATTTTGGTAAAAATACCTTCACTTAATTCTGTGTATTTTTGTTTAATTGTTCCTAAGACTTTTTCCAAGGAAGGGCAATTCCAAATTTAGGTTGAACTGACTGCAGAATACACACCCAGCTGGAAATGCTGTCAGCTTTCAGTTTGGGGGTCTCCTCAGAAACCAATGAAATGTGTTGTGGAAAAACTAAAAACCCCAAGTAATTTTGGCTTTAAACACTTGACCCACAATTAGCATTTTGCCTTTTTCTAACAGGAAACACAGAAGCCCCAGGCTGTGTGACTGGCGTTGTTGAGTCAGGAGGAGACTCAGGGGGGACCTTGCTGTTCTCTACAACTCCCTGAAAGGAAGCTGCAGCCAGGAGGAAGCTGCTCTCTTCTCCCAGGTAACAACTGCTAGGACAAGTGGAAATGGCCTCAAGCTGTGCCAGGGAAGGTTTAGATTGGACATTAGGAATAGTTTTGCTGCTGAAGGGGTGTCCAGCATTGGAACAGGCTGCCCAAGCAGTGGTGGAGTCACCATCCCTGGAGGGATTTGAAAGATGTGGCACTTGGGGACATGGTTTGTGGTGGGCTTGGCAGTGCTGGGTAAATTGTTTGGCTCAGTGGTCTTAGAGGTGTTTCTGACCCCAATGATTCCATGATCCCATTATTCTGCAATTTCCATGTGCAGTGATTGAGGACAGGATATTGCAGAGCACTCATGGTGTGGGCTGGCTTTGTAGGTACAGAAGCATCTTATACATCAGGATGTGGCTCTGTGCCTGTGAGGGAGGAGAGAAATTAATTCTGGTGAATCTGGAGAATAATCTCCATGACCATGTAAAACCTTAAATGTTTTGTAGGATGCTTCAGTCAGCAGTAGATGAGGAGTCCCTGTGTGCACAGGCAAGGGTTTAAGCTGTATATAACCAACAGGGGGCATTAGGTTTATGCTTATTAAATGTGTATTTCTATTCCTAGCAGAGAAAAATCTCTGAGTAGTTTGATTGAAAACAGCAGGATGTGAATCTTGTACCCTATAAAAGATGCAGGATTCTGTCATTTTTTTGTTTTATTTCCAGAAGATTTAGTAACTGTGTAAGTCTGCTTTTCTTTAGGTCTAGCCTATTCTGAGACAAAGATACGTGAGATAGATGTAATTAACAATCAGATGTTTGCATGATTTGCAGCTCAAAAAGCACTTGAAAAATATAAGTGTTTCTGGTACAAATTTGTTTTTATTGATAATTCCCAGTTTTCTAACCAGAAATGAACATTAGGCTGCAATTATACTTTTCTTATGGAAATGAGATTCAGCAGTGCACAGTCAACTGCTGCCCTTAAATTTGGAGAAATCCTTGCCCTGAATTATTTGATTACTGAATGCAAAGAACTTCAGTGAGGAGCTACAGTGCAAGCACAAATTGTGGTCTTTGGAAATGAAAGTAATATTTATTACAGAGATAATTATTATGGCTACAACCACTCATACTCCTGTACATGGTACTATTCATATACACATTCCTTTTATATTTATATTTTGTATTCACAGCACTGACTACCACCTTTTTCTCTTTACACATGAAGTGGGAAATTGTAGCCTGTTCTGCACTCCTGTCACACCCCAGCAACTGGAAAACTGTTTTAGGTGATTTCTACAATCTGTAGTTAACTTGAGCTGCATTTGGAAACATGGAAATAGATTAAGGAATTAGTTGTTAAATAGGTAATACAGCTGTGACCAGCTTTCATAAAACAATGTCAAAACAAATTATTGTCCCAAATGTACAGATGCTTTATATTTCAATAAGTTGATTTAATTACCTGCCTTATGTTAAAATGGGTTTCACGCCACCTAATAACTTCTTCCAAAGTAAATTAAAAGTTAAGATTTTGAAATGAAGAAAAATAACCCTCCAGCAGTTGCAGGGTTTTTGCCTGGGATGCTTTCAGCAACTATTGTTCCCCCACAGTCAGAGAAGAGAAATTCTAATGGATCAGCGGCACACAGTAACTCCTTTCCCCTGAGCCCTCTTTAAACCCCTTGTCATAAATAAATTTTAAAAAAGCAAGACGAGTTTGGTGCATTTTTATGCAGTAAGAAGTTGTTTGGAGGGAGGGATGGATCCAATTAATCAGTGGCTTGACTCTGAGGGACACCTCATCCCAAGACTTTTTCCACATCCTAAATGTGCTGCAGGCAGTGCAAGGTCTGTAATCTTCAGGCTGGTCACCCATTACAGACAGAAAAATGTATTTTATCTTATACTGTTTACCTGGCACGTTTGTAAGCACAAGGGAAGGAACCAGATCACCTACAAGGATTTATTTATTTATTTATTTTTAAGTTGCTTGGTCAATATCCTGGCACATCCTTCCTTCTCACAGAGCAGAATTTAGTGCCCTGCACTACTTAACTCAGGCTGAGCAGCATTTTAAACAGGATCTCATCTGCTGGGCCAGTTTTTGTTAGTGAAGAGTGGTGTTACTCTCTGTATCCAACAGAACAGCAAATTAGGGACACCTTTTCCATGCTAATCAATTAGTCACAGAAGATGTTTCTGCTTTCCAAAGAAGTGCTGGAGTAGCAGCTGTGTGACTTGTTCTGAAAGGTCTGTGTGTCAGCAGCTTTTCTGCAGAGCCAGCAGCAAATCCTAATAAAACTTAATATGAGAAAACACTGCCAGTGAGGTGAGAGGTTGAGATTAAGTGCACTAAAAAGAGGCAATTCCATGCTAAGTCTTTTTTAACTTCTCTGAGGAGTCACTATTATAAACATACCAATTTAAGGGCTTCTTTCTGCTCCTGTGAAAATCAATATGAAAACTCACACAGAATTAATCTAAAAAAGAAAAAGCAGCCAGCCAGCCACCATTCATCCTAAACTTGGACAGCTAAACTTTCTGACTTTCCAGTAACACAAGTTATAGCAAGTATGTTTAAACTCCAAATTAGCTCCATGCTGGGTTCTAATGATAATTTCTATTAAAAAAAAATAAAATTGCAGTTGAGATAAGCCCTGATTCAAATTTCATTCTCAAAGATAATTTTTATAAATAAGTGTATATAAATAAGTTTAAAATTGGAAAAATTCCCCATCAATTTGTTCTTAACTGTATCACTATTAATATAAAATATTTCCCCAAACATATTAAACACTTTACTTAGATTGCCTGCATTAGAAGAAAATGTTGTGTTTATCACCTTTTTCTGGTGTTTGCATTTGTAGGTATGTAACTTTCAGGACAATTTAATGTGTCGACCCTTCAGCTGCCAGAAAGTATTGAAATTTTCTGCTGTACTTGAGGCAAAATCCCCAGGCCCTCAGAAATATCCCTGTAAGAAAAAATGTGGTGAACTTTTAATTCTGGGGAAGGTTTTTTTCTTCTGTAGCTCCTGCTGATTTCAGAAGAAGCTTCAAAACTGGCACTGTTCTCACATGGAGAAAGGTCCAGAGAGGTTTCAGATGTGGGAATAACCTGGACATCCTCTGGGGAGGAAAATGAAGTGTCTCATTTTGCCACAAGCACCTGTGATGACTGACTGGTCTGTCCCCCTTCCTGCCAGTGCATTTTCCTGTCTGCTTCCCACATGTGTATGCTAGCACCTGTGGAAGGACAAAAATATTCATCATCCAAAAAAAACCCCAAGCCATGATCAGAACCAGAGCCCCAATCCTTGGGTCATAGGACCAGGGATTCTCATTTTGCTCTTCTTCAGCAGAGAAATTTCTTCACTTTGGAATCCCCCAGAAAGCCTGGAAACCCAGTCAGACCACAGCCTAAGAAGCAATTCATGCCTTGGAGTCTGCAGGAAGCCTGAAGATCAGCTCTGATGCAGAAAATGGCTCAATTCTCCAGCAGGGTGCTTGCTCTCCTCTCCCATGTGTGGCTGTGGCTCCAGAAGAGTGGGAATTATTTGCTTTGTTATTTATTTATTTTTGCTTTATCCTTTCACACTCCCCCAGTTCTGTGCTGGGATTGTGACCTTTGGGGTACAAGGGGGGATTTCATGCTGTTAGGGGCTTCTATCAGACTTAATCCAGATTATTACTCCTCTCTGAAAAAATATCCCTTTATACTAGGATAGCATTTATTACTGAGTTTCCTGCTCCTATGGTGCCAAGGATTTATTGCTGTTTCAAGTAATCCAAAGACTCCCCAAAATATGGAACCCTGGAGTCAAGAGCAGAGTTTTTAAAGTGTATTGCAAACTCTACCCAGGAAGGACCTGTGAGCCTGTGCAGTCCTTGCCTCTGTCACAGATTTCCTCAGAGCATGCCTGCAAGGATGATTTTGGGGTAAAAATCCAGGCTTAGTCAAAAAGGCCAAGAGAAGAAGAATGTGCTTCTTATGTGCTTCTGTGACCTGTTCTTAGATGGACACTACTTTAAATGCAAAATGCTTCTTCTAAGATAAACCAGTGGATTGTTTCCAATTCTGAATCTTTTCTGTGATGATTCAGCTATTGGCAAAAACAAGCTGAAGAGTACAATGTTGAAGCACTGTCATTTCCTCTTCACATGATTGTTATCTCAGGTACTACCTGTTCAGGGTAAAAATATTTTCCCCTTTAAAAAAATACAAACCAAAACCACAAAAAACCCCACTAACAACCAACCAACCAAACCAAAAAGAAAAGAACCCCAAACCAACAGCAAGAAGAAAAGGACATGAGTCCATTTTTCTTGGTTCTCTGTAATTAATACAGTGATTTATCTCTGTAAAGCCTGCCAATAAATTATTGGTTGCTATCAACTTATTTCTCAGGATGAAAGTCTGTGAGAGGAAGTTACCATGGACTCATTAGAGCCCCCAATGATTAATGTGGGTGCTGATAATTGCTCTTCTTATGATGGAAGAACATTTCCTCCCCTTATTGCACATCACCCTTTTGACCACTGAGCATTTCTGTGATTTTCCCTTGTCCCAAACATTGCTTCCTGCAAGCTGCCATCCTGTGGTACTGGTCATACTGGGGTTTTACATTAAATCAGAGGACTCTTCCTTCCAAGTAGGAGTTTGAGATTTCCACCTCTTCTCTCCTGAAAGACATGAAAACTTTCACTCGTATCACTGTATGCTTCCCTACCCACAAACATGCTGTAGCATGTGTCAGGATTTCCCTCCAGGGTTAGAAATTATGAGCTCTGTACCCTTGGGAATGAGGGATTTCCTTTCTTCCAGGGTGAAGGTATACGAGTCTTGGTTTGGACCCTGCAGCACCTGCCTGATGCTGTGATAATGGACTTGGAAAGTTTTGATGCTGTTCAATTCAAGGTGTTATTTTAGGTCATTTCAGAAGCTTTAATGGCTCCCTGTGACTGCACAGCTGGACTCATGGTAACTGAAGCACAGACCTTGCAGGTGAAGGAGTATGAAAAATAACATTAATAAAATGATAATGTTTTAACTTTTTCCCAAGTGTCTGATTCTGGCTTAAGAAAAGACTATGGAAAATAAAAATTGAGTTTCTAGCCACTCCAAAGGGAGGCAATGCCCACATAATGCCTGGGTTGCTTCTGCCCTTATGTCTGTGTATTACAACCCACACTTCAGTTACATTCCCCACAATATTTCATGTATGTGTGTGTATAAACCTCCCCCACTGACTTCTTCTGACTTGTGTGCAACTTTGGCCCGCAATATCTTTGGTGTGCCCACTAGAGGAAATGAAAGCTATGAAATAATAAGGCAAGGGCTATTAAAAGTGTCATTTTAAAAGCAAGCAAGAGCTGTTATTGCTAAATTTGCTGTTAAACAGGGATCTTCCATGAAGCTGTGCAGGTCATTCAAAGGGTCTTCCACTGCCCATTCTTCCTGTACTTTTCATAAGCTCATGGGGAATGCAGAGGTTGTGGTCTGGAGAAGTGTTTTGCTCTCACAGCTGTAAGCAAAGCCTCCAGACACTGAATGCATAAACTTCTGCTGAACTGGGACTGCTAAAGTATCCTGGATGTCTCAAGTTGGGCACTGTGATTTCCCTGACCATTTTGACCTTAATCTCCCTGTGCCCCAGTTTCCTGTCTGATCCCAGTATGACAAGGTAAAATGCAGAAGATATTCAATGGTGCCCACAAAGCACCAGCAGATTAGTGGTGAGCACCAAGCAGAAAAAAATTAATCATGCCATACTTGAGCAGAGGTTGGCTGGGGTCCCAGGAATGTGGCACAGGGCCATGAGAGGTGTAAAAGGGAGAGGCTAAGCCATTCTCTATGCACTGAGCCATCCTCAGAGCATCCCAGGTGCAGGATACACAGGGAGCCTTGATTCTTCCTAATTCCTGTCTGCTTGACTCAGCTGAATGCTGCTGCCTCCTATAAGTTCTGCATTCCTTTGCTTTGTACTGCCAAAGGGACTGAGGAACAGGAGATTCACAACATCCAGGTCTGCTTGTCCAGACTTAACTTGCCCAACACAACAGAGAATAAAGAATCCTCATCGGTGCCAAATTAGAATCCAGCGAGTACTTTTGGTCTGAGGTTTCATCAATACTTTACATCAATTTTATACCAAAAGCAGAGACTTTTGTCAAGTTTTTATTGATTTCCTGTCTGCCAAAGTACTTCTTCAAATTTGTAATGGGGTAAGAAGCAACCCCCCCCCCCAAAACAGAGAAGGAAAGAAACTGCAATTTTTTATTTTTAGGAAAGAAACAGTAATTTATTTCCTCCCCCTCTCTACTTTTCTCACCTAAGTATTTTTTCTGGTATTATCAGCTGCTGCTATGAGCAGAGGTATTTCTTCCTTTCTGAAGGCAATGCAGAAATGCAGATGTGATGCCAACCCCTCAGCAACTTTCAGACTCAGATCCCACCTTTATGGTGAGCAGGATGGTGAGCTCAGAGATGCTGCTTTGCTTCCTGCAGATTTCTGACAACCCCCACACAGTTCTTGTGTAGTGTTTTTGGAGCCAGTAAAAGAACCCCTGACCTTATAGTCCTCCCTGCTGAGGAGAAAAAGTTGCAGTATGAGCTCCTGTATTGTCCCACTCCAGTATCTGACAACAGATGTACTTTACTCATGAGTAAGATTTATTAATGGTCTCATAGCTCTTAGCAGAAAAGTCTATTCTGCCACATTCTTTTGGTGCAGATTTGGTGGCCTTTGAGGAGAAAACTCTACCTGCTTTCCCACCATTTAACATCCTTCAAATGTCTCTGGTTCAGTTACAGTAATACCTGTAGAACATGGGAAGTCAAATATTGCTAATTTGGTGTTCCTATGTACAAATCACATTGTTCATAACAAAAGCCCACGGTCATCTTGATGATGTTTTTTAGAATGGGAAGTATTCTGTGTGCACCTGGGGTAGGAAACAGCTCTGAGCCTTGCTAAGGGTATTCCATGGCTCAGTTCTGTTCACAATATTTTTAGAATGATGTGGGTGAGTCTCACTGGGTCCCCAGGGTGGTTCCAGGGAACCTGACTCACCTTGTTACACACAGCACTGGGAGCAAAGGAGATGTGCATCTGTTCCAATGACTCAGGCTATTGGATTGGATCAGTGCCTGACCTGTTTATGCTGCTCTGTGTCTCTCTTCTCTTCTAGGAGCCCTGGGAGCGATGATTCTTCAATTCATAAATTCACAGAAGACACATTTAAAGCTCTGTGCTGTGAATAAGATCCAGTTCTGAAATGTTTAATAGTCCCTGAAGTAAAATAACCCTCTCCTGTAGGTTTAGATTCCAAGGGTCAGCTCTTCACCACATGGAGCTGAACTTCACAGTGTGTGTGTTCTCCACTTGCTGTGGGAGCTCAGTGCCTGCCCACTGCTGGGTGGATTTGGGGTATTGTGCCTTTTGTAGAAATACCAGAACAGAGGTAAATCACCCTGAGCAGGTTCTTCAAATACCAGAAGAAAAGGAATGGTGAAGCAGAAGAGGAAGGAATCGTGATTACTTCTACTCTGGTACAGGGATGCGCTCATTCCCTTTTTGTCTTTTTCCTTTTAGGAAAGGAAAACTAGTTTCTTCACTTAAAGAAATAAAGTTTGCAAGCCAGGAAGAAATAAGAACTAGGAATGCTCTGATCATCCATCTGGAATGTTGTTACATTTAGCTTAGACTTTTTTTTTTCTTTTTAATGTTATAAAAATTAATTAATTCCTTAAAATGGAAACTGTTTTGACTTACTTATTCTGAGAGGGGAAAGAAAAAAAAAAATGAATCACAGTGGGTTTTTTGTCACAATAATAGCTGGTTGAGACTGGGGAATTTTTGATGTGGGAAGAAGCTGCCTAGTTGTCTTTTTCCTACTTACATTGACCTCAAACCTTCCTGACAGTTTCCTGCGTGGTGGCTCAATGCTGTTTCCAAGCACAGTTCGAAGATTCCCAAAAGAAGACACGAGTCTCTTTGCAGCTCCCAGTTTGCTTTCTTTGTCAGACTCTTCTTTTCAAGGTTATCTTTAGCCTCATCCAGCATTCCAGGAAAAGAAAGAAGTGTCCTCTGGAGTTTTTTGCAGTCTTGGTATAAAAACATCCCACCACATCTTGCCATTTCTATCTGACGTCTGTGACATTTGAAGATATGGTTTTGGAGCTTGCCCCTCTCCATAACCTATTGTTTAATTAGTGCCACTGGTAATAAAGTGAAGGAAGTTAAACGGGGGATCTGAAGTTGGGGAGATGGAGCAGGGAGGATGGAGTGAGTCTTGGGCACATCAGAACAGAAAAGTTTAGTGGAAAAGGTGAACAAGAAGGGGTTTGAGAAAAGGGGGATGGGAGGGCAAGTAGCAAATCTAGGTTTCAAAATGAAGTTGGGAAATGTGTAGGAAAATTCAGATTGGTTGGTTGGGATGGAATTGGGGAGCAGAGGTCCTGGCAGCACCGGCCAGTCAGATCAGTCACACAGTATTTGCCTGTGCACTGGAGGTTCAGGTGAGCCACAGCTCACTTGAAGCAAAGGTGTTGCCCTCCACCCTCCAATTACCGGAGCGAAATTTCCCTGTACCTCTGGGCAGAGCTCAGCAGGAGCGTCTTTTAAACCACACCACGCTAAGGAAAGCCCTGAAGATGCCAGACCTGGGGGGAAAACAATGAATGTTTGACAAATAGGGTGTGATTCACACTTCAAACTTGTTTTCTGTCAGCATTTCCAAACTGATTGTAATTGAGCTGCCCCTGATTTGCATTTTTTTAAACGAAAGACAAACCAGACATTTTCCAGGGACAGCAGTACTGCTTCCTAGGAAAGAGCTGCTCCAGCAACAGCTCCTGGTGTGGTAAAGATTTTAAACTTTAAGCTGTGGAGTGCAGGTGACGTCCGTGTGACTTGCTGGACCAAGACTCAAGCACAGGAAGAAGCAGGTGCTTCAAGCAGGATGAAAAAATAAATAAATTGATTTTTCCACAGTGGAATGATGTCCACTGGGAGAAGCACTGCTGCTTGTGCCAAGCAGGGCAGTAGTGTGCAGCACACGGGGATGAGCTCTGCAGAGCATGCTCCTGCTCTGGACAAACACTGCTTTTCCATGTCTTAGCTCCTTCTATGATCCTTTCCTCTCTGCAGCAGCACGCAAAATTGGCAGAAGCAGTAGGTGGAGAAATTCCTTCCAGGATTTTACTATCCATAGCTTTAAAAAATACTATCCTAGCCAAGAAACGGCTGGAGGGAGAACGGTGGCCGGGGCAGGAATGGGCAAAGCTCACGCAGAAACTCGGGTGTGGCGCTGGCTCACCTGCTCCTCTGGGGCTCCGGCGCAGCACAGCCTGGTCCCTGAATACCGGGAGAAAAGAGGTTTCCACCCAAAATTCACCTGCTCCTGCCTCGCACGGAGAGAGGGGGAAATCCTCCAAGACATATCTTGATGGCTCCAGGCAAGGCTAGTGGCATTTAACACGTTACGTCGCACTCTGCGTTTATCTTTGGCGGGCGAAGCGCGGCCGCCTTCCAGTGTGTGCCACACAAGCATTCCCGAGTGTTTTCCCTCAAACCCAACCTCCGGGGGGAAAAAAACCCCAAAAACCCCAAAGAACAACCACTAACAAAACAACGTATAGATGCAGAACCAGGAGGGTTTGGGGAGATTTGCATGAGTTTCGCTCAGGGCAGAACTTCGCGGGGGACCAGCGAAGGGGGGATGATCGGAGGGATGCTCGGAGGGATGCTCGGAGGGATGTGGGGGATGCTCAGAAGGGTTCAGGGGATGCTCAGAGAGATGCAGGGGGTGCTCAGAGGGAGGTGGGGGATGTTCAGAAGGGTGCAGGGGGTGCTCGGAGGGATGTGGGGGATGCTTAGAGGGATGTGGGGGATGCTCGGAGGGACGCGGGGGATGCTCAGAGGGATGCGGGGGATGCTCGGCGGGGCAGAGGGGATGCTGGCAGACTCCACGCCGTGTCCCCCCGTCCCCTCCCCATCCCCTCCCGTCCCCCCCTTGCCCTGGCATCCCGCGGGCCGGCGGGGCGGGCGCGCAGGCGCAGGGGGGGCGGGCGCGGCGCGGGGAGCGCGGAGCGCGGCGCGGCCCCAGATCCGCGCTGCAGCCGCCGCGGGGGCGCCTCTACCATGAGCGGCCGCGGCCGCCCCTGCGCGACTCACGGGCACCGGGCGCTGCCGCCGCCGCCGCCGGCCCCCCCCCGCCGCCGCCGCCGCCGCCGCTGCCGCCGCGCACCCCCGGCCCCCGAGCCCGGCGCTGCAGGATGCCGGGCGGCAAGAGAGGGCTGGTGGCACCGCAGAACACCTTCCTGGAGAACATCGTCCGGCGCTCCAGCGGTGAGAGATGCCCCCCTGTCATGCCCGTCCGTCCGTCCGTCCGGTTTCTCGCCCCGGTGGGTCGGTGCCAAAGCGGTGCCTTCAAGGAACGGGATCCGCGCATCCCCTCCGGAGCATCCCCTCGCGGTCCTTTCCCTGTCTCCCCGCACTTCTCACATCGCGATCGCTACCGCCAATTTGAACCTTTTTCTCTTCTATGAGACAATAAATTGTCAACCTCTCCTCTCCTATTTTTTTTCTTTTTTCTTTCTCTTGTTCTTTAGTTTTGTAATAATTAGGACTCGCAACTATTTCCATGCAGGGCGTTCCAAGTTTTTTCTTTTTTTTTTGCAATTCTGTGACACTTTAAAGTCTGTGGCGAAGGTGCCGGGAAAGCGGTGAGGGAGTGACTGTGGTTTGGATGATGGTAATCCTGTGGCTGAGCAAATGGGTGAAGAACTGTCTGCAGTTGGTCATTTACGGCTCCTCTGTTAGGTGAATGTTTACAGGGCTAGTTCAGGACTGTGTGGCACCCACTTATTCCTTGCTGCTGGAGCTAATTTCTCCCTTTCTAGAGCAAAGCACCCATCAAGAGCACAGTACACAGCTCCATTAAAGTTACGATGTGTTTGCAGCCCACTGTCTCTTTGGGTGTGCTGATGTAGATGCTGCTTTAGGGAAGTCCTGTGCTAGTTGCATTCATTTTTTAATGCAGTTTTGCACTGGCACGTAGCTACTGAGACATAGAAGTGTTTGCAGAAATGGGTTTGCTAAAAGATAACTTGGTCAGCCCAAGTTTAAGGTGATGCTGCCATGGGGAAGCACTGCTGTGCCAGAGAACACTTGGGGACAGGAGAGGGAAAGATGAGCAGAGGATTGGGAAGAGTTACTACATTTAGTATTAATCAAGACACCAATAAGCTGTGAAATTATGCTGAAAAATGTTCCTTTCCACCTTTCCCTCTTGCACAGTGCTGGATGTACCTCACAGTCACACCAGTGTGGTGTGGTGTACTGGCTTGGAGTGGATTTTGACAGCAAGTAGTGAATTGGTGATTCATGGATTTTCCCCATGAGCAGGAACAGGATGAGGAGCTGGAATTTGTTTTAAAATGATGTGTGTTAAAATGCCAGCTTTGTTTTTGGGGGCTTCCTCCCTCTCGTGTTGCCTCTGTCAGTTCTGTGGTCGGCAGCTGACTCCCTGTCAAGCCCTGTAGCTGCACGATCTCCAAGAGCTGGTTTACCTCCAACAGTGTATTTATTTCCCAGGATATTAAATGCAGGCATAATTAATAGGCATTTATATAGCACTTTGCCTCTGACAATTTCAAAGTGTTGGGTGGAATTTAATTACACTTCATGGCTCCTTGTGGAAGAGGACATGCAGAGTCTTTCTCGACCTGTTCATCGAATTGTGGCGTAAACGGGGGCTTGGGGCATCACAGCTGATTTCCCTAGGTTGTGCAGCATGTCAGTGGCAGGGCTGGGAGCACGGTTTGGGAATGCCATGGTTTTGTATCATGCCCTAATTAAATCACACATCCTCCCTGGTGGAAGCTCAGTTAAGCTTTGAGATATCAAAAACTGGGAAAGCTCAGAAGGCTTCTGAATGTTATATTTTAAAAGCATGTATCCCCTCCAGTTCTTAACCTGGTCTAATTTAGGAGCATAAATCATGCAGATCTGGTCATTCATTCTGCTTTTGCTGTGCCACTGATGATGTCTAAGCATGGTGCTGGCTAGAGAGGTAAATCTTCCCTGTTGGACACAAAGAGGAAAGTAGATTGGGAATTTGTATTTAACTCATGTAAGTTGTCGGTGCTGTGAGCTGAAGCATGATTTAGTTCTTATTTTTGTCATCCAGGACATAGCCTTATTTATCCTTTATAGAAATAGTAATTTTCACTGGATTCAGTACTGTTTAATCCAAACTTAATAATATACAGGGGAGCAAATCTGGTTCAAGTATCTCCTGCCAGTGCTCAATAGAAGACAAGGATTTGCTGGCTGTCTGCTGGGTTTGTTTTTAGACTTGGATTCACCAAGTTCTGAAGGATTTTTCATTAACAGTTTGAGCAATGGGATGAAGGAAAGAGTGATGATTGTTTTTAAAAATACATCTTCAGCATTCCCCTCAAAAAACCTTTCTGTCACCATTCCTGGTTCAGGAACATTCTCCTTTGAGATTTGTCATGTTTATGCAATCCCATTGCACTTCTTGATCATAAGTCTTTTTTTAACAGCCAAGAGAAGGTTTGTAGATTCGGGTAATAACTTCTATTAGACTATGGGTACTGCTGGAAAAAAATCAGGCAGGTACTTCAGCAGATAGGCTCTTCTTCAGGTGAAATAGAAGCAGTGGCTTCAAAATGAAGTGTTGATGGAGATAAATTACTCAGAGTTACCAGAGATGGATCCTAATAAGAAAATTTATAGACAAAATTGTAATAATTTTAAAATGTGGAAATTCAGGACTGGGAGCGGGTGCAGTGGGAACACAGTGTGCAGGTTTGGTGTGGTGTGCAGCAATCATATATTGAATTTTCAGCATTATTTGGGCACTTTCTCTTCAGGAATGTTGAGAACCCTTCCTTTTTACCTCAGGTTTGGCTGCTCATCAGGTTAAAATTGTGAGAGAACTGCTCACAGCGTTCAGCCATGAGCAAAGCACCACGGAGCTGAGCAGGAAAGAGTGGGTTGGCTGTGACCAGGGTGGCTGTGAAACGGGGTGACAGTGGCTCTTTGCCCTCTGTGTTGGAGAGTGGCAGAGCTGGGCTGCCCTGCTGGATGCCCCTGTCCATGCCAGTGTGTTTGGGAAGGATGGAGCAGCTGCCAAAACCTTGGAGGGGTCCCACGGGTCACCTTGCCTGGGGAAATCTCCTTTGGAGACAACTTTACACCTTGGAGCTTGTGAAGTGTTTTAGGTCAGCGTTGAACTTTGGTGTTTGGGCAGCATCACAGGTGATTCCCAAAGCATGGGGTGGTGCATGGAATCCTCTGCTCTGCAGCTCTTTGCTCTCAGCACAGCTGAGCTCCACTTAAGCAGAGCCAAAGCCCACGGGGAGCAGCAGGGTCTGTCCTTAGGGCTGCTGTGGTTGGTAAAAGGGACAGGCAGACCTGTCTTCAGGGTAACCTCAGTGCACTCCCTGCAATCTTCTTTTTTTCTTCTTTTAAAGCCCAGTGAAAATACATTGAGGCTTATCTGAGGCTTGCAGAGATTGATATGATCTGGCTGCAGCTTTGGCTGTGCCCTAGATCTCAAGAGCACCAGGTGTTTTGCTGAGCTGAAAGGTGTTTTGTGAGAGCACTGGGCTAAATCACATTAAGGTGTCTGCCTTTTAGTGCCATTAGTATTTGGGATGTTTAATAAGGACCATCCTAAGGGCAATGTTCTCTCCCAAGATGTTCTCAGCAGGCTGTGCCTACTATTACTGATATTATTGTTCACTCCTTCAGTGCATTTAGAGCTCCTACTGATACTGACCTGTGCTCAGCATTGTGGAAGTGCAGGGGGTAGAGAATTGGGCAAGTCTCTAGATCAGGTTTGGGATTTATGGACCTGTCCCATGGGCAGAGTCATCCAGTGAGTTGAGCCATGCAAGTCTGTTTTGCCTTCACAAATTCTCTCAACAAAAGATTAAGTATATGTTAATGGAATAATCTGCTTTTATGATAGAGCATGAATTTGTGGAAAGGGTGACTCTGGGATTTGGCAGCTATCTGCAATAAAGACTACTAACAGTTTGGAAGAAGGGATGAATTTAATGAAAAACTATATATAATCTTATATTTATGGTAAGAGTCATCATTATTGGGTATTGTTTCTGTTGCAATAACTCTTTAAATCTTCCTCATGAAAGTAGGTCTTTCACAAATGCATTTTGACACTGAGAGGAAATCTTAGCCCTGTAAGGCTTACATGGGAATTTCAGCATGAGTTTTAATGAATCTAGCATTTAATTCCTGGCCTTTTTCAGCTTTATTCCATGTTCCCAAAGAGCAGTTCCTTCCCACAGACCTTTATGCGCTGCTGGGTCCCTGTGACTGATGGGTGAAAGGATCAATCCTGTTCATAGGTGATTTTTGTCAAGGCAGGTTACCTGGAAAGGGGAGGAAACAAGTGTCACATCTGTAGCAGTAAGACACCTTTTTAATTTTTATTCCATTGGTCTTAAACAAATAAGTGTCTCTTGTGTGTTTTGTTCTTATAACTCATGTAGGATTCCTGTTTTCCAGGCAGGGATGTGTGATGTGATACACATGGGCTTCTCTCCCCTATATTAAAACAAGTTGCATTTTCATCTGACACCAATTAAATTACACATGCTGCACAGAGAAAGCTCTTTAAACGAAAGTACTTCAGGTTTAGTGGATGTCTGTCACTTGAGGTCCTCTGACAAAAATGCAGAGCTCAGCAGTTCCCTAATCCCTGCAGAGAAGCAGGATGCACCGTGGGGTGGAAGTTTCCACCCTCCAGTCCAGCTCAGAAGTTTTTGAAGGGATGACCAAGGTGCTCATGTCACTGGGGCTCTCTCTGGCATTTGAAGGCTCAGGGCTCCTTCTGCAGCTCCTGTGACTGCAGGGTGCTTGCTGACACATAAATCAGTGCAAAGTGGATTTTTACTCTGACAAGCATTACTAGATGACATATGTGAGGGGTTTGCAATTGCAGACACCCTGTTTTCCTTGCTTTTCAAGTGGGCTTGCTGAGCACAGACTGATTAAGCATCTCTGAAATTGGGGGAGTTCTGCATGGTCTAAAATGCTTATTTTTACTTTTTAAAAAACCAACAGTTTTGAAAGCTCTGTGCCATTTTATTAATTTAGAAACATAAAGAATGTCATGTTGTTAGCAAAAGGAAAAGCTGCATTTCCTTGAGACATGATCAGCTGTTTTCTGGTCTTATTTGTAATTGTGCCTTCCTTCCTTCCTTCCTTCCTTCCTTCCTTCCTTCCTTCCTTCCTTCCTTCCTTCCTTCCTTCCTTCCTTCCTTCCTTCCTTCCTTCCTTCCTTCCTTCCTTCCTTCCTTCCTTCCTTCCTTCCTTCCTTCCTTCCTTCCTTCCTTCCTTCCTTCCTTCCTTCCTTCCTTCCTTCCTTCCTTCCTTCCTTCCTTCCTTCCTTCCTTCCTTCCTTCCTTCCTTCCTTCCTTCCTTCCTTCCTTCCTTCCTTCCTTCCTTCCTTCCTTCCTTCCTTCCTTCCTTCCTTCCTTCCTTCCTTCCTTCCTTCCTTCCTTCCTTCCTTCCTTCCTTCCTTCCTTCCTTCCTTCCTTCCTTCCTTCCTTCCTTCCTTCCTTCCTTCCTTCCTTCCTTCCTTCCTTCCTTCCTTCCTTCCTTCCTTCCTTCCTTCCTTCCTTCCTTCCTTCCTTCCTTCCTTCCTTCCTTCCTTCCTTCCTTCCTTCCTTCCTTCCTTCCTTCCTTCCTTCCTTCCTTCCTTCCTTCCTTCCTTCCTTCCTTCCTTCCTTCCTTCCTTCCTTCCTTCCTTCCTTCCTTCCTTCCTTCCTTCCTTCCTTCCTTCCTTCCTTCCTTCCTTCCTTCCTTCCTTCCTTCCTTCCTTCCTTCCTTCCTTCCTTCCTTCCTTCCTTCCTTCCTTCCTTCCTTCCTTCCTTCCTTCCTTCCTTCCTTTCATTCTTCACTTCCTTCCTTCCTTCCTTCCTTCCTTTCCTTCCTTACCTTCCTTCCTTTCCTTTCCGTCCTTCCTCTCCTTCCTCCTTCCTCCTTCCCTTCCGCCTTCCTTCCTTCCTCCTTCCTTCGCTTCCTTCCTTCCTTCCTTACTTCCGTCATTCCTTCCTTCCATTTCCTTCCTTCCTTCCTTTCCTTCCTTCCTTCCTTCCCTTCTTCCTTCCTTCCTTCCTGTCCTTCCTCCGGTCCTTCCTTCCTTCCTCCTTCCTTCCTTCCTTCCATTCCTTCCTTCCTTCCTTCTTCCTTCCTTCCTTCCTGTCCTTCCTTCCTTCCTTCCTTCCTTCCTTCCTTCCTTCCTTCCTTCCTTCTTCCTTTCCTTCCTTCCTTCCTTCCTTCCCCTCCTTCCTCATTAATTATCTCTTTTATTATATTTAATTTTCTTCTTAAATTTTTTTTCTTTTTTTCTCTTTTGTCCCGTGGTTGGTGGGAGAGTATCCTCTCTTTTTGGAGGAAATTTGAGTGCTGCTGAGCACTTGCCACAAGAGGTCACTGCAAGAGCTGCTGCATTCCCAGGTTAATGTTGAAACCTGAGAGAAGGAAAACAATTAAATTGATTTTTTTTTTTGAGGAAACATTCAGGTTTTCTTATGCAGCCAAAGAATAATGTCAGGAAGTGGAAATACATTTAATTAGCCTGTCTGGTGGTGGACTGGGATTGTAAATTATTCTCTTGGATAGCTGAAGGAAATAGGATTTTCTGATTTGATAACATTAAATAATATAAGATTTTGGAGTTGGTACTCTAATAATCTGCTTTTCAGATAAAAAAAAGGGCAATATTTGTTTAATCAGCACACTCAGGGCCCTGGCTATTGGAAGTGCTAAGCCCTGGGTATCCCAAGTGGCCAGGGCCTGACTCCACACCCAGGAGGGCTCTGGGATCAGTCCTGTGGAAAGCTTTGCTTCAGCCTCTGGCACAAGGAGGGGAGCACAGGGGATGCAGCTGGTTTTCTGCCCAAACAGGTTGTTCTGAGCAGCAGCCAGGCTGTGTGGAAGTGCAGCCAGGACTCGCTGCAGGCTCAGTGTTTGCAAGAGGAGCCTCATGTCTGAAGAGCTCCTGTACCACAATTTTCTCCTCTGGGGATGGGGAGGCAGAACTCTCATTTGTATAAAGCTGGAATCTGGATTCTGGCTCTCCCTGAGGGTGCCTTGAGTGAGAGCTACAGCATGCTTCAGTTTAAATTTAGTCTCAGTACATCTATGTTGTGTTCTGCATAATTTTAATAGAGAGCAGATTCAGCAGTGGCATTTAGATGATAACTGGAATAGGTGAGGGTTGGTTTGATTCTAGGATAAATTGATGTGTTGGGGAGAAACTGTGATCAGAATTGTATGAAATGTCATTTTTCAGGTAATTTATAGAGATGCTCTTATGTCCTTATTTCCTCAGAGCTCTTCCTGGGGTCAGTGATGTGCCACAGTAAAGGCAGGAGCTGTTTTTGGGCTTCCACACTCCAAATTATTGCAGCTAATTTTCTAAGTTTGAGGAGATATATTTCAGGTAGACCCTAATTTTTCTTCTTGAGCTTGCTTGCCAAATTGCTGAAAGCTGCTGTGTTCCCAGCTGAGTGGCTTACATGTGGATTTAATATTTCAGCCAGAGCTGGGTTATTTGTCTTCTGTATTATTTGAGGAGCATTTTTTGGGGCAGGAAGTGCATAATTTCAGCATAGTCAGTGTGATGACACCTTGCTCTGGGTTTAGCCCTCACTGCATCTCCATAACATGAGTATTAAATAAATTCAGCACTGGCACAGAAAGGTGACGTAAAGAGTCAGTCCTTTGAGAGTTTATTTTTTTCAGGCAAGCAACGCTTAATGCACTGGGTAAATTGGATGACACTGATGTTTTGCATGCTTTA
The DNA here is from genome assembly GCF_903797595.1 of Erithacus rubecula. Lineage (NCBI taxonomy): Eukaryota > Metazoa > Chordata > Aves > Passeriformes > Muscicapidae > Erithacus > Erithacus rubecula. The sequence continues at coordinate 54,552,239 of NC_136688.1, forward strand.
AAGACACTGGGGAAATTATAGCTTTGTTAGAAAACAGCACTGTGGTTTTACAGACAGGAGTACAAAGCGCTGGTGGAGGTTGCTGCCACAAGAACAGAGGTTTGTCTGCAGCCAGCCCCAGAGCTGGAGGGGTGTTGGTGCCTGTTCAGGCAGATTTCAGAGGGCTGTGCCCCCAAGTGGGCTTAGGATCTTCCTCTGTATCCCATGGGGATGTAGCACATGGCTGGAGTCACCACAGACACCACAGGGTACTGTCAGGACCAAGACTGCCTCAGGAAAGCTAAGAAAATTAAAAAGTAGAAATTTTTTAGTACACCTCTCCTAAGTACACTCAGAAAGGAGCACCAGCAGTTTTCCAGGATTCTCTAAACAAGTCTGCAGCAATATGCTGACCCTGTGCAGTTTTGAGTGGAATCAACTGGCAGCAGTTGAGGTGGTTTGGGACTTTTATATTAGCAAAAAAAAGGGCAAATTCCAGATATTTCCCAGCCCCCATGAGGTCTGAGCTGCCTTTGCTGTGCAGTGGAAGGGTGATAGTTCTGAAGGACAGCTCTGTGTAAAGTTGACAGAGTTAGGAATTTGTTTATGGATGGAAATGCTGCTTTTTTTTGTTGCCATAATCATTATTGTTTGTGTTCTACTACTTTACTTTCTTTAGAATATCTATTCAGTGGTGACCTTTCTAAAAAAGGCCAGTTGTCAGTTTCCTTGGGAAGAGAGGGAATTCTTAAAACTGGTGATTTAAACAATTTCGGTTGCAAGAGGTACCCAAGCATTCTTGAGAAAAAATGATTAGAGACAAGGTTTCTCACTTGGTTAAGCATATCTCCTGGAATGACTTAGCTGTTCTTGCTCTCCTGTCATTACATAACAGGAATTTTACACTGCTTTAGGCATTTTGTTAGTTAAAAAATTGCTCGCACACCGTGGTCTTTTTATTTTGTTTTAATAACAATCACAAGGCTCAGCACTGTGTTGAGTGCTAGCTGCTGCAAGATAGAGTAAGATTAAAGGCTTGCTGCTCTACAGCACAGGCTGCCTTTATACAAAAGAGCCTTTTTACAAAATAGAATCGTGGCAATAGCAAATGCAGTGCTTTTTAAAAAATTGTTTTCCTCAATTTGGTGTTTTCCAACCTGAAGTTTTGCTGACTGTATGCCTCTAATACCCTGCTTTCTTGCCATCAGCATTAAACCTTGTAAATATGTTATGGGAGCTATGTTAGCTAATAAAAAGCCTGCTGCCTTCCTGAGAGGAATCTGGCAAGTCTGAGACAGACAAGTTGCTGTCAGCCCCTGCTTTCCCTCCTGGTGTTCAGAGGTGTCCAGTCAAGCAGCATGCACAACCTGCAGAGCTGGGATTTGGGTTCCCTACAGAGCATCAGAAAGGGCAGTGGGTGGAGAGGATGGTTGGTGGAGGCAATGACATCAAGACAAGCTTAGAAATAATAAATGTGACCTTTTGTCTGTGAGGAAATGGGAAGTGGACGTGTACTTTCAGTGCATTGGAGAAATCTGAGGATGAGCACATCAGCAGAGACTTTGGGATAATCATCATGTGAGTTTTGAAATTAGCTGCATGAAAGTGTTTTCAGAGGATGAGATACCACACCATGGTCAGCTGGATCCAGTTTTCTGGAGTTCCACCATGTGCTGGATCACACCAGAGTTACTGTCCTGCTTTCAGCAGTCACCAGTGTCTCACTGACCTGTGGGGAAGTCCCAGATTCTTGTGAGATTGGGAGCTTCACAGAGAGAGATTTTCCTTCCTGGTCCACAGCACTGATATTGCACAAGTTTTAGTTCCCAGCACCTTACAGCTGATATCAGCTGTGTTTATGCCCTGCCAGTCATAACTTTGGCTCTTCTTGGCAATCCCTGTTGTGATCTTTACATGAAGTTGTGACACAATTAAAGTAAATTTGTGTGTTCTGGTAAAAGTGTACTGGCTGAATTCAGTGATGCCCAGTTGCTAGTAACTAAACTCTCTTAAGAAACACTTGTTACTGAGAATATCCCCAGTAGAACATATTTCAAAATACTTGATTGCAGGATGTAGTTCTTGTCTATTGGATGACTGTGGAGATCCCAGTGCTGGTGTCCCTCCCATGCCCATCACTCTGCCATTTCCACACCTTTTGTTGGCTCCCTTTATTTTTCTTCTGAAGAAGTCACAAAACACTCCTTTTATCTGTTGAGGACTTGAGCAGGAAAGGAGAGGTTTCCTCTCCCATGAAAGGAAGTCTAAACATCTCTATTCTTGGCTGCCCTGTGGCAATTGGAGATGGAGATAAATGAAGTTTGTTCCAGCCCTTGTTTCTTACACCTGGTTCAAGCAGCCAGCTGGAAATTGGACAGAGTGGAATTTGCCATAGACTTGTAGAAATCCTAATCAAAGACACAACTGTGATGACCTTTCTTAGCCAGAAAATCATGAATCTGAACTGTAGGAATATGAAAGTCAGGAATTTGGGTGGATTTAGTCGTGAACTGGCTGTGGATCCATCCTCATTGGAGGGAACTGCAGAAATGGACTTTCAATGAGTAGTTAGTGGTGATAACATGATTTTATAAAATTATAGTCAAAACCAGAGAGGTTTTCTCAAAGTCATCCAGTACATAGTTTGGATTTTTACAGCTGGCTATGGACTGGCTCATGTAGAATTAAATCTGCCTGGAGATAGGATTTATAGCTGTAGAAATAGGGAATAATTAATTGTGGCTTTGTTGAAGAAAACAAAACTCCTGATAAAATATAAGGTAGGTTAAATACACAGAGTTCTGTGAATACTGAGATTTGGGTACCCAATAAAACCAAAGGATCAGACACTGACCTGTTCTTCCTTCAATTGTGTCAAGTTGCTCAGTGAGCAGCAGCATTAATGAAACATGGATTCCTGTGGCTTTGTGGCTGCAGTTGGATTTATTGGTCTCTAACAAGAGGCAAACATTGATTCAAGGTTTTCCTTTGGCTGGAATTGGACATACAAACACACACACACAGATGTTGGACCTGGCAGTGCTGGGTTTGCACCTGGGCTCAGTCATCTTGGAGGTTTTTTCCAACCTAAAAGATTCTATGATTCATATTCCTGTGTTGAGCCTGGATGAATGAGCTTTGCTTGCTTAGGACACAAGGGTGAAAAAAAGAAGTCAATTAAATAAAGGAAAATTCAAGGGGGTGAAAGAAAGCACCTTCTAATATCTGGTCAAGCTTCTAATGCTAATATTATGGATCTGATCTAACCTTAACAATTAAAAATGCTTGTATCTACCAAGATGTTTCTAGCATATTTTTTTACCTCAACTTTTATGGGATTTAAAAGAAAAACAAAACCACAACAATTTTTAAATAGCTTGGCCCTACATTTTGTCCCCTCCCAAGTTTCTAATGGATTTGTTTTGTTAGGTGAATACCTTATCAAATATTTTGAGACCCTCAGGTACAAAGAAGCATAAATCCATAGAAGACAGCCATTAAATGCTATTTATCTGGCTGCCCCATGTATCTCCTGCTGTGTGCTCTGTGTCCTGAAGCAGTGATGTGGTGGAATACACAGTGGAGTTCATGTCTGTGGATGGGAGGCTTTGCAGAGGGCAGGAGGGCTGTGTGATTTTGGACTGAGGTGCTCTGAGGAGCTCAGGGATGTGCAGAGCATCCCTGAGTGCCTCATCAGCAGGCTGTACCCTTTGTGTGGAGGTGTGTGAGCAGAATTTTGGCCAGAGATGGTTCTGGCTGATAAAAACAATCTTTCCAAATTTAACTTGCACCCTTGGGTTGTTTTCCTGTGGGATGGGAAATTCAGAATTGCTGATGCTCCCAGTATCTCCAGTTTGTGGAGTCTGGTGGTGATGGGGTGGCAGCCATGGGGACAGCCCAGGTTTGGGGGGTTGGGGGTGTCTCCCCTTTTCCAAAATGGACATGCTGCCTAATGAGAAAAGGAAGAAATTTTGTAACAGTGTTAAAGTGGTAAGATAAAAAGCAACTCTTTAATGGAAGCTTTCAGGTGCACAAATATGGCTCTGTGCACATGTGAAAAATGATTTTCACAATTTTTATAAGGTTAATTAATTAGTATATCTAGCCAGTACTTTCAGTAGGAAATCAGTTACTCCAGTAACCCACCCTTGGATCAGCACTTTGGAGCTGGTCCCAGGGTTTCTTTGTCCTATTTTCTTGTTATATCTGTTGAGTTCTGGTGGAAATCAAAATGTCCTTATCTGAAATTCTCTCCTTAAGTATAAGATTAAACAGAATTTCAAGAATGTGTTAGAAAAGAGCTAGCTTATTATGAGAAAGGGTAGGAAAAGTACTAGAAAGTATACAACTGTGTATCAAAATCTACAAGGCTACAAATATATGAAAATATATAAAAAGCTAAAAAATCTTTAGGCATCAGTGGAGATGCAAGTGAGGGAAATGCCAATACAGTGGGAGCAATCATTTTGGTCCCCAGGGGTTTAGGATGTCCCTGGGCTGGGCTGAGTCCCAGCAGAAAGGGGCTGGAGGAATCCAGGGATATTTTATGCAATGCTCAGCCTTTACTCCATGTCTCCTGCTGTTTGTAGTAAGGGCATCTTCCTGTGGGCAGGAAAGCAATTTTTGAAAGTTGACATTTGGGCTTAAAGAATATTTGTGATGGATCTGAGTAAATGCCTTGAGAGTAAAAGTGTTAGATTCCAGAGACTAAACTTCTATTTCTCCCATTGGTTGGCTTTTAAATATTTTGAAATCTGCTTTTCTGTAGAAAATCCAATAATCTTGAGATTATTTTTTTTCAAAATTCATGCTTGTAAAGAAAAAAGATAGAAATACTATTTTTTCTTAGTACATATTCCATATTCAATAGAATAATATTTGCAGAAAGTACAATCCAGTCACAGTTATAAATACTCTGTGTAGGGCATGTGCAGCTCATGCAAACTCAGTGTTACTTTTATGTTAAAATCAGTATGTTCACCTGAGTAAGTGTCTGTTGTCATAAGCATTCTTTGGTTATTATGAGGAAAATTTGTAAAAATATCCTTTTTTTTTTTTTCCAACAAGAACTAATGAAAGGAACATTTCCTACAATTTTATGCAGCAATGATTGTTAATAGTTATATTTTAACAGCTTTTTAGCACCAGTGAATGGGACCATATAGCTCCATAGCTGTAGTCAAAATGAAATTGAAAACTAACAGGAAAAATAAAGAAAACACTGAAGATTACAAAGTACTACAATTTTAAAACATCTGCTTGCCCCAGCATCACCTGGCACTCTGTCCCTCATCCCAGGGATGCTGCCTGTGTTCTGCAAAACAGACTCAGACCTGCCAGGAAGAAAAAATTACTTGTCTAAGCAAAAGAGTCATTATCAGCTTTGGGCACACATACAGTTCAACATTTAAAACACAGTTTGCTCATTAATTTAATGTTGCTTTCAAATACGTGTAAAATAAAAATAAAACATGCTCTATTGCCCAGATGTTGTGGATAAATGAATGCTTTCTAAATTGTTAAAGCATTGGGGTTTATATCAGTGTTTTGTGGTGTAGGAAGCTACTTTCATTACCAGGAGTTATCCTGTTTTATCACTAATTCTTTTCAGATGTCCGTCTGGATTTCCTTCTGAAAGTTCCTGTCACAAATAACTGCATCTGCTGCGTGACACCAGGAGGATTTCTCTGTACTTTGCCACTGACACCAGCCCTTCCACTCTTTTTCTCTCTGTCCTTTCAGAATCCAGTTTTTTGTTGGGGAACGCCCAGATTGTGGACTGGCCCGTAGTTTACAGTAATGACGGGTTCTGCAAACTCTCTGGGTACCACCGAGCTGACGTCATGCAGAAGAGCAGCACCTGCAGGTATGCTCATTGCTTTGGCTGCCACTTGGGGCACTTGGAAACTCCTCATCTGCTGGGGAGGGTTTGGGAGAAAGGCATTGTTCTGCAGGTGTTGAAGACTTAGACTTTAAATGAAACTGGCAATTTATAGAGAACATGGTAAAGCACCTTGAAATTTATCCTGGCTAGTATTGGTGAGAATATACTCAAACTAATGATCCAGTGAAGAGGGTGGGTTTTGGGTAATACAGTTCAAAGGCACTTTTGCTAGATTGTTCTGAGCTCTGCTGTTACCATGCCAGGAGGCAGTGGGCTCCTCTGCAGCCCACTGTTATTAAGCACACAGAGAGCCCAGTAATGCACAAAGTGCATCTTTATTCCCAAGAAGGTGATTAGGCTGCTGATATATTTACTCTAAGCATTGCAGCTTTATGGCCTTGTTCTTTTATTGGTGGTCTTTCAGGAGTGAGCAGCTGTGATTTGTGGCTGGATGTGCATTTGAGCTGTGTCTGCTGCATCCTTTAGAAAGAGATGCTTTTGGGGAAGGACTGCTCCCTGATGTGTGTGCATGTGTGTGTGAGCAATGCAAATGAGGGACAGAGGCAGGAAGGGAGGGCTGAGAGACAAGTTTGGGTAGGTTTTCTGTCTCCTGAGAGTGACCAATTCCAGGCACTGGGGACAGAGGATGGAATATCTGGAAGTGCTCAAGGCCAGGCTGGATAGAGCTTGGAGCAGCCTGGTCTGGTGGAAGGTATCCCTGCCCATGGCAGGGGGTTTGGATCTTTGAGATCCCTTTCAACCCAAACCATTCTGTGATTCTGTGGTTCTGTGATCTGCAGTGACAATTTCTGGGAGATGATGCTGCCATACACTGCTGATCAGCTGATGCTTCAGTGCTAGATTTGGTGCTGGGATGGCACCCCTGTGGCCTGATTTTTGTGTGTCCTTGCAGTGCCAAAGCTGTGCAAAGAAGCCCCACTGAGGATGCCCATAGGACCCACAGAGCTGCATCCCACAAATGGTGTCAGCCCTTCACCTTGCAGAGTTTTGAAGCTATTGATGTATCTGTGCTTGCTGTTCCTCCTGGGCAGATGTTTGTCTCTTGTAGTTGATGCCTGAACACTTTTGGATGAAGAGAGCTGTAAATCTGGTGTGGGGTTGGATGCCTCCTGTGCTTCACTTTTCCTCTGTCCTGGATAATTCCTCCCAAACAGCTGTTAGTGCCCTGCAAACCCAGAGCTGCCCTGATGCTGCTGCTCTGCATCCTGGCAAAGGACAGGGGAGCACAATGTGGAACTTCAGACAGAGATCTTCTGTGCCAAGAGATGCTTTAGGAGGGAGGGGGAGCTCAGGCATCCCAAATGACAACTGGTCTGTTTCAGGGGTGGAGAAAATATCTAACATTGTGCCTCTCTCTGTGAATTTCAGCAAGTCTTGCTTCTCTTTGATAAGTGTGTTTTCTATGTAGTAAGATTCCCAGTAGCAGAGTGGTTTTGATATTTATGTCTTGTACAGTTAGCACTCAAGGCATTTGACAAGCACTAAATAAAAAAAATGAAAGAAAAAAAGAAAAAGGAAAAAAAGAGGCAGAAAAAGACAGAGTGATTGACTAAAGAAGTAGGAGTCCCTCCATGTGTACAAAATAGGACAGACTAAATTAAATTAAACTTGTGATAAGCAAAAATCTTATATAACTTGTGCAGTGAAAGGCTCTGAGGTTCCTTTGGTGCTGTTAAAAATGGCCTTCTGAAAAATGTTTTTATTGTTCCAGAAGCCTTTAAAATTCCTCTTTATGTGTGAATATAATATGAGATTTGAGCATTACAGGTTTACTGCAACAATAAGCTGCCTGTAATTTAAAACATAAAGTTGATTGATGTTCTGCAGCACTAACTGGTATCGTCCACCTCTCATCATCAAGTAGGCTTTGTCATTTTAACACTAATTAATGACAACTTTCTGTATTATAAGTCATGTAAAATCAAGCACTTCAACAAATTCTTGCTATGAGAAACATTTTTTTTTGTCGTAAAAAAACAAAAAAGAGATGCATCAGAGAATTAAAAAGGGCATAAATTAAAAAAAAATTAAAATCAAACTTTTTGCTGTCATCTCATGTATAAATGTATAAAAGGTTATGAGGTGATATGGGAGAGAAAGGCAGGTAATTTGAAAAGGAGCTGTGTTCTGCATGTCCTTGTGACAGCTGTGCATGTTAATGATGATCAGCACATTAATGAAGCCTCGTGCCAGGGTAAAACCATTCCCTGCCTTCAGCTGCTGCGGTGGCATCTTTGCTGTCCCAAAGGTGACAGTTCTGCCTTGCCATTTATAAAATCACAGAATCATTTGGGTTGGGAAAGACCTCTGAGATCACCAGACCTGCCACTACCTCAGCACTGCCACCTGCACCAGGAAGCCACGTCCCCAAGTGCCACATCCTGGTGTTTTCTGAGCACTTCCAGGGCTGGCAATTCCACTGATGCCTTGGGTTTTAGATTTTATGTTTTTTAGAATCTCTGCTGCTTAGTGTGTAACTCTGAAACTTCATGTTAGGTATTAATAAGGTCTCTTCACAGGGTAGTGACAAAACAATCCCTTCCCAGCTGGAGAATCAAGGACACCCAGTACCCAAAAAGCAGAAACAGCAGTGAGGGAAAGGGGGCAAGGCAGGGATGAGACTTCACAGCCTGAGGCTGTGCTTGGATAATTGACCCCAATGTGTAAATGAACAAAAATTTATAGAAGTGTAAAAACTCGTGACCAGGATCCACCTTGGATTTAATTTGGGTGCAGCCCCAGCCACTGCCCAAGGTAAATCCTTCCAATAAATTCGTATTTTATCCCTTTTGCTCTGTCCAGTCTCTGTTCCATGCCAGCCTTTCCAGGCAGCACCACAGCCTTGCTGGGCAGCCTGTTCCAGTGCCTGAGCACCTTTCAGGGATGCTTTTCCTAATGCCCACTCTGATCACTGTCTGTGCCAGTGTTAGCAGTGCAGAGGCAGCTCTGGTGACATGCAGATGTTGCAGCTCCTCTGGTGCTTCCATCACCCTGTTGTGGGAGCAGCTCCACTGCCTCCTGTGCTGGCTGTGGAAAAAAAAGATTCATGGTCTGGCATTCATTGAGTACCTTAATGCTTGGCAAGCCTCTAAGCACTATGTTGTTTTATTGTTTCTTTCAGAGCAGCAGACATAAAATAAATGTTTATTGAACCTTTGGAGGTCTGTTGATCAATAAGGGAAGCTGCACTGAAACCACAGAGGCTCTGATAGCTTTTCCTTTTCACATTCTCAGGGTTGTCTGTTGTGGGTTTCAACTGAGGCTCAAATGTTTGTGAACGAAGAGAATGGGGGGAGAAAAAAGTCTGATCAATTAAAATATATTCATCCAAGTGCCTGAAAGCTTTTATCTGATGTTCCATTTTTCTTTCAGTTCTGTAACTGGGAATTTGCACAGAGCAGCCTTCACTTATTTTTAATCCAGGAGAGAATGACAATAAAAGCCTTACAAAGGCTGTCAAAAGTAAGGTCAGGGGGTTGGGTTTGCTTACACCAGCTGGAGGTCTGACCTGGAAAAGAAGGCAAAGATGAGATGGTTAAGTGGCAAGAAATAGCAGAGTTAAAATTGCATATTTATATTTTCAGCCTGGAGAGGGATGAGTCTCCAAAAGCTTTTTAGCATTTTCCACTGAGCTATTAAAGAAATGCAGTATACAGTAAGAAAAACTAGGATGAATTTGGTTGCTTGGTAGTAGTGCAGACATTGCTATCATTGCTCCTCACTGTTTAAATCCTACCTCTATTTGTATTGATATTTAGTAAAAGAATTCCAATTATCTTATTGTCCCAGATGCATCTTGACAAGATTAGATTTGCAGCCATTGGTTCAGCCAACAGCCTTTACCCATAGTAGCTTTACATCCCTCCTCCAGAAGGATTTTCAGGAGGATTGAACAAAATTTGGGAGATTTTGGAGGTTTTGTTCAGTTTTCTCTGTTTTTACAGCAATAGTGCCATGGCCTGCAGCTGTGGTGATAATGGTTTCATAAGCTGTCAGCTCTTTTTCTAACCATATATCCTTAAAGAAATGCTCAGTAAAGCACTTAATGAAGCATTATGCTGGATTTATTTGCAGTCATTTACAGTAAGAAGGTGGTCATGGTTCCTCACTATTGTAGGTGTCCTTGTGACACTCTAAATATTTAAATGGAGTGTAAATCATAATTAAACCTTGGTAAATGACAGTTCATAACATCTTTAATGCTTTTGCTATTTAAGGTGACTGTAACAATGTTGTTGCTTGTCTAGAAAAACACATTTTTTTTTTTTTTTCAGTTTTATGTATGGTGAACTGACAGACAAGAAGACCATTGAAAAAGTCAGACAGACTTTTGACAACTATGAGTCAAACTGCTTCGAAATCCTCCTCTACAAGAAGAACAGTATGTATATATTTGTATGTGGTGCTGGGAGGGGTAAAGCATATTTAAAGCATGTGATAGACTGAAAGAAATTTTCATTTTGACATATGGGTAAACTTGGGGCAAGATTTGGGGAAGAAACAGGTATTTTGGTTGCCACAGCTCAGGAAGAAAACTCCCTTTTCAGGCCAAGCATTCAGATTGCCAAGAATAGTAGCTGTTCCCTGCTGTCTCTAGTCTGACTCCTTCCTTCAAAAATATATTTCATTTTGAGGATTGTTTCCCTGAAGGGAAACTGACTGGGTTAAGTGAAAGGAAATGCTGAATGAGGTTCCCCCACATCCCTCAGGGAACTCCCCCTGTCTCCAAGTGAGAGCCCATCCCTGCTGGGCTCTGCTGCTGCTCCTGGCTGTGCCTCGTGGTGCAAACCATCACATTTGAGCTCTGGGAGAGCACTGAGCCTGGCACATGGCCCAGGGATTAGCACAAACCAGGGATTTCCACTGCTTAATGACATCCAGGGCCTGTGCTCCTCCTTCTTGGTGGCATTGGGTTTGCAGGACATTCCCAGAACTGGAGATTTTCTTCATTTTGTCTTAACCACGAGCCCTTGCAGTCACATCTTCTTGTCAGCCTTAGAGCACATTCTGAGCACAGCCCATGCTGGTGTGTGGCCTCACACAGACCTGCTCAGCTGCTGGTTGCAATTCCTGTTGTTGTCAGTGGGAATGAACAGCCTCCTTCACCAGCACAGACCATCTTACCAAGACAGAAAGCCAAAACTCAGGTTAAATGTGCTCCAGAAAAGCTGGTTCTTCTGTAATCTGCTCAGAATTTGTCCAGTTGCCTGGGTTGGTGGCCAAGAGCAGTCCAAGAGCAATCCTGATGGAGATTTCTCTCAGTTTGGCTCTCAGTGCCCTGACAGGGTGCAGGTGCTGTGGACAGGGGATCTGTGAGATCACAAACCTCCTGTGCTCTAGGCACCAGCTTTGTTGGGTTATCTTAAATGAGTGAAGCAGCTAATAGTTGCTAGAAGGTTATTTATTACAAAGCACATCAGTCTCAAAAGGAAAAAGAAAAGCAATGGCAGGAAAAGCAGAAAAGCAATGGCAAAAGCAATGGCAAAAGCCTCAACTTTCCCCAATACACACTCTTATATAGGGTCTTCTCAACAAGCTAAGGCACAAACTCAGAGCATCACCCCTTAACCTATTAGAATTCTAGTTTCTTAACATGCCAGGTTACATATAAACTACACATACAACCTGTCTTGTTCTATCTGAAAAATGTAAGCAATATTCTTACCTGTGCATGACTGCCCATTTCACTGCAAACTCACCTAAACCTTTCATGACATTGAAAGGAGCATCCTGGACATCTCCTCTTCTGCTTTACCTCTGTTTTCCCTTTTTAGACTAAATCTTCCTGTGTGGGCACTAAAATAGCAGGAAATGCCTGCAGAGTTCTCCAGTTCTGCCTGCATCAAGGCATTTGAGCCAACTTGTTAATTAAAGAGAGAGGGCAGAGCAGCTCTGAAGTGCAGCTGTTCCTGCAGGTGCCCACAGACACATTTGGGGAGCCCTCCAAATGACCTTTTTTGGGTTCCTAAGCATACAGATGTGCCTGTTCTGCAGATTTTCTGCTTCTCTTCCCCTTTCCTGTGCAGGTCACCTGGATGCCCCCTGACATCAGGGGAATTTCCTGGGACAGTCTCATGTTGGGTATCTGCTGGTGGTGCCCAGCACTGCCATGCCCTGTGTCCATTTGGTTTCCAAAGTGGATCCCAGAGACCCTGTGCTCTCCCCAACCCTGGCTTCTCTTAGTAAATGCTGGAGCAGCTATTGCTCTAGAAGGAGCATGAGTTAAATTCCTTTATATTTTATTTATGCATAAAGAGAGAAAAGTCCTCTCTTGGTGACTTTCCTGTCACAAGGCAGATACTTTTTGCTTTGGGTTGTGTCTGCTGGAGCTTGATGATGCTGCAGAGATTTATTGAGCTGCAGTTGCCTTAATAAAATCTTCACCTTTGCCCAGATCTCCAAGCCTACACTTTCAATAAATTATGCAGAATTAGTGACAGACTTTATGGAAAATTACTCAGTATTCCTCTCTGGGCTTGAGTCACTTCCCATCTGTGACATCTGCTGTCAGTTTTCCTCTCTGTCACCCAAAACTCAGACCCCCAAACTCTCACCAGTGCTAACAGGCTCACCTTTGGCTCCAGCTCAGCAGCTGGAGTGCTCAGGCTTTGCTTCTGTTCTTCATTCTCTGAGCCTTGTGGAAGATGGTCCTTCTAGACACTGCTTATCCTCCAGGCTGAAAACTGGAGCAGAGAAGGAAATAAAGATTAGTTGTCTGTTGGTATGGATGTAGTTCTGCAGAGTGTAGGTGGTTACTCTGTGGAAGGGCTTGTGTTTATCACCCACATGAGGCTTGCAGAGGCTTCAGAGCACCCTCCCACCCACATTTTCAAACTGCAGGTCCAGGTGTGCTGGGTATTTTTGATAATGTGGCACAATGTGGGTTGTTTGGATTTTTTTTCTTTTCCTTTATCCATTTTGTTTCTGGCAGAGGGAGAATCTGAGGTTTTCAGGTTATTTTTCCATCCTTCTTTACCGTGTTAGAGATGATCTTTAAAGGCTGGTGCTCTCTGGCAGCATCTGTTTGACTGCTCCCTTCACACTCCCCTTGGTGTTCTAACCCAGCTTGCACTTTCCAGCTTCAAGACTTGAAAGCTTGCTACAACTTTCTTCTGCTTTGCTGCATTCCCTTATTACATACTCCTTACTTCTGCCCACACAACTATTCACCAACCACATTAGGCATGCCTGCATATACACATATATATATGTATATATGTATATATGTATATATGTATATATGTATATGCATGCCTCTCTGTGTATGCATCTCTATGGTAATACTCAGTGAATCTCTTTACCAGCTTTTCCTCATTTTGCTGTTTCTACAGCAGCAGCACTTTGCCTCTGTCTTTGATTTTAGTCAGCACCCTTGCACAGGGTGTTTTGCCTACTTGCTTTCATCTCAGAGGGATCTCAAATGGATTCCCAGGTCTAAGTGCAAGTTACTTCCCCAGAAAGCTGCAGCACTCTGTTTTAGTAGTTACAAAAAGGTTTTTGTCTTGGGTTAGCAACTGGGAATTAAGAGAATCAAGGAATCAGCATAATGGCTTTGGAATTATCACAAAAAGCAGTCCCACACCTCTCCCACTTCTCCAGTTTACTGGTAGTGAGTTACTGGTTTAATCCTGGATGAATTACAATAAACCCTTGTGGGTTTTAACCTTCCCCACAGTAGTCCTAGCCTAAATGGTTTTCTCTGCCCTCTGGGATCTGTGCTGCAGCTCCTGGCACAGCTCCCAGACCTGGTGCATCAGAGGAGATTTGGGGGGGCAGCAATCAGAGGAGATTTGGGGGCAGCAGTGCCCATCCCAGTGTGGGCTAACAGTGGGCAAGAGGCTTGTGCCAATGTGCCAGCTCTCAGGCAGCTCAGGAGAAAGGCCATGCTGTCAGCTGGCTGAAGGCACATCAAATCAGAGGCAATTAGCAGGCTGTGAAGGCATTGCTGGTGCAGGGTGTGTAGGTGCTGGTTTGGGAGGGAGGGACATGGAGCTTTGCTGGGTGGAGAACATCTGATTTCACAGCCCTGCAGGGGAACAGGGAGATTCTAAGGAAATTGCTCCAGTGTTCTGGGATTGCAGCCCTTGTGGAGCGCACCTGCATTTGTGTAGGGCACTGCCACGTGTGTGCTAGCCTGGAAGACCAGTGTCACCTCCTGAGCACCTGCAGGAGCCCTCTGCAAACAGGGATTTACCAAAAGCCAAGCTGACCACTCCAAAACCAAGGGCTGTTTTTTTGATGGGTGGTTGGATTTGGTTTCATTTCAGATGTAGAGATAACTGTGCTGGGAGAGTGCTGCACTGGGCAGGGCAGTGAGGAGGTGGAGGTGTGACCTAAAACACACACAAAAAAAATTAGATCTGATTTGTCCTGATAGGACACTGAGAGTCCAACTCAGTCCTCTTAAATAATGTGGTCATGTAAAATTTGGATCACATATACTCCACAATTTTTTGGATTTGCTAGCTCCATGTTATGTAAAGAGGCAATCAAAGATGTCATTCACCTGTTTTTTTCTCACTTTTCTACCTTTCAGACCTAAGTTTGTGCAACATGCTGGGAAAAAACAAAACCAAGAAGGGAAGAACAATGTATTTTATTTCAGAATGAATTTTTGTATAGCCTCCTCTCTCTGTTCATCATCTGGTTAGATTAATGAAACTGTAAAAATGGGAATATATTGTTTTTCTTGGGGGAAGTAAGACTAAAATCTGGAAGATGCAGAAATACTGAGATATACACCTAAACTGCTTGTGTGTTTAAATAATGTGTAAATGTTATGGGTTGTGCTACACCACATTCCAATGTCACTTTTTTCTCTGCTCCAGGAACCCCAGTTTGGTTCTACATGCAAATTGCACCTATAAGAAATGAGCATGAAAAAGTGGTTTTGTTCTTGTGCACTTTTAAGGATATCACTTTATTCAAACAACCGATTGAAGATGATTCAACAAAAGGTAAACATGAAATACATTATTATTTTTGTGAAGGATAAAAGTAAATGCTTGAGCTCAGACCTGTCACAGGGACATGTCATGTCAGTGATCTGTGTCTTGAACTGAGGAAATGTTTTGTGACCTGTCAGAGTTTCAATGCCACTCTCCTAAATTATAATAATAAAAAAAAAGGATAAATCACCATGAGTGGAAATTCCCTACAAATGTTTTTCTAGAGTCACAAGCTTTCCTTTTTCCTTGCAATTTGCTTCTTCATCACTGCAGGTGGCATTTTCTAAAAATTACACAGTTTGGAGTTGTTTACATGCTGTGCTGTTTTGGGAGATATTTCTGTTATGGGACAGGTGTCATCTTTTCAGGAAAAAAATAATTCCAACTCCTTGTCATGCGATGCTGATATTTCATCCCATTCTCCCTCTTGGAGGTGAAATGTGAAAGAAACAGCCTGCCTGAGTCATTTATTGCTGCTCAGGAGTGATGACTGCATGGCAGTGGGCATTGTGCTTGTTACTTATCAGCTGCAGGGCAGGATTTGGTTGGAATGCTCTTGTCACTGAACAGCTCATGGCCAGACCTGCAGCCTTGCAGGAGAAATTGGTGGGGAAAGGTACAGGGGATCTGGCAGCATCATCCTCTGCTTTAGTCACAAAACATGTGTCTTGTGTCAGGTTTACATGTGTATTGCTGTGGGTGAAACAGTGCATGATTGCAGAAAGAAGGACATGATCCACATCTCTTGGAATTTGCCTCCTGATGATTAATTCTTTACTGTGTTTTTCCCTTCACGCTTGAAAAAGGCTTGATATCTCACTTGGAGCTGGTGTGCTCTAAGCCATCTTCTTTAGGGTGAAGTTGCTGTCATTTGAATGCAAAAAGTGTTTGAAGTAATTTCTTAATATCTAGATTGCACTTATTACAAGTGTTTGGATAACTGAAAAGTCAGTTTATAAAGGCAGACTTAAAATGAAAGGCTCCCCTCTGAGCTAGCACTAAATATGACATTTTTTTTTTTTTTGTCTAGAGAGTATTATCCATAAAATTATAAGATCCTGATACAGGAATACCTTCTCAGCCATCATAAACTTTATTGCCTCAACAATTTAGCTAGCAACCTGCAAATGTTCTTTATTCCACTTTCAGCTCCGTTATGTGGAATTCTTCTGCCTGGAAATAAACTGAGATTTTTTAGGGTAAATGCCAGTTAATTGAAAGGGCTTTATAGGTATCTGAAAGCATGGGACTGGCTCCTAGCTGCAGTGTATGTAATACATAGTGTGAGCTCATCAAGGAAAAAGCCAGTTTTTGCAAGAATCCTCTTGTGAGGTTTCCTATTTGATGCTTTCTGGGGGAACCAAGATGTAGCTCATAGATATGGGATAGAACCAGCTCCCAAACCCCCCCTTTCTCCCAGCTCTGCCCCACTTCCCCCAGGACTGATTTGCACTGAGAAGTGTTGGGCTGCAGCAGGACAGAAAAAACATACTGAAGGTGGCTCTCAAATGCAGAAATGATGAATGTTGCCTCCTTTGGATTCTCAGCCTGGAGATTCAAGCTCTGCTGCCTTCCCTGGGGAGGCAGGGATGTGCTCCAGGGGCTGATCTCTTCCCTTCCCCAACTTGTGGCTGAGGAGGAGCAGAGCCCAGGGGGCATCCAGAACAGGAAAGTGTGTTCCTGTGGGAAAGAGCAAGAGCAGTGAATGCATGGCTTGCATGCTGCTGTGCACTGAAGGGCACCATTACTTAAAATGCCAGGTATTAATGATGGATATAATGAAATATTGCCCTCAGCAGCCAAAGAGGCTCTATGTCTAAAGAGCCCTTAATTCTGTCAAAGCCATTCTCTAAAATCCCCAAAACTCACACAAAACATCACAGAGGCAGTGCAGCCACATTTCCCAAGTGCCTTTAAAACACAGAATTGGAGCTTTAAGGATCTGTTTAGGGTGCTTTGATTAGAGCATTGAAGAGCATTGATCTGTGCCTCCAACAAACCTCATCATTAAAAACTACTGACCTGATTTTAGTTCAGCTTTTGTATAAATTAAAGCTTGTCTTTTCCATCCTTGATATGAGGAAAACATTCAAATATTTGCAGCACTTTACTACAGGGGTGGGAAAACAGCACTGTTGCACTGCCCTGTGTGTCTCAGCTGTGTGGGTCTCTGGGATCCCATGGCACTGGGATCATAGATTTTTTGTGTCAGACATGTTGCTATGAGAGCTACATAATTCATTGTCTCTGCGGATAACATTACAATGTGCTTAGAAAGCTGCCAGGCCACTTTCTTTTAGAGTTATGAGATTGGTAAACATGTATGTTAAAATTTAGTGGAGAATTTTTAAAGTCTTGTGGAAAAGGGTTTCAATATAATACTTCTGTAGAGTGCTGGGATTTGCCATTGGAAGAGCTATATTTTTTTTCGATTTTAAAAGAAGGATATTCCTTATGAAATTCTGCCAGGACCATGCAATACATAATACATAAGTAACTATGGTGCAGATGAGTTACTGTGTGTTACTTATGGGAGCAGTAAATCTGAGATAAAAAATTCAGCAGCAATAAAATATTGATGCCATTATGCAATAATCTCTCCATACCAAAACGCTCTGCACTGTTCAAAGGTGTGTTGCTTTGCTGTGAAACCTCAGTATATCACACCCCTGTGAAGCATTTAAATCATGGCACTGGTTGTATCTACACTGCAGTTTCTGTGTGTCCCCACTCCTGGAAATACCTGGTTGGGCTGGTCAGATCTGCTTGCAGTGGGGTTGGCACCTCGTGGAGACTTTTCCAGGGAACAGCAGGTTTGGGGACAGGGAGGGTGCTGAGGATGCAGATCTACCCAGAAGTGTTGAGCAGCTTGTTGGGTTTGTAGAAACAGGACAGAAAAATGAGAGTTGTCTCTCTACAAAACACATTGCCAGAGTGAGGTGGGATTTTTTTTTTCCTGATGTGGGATTAAAAATGTGTTTTTTCAGTGCAGAAAATACAGTTGATTCACAGGGACAAGCCCCGTGCGATCAGAGGGAATCAGAGAGGTCTGGGATGCTGTGACAGATGGTGTGTGTGTCTCTGCTTACCTGTGTGCTCATCACTTGCTCTGTTAATGCTGAGAGGAGGAGGAGGAGGAGGAAGGGAGGAGGAGGGAGCTTTGCTTGCCAGAGGGAGTAAAAGTAATGAAAATTTTTCCTGTGAATTTGCTGCAGACCAGAAAGCTGTTGAAACTTACTGGACTGTAAGCAAGACTGGAGAAAAGGGATATTTAAAAGCCACCTTCCTCTCATAAAATACAGTGACAGAGATCAAAACCCTTGTTTTCTGAGAGGGTACAGGCAGTAGACACTAAAGATTGGACTGACTTGTTTTCTCGTTACTTGTGCTCCAATCTATTACTGCTGGCTGATGCGTGGGAGACCTGTGATGTATGGCAATGTAACAGTGACCGAAAAGTGCTGTAAAGCCATTCCTTGTAAATGGAAAATTACTTTAAAAAGTCTCCAACCAGTCAAAAGTGTCAAACTCTCCAGCAACTCCAGCAGAAGCAGCAGAAATGATGATGGCAGGAAGGATCAGCCTCCTGTTTGACTGTTCCCTCCTGGGTGAAGGTGCCACCAGCAGCTGTGGAGGTCTGGGGATAGACAGAACTCCCTCCATCGGTTTGTTTTTGATTTATGGTGCCCCAGCTCCTGAGCCAGTGGCTGATGGGGGGATGGGAGCAGTGTGGAAGAAGAGAATTTGTGGAGAGGCAGGAGACAATGGCTGCACTTAGTGGGCACTGGGCTAGTGCTTTATTTTCTGGTTAAGGAGCTGTGCTTTGTCTGATCTCTCCTTCTCCTGCTCCTCTCTGCTAATAGGAATATTTGTCTGATGTGGATTCAGTGGCAAGCAGCAGGTCCCACCTGTGGTGGCAGAGGGCCAGATCCCCAGGTGTCCATGCACAGCAGAGGTGAAAGGCCATTAAAGCATAGGAAAGATCCTATTATTTATTTTCTTTAAGCCAATAAACCCCAAAGAATCTTTTTTTTTTTAATATTTGTACCATTGTCAGGTCACAGTTGGATGCCTTTATCAGCTTGCTGAGCTTTTATTCTGTCTTTACCCAATGACCTTTTAAAAATATCTGAAGACTTTCAGTTCCTCCAAGACACACAGTGGTAATAATCTTCTGTTTATTTGTTAGGGGAAAAATGAAGCCATTTTTCTGGGCCCTAACTATTACAAGGGTGAATGGGGCCACTTAAAATGTTAACACCATTTGAAGCCAGGAGAGGTGTAGATTCTATTGAACAGAAAGTCTAGGTATAGAAGGAAAGAAAAAAAAAAAAAAGAGGAGCATTTTTGGTTAATAGTGGAGTTTCACTTGATGCAATGGTTTTATTCCCTTTTTATCATCAGTGAAGAAAAAATGTGGCCTCAATGTAAACTTAAATTTTTTTTTTTGACTAGGATCCTCACTGATTATCTGTAGTCTCTGTGGAGTGAAATATCAGGCTTGTCACATCTGCAGTGATGGGGAAGTTCTAGTGAATAATGATGGGATGTTGCATCAGGATGCAAAGTTGTGTTAATGAGCCCCCTACAACTCAGGACAGTGTGCTGTTAACAGATAGGATCAGAAATGGCACAGCAGGACCCTGAATTTTCTTTTTTTTTCCTTTTCCCCCAGTTGGTAGAGCCAGACTCTGATAATCAAGTCTGTCTGGGACAATGCTGTAATGCTTCCAGTGATATAACTCTTTATGGTTATATAACTCTATATAATGATACAACTCTATCTCAGAGTGTGACAGGGCTATAAAAAGTGTAGTAGTTGCAGAAATACACTCTTATGGCTTGCTAATCCTTGCTAAGCCTATAATTCTGATCCTTTTTTATCTTTAATAGGTGCAAGTTATTAAGCATATATAACTAGTTGCACATGGGAACCTTTTTTTTACTCGAGGGGGTATCAATCCTGATGATAATAGAGGAAGTGGGTGGAGGGATCAGAGCATGAAAATGATGTTTCTACCTTTAGCTGAAGCACAGTGTACCCTGTTGAGTACATCATCTTGACAGTAATCCATCACAGTAATTTAATAGGTTACAATTTGGATATCCTTAGCATGTTTTTATTGCATTTTTCTATGCCTGTAATAACAAGGGTCACAATAGAGAACCTTGCTTCCTTTTGCTGTGATTTGCAGTTTCACTCTTTTCCAAGCATCAAGGAGATCATTTCTCCATTCTCTCCTGGGTCTAGAGTGCTGCATACAGGGACTTATGGGCTGGGAGAAAGGACTTTGTTGGGGGGAAGAATGACAAAAATTGCATTTGCCAGGACACCAGGTGAGTTTTCAGCACCAAGAGCAGACAACTCAGTGCAATGATGCTGAGATAGTCTCTTTTGGTATTTAGGTAGTTAGATAATATTAGTATTATCTAGTATTAGTATAATTATTTAGGTAGTTAGATAATATTTTGATAAAATGCTATTTTAGGTGGTATTTTAAACCATCTATTTGGGATAGGCACAGCTTTTCCACAACTAACCTGGAAGATGTTCCAGAATTGCTTTTTTCCTGTTCCTGCAGGACAACCATCCCTGTTGTTTGTCCCTGTTATGTCTTCAGTGATGTGCTGCTGGCACTTTCTGCAGACACTGCACAGACTGAACAGCCACAGAGAGAGTTGTTTCCTCACTTTCAGGGGAGATGCTCCAAGTCCTTATTTTCACTCTCCCTTCCCCCTCTGCATCCTTTTTGCTTTTAATGCTGCTGGAGACCCACCATGATGAAGAAAAGAGAATTTCCATATCCAGAGTTGTTTAGTTTCTTTCACAAAAATGAAGTACTTTTTTCCTGAATCTCATACAGTCTTTGGAGCTCTTTGTGTGCTCTATCAGAAACCCATCAATGCACAGTAACTGCCTGCAAATTTCTGGAAGTTTAATGTGCAATGAAAATGAAATCCCATTGAAATCAAATCTAACCCTGTGAGAGATTGAATTAAACTGGAAGCTGGTCTTTGAAGCAGCAGCTGTTTGTAGATGGATACACTTTGTGTGTAGAAAACTGAGCACTCATCATTAGCCAAATCTAAAATAATAAGTATAAATGTAGTGGAGTTTAACAGTCTGATCTGTGTAACACAGGGCATTCCACTTCACTGAGTTGCTCCTCTGCTGAACCCATGAACTTGTGTTACTAAATCAGCCCCTCCAGGGAGGCATCCAGTATTGATTTAGAAGAGGCTGAGCATCCCCTGCATTACTTAATATTTTTTTGTGCTTCTCCATTACACTTTTGGCATTAAAAAAGTGTCAAATTAGCCAGGCTTCAGCTTCTTGCAGTGGCATCTTCTTATGTCTTTTTTTCCACTGTATTAAGAAAGTTCCACTAAGGCATTTACACATATAATCAGCTCATCACTGCGCCTTCATTTGATGAAATAAATGAGTTCAGCTCCTTAAACCTCTGTCTAGACTGAATTTGGAGGTCTGGTGATGGCAGATACAAGGATGTTTCAGCTGCCCTTTAATCCAGCTCATTGGCAGCAGTAGGGATGGAGCTGTGCTGGTCTGGATTTCAGCCTCCCAGGTGCCCAGCGAGTTTCTGCAGCAATTTTTGTGGCTGGGTGGGTTTCCAGCTAATTCCTCATTATTGCCCATTGCTCACCCTCCAAGCCCAGTTCTTACTGTTGTGCATCCAAGGATCAGGTGACTTTTTGCCAAAGCCAATTTCATGCTGAATTGCTCATCTGCCAACACCTTTGGACCCTTTTCAGAGCTGTTCTTTGCTTGGGACGTTTCTCCCTCCCTTTCTGGAGTTACAATTTTCATTCTCTGGATGACTGTTTTCCATTTAAAACAAGTTTTAGGTGCCCAGTTATCAAGCACATCATCCTGTTTGACTGTCCCCAGTGCTGTTAAGCATTCCTTTAATCCTCCTGTTCTTTGACACTTCCTTCAGTCACTTTATAAAGACTCTCAAACCCTGGAGACAAGCACTGAATAGGATGCCTGGCCACTGGTGTCCAAAAGGTTCCCAGCAATAAATTTGTACTATTTTCCACTGCTCCTTGTTTGATATTTGCCAATTAACAAGTTCTTCACCCATTTAACCTGTAATTTCTTGAACTGTGTGGTCTCAATATCTCGTTGAGAGTGTCACAGAAGGGTCAATTTGGTGAAAATTGCTGTGCAAGAGCTTTGGCCACTCTGTGTCTCAGGGGTGATGCAAATGCAAAACCAGGATGAGGTGATGTGATGGGATGAGCACTTTGCTATCTGACCAACTCCTGAAAGCCAGTACTGACACTTACAGTAATTAGTATTTTCTTTTTCTCCCCTTCTTTTTCCCAACATTTGCACTTGTATTTATGCACTTATGGGATGTAATTCCCCCATGGTCCTGTGTTTGTGTAAAAAGTTTAGCCTTAAAAAAAGTGAAATGTAAGAAGTTTGGTACTGTACATTTAAGGATATTTGAGAGTTAAAAAATATATTGTAATTTAAAAATGTATGCCTAGTGTAGTCTAGAGTTATATAAATCCTAGCTCTTCTTATCAGTAGATCTCAAAATGGCTTGCAAATTAGGTAATTAGCATTATCTTCATTTTAAGGAGGAGAAACTGAAGCTCAGAGAGGTAAAATTATATACCCAAGATTACCCATTAGTTCTTCATCCATATTGAGCTCCCTAGCAGTTGCAGTGGGTGGATGGAAACTGGGAAGACAACACTGAGCAAGAAGGGAGGTTGGAAGTAAAAATCATCCCAGGAGTGCAGTGCATTATCAGACAGAGTTTCAATTCCAGGAATTTATCCCAATATTTTGAATTACATTTAAATAAAGTATTAAGTCCAGAACTATTTTTACTGCACCATGGGAATGACAGAACATTGTTTGACTATTAATCTGTTTATTCAGGAATCCTGTTTATTTCTCTCTCTTTCTATAAACTCAATACAGGGATTATTAAGATTTTCAAAGTGAACTCTTTCACACATACTTTGCCTGCAGTAATGAGCAAACAGCCAGCTATTGTCATGATTTTACTGCTGCAAAGTCTAGAAATAGTTGGGATTTATACATGCTAACTATTTATGCCAAAAGATGATCTGTGCTACCAATTGAATTCCACACTTCCTAACTCTGAGCAGTGCTAGCTCTTTGCTCTTGTGGCTAAGTCATAAATTATATATTATTTAAGCATTCTGCATGTTAACTGTTTTGTGCTTCACAATGAGATCAGAACAATCTCCCTATGTTTGGGATCTGTTCCCTGTGCTTCTGCAGGCAGGAATGAACACAAGCACTGCTGGATTTGTTCCCTGCAGTTTTTTTGGTTTTTTTTCTCCCACAAAATATAATTCTTTACCCAAGTGTATTCCCTCCAGTCTAAGGTAAGGGTTAGTTCCCTGTTATACAGTTTAAAAGTCATCATTATTTAAGACCAGACAAACCCTGACAAAAAGGTTAATTGCAACCCAGTAGAGCTACACTAATGCTTTATTAGGGGGAACTAGTCATGTCTAGGCTTTTCAGAGCAAGTGCACCATAAAGGATATTAACATTTCACCTTGGGATTTTAAACTCTTCATAAACTCTGATGTATGAATTTAGCTTTAAAGTAACATAATATTGTTAGGAATTAAATATATTTTTTCAGTGGTGCTGCTAGCTGGGTGGTTAGATTTGCCTTTGGAACTGTACACAAACTCAGTCAGAGAGACTGCAAATTTTCAACTCCTAATTAAATTACTGTGAGAGTTCTAAAGCTTTTATCACTTACATTTAGTTATATTTGAAAATATTTTCTGCTTTGTGAGCTTTGTAAGCTTGGAAATCCCTCTGATTCCAAGGTTTTATCTCCACATAACCTCTAGGAAAGAGTCTGAGATGTCTTTTCCAGCCTAAACAATTCAATGATTCTGTCTCATCCATTCCAGCATCACTTCTGCTTGGGGAAACCTCCCTTGCTGCACTTTCTTTGGACAGATTTTGCTCTGGTTCTTTTTATGCTCAGCCATACACTGCAGCAACATCTTGGACCTGGCTGGGGTTTCTGCTTTTTTCAGGGAAGGCAGCAGAGATGAGGAGTGCTGGGGATGGCTGGGGTGTTTGTGTGCTGGATCCCCCTGCAGGGGGGTGTTTTTGGGAAGCAGGCTGGTGACCAGAAGGGCAGAGAGAGATCCCTGTGGCACTGCAGGGGTGCAGAAATGTGATATTGTGGAGTCCCTAAATAAGCCTGGAAAGGGTTTTGCACACAGAGAAAGCAGTGGGGGGGAGGTTTGTGGATGAGCTGTGTCCATCCCAGCTGTCCAGTGGGAAACAGAATGATGGAACTGGGACCTCAGGGAGAAAGATGGGTGGGAATAATACTGCCCTTGGTGAGGAGCAGCTGATGGGCAGGCACATGCTGCAGTGAGTGGGATAGTTTGGACTTTCTGGTGGTGGAAGGACAAAAGGATTGAGTTCTGACCTTGAAATATCATTTCCCCCTGAGGCACCATGTAGTTTCTGTAGTGGGGATGAATCTGTACATTCATACACACTGAGTGGCTACATGAGCTCCTCAGACCCTTCTGGGATGCTTTTCCTCCTCTGAGGAGCTCATTTTTTGAGCATCCTCACTATTGCCCACCTCCTGCCTGTGCTCCTGCACTGCCCCAGGCATCCTGTCACAGCATCAGCAGCTTCAAACAGTGCCACAGCATCTAAGAAAAACACAGAAATAATATGTAGAATATATAGAAAAATTATATTAAAAGAATATATAATATAGAAAAAATACCTTTTAAAATTAATTTGGTATTCCTGTTTTTATTTCTCTTCAGAGAAACCTCTGGCTCTCAGCTGTTGTGTGAAGGACATCACAAAGTCATCTCTGTCTCAGTTAGACCCACAGTCAGAGGACTGTTAAATTGGCAGTCCTGTTTAGGGCAAGAGACATGGGGAATAGTGGGTGTAAAATACTTAATTATGTCTAAAAGCATGGAGAAAAAAGGAAGTTGCCTGATTGGAAGGGCAGCATTTCAGGTGGGCCAAGGCAGAGACTTGTTTAGCCCATGTCTGTCAGAATGCTTTCCTTCTTCAAGTCCTGTTCTGGTACCTGTTCACCTCCAGTTTACTGAGAATGCAGGAATTTTACTTTGAATACGGGTAGAAGCAGGCAAATATTTTACTAGGTTCCTGTTTGAGAGATCATTGTTTTAGATCCTGAGAGTGAACACAGATCATGAGGGTCTTTTTTAAAGAAGAGGAACAAATTCTTCTTATTTTGTCTGTGGATAAGAAAGTGATTAAAGAGAACCAAGGAAAAAAATAATTTTATTTATATGCTATTCCAGAATTTTCCATTTGAGGTGGTTCACATTTTTGTGTGGAACACCCAGTTTAACTGTTTGTAAGGAGAAGCAGCTGCTGGCCTGATCTGGTGTGTGATCTGATGATGATCTTTTTTCCCCAAAAATCTGAGTGCACTGGTGCAAGTTCAGGGTGCTCTTTTCCAGGCAGTGCTGTGCAATCCAGCTGAGCTGAAGAGAGCATCAAAAGTTGCATTTCCCTCACGAGTAAATTTTTGGTTTTGCCCCTCTTGCACCTGCTATTTGTGCATCTCCTTTGCTCCTTACAGACTGAAAATATCTGTGAGGACAGGCGGCCACTAATACTTGGGATAAAATTACCATTCTTTTCAAGTGTCTGCCTATAGAGGAACAGAAAGGAGAGAATTGTTTGAAGAAATATTGACAGCAGTAGGCAGCTATGCAAATTTTCCCTGGTCTATTTAAACATACACATTGGTTTTAAATATAATTCTGAACTTGTCTAGTCTACAACAAGGTCAAGGAAGAGAGAAATGTACCCTGTGCAGATTATTTCAGACACAAGGCAGCCTGTATACATTTTCACCTTCCCACTCATAACCCAGCATCTTGCTGGTGCTGTGTTTTTAATTCTCTTGGGTTGTAAATAGGAAACAAAAGAACCTGGTAGTTTTTTCACAGTTTTGCAGATGGATGGATGGGAGCAGGTAAAATATTGCTGGACTTGGTGCTGAATTGGAGAAAAAAGTTATGCTAGTGTATTCTATGCTTCCTATGTCCAGAATCATGGGCTTCATAGGGCTAAAGAAATGTGAAAATGTGAAGTGTCTAAACGAGGCTGGAAAGGTTTTGTAGGTCTGCTCTGGTGCAAAGCAAAGCTTTGGTCTTGGTGGAGAAAGGACAGGATGAAATGATTTGTCTGTGAAAAGAAGAGGTCAGAGCAGATGAACAGAGTGGTACCTTGAATGCTAAAATGTGTGGCTGCTTTCTTTCACATGATATTGATGATCTCACATGAAGGTAAAGAAGGATTTGAAAAAAATCATAGTTTTTATTTTCTTTTTATTTTTACAGCAAAAGAGTTGCTGTTGTCTGGTATGCAGCTTACTGCTCCATCTGCCCTACCTTCCCCAAGAATTCTGCATTTGTGGTTAATGCAGGACAGATGCTTTCCTTACCTAAAACAATGACAAGGGATTTCTTACTAGTTCTGCTTTTATTTTAAACCTTGTATTTTTATGAGTGGTATCTCCCAACCTGCAAATACCATGACAGAGGATTTCTAGAGAGCACACAAAAACATCTCCTGTTATTGCCAGCCTCTGACTCTCCTCTAACTGGACACAGCACTGCAGGAACTAGTGAGGAGGAGATGGGAGGGATCAGGCTGTCAGTTCTGGGTCTCATTCCTCCAGGGATTTCCACCATGGACACGTTCAGCTCTGGGAATCCCCAAACCATTTTCTGCCAAACCACTTTCCAGCCTGTGCAGGGGGTTGTACCTCCTCAGGTACAGGGCTTTTCACTCTCCTTGCAGGACATCTTCATGTGTCTGTCAGGAGCTGGATAGCTGACAGCACTGAGGTGTGACAGGGATTGGGACTGGACCCAGCAGTTTGGTGGTTCTGTTTCTGCTGGACACTTTCCCATCACTCTCATATCAGCTGTGGGGCAGGATGACAAAATAAAAATTTGGGATTGGCCCATATTTTTCCTTATGGACCACAGGGAAATATTTTTTCAGGGGAGAAGAACCATGACTGGGTACAGAGTGTGAGTACCTGGCCTGGTTCTTGCTGTGTGTTTGCAGTGACCCAAAATAAATCACCTGGGTGCAATGCACCTGGCCTCCAGCAATTACTAGAAATGCTGGGGCAGAGCTGTCACAGTGCTGTTACCAAGCTCACTTGGTTCTTTGAAATTGCTGGTTTAGAAAATAAAAAGCAGTTCTGACTTCTGTCTTAAAGCTGTCTCCTTCCTGCAGTTTTATAGACAATTAGGAGAAGGAAAAGTGCAAGGATTTTTTTTTTAGAAATTATTAGTTCATAGATCACTGTAGTCTGTCTTGACCTTGTTTAATAGAGAAAGTGCATATTCCTAATTGAATATCCCTGTAAGCTTCAGAAGCATGAGACATATCCAAAGCTCACATTTTAAAGTTTACATTTGAAAAGTTAATAAAATGCTTCTATTTTTTAGCTTTTCCCAGTGAATTTTTTATGTGCATTTTTGAGGTCATGTATAAATAGCCAGACACAAATGTTTGTGCAGTGCTGGTGGCATGTCATGATATTTTAAGCTGTTCTGACTGTTAAATGATGAACAATGGATTTACATTTGTGTGAATGAGATATGTATGTGGTAAATGGCAAAGCCAAGTTTGTACATAATTTTTTTCTTGATGTTTTACTGTCTTTTCTAGTCCCTGCTCGTTATTTAGTCTCCCTTAGGGCTTCCCTTAACATTCCAAGTCCCTGACTCCTATCAGCAAAAGGCATTTAAAAATAAGCTTTGCACTGGCTCAGGGTGCCCAGAGAAGCTGTGGCTGCCCCATTCCTGGGTGGGTTCAGGGCCAGGTTGGGTGGAACTTGGGGCCACCTGGTCTGTGGAAGGGTCCCTGTCTATGGCAGGGGACTGGAATGAGATGATCTTTAAGTTCCCTTCCAACCCAAACCATTCTGTGATGATTCTAATGTAGAAATGCTATGTTTCTTTTCCCAGATATGATTATTTTCCCTAATTTTCACCTACTCAGCATTCAAATTAAGTGAAAGTTAAACCTCCTGAACCCCTTTCCTGTTTGTAACTCGTTTGATATTTTATCCACAGCTCTCTGGTAAAAAAATGACATTATACCTGGCTAAAGTGAATGTTCAGCATCTCCTTCTGTGTCCTTGGGAATATGTTTCCTTCCTAAAGATTCTTGGATTTTCAAATTACCTGCTCAATACTGAGGTTCTACACTGATGAAAATCCTGGTGTTTTCTTTGCTGCACCCATCTCCCCATCCACTGATGCATCCACACCATCACAAACACTGGGTTGTTTTTCCAGCAGGAATGACTTGCTGACATGTTCCTGGGCTGGTGGTGCTGTCAGTAACAAACTGCTCCTTGCAGGAAAATGTTCCTCAGGGGCAGCTCAGTGTACAGGTCCCAGGCTACAATTAAAGCAGCTGTTTATCATTAGTATAACAGCCAAATGTATTTCTTAATGCCATTTAAAATCAAGTTCTTAATTTGACTTAAAATGCTTAATTTTATTTTTGTTTGTTTGTTTGTTTGAAGCATTTCTGCTGGTGCAGTCTTTTTACATTTTTTTCCCAGTTTATTTTTATCCCTGAAGTTTAGTTGGGGCAAAAACCAGTGAAGACTAAAGGATCAGACTTCTGGGGCTTCTCCAGTGGTCCTGAATCAGCAGGAGCCCTTCTGTTGCTGGGAAGGATTTTCCTTCAGCAGGATTTGCAGACTTGGGAGGCCTTTGCAAGAACTTCAGTGGCTAAGAATTAGATTTCAGCAGCAGAGTATGTCCCCAGAAGGCTGAAAACAGGATGTCATCCCCTAACACAATGTCTCCAGCAGGCAGAAGAAAGAATATTTTGATTCCTTTCACATTTACCTGAGTGCCTTGAAGGAGCAGTATCTTCCCTCTTTTGCACGGTCTTTAAACCCGGAGCCTGCAGCTGGTCTGTGCAGCAATTTAGAGAAACCACTCAGGTCTGAGACTGAATATGGTTGAGCAGCAAGGAGATTTACCAGCACTGGATGAGGCCTGAGTAGTTTCTGAGGGGGTTTGTGACATTTTCCCTTCTGTTCCTGCAGGCTGGACCAAGTTTGCGCGGCTGACGCGGGCGCTGACCAACAGCCGGAGCGTGCTGCAGCAGCTGACGCCCATGAACAAGGCTGAAGTGGTGCACAAGCACTCCCGCCTGGCAGAGGTAAGGGGGCTGCACACCAGCCTGCTCCCTTCCCAGGGCATGGGGGAGAGGAAAACCCACCCTAATTCCCATTGGTAAAGGGTATTCTTGGAGGAAAATATTTCCCGACTCTGGTTTTTTGAGCCTCGCCTCTACTCGTCCTAAAGCAGCACCACGTGGCAAGCCTGTGTCTGTAAGGCAGATCATAAAAGCGCTCTCTGTAGGGCAGTTTTATTTAAATGACTCTATTTCTGTGCACACAGTCCTCAGATTCCCGGATGTGCCTTAATTTGGGGTGCACAGTGTGCTTCTCTGCTGTCTCACAGTGACATGGAACCAGGATTGATGTCTTGGAGTCCCCCTCCCAGGAAAATGGGATTGTTTGAGAAACCTCTTTGGAAGCATCTGACCTGGTTTGAAGGACAGGTATCTGCCAATAAAGGCAGGAGCTTCTCTTTGAAATGGAGAATGTAAATCCCCTCCCTCCAAATTATTATAATTCTGAAATTAAGGGGCTCTCAGGCAAAGATATGGGAATTAGGAATAACAGTTCTTTACTGGAAAAATAAAATAGAAATACAGTGTTACAAAAAACAATCTGAACCCTGCCAGAGTCAGAATCCAAGCTGGCACAGTCAGTCAGTCAGGGTGGTGGCACAGTCCCATTCAATGGTGGCTGCATCCTCCTGCAGTGGCAGATGTGGTTCAGCTGGAGCAGTGCTCCTGGAGAAGGTGCAGTTTCCTCTGAAGGTCCAGGAATGATGTGGAAAGGTCTGGTTTTCCTCTGGAATCCAGTGGGAAGAAGGTATCTTGGTTTTAAAAATCTCAGTTTTTATCTAGGTAGGAAAGGCTTGGCTCCTGCCCTGGCTGGAGCATCTCCCAGTGGGATGATGGAATTTTATCAGTCATGCACTGGGACTCAATGGCCATGAACAGGAGATATCTCCTGGAGGGAGGATAAGCTGTGGAAAGATAAAGATGATTGCCCCAGCTGGTTTAAAGCTGGCCCATTAGCAGATAATATGTGCCAGGAGATCAGGGTCACTGCTCCACCTGGCTTAAACTGATGGTGACAGAATTCACATTGCTGGTCACATCCTGTATTGCAACCCAAGACAGCATCCCTGTCTGGGTCCCCATGAACTTCATACAAACCCTGATCTTGACTTTATTGCGAAGCCATCCCCACAATACTTTCCTCATCACTTTTGTCTTCAGAACTGATGAAATGAACTCTTTGGCAGGTAGCAAATGTTTCCTTAACAGTGCAAGTGATGCAACAAATGAATACCTTATACAAGTTAATACTTATGAAATAGAGGTGCTGCTTTCATCTTTGTGTCCACTGGTAATGAAAAATAAATAGGTCGAAAACACAGAGTCAAAATATACGAGCTACTGAAAAAGACAGCCTTTGTACCAGAGAACTTACCCTGTAGAACTGATAGCTGCTTTAAATGTTTGCTTTTTTGGTGTTCTGTTTCCATTACCTTTCTGGTTTTAGTGAACTTTGATAACAAAAACCTCAAATTATTGGAGTGGAAACCCACAGTTTTCAGGTGTTGGCAGTGTGGCGTTTTCCCTTCAATGATCCCATACCAACAGTTCAGATAAATGCTGGATTACTGACTCCTCATGCTTTTCAAATTCATGAGGTTTCATAATGTCCTGTAAATCCTGTTATGTCCATTTTGGTTTAGTCTGGAGAAGACTGTAGAAGATGTGATAAAAATATTCAAAAGAGTCCAAAACAGTTGCATAGAATGGGGGAGGAAATAGTTCACCACTATGGCTAGAGGAAAAAAAATGGCATTAGGTTACAGCAAGGGAGATTTAGATCAGGCAGCAGCAAAACCTCAGGTAAGGGAGTAGGTGTGCTCAGGAATAGGTGGGATGATGTTGTGCTCAGGAATTGTTCCCTGCAGAGTGTGCAATCTCCTCTTTTACAAGTAGTTTATGGCTGGGAAGTGCTTTGCAGGCAAAGTGCTGTGAGGAAGGCAGGCTGAGGCGAGGTTCACCATCCCTGTACAGACCCCATTTTCCATATTTCTGTATCTGAGGAGGAGCATTATCTTCATAGCACATTCCTTGCAGAATGTGCTGCTCACCTTATCAGACTCAACAGTTATCACTCATTTTTATTAGCTATACACAGGAATAATTCAGACAGTCTGGTAAAAGCAGCTGACTAACAAGATATTGTGTATTCTTTGGTGATTTAAAATTAAAAATCCATACAGTATGAAAGAAATAATCATTATAGTTCAGTGGTCTCCACAGCCACTTGCCACCCACTCACCATGTCAAACTCAGCATGAGATTATGTTAAGAATAATAATTATGCTTTTCCAGTATCGTGGGAGCTCCCAAGCACTCCACCACCAGAGGCACAGGGAACTGTCAAGCATATGTTAATGGCATTCTGCTTGAGCCCTAAGCAGCTTATTTTTCCAGCTCTAGTGAGGATGTTTCCAGCTCCTGCCCAAGTGAACAAGGCAGGGAACAAACAGGCCTGAGGAAACCAGGGAAAGAAGTCCCAGTGCTGATTTATCAGCAAGTGTTGGACACTGATGAGTCCAAAGACATAACTGGAGATAACAACCAAATTACTAGGCAAAGCCAAAATGCTGTGTTAAGTGCAGGTGAAAATTTTTGCTTTGAAAGAAATATTCACAAGGCTGCTGTGAGAAAATGTGTTGATCATAGCTTTAATTCCAGGGACAACCCCACGATCTACCAGCAAGTTCAGTGTGCTCCAGTGGTTATAGGAATATGGATGTGCTGATAGTGAGTCTGTCCTGGGCACTAGGGGAGGGACACCTGGAGTTTGATGTTTTTGTAGGTCTCACCAGGGGTTTGGCATCTGTGCTTGTCTCTGACAAGTGCCATTGGGACCACAGCACTCCACAGAGGGCTCTGTGTGACACTGGAGCTGCTGTGACAGGAGGCTGCTGGCAAAGAGTCTCTGCTGCTCTCTCATTGCTGCCATTTAGTGGGTCCAGTGCTTTTCTGTCCATGGCATAAACCTGTGCAATTCACCCTGACTCCCTAGAAAACAAATGGCTAATTAATGTAACAAGTTAGTTTTTTGTAGTGTCAGCTCAACTGACTTTCCTTGCAGGTCATCATTTTTAACTGTGACCTCAGGGAGGGTGGGACCAGGTAGGCAGAAGCAGGTTTGCATCCCTTCAGCCTGACACTGGCCCAGATTTGACATCTTGGGAAGCCACATCCCCATCACAGAATGAGGGAGGCTGCTGTTAGTGTTGGCTGCAGATTTTCAGCAGAGCTAGTCTCTTACTGCCTGATCTTAGTAACAGCTTTCTCTTAAAAACATCTAAAACACAAGAGTGCAGAGAATTAATGGATAATCCCTATCTGTGGTGCTTGAGTTCATATTCTTAGTTGTTATACAGTTTATTCAGAGCTATTTACTCCTCTCCATTGAGGAACCATCCTGTGTTTGATGAATTTTACACATCTGAGGCTGCTGTTTCCAATCCAACTGTCCCTGGAAATATGGTGCATCAGCCCCAGTATGGGACAGGTGCAGGGCTGAAATGAGTTTTAGAGTTGCTGTAATTATTTATTTTATCCCATACAGACTTCAGATCCCCAGATGGATTCCCCAATGGATCTTTCAGTTGTCAGTGCAATAAATTGCCTGGTGTGCATTCCTTTGTGCCTTTGTTTCTTGTGCTGGACTGAGATAAGAAGTAATTAGATTAGCTGGGAATGCCTTAAGTGAATTTGGCCTGGTTTCTGCAGTGTTTCCAGTTCCACAATTTTACAACAGTGAGCATGCAGGAGATTACAGTACTATGGAAAAAAAAAAAAAAAAAAAAAAAAAAAAAAAAAAAAAAAAAGAGAAGATAAGAAATTACAAGAAATAAAAGAGAACCCACTAGTGATATTGAGCTTGTGGGAGCAGCAACTTTTTGAAGAAAACACGAAGGAAGTGTGATACTGGCAGGGTTCTAGACAGAAGCTGTGCACATGATGCCTCATTTTTGGAGGCTGGCCAGCAAGGCTGGGGTCTGTTTCACCTTTGGTAGGGTGTTGCTCTGGCTCAGCAGTGATTTGAAGAAGAGGTCAGGCACAAGGAATAAGTCTTGTAACTATTACAAATCTGAATGAGTGTTCATGTTTAGATTATGTGTTAGGAAGGAACTCCTTACTGTGAGGGTGATGAGGCACTGAACAGGTTGGCAGAGAAGCTGTGGCTGCCCCATCCCTGAAAATGTTCAAGCCCAGGTTGTACAGGGCTTGGAGCAATCCAATCCAATGGAAGATTCCATGCCCATGGCAGGAGGGCTGGAGATAGATAATTTTTTAGGTTTCCCAGCCTAAACCATTCTATGATTCTGTGTTCATCACTGCAAAGCATAAGCTGGTGTGGCAGTACCCAAAGCCTGTTCCTGGAGCCTCTCTTCCCTTGCTGTTGGAATGGTTTCCCCTCAATCCATCTGCAAAGACCTCCCTTTTTGCAGGAATATCCTCAAGTGCCATGCTGCTCCCATTCATTGAGTGACAGCTGCTTCCACACATCCTATATAAATCAGATTGTTTAGAAACTGTGCATTGCCTTACAATGGCCAACAAGCACAATCCCAATTCTGCTGCTCCTCACAGAAATCTCTAAGACCCTCATTGGATCCTATTCAGTGCAAACAGTAACATTTGCCCCTCTGCCTCCTACAGGTTCTCCAGCTGGGATCTGATATTCTCCCTCAGTACAAGCAAGAAGCTCCAAAGACTCCACCACACATCATACTCCACTACTGTGCTTTTAAGACCACCTGGGACTGGGTCATATTAATCCTCACCTTCTACACAGCAATCATGGTCCCATACAACGTGTCCTTCAAGACAAAGCAGAACAACATTGCCTGGCTCGTGCTGGACAGCGTGGTGGACGTTATTTTTCTGGTGGACATTGTTTTGAACTTTCACACCACCTTTGTGGGCCCTGGGGGAGAGGTTATCTCAGATCCCAAGCTCATTAGGATGAACTACCTGAAGACGTGGTTTGTGATTGACCTTCTGTCCTGTTTACCATACGACATCATCAACGCCTTTGAGAACGTGGATGAGGTAAGGTGTTCTCTCTCAAAAGGGTTATTTTAATTTTGGATTAATTTAGAAGCTTGTTCCCAGTGAGGCAGCTCATGTGTAAATACAAGGGGTGGCCTTGAGCTGGTGTTTTGTCCCAACAAGACACTCCTGTGTTGTTGAGAGGTGTCCTAGGGCTCCATGTGTGGATGTTTGTTTTTGTGGGGGGTTTTAGAATGGCTAGAATGTCATCCAAGAGTGTTGGTGCAAGGCCCTGTCAAAGTGGGCTGGGCCAGTTGGGATGTCCCCTGACACACCCTTCCTTTTCAGCTCAGTTTTTGGGCTTCTAACCCATTGCAGGCCTTCATTACAGTTCTGTATTTGCTCTGGCTGAAGCTGGTGACAAATTTGCCACTTATATGAAAGTAGGGAATGGCTCTGAATAAACAGTTTTTTAAATCCTACTCTAGGACTACCTTTTGAACCAGGCTCTAATTCCTTCCTTTCCTTCCTTTTTTTCCTTTCCTTTCTTCCTTTCCTTTCCTTTCCTCTTTCCTTTCCTTTCCTTTCCTTTCCTTTTCCTTTCCTTTCCTTTCCTTTCCTTCCTTTCCTTCCTTTCCTTTTCCTTTCCTTTCCTTTCCTTTCCTTTCCTTTCCTTTCCTTTCCTTTCCTTTCCTTTCCTTTCCTTTCCTTCCTTTCCTTTCCTTTCCTTTCCTTTCCTTTCCTTTCCTTTCCTTTCCTTTCCTTTCCTTTCCTTTCCTTTCCTTTCCTTTCCTTTCCTTTCCTTTCCTTTCCTTTCCTTTCCTTTCCTTTCCTTTCCTTTCCTTTCCATTTTTTTTTGTACAATTCTTCAACTACAGCTAAAATTTGAGAGACTTTAAGGAGTAAAAACATAAATATCATAGATGGATGCTGAATTAAAGCTTTTTAACTGCTGAGTGTGTTTACATTTATGCAGTTGAGCTTGTGGCCTAAGCTAATACAGAAAACAAGCAATAGCTACAACAAATAATGCATGCACGAGTCAGTGTACAGAAATTCATTATTAGAATGGAACTGTAATGGCTTTAGGATTTGTTTTAATTTTTCTCTAGAGCTTTTTATCTTCAGGGCCATAAACAGATGGAAAAGCCTCTGTTCAATTTTGAGCATTTTAACAGGTTTTTCTTAGAACACCATTTAGTGGGGTTGTTTGTTTGTTTTTAAATTCTCAATTCTGCACTTAGATATCCTTACTATATAAAACCTATTTTTTTTTTTAACACAGGCTTTACTGCAAATTTTGTAGAACTCCTTTAAAATCTCATCCCTGACTCTGTGTGCTGAGTAGCATTTTTTGACATTGTTCCATTTCATTTATATCAAATATGGCAGAAGTGATAGGACTTGGAGCTTAAATTCAAGATCCTAGGAGGGCTGCCCATCTGAAACCAACTTGTTCAATTAGGCTGTGTAACAAGGTGATATTAGCAAGGTTGTAGATGTAATATATCTTATTAACATAATCAGTCTCAGACTCAGAGGAACCTGATTTTTATAAAAAATACAGTGCTATATCCATCTTTTTGTGCTCTAATCTGTAAAACAAACAGAAAATTTCCATGCCCAAGCAGGACAGATTTAAAGGATGAGGTTAACCTCTTTCTCTAACATATACATGGGAAACAAACCATCTGCAATATTTGTGACAGGGAAGAGAATATTGACACAGCACATTATAATTGAAATGCACCCAAAGTGACAAACTTTAATCAAAATGTAATAACAGTAGCAAGGTACCATGAACTCCAGTGGTCCTAGAGCTGCTGTCATTTACTTTCAAACAAATGAAACATTAACTCCTTTTTAATAAAGGAGCCAACAGTGATTCCCTTGTCATGGAGTGCTGTGTTGTGGCTCTGGAGCCTCCAGCAGGTACTGGTTTATATTTACTCGATTTCCATCTCTTACAACTCCAGCTTTCCCTAGTGTCTGAAAAGAATTGGTTTTGAAAGCAGGCATGTAAACAGTCAGCCTTTCCTCCCTGGGTCTGCATCTCTTTTCTCTGTCCTTCAGGGGAGATTTTTTTAAAAATTTTTTTGGTGATATTTCTTCTTTTGTGACACTTAAGTCTTTCAGGCTGGTTGGTGTGTTCTGGGTGGTTGCAGTTATTAATGCTCTTTATCTTCATTTGGTTGTTAACATTAATTTTAACTGGTGCTTCTTGTCTGGGATTTAACTTAACCCCCCAGCAGCAGGGTGTACAAACACTGTTGATAGGTAAAGAATAAGTAATCCATGATCTTAATTTGGGAGAGATACTCTGATTAAAAGCAATGTTTCTTGTTAGGAAATTGATGTTTCCTTCTTAAGGTAATAAGAAGAAGAAGAATTCTTTTAGTTCTTGATTCTGCTAGGGTTTAGCTCTCTGTCTTGACTCTGGGTGTTGGATAAAAATTGATGATTAAAGTTGATGATTGTGGCATTTCAGATAAAGTTGCAAAAAAATGAGCTTAGCTCGTTTAGTAAAGATCTTGGGTGCAGGTCCTGGTGCTCTTTGAGTTCTTGGTGGTGAGGGATGGACCCAAATCAGAATGAACAGCCCTAAGAGGCAGCTGAGTGAAGGGTGACTTTCCAAATTTCCCTTTTCCCACATCTGACCCTTGTTGTCCCACATAAAGCACAAATGCTTTTTTGCTTTTTGCTGAGGAGCTGGATGAGAAGGGGGAATACCACTGGAGGGGGTTTCTTTTCCTCCCTATGGGCAGATCTCTCATGAAGAAGGAAGGATGTGGCCAAGGAGGTTTGGGATTTTGTCTCTTTGTTGCACACACAGATTTCTATGAGATACAGGTGAGTGAAGGAATCAAAATGCCTTGGGTGCATTTATAAATAGCACTATACAAATAGCACTAGAGTGCTATTTATAATGCCAAAATTAAGGAGATAAATTGAAATATTAAAAAAAAAAAGTTGAAAAATGAAATCAGTGTTTTCTTACAGAGTGTTGTAGTTTTTCAAATGCAGCCAGTCTTGGCCAGAGTAGCAATGGTGTAATTTCCCTCACAGACAACATCAGGTGAAGGTTGGAGTTCCCATCTGACTGCAAATCAAAGTTATTCTGCTGTTGAGTACATGCAGAATCTTGGTAGAAGGATTTGATGGGGAGGATTATGACACACAAATTGAGAAATGGGGGGGATTAAGATGATTTGAGGCAGAATTAGAGGTGTAGGTTCTGTGGAGTTACAGAGCCGGGCTGTTGGAATCTGCTCAGGGGATTGGGATGTGTGGAGGGAGGGGAAGGTGACATAATAAGAGACACCTTGCACAGCACAGAGTGATCTAAGTTGAGGTGATGGATGAGGAATTAAGCGGCTAAATGGTATTGAAAGGGCAGGAAAACAAGATAAAATAGTCTGGAGAAAAGTGAACTAGTGACAAGAAGAATGGAATCCTTAGTGGGATATTTGATTTAGGAAACTTGCTAGGATGGGAGTCCCAGAAAATCAGAAAAAAATGGATGACATTTTTTCTAATTGGGCAGCATATCCTGCACTGAAAGACTGACTAAACCAAACCCATACAGAAAACCTTTCCTATACAGAAGTGTGACAGGAACAGTGTAGTACATACTGGGAAATCCAGGCAGTTTTCAGGGAACAAACCAGAACAGCTGTGTGTGTGCTCAGAGTCTCTGAAACTGGGATGATTTTTTTTTTTTTTTTTTTTTTTTTTTAGTATAAGAGTTCTCTGAAACTTCAGATTTCGTCTAAATGTGTCTGCCTGTGTCTTCTTTAACATTATGCAAACAAACAAAAACAAAAAATGAAAAAATAAACAACAACAACAAAAAAGATTAAAAACTTTGGATTAATGGGGAATTTGATGTTGGATCCAAAGATTTTGGTCCCATGAAGTTCCTCTAGGTATTAGGATGTGAAGTGTGTAGCTACTGGAAATTGGATTTTTGTCTTGGAGTTACATGTTGCTTTTAGTGCTTCCAATCTTCTTTTCCCTGAGTAATGAGCTGTATGTGACAACTTTCCACTGCTGTATGCACCAGTATATGAAATTTATAAGATCATGACTCCTTGTTTTTGAAGCTGGAGAATTTTGTTACCTTGAGACTCAGCCTTTATGTGTGTTCTGCCTATTACAGAGATAAATATCAACCTCTCAGTCTGGGCTACCAAAAAGTTGTTTGTAACCACATTTTCCATGCAAGTCAGAATTATCAGACCCATATTGTGATAAAATTGTTAGCAAATTTGCAGAGGCCCAAGAATCTGATCAGGTATGGTCAAACCATGCTAAAATCTCCCTTTGGGACCAAATACTTCAGTTGGCATCCCAGGACTCCAGGATGTTGGGCAAGTGTTTGTCTCTTGCCTTCACATGCATGTGAGCCTCTGAAAAGAAATATTTTAAGTAAATATTCCCCAAACTAGAAGGATGGACAAGCTTTTGGCCATATGGAAAACGCTTCCACAAATTACAGGTTAAATTCAGCTGGAAAAGCCTCTTACTATTAAAAAAAACAAAACCAAAAAACAACTGGGAATTTTAACTGAGATTCATGAATTTCTGATTTTGTAATGAAATAAAACCTAGAAGCTGGATCTCCTCTCTGCCAGAAATGTGGTCCTGAAATGATATGTCACATGTGATGAAAGGGACACGAAGTCAGGGTGGTATCCAGATGGTTTTCTGATGAGTTGTATAAATACCATCCTTTCTGCAGAAATGAATTTTCACAAGCAAGTGGCTGGAAGTGAAAGCAGAGAAATTTAAATGACCTAAACCAGAGTTCTGTGCCTGTTGTTTAATAATGTAAGACTACATGACCCAGTGGCCTTTACAATTTAGTGATCTATTCAGGGCATATTAAAGCATAGACTCCCTGTACTTGTAATTTTCTTTTAATTACTATTATCGACGTATTTCAGCACTGTCAGAGACTTCTTTGTATCAATCCAATTAATAGGAAGTAAAATTGCAATGTCTGTAAATTGAAAGCAAATAGAATCTGATTAAGCTGGTGTAGCCATGTCCACACCTGCAGTGCTTTACTGCAAACATCCCCTTTGTGGGAGGTATTTGGAGGAGGGTTTTGGGCATCAGGCTGAGTAAAATATGCAAGGTGAAGATAAACTGGTGTGTTTCAGGAGTGTAACTTTGGCTGTGAAGTACAGTCTATGGCTAGCTAGCTTTTTTAAAAAGACCATTGGGATACCTAATTAAAGTTCAGTATGCCACAGCCCACACTAGACAGGGGTATGAGGCTGTCAGGTCACTCACCACCCCTGCAATGGAGAAAATGAATGGAGAAAATAATTATCAGAACTAAACCCAAGTGTTAAAGTACCATGCATGTTCCTAGCAAGTGACAACAGAAGCACTGGCACCTGGCATTTCCCCCCTTGTTATGTACTCAGAAGACAATTAAATATGAAGAATGCTGTCATTCTGTAGCAGTGTGTGAAAACTCACAATGGAATAATACAGTGGCATGGGTATGGTATTAAGTTATAAATGTATCTACACTGCAGGCATACATTTTGTAGATTTTCAACTATTTTCACCCCTTTCTCTTATTCACCTCTATCACCCCATTGCACTGACTTGCAGAATTGCACCTCTTCTCTTTGGCTTTTATTATAAAACTTTATTAAAGTTCTGCCGTTGTTTAATTAATCAATTTTTTTTTCTTAATTAATTAACCAGCTACTTCAGTGCTGTACAAGGTCTGGGATATGAGTGCAGGTGTCCCTGTGGAGACATCTGAATGTCTCCATGATGAGAGGGTCAAGGTGAAAGGAAGGAGCAGAGCCAGAGCCAGGGCAGGGGGTGGTGAGTGACCTGGTACACCTGTCTGGTGTGGGCTATGGCAAACTGAACTGCAATTAGATGTCCCAATGGTCTTTTCTTTCTTTCTTTTTTTTTTTTTTTTTTTTTTTTTTTTTTTTTCAATTTTAATAGGATGTATATATTACTGGGAAGCAGATGTTGGGTACCTCTAAAAAGTCATTTAAAGCAAATCTTCAGTCAGTTTGTGGAGCACTTTCAAGGGAAACTTGGAGTCCTTTGTGATCCCTGTTGTTCACAAAGGAAGGGGAGGCTTACAAAGGAGATGAGGAAATGAAATAATCTGATCAGATGCTGATGCTTCTGATCAGAAGTGATGCTGATGGGAGCAGCACAAATTCCCATTTTCTCCTCCACCCACCTTCCCTACATGAGTGAAAATTATCATATTTCACAATACTGTCTTTTTTCCCCCTTTGAGGGGCACACTGATGCACTAACAAATAAATAGTGCAAGATGCCACATCCCCCTCATCTTGCATCTAGGGGAAATATTTTGAAATCACCCTTCTCTTTATAACCTCAGTTATTTGCTGTTTGAAATGTGCTGCACTGTGTAGTTGTGCCATAAACTGTTCACTGGAAGTTTATTTATAAAGTTACAGCTTATTGATATTTCTGTTAGGAAAAAAAGGGAAAGGTTCTCCCCCCTCCTGATTAAAAAAACTCAGAAGATAAATCCCAAGCAATAAATTTAGGGGTACTTACAGAAAATGCATGAAGATACCTATTTGCTTACATTTTGCTGTAAAGACTCAAATTCTTGCTCACTGAGGTCACTACTCCCATTCTTCCAGTGGTGCAGGGTCAAGTATTAGTTGGGCTCTGCTTGTATCTGACCTGGGATCTAGACAGCTGGTGCAGAAGAAGCAAAGCTGTTTACTCCTGTGTGTATCTACATGATTGAACACAACTCAAAATTCTGCTCTTAAAGTGGTGATAAATCACCAACATCACTGTTTTCTTTTTGTCATCCATTCATTTTGATTTGTAACTATGCAACTTTATTATATTAATTGTTTACCGAGAAATAAAGATTTCTGATACACGTTGGAAGATTTAACATTAACTCCAGTAAAGCAGCATTAAGGAGCTAACCAGGGATTTTTAGAGCTAAGCTCTATTTAAGTAGCTAAGCTCGAAAATTTCTTTTAGGAATTTAGGATTTGCTGGTTGCATTTCAAACAGCCTTTACCTCCTCCAGGATGCTCCCCCTGCCCTGCAGAGAACAGGAGTTTTTGGTTGTGTGCCTGCAGCTCACCTGCTCATGTTGGCAGGGCTCACCCCCTCAGTCACTGCCAAATCTGCAGGCACTTTGTTTTCTCTTACATCACTTGCCATGTGGAGCAACTGTTTGGTGGAGATTGCCCAAGCTTTACAAAAATCCTGCCTCTTTCACTGCTTCAATAATAAACTACACAGAATCAGCTACATGATTGATTTGGGTGGGGTTTTTTTTTTTTGTTGTTGTTGTTTTTGCTTCTTGATTTTGTTTTTGTAATTATTTCTGCTGAGAGAAAGGGAAGGAAAATTTTGCCCACGTAACTTTAAATAAAGTATTTTAAATGTATTTCAAAATGTGCTGATGAAACATGGAGCCAGGCATCATCCACAAGGAGGGACAGGCACATTTGGGACATGGCTCCTCATGTTCTAAGATGCATCTCCAGAGTAGGTCTGAAAAATCATTCTGCCCTAAAACTTCTATGTCTCACCCTTGAATGTAGTGACACCAGTGTGATTAGCTCAGATGCAAACTCCTCTGTGGTCTAGTTTAGGCTGGGATGAAATATATCCCCCCTTGAGACTACATCTGCCTCATTTGGATTTTTCAAAGGATAAAAGCAAGAGAAGAAAAAAAAAAGGTGTAAAACTCCTTTTGAGTCTCTGAGCCATCAGCTTTGTGAGCAGGTTCATCGTGCCACCTATCCTATAAACTGGTCAAAATCCACATTTCCTCATGATGTCTTAATAAATCTGTCTTAATTTGCAGTCTGTGCATTCCTCGCTGTGCCAACCTCCATGGTTAAATATTTCTTTTCCCTCCCTTGTGTTTATCTCCTCAATGTGCTTAGAAAAAAGTCATCTCTCCCCTGCATAAACACTCCTATTTTCCTTTTCTTAGTTTAAGCCAACTGATCCTGTCTAGACACCTCATTTATGAAATTTTATGAAAGTTTTTGTGGCTGATCCAACTGCCTCCCTCTGCAGGAAGTGAAGTTCAAATACATCTCTTTAGGGCAGAGCTTTACAGATTACTGCAGGTGGAGAATTCATCTTCACTTTGCAGCTGGGGTTTGGTTTTCCCTGTTGCTGGTGGAAACACTCAGCTGGTGTGTCCTGGAGCTGGATTAACCTCTGCTGTGAGTGCAGCTCACTGATTGCTCTGAGTCATGTGGGATGGGTACATGGGATTAACCCATATACCCAAATATTTCTTTTTCTCAGTAATCTTCAGTTAAAGATCCTTGTAGTTGTAGATGTTTTTGTTAATTTGCACTGTAATGGATGCCTTGGGACTCTATATTGTCAGGCTTTATCACAATTTTCTTTATTCCCACACTGTTCTCTGTACCTGACAGTGTGTTCCACAGGTGCTATTAACAGATTCTGTGACCATATCCTATTTCTGTTTATGTCACTTAAAAACCAGCAAAATCTCTGAGAGTCATCACTTGTAACCCCTTCTAGACTCCCTTTTTATGCTTTTCATTTTCCCATCCTGTCCAAAAGTTCTTCATTCACCCTGGTATCCCAGTGGTTGTCCTTGGTTTCCCTGTGTTTCATAAGAATTTCACCTCTTATGATGCTGAAGTACTGCATTTGTTTTATTTAGAAAATAAATTTTCTCTGTGTTATCAGAGAAAAGCTATCAGGAAACCTGGGATAGATCCCAGCTAGCCTAAGCTTTAACCTACTGCTCCACTGATTGCATTTTGATTTATCTCAAAGTTTCTAATTACTCTTTCCCTTAACATTTGTTCAGATAATGTATCTGTTTATTTCCTTCTTGATGCATTAGATTTTCTGGGAAATATCAACACCATTTTTGGAAACCAATCTTCAGGATTAATTTAATTTTTAGCCCAAGCCTGGATTATTTTTACTTCATTGCAGCTCAATCACTTTAGTTCTTTCTTTTCTTTTTTCCCAATTTTGAATGTGAAGGATCTTTGGGTATTTGTTTCAGTATTCTTAGCAAGGAAAAGTTCAACCTGGCATTTGGCAATTCTTACTTTACTTCTACTTCCTCTCTAAGGCATAGTTTTCTGTTGATCAGTTTTTTAATTCTTATATATTGTCAGTTTCTGTTTTCTTCCTCTGGGTGATCACTCATTTATAACTGATGCCCAGATTTACAGGTTTTTCTCCTTCTTTGAGTTACAACCTTTTGTCCCTTTTGGTGTAAGGACATTCCAGGTGTCCTCTGCTGCCAGGTGTCTGACTCTTCTACCTCTCATAACCCACCTGTCTTCATTTATTACTGCCTTTAGTTCAGTATTTATAATTTACCAGCTCTTGCCCTTTTGAGAGCAAGAGCCCAGCCCAGTTTACTTTGTGATTGTTCACTTTTTTATGAACTGATTCAATTCCTTTCTCAAGCCCATGGGGACTTCTGCAAAACCCTGCAAGAACCAAAGGTAGTGTAGCATCCCATTGTGGGAAGTAATTGCTGTTGAATGAAGAAATAAGCATTCTGTTGCATCTGCAGAGTATCTCAGCCTCCTGTTATTAATAGCTTTTATTCTCCAAGCTCATCTGGAGCAGGACCAGTCTCACATTGGGAGGCTGTAGTGTCTGTTTCTCTAATAACCAGTACAGATTGGGTTGCTGTGCAGGTGCAGCTCTCTGGTTTCTGAGGATGGGTTTGATTTCCA
This sequence comes from Erithacus rubecula, assembly GCF_903797595.1. Lineage (NCBI taxonomy): Eukaryota > Metazoa > Chordata > Aves > Passeriformes > Muscicapidae > Erithacus > Erithacus rubecula. The sequence continues at coordinate 54,596,081 of NC_136688.1, forward strand.
ACCCCTCCCTCCTGTTGGACATGGATGGGGTGAATCACTCCCCTGACATGCCCCATCTCCAGGGAGGAAGATGGGCTGCTCACAGGGACAGGGTGTTTGGCAATGCTTTCTGTGGGATGCAGGAGGAGCCTGGAGCTCAGCACATGCTGTGGACACACAAAACCATTTTGCTTTTGCTCAGAGGTGAGCCCTGGCTGCAAACTCCTCCAAGGATTTGATCATTTTTATGGCAGTTTTGCTGTAATTGCTTGTGTTCAGCATAAAAAAAAATTAGTTTAACATCTGTATATGCTGCAATTGCCCTCTGACTGCAGTGGCAGCATGTCCTACCAACATTTCATAGCTCTGGTTCTTGGCCACACCATCAATTCTTCAAAACCACAGTGTGCTGAACATTGAGTGAAAAGTTTTTCATTGTTTTTTTTTTTTCCTCTGACCTTTTCTGAGATGGTGTTTTATGCAGTACCTATCCCCATTTCCAAAGCTCAGAGTATTTCAGTTTTAGAACACATTTAAAATGCGTATTTCACTTCCTTTTGTTGTTGCTGTTGCGTGTGTACCCACAGCTAACAACAAATAAATAAAAAATCATGGAGTGAAATCTAATTGAAAAAGTGCCTAGAGTTAAAAACACATTGTTCCCTAGTAGAAAGAAAAAGATATGCATGATTTACCATTTCAGCATACTGGCATTTAATTTGGAGGTTTAAGCAGAATTTTGTACATTTAGATGGTTGAAACTACTGGCTGTTTTTGTTTTTATTTTACTTTAAAAATAACATTTATGCAATAATTTCCAACTTCAGAAAAGATTAATTAGATTAGCAAGTAACCAGCTATTCTTTTTCAGATTTTACAAGCATGCAGCTCTGCTATTCTGCTGCTCCTTTAGTGTGGAACAGACTCCACTCTCTCTTCCCTGGTTTAGGAGGGTTTAGGCAGAGTCATTGTGGACTCAGATGATTTCCTGCCCTTGTTAACCTTCATTTCCCTTTGGTGACAATGTTCCCTTCATCCTCTTGCATGTTTGGCTCTTGACCCTTGTATAACACAACTTTATCAGCTTCATCCTCCTATTGCCTGGCTTATCAGGGATTCATTAAGTGCAAGAGAACTTTGCTCCCTGTTCTTGCTGGAGGTGCAGAGATCTGTTCCCACGGCGTGCATGGCAATTTTGGGAAACATCTGTCTCAGTCCTGTGGCTGGAAAAGTTCAGCTGGGTTCAGGCACACAGCTTAGACACTTCTTTCATTCTGGAAGGCAGCAGCTTGGCAGTGGGGTGACATCTGTGGTCTGAAGTGGCAAGAGTCAGGAAGTTTTAGAAGGAAGGATTGGTCCCTCTGCATGTCAGGCTGAGTGCTGTTATCAGCTGTGCCTCCACTATCAAATTTAATTTTCCCTTCTTAGTGTGTCAAGAGAATTGAGAACATAGACTTTGCAAGGTGCTTTGTCAGGCAACTTGGGCTTTGTTTAATCACGAATGTCTAATTTAATTCCAAAGTTAAACATCCATCCCTCAAAAATATCTTTCTGGATAGATTTGACAGCGTCTGCATCCTTTGTATGGCTTCAGCTGTCTCCTAAATTGAAATGGTGGCAAAAAATGGCTGGTTCAGAGCCACTGCTCTTGTCTTCTCCTGATCCAATGGCCTCACAAGTCCCTGGGAAGAACTCCTGTGTCTCCCATTTGTGCTAGTTAAATCGATGATGTGTGTCAGAAGGGAATTTGGTTCCAAACTTACCACCCCAAATGCAGTTTTGGAGTAGGTGGCTTTTCAGTGGAAGGATTTCTGCAGCTGGGATGATTGATGATGAGCATGCTGAGTGTCTTCATCTGATTAGGATATAAAATACATTATCCAAACCCCCAAGGGGCTGGATTGGATGGTTGATAGCATAAGGAGATATTCTGTTCAGCCAGAGAACACAGCCCAGCAGCTGTTACAGACAGTTGGCCCAGCTGAAATGGCAGTGGAGTCACAAATCTCCTCTCAGAAGGTTGGATCTCCAGTATCCAACATGTGCTTTACTTACACAATGCCAGTGCCTAACTGGATTACATGCCCCATTCACAATTTCTAATCACCTCTCTGTTCCTTGAGTGCTGAAGTTACCTCTCTCAGAGCAGATGCTCATCCTGGAGTAGAAGGGTTTCCAAAGTATTCATTACTGAGCATAAATACAGTTAAAAGAAAAATGAAATTAAAGGCAGCCTGCAATCAATTGAGTTTAGAAAACTGAATTTCTTAATTGCCCAAATGTAATTCAAGGCAGTTAGTCTTTCACATAACTTCTATCAAAAAGACGTTGCTGACTCTGAGGCAGAGCTTTGCATATTAAAAATTCTGCATTAATTATTGGCAATTTTATGAGTATGAAGGTACCAGCTTGACCCAAGCAGTAGTTAGTGCATATGTAATTGACACATATATATATATACATATATATACGATCCATTCTATGTGATATATCACATATTAATTTAGCATTTGTTTCTTTGCTCTCTCCTATATAGTGCTTTATGGAAGAAGCTTTTTAAGCTTCCAGTATTGTCTTTATATGAAATGTGTTCAATATATCTCTTGATTTTTTGGTCTTAAGTAAGGGGTCAGATTGAACAGGCTTTAAGATTTACAGTGAAACTTGCTTAAATTAATTACTCTTTGGAAAAATTACATTTAAATGTCAGCTAAAATGAAATATTTCCCTTTGTTTTATACATAAGATATGAGATTGCTACCTATGCTTAGGGGAAAAAAAAAAAACTACAGCAAAAACTTTCTCCCAGACTTTGAAATAAATGCTGTATTTTTATATAACTTGTACAACTGCTAAATTGTCCATGTAACTTAGAGATGATGAAGTGTGGGTGGGGGATGGAGTGTAAACTCTTCTGTTCAGGAATTGTTTGTGCAGTAAAAGTGCAGTGTAAGCTGTGCCACTGGGACAAACTTAAACTACTGGGTGTAAAAAAGGGCACCCCAAGCTTAAACTCCAGTTTTAAATTTTAACTCCATCCCTAGCATTTATCCTGGTAATGAATGGTGACTCTTTAATTAAAACAGAAATAATGCATCTCTGTGGGACCAATGCAACAGGATTGGTTGGAGAAAAACACCCTGCTGTTTTCTCCCTCTTTTAAAGGTGTAAGCTTTCAAAACAAGGTTAACTCAGTGAAATATACTGAGAATAACTATAAACTACTCTGAAGGTTTTTTTTAAATGTAGGTATTGTTTCTGTGGGGTGGGACCCTCATTCAGTCCATTGCATCAGGAATATTGGAAGGGACTTCCCAGTTTTTTGGAAAAGTTGGCTGCTCAGAGTGTCTCCCAGTCATATATCCTAAAGCAAATAAGTAGATATACATTTAGATGGAAATAAGGATGATAAACCAGATCTCTGTCTTGTGTAAATGCAAAATGCAGAAATCAAAATGGGAAAATTCCACTTCCCTCTGTGGTATTAGTCATCATGAGAGCTCAAATGCAAATATAGAGCTTCAATTTATTAAGGATTTGGGGATCTGAAACACATTCCAACAGGATTTGAAAAGCATACAACAACTGTGCCAAACAGATTACATCTAGAAATATCAGATGTGTGTTACCCTTCAAATGTTGGGAAAAGGGAAAGAAGGTACAAAAGAAGAAGAAACGGAGGTGCAAAAGAGACAAATGTTTTTCTGGTATGGAAAACTCCAGAAACTCCAGTCTTTTACTGTTTGATAATATAATTAGCCAGTGTTTTGACTAGACTGATTTGATAATGATGCATAGAAAAGGGCAATTTAATCTTGGCACAGTAGCTAGGAATGTTTGCCTCATTGCTTTCTATGTCTTAATTTCTACTTTAAATTAAATGTCTTCAGCTTCTGAATGTTTTATATTAGAAACCTTCTTTTACAAACCTTCTATTTTGAGCCACTAATTAATGTAATGCACAAGTTAGGTATATCATGGGATTGCAGTAGATCAAGAGCATGTTTTTGTTCTCTTTCTGCATTTCTAAACTCCCAAGCCATTTGTGCATTGAGAAGGACATACACATTTCTTATCCCTGCTCAGATGTTTCTATTAACTTTCTGATGGTCCTTGTGCTCTTATTCCCTAAATATTTGTATTTCCATTTATTTGTGTGTCATCTATCTTGCATGACAGGAAAAAAACAACACTGCACCAACACTTGCTTTAGGGAAGTGATTGGAAAGGAAATTAACCCTGTATGCAAAGGCCTTGAGGTCTGTATTTTCCTTGCTCAGGAAGGGAATGTGCTCACAGTTGTTTAATTCCATGATCACTCAGTGAGACTTCTTCTAAATAACAAAATATCCAGAGTTATGTTGGAAAGATAATAAGAGTTGGAGAGTGTTGTACTAGAGGAAGTCATTCAGCTCCTGTTTGGTGGATGAGAGTAACAATAGACAGATTTCTCTGAGTTTCCCACTGCCATTATGTTCTGATGTTTCTCTCGAGCATCTCTTCATGTTGAGGGCTGTTGGAATAGGTGTGCCCCCGTTTTGGCCAGAATAACAATCCTCTGCTTGGATTTAATAGACTGCTGTTCTCTGGGAAACTTCACAGGGTTGGTGTAGTTCCACCTGTGACTCCTCTTCCACCTCCTTTGATCTTCTTGAGGTCAAAGCAAAGTCTCCGATTTACTTCAAACTGGCGAAGCATTGAACCACTCCTTTTTGTAATAAACTTGCTGTTTCCACTTTGGGTTCTACAGAACCCTTTTGTTGCTTTGAAAGACTTGAGTTTGAACAAGGTAATTTATCCACCTGGTGAGTGCCAAACTCAATTGAGCCTGACAAGGACAAAAGCACTGGAGGGGCAGGAGGGTTTGATCTTATATTCTGTCATCTAAGCCCCGAAAAATTACATAGAAAGATTTTAAACAAATGCAGGAATTGTTGTACAGCCTTCTGTGCTAACCAGCAGGATGTTTCAGATGAAATGATGGTTTTTATTCCTTTCCAGGGAATCAGCAGCCTCTTCAGCTCCCTAAAAGTGGTGCGCCTTCTGCGGCTGGGGCGGGTGGCCAGGAAGCTGGACCATTACCTGGAGTACGGAGCTGCTGTGCTGGTGCTGCTGGTGTGTGTGTTTGGGCTGGTGGCCCACTGGCTGGCCTGCATCTGGTACAGCATTGGGGACTATGAAGTGATAGATGAGCTGACCAACACCATCAAAACAGACAGCTGGCTGTACCAGCTGGCGCTGAGCATCGGGACCCCGTATCGCTACAACACCACGGGCTCGGGCCAGTGGGAAGGAGGGCCCAGCAAAGACTCCTTGTACATATCCTCCCTCTACTTTACCATGACAAGCCTTACAACCATAGGATTTGGGAACATAGCACCCACCACGGACGGGGAGAAGATTTTTTCAGTGGCCATGATGATGGTTGGCTGTAAGTAAAATCTGTTTTTTTGTGTCCTGTCCTGTCTTGTATAGTGCACTGGCTTTAAGCTTCCTTGTTATCCTAAAAAAAAACCAAACCTGTAAATAATCATGAAATGAGCTTGGAATTTTTAAAAACAGGTATTGAAACGATGCACTTGTTGTACATTTTAAATTTCTTGCAAGGCTAAGTGGTTTGGGTACATGAGTGTGCCCAATGACGAGTTATACTTGGGGCCTCATCTTTACACTTTAAAAATGGATTTTATGGTGTTTGTAAGGTCTTTGCTAGAATTTGGTTAGAAGTTACAAAGTGTATTTGAATTCAGGTAGTCTGAGTTTTGCTTATAAACTTACACAAGCCTGGAATCATTTGATGAGGTTTTATCCAATTCTTGAAACATTAATTATTCCATAAATTGATTGCTTACTTTATGGCACTGTTTTGAGATATGAGCCCTGATTTTTCTCTTCTGAATGTAGTGGCCTTTGTCACCAGCAAAGCTAGAAGTGAAGGAAATTATGAGACAATATATTGCACCTTTTTTTTTGCTTCCTGCTGTTTCACAGGGCTGCTGAAATAGTCCAAAATCAGGAGTGGGTAAAGCACAACTCTCATTTCATGTGCTCCAAGGTTACATCACTGAGAGGTTCTACAGATAACAGAAATCTTCAAAATATAGGGGAGACAACTTAAAATATTAATACCATTTGGGAGAATTATTTTTCTGTTTAATCAGTAACTCTCAGTATTTCTCTGGTGCTTTCTATTTTCTGAGCACCATGCAAACACTAAGCAATTATGTAACAAGAGAGCAAACAAAACCTTTTGATAATAAGATCTGCATAATCTCTCTGGTAATTATCTCAGCTAAGACTTCGAGCTCATCTCTGAGAAATACTGAATTATAAAAAAGGAAGTTTTCTTGCCACAGTCTTTCTAGATCTTCAGAAGATTTAAGACATTTGTCTGGAGATTTTAAAATGCTTTTTAAAAAGAAAGGTTGCAATTTTGGGACTCTTGCAGTGTGGTTCAATGAAATTTCTGCTGAACACCATCTTTACATGATGGGTTGATGTGTTGCAAAACATTTCCAGGTCCATAAAAAGCAAATCCCCAAGCCAGAGCATTAGTGAGCTATTGCAGATAGGTCATCTAAAGCCCATAGGAGCTGATATGCTATTTGTTACACTGATTTGTGGTATTTACAGAACCTGGGGATTTGGACAATAAAGTGGATGTAGAACATTTTTTATGCATTGTAATATTTGCTTCCCTTGTTTTGTTTTGGGTTTTTTTTTTTGTGTGTGTGTGGGGGACTTTTGTTGTCCTGTTGAGGGGGATTTGACAGACAAAACGAAGTGGTGAATGACTTAGGGTGTGATGAGAACCATAAAAACATAATGAATGCCACTACTACTATTTATAATGATAATAACAAAATACATGCATGGCCTCATGAGGTGAAAAGGAGATTGTAACCTGCTTTGTGTCTGTTCTAGGTGGATTGTTTCCTTTCTTTTCCATCTCTGAAACTCTCATTAAAGATGGGGATACAAGTAGCAGGATCAAAGTTAAAACTGACAGCAGTCTGTGTATGTGGCACTGGCAAATAATTTTCATGAGTGTTACCTACAAAATTACTAAATGTTCACATCAAATTTATAAGTGGCAACTGTGACCTCAGCAGTTGAGAAACTGTGTAGGATTACAGGCTTTTGGAAAAAGTCAAAAGTAGAGTCTAAAATTTAAGAAGTGTGGCAAAAGAAGTACTGAGTTGCTTATCGTAAATCAAAATCATATCAAAATAATAACAGCAAATTAAATGTATTTTCTCTTGTGGGTGGGGTGAAGAGCACTGTGGCAGGCAGGAAGGCTACAGACAGGAGAAACCTTTTGGTTTATTTATTTGGTTTATATAAAATGCTCAATTATCATCAAATAGTGAATCTTTTACAATGATATCAGTGTAGATTTGAAGATTTCTAATCCATGCACATCAGTGTGATGAATGCTCCTGATTGAAATCCTACCCTTGATTGATCTTTTTCCACTGGTTAGAAAATAAACCAGCTTTGGAACAGGCACTAATCATGGGCTTAATATTTGCAATATTTGTGAGAGAGATCAGACCTGCAAATGTTTTGCTGCTGCCTGAAGCCTGGCACTCTGAGCTCCAAATTGAAATGGGAAGGCACAACAAATAATTGATGGAAAATACAATTTCCCAGGCATTCAGAGTGTCCACTGAGCTCAGGAGAAGGATTTGCCTCATGAAAAGGTATAACTAAGAACTGAGTGATTTTCAAACCAAGATGTTTTATTTTCTCTTTTGAAACAGCATTTTTAGATAAACATTCAGTAAAATTCAATTACAGTTCAGTCAATAAATATGTCTGATCCACAAACATGCTCCTGTTATAAACAGAGGGAGGCTGTGAAATACCTTTGGTAGTTCTCCTGAAGAAGCTAATACCAATAGCTGATATTGGCAGTGCTTTTTTTTTTCTTTTTTTTTTCCCTAACAGACTATGCCAAATAAATGCTTTAAACTTAGCACTGGAATCAGAAATAGTAATTCATCACAATCCCAGCTGCCTACTCATGCAAACTGCAGATAGGAAAGGAAATCTTCCCTGCTTTGTCAGCGAGCTGTGGCTCGTTCTGAAAGCCCCAAGTTTCCTATTCATGCTGGCAAAGTTATCAGGACCTGGGAGGAGTGTTTGGAGAGATTTGCAAATCCTTCTGGTGGGCAGCAATGCAGGATGGTGTTCTCGTTAAAAATAGGCAGATTGAGGCTCTGTAGGTGCTGATGAAGCATTGCTTGGTGTGGGGCAGGGTGGGGGCTCCCCTGATGGATGGGGAGCTTTTCACTTGGATTGGCAGCTTGTCACTTACTTGTTCACTGAGGACAGATCGAGTGGGATATTAAAGCTGAAATACATCACCTGTCTTGCAGGAAAGAGAGCTTTGAATAACTTATAATCTTGTGGAGCTTGCTTTGGATTTCTTTTTGCCTCACTTGTTTAATATTGGTGCCCAGTGCTGTTCAGCAATATTTTTTTTTGTGTTGCTTCTTGACACTTGGAAAGCTAAAAATAGCAAACAAAGCATCCTATGACAAGGGAGAAAGGGTTTTACAAGGGTTATTGTTTAAATACCTATTGTGCATTTGCTGCCTAGAGTTGCTGAATATGCATTGAAAATCTGATTTTTGTAGCACCTTTTGTGTTGATCTAGGTCATTTCATCCCCTCTCTGTGCAGAGCAGAACAAATAGGTAGGTCTGTCAGATCCACCAGGAATCGTTTATAATTCAGGAGGGACCATTGTTATAAACTTCCCATTATCTTCTGTCAGCTCAGAGCCTCCAAACAAAATCTCAGCCTGTGCTGCTGTGTTCTGCTCTACTTCTGTCCACAAGCAGCTTTAAGGCTCCTGCAGCATGGCCAAAGATGCAGATGTAAAACTGACTGGGGTTGTGTCTTTCACACACAAAATAAATAAATAAATAAATAAATAAATAAATAAATAAATAAATAGATGTATGAAGAAAGAGAACAGAAAGAAACTTTTTGGTTCACACACCACTCTCACTATCTTGCAACTCAGCACAGCCAGGCCTTTAGTGATCAGAAAATAAGAGGGGGAAAGCATTTTGGGGAAGGTGGCCGTGTGGTTGGGTGAAAGAGCTTGAAGAATTCAGGAGATGGATTTTTTGAAGGAACAAGTGTGAATGTTTAAACAACTAGAATACAGTCATATGCTTTCTTTCTCCCTGTACTTTCACTGTGAGAACAGCAGCCAGCTTCCCAAAGTCCTTGTTTAGGCAGGGATGGAGTTAATTTTCTTCCCAGCAGCGGGTGCAGTGCTGTGTGCTGGATTTGGAAGGAGGATAATGTTGATGGAACACTGAGGTTTAGCTGTTGCTGAGCAGTGCTCACATGAAGCTCCTGGTTCCCTGCCAGCTGGGGGCACAGGGAGCCACCAGGGGACACAGCTGGGACAGCTGAGCCAAACTGGCCACAGGGACAGCACACACCATATGGCATCATGCTGAGCAAAACTGGGGGGCTGGAGGGTGGCTGGGCAGCAGGTAGTGAGCAACACTATTGTGCATCACTCTTTTTTGCATTCTTTTATCATTATTATCAGTGTTTCTGCTTTCTTTTCTGTCCTGTGAAGCTGTGCTTATCTCAACACATGAGTTTTTTGCCTTTTTTTTTTATTCTTTCCCTGTTCCAGTGGGGGAGAGGGAGTGAGCAGGTAGCTGGGGGAGTTTTAGCTGCCTGCTAGGTTAATGCACAACACCCAGCCTGGGGCTCAGGGGGTCTCTGACACATCTCATGCTTCTGGTGTAAGCTGGAGTAATGGATTTGTCCCTGTTCATGTGCAACAGTGAAATGGCTTTGTATGGCACAGAGCAGATTGCAGCATCAGTCTGACCCCATAAATACAGCAATTACAGCAGTTTATTTATCCAGCTGAGTGGACCTGGCATGTACATCCAGGCAGTTGGAGAAATCCAGTATATTCCACTGGTCACTGAAATGCTCTGATGATCTGTGCAGCAAGGGAAGGTCAGAATGAGTTACTGAAGGCAGGATTGTCAATGAACATTGAATATTTCCCTGTTTGTCAGGCTGTGAAAAGCTCAGAAGAATCTCTTAGCTATCCATTGGTCCCCAGAACTGCTGAGCAGAGGATGCTTTGTTGTTCTTCCTTTCATGCTTTTATCTATATATGTAATTACTTTGGCTTCTATTTACTCCAGTTTTATAGGGAGATGGTTGTGGGAGATTATATTTTTCAGTGACTGGTTTTAAATTATGGTGGAAACAGGTCTGGCAATTCACTTTGGTTTTGCATATGAGCAGAAGAATTTGTTGTAGTGATTATACAGGATACCTTCTCTAGAAAATGGGAGTAATTTCTAGATTTCTTCCAAGAGTTTCTAGTTTAATGGCTTAAATGCTAGCTTCTTTTCCTCTTAAAATACCCAGGTTAATGATTTTCAGCTTTGAAAAGGAGACAGATATAATTGCTGTCACTTTGACCCCAAGTTGTTGTTGTTCAGGGGAGGGATGGTGAAGGAGAGTGTGGGTGGGCTCCTCTTGGTATCACAGAATCACAGAATGCTTTGGGCTGGAAGGGACCTTAAAGATCATCCAGAACCAGCCCCCTGCCATGGGCTGGGGCATATTTCACCAGAAGGTGTCTGCTAGACACATAAATATCAATATCATTGATGTCTTAGTATCTATACTAAACACATAGACGTCCTGCCCTCCTTCCAATTTTATTAAACAGAGAGAACAGGACCTGCTCTTTCCTATTTCAAACCAGTCAGATGCTCTCATCTGAGCCACCTCTGGCCCTAAATTTGGCAAACAGTGCTGGGAGGCTGCAGACTGCTCATGGCACCCCCTTGCTGCTGCTGTGACGTGGGGTGCCAGGGGCTGTCAGTCAAGCCTGCATTGATCTGACAAACCTAATTCATTATTTAAGCAGGTTCTTTCATTGTTCCAGCAGCATTTGTCAGTTCCCTGCCAATATAGGGTGGTTAGCCACTTGAATGCTGTTTGGATGAATCATGGGAGTTTATCTAGCAAATTTGTTAGGCAGTGGCTGAGCCCACGCACTGACACAACAGCATATCATGGTAGGAGAGTGTTTGTCTGGCAGGCTCCCAGACAAGCCATCCCAAGAGCCCATAGAATTTCATTTTTGATCCTGAGGAACGTGTATAAGACAGCACCTTCCAGCAAAAATCACTGCCAGCAACGTAGATTAAATTGTATTTTTCCTAGCAACAGATACTAATATGAGAAGGTTTTCCATCTGTAGGAACTCGTAGGCTTGAGTGTTTAGCTGTGGTTGAAATCCAGCTCTAAGGGTGTCCTACAAGAGTCAGTCCTGTGGAAGGGCAGTTTGTTTTCCTGCAGAGCTCTGGGGTGTGGGAGAGATGTGGCTCTGCATCAGGGAGCTGCAGAAGGGTTTGCTTGATCTCTTCAGCAGTAGAGGACTGGTGCCAGTCCTCTATTTTTGTACTGTTCTTAAAGTTTCTTAAACTGGGGGCCAGTAAGGGGTATGTATCTTCCAACAACAATATGGCCCTGCTAGCTCTTAATTATTTCTTAGAGTCACAAAATGATAAAATGATTTGGGTTGGAAGGGACCTTAAAGATCATCTGGTTGCAAATCTCTGCCATGGACAGGGACACCTTCTACCAGGTTGCTCAGGGTCCCATCCCTGGTCTTGAACACTTCCAGGAGTGGGACATCCACAATTTCACTGTGCAACCTCTTCTGCTACAAACAGATGTAGTCCTCAAGCAATGAGAGAGGTGGCAAGTTCTTCAACATCCAAATCAAGAGAGGGAAAAGCTATTCATTTACCCATTAGTGCAAACAGAGGAAAGTGGCACAGAAAGTTACAAGAAGTTGCCTTGCAAGGGAAAATTTCTCCTCTTGAGTGCCATTGAAAAAGCATTTTGACACTTTTGGATTGCTGAACTGCAGCCCAAGTGCTATTAGCTCTACAAGGAAAGGATATCAGACTCTTTCTGTGTTATCTCTTAGTTGTTACTAATCTTACTTATGTCTCACAGCTGGGGCACGTGAAGTATTTTGAGCCAGTTATTGGTGTCAGTACAGCAGTCAAACTTGGCAATCTCAATATTGTCTGAGCAGCTGCATGGAAAAGCCTTAAGAGTATAATCACATCTCAGTAGCCTACATTAAAAAAACCCAATTACATCTTGGGGATGTAGCATCATCCACTTTTTAATGGAACCTGAGTGTAAGAGGGAGATCATAAAATCATGGTTTAACTTGGAAAAGGCTTGTAACATCATTGAGCCAAACCATCACCCCAGCACTGCCAAACCCACCATTGAACCATGGCCTCAGGTACCACATCTACACATCTTTAAATATCTCCAGGGGTGGTGACTGCCCTGGGCAGCCTGCTCTGGTGCTCAACTCATTCCATGAAATTATTCCTAATTTCCAATCTAAACCTCCCCTGGTGCAACTTGAGGCTGTTCCCTCTTGTCCTGTCACTTGCTACCTGGGAGAAGATACCACCACCCCCCCAGTGCACCCTCCTTTCAGGGAGTTGTAGAGAGCAATGAGATCCCTCCCAGCCTTCTTTTCTCCAGGATAAACACCCCCAGCTCCCTCAACTGCTCCACACCAGATTTGTGCCCCAGACCCCTCCATTTCCCAGCTCCATTTCCCTTCTCAGGACATTCTCCAGCACCTGGTTGTATCCACCAGATTGGGGCCATATGTGCCTTGTTTAGCTGCAATTCTTTCAGAGCAGGAGATTTTTAGATATTTAGGTTCGAGTTTATAGCAAAAACATGTGTCTTTATATAAGGAGCTTTAAAACTGTAAAACAGTCTCCTTGGGAAGCTTTATGGGATTTTTTTTGTCAAGGTTATAACTAGCATGTGTTTATATAAGGTTTACTTTTATTGTCATTGGCTTGATGTGTTTAAAGGAAATTATGGTATCGAGAGAGATAGGACAGTGAGTGGGAGAGGTAACAATGAAGAAGGAAACATTATTTCATGCAGTTGAGCTGTATTATTTAAAGCAACTGAAAATTGGTATTGAATAAATGATAGGTAAATGTTGAAAATGAACATTTATGCTCACACAGAGTGCAAGCAATCACCTGAGATGGTCCCAGAGGGATTATCAGGTAGCACTGGATTTCTCACAACAACTGTATCTCTCAGGAAGCAGAAAGTTTTAATTAGCCCAGCTAGATCAGCAAATTTATCTGAGTGGCTAAGAACACAACACAGCTCAGTTTTATAGCATATTGTGCTAATGGGATAAACAAATCTGAGATAAAAGATAAGCCCCAAGGTATCACACCACTTGGATGGAAGGGGCTCAGGAGATCCTTTGTGTTTGCCTGTTGTGAAGTTTCAGCGAGCCAAGTGAGTGATCTGAGTCTGTTAATTTTGTGTACTCAGGATTTTGTGTGTTTGGCATGGAAAAAGGGAGAGTTACTCAAGTTAACAGGTTACTCCTGCCTGGTGTCAGAGGAGATGTGCTCCTCACTGGACTCTGCTTTCTGTTAAATCTCATTGATACTGGCCCAGTTTTGCTTGCAGATAACTGCTGTGTTTTACCAATTGAGGTGGAAGTTAGGATGGGCAGTTCAGCGAGGAGGCAAGTTTAACAAGTGTCCTGCTGTAGAAAGTTTGATTCATACCACCACATCAGGCCTTAAAATACCATTTTTCATGTCCAGCAAGAGATTCCAGTGCTTAAATTTTGTTAGGCTGACTTTCAGAACTGAAGAACCGTGTGACATTTCACACATCCAGAGATGCTGACAGAGCTGGGGGTTTTGTGTTTTTGTAAAATATATGAAAAGCCCCATTTTTTGGGAGGTTTCATTATCACAGCACTGCCTGTGGTGCTGTAGCACGTTCAGTGGTGCTTGGGGATATCAGGTAATTGGATGAAAGATGACAGATACCAGTTCTTGGTTTTTTGTTGCTCCGTTTCTGTAGGTCTGAAGCAGTGCAATGTCATGTTCCTCCTGAATATTCTGAGAGCACTGAGGACTCAGCCTGCATGTCTCTCATCCTTGTTCATCTTTCCTCTGGCTTTTTCTGCAAGAACTTTGGGAGAACTGGGAAAAATTTTCCCAGCTGGTGGAAGCATACTCTGTGTGGGAGTATGACTGTGGGTTCCTCCTTAAAGTGCTTTTCCCCTTTCCCTTCCATTTTGGAGGAAGGACAGGAGAGCATCTGAACTGGCATCTCTCCCCTGGGTCCCTGCTGTGCATCCCTGCCAGTGCTGAGTCAAACCCAGTGGAGTTTCAGTAGGAATATTTTGGTCATGAATGATTATGACTAGTTTTCTTCCACTGGCCAGCAGCCAGCGTGGGTTTGTCAAGATGAGTTCATGGCAAATTAATCTGATTTCTCTCTTTGACAAGATAACTGCCTAGAGAATAAAAGGAATTGAGTAGATACGATATATCTGAACTTTTTAGAAGTCTTCTGACAGTTTTTTTACTTAGTGGCCTCACAGCAAACAAGTGAAAGATGATCTCAACACAGTCATAACAAAGTTGGTGATAACTGATTGAGCAATCTCTCTCAGAATATAATCAAGGGCTTTGCTGTCAAACTTGGAGGGAATTGCCAGCAAGATTTTTGCCCTGTGTGTGATTCTATTCAACACTTTGATTAGCAGAGATGAGTGGCAGAACAGAGAGAGCACTTTGGGAGGGTTCTGGGAAGGGTTGCAAGCAGCTGAGATGACAGCATCAGAATCCATAATGATCCCAATAAATTGGAGAGGCGTCCCCAAACCAGCAAGGTGAATGTCAAGAGAGGGAAATGCTGAGCACCACGTGCAAGGAAGGCAAATCAAATGCACAAGCACAGTCCATGGAATAACTGGGTCTGCTGCTGTGAAGCTGGAGAGGATTTTGGAGGATATTGGAGAGGAAAGGTGACTGCAGACTGAATGCAACAACACAGCAGTGCAGTAAAACCTGTAAATTTTGGTCTGGACAGTATCAGGAGCAGTGCTACAAACAAGCTGAAAAGGTATTTATTCTGCTGAGACTAGGACTGGATAGTCACCTCTTTCCTTTCTTTTTAGATACAGCACTTTAAGGAAGCTGTAGACCAGCTGGAGGGGAGGAGATCATAAAAATGTGTTACAAGGCAGGATCTCAGGGGAGCAGTTGGAAGAACTGACTTTGGCTTAAGCTGATGGAAACTTAAGGGGAACACGAAGATTGACTTCTACCATGGAAAAAGTGTGCTTGAAAGAGAAAAAATACTGATTTGTGTTTCCTGGAGAAAAGTCAGGTCACCTGGGAGGTAACAAACAGCTGATGTTGGAAACAGGCATTTCCAACACCAGCCCACCAAAACTTTTCAGCTTGGGCAAAACTTTTTATATCATGAGCAGAGCCAGCACCAGATTTGGGAGACTCCAGTTCATTGATGAGCATTTCATTCCCTTGAGGTCCCTTCCAAGCCTTCAAATCTCTGATGCTGGAGGGAGAGTAAGGTACAGCTACAAATCCCTGTTGTGTCTTAGCAAGGCCAAGCTAGCAAAGCTCACTTTCTGCAGGTGGCTGACCACCCTTAAACATCTACTAATTAATTTCAGTACAGGAGTTCTGACCTTTTTTGTTAGTTTTAAAAATTTTACAACTGAAATATAGTTCTGAGTTAAAGGTTCTTGCCTCTAGGCTTTCATAATGACTTTTAGATTAATAGAGATTGACACTAAAGAAAGAAAAAAATTATGTAAGAAATGTTCCCCTTTTTTTTTCCTTGTCCTTATTTCTTTAAAGTTTGGTTTTTTAATGCTACATCTTTTGGTATAACATACTGGAGGAATAGTAGAAGGATGGAAGTAACATTTTCCTTTAAGACTGAAAAAAAAAAGAGAAAAGGGAGATTTGGGAAAAATTTTATTACTTTCAGCCATTTCTCTCTTTTTCCAGTGGAAACTAAACAAGCAGGTAAAAGGAAGAAGATCAGCAGATAAAAAAAAGATATTTAAAAAATGTTAAAAGATTAGTAAGCTTTTATCTTACTTTGTCTATATTTTTGTTGCATAACAACTTGAAGCATTTTCTAATAGAGCAGAATATTTAATTTCTTCTAAAGTGTCTCATGAAAATTAAAGCACATTTCAAAGCTCCATTGTGAAGCTTAATCAGAGTTGAAATAGGATGAAGTAGATAGAAAGGGGTTTATAAATATCTGCTGCTGATTTCTGCATGGTGATGTGACAATGGGACATGGAGTGGAGGCTCTGCAGGAAAAGCCCAGCTCTGTAGGAATGGCATCATGCTGGAAGAGTTGTGTTGGTTTTTCCTCAGTGGAAGATGGTCAATTCTGAGGTAAAAGCCCCTTAAATTGTTTTTTTTTTTCCTGAATTTAGAACACTGGGAGGAGCATTCATATCCATGGCTTTACAAAATGTGTGGTTTTGCATGTGTATGCTAATAGTAGAGGCAGCAGCTATGGAAAAATGGTGATTTTTACATGGTGTTGGCAAGGCTGAGCAAGCTGAACTCAGCATCAGTGTCACACAGGCACACACTGTCCCCTTTTGGATGGGTGTGCCATCCCTTAGGTCTCATCTCTCTTACCTCATAAGTGATCAAATGATGTGGAGTTAAAGGCTAGGAAGGTAGAATGAGGTGTGATGAATTCCTGTCCATTTAAAAAATTAATTTTACCCAGTCCTTCAGTACTTCCTGAACTGGGAACTTTAAACTCATGGTGTGTTTCTAAGCACTGGATTAGTCCCATTCATTGCTGCTTAATGAGAATTTACCTTTAAGTGTTCTCTGGCCACAAACTATCATGAAAAGAACATTTCTGACATTTCAGGTTTGTTGGTGGATCTTCCAAATGCAGGCAAGATGGAATTAGGAGGGTAAGTCCCATTTGAAGGTCACTAGGGCTCATGCCTAAAATCCATGTAGGTGTATTGTAAAAAACCTCAGCATCCATTTCAATGAGGTCCCATGCATGGAAATTATTATTTTTTTTACATTATATGTTTGAATGACACCTGATTGATAAAGGCATGGGAACAAACCATCATTCCTATGTATGGTGAAAGGACAAACTTAATTTGCCTTTCTTCTTCCTTGACCAGGAACATTTCAAAGCACAGAATCTGATGCCTGCTTCCACTCCCTTATTTTTGAGTATTAGATTGAAGCATAAAGAATGCAAGCATTTCCTGCTGAAATTGATAATCCACCTTACCTAAAGGAAATGTTACTTTCTAGTTAATCAAAGACAATCTTTCTACATTAGCACTTGAAAGGGGGAAAAAAAAAGTCAAGTCAATAAGGTAAGAAAGAAGTTTGCAATAAAGCTGCTGGCATCACTGCAATGTCAGAAACTGTTTAATGGCTGTAAGTCTGAAATAATTGCATGTGAGTGAAGATTGGTCATGCAAGAAGGATCCTGTTATCAAATCTTGTCTGAAGATGAATGAAGGAGGAGAGGAGGGGAAGACCAGTGTGTGAGATCCCTGCAGAAGCTGTGGCACAGTCCCAGCCCTTGGAGGTTCTTGCAGCAGGTGATTTCAGCAGAGCCCTGCCCATGTGTGATCCCATACAGTGATGCTGAGCCCCATCACATGCTCCACTTTGTCTCCTCTGGAAGTCAAGGGGTGGACTGGCTGTTAAATGGGATGTAAAATGACAGAATTGGAGAGATTTATCTGAAACATTACTCTGTATCAAAATAATAAATCTTCATTGTCTGAACTTCCCTAATATTTTTCAGGAGTAGCAGCAGATGCACCTTGTTTGTGTGTGTTGATGAGCTTTGGAGCAGAGTTACAATTTCACTTTGTAGATCCCACAGACTGCTTTGGATGTTTCTGGAGAAAATATTTTTTTCCCAAGCTTCTGAGTGGGACCCAGCACTGCAGCTCTTTTTTATCTTCCACCAACTGCTAAGGGAGCAAAGCAAATGAAAGCACAAGCTTAGAACAAGTTTCTGTTTACCCTGCTAAAAACCCAAACAAGCCCAGGAATAGCAGACAGTATTAATGAATTAAATCCTAAGTGCTTTGCTAAACAGAGGGCTTAATGATAAATGTTGGGGCCCTCCCACTTCTTCCTGTCTTAGGAACAACTGAGATTTAAACTCCTCTGCTTTATAGAAAAAATAGCAAGACAATTATTCATATGGTTTAAACATGGGTGTGCTCTTGTTTAAATGCTTCTTACAGGCATTTAAACAAATCCTGCTGAATGTGTGAAATATTACACGGGGTGATTGGAGTCTTTGAAAGGAGTTTAATGGAAGCTACACCAGCACTGAGCACCCACACAAACACCCAAAAGAGGAGGGACAGGAAAGTGAGCAGAGCAGATTTGATCCAGCCTAATTAGCCAGGTTGTTGTTGTTTTTACAGTCTGTTATTGATACACAAACATGCTGTTGAAGAATTAGTAATCTCCAACACTGCAGTTCATTAGGGTTTTTAGTGGTGCTCTAATAGCCACGCTCCATCTGGATGATAATAAGAAATAATGGCCCATAGAGAAGTTATGCATCCTCACCTTCTAATCCATTTTCAGCCAGCTGAGAAGGCAACAAAGAGGATGTTTGCTGAAATATTATAAATTCAAAGGGAACAGAGTCCTCTGTTCTTTATCTCTGCAAAAGGCATTTATCCCTTTCTTCCTTTGTGTGCTGCTCTACTGTTTCTAACCAAATTTCTGCTGTGGATAAAGGCAGATCACTGTGTCAATGTGACACAGACATCTCTGCAGTGCCATGATATCTTTAATGGTTTTTGTGTTACTACAATGGGAATGTCAGAATTAATCAGACTTTCTCATAAGTTTATTGTCAGGTTATAATTGCAGCAGCAAAGCATGGTCAGGTGTGATGGCAGCACATGGAGGTTGTTTATTGATGTGTTTTCATTTGTATGTGAAAAGGAGGACTCAGCTGTGCCTGCTTTTAATTGGCAGTGTTTAATGTAGAAACAAGAGCTTTTGGGTAGAGTGTCTAAAGGTTGAGGCTTTCATCTAGGAAAGTGAAACTTTTTGGTTTAGTTTCCACATCTGACATTTGGTAGAATTGTGAACTTTGATGTTTGATAAATACTGTGGTGCTTTTTTCCTCTCCATCCCATGCCTGATTTGTTGGTTTAAATGTTAAATGGTTGGGGGCAGGAACTCCACATGTTTTTGTAAAGTGCCTACACATCATGTTCCGAGAACGGGGAATGAAGAAAAACAAATTACAATATTCCAGGAATCAAAAGAAGTAAACAAAAAGTTAAAAGAAGTCTGACTGCACTGAATTAATCTGAATTTCTGTAGCTGACTCCACATAACTGGTTCAGACCTTGGGTTAAATTCAAAGACTGCAGGAGACATTTAATTTTTGCCAATCTACAGCTTAAAAGCTGAGGTGAAGGCAGAGGTGAATGCAGGATACTGTGTATTGTTCTGGCTGGTCTAATTGTCTGCAGTCAGGATATTCCAAGAGTTCAGTTGGACCTGGGCTCTAGCACTTGTGGGAATAAATCAGAGGAACCTTGTGGTTCATCCTAATTAAAAAAAAAAACTAATAAAATCAACACATTGTTTTGCTTCAGTGGATGGAGCCTAACAAGTAAAGCTGGAGGCAATTCTTTCTACCAGGAGCAGTGTGTTCCATGGCAAATAGTTTCAGGATTAATATAGTCAGGGCACATGGGAACAGTGCAGATTTGTGCTGAAATTAGTCCCTGTCTCATGCTTCTCAGACAAATGTGATGAACATATGTAGGCATAAAAGCAATGGTCTGATACATCCTGATTTTTTAAATTGATAAAGTGTTTAAGGCAGAGCCAATATTATTTAGTAGAATGGCAATAAATACCTGGCTGACATTGCAAAGCCACAACTGATACCTGTATGCTATAAATATGCAAAAAACACCTAAAAGACACTGGAAATGGAAGTTGTATAGGATAATATGCAAATATTGAAACCACCAACAAGGCTTTGGGGAGTTTTGTGTCCCATTCACTGTCAGAGAGATCTTGGCTTTAACATCATGTTCCTGCTCTCTGTAAGCCTTTCCTATTGCAACCAACACAGAAACTGGTTTAGGATCTGCTCCTCACTCTCCTTTTGTCCTCCAAAACAACACAGAAATATTGGTCACAAGAAGGAAATGTGAGATAATTGCAGGTTAAGATAAGATATCAGGCTACCACTCAGAGGCCTCTAACCTCTGAGCATGAGGTCTTGGAGTGCTAAGCCTTATGAGTAAATTAATATTAAACACTTCTTTTTTGTTTTATAAAGAACAGGAAACCAATTCACAGTCTCACTGGTTTTGGTTTTTATATTGCCTTGCACCTTCTGCATTAGATTTTCTTGTTTTTCTGTTCTTTCAACCTGTCTCAAACATTTTAGATTAAATTTTAAAAATCCCACAATAAATCCAGTGCTTCTGTCGATGAACAAGTATTGTTTTTGATTGCTTTTCATATTAAATGGATATTTTCAAAGTTTTTATGGGCATTTTATCCTAATGTGATCAATAATTGCATTGAATTTGAGGTGTGTGCAAATAGTTGCTGTTACTCTTACCCATACTTCCAAAAATTAATGAAAAAGTCTGTATTTTATGTAGAGCTATAACAGATGAAAACCAGCCAAAATAATTTTCCCTCAAATTTCCTGGGAACATTCACCTTGATGTTGAAAAATATCAGGCCAAAACAAATTAGTCTGATGAAAAAAAGGAAGTTTAGAGTGGGAGGTAAAACTGTCTCAGCTGGGGAATGCAGTGTTCAGTCTGCAGATGATAGTTAAACTTTCTTACTTTTTAATTTAAAAAAAACCCCAATGCTGAATATATTTTTGTGAGACATAGTATTGCCTTACTTCCATTTCCTGCCCCAAATGAAATTTGGCAATCAGCTTTATATTTGCAATATCCTCTCTCCTTCCTTTTATAGTCGCTTCACATTCAAGACACTTAAATAAAAATATCAAGAAAATTAATATCCTACTCAGAAGATTTGGTTGAAAGTATCACAAAATGAGGACAAATTTAATTTTTGACGAATTCATTTCTTAGGTTTTGATTCTGTTAGTTCATTTCAGAACCCAGCACTAATAAATGGACTTTACTCAATTCTATTTAAGCAGTCTGGGTGTCTCAGGTCAGATTGAGATGTTTTGTCAATTATTCTGTTGGTATCCTCAGAGACTCTATCCTTATATGCTGTTTTTCTTGAAATGGTTTCTGTGAAGATGGTAATTAAATTTTTTCCTAATCTTTCCCCACAAATTGCTGTTGGGGCCCAACTATGTATGCAGCTTTGGAGTTCTGTTTGGGATCAGGCCACCTGTGCTATCCCAGGGCAAAATCTTGATTTCCATGTTACCCCAGTTCTTTTGAAAATGAGGGGTGACCTACAGGATCCACGGGCTCAGCTATGCAGCATGATAATAATTTCAGGTCACTTTTTGTGACAAGGTAGAATGTGTTATCTTGGAGGATGATTTGTAGGGCATCCTTTAAATAAAACAAGGAACTTCTTAATCCTTCTCTTCTCTTCTCTTCTCTTCTCTTCTCTTCTCTTCTCTTCTCTTCTCTTCTCTTCTCTTCTCTTCTCTTCTCTTCTCTTCTCTTCTCTTCTCTTCTCTTCTCTTCTCTTCTCTTCTCTTCTCTTCTCTTCTCTTCTCTTCTCTTCTCTTCTCTTCTCTTCTCTTCTCTTCTCTTCTCTTCTCTTCTCTTCTCTTCTCTTCTCTTCTCTTCTCTTCTCTTCTCTTCTCTTCTCTTCTCTTCTCTTCTCTTCTCTTCTCTTTTCTCTTCTTCTCTCTTTCTCTTACCAAGCTGGCTTTATTCAGGGTGGATTTGTGATGTAAAAGTGGGTATTTGTCAACTCAGAGTTATTTTTTATGGCTGGTCTGTTTGTATAGGCAGAGAGTGAAGCCTGTGTTGTGTATCACAGTAGAATATGCAATTGCAAGAAAAATACTTTTTTTGCCTCTTTATGAAATAATCCATGTGATCACATCATGTAGTGGAAATAGCATGGGAAATAATTGCTGCTAATTAAACCTTCCTGGTTTAAAACCATTTCTGTAATCTAATTAGACTAACTATGTAGCTCAGTATCATATGGATTAGTTAATGAAAATATTTTTGAACATGAATCATGATGAAATTGGAAAAGGTTAAAATTAATTATGGTCAGGAATTTTTCTTCCTCTTTTCTATGCCTAACTATGTAAATGAACTGGGATGTGAGGTTTTCTCCTTGTGTTTCTTTGTGCTGGTAGAGGAGAGAGATTCTGCTGTTGTCTGAAACATTTATCACAGCAACAGCCGTAAGTATTTTCTTTCCTTTGGGAGGTGAGTGCTCTGTGTTCTTTATGCAGGATAAATAAGCTTTTTCACAGAATTATGTTGTCAAAGTCTTTAAGTACAGAATATTGGAGACATTTTAAACATCTGTTAAAAAGGCACTTTGGGCCCATTTCATAGCAGTCATTCTGTTTGCTTTTGGCTTTAATCTTGCCCATTTTTCACTGGAAAATCTGATGCACACTTTTTGCACACAAAGAACAGACTCCCACCTTTCTGTAGGCAGTACCTAGAGCTGCCCATTAATCAAGCACTTAGTAGAGAGTGCAGCAAACTTATTTCAGAATCAAAAGACTCCCACTTTTAAGGAAATACAAGTACCAAATAGCTGTGCTAAATTGTCAGAGGAGGAGTATTCAGTTTGCCTCTTCCTTCCAGTGCTTGCATTGGCAGAGCTCATTTCTGTGTGTTTTATGCAGATCCCTGAGATTTTACCTCAGCAAAGGGTGAGCAAAACTATAGGCAGAGATGGTCCAAGGGAAAAAGAGAAATATGATTTTCCTCATCCAGACCTCATGGAGGAAGAAAGATCCAGAGTTTGGAATGCCAGTAGTGATCTGAGTTTATGTTAAAACCTAGGGTGAAACTGGAATGGTTGTTCTGTAAAAGGGGCTTTTTGCAGTGGAAATGCTTTCATGGAAAGGACAGTGCATTATTTTATTTGTAATGGAATAAATGCATCTCAATTCTAAAACTTCCATAAGTAAAACAACCAACATAGCCATATTGAAATGTTCTGAGCTTTTAGTCTGTCAGTTCTTTTATTGGCTTGAAAAAACAATGCTGTGGGGGAAAAGGAAAAGAGAGGGACAACATCTTCTGCTTGGAGCATGCAGGGGGGAATTGCAAGGCACTTTCTCCTCCTCCTCAAGAAGTTTATTCCTTTACCTTGTGATCCTAATTCTGTCAGAAATTTTATTCCTAGAACTTGTGGTTTTAATTCTGCTCCAGGGCTTCAGGTTGAGTGGAGTTTTGTGTAACCACATCTTTGATTCTGGTACAGTGTCTCTTTAGCTTGTTTCTCATTAAAGGCTGACATGATGGAAAAGAATTAGAAAATGCTTTTATGCACATACCCAAATATGTTCCAAGGGACAACCAGCTATTTCTGATCCCAGAAGTTATTGTGAGACATTTAGGGTGGGAAATGTAGGCAAGCAGTGGCAAGTTACCTTACCAGGGGTATTGTTGGCTTAGCTGAACATGAAACTACTCCAATGATGAGTCTTGTAAATGTGATTATCATATTATTACAGCAGTGTTCTCTGGGAGGGTTTAGTTAGGAAGATTTGCAGATGAGTTAGATGTTGAGGCTCAGTCTGAGTGTACTTTGCCTGTATTTGAATCTGGCCATGAATATGGATTTACTGGCCAGCACTGAGCAGACACTGAGGATGGAGAGATGAAAGCCTGTGCATCCTATAATTTCTCTCCTTTTGAGCTATTCAGCTTCCCAGCATGCATCAATTTTTAAAATGAGACTTCAATCTACAATATTTTATCCCTTTTAATGAAGGTTTGATTTTTCCCTTTACTTCTCCCTTTTTGCCAGTTATGTAAAACCATCTGCTGTTTACCTTTTGTCACTTGGAGTGCTCAGTCCCTTTCTTTATTCTGTTTCCTTCAGTCTGCCACTCTGTGGAAATATCCACAGAATTTGTAAGGTTGATTTGGAAGTTGCTCAGTGTTTGCCTGTGGTCAGTTCAGTGGCTGGCAAGCACAGTAAGGCTTGGAGGTCCTGTGGCACCCTGAGCAGTTGATGTTCAGAGCTGATTTTCCAAGGGCAGGGTGAGGGCAGGAGGCTGGAATGGCTCTGGCTCCCAGCACAGGAGCAGCTTTGCAGGCATGTTCTGTTTGCAGCTGTGGCCCAGAGCTGGTTTTCAGGATAGACTTGAGCTCAGCATTGCAGTAATTTGTTTTCTGGGCCCTGTGATGATCTGGTTTGTGTCCCACCTTCTGTAAAAGATGTAGGGGGAAAAGGTTAAACTGAGTAAATTTGGAGTTTGATGACCAACCACTGCTATGCAATTATTCCTACAGACAGCAGGAAGGCATTTTTCAAATGCTGGTTTATTTTTACTCTCACTTTGCTGGAAAACCCACAGATTACTGCTTTACAATTTCTCAGTTTGCTAATCCCAGCTTTTGATCAGCTCTAGAGCTCCATATTAAAACTGCTGACAAGATGTTCATCAAGGGTATCAAACAAAAAAGAGGAGGAAATGCATTGTCAAATTTGTTCTTCAACATCCTCTCCTTCCTTTTCATCCTGATGACTCTGTTTCTTAGAAGTTAACTTGCCTGACTCGGGGTAAAATTCATCAGTGCAAATTATCATCACCATTATTATTTAAATAACACTGTTTTTAATTAAAGAGAAGATTTTGTCTGCTGTTTTTCCACCTCTCCTTTTTTCGTTTCCTTCCTCTTTTTTAAAAATTAAATGCCAGCTCTGTATCTACTCAACAGCCTCAGTAATTTAAACATTAAATACCTGACAGTAAATTGACTTTCAAAGGTGATACACTGGAACAGCTGTAATGCAAAAAACCCTTGGAAGATCTCCCCAGATTCAGGGATGTCAGTGCACCCTACATTTTAGTGTTGGTCTTAGTTGTGTTTCATTTGTTAAATGCAGAAGCAGTGATGATGTGAAAGACAAGAGAGCTGATGTTGCACAGCCTGGCTCTTTAACCATGTCTTTGTTCACTAGGTAAAGCTGTGGGATCATTTAACCTCTTCCCTAAGATGATGTGATCAACAGTGCAAAGACTATATTCCTATTTTGTAGGAATATTACAGTGAAAAGGAGTTTGATATTGTGACAAAACCACAAATGCTGCATAACCTGATGTTAAAGTAGCTTAGATAATTTCTTAAATTTGAAGAAGAATTGAAATGGACTGTGTTGGTAATCTGATATAAACCATACATTAGTTATGCTGGAGATCTTTTTAATTGCAGTTTTCCAGGGTGGTTCTCACCCCAGAGTTTTCTTTATGCTTTATCTTGTGGCAGATGCTTTACAGGCATTTCAGTCACTAAGGCTGCTATATTTAATGCCTGTGTTACTGGTACCACAGAAGGTGTTAATATCCATAATGATATTTCCCTTGAAAAAGCCAGCAGCATTTATTGTCACTCTTTAAGGTGATTGTCAAGATTTTGCTGTGTTGGAGAAGGAAATTATGACATTCAAGCCACCTCAGAGTAGTAATTCCATTAGAGCACTTTCCAATTCCTTAACTATGGCCTTAGCTTTTTTAATTAGCAAAGAAATTTAATAGAGATGTATTAGTGAAAGGAAACTAGCTTTGGAGTGTTATCTGAAACAAAAATAAGCACCGACTTTCAAGGGTGAGCAAATGTGGACAGCTGAACTGGATCCACAGGATCTCCTCCCAGGATTTGTTTTGCAGGATGAGCACCAGAGGTTACAAAAATGCTCAAACACTGGCTGAAGCTTCAAACCTTATAAATTCTGCCCAAGAAAAGGTGATTTTTTTTCCCCTGTTTCCTGTATGGGAGCATGGGGCAGAACACATGGAAATGGCCAAATGAGTTTTTCAAGGTTGAGTGGGTATTAAATGTTGGGATTCCATGAACAGAAGGTTGTGAGGCAGGGTGGCTACCAGGATCCTCTGCCCATCTGAGCCCCATCTCAGCTGCACAAAGGCAGCTGAGCCAGAACTGCCCTGTGAAAGGAGCCAGGGCTGATTCCCCTTGGCAGAGTCACTGCCCTCCCCTGTGCCCTGAGGGTGAGCTGGTCATCTCTTCCCTAGGAAAACCTCCCTGAGGAGCCATCCCTGCTCTGAGGGATTCCAGTCCCTCATCATCCACCCTCTGGAGGTTCCAGATCTCCTTTCTAACTTATCCTTCTTCCTGCACCCTGCCCTGGTTCCTGCATTCCTTCCTCACATCTCTCCCAGGTGAGCTCACCCATCTGTGACCAAGCTTTTCTGAGCTCCTTCCCACACCCTCTGAGTTTCCAGCAGCCTCCTCTGATTGCAGTCCTGCCTGGTCCCTCCCATGTCTTTGCTGAGTCTCTCAGTCTCTGCAGAAAAGCAGCCTTGAAGGTGACTCGGGAATATTTAGATTAAAAAGAGAAGCAGCTGATGATTCTGAGTAATTCAGGGTTAGTCCTTGCTGCAACACAATGATGCAGGCATCAGAAGTTTCTCAAAGTTTCTTTTCTGCTTCTGTTTTTTCTCTGTATCTGTTCTGTGCTGTCCAAAGACCCTAACAATGATTCAGTTTTCACTTTGCAGGGCACTTATCCAAGTGAAATTCTGTGTCCTGAATGTTTATGCTGAAATACCCTGGCACCACAGCAAAGCTCTGTGAACAGACCAGGTTTGCCTGCAGTACCCTACCCCAGCTTATTTTTTTTTTCTTTTTAAATTCTGTGGCTAAGAGCATTTAATACAATTACATAATTGCATTAGTAGAAAAAGTAAATTTTTAAAATTGAATTCTTCTTCCAAAATTGGTGTTTTAAAAGACTCAAAAAAAAGTCTGCTTCTTGAGAAAAAAAAATCAAATTATCAAGATGGTATTTTTTGTGCAAATGCTTCCTACTTTTGAAGGCTTTATTTTTCAACTTTTGCAAAAACAGTTGAGTATGTTAACAAGCAATGGAAAGAAGCATCTGAAAACACCATTGCCATTTTATACTCCTTACAAAGGAAGAAAGAAAATGAAGATTATGTTTTGTCTTTAAAAAGGTATACTTTTTGCATAAGTAATATGCTTTTATTTGTCAAATGCCTTTCACTGCAGGTTTACTGCTATTTGTAGGAAAAACAGCAGCTATAGTACCTTTCTTGGGAAGGAAAGCTGAAAACAGGCAGCTTAAAATAACCGTGGTCAGGTGGTTGTTGGGGATACAGGCAGAGGAGAAGATTGCACCTGTGTTTGCCATCCCAGTGCAGCTGAGTTTTTAAAATCTTTGATCACCCAGTTTGTCATTTCTTTTCTCAGTCAAAAATAGTGCTTGGCTAGCAAAGTAAACCACTACCTAAATTCTTTTGCCTTTTCCCTTTCATTTCCTCTTTTCTGCTGGTGCTAAAATCAATACACAGCTCCCAGATACTCTCTGGAATTGCCTGGGGCAGAGGAGTCAGGCTCAGTGAGGTTTGTTCTCAGAGTGGTGTTAATTCAGCACCTCCAACAATGCAGATAATGTCAAACCATCAGGATACAGACACCTTTTGGGTTCTCAAAATAGGCAGCAGCTTTTCTGTATTGATTTTGAATGGATCATGAAAAGTTCATGCAATGAAGATAAAAAGATTCTAAAACCATTGCTATCAACAACAGGAAAAATTATTGCATATTTTCAGTCTAACCTCAGTCCTCCTTCCTCATCTTTTACCCTTTTTCTATTCTCTTCCTTTCCCTTCCCAGCAAGGGATTGTTGAAAAGGAGTTCTGTCAGCTCACGGGGAAGGACTGCTGCAATCACTGGAGTTTGATTCTTCTGATTCCAGTTTTATGTAACTTTTTTTCCCTCCTGAACATCTATTGTCACTCTTCTCTAAATAGAAGACATTACACTAATACAGATCCTTCTTGTCTTTTTGTCATTTAAATGTAAAGCCCATAAATTTAGAACCTGTTAGAAATTATTTTTAGTCAGGAAAAGAAAGTGCTGGGTAATGTTCTTTTCTCTGACCAACTGCTGGATACAAAGAGCTGGGGATCAGCCTCCAGAGCCTCCAGTTCATCAGTGGCAGTGCAGGATGAAGTCATCTCTTAGATCCATGCAGAGGACAAAGCCACTGCTTTTCTGTGGACAGCTGTGCTGCCCCTGTCATGATTTTAACAAAGAGGAGTTTTAATGATTCAGTTTCTATCTGAAATAAAGTAGGTGAAACATAGTGAGAAATAGACTTGCTTCTGAAAGACTGTGCTGTGTATTTTTAGCAGTTGGTACTGAGAAGTTCTATTTTTTATTTTTCTCTGAAGGAAATGAAAAATATCGTGTGGGGCTCAGTTGTGGTGAATGTTTTCTGTTGCCTTTCCCAGATCTTGTCTCAACCTATGTGAGGATCATGAGATGAAAAAGAGAAGAGTTTCCCTCCTCCAGTAATTAAGAAAAATCAAGATACTGGATAACAGTTGCTTTCCAATTGCTCACAGTAATTTAGTACTGGACTGTGCCACAATCATAACTGGTCTGAGTTTCAATACAAAGATATTCAATGTGGCCCTTATGAGTCTGAATGCCCTGAATGCAAATACCATTGGAGCATTGCAGAAATCCCTTCCTAGGAAACAAATTGGGAGATTATTAAAGCCAGTTAAAATCTTTGAGGGAGAATATTATTTCAGTAGAAGAAGCTAATTTGTCAAAGAAGAAAGCATTTAACTGATCCTGCCAAAACATCTTTTAAAAACTGGTTAGCACTCTGTGTCCCCTTTATTTCATTATGGGCTGATAAATTCCGTATGGGACAAACTGACCTATCAATTTTGTCATTAAGCATCCTTAGCTTTGAGTTTTTATTGTCCCATGTTACCTAGTGGAATATAAAATAGTGCAAAACCGATTTAATTTTAATTCCTATCGCCATAACCCACCCCCACCTGCCCACAGTTTTTAAATCTAAAAATTATTCTTTCTTTTTCATTTGGACTCGAGATCAAAGCTGGGAAGAAGAAAATCTGAGCCATATCAATCTCTACATAGTTTTGGGGGAGATGACAAAGGCAAATATAAAAATATATATGGTACCTGTTAATTAGGAGACCATGAGGGGACATGCTTTGCCATGTGTGCTTCACACTGACTCTTGGTGACATTCATTTCTTTTACTTGTCAAATTATGGAGCAATTAATGACTCTGTGTCTGCTTGTGGCAGGAGATTTATGGGGTAAGGACAAGTTTGCTAAATTATCTGTGGGCCCTGTGCAGGGTCAAAAGGATCATTTCTCACCCTCCACACAGTCCCTCCATGTTCTTTGGAATACTTGCTGTTGGCTCACTGCTTGTAGGGGAGGAACCTGGAAATGGACTGTAAATTCATTTTGTGTAAATGAGATGGGAGATGGGCACGCTCTTAGTAATTATAATCAGTAAATTGTAGCTTTTGAGAATTTTAATTTGCTGTTACTTTGGTTGCAGTGCTTGGTAATGTCTTTCACAAATGAAAATAAATATATTAGCTGAATAAATCAGTTCTTGAATCTGGTATGACTCTGCCCCAAATAATAATTAAAAAATGAAATTTCATAATAGCCTTATGCCTCTGAAGTGTGAAAGGGAGACAACATCAAGGACTTCAGATACAGCTTTGTAATTTGACTTTTTCCTTAAGTTTTCATTAGCATTTTATCCTAGCTTTGTGAATGAGTCCTCATCAACAACAATAAAAGCAAGTTTTGCTCAGCAAGTTTGTCAATAATGTATAAATGAAAACAAATGGATTTTTTCCTTACCATGAAAAGCTTGGCTATTCCCAATCTGTATAATTCCTGCAGTATTGAGTGCATAGTTTTGAGGAGCAGAACCACAGCTCTAGTGGTGTGTGTAAGTAAAAATAATGAATATAGTTAATATTCTGTTTTGCTAGAAACATTCACAAGGACAAATACACTATGTCCATGCTGTGCATTTCAGACTGCCTTAGATACAAACTCTGGTCCTCTAAACTGTTCCTAATTTCCCAGAGAGTTGCAATCTCAGCAGTGTGATCACTGTCCAAAGCCAGGACAAAATGGATTGTGGAGGTTGAGCTGTGAGTGCTGCTTGGTGTGGACTCAACATGCTTTGGCTTCATTTTGTATTTCAAATTTTCAAATGAAGGTCCTGGTTGGAAAGGTCTGGGTCAGGAAGGAGAGGAGGTTGTGAGAAAATTTGGATTAAAGTTGGAAGTGAATCAAGGGCCAGGCAGGAGGGGTTGAGGTCACCAAAACTGAGAGGAACTTGTACCAAGGACCACTCTTCTAAATAGGATAAATCAATCTGGAGCTCCTCACTGTGCCCCTGCTCTTTGCAGGAACTCCTCTCAAGGTGTCTCTATTTTCTGCAGCTGTAAAGCTCTTGGGGAGCTGCAGAGCTCTGAAAATATCTCACCATTTGTGTCTGGGGCTGGAGTGTGTGCAGAGAAAGGAACAGAGCTGGGGAAGGGTCTGGAGAATGAGTCAGATGAGGAGCAGCTGAGGGAGCTGGGGGAGCTCAGCCTGGAGAAAAGGAGGTTTGGGGGAAGATCTCATAACCCTTCCCAACTCCCTGACAGGAGGATGCAGCCAGGGGGGGTCAGGCTCTGCTCCTGGGTAAAAAGTGATGGGAGAAAAGAAAATGGAGCATCAAATTGCTCCAGGAGAGGTTTAGATGGGGTATTAGGAACAATTTCTTCATGGAAGGGATTGTCAAGCACTGGCACAGGCTGCCCAGGCAGTGGTGGAGTCTCCATCCCTGGTAGGATTTGAAAAAGTTGTGAACATTTGGGACTTGGTTTACTGGTGACTTTGGCAGTGCTGGGTGAAGAGTTGGACTTGCTGATCTTAAAGGTCTTCTCCAACCTAAACAATTCTGTGATTGCATAAAGCTGTGCAGTCTTGGTCAGTATCAGCAGAAGAAGGCTTTACAAAAAAACACCCCCAGTGTTACCCTATTATTCCAGTGAAATCTGCCTGCAAGGATTAGCTCATTAATTATTTTTTATGGATGTGTGTGAAAGTAGGGAGCTGGTGAAGGCAAGATGTTCTGCATAAATTCTTCAGGAAGATCCAGGAATGGAGAAATATGGAGTAATTTCTTACAGTGTCATGGCAACAGGCTCTACTCAGAGGAGGCATCCTATCAATTAGGTTAAATAATTATGAACAACATTGAGTAAAATGAAGAAAAACAGCTTAGAATCATGTCAGGTGGGAGGCAGCTAAGCTACTAAATAAAATACAAAAAAAAAAAAAAAAGCTATATCACCTCTGGAAGACTTCAGCAGAAGCTGAAGGGAGATTTGGAAAGCAGGAAGAAATGAAGGGTGTTAATGAGATAGGTGAAAAAAACTTGTGGTGGAAACATACTCAGTTAAAATGAAAAGTGTTTGGGAAAATCCTTAGTTCTGTTGAAAATTTATTCTTATTTTAAATTACGTATTTTGAGGAAAAAGAAATTATATACACAAGTTTTGTTTTTTTTTTTTAACATCTGAGCTAATATGCCCCTGTTTTTGAGAGAACTGAGAAGTCCTCTCTTGCTCATTTTCTTACTCTGCTTTTTAGATTTATTTTTTCACACTGCAACGAAACGAGAAAAATCCTTTCCTTGGTTTTCTGCTGGACAGGTTTTAAAAATGGGAGGAAATTTTATTTTATTTTTTAAAAACTTTACTTGGATGGTGGAGAAGTAGAACATATTAAAAATAAGACATTTGACTTCTGGTTTCACTTTAGAAAGTCTTCTGCAGTTACAAATTCAGACTAAGAGTCAGGTTAAGGGGTTGCTTTTTATTTTTTTGCTGAAGTTTATCCTATTTTGTAGAATAAAAGCAGCAAAATAATGAGGTGGGGAATAGTAATTTTTAAAACCATGAATGCATTTCTCAATTTTATAAAATATTTCATTCTGAATTTCCTAATAAAAAATAGAACAGGGACAATTGACATAAATGATTAAGTGTGGAACTTAATCATAAATGAGTAAGTATGAAAGAAAATTGAATAATTTACCTTTCTTTGTAAAATGTATGTATTAATGAGAAATGTGAAGAGACTGTGAAATGATGATGATGATTGCTATTATTCCTAATTCTAACTATGAATAGGCATGAAGAAAATTAAAATTGTGTCCCAAAGGCTTTTTCTCCTGCCTTTGGGAAATATCTCATACAGCTTCTCAAAGGAAAATACACTCATACATGTTTATTGCCCACCCTAAAACTTACTAACATCAGCAGCTACTTTTTATTGACCTCAGTGAATTATGGACCACAACCTCCGGGAAAAAATGACTTCAGATTAATATCATTAAGAACTAAAGCAGGTTAGCTTGCAAATTTGGTTCAAAGTGTTTTTATTTAGGTTAGGTAAATGTGTTTTAATGTTATGCTTACTAATATATACTTGCAGGAATAAGCACTTGCATAAAATGAGAAATAGGTGAAAGATTGTTTCTCCCAGACCATCAGTGGAGGAGATGAAGAGGCTGTGCTCCACAGTTAATAAATCTGAATGCCTCAAAAGATTAAAGGAAATATTTGCAATTTGATCAAACAACTGTGGGGAATAAGATGAACTCCTTTGGGATTGGGTTTGCGAAGCTGAATAAAAAATGTAAAGAAAAGAGCTTTGCAAAGTCAACTGCAATTAATAGTTCAGTATAAAATTAATGTGCCATGCTGCAGAGGCTTGGGGAGAAGCAGGCTGGAAGGCCTGAAGAGATGTGCTAATAGATGGGGTGTTGAAAATCATTTTCTTGGGTTTGAAGACTCAATCCTGCAGGGCTTGCAGCAGTTTCTCACAAGTAGCTGGTGGTGGCACAACTCAGAGTGAGTGATACTTGCAGGTGTTTAGTAGCATGCAAAAAAAAGGTGAATATATTATAATTTCCCCATTCCATGTGCAATGCCTATTCTGTGTGTAACTTCAAATGTCATTGTCCCTAAAAAAGGACATTTTTGGCACATGTGATCAGCTATGAGTACCTTGCAACAGCTGAGAAACAACTTAGGGTGGCAAAATAAGTGGGGGGAGAGACCCTGCACTCATTCCCTCAGCTCTTAACACATGAACAGATGTGTCAGAGGCATCAAGGCCACTTAATTGACCTCTTGCTTTCCTGGCTGATCTGACTGGTGTGTGAATAAAGACAACAAAATATTGCTGTTAATGGCACATGGGGCTGCCAGGCTGGAGGACTGAATGTGTCCTTTAGAAATTCACACTTTCCTGCTGCTAAGGAGTTAATGTTTGAAAGATATCCCATCCCATAACTGTTGTAACTGTTGGGTCAAATCCTGATATTTTTATTCTGTCAAATCTCTCGTTTATTTTCACTGGACTTTCAGTGTTGGCTTAGTCACTCTTGGGTAACATCCAAGAACAGCTTTGTCCTGCTCTGGGAAATAGTCAGTCCTGCTTGTGGTAGAAATATGATAAAATCTCCCCAATTATTGTGACCTAAGCTGTGATACTGGCATAAACCTAAAAAAACCCCATAAAAATTAAAACAATTAAATTTTGCACAGATTTTTAACTCATAGCTGTATCTAAATGCAATTTAGGAGACAGCTTAGCTTGGGAGAAACATAGCAGAAAACTCCCTTGTGCTGCAGATCTGCTAAATCCTGAAATTAGGGTTTCTGATTTGATCCAGCAATGTCACCACAGAAGTGTTGTAAAAAGAACTGATGAAATTCAGTGTCAGTGCATACAAATGAATAGGTAGTCATACCTACACAGTAATGTTTTCTGAATTAGCAGTTACCTGAGGAATGACACCTGACTCTTACTGTTGAGAGTTCCTTGAAAACATCAGTGCAATATTCAGTCAACAAAAGGCAAACAGGATTCCTGGGCAGGCAATTGAAATTAATGCTGTTGCACCAAGCTGCACTGCTCTGCAGCAAGATGCTCTAAGATTAAAAAGAGTGTCTAAAAGGTGACAGGAATGGTCATGGGATGATGGCTGGAAAAACACAGTGGGCAATGATTTCAAAAAACAAGAGTGGTGTAAAGGAGATGGAGAGGAGCAATTACTCACTGTCTAGAAAGGGTGGCTGGGGTGGTCAGTGTAAAGGCTGGGGCAGCCAGGCTTGCAGAATATCAGAAAGAAAATAATGTTTTGGTGAGGAGAAAACCCAGAAATGGATTTGTGGAGCAATATCTGATATTCTGGGTGGAGAGGGTCAGTGGCTAATACATGGTGTGAGTGCAGTCCCTGGGCTGTCTGGGCTTGTGGAAATCTGAAAGGAGTGCCCAGGGCAGGAGTGCACTCTGCACCCTGTTTCTTGAGCTCTTCTCATAAAAATCTGGGGGGAGCTGCAGCCAGGCAATGGAGTTTTGCTGGGTGAGCAATTAGTGTGGTGCTGTGTGTCACATTTATCACTGTACACATTTACCTCTGTGTTCCCATCCCAGGCATCTTCCAGGCAGTGCCTGGAACTTTCCAGCAAGAGCTTCATGGTCCCACAGAGCAGCTTCACTGCAGCCTCCAAGAGCAGAATAAGTGCATTTTATTGAAATGGGACATTTAAAAATGCAATGAAACAGTCGCTAAAAAAGTCAAACAAAAGTGATAAAATGCACTCAATTATTCTCCTCAGACACTCTCCAGACATCAGTGTAATTTCATTGACTTCAGTGAAATTAGTGTTAATGTAGGAATGGAAATGCAGCAAATCTAATTCCAGCATCTCCTTCCTGGAATAGTGAGCAAGAAAACAGAGAGGTAATCAGATAGAAGCAAGTGCTGATTAGAAGGATTGGACTGGGAGGAGAAGAGCTCCAGGAGCTGCTGCCAGGAAATAAAGATACTTTTCCAGTCTCACATAGTCATGGAGAGTTCAGCAACACATGCACTGAGGCCAAAAGGAAAAGCCAGGCTTTTTTTGTGGGCTTTTTTTTGTTTTGTTATTTGGTTGGTTTTTTTTGTTTTGTTTTTTTTTAGTTTGATGGTGTATGAAATCTTTTGTTGTTCTTTTGAATGTTCTCAAACCCCTTCTGCCAGGACAACATCTATGGCTAGCAATATTTCCAGGAAAGTTTTTATATTTTTGGTATTATGGAGAAGGGGATGGTGCAGAGATGTGGGACTGGTGGAGAGAAGTGGAGGTAATGTGAATGGTACAGCATTTGGACAGCTTGTTTCACCTGAAAACAGACCTTTTTATAGCTTTTGGAGTGATGATGTCCAGTTCTACATATTCATTAATAAATAAACAATAATTAAAAATATATATTACTATCTGACTTTGTGATCCTCTAATGAACAATGCAAAAACATTTTTGGATGTTGCCTCCATTTTGCCCTTCACAAGGGTGATTTGTGTCACTTTGCAAAGGTGAGCACAGAGTCTCTGTAGGATCCCAGGTGTTCTCTGAAGTGCTGTAAAAACTGCCCCCAATGTGCTGGAATTCAAATCAACGTTGTGTAGGGAATGAAAACCTTCCCTTAAGGAAATTCACCTTCCCCAAAGACCCTTCTGCCCTGGCAAAAGTGGTTTTGTGGCAGCTCTGAGTGGCTGCGATGGACACGGTCCCACCAGTGTCAGGCAGGAGGGTGGGTGTGCTCTGAGCACACAAAGGGTTAATTGAAAATGCTGAGTGCCAAACTGAGAGGCCAGTTCTCTCCTCCTCCCAGAAGGATGCAGCCTGGAGCAGGACATGGGATTTCATGGAGTATAAAAGTGGGAAACGTGCTTGTTTTCACAGCTAGGTTTGGCTTGGCTATTGGCTGTTTCACAAGGCAGCCACAGAGGAAGCTCTGAAGAAGTTGTCAGGCTCAGTGACAGCTCAGCATCTGCCACAGATAAATCAATACTGCCATGAAGGACAGGCTCCCAAAGTGAATAATCAAAGCAGAGTAAGGCTAATTCACCTTGAAAGGCTGAAAACCTTGGTGTGAAATTTTTTAGACAAAACCAGAATTATTCCAGCAGAAGAGGAGAGGTGCTGAGGTCCAGCCCTGAGCTCTGCCCAAGTGTGGGGATGGGGAGCAGGTTTCACACCAGTCATGTGCACAAATGTCCTGATAAAATGGAAATCTGGTGCTAATAAATTGGGCAAAAAGGAGTTTGGATTGGCCCTTATTGCCAGCAATGTGCTAGGAGCTCATGGCTTGGTTTTGTGGAAAGCATTCCATTGCAATATAAACTGAGGGCATGTGTGAAGATAATGAATGTTCCACTTTTTTTTTTTTTTTTTTTTTTTAGGCTGTTAAGGCTTTTTTTTTTTTTTACATCAAAATATTATTTTCTTCCATTCTTCAGGTTTATAATATTTAAAACCAAATGACTGGAGAAAAAATGTTTTACTGTGTTTTCAGTTTTTAGTTTTATAAAACCTGGAGGTGAATTGTTTCAACTTTCTGTGAAACTTTTTTGTTTCCCATTTGTTTCAGTGCAAACATGTCAGGGAAGAGAAATTTAATCAGAGCTAATCTGTCAACATCAGATGGAAAATTTTAGATACAAAAGTTTGCTGAGCTCTGTCTAGAAGTGCTGAATTTGCTGGATAGAGAATTAGAGGGAAAGTGTTTCTGTGCATGACTTAGATGAGTAAGATAAATTATTGTTGAGCTCAGTGAAGCAGTTTTGTGGTCATTTTATGAAGCAGAATTACTTTGAAAATAATAGGATGGAAACATAATCTCCAAATTTGAGGCTTTTAATATTAAGGGTTAAGCACTTTACTTTGTTCCTAAAATGCCCTATAATTACTTACAAAAATCCATCTTCACACAGAGTTCAAGCTGAGTTCTACTGAATAGAAGCCATATTGCTTTACCTGTTCTCTGTCTCATTAATATTTTCAGACAGATATTGTATAAATATTCACTGTTATGTTAACAGGTGTGTTTACCACACTGCTCAGGGCTGTGCATGGTCTGTATTTTATAGCTGGAATAATTCCTTTCGTTGTCCCAAACCCATTCTTCTTATTTGTGCTGAGATAAAACTCAACATTTAATTCAATGAATAAGCAAAATTGGATTTGAAAGAAATAGAAAGAGCAAATTAGAAGACTCAAAGGAAAAATTGCAGCTGCAGAAATTCTGACCATATTGATGTTGTAGGTCTGTTCACCTTTACACTGTGTATCTGTGTGCATGTGCATATATATATATATTTATGAGTATCTAAACCATACCAGGACACAGATTTATGCAGCACAAACCTCTATATTGGCATACACATTAAAAAAGAACCTGGGAGCAGAGAGCTAGAAGCATCTTTTCCTACAGTGCAGTACTTTGAAGGTGTGTTTACAAATTTTCCATTATATTTTAACAAGACAGGCAATTTAGGTGGTGCTCCCAGTGTGTGAGTGATGTTCTGGCATCCTGCCTCCAGTAACATTCCTATCCTGAGTTCATCTTAATGTGACAAGAACTTGGTGTCCCACTAAAAAAAAAATTCCTTAAAATTATTAGAGGGGGAAAAAAAAAAATCAACAAGAGAAAAAAATCCTCGTGGCTCAAGCCCAGCATGAAGCTGTAAAGTTTTCACACAGGGATACTGACAGCTGTCAACTTTGCTCAGGAACTCTTCTTTTGAGATGATCCCTTTGGTTCCTGTGCTGCTGTTCAGACCCTTTGTGTCCTGTGCTTGTTATTGGTGACAGTTTTGACACACTGAGGCCCAGTGAGGAAGGACAGGATGGTTTTGATCCCTGGGTCTTAGTTCTGGACAGTAACAAGAGTAAGGACAGCACTCTGGGGATATTTTTTTGATGGAGAAAGGAAGGAGAAAGATTTATATGATAGGTGGATGATTGTCTGACAGACGCAATTCAGCTTCTTCTGAAATGCTGGAGAGATTTGCATGGAAATGAGGCAGTGTTGGAGATAATATTCAAAATGGAGAAAATGATAAATAAGGATGGAGCAAAGTATGCCAGAGGCATGGAAGTTTCTGGAATTCATGGTGAACATAATTGTCATGAACTTTGGTTAACTTCTGCTTCTCTACTTTCCTTCTGCACCCACTGGAATTCCTTTAGAGAAGTGATTGTGTTGTAATTACCTTTGCACAGGACTTTGTGCAGGGTGTGGAATGCTAGACATGCCTTTTGACAGGGCAGTGATGGGTTTCTGAAGAAACAGGAATGATGAAGCATTGTAAGAAATGGTTTCACTCATTTCACTAGTTATTTCTTATCTGTGTTTGTGTCATACTGTTCTGATAAATGGGAAGTTAAATATTCCTTCCTCAACAGTCACCATCAAAAGCTGTTACCCATTAAACCCAACTTTCACTGCGTATGAAATGTGTTAAAGAAGCCCTGAGCAGCCTCTTCAGAGCTCTTAGAGGAAAAGGTTCCAGAATTAAGGCCTTTTCACTTCAAAATAAGGATTTTTCCAGCAAAGTGATGCCTTTTCCATTCAGTACACAGGGTTTGCCTTGCCCTTTTGTGGTGTAATTGTCACCATTTTTCAGGCTGTGCCTTCCTGCATGTTGCTTAACACCTTTGACTAATGTGGTGAGGAAGAAGCAGACCCTGGCAGTCCCAAGACTTGTAAAGCTTTCCAGTGGAAAGAAATGCAGGAAATTCAATCCAAGTACCAACAGGAACCCCCTGAGCCTGTGCAGGTTTTCTTTCTGATAGCTGGCACTGTTTCTCAGGTGAAGGAACAAAGTAATCTAATAACCTGAGATGGCTGTGGAAGGAGATGCTGAGCAGGGAATGTGTGTGCGAACTGATTTGAAGCTGCTCAGCATCAGACCTGGGAGCTCTTGGCCCTTCATCCTCAGTGGTTGAAATGAGGAATTTTGTTGTCTGTGCTGCTGAATAACCCCAGCCAACTCCATCTATAACCTTAGCTCTGGTCCATCACTGCCACAGAACTGAAACCCTACTTGTAGCTGTGGACCATGGTACTTTAATTTAAGATGTGTTTTGCAATACCATTTCAGCCAGCCTTGGCTTGCAGCTCAGGGCAAATTGCAGGCAGTCAGGTCATCACATCTGCAGGGTGGCAAGGCATTGGAGCTTTGAAGTATTTTCCATTAGCTGAGTGTGCTCATGAAAAAAAAAAAAAAAGCAAGCTCCCAGGTTCACCATTTAAAAATTAGTGACCAATGGTACAAGTGCAGTTGAAAGCCTTTATTTTAATAAGAATTTAGGCATAAAGAGTGCCAAATGCCCAACTGGCTTCAAAGCAGCTGTCCCTCTCTTCTGTGCAGTGTCCCCTGCAAGGGGAAGAACAGTGAGTGTGAGTTCCTGCAGTTTACTACTAATAATAATCTAATTTACATAACTATTTAGTTCTTGTCAAGCAAATATCAATGTTAACAGGGCATTTACAGGCCTATCTTGATTATCACTATCCTATTAATTTAGGATTTGCATTACTGTAGTATCAGGAAGCTGGTGTGCTGGGAAAGCAGCAGGGGTAATTGGAGGAAAGTTTTTTTTTAATGCCTTGGATGATTTTGGAAATCATGAGAAAGAATGTAAGAAAATAAAAATGTAAAAATTAGTGTGCTGTGGTGTTGGCATGTTCCTGTAAATAGGGCAAAACAGTGACTGAACACTGATGTAAAACATTGCTGGGGTGGGGAAGAGTATTTTAACAGCAAAATATCTGGTGGGGCCAAGGATTGAGGATCAAGGTTGTCCTTTTGAGAGCTGTAGAGCCCCAGGGCTGTGTTGGTGCTTCCACTGGCACAGCTGGCAGTCAGGAGTGTCCCTTTGGGGGAGAGGTGGGAGGCTGGGGCTGTCATCACACAAGTGCTATGAAACAGTGATGGGGAGGGTGCTGAGGAGGATTATTTTCTCCCAAGTAGTAACTTGGTTGAAATGTGTTGGTGGATTTGAGGAAAGCTATTTCTGTTAAGAAAGTGGCAGCTTTTTGCTGCTGCAGCATCTCAGCGAGGCTGTTTGAGTAGGAGATGGCCACTGCCTGGTCTGCACCAAACATCTTGCAGATGTGTTGAGGTGGAAGGAAATAACAGAAAACTGCTCAGTTTCTAAAATCATAAATCAGATATTTGGGTGCTGGGTTTCTCTCTGTTTATATTTAGTAAGTTGTAGTGGTTTGATGCTAAACACCCACCTTGGTGTCTGCAGAGCTGTTCCTGTCACATATTCTCACTCTTTTCTCTCCTCTCTTCTCCTCTCTTCTCTTCTCTTCTCTTCTCTTCTCTTCTCTTCTCTTCTCTTCTCTTCTCTTCTCTTCTCTTCTCTTCTCTTCTCTTCTCTTCTCTTCTCTTCTCTTCTCTTCTCTTCTCTTCTCTTCTCTTCTCTTCTCTTCTCTTCTCTTCTCTTCTCTTCTCTTCTCTTCTCTTCTCTTCTCTTCTCTTCTCTTCTCTTCTCTTCTCTTCTCTTCTCTTCTCTTCTCTTCTCTTCTCTTCTCTTCTCTTCTCTTCTCTTCTCTTCTCTTCTCTTTTCCTGCAGTTACATCTGCACAGTATCTTTTTTCTTAAATATGATATCACAGAGGTGTTAGCATCATTTCTAATTGTCCCAGCCTTGGCCAGTGGCACATCTGTCCTGAAGCTGTCTGGCATTGGCTCTGCTGGATGTGGAGGAATCTTCCAGGAGCTTCTCACAAAAGCCACCCCTGTACACAGAAGGCACTCTCCCAGTACCAAAATTAGGCTGTGCAAACCCAATACAAAAATGGATATTGGAGTTTTTATCTAATCTCTCCTGAATGATAGAACTCTAATAATACTTACCTAAACATCTTGCAGGAATGGCCGGTTTCAAAAATTAGTGGAAGAAATTGCAGCTAGTTTCAACCTGCAGAATGAAAATCTGCATTTTTCCAGGATCACGGCCTCACAGAATTGTTTATGTTGGGAAAGACCTCTGTGGTCATTGACTTCAATCATTAACCCAACACTGCCCAGCCATCACTAAACCATGCCCCCAAGTGCCACATCTCTGTGTCCTTTAAATCCCTTCAGGGATGGTGACTCCACCACTGCCCTGGGCAGCCTGTGCCAGTGCTGGACACTCCTTCAATGAAGCACTTTTTCCTAATTTCCAGTCTAACCCTCCCTTGGCACTTGAGGCCATTTCCACTTTTCCTGTCACTTGGTATTTGGGAGAAGAGGCTGGCACCCCCTTGTTAATCTTCTTTACAATTGCAGTTTAGAGGAACCTGTATATGTTTGCATTTATAATACACTAGCATATAGCAGGACATAAGGAAAATCAGATCTCTCAATTAAGCCTTCAATTCCTTAAGGAAGATGTTCCTATATGGATGTATTTAGTATAACGTCAGGATAATCAGAGATCTGAATGCTTTGGGATTATTTAGGTAACTCTGAGTCATTTTTTTTTTTTCCAGAAAGTTTCTTATTTTTAAATAGGCTCAAACATTTATGTAACACCATTGCTAAATCATTCAGAAATGTTTTGTAA
Organism: Erithacus rubecula; assembly: GCF_903797595.1. Classification (NCBI taxonomy): domain Eukaryota; kingdom Metazoa; phylum Chordata; class Aves; order Passeriformes; family Muscicapidae; genus Erithacus; species Erithacus rubecula. The sequence continues at coordinate 54,637,445 of NC_136688.1, forward strand.
AAGTACAAATATAGTAACAGATTTTATATATAAAAATATATAGTACTTGGGTTCTTGTATGTAATTTTGGGGAGATTTTCCACACTGAAGAATCAAAATAGAAACTACAATTACGGTTGGACCACTCACATCACCTTTAGGACTGAGAAGTATTTCTGCATCATTACATCAAATTTACATCTATCAAGTTTAGTGAAGACTGTTCCAGATTTACACACATATAACAATTGAGTTAATGAGCATTGCATGACTGTAGGAACATAACAGGAAATGTTTGGAGAAATTCAAGTCTTTAAAGAGAAGGTGAATAAATGCAATTTGACCTAAGCAGTCCCTTCATGAAATTGCATAATTTCACCTTCTACCTCATCTCTCCTGCTTATTGCAAACTGAGAGACTAAAGTAAAACTATTAAAGTATATTAATAACTTTAGAGATTTCTTTAGAGGTTGTTTAAATACTTTTACTGTAAAGAGAGGCCCAGAATCTTGTTTTTCTTTAGAACCTTTTGCAAATGTTCTTTACTACCAATTCCACCTGCCAAAAATAATTAAAATACAGCAAAAGTGAAATACTTTTGGTAGCATTCAACTGCCTTTGTTTTTTTATAGGTGAGGGGTAAGATTCACACTTGTCACTTCAATTTTTGCTCATTAAATAGAGATTCAATGAGAAATCCTCACTTGCTAATTTTGGACAATATGGGTTATTAATAGAAAGCCTTAACCCTTCAAAACCCTTCGAATGCAAACTTGTGTTGCATACCAGGACCTGCAAAACAATAAGAAATCAGCTTTTTTTCAAATGACCTCATTTTCTAGTTATCATGTAGAGAGCAGGGATGGGGAGAGGATTTACAGAGAGGTAAATTATGAGGAATCTTGTCTCCCCAAAACCTTCATGCCACCCTCAGCAGGTGCTGGTGTGGGCATGGGGAGCACCACGAATGAGGAACTCCAAAACTCTGAAGATATAATTGGCTCCCTTTAACTCTTTGCCAGAGATGCAGTAACCTGTGAGAGGAGTGGAGTATTTGGATGAACTCAGCCATTTTTATAATTTCCAATTTGAAAGGAATCCAACAGAGTTTGGTTTCCTACACAGAGATGATGCTGAGTTTGTGCAGCTCCACAGCCTGGTAGATTCTGCCTTAGAGAAGTATTGCTGGGTGGTGTTTACAGGGATTTTGTGTGCTTGATCCAATGATTTATTCTGCCCTTAACTTCTTAAAGAAATGTTTTTTTTGAAGTACAACTTTTCCAGGATCCTATATTATGAGACACAAAACCAGAATTTCTTCTCTAGCCTTACATTTTTCTACCAAGAGGAGAGTTTCTTCAGACAAGGTGTTTTCACCATGGTATTTCTAGCTATTTCCAGCCTGGCGGGTATCAGAGTTAAATCTCTTTGTTCAAGCCTTGCAGGGCACATTTTCAATCAGCCTGTGTCCTCTGGGCAGGTCTGCATGGCCACTTGAGTTGTAAGCATTGGATTTACAGATGCAGTCTAGCTGCAGTTAGAGGTTGTAGGAATTCTGCTCCTGCAGAAAATCAGCATTTTGGGTGCAATTAGAGCTTCTCTCATTTATAATGATTTGCAGGAGCATCTAACATCAGAGATATTTGTGCCCTCACATACCTGATGAGATGAGTGCATGATAAATCAGCCACTGTTCAAAAGGATGAGGGATGTTGCACTTAAGAGAAGTGATATTTCATCAGGTTTGTCCAGCTGCAAAAGTCCAAAAGAGCAGAGAAAACTAAAGAAATAAAAAAGTTATGTGTCATCCATCCGTCTAAACTTTTTTATAATCCATTTACTTGTACTCTTAAGTGTTGATATATGTCTGAATGGATACAGGGGTATAGAAAATCCTTCTGTAGCTTGCAGATATGATGCAGCAACCAGAAAAGCGAGGAAAAAAAATCTGCCCTTGCTCCATCACACAGAGCATTATTCTGCTGTGTTTTCCTGAACAGAAATCTTGTGTTCATTTGTGCTGCACATTGTGTGACGTTGTTTGGTATGAATCCTGTATTTGTGATGAACTTTGACATCTGATTTCTTCCTGGACATATAAAAAGCAGTGTGTGAAATGGAGCTATAATTCTTCTATTAGACAGGTTTTAGGAGAGCACCATGTTTCTTTAAAAATGCCACCTCTCACACAGGGGTGATGTACAATAGTAAATTGGTGTGAAACAAAGTGAGATTTCTGGAATGAGGTAGAAATGGGTTGTGTAGAGGGAAGACATTATGCACTGAGTGATGAAAGGCATTTTTTTCCTTGCACAGTGGCTTATTTCTTACCATTTGTACACTGCAGTTGTTGGTTTTTGTTTTTTTTTTTTTTTTAAGCAATATGAAAATGCATAGCTGAATTCTGCTATAAAGGACCTCTGAACAAAGATTATTAAAAATGACAGGTACATTTCTGTGTATTTGATAATTCAAAAACAGAAGTAGTGCAGCACATTGGTGTTATAAGATACCAGAATATTTCTCTTTTCTGGAAAGCCTCTAATGTCTAATGTAAGAATCTAAAACTCTAATGTAAAAATCTAAAATTCTCTGACATTGTCCTTGAATTATGATTAGCCTTTACTAGAGCATACATATTTATTGTCTTTTTTTTTTTTTTTTTTCCCCAGCTCTTCTTTATGCAACTATTTTTGGAAACGTCACCACCATTTTCCAGCAAATGTATGCCAACACCAACCGGTACCATGAGATGCTGAACAATGTGAGGGATTTCCTAAAATTATATCAAGTCCCAAAAGGCCTTAGTGAAAGAGTCATGGATTATATTGTCTCAACCTGGTCCATGTCTAAAGGAATTGACACAGAAAAGGTATGAGTACCCAAAGTTTAGATAACAAGAGTTTGTGTCCATTGTGTGTTTTCTTAGAAAGTGGACTGTATAACAGCTTATAAATTACTAAATAATTCTTAACTGCATGCTATGCCTTTATTATGTTTGTGTTTGCAAAAAAACCAGGTTGTTTTAAAATTGGACTGTTTTGCTGCATTGAATGTATGCCTTTATTTTTCATTATGGTAAATGTCTTCTGCTTTCCAGTCTTAGTTTGTGTAAATACTAAATAATTTTAATGTACTTAACCATTGAAATCAATGGGAAATTGGTCTTCAAATTAGCCCAAGAACATAATGTGGTGTCTAAACTGAGAAGTATTGGCATCTGTGCATTGCAGTTAAATGAGTTTGATTGGCTTGGATCTTTTGCTGATGCCCAGGATGATGGTGTATCCATAGATAATTAGTGCAAGATTTAATGGCAGTGGAGATTGATGTCCCTGAGCTCACATCTCTGGACTGGCACTTCAGGCCTTTGCTAGGAAGGAACAGAGAATGATACTCTTGGCATTCTGCAGGACTTGAGCCCTCAGAGGGATCTGAGGTCATTTAGGTTTCTTCAAAAGCTGATTTTAGAAGGTTATCTTTGGAGAGTGATTCATGGTGTGCCAGGCCTGACCTCATGGCTTGCCCTCAATAATTTTCTTTCTGCATGTGCAGTGAGTCTGTCCAGCCCTGGATATTTCAGAGCTGAAGGGAAGGGTTCCACCTGCAATGCCTTGAACATAAGGCAAGATAAAACAGTTTTGGGTACAGATTTTTGTTCAGTGAGGCTCAGCAATGCTCCTGTGGCTCCTGTGGACATGTCAGATTAAATTAGGCCTTCAAGTTCCAGCATCCATGATTTCCCTCCTAAGGACTTGAAGGCCAAGGGTCCAAAGGAGTTAAGGAAGAGTCATGACAGATGACAGATGACTCTTGAAATGTGCTTGCAGAGCTTTAAAGTTCTTTCTTCAGTTCAATCTCTGGTGCAATATGGGAGGGTGATGCAGATTTTTCCAGGATGAAGTCTCTGCACTGAAAAATTTAGTCTTACATCATGCTGATGCAACAGCAGTTCTTTTATTTATCATCTGCTCTGAAATTCAGTTTTCCACCACAAACACAACTACTTTAGGTAGCAAAAATCTTTATTTCTTGGATTCTTGTGCTTCAGTATGCCACATTCTTTAATGTTAACTTCTTGTACACTAATACCCTAACTTCCTAATCCTGATTCACACATGTTAAAAGTGAGCTTTTCTGTTCTACACTACTGTAAATGCATTCAGTCCTGTTATCTAAACTTCAAACTACATCAAAATTGAACTATTTGCATTTATCTTCTTGCAGTTAAGCCAGAGTCCTGTGTTACTCCGCTTCAGTTTTATTAGATTTTAATGATGCTTTGCAGTTAATTAGGAGAACCTATGCTTTAATTACTGAAATTTCCTCCCATAGTTTCCGCATGTCCAGTTTTATGGATTGTAAAAACACAGTTAGAGCCCTAATCTCCAACCCATGGCAAGCATTGTTCTCTGGTCTGTAAGATGGAGTGGCTGCTTAGCTAGATAATTAATTTATCTGCAAAATCTGTGACTTAGCTTTTTAACAGTTTTCCCTTGGTGAAGACATACCTAAACATAGGCCTGGATGCAAACCTAATTTTAAACAGTGGAAGGATTTCAGGAGTCTCTGCATCTGGACATCTGTAGTTGCAGCTAATTGAGCTTCCCAGAAAAGCTGAAAAATCATAAAAACAGCAGTACTGTCCTAGGGATTGGTCATCTAGGGTGGGTGGTTTCTCCTGGCTCGGGTCTTTCTTTAACCCTTCAAGCCTTGCTGTAAAAAGCTCTGCTCTTAAATTGCATCCATCTTCCCCAAACCTGGAGCAGCCAGAGCATGGGAGCAGAGAGACCCCTAGGGTCATGTCAGATTTATTTTTGTGGGTACAGAGGGGATAATGGGATGTACTGCACCTGCAGCCTGAGTCCAGACAGTTCTCCAGCTTGGAGGAGAGAATTATTGTTCAGGTCTTGGATTGCTTCTCTGCACTGCTTTGTCTGACAGTCTGGCCTTAGAGGTTTCTGCCAGATTCATTTTCAAAGCTCCAGTTAGGACATTCTGAGCAGTCTGTTGTGAGGATATATTTGCATCACATGATTTCCCATCTTCCTAAATTTTTATGAACTTTTCATTAAGGGGAAACACATCTTATCCTGCAAAACACACATGTGCCCATGAAACAAGAATAAGAAGGAAGAATGAGATTTTTATATGAGTATTAGAGTAGATTTCTACGGTGTGGAATGATCCTAGCACTGATGGAGCAAGAATTAACACGTGTTTCATGGATAAGATTTTAAATTAATATGCTTGAAATCAAAATATAAGTTAGAAACTTGATTGAAATTACTACCACTTCATGTGTTGATTTGCTGCCTCAAGTATTTATCCCTGACTGACACATTTGGTGTGTAGTCCCAAAGAAGAGCTTGGCCAAAACTGATGAGTCCTTACATGAGAGCTGAAGGGAAAGTGGAGGAGGTTAAGTGGAGATCTAGTCCTTGCTGCCTGTGGAGCAGGATGTCCTGAAAAGAATTTAAAATGTGCTTTAAAAAATATGTTTTAAAAACCTCAATGTGTTTTCCTTGTATGTGGAAGAAGACTTGGTTTCCCACACTGAAGAGTGATGGTGCTTTAAGCTCAGAATTTTGGTTTCCCTGATCTCCTTGGGATCTCATCTTCAAATCCTGCCTTCAGACCACATTGCTTCAGCTCTGAGTGCTCACAAACAAGGAATTAACAATGACACTAAAAGCATTAGCATATTTATTATTATTACCTAAGGGGAAGAAAGTGGCCTCTCATCCATAATCTTAAATCACTTAAAGATGAGAGCCCTCCTCTGACAGCTGGGATGAGATATGGGATACATGGACACTTATGTCCTGGTGCAACAGTGGCTCAAACAAGATAGGAATTTATTTATTTATCTATTTATTTATTTATTTATGTTTAGTGATGCAGATTTTAGGGTTACTCATCTGATAATGAGCAGGGTTAAAAACATGACAAAACTGAAAAGCCTTTTTGCATTAAACAGCATCTCTTATCTATCAGAACCTGGTGTTTTTTGTTTTATTTTGTAAGAGGTAAAAAAGAGGCAGTAATTTCTGTGCATATGACCATTTTTAAGTAGATTTAAAAAAAATCTTTGCAATAATAATTTGATGTATGAAACACACTGAATTCAAATATCTTAGTTTTTATTAAAATATCCAGGCAGCAAATGAGAAATTTATAGATACTAGCTCTTCTGTAAGAAATAGGTCATTATCCAGGAAAGCAGAACAACCATTAACTAACATGCAGATGTCTCAAGGTCTTATCTAATGATAACACTCTGAAATGTCTGTAAAACCCAAAGATTTTCTCATCTTGACCTCTGTGCTGTTGTATGGCTTACAATTTGCTCAAAAAGCAATTAAATAAATGTCTGTCATGTTTTAACAGTAGTCTCCTTCAGAAAAGCCATAGGTTGAACAAGAAAAAAGTCATTTTACTTAGTTTCAACCTGAACATCAATGGCAATTGGGATAATGAAAGGCAATTCCACATTGTACTGACTGAAATGGAAATCACAGGAACATAACACAGTATCAGAATTATTCACTGCTGACCCACTAGGCTTTCATAAAGGAGATGGGTTCATGGTAAATGCACACAGGTTGTAACTTCATTTAGCATTAATCTACATGAGGACAGTGCAGCTTATTCATGTTTGCTGTAAATAGGAGCTTCAAGAGCTGTAGAAACAATTAGTGATATCCTGAGATAAACAGAGGAATCAGGCTGCCATTCCTGCCATGTCCCATCACTTTGAGGTGTCTCTGAGTGCTGGCTGGATTTCCTTGTAGATGACCAGGAGTAGAAGGCTGCCAAATTTTGTGGCCAAAGAGAATTTCCACAAGATTAGCTGTGACAGCTGCAGACAGCTCCCTGCTGGAAAGGACAGTAAAAATGTTCAGACAAGTGTTTTTGCTTTGTTGTAGAGGCTGCAGGGTTTGTTGGTTGTTCTTTGGAGATGGGGATGAGGTGAACAAGGAGTTGTGCTTCACTCAGAGAGCTGAGCTGGGAACAGGTGCAGTGGGAATCCATGAATCCCTGCAGAGCAGGATGCAGGAGGGATGCTCAGGATCTCACTGTCCTTCCCATGGCTCTGTGAGTGGGGTCTGTGCATCAGTGGGGTTTTCTGTTCCCCCTTCATGGATTGTTTTCCTCCTGCATGCACTCTGCAGGACCAGAAAGAGTACTCACAGTTAACTCTGCCTCTTGGATGTTAATCTTGGGATTAACACAGAATAAATGGTGAACTTGTGGAGATGCCAGGAGCTTAACTTGTGGAGATGCTTAATTCCTGGGGGAATAAGTCCCTGAGAGGAAGGGCTGGGCAATTTCCTGAGCACTGCCAGCAAAGGGATGGTGCACACAGAGAGGCTGTCAGTTCCACACCACATCTCAGGTTCTTCCTTCATTTCCTTGAGTGTCTTCACATAATGCTGCATGTGATAAAATGAAGCCTCCTCCAGAAGCACAAAATAAAAGAGTGCAGTGAACAATTCCATTCTTCCAAGGGTGACCTTAAGTGCCAGAAACTGTTGTGACTTGAGAAATTTTTGATGTATGACACATTCTTTCTGATGTTTCTTTTTCTTGTTTTATGTGAAAAGCTGTTTTTTTAAGGATAGATTTCCCAGTAGTGTGCTATCCTTGCCCTATTAGAAGGCTGTGCAATAACTTTGCTTGCTATAGAAATGACAACAAAACTGGAAACAATAAAACTTTAAACATGCAACCTTTAGGCAACCTGGAATCTACTACTTGGGGTCATCCATAGATGTTATTAATGTGCCACTTCTCAGTGCATTAGACACACCAGTACCCCTGAGCTGGTGAACCACTTGATTCCCTAAGACATGTTGCTGCCTCTCATCTTGCCCTGATTTTCAAACCCTTAACCAGATCCTATCTGTCTTGACAAAACTGAATTGGCAGCCAATTTCTAGGGATTTTTAAAATGTCTCTAACAGGTTACTTGGTTAAAAAAACAAGTTAATTTTGTTACGATACCACTAATTCTATCAATTTTGATCACTGGTTCAGCTCATATATTATTAATAAGAAAATAAGCCAAACTCAACTTAGATGTAATTTTCAGATCTTGATTTCAGAGCATTTAAATCCAAGTGACCTTGGATCTTACTGCAATTAAAACACAGCAGCACTGCTGCTGACATTCATTTCTTAGTGCCAAGACACTCAGTGGTGTATTAAAGACCACCCTAATGCATGCAGGGTTAATTATTGCTCAGCTCCATACATCATCTTTGAAATCCTTACAAAATTACCTGATTATTACAAAAAAATGCTGTGATTTGCCAATCAGCTGTTTTCTTACCTTTGTCTCTTTGGCCTCCATCCAGTGCCAAATGTAACATTTTTAGCCAAGCCTGAAAAATAATTCCATACTCAAATGAGCCAAATCTTTCTAAAAATCTGAGCAACTTGGTCAGCTGCCTAGTCAGTATTGTGGGTTTTTTGGAAAGAACTGACCTTGATTCTGACTGCTGAATATGTCTGAAAACCCAGAGTGGCCTTTCTCCACAAAATAAAAAGACATATCTGTGGTCTCAAATGGATTTGAGGTTGGAGGAGTTTATTTTCTTTATTTTCAAAGCTGGCATTTTTAGTATCTCGGATATTTATTACAGTTATTCATTTAGGAAACAGTCCTAGTTATTACAGCACAGAATGTCAAAACTCTTGGCTTGGTTATCAGCCAATGTGTTCCCTACCTACAAACAACCCCCAAAATGTGGGAATCCTGTGTGCTGAAAGAGGATTGATAGCTAATGTTCATGATTCACTGGCTTCTGCCCTTTCTTTTGACATATCACAACAGATCCTGTAATGCCTGCTATGCCATCCTGTAGTGTTTTACAGCTGGGGAAGATTTTTTAACAAGTACTTAAACCTGCAAACCCCTCCTAAAAGATATTGTTTGGACACACTCTAAATCTGGGCAGTTTGTGTTTTGATTCATTTGCTTTTGTTTGAATTTTTCATAATCTCTGCTCCCTGTAGAGCTCTTTGAGCTGTTCAGGAAGCTTATCTTGAATTGCCTGCACATGCTGGGAAAATGGATGAGAGAGTTAAAAAATCAGATGGAGCCTCCTGGGGAGTTTAATCCCCCACCCCTGCAGATCTCGAGGTGAAAAGGCTGTGAGAGGTTTTGTGCCAATTCCCAGTGGGTATTCCAGAGCTGCTTCCTGCTTTTCCCAGTCTCTAGCAGCAGCCACAAGCCATTCTCTCAGTGTCAGCATTTTCCATGTGGGATGATCTGGAGATGATGGTTCTGTTGAGTCTTTGCTCTGGGAGTTGTTGTGTCTGTATCAGCTGGGTGCCAGTGGTGATGGCAGAGCTTAGCAATTGTCTTACACTGGTTTTGAGGAGGTTCCTGTGCAAGGAGGGAAAATGATAAATATTATTCTGTGCTTTCCTTTCTTCTCCCTCAGCTTTGCAGTGGGTCAGGTCTTTGGGATACCTGTGTGCTCTCCTGGTGAAATCAGAGTTAGTGCAGCCAGCACAGATCCTCCTCTGGGTAGAATTCAGTTTCTTCTCTGATTTTGCACTGATACATAGCAGTTCTGTTCTTCCATGCTGCCTGGACACGTAGGGGAGAGCTGCCTGCAAAGTCTGTGGCTGCAGATTTATTACAGAGCAAATTCTGCAGCAGCACAAGCACCTGTCCCCTCCAAGTGCTCCAACCCCCTCACTTAGCAAAGCATTGCCATCAGCATCCTGAATATCCTCCCTGCCCTTCAAACTGCATGTTTCACTGCAAAAGGCTGTGGAATCTCCAAGGAAATCTCCTTTTAAGAAATTTGTCTTGATGGTTTTTACTGTGCTGCCAAAAGAACACACAGGGCAGAGCCAATGTCCCGTCTGAGCTTTTGTTCTTTTACCAGGATGTGTTGGAGACATTTCCTCCACAGTGGATGTCCTCTCCCTTAACATATTTTTTTTGTTTTTTCACTCTCATGTGTGTATTTGCACACGCTATGGACTCAGGGACAACCATGGTGATACTAGTTTGTATTTCTATAGCTGCATGCTGCCTTAAAAATGCTGATACCTCAGCAATTCACTATAGAATGTCCAGAATCTTGTATTATCAGTAAGGGGTCATTTTCAGGTGAAATTCATCTGAATTTGAAGTGCTCATTTGAAGAACATGCAGTAAAATCTTAGCTGAATGTTGCAATTGTCTATCTTTGCTCTCTTTTTTCCCTGCCTATATTTACGTGTATCTATAGCAGTCAACAACACCTTGCCAAATCTTCTAACAATAAATACTTGTTTTACTTGTCATCTGTTTTATTCTCTGATCTCAATGCCTATGTAGCAGACAAGAAAACTCAAATTAAGCATATTTGTTCCTGGCTAACTCTTAGATCATTACTCATGTACTGCTGATATCGTTGATAACTCATATCTCCATTTATCTCTGTACAGTGATTTGGCATTAGGAGAATCACTTTATCATGACATCAGAAAATTCCTGAATTATGCTATCTAATACTGGCCTTTCTCTGTGCAATAGATTTTTTTCTGTCTCTTCGTTATTCAGTGTGAAATGATAGATATGCTGCTTGTGTCTATTAAAAAATAATTATTTGAGTGTTCACTTTTAACACTCTTTACTTAAGTCTGTGTTTGCTGCTTTGCATCCAAGTGAAGGACACAATTATTTTACATTCCAAACATAAAAAGGGTCCTGGAACATCTTACAGGAACAACCTTTGCAACAGTTTAACTGATTTTTTCTTCAGCTTGAAAGCTCAAAAGCTAAAATTTGGTAATCAGTCATGTATGAACACAGACATTTTTCTTAAGAGCAATGTTGAGAATTCCTAGCTTGTGGCCTTGTTAAGTCAAAAGCACTTAAATTTCTGAAAGTATTAAAGGGACATAAAAAACTTATAACCATGATTCAGGCTCAAGAGTAGATAAAAATGTTAAAAATCATCAATCATGGTAGAAAAGAAAGCAGAATTTTTCATTAAGTTACTTTTGAGATGAAGAAAGATGGTATGTTTCTGTTTTATTGTAATAAAGACAAACTTTCTGTTTGATTCACAAGTAAGGCTGAGGTGAAACAATCACTCTCAAAAGTAATCTTTTTTTTTATTTTTCTGAGAAACTAAGGTGTGCCCATATTTCTACTGGTAAATGGAATGACTCAGGTAAATAGACTTTCGTAAAATTGACATTTGCCCCTACTAAATTATGGAAATGTGATACAGAATATGGTCTACATTGACTCATACTATTACTAATGCAAATGATGGCTTATAGAGAATATGCCTTGTTCAATGTGTTTATTACTGTTTTTTATGATAAAATGTACTTATGCAGGGGATTTTAATATGTTCTGTACAACATTTTGTTGCAGAAAAATATCATTAACCTAAATTGACTTACTCTGTGTTAACTAAAATAAAAAACTAATTATCTGGTAGCTCTGGGAAGTTGATTGTAAGTGAGAAAACCTGATGCACAGGGAGATTTCCAAAGAGAACCTGTGCTTCATAGTGTTAGGCAGAAAAAGCATCTTCTATCTCTTGTTTTTTCAAGATTGAGAGGTGACCTGGTCATAGTCTACAAACACCTACATGTGGAAGAGATTTATGATTATTGCAGGTCTTTTATCTCAACAAGATCATGGATTCTCTCTGGCTGTTGGCTGAAAATTAAGAAAAAAAAAAATTAGAAACAATGCATGTTTTGAAAGAGAGGGTAGCTCATTAGAACAAATACCCTGTAGCATTTGAAATCATTAAGTCATGCCCTTCTAGGCTATAATTTTACCAGGTATTCTGAGATTGATGGGAACATTTGGAGTGGGAGAGTTTAATGCAGATGGTTACAGCAGCCCCTTCTCACCACACACTGTTATAGGACAGAGAATAGGAGAAAAACTTTTATTTCACCTTTCTGCATTCATTGTGTCTTTGATCCCAAAGGAACTTTGATCTATCTAAATAAGAAAAGGACTAAATATTACTATTTAAATAGAAGTTATTTATTCTTTTCATTTTCAATGCTTTAGGAGCTTTAGTAATGCTCTGCAGTAAGTTGTTTTATACCTCTCCTGCATTAAGCAGAAATTAAAATAATGGCTTGTATTCATTAACATGACCATTTTCCTCAAAGCTTAGTCAGGGTTACCAGAGTGTCCCTCTGCTATTATGCCTTGATAGTCAACTCATTAACCCAGTGTTCCTGTCCCCTGCACTGTCTGCAGAGCAAGCTGCCAGATTAATTTCAGACAATGAGAAATTAATCAGTACTATTGATCTGCAGTCTTCTTGATATGAGACTTCCAGGGTGCTCTTAGTCTCATGCTCTTTTCTATCATTTATCCCAGGAAAACATTAGAAGGCTTTGTGTGTTTCCTCAGTGCAATTAGCTACTGTGCATTTTGGGGCTATAATGATGTAACTGTGTTTAGGAGGGTGTGCAAATATTAAATACACAATTTACAAACCCGACAAACCCCACAGATTTTCACTTTGTTTCTTCAGGCGTATTTGTGTTACTGTTTCTGTAGGGAAAGCTATTTAAGGTAAGAAACTACTTGAAGGTCTTCTTAAATTAATCTAAATAAAGATATCTTCATAGTGGACAGTTCTTCACTCACCTTTACTTTACATTTCATGAGGTTTCATTATACTTCCTTTTTCCTCCAATCTCTTTGGATTTTTCTCGTCTTTAAGCCCTCCTGGGCAGGTAATTCCTTGTGTATCTCACTGAAACTGAGCCCTGGGTGTGTTTGGACACGTGTTGGTAAGTGGTCACCCACATCAAGACTTCTGAAAGCTGGGTTTTCTGAGTGTGAACAAAATGTGGTGTTTTTCTACTGTGGATGGTCTGTCTTTGCACGTCCTTGAGCTCCTTCAGCTCTGTGTGTCTGTTCTGTGCTCCTGCAGGGATTGAGCATAGCAGCAGGCAGATAGGCTGGGCACAGTGCAACAGAACAGGCCTGTCTTCCACATCAGCCTTTCAGCCAAAATGAAAGCAGGAGATGGGTAGGAAAGGACTACTCCAAATCAGGATAAAACTCCCACCAGAAGATTTCTGAAACAGAGGGAGAGAGGGATGGATGGCTGATGAATGATAGTGGATGGATGGATGGATGGATGGATGGATGGATGGATGGATGGATGGATGGATGGATGGATGAATGGATGGATGGAGAGGGGATGGATGGATGGATGGATGGATGGATGGATGGATGGATGAGTGGATGGATGGATGGGTGGGTGGATAGATGATGGATGGATGAGTGGATGGATGGGTGAATGGATGATGGATGGATGGATGGGGGGGTGGATGGATGGATGGAGGGATGGATGGACGGATGGATGGATGGGTGAATGGATGATGGATGGATGAGTGGATGGATGAGTGAATGGATAATGGATGGATAGATGGAGGGATGGATGGATGGATGGATGGATGGATGGATGGATGGATGAGTGGATGGATGGATGAGTGGATGGATGGGTGAATGGATGATGGATGGATGGATGGGTGGGTGGATGGATGGATGGAGGGATGGATGGACGGATGGATGGATGGGTGAATGGATGATGGATGGATGAGTGGATGGATGAGTGAATGGATAATGGATGGATAGATGGATGGATGGATGGATGGATGGATGGATGGATGGCCAGATTTCAAGATCCCCCCAGGCACATCTTCACAACCATCCATCAGGTTATTTCACATACCAGTGGCCTTGCTATCACACTCCCAGCTGATTATTTCTCCATCTTTTCCTTCACCAGGTGCTGTCGATCTGCCCGAAGGACATGAGGGCAGACATCTGCGTGCACCTCAACAGGAAGGTGTTCAACGAGCACCCTGCCTTCCGGCTGGCCAGCGACGGCTGCCTGCGCGCCCTGGCCGTGGAGTTCCAGACCATCCACTGTGCCCCGGGGGACCTCATCTACCACGCTGGGGAAAGTGTTGATGCTCTCTGTTTCGTGGTCTCAGGATCCTTGGAAGTCATCCAGGACGACGAGGTGGTGGCTATTTTAGGTACTGTGATCTCTGCTGGAGTGCTTGTGCTTTGTGTGTGTTTTCCTTTTGCTGAGGTTTGAATATTAACGAGTCTTGCCTAACATCGGCTGGGACTATGGGAGGCTGGCAGTTGTCATCAGATGGAGATGCTGTGTCTCCAGAGATCCTTCTCTAGAAGCAAATCCTTCATCTTTTGTGCCAGTGGGAGTGCTCTTTCTGCCCAGCATGGCTCACTGGTCACAGCTACAGTGTCTCTGAGCAGAAGAGAATGGCATCTGTGTGCTTGACATCTTTTAAACGGAGGAAATGCACATCGTTTTGTGTTACTCTCTCAGGAGGATTTCCACATTAACCTTCGCACTGGGATTTGCATTTGTCTCTGTTCTAGCCCAGAATAACACCTGCAAAACAGTCTCTGCAAGGAGGCAAAATTTTTGCTTGTAGTGAGCTGGCTTTAAAGAAAATAAAGAATCTGATCTGACTTTGAAAATGGAGGGGGTTACACCATATATCAAACCACAGTCATGAGAAGTCTGAGTTTAGGTAAATCACCCTGTGCTGTCTGGTTTTGGGAAAGAGCCCAGTGCAGACTCTCATTAGCTTGGATGGGGTTGGGAAAGGTGTGGCACATGGTGGGACTGAGTGGCCAGCACTGGTGTGAAGGCAGGAATCCTCCTCAGAGGCAGAGCTGGTGGCTCTGCAGAAAAACTACCCAGAGCCTGCCTTGCCTGTTTAAAATAGAGCCATTTACTGTGGAGCTCATGTCCTGTTGGATATTTGCCTTCTCTTGAGCTGGAGCTGTCACTCCCTGAGGGCAAAGCCAGTGGGTTCCTGGTCCCAGGGCAGCTGTCAGACCCCACTGAAGCTCTGTACTGCTTCTTCCCTATAAAGGTGGCTCCAGAGGGCTCCTGATGTGTTTCCCTAAAAGTGTGCCTGTGTCTGGGACTGGGATGGGAGTGGGCAGAGTGGGGATGGGGCTGCATGGAAACAGCTCCTCCATGGCACCACTTGGATCCTCCCAACTGGAGTATGAGCTCAGGAAAACACACACCCAGGCTCCTTGGAAATACCTGCTGCACCTTTCTGTATTCTAGTGTGCACTAGGATTTTGAAAATTAGAGATTTAATGTAAGAATGAATCTGTTTCCATATTCAGATGTGAAGTCATTGCAATGAAAGTTCCTGAATCAACAATTTCCATAAGAAATTATTCCTTGTATTCCAGCTCACTGGACCATTTCATTTTTATAATTAATCTCAGTGATGATATCTTATATTTGCTTACAATTATTTAGAAAACAAAAGGCTTGAGAGGAAGTAGCAGTATTTATACAAATAAATGGTTTTTACCATGAAACCAATAAATATGTAATTTACTGAACTAAGAGCTATTACTAAATGGATTACATGCAAAACTTGATTGAATTTATTAATGAATATTGTGTGTTTGGAATGACATGACAGTAAGAACTTTTTGTTTCTACCTTTTATATGTATTAAATCTAGTATCTATGTTAATCCCCATGTGACCAGAGAGACTTTTAACAATATCTGGTTAAATGAATTACCTTTAATTACCAAAAGTGCCTTCAATTCTTCCATGACTCAGAGCTGTGTTCATCGTGTACTACAGGGATTGGCAGAACGTGTAAATGTAACTTAAAGCAGAATAAACTGCTTCCTCTAGTCCTAGAACACACTGAAGAGTTTTTCCTTGCTCTGACAGATTATTTAGCAGAATAGTGAACTGAGTAATTATGGGATATTGTGTCCTTAAAATTCACTTGTGAAAGAAAATCTCTCCCACTTGTAGTTGCAAAGACATTTCTAGTGGCAGCTGCTGCACCTGAAACAGCAACTGCAGATCAGACAATGAAAAACATAATTTTTATTGATCTTCTCTGCCTTGAGAAGTTCAAGCACAAGGAATGTGCTTGAAGGAATGTGAATCTGCCTAAGGGGGAGACCAGATTAAAAAAAAAACCTGACTAATGGGAAAACTCAGTACCTGCTTTGA